>NC_133215.1:34060305-35332805 GCF_040436345.1 Pagrus major | reverse complement strand
ACCAGTCCCACTGGGCCGAATAACTTTTCCCGGGGGAAAACCTGTCTTGTTTGTTATGACTACATTAAATCTGCTTTTGCTTGCAGCTCTGAAACCTGAAACATTTTTCTGCCAGCTGAGCGAGAGGTTTAAAGAAAACATCTACATTGATTTTGTTCATACATGTTCAGCAGTAGTGTTTTAGTACACTGTGGTATGTCTGACCACCTGTGCCATTCTATAGCATGCATACAGTGTATTTATGGATGAAAGGGTCAGATCACAAGTGCAAATAAGCATCACTCATCAAGACACTCATAAGAGATGTCTCCACTATCAATATACTAATAATATTTATCAATACCACAGTATTGAGTACTGTATCTGCTGAGAACAATTAAGGTATTGTATATTCATCAGGAATCATCCTGTGATATGACATGCACCTTAATTTGCAGTGTATTTACCACCTCCTGCAGGGCTCTAACAGTGGTTTCAGTCCTTCAGCAGTGTATGAGCCACAGAATTGTTAGGTCTGCAACACTTCTTATCATAATACAGAACAAAAATGATGTGCTGTCAGATTTAGTAATGACTCAAGACATGTCTGAGCTCTATCTTTTCAACAGGGCATCAAAAGGAATTCACTCGCGTGTAGTGTTCAACTCATCATCACAGCCCAAAACAGACACAAGTGTATGTTTTTGTATGTGCGTGTGTGTGTGTGTGTGTGTGTAGGACAGTGTGTACAGTGCCACTGATAGACTATATAGATGGTAATGAGTACAGTATGGAGCCTCAGCAGGGTGGAGATGAGGACGGCCTGGCTAGAGGAGCATGGGATTGGAGCCTGCTCTGGAAGAGAGTACCACTTAGCGAGAGAGAGAAGGCCAAGAGAAAACATACCACCCAGCCCTACCGGTACACACACAGCAGTCAGCATGCTAACATTCATACCTGTTCTGTTTGTGTCTCCATCTCCCATCCCTTCATCCCACCTGTCCTATCTCCACTGTGTCTCGCTCTGTCTTGGTCTCAAATACCCCACCCCATGTTTTTGCGTTTTCACTGGCATTGCCATCCGTATTTGCCTGTTCTTTTCCTGCATGTACACCATCCCTACAAATCCCCCCCCCCCCATGTATCTTGTATGCATGGTCCCACCCCTACTCTGTCAGAACGGTGTGTACGGTGCCTCTGATCGACTCCATCCACGGCCAGAAGTTCACCGTTGAGCCCCAGGGTGGAGGAGACCAGGACGGCTTTGCTAGAGGAGCCTGGGATTGGAGCATGCTCTGGAAGAGAGTTCCTCTGGGAGACAGAGAAAAGACACAAAGAAAAACTCGGACTGAGCCATATAGGTACAGATGTCTGACTAATCTGGACAGCTTCAACACAAAAGACAAACACGTCCCAACTAACTGTGACAGATGCTAATGATGTATGACAATACCTCAACTAATTTAAAGAACTGCTAATCAAAAACCAAGTGGTCAAAAAATACAGCAAATCATCTCATGGCAGCAATAGAAATATTAATAGATGTTCCTAAATAAAATTATTAAATATTAATAGATGTTCCTAGAACATCTTAATTAATGTTGCTTGCAAAAGAGTGACAAAGTCTTATTCAGAGGAAGCTGTTGTGGTTGAATGGGTCAAATACAGGACTCTCACCCAAGGGACCGGGGTTGTATCCCATTTGGAACAAATTGTTACACTGCTCACTTACTGTTTTTATAGTAAATTCGCTTATTATTTCTCTTTTTTCAGTTGTCACAGTTTAATTAGGCTTAGGCAACAAAAATACTTTGTTAGGTTTAGGCAATACAATTTCTTGGTTAGGTTTAGGAAGCAAAATACCTGGTTAAGTTTGGGAAACCATGATTTGGCTTAAAATAGATAATTTCACAATGTTAACCATGTGCTACAAATGATAACTTCTCCCATGTGCATATTTTTCCGGCCTATTTTCCTTGTCACAAAGCTATGACATTACAAAAATTTGATTGGTCAGCTGCTATGACAGCCCTGGAGCAACATTAATTACGATGTTGCTGGAAAAACACCAGCACGGCGATATCAGACCATGCGTATGGGTACCACCAGTTGATCTTTAATACCAACTCTTATTATATTTACATTTGGGAAACTTCACATCTAACGCTTGCTGCATAACACACCTAACCAACTAAACCAACTAAATGTGATGGGGAGTAGCTTACTACTGTCCTGTCCACTGACTGCCTCTGTGCTTTAATGTTTCTACTATTTGGAGTTAATATTTGTTTTGTGGGCCCAGTTTGTTTCATTTAGTGTGATTTATGGGTGCTGCTTTTAGTCTGACATTCTGATGTTTTCAGTGTAAACTATTAAGGGCAATTTAGCTAATCATTTCCAGTGTTTCTGTTAGCCTGCTTGAACCACAGGGAGTTGGTCTATGACAACTTAAAAGCCTCCCGAGAGAAATGACGGATCCTACTCTAAAAGCTGTGGGAGTGGTTGGTTTGTGTTGGGACATTTTTTCGGGTCTACAGGGGTGCTTCTGGTGTGAATCGGGTTCGGAATGGGGCACCCTCATCCCCACCATCCCCCAATCACTTTCTCATTCATCATGTCTCCCTGTCAGTTTTTCTTTCTCAGCGTTGCTTTCACTAATTCTCATCATGCTTGGACTTTGTTTCTCTGTCAGTCTGATCTCATGTGCTCCTTGTTCTCATTGTTGTTATTAATACAGTAACTGACTGACTGAAGGCAATGCCAGTGTTTATGCAGAAGCAAACTGTTAAATGTCTGATTTTATGACCAAGCTGAAAAGAATAGACGAGAAGAATATTGACTTTTACAGATCCCAGGAAAACAGAGTAACCTTTAATGTGAAGAATGATGTTGCAATGATGCACCTGTTTTAGTGTGTGTCTTTTATGTATGTTTCTGGATGTGGATGTGTGTGTCTGTCTTTATACCTGTAGGTCTCCAGCCATGGCAGGCGGTCTCTTTGCTATAGAGAGAGACTTCTTCTTTGAGCTGGGTCTGTATGACCCTGGACTACAGATATGGGGAGGAGAGAACTTTGAAATATCATACAAGGTAGGCAAGGAGTAGTCCAGTTTGTACACTGTGAGACTGAATGATCTCACTCACTGTTTAACCATTAATGTACATTTCTCTGTGTATATGTAGATCTGGCAGTGTGGTGGCCAACTGCTCTTTGTACCATGTTCTCGTGTTGGCCATATCTACAGACTTCAAGGATGGCAAGGCAACCCTCCACCTGCACATGTTGGATCGTCACCCACTCTGAAGGTAGAATAGTTCACGACTACAACTCTGTGTGTAAGCATGGTTCTATCTGTGCCCACTTATTCTGTTAAGTGGGCATGTGCACAAGCAGTGTCTGAAATTAACTTTTTGACTCACCTGCCAAGTTGACTGGCAGATGAAAAAAAATTCACTGGTCAAGCAAATGTTTTTCTGGCCAAAATAAAGAATGTTTTGTTTGTGTCATAAGTGCATTAATTTCAGTACATTTCGTTCAGATAGTATGTAAGTATGAGTAAGGAATACTTGGATACAACCTTAAAAAAGAGACCAAACCTATAATTATTTTCAGAAATTGATCAGAAATTGACCACAAAAAGTAATCAATCAACAATACATTTATACATGTTGCTCTGATTGGAATGTTACAAATCTCTGTGTAGACTGCAGTAAAATCACGCTCTCAGTGAAGATGGTGATCAGCCCAAATATTTTATTAGTACATTCCATCTCTCACCTTAATTTCCGTCTTCATGTTACTCTGTCACCCGCTGTGGCTCTAGTAGAAAAACGTCTGCACGGTGGGAAATCTGACTGAGGTGTGCACACATTTTTTCATAAACATCAGTTTATGTGTGGATAATGGTGTATGTATGGAATTTTGTGAGTATGCATCTGGTGTGCAGTTATAGAGCCACTGCAGCACCAATTGGGTGTACTGTAACATCTTACATGTAGTCCACTCCTCTCAACACTTGTATATTATGAGGTGTAATTAGGCCAAGTAAATGTAATTGGTTATAACAGCATATTTGTCATGCCACATGAAGCATAATACTGTGTGTGTGTGTGTGTGTGTGTGTGTGTGTGTGTGTGTGTGTGTGTGTGTGTGTGTGTGTGTGTGTGTGTGTGTAGAACTATGTTCGGGTGGTGGAGGTATGGTGGGATGACTATAAGGACTACTTCTATGCCAGTCGTCCTGAAACTCTCACTCTAGCCTACGGAGACATCAGTGAGCTTAGACGCTTCAGGTATAACACACTGTACATACAACTACATATGCATGCTTTGTGTTTTATTTTTGGTAGATATTTGGACTTCTAATCCTTTGTCTTACCTGATCACACTTTTCCATGTCGCTGACATTTTCATTTTACTACTACAATTACCCATCTAAAGGCACCTGTACACTGCCTCAGAATCAGCAAAAATCGTAGGATCACAATATCACACTTGAAGAAAAGTCCACAGACAGCCGATTTGGAACTTTGGCAACCAAAACTGGACTGTATCCAAATTCTGACAGTATCACAAAATTAGGACCAAATCTCGACAATGTGAGTGCTGCTACGACCTACATCTACAAACCCACCAATCAGAATATTGCATGAAAAAACACAGAACATAAATACAGATATACTTGCCATGACCAAAGGTGGTTTAGTCATTTAGATACATTTTCAAAACATGAGCGGTGGAGATGGATGACACATGTTGATGATATGTCTCTGCCTACGCTTACATTTACACTATAGTTCACCACATAATGATTGCACAACCTGACATGCCTCGAAATTGATGTGATACAGTCTGACACAACCAAAACTTTACCAGAGCCGTCTCGCTCATTGTGACATTGAATGGACTTTCGAAGAACTTGGAAGTGTTGGACAACACCGTGAATAAGCTTCACTTATAATGTTTCATAAGGAGAAATGTCTGCAACGACGTTAAGTTTTTATACTTGAGCTCCTTAAAGGGTTAGGAGAGTCTCAAATCATCAAATTGTCAGTTTTAATGTTTCAGAAGAGACATTCACACATGAGTGAGCGTTTATATTTGTTTTTGTTTTCCTGGTCATATCAGTTTCCCACTGAAGTTTCAACATTTGAAATAATAATGAAATAAGCAGAAACTTTTTTTTAACATTTTTTAGAAATGGTTCTGAAACTCGTGTATTATTAGCTCACAATAAAACTAAGTTCACTGGTTGTAAATGATTGTTTTGCTGTTTGTTGGCTGAACTTTTTGTCAGGGAGGAACATCGATGCAAGAGCTTCAAGTGGTTCATGGAGGAAATAGCGTATGACATTCCAATGCACTACCCTCTGCCTCCTAAAAATGTAGAATGGGGAGAGGTAGGCACTCACAGACACACACACACACACTCACAGACACACACACAAACACATACACACACAACATGTTGCGTAACTGTTTCTTTCATGGTTGTTAGATGACTCCTTTTAATCATTTTGTGTGTGTGTATCCTGTCTGTGTAGATTCGGGGCTTTGAGACAAGTTACTGTATCGACAGTATGGGACACACCAATGGAGGCAATTTGGAAATAGGACCTTGCCACAGGATGGGTGGTAATCAGGTAACGAAACAATGGGGCTTCTGCAACAACATGGAAGTGGTTCTGGTCCGCGCTCCTGATTTTGAGCAGTTCGGAGCATTCTGACACAAAGCCTGTTGGTTCTTAGCTGGAATTAGAATATAGCAGCTTTACCTTGACCTGAAGTATGAACTGAAATGGACAGTCATATCCTTGATCCAAGGGTTCTGCTCAAACCTGGTGGAAAAGTGGGCTGGTTCACTAGCCCATGGTTCCAAGATTCTTAATCAGAGCTGGTTTAAGAAGCTAATTATGTGGAAAAGGGTTATCAGTGTCTCAATTGGTGCATTGCTTTATCTCCTGTAGCTCTGTTCAGTGCAGATGAAGATGATCTTGATCTGGTTTGGTTCGGTCTTTAGCTTGTAGGGAAGAGTATAGTAAACTATATGCAGCCTATCTGATGTACTTGAGACAATAAAAGTCCTTTCTTTTTCTGCCCCTGTCTTAATTTGCCATGTTTAATCAGAAATGAACTTTCCTTCCTGGTTTAAACACTTACAACTATTTATTGTAAGAGTGTAAGAGTAGTATTTGTTTTTATCCGACAGGTTATTTTCTTCTTCTCTCAGGTCAAAGTGCGTATAGCTGTCTAGTGTCTACCACCTAGTCTTTCTGTTTTACTTGTAACTACCACTAGGAATCACCAGAGTCACAGTCCTTTCTTTATCTTACAGATTGCAGCATTTCAAGAAACATGTCAGTGAGCAAATTATTTAGCAAAACCTAACACAGACACATTTTTTGCTTAGTTCGTACAAAACAAAGCACCAACCAACTCTGACGCTGTGTCCGAATCACTCTGTGTTTGCTTTATGGCACACTACATTCACCAATGGTTACCATTTAGCTGTTAGAGTTAACATCATCTCTAATATGATACGGTAATTATGATAGGAATGTTCCATCAGTCACAAATGTCCATAGATACGAAATGAACAGAGGTTTTGTTCTCTCTTTGTGAATGTGAACCTCTGCAAATGAATGCGCTTTTATATGGACTGTGTGTCTGACAGTTTCTTCTGCCAGCTTGCAGGTTGGGTTCAGAGTTAAGAGGGAGTTTTCACCATGACTTGGCTTTCAGTAGAGTGATGGTTGCTTTCTGGAACGGACTCCTGATAATGTTACAGAATCCAAAGAATGCAGATTTTCCAGTTTTTTGGTGGCTGTGGTCAAGTTTTGCCTGATGGAGATTTCAATGAAAACACTGACGCAATTAACTTAAGGTGTGTGTGTGCGTGTGTGTGCGTGTGTGTGTGTGTGCGTGTGTGTGTGTGTGCGTGTGTGTGTGTGTGTGTGTGTGTGTAGTTGTTCCGCATCAATGAGGCCAACCAGCTGATGCAGTACGACCAGTGCTTGACCAGAGGAAGTGATAATTCAGCTGTCATCATCACACACTGTGATCAAAACCAGCACACTGAGTGGAAGTACTTCAAGGTGAGACATGCACACAGACAGCACACACTACTGACCAAAACAACAAATCTCTTCTTTACTTGTATTTGACTTTGCTCTGTTCATCAGCACACTGATCGATCTGAGACAGACTAGACAAGAATAAACCCACTGCCCCTGTTTTTTCTGTCTTTCTCTGTCTATCTAGGATCTCCATCGGTTCACTCATGTGCCAACAGGTAAATAAATACATTATTTTTGATATGGAAAACTGTTGCTGACAATCATCATGTTTCCAGTAGAGGAAAGATCAGGAAGTCTTCATTTTGATGAAGTTATTTCAAATAACTACAGTTACTGACTGTCACACTCCTGCTAATGTGGTCTGTAGTACTGTAGTTTGAACTGGAGCCGCTGTCATCCAAGTGGATGTGTATCCATGTCAGTAACAGCTGATTAGAAACAACTTGCAGCACAGGAATGTCAGAGATACAGAGTGGTGTGCAATTTGCTGTTGTATTTGGTGTGAATGTGTGCATGCTTTTGTCTGTTTGATATAATTTGGTGAGACCGTAAAGGTGCTAATGGACACATTGTGCAGTTGCTTAAACTAGATGAGCTCCAATATCCAAAAAAGATCCATATTGGAGGCCACCTCCCACTCAGTAAGGTTCTCCTCCAGGGATCTGTATGGAAGGAGATGTAAGGGAAATTAAATATTCCTCCTGTTTCTGGGGACTTCTGCAACAGGAATACCAAACACTAGTAGTAATGTTCATCTGTGTTCTCCTAACAGGGAAATGTCTGGACCGCTCCGACCTGCTCCACAAAGTGTTCATATCAGACTGTGACACCAGTAAAACCACTCAGAAATGGGAGATGAACAACATAGTGGCTGTATGAAGACGGCAGGGAGCTAGGAGTGACTGTATGAGGACATACACACTGATTAACATGCGCCAAGAAACACATCCATGCTATAAGTTTACAGATATCTCATACTGATACTGTCCTTTCAAAGAAAACATGTTTTTGATATGAGCTAGTCAGTGTCAGTTCACCTCCGACATAATGAAGCCAGAATGGTCCAATAAAAAGATACTAAGTATCAATAGTTAACATCTTCAACCCAAAACTGTTAAGTATCGGTATTCGGTATCAGCCAAAATCTGCCTTTGTCAATCTCTGGTCCATATGCTCATGCATTATACCAACACATACACTCCAGATGGTTGAAGAAGAACTGGCTGAAGCAACTAGTCCTCAGAATGACCTGTTGGACAAACACTGAACTGGAAACATGTTGGGCTCTGTCTCTGTCTTTCATTGTGTTTACACGTCTCTCTCTTCTTTTGGGCTCTCAGGTCTTTTCTGAACCACTACACTGATTTATGAAATTAATCACTTCAATTCAAACTGTTGAACAGTCATGCTCTCATCGGACATTTTCAATCAACTGTTAGCCAAACTGATTAACTCACTCACCAAAGAGTCCTTTTTAGTGGTGGAGGATTCAATCACATCATCAGTATGTTTAACCAGGTGAAGTGTTGGTACATACACTGGCTGGCATCATGTTTGCTTCTGTCTGTGAGTCAAGGACAGATTTAGGCTCAAATAGTCAAGAACAAATCATTTGATAGATGTATTAAAGAAAGAACACTTGACATGTAAAATTGACAGCCTGTAAGTCTGCCATCTGCTTCTTAAAGAGCCATCAGGCAAATGTCAAAAACAAAAAGGTGACCAAAGTAAGAGAGGCTGTCCTCAGATCACAAGGAGGTATAAATAAAGCTCCTACAGGCACATGCTGAACAATTTACAGAGGACATATTGTATTATATTTATTTTTTCTTCACATTTGCACTCCAGAGTCTGTGAAGGGAATTTAATAACCCAAATTCAAGTGCCACTTTTAGCTTGGAGCTAACGCAGTGAGCTAACAGGCTGAATTTGGTTGTTGAATAGGCAGAATTTAATCACCACACTGTATCAAAAGCCTGACCAGGGGGAAAAAAAGCACGGAAATGACAAAGCCAGCAATGCTTGTGTCTTCCTGCATCAAGCTTCATACAGCGTTAGTTTTTCATTCCGAGTGGGCCGTGCCTGACCATGTCATGCCCTCCCACAAAACACTTTGAAATGGACAACAGCATGGATAAAAGTAACTATATTTTCTTAACTTTGATTGGTTGCTGATTACTTCTCTTGTCTTCAACTGACCTAAATCCATCTTCATCAACTTCTACAAACACTAAGATGCTTTAGAGGGACTTAAACATGTTGAGAGAGCAAATCTGTGAGAACAGTGATCTGCCTGCCTTACTGACAGTCTTGATGAGTATTTCAGTAGCTGACCAGTTGACTGTGAATTAGTAACTGCCTGTCTGAAAAGGGGGAGGGATTAAAAAAATGCTGGATCATTGGGGTGGGAAATGATACCAGTGAGAAAAAAAGACTTATTTTTGGGAAACAGCAAATGAAGAAAATGTGACTGCTTTTTTGTTTGTTTTTGCAAGGGAAAAGGGTTTGGTGTATGGATGATCATGTATGCAATGTTTTATACAATGTAAATAGGTTTCTTTGTAAAGACGATCATGATGCATTTTGTGAAGGGCCTTGAATGATGTTGTAAATATCTAACTTATAGCAGAGTTTTAATATGGGTTGAATAGTGGGTGATGGAGCAAATAAAACACCTGATTTTTATTACTACCACTGTGTTTTCTTTGTTATTGGAATTTCAGAGGAAGTCACTGCACTTTGAGATGGTGCTGGAGTGGGGTCATTCAATTCAATTAAAAAAACTTTATTTGTCCCTGGGGGGCAATTAAAGGCATGTGGAGTAGTTGTACACAGATGTTGAGGTCATAGAGGGTCATGCATACTATGACACCACAATGTCCCATGGATAAGTGTATACTGTATATGTATACCAATCTCCAACCTGTCAGCTGTCAGAGATGCATCATGGGAAATGTAGGCATCATGTTTTGTCAAGGATGAACAATTTGTGGAATTAAAAGGACGTTATCCAGTTTTAACATGTTTGTTGTACTTGGTAATGTGTAACATCTAAAGCCTGAAAAGGACAAAAAAATCCAAGTGACAACCTACAGCCTCCAGTCAACACATCTGGATGTTGCCATGCATTACAGTAACGGACCATACAGGCTACCTTCAGTTAAGGGCTTCAAGTCCAGCTGTCAACGTAAGAAACTCAAGCCTTCCATTAACTCTTAGTTGTTTTTGAGTCTTATAAGTGTTCAGCAAAAGCAGTAGTCAAGTACCTTAATAATGACCAGTATTCCTACATTTTTCACCTTGTGTACTCATATTTAATAACAAAATACAGTTGAAAGTGTTACATAAACAGTATATTTGTATAGAAATGCCATATTACATCAGCACAGTGAGTGACTATTTTTTAAAGCCCCTACTTATTACAGATTTCATACATTTACATCATGCTGTACTCTGAGCTCAGAGCCTCTCTCTCTCAACAGTCGTGCACGTTTCCCATTGGTTGTAGCGACAGGAAAAACAGATGACGCAACACGGAAGTAAAGTTTACTTGTGTTTTGCTTTCACCACAACTCAGGGTTAAACGTAACGCCGACATTTTATTTAATCGTTTGTTGAAATTGTAGCACAGCAAAGTCATGAAACAGTTTTTTACAGTTTTATTGCAGTTCTTGTTGCTCGGACACACCAGGAGTTGGGATGACGGTAGGTTTGGCTTCCGTGGACTTTTGCTCTAGCACCTTTTCAATGTGATGTCGGAGTTGTGTTTTATTCACAGACAGACGAAACACACGACTTCCGCTCACAGCACAGTTTGGAAACTAAATGGCAATTAAAATCTAAAATAAGTTATTCATAGCTGCCAACTTTCACACGGATAATTCAGAATAATTCAGAATGCAAAACGGAGCATAGTAAACATAAGAAAGAGACCCTGCAGGTGTATCTATAGCGCTGCTAACACTGATATTTACCTTAGTCTCACAGTGTTAGCCAGCCTGATTGTGGTGTGTAGGACGCAGCAGTGACACTTGTGCTCGGTAGTCCTGTACTTCCTGTCACGTCCTGCCAGTTTAACTCACATTTTGACCCACCTGTGTCAATATTATAATATCAAGTACATTTAGATAAGTACGTCACGGCTAAAATAAACTGTAACTACTACTTATAATAACAATAATAGTGATGATGATGACGACTTACTCATTTTTTTATCTCTTCAATATCTTATATTGAAGAGATAATATAATATAATATTATTTATATATATGTATATATATGTGTATATATATGTATATGTATATATATATGTATATGTATATATATATGTATATGTATATACGTATATATGTATATATATGTATATGTATGTATATATATGTATATATATGTGTATATGTATATATATGTGTATATGTATATATATGTATATATATGTATATGTATATATATGTGTATATATGTATATATGTGTATATATGTATATGTATGTGTATATATATGTATATGTATGTGTATATGTATGTATATATGTATGTATATGTATATATATGTATGTATATGTATATGTATGTATGTGTATATATGTATATATATATATGTGTGTATATATGTATATATATATATATGTGTGTGTATATATGTATATATATATATGTGTGTATATATATATGTGTATATATATATACACACATATATAAAAAGTAAGGAAATTTGCATTTGGTAGATTGTTTCTTTGTTGTAACAATGCTTCTTGGCAATAAATCTTATACCGTTGGAAAGCCTGTTTATTTCCCTTTTAAATGGTGCCACATTTGTAAGGAACATGCATTTGTGGGATGAGCAGTGGAGCGGAGTTTTGTTCCACATTATGGATACATCTAATATATTTTATTTTTATTGGTGGTTGTTGTATAGCACATTATTACATGAGAGGGTGTGCTTTACCGTCATTATTGTCACTTCAGTCGTGACAATAATGATGGTAAAGCACACCCTCTCGTGTTATAATGCTTAAATAAACAGGCTTTCCAACGGTATAAGATTTATTGCCAAGAAGCATTGTTACAACAAAGAAACAATCTACCAAACACAAATTTCCTTACTTTTTGTGCTATGCAGGAGCTTTTCCGTGTTTCCAAATTGATTTTTAATCTTATAATGAAAACAAGTTTTTTTTTCTCTTCTCTTCACTGCAGGCAGTGTGCTGCTGCGGGATGTCCAGGTGTTGACTCTGTACAAGGGGCGCTACACCACAGCGAGACGCTCCCACCCTGTCCCTCAGCTTCAGTGTGTTGGAGGCTCCGCAGGCTGCCATGCCTTCGTCATGGATGTGGTCCAGTGTCAGAACAAAGGCTGGGATGGAGTGGATGTACAGGTGAGGAAGGAGATGAGGTGGAGTATAAGATTTGCTCTGAGTGGGGCTGGAACTATTAATTAGAATGCAGATTATTTTCTCCAATAATCATTTAGTCTACAAAGTGTCACAAAATAGTGATTAATGACCATCACAGCTTTCCCAAGTCTAAGCTGATGAATTCAAACAACTCATTTCATCAGACAGACTGTCTAAAACACAAAGAGCTTCAATTCATGGTCATGGGGGGAAAATATCACTTTTAAGAAGCTGCAGCCAATTAATTTTTGGCTTTTTAGCTTAAAAAAGCCTAAATGATCATTTGTTTGTCAAAATAGTTGACTATGTAAAATAAAGTTCTGGTGGTAAATTCCTCATTCAGCACCAAAGAAATCTGAAAAGAACAAAACAGATAAGCAGTGCCTCCAGCTTTGTCATGCATTGTAACCAGAGACTGGTAATCTGTCAGGCAGATATATAACACAAAAGTAGTGTAATCAGTAACGCATTACTCTACAAGGACGGTAATACTGTAAAGTAACTTATTACTGTCAAGTTAAAGTAACTAGTAATCTCTAATACATTACATTTTGGAAATAACTTGCCCAGCAATGATCCACATATATGGCATGTCAGCCTGTAACTAACTAATTGTTAGTTGAGAATTGCCAAAGGTCAGTTTGAAGTCATGTAGAAACAGCATGTCCATCAAAAAGTTTGTCCACCAGAGAGATCTGATACGTTGATAATTACACTGTAATATGTTCTGCTCAGTACACAGCTTGGTCACAACTCTTTAAATGTTTTTACACATTTTTGTTGGGCCTTTATAAACTCTCAAATATAGATATTGGCACCAGCCTCACAAACATGGTGTGAGTCAGGCTATAACTCAAACAAACCAAATTTACTGTTTGTCAGTGGGAAGCAAATGAGGGATCTTTTCCTTGTTGCCAAACCAGTCACTTTTATTTTGGGGTGGGCTTCATTATGTCAATCATGGCTTCCCCTTGGTGCTGCTAGTCCAGAGTTTCATTCTTGTTTTCCCAGAGTCAGAAATTAGTTGAAAAAAGTTTGAAATTATTTAATAATATATGTGTATTGAAGAACTAGGATTAATATTTTCCCTATATTTTATGGCATCACACAAGCTGTAACTTGCAAAAGTCCTGAACCCAATGAAAAACACTCGTTTTAGATATCACACATAGAAAAACAGTACAACTATCTACCTTTGAAATAAAAGCTCTGAATGTAATATTATAGCCAGTGAGTCAAGTATAAAAAATATCTACTTTCAAAAATTATTAAATGATGATGAAGTAACATAACATCATTAACATGTTCATATATCTGCACTCTGCAATGAATTTTCTATCACATCTAAGAGTTTCAAATAAATTAAAATAAGCCTTCTTGGGAAATGAAACAGTTAGAAATTATATATATATTGAGATCTGTGGCACTCAGGTTTTTATGCAGGACCAGAGAACATCTACTTGTGACAGAACTACAGTGCATTAATACTCCACAACATTATGTTGCAACAAAGGGAATTTTTGAAAATTAAATATTCTTTGTTTAGCTAAAATTCAAATATTGATTATTAATTTGATTACCATAACCATTCAGCAACAACTATTGTAATGAATACATGTTTAAATGAGAAAACATAAATGATAAGTGAGGCTGAAAATACACAAACAAAGAATCAACATGAATTTTCTCAAGAAAATCGATGCCATGAACTGGGAGGCCCAAGCTGAATTGGTATGGAATGACCCAATAAGGGTTTTGAATATTATGGTCAAAGGTTGTAATTTCCCTCCTTTTCCCTCACAGTGGGAGTGTAAAACTGATATGGACAACAAATACAGATTTGGTCGCATTGAGGTGAGCTGTGAAGGCTACAGTAACCCTGATGATGCCTACATACTGAAGGGCTCCTGTGGGCTGGAGTACACACTGGAACTGACTGAAGAGGGTCGGAGGAGGACTCAAGGCAGCTGGGGTTCCCAGAGTGGATTCAAGGGATTTGGAGGTGATGGATTGATTCATTAAGCTTCATCTCCACACAAGGACTACATATTAAAAAAAAAACATTCTCTTTCTGCTTGTCTGTCTCAGGTCTTGGGGACTTTGCCTCCAGTTTCTTCAGCGGTTTCTCTGGAAAGAAGCATCAACATCAACAGCACCACCAGCAGAGCTCGTACCCATCAGGTGTCGAGGACTCAGGAGGCCTGCTGGTGGTCGCTGTGCTTCTGCTCTTAGCCTACGGCGTCTACAAGATGTTCCTCAGCGGGAACATGGCCCAGCAGGGACAGGATGCCGGACAGGCTGGTTACCCAAGAGATAATCACTACGGCTCCACTGCAGGACCTCCACCCCCAGGATTCAAACCTGATTACACAGGTAGCTGATGCAGAATGAAACAGTGTAGATAGAGCAACAACAGACGCCTGGTTTGCACTGCATATTCTGCTTGGAAAACAAGCAAATTCAAAGCATCTCTTTTTTAGGGAGGTTGTGCAAGATTGTAATTTTCTTTTCTCTTGTAAAAATAGCTGGATACTCGCTGTACTATGAAAATATATGAAAATAAGACTACAGCTACCTTCCTGAAACATTGAATTTGTTCTGCTTTTGTGTTCAGGCTATTCTGGTGCCAATCCTGGCTACGGTTTCCACAGTGACTACACACATGGACAACAGTACCCAAGAGGACAAGCTGCTCCCGGCACAGGCGGAGGCTTCTGGACCGGCATGGGGACGGGAGGGGTGCTGGGATATCTTTTTGGTCGTCAGAGGTGAGTGTAGAGATGAAGAGAGAGAAATGAGTGAAAAAAGACCAATATACCAAAAGTTTACATGATTCCACTCAGAGCCTTCATGTTGTTCTTGCTGTGTTTGTTTTCTAGAAGTCAGCCCCACAACTACAACCACTCCAGTTACAGTGGCAGCAGAGCTCCTCCTGCTGGAGACCACTCCTCTTCCTCTGGGACACGCACTGCTTCAGGTAGAAGGACTACATGTTCGCTAACAGAGCCACACACAGACACGTGTATGACAATAGATGGTCAGTCTGAACACACCCAAATATTGATGAAAAGATTGTTGGTGACACTAAATATCTAGTTGACTTATTGCCTTTAGATTGTTTGTTTCAGGGAAACCTGAGTTTCCTGAGACTATGAGCAGACTTTATTAACATCACCCACCCCTATGAGCATTACTATTGTGGCATCCAATAGACCTCCTAGAGACCTCCCTTAAATAGAGTGTGGATGTGATAGGTTGGTGGTTCCTAAACGTTTTCTTCAAATGCACACACCCACACGTCTTTTGCTTGCTCCTATAGAATTTATTTTAAACATTGAATGTCAATAATAGAGAACTGCAACTTCAGTGTGACATCTTGTTGAAAAAACTAAATAAGAAAAGAACACTCTTTATAGTGGAAGCATTTGAAGTGACACAGTATCATATATCTTTTCTTTGTTCTGTGTATTGCTTTAAACGGATGTTCTCAAAATCTCCTGTACGGTTTAATATAGTTTATAATACTGCAGCTCAGTGAGGATACAGAGGTTTAATATAGTTTATAATACTGCAGCTCAGTGAGGATACAGAGGTTTAATATAGTTTATAATACTGCAGCTCAGTGAGGATACAGAGGTTTAATATAGTTTATAATACTGCAGCTCAATGAGGATACAGAGGTTTAATATAGTTTATAATACTGCAGCTCAGTGAGGATACAGAGGTTTAATATAGTTTATAATACTGCAGCTCAATGAGGATACAGAGGTTTAATATAGTTTATAATACTGCAGCTCAGTGAGGATACAGAGGTTTAATATAGTTTATAATACTGCAGCTCAGTGAGGATACAGAGGTTTAATATAGTTTATAATACTGCAGCTCAATGAGGATACAGAGGTTTAATATAGTTTATAATACTGCAGCTCAGTGAGGATACAGAGGTTTAATATAGTTTATAATACTGCAGCTCAGTGAGGATACAGAGGTTTAATATAGTTTATAATACTGCAGCTCAGTGAGGATACAGAGGTTTAATATAGTTTATAATACTGCAGCTCAATGAGGATACAGAGGTTTAATATAGTTTATAATACTGCAGCTCAGTGAGGATACAGAGGTTTAATATAGTTTATAATACTGCAGCTCAGTGAGGATACAGAGGTTTAATATAGTTTATAATACTGCAGCTCAGTGAGGATACAGAGGTTTAATATAGTTTATAATTGACTTTCAGGTTTTGGAGGAACCAAGAGAAGATAGGAGCTGTGGAGGTGGACAGATTCTCGACAATGGATGGCACTGACAGAGTTTGAACTGGTGCAGTACCAACAGACAAGCTGAGAAGACCCTGTCTTCACACTGAGATGAACTTGTCCAACAGTAACATCACTCATCAGGTCGCTTTGATGTCAGCTACTGACAGGAAGCTCTTGTTTTTCTGTGAATGTGTGGTTTGAGCTTTAGCCTGAAGGCCTTGTTTTTGAAGAACATTGTATGATGACCGTTTCAGTTTTTCATTGTTTTTTTAGCTAAGATAGACATATTTCAGTGGGAATCCACCCTATACATTTTACTTGTGGTCTTGTAGAGGGGATAATTATCTCTCCGAAGTCTCTTCTCTATGGACACTTTAGTATGGTCAGTGCTTTAATTGACTTCACCTGCAGGCCAATACTATGCTTTCTGTATTTACATTTACATTTAGGGCATTAAGCAGATGCTTTTGTCCAAAGCGACTTACAGTAATTCATACATACATACATTCATACACTGATGGCGGTGGCTGCCATGCAAGGTGCCGACCAGCACCATGACACTTCGGCATTCAGACCAGGGGAATCAAACCAGCAACCTTCCAATAACAAGATGCTGGCTCTACCCTGAGCCACAGCCACCCTTATCATTGAATACTCAGTTCAAATGTTTAAATTTTGATGCTTATTAAGAATCGTGTTAGCTGCAACAAGAGCAGATACAAAATGGCAAATTATGGTAATCGTGAATGATTCACTCCCACATCCAGTGGGTGTGGGAGTGAACAATCAGGGAACATAGGATGCAAACAAGAAGATACAAAACAAGATCTGGACACGTGCAACACACAGGACAACTATAAAAAGCAATAATTAGTTACTGGTTATTTAGCACCTAAAACAAAGTTGAAGTGGGAGGATTCATTCAGAAAGTGTACCTTTTGTGATGATTGATTAATGCACTCCAATCTTTCAGTCTCAAATTGGGCCTATTATGAAGCTGTGTGGAAAATAAACTTCCTTGTTAAAGCCCATTTGTTTTGACTGCTTTATTGTTTGCGTTGCAGCAGATTCTGTAGTGTAAAGGACTGCTTTCCCAACTTTTCAATGATTATAATGCAGCTGTGATTAGTATCGTTTCAATACTGATACCCATAGCTGTCATTTACAACAGTAAGGCTGTCCCTACCACTTTTTGAAATGGCAGATTTAGTCTCCATCACTTTTTAACAGCATAATTAGTTTAAATTGTTCAGCTTGCACTAAGAAATGTTACCTCACACACCAGGATGCTTTGCTTTCCATCAAAACCTGCTGAAACAGGCTGCTGCAAATTTATTTTAACCAAGGCCTACAGTGCACTATAAAGCTAAGCAACAGTCTACAACATGTGCAGGGAATCTCTTATTGTTCATTAGATAATAGATGTGATCAGCATACACTGTAAAATCAGAATGTGATACATTAAATGGACTGACTGCCAGAATAGCCTGAGGTTCGCAAACATATTAAGATCATTGCGTCTTGTTTGTTGGATTTTACAGTAGCCTCCATAATGAGATAGTGACTTACAGGTTTTCCTCTTGGACATGGTGTAGTTTGAGGTGCTGTAAGTCAGACTGCTGCACAGTTGTTTAAAAAAAGCGTGGCAGGCTACTGTACTTTTCTTTGATTGATTATCTTGTGCATTTTATGCCTAGTATTGTCATAATTCCAACTCCAGAGTAACCAAGGCTATGCCCTTTGGAGGTACTGTTTTGCATTTTCCCCCCACTGTATCTCTGTATCTATCTGCTCTGACGTCAAACTGATCTCCACATTATATACTGTATGATTAAGGCCATTTAAAAATGTTTTTTTCAACTGAGCCCCGATGTTTCCCAAACTTTTCAACACAAAGTTTTATTAAGCCTAGAATGCTGGATTGCATATCAGCAAGCGGCTACATGAATACCGATCTGATACCATGTAATTTATTTAATAGAAACAGGACCCTGCTACCTTCCAGGAGCTTCTTGTACACCTGTTTGCACCTCATAGATTTTTACTACACAAGTAGTTGATATCCATAAACTGGAAGTGACTTCCAGCACATCCATTACAGAACATCCGTGTTTTATTTTTTTTAGTGTGATGGTGTCTGTATTGGTCATCGGTGTTTTGGCCGATACACAACATTCAGGTATTGTAATCAGTACAATCAGTACGTTTCTAGCTGTGATGGTGCCAGTCTTTAATGTTGTTTGACATACAAGTAGTAAAAACTAAGTTAGTTGTGATATTGTGACATTACATTTATACAGATCCAAAATTACATTCTCACTAAAGCTACTATGAAAACAACCCCAAATGTAGTGATTGTCATATTGAAACTGAGTGATAAAGTTAAATGATTACCCTTACTGTTTGTACACATCTGCTTCATCATACCATACTGTTCCACACACACACAAAAAACCAATATGTTTTGGCTTTGTTGCAATAATGGTTAAACACTGTGAATAAAATGGATGAAGCGTCCTCTACTTTCTTCTGTCTTCCTTTAGCTGTGCTGTTATCTGCATGGTTTTATCCTTCAGAGCCATCTTTATCTTGGCCAGGGTTCTGGGACTGCTTCCTCCAGACTGTCACACACACAGACAAGATATTGACATCAGATGAAGAGGATTCATCAAAATACCTAAATATGGGTTCCTTACACTAACCTTTACTGTAGAGGGCTGCACCTCTCCTCCTGAAGCTGGGACGTTGTAGAAGATGGAGGCAGGGAAGACTTGTTGTGGAGAGGTGGAGGAGGGAGACTGGCCAAGGGTCCCTGCTTTAAAACAAGACTTGTGTCACTTTTCTACATTAACCTTTTGCATATTCATTCATACAAAAATATATTCCATTATATTTTCTATTATTTCGGTTTTCTACCCTCTGTGAGTCAGTCTTTAGCGAGGCATACATAATATGTGCAGTAAAAAGGCTAGATAGTAGAGTTTGTCTAAGTAGATGGATATTATTAAAGAGATGGCCATGAATCTGACCATGGCTGTGATCATGACGACGCATCCGTGGTGCTCTGTGTTTCCTCTTCTTGCTCAGCTTGATGAGATACTTCTTAACTGCACTGTCCAGAAGCCCCTGAGACTGGCAGAAGAGACAATTTAATCCGACAGTAAAAAGTGATCTGATATTTGACACAAAATATGAAATTGACACATTGTTTTGAACCTCTCACCAACCTTAGTATCAGAAAAGTTCACGTCTGTGTCTGCAGGTGGCATAGGCTGGATAAACTCCACGGTGTCGTAAATGTCTTTGGTCCTTGGGCCTGTTTGAACAATCAAGACAGTTACACTCTGCAATGCCACAAATGATTCTGAGCAAGCAAAATAAAGATGGATTGTAAAATTCTGTTTGTTTCAGATATCCATCATAGCTAAGAGACCCACTGCACTTCAGTCAGTCAACTCAAACTGATGGCTTCAGTGCACCACCATAATTAAATGGGTATGTTGGAATATAATGCTATCATGACTGATTAGTAGTGATGGACAAACCTACAAAAATAAAACCAGGCTTGTAAGAAACCAGTTATCATTAAAACCTGCGATGTAGCCTACTTTACCATGTCCTAAAGTTATAATTCTAAAGATTTGACTTGGGACACCAGTAGTTACTGTGGTAATATCAGTTTTAAAGGGTAGTTCTCCCAAATTACACATTACAGTGTGTTTACAGGTCTGGGGGAGTACTGCCTATGTGAACAAAGCCTTAGTTTAGTACAAAGCCTTTTGTGGCTCCAGTCGAAGCTGCATGTAATCTGATGAGTTGCCTCTAGTGATGTCACTAAGTTGCATTGTGGGTAATGTAGGCTCCAGGTTTTGAAAGGCAGCCCACTGATTTACCATTACACTCTTATGACACTGTTGACTCATTATGGAGAGTTCAAAAACAAATGATCCAAATCAATACAGCAGAACCAGAGATATCACCTTTTTATTCCACACATTCTTATTCCTTTTCAAAACCCGGTATCTACATTACCCACAATGCAACTTAGCCACTGAGTGACATCACTGGAGGCAGTCTATCAGATTATGCATGTGTTTATCAGATATGTGTAAAATTGGTGGAGTTACCCTTTAATTATACACTAAGCAGATGTTGCAGCCAAACAACCTCCATCTGATTTCACGCTACACACACAGCCAGTGGTTTTCCACACAACAGCAGGACACAGTCAAAGGAGTCGGGGGTGTGTTACTCTTCTGTCACTCCCTGACAGATTTGCAACAAGTCTGCTTTTAACCACATCAACTAAATGACTGATGTCTTCTTTTGTATGCATATTTATGATGAATGATGGCTGGCAGTACTAATGTCTGTGACAAATACTGACAATAATAATATTTCCTGTGACTATTTCACAATAATCGCCAGTTGAGTGCTTCCATGTGGATCAGTAGCACTAACATATTGGGTTAGCATTAGCAGTAACTTATTCCAGCTCTGACATAGCTGTAGGAGATTTACAGTAAATGCTGAGGCTAATGGCATGCAGATCAAATGATGCTGGATTACATACTGCATTGTTTCCTGTGAATCCCTTATTAATGTGAAGGCAGTGTGAATGGCGGACTCTGCCACAAACAATGAAAACTAATACTATATATAGAAAGGTACAGAATGTAAATACATGCAGCTACCGCAGAAAAAAAAAAAGACTTTCTACCTCAGAAAATAATATAAAAAACTAACATGTAAGCTACTGAATGTCAGCAGACGTCGGCAGGTTTTTATACAGCTTCAATCTAAAGTGACAGGGTTATCTGTGTTCCTGTGCATTACAATCACAAGATAATCCATCATCTTTCCTCTAATAACAGACTAAAGACATTGTCCACCCTGGGTTTACTTACTCATCTGATCTGCCTCACTCTCCAGTATTATCTGTGGTATGGCCTTAATGGACACTCTCTCCATCTCCTGTTGCTGATGAGTTTGGCTGTCTTCTGTGATAACATTTGGCAGATCGATATCCTCATAAACAGGTTCCTCTGGAACAGCAGTGTTGCCTTCAAACACATCCAGAGCAAGGTCCAGTTCAGCAGTAGAGTTATATTGGGAGTTCACACTGAGCTGTCCCGTGTCATCTGAGTGTGTGTGGCATGGAGCTGGGTCATGATGGGAGTTCTGGTCTCTGTACAGGAACTGTGACCACTCATCAGCTGACAGCATCTCCTCCACCAGCTTCACTGGACTGCACACTTTGAAGGAGCTGAATGGACTGTGTAAGATGGAGGGAAATAGTAGTAGCAGTATTCACATAAATACATGTTGTGTCACATCACCCCCCTGGTTAAAGAAGCACAGAAAAGGCTCTACTTCCTACACAAACTAAAGAGGCTCAATTCTGAAGCCAGATTCTGGTCAACTTTTACAGAGGAGCAACAGAAAGCCTCCTCACTGGAAACATCACAAACTGGCATGGTTCATCACGACCCAGGACATGAAGGCTCTACAGCGGGTGACTCAAACCACCAGAACATCACTGGTACCATCTACAGAGCATCAGTGACATCAGTGAAGTGAGATGTCTGCACAGAGCCCAAAGATACTAAAAGACAACACCCACCCAGACACAGTCTGTTCACCCAAAGATACAGAAGTATCTGCTGCTGTACCACCAGACTACAGAGCAGCTTCTTTCTCCAGGCTGTGAGACTGCTGAACTCATCATCAACAATCAATTTAATAGATGAAGCACAAAGGACTCAAACATAGTTCTGTTTCTGAAACCCTTGTGATTTATGGAGTGACAATACATTTACCTTGTTATTATTTGTTGCCTGCTGATTGGACTCCAGCTGGATTCAGCTTAAAGCCACACCAACAAAGCTTTCAATACGTTTTTGTAAAGTAAAAATAAAACATGAAGGGTATCACCCCCAAACTCCATCATCACTCACATTTATTTGGCATCTTTGTCCATAGTTTTTTGCTGGTAAAAGGAATAGTCTGATATTTTTGGGAATACACTCATTCGCTATTAGGTCAACAAATTAGAAGAGTTTTCAACAAACATCAGTTAAACAGCAGGCAGCAGTGCATTTGATGGGGGCCAAGATTGTATTTTTAAATGCATTTGGGTGATTATGATACAACACAATGTGGAATATCTTTAAGTGTTATACCGAATGTATTTTTTTCATTCTCATGATCAATGAGTGTATTTGAAGTTGGTTTTCTGTTATGGAAACTTTCTACATTTACCCCTCAGATGATCAACATTAAAAAGAACAATGATCATGTGCAGGAGTTTTAGGTCAGGTGAATGAGCAGGTGAGAGAGATAATGTGGGGGATAGAATGTATTCACCTTTCAGATGTTGCATCTCTTCTTTTAATCCTCCTCTCCATCAAGTCCTGGCTCTGTGTCTCCATCACTACTGATCGGTCCACAGTCACTTCTTCCATCCCTTCTTCTTTCTCCTCATCCTTCATCCCTCCCTCCTCCACATGCCTCCTTTCATCCTTGATAATACGCATGCAATAGGAACGTTTATTTTTGAGAAAAAGGGGTTAAATATTACAACATATTGTTCATCACTGCATCAGAAGCTTTTACAAAGTGAGATGTAAAAATAAGACAATAAACTTTCTGATTCTAAAAAGAAAGAAATTCCAATTATTGATTGTCCATTAATTCTAGGTTCATGCTACAAGGTGTACTCTTTGCTGGAAACTTGAAAGAATAGCATGCATTGGTTGTTTGGGAAAAAGAAGGGTGGGGTTATGGTGGCAGTGGGGTTGTTGATGGCAGTGGGGTTATGGTGACAGTAGGGTTATGGTGGCAGTGGGGTTATGGTGGCAGCGGGGTTATGGTGGCAGTGGGGTTGTTGATGGCAGTGGGGTTATGGTGACAGTAAGGTTATGGTGGCAGTGGGGTTGTTGATGGCAGTGGGGTTATGGTGACAGTAGGGTTATGGTGGCAGTGGGGTTGTTGATGGCAGTGGGGTTATGGTGATAGTAGGGTTATGGTGGCAGTGGGGTTGTTGGTGGCAGTGGGGTTATGGTGGCAGTGGGGTTGTTGATGGCAGTGGGGTTGTTGATGGCAGTGGGGTTATGGTGGCAGTGGGGTTGTTGATGGCAGTGGGATTGTTGATGGCAGTGGGGTTATGGTGACAGTAGGGTTATGGTGACAGTAGGGTTATGGTGGCAGCGGGGTTATGGTGGCAGTGGGGTTATGGTGGCAGTGGGGTTATGGTGACAGTAGGGTTATGGTGGCAGTGGGGTTATGGTGGCAGTGGGGTTGTTGATGGCAGTGGGGTTATGGTGACAGTAGGGTTATGGTGGCAGTGGGGTTGTTGATGGCAGCGGGGTTATGGTGACAGTAGGGTTATGGTGGCAGTGGGGTTATGGTGGCAGCGGGGTTATGGTGGCAGTGGGGTTGTTGATGGCAGCGGGGTTATGGTGACAGTAGGGCTATGGTGGCAGTGGGGTTATGGTGACAGTAGGGCTATGGTGGCAGTGGGGTTATGGTGACAGTAGGGCTATGGTGGCAGTAGGGTTATGGTGACAGTAGGGTTATGGTGGCAGTGGGGTTGTTGATGGCAGCGGGGTTATGGTGACAGTAGGGCTATGGTGGCAGTGGGGTTATGGTGACAGTAGGGCTATGGTGGCAGTGGGGTTATGGTGACAGTAGGGTTATGGTGGCAGTAGGGTTATGGTGGCAGTGGGGTTATGGTGGCAGCGGGGTTATGGTGGCAGTGGGGTTGTTGATGGCAGTGGGGTTATGGTGACAGTAGGGTTATGGTGGCAGTGGGGTTGTTGATGGCAGTGGGGTTGTTGATGGCAGTGGGGTTATGGTGACAGTAGGGTTATGGTGGCAGTGGGGTTGTTGATAATAATACATTTTATTTGTACAGCGCTTTTAAAAACTCTCAGAGACACTTTACAAGAATAGAATACATACAAGAATACATAAAATCAAGTGCATGGTGCATAAACACAGGTGCATGGTGCGATAGAGGAGAAATATGTAGTAAAAAGAGCAGTGTATGAGGATATGGATCTGTGTAGGTTTTTTGGGAGAACAGGTTGAGTACAGCAAACAGCTACAGGTGCAGATGAAAAGCGAGTTTGAAGAGGTGGGTTTTGAGTAATGACTTGAAGGTGGATGAGTCTGGGCAGTCACGGATGTGTTTGGGGAGGGAGTTCCAGAGGGAGGGGGCAGCAATGGAGAAGGCTCTATCCCCCCAGGTACGGTGCTTGGTCCTGAGGGGGGGTGAGAGAAGGTTAGCGTCTGAGGATCTGAGGTTTCGAGAAGGAGTGTGGTGGTGGAGCATGTCCGTGAGGTAGGGAGGGGCCTGGTTGTGGAGGGCTTTATGGGTGAGTAGGAGGAGCTTGAAGTTGATTCGGTGTGGGACAGGGAGCCAGTGAAGGTTTTGGAGTACGGGGGTGATATGTTCACGGGAGCGGGTGTGGGTGAGGAGGCGGGCAGCAGAGTTTTGGATGTATTGAAGTTTATTGAGGACTTTGGAAGATGAGCCATAGAGGATGCTGTTGCAGTAGTCCAGTCTTGAAGTGATAAATGCGTGGATGAGAGTCTCAGCTGCAGAGAAGGAGAGTAGTGGGCGGAGGCGGGCAATGTTTTTTAGATGGAAGAAAGCAGTTTGGGTGAGGCGGCTGATGTGCTGTTCGAATGAAAGAGTACTGTCCATGATGATGCCAAGGTTACGGATGGAGGGAGAGGGAGACAGGTTGATGTTGTCAAAGCTGAGGGTGAAGTTCTGGGTCGTTGTGGTGAGATGTTTTGGGCCAATGAGTATGATTTCAGATTTGTCACTGTTTAGTTTCAGAAAGTTTTTTTGCAGCCATGATTGTAGTTCTGACAGGCAGTTTGTGAGGGTAGAGTGGGTGGCAGGGGTGATGGATTTTGTGGAGATGTGGAGTTGGATGTCGTCGGCATAGCAGTGAAAACGGAGACCATGCCGACGGATGATGGAGCCAAGGGGGAGTAGATAGATGATGAAGAGGAGTGGGCCAAGCACTGAGCCCTGGGGGACGCCTTGAAGCAGGGGGGCAGTGGAGGAGGAGCAGTTGTTGACATGGATGAACTGTTGTCTGTCTGAGAGGTAGGATTTGAGCCAGGAAAGAGCGGAGCCGGTGATGTTGAGAAATGTTTGTAGGCGGGACAGGAGGATGGAGTGGTTGATGGTGTCGAAGGCTGCAGTGAGGTCAAGGAGGATGAGTATACTGAGGTGGCCGGAGTCTGCAGAGAGGAGGAGGTCGTTGGTAATTTTCAGGAGAGCGGTTTCGGTGCTGTGTTTGGGGCGAAATCCAGATTGAAAAGGTTCGTACAGTTCATGAGAGTGGAGGTGGGTTTGGATTTGTGAGGTGACAACACGTTCCAGAATCTTTGACAGGAAAGGGAGGTTTGAGATAGGACGGAAGTTTGAGATGATGTCAGGATCCAGGCCGGGTTTTTTGAGGATGGGGGTGACAGCGGCCAGTTTGAGGGATTCGGGGACAGAGCCAGAGGAGAGGGAGGAGTTAATAATGATGGCGATTAATGGGGAGATTGTAGGGAGGCAGGATTTCACGATGGAGGATGGGATAGGGTCCAGAACAGAAGTAGAGTTTTTTATCTTGGTGATAATGGGGAGGAGTTCCAGGGGAGAGACAGGGGTAAACTGTGACAGAGGTTGAGTAGTGGTGGTGGTGATGGGCGGGGTGAGAGGTGGAGAGGCTGTAATGGGGGGGGGGGGAGTGCTTAGTTGATTGTAGATAGTGTCGATCTTAGACTGAAAGGATGCCAGGAAGGAGTTGCATTTGTTGACTGTGAAGGAGGTGAGGGTGTTGTCGCAGGGTTTGAGGAGTTTGTTGATGGTGGAGAAAAGAGTCTTGGGGTTGTTGGAGCCAGAGTGAATAAGCTGAGAGTAGTAGGTGGACCGTGCAGTGGTGAGGGCGTTTTTGTAGTCTGAGAGGTGGTCTGTGTAAATGTTGAGATGGACTGTGAGACCGGTTTTCTTGTAGAGTCTTTCAAGCTGGCGCTTACGGATTTTCATTTGACGGAGTTGGGGAGTGTACCAGGGAGCTGAGTGGGTGAAAGAGACTGATTTGGTTTTGAGGGGGGCCAGGTTATTGAGGCAGAGGGACAGTGTGTCATTGTAATGGTTGACCAGGTCAGTGGGGTTAAAAGTTAAAGGGGGGGTGGACAGTGTGTTGGCCAGCAAGTCAGAAAAAGCTGAGGGGGAGATGGATTTAATGTTCCTGAAGGTAGCGGGGTTATGGTGACAGTAGGGCTATGGTGGCAGTGGGGTTATGGTGACAATAGGGTTATGGTGACAGTAGGGTTATGGTGGCAGTGGGGTTGTTGATGGCAGCGGGGTTATGGTGACAGTAGGGCTATGGTGGCAGTGGGGTTATGGTGACAGTAGGGCTATGGTGGCAGTAGGGTTATGGTGACAGTAGGGTTATGGTGGCAGTGGGGTTGTTGATGGCAGCGGGGTTATGGTGACAGTAGGGCTATGGTGGCAGTGGGGTTATGGTGACAGTAGGGCTATGGTGGCAGTGGGGTTATGGTGACAGTGGGGTTGTTGGTGGCAGCGGGGTTATGGTGACAATGGGGTTGTTGGTGGCAGTGGGGTTACCCCCTAATTACTTCACATTTTAGCGTGGTCTTTTACTGTGTGTAAAAGTGCTCACAATCTCACAAACACAGATTTGAACAAATTTGTGCTCATTATTTGAGAGAAATAAGCTGTTCTTGTGTGTACAGAAAAAGCCTCACATCTGTACTTAAACTTAAAATATGAGAAAACCAAAAAGTGTTGATTTTACATTATCGTGGAATGTTCATTGGTGATAACCATATCGTCCTCCCTAACACATAGTACTAAAGTTAAAAGCAGAATTACTGGGGGGCTGAAGTCTGAATTGGAGACAAACCAGATTCCATGTTTCTAAAGTTTTTACAACAGACAATTTAACTTTAAGTGCTCCCATACTGATCCCTTTGCCTAAGGCACTTCCCTTACATGCTCCTGTAGAACTGCTTGGTCACTAACAGCAGAAAACAATGAAGACTGTGGTTGTATTGATTAGCCCTTTGGTATGACTGACAATGTAAAGCCTATGTGTCAGTCATTAACAAGTGGGTGCTATGAGCTGGCTCCTTTAAGTGAACGATGGGAGTCGACCCCAATCTGAGAGACTATTTTTTTTAAAAATAAATTTATTTTTAAACTAAAACATGCATACAAATTAAACAAATATAAATGGCAAAAGATACAGAAGTATCTGCTGCCGTACCACCAGACTACCAAGCAACTTCCTTTCTCAGGCTGTGAGACTGCTGAACTCATCATCACTCCACCAAAATAGTTAGTTTTTGTTTTGTTGTTTCTTTTTCTGTGATGTAGCTGACACATGTAGCTTACACATTAACCCTGTAACCTTGAAAATGAATACAAGATGCAATGAGTTCTGGAAACATCTTGACCTGTCAAATCAAGACCCAAGCATGGTGAGACTTGTTTCGCTGGTTGCCAACATACAAGACAAGGTTCAATATAAATAAAACGTTCACTACACATAATAGTGTTTGATGTTTTTACATTATCTAAGGTTTCTACACCAAACATGAAGTAGAATTATGGTATTCTGGAAATTAAAAGGTCAAGTACAAGCACATTGATTAATGTATGTAACATATTTGTACACATACCTATCATAGGTCAAAACATTTGGCTGAATTGTAAAAGGCAGAAGTGACACTAAATAAAGAGCCGTTGGGATCTTTATGACACTGCAGACAAAATAGGTTTTAAAATGATGGTGACATATTCTTTAAGAAGTAATTTCAATGAAACTCACCTGTGTCAATTCAATATCATCCTCTCCTCTTCCATCAGCTTTGACTCTTCTTTTCTCCTCTCTTCCCTGTTTCAGTCTATTTTTCACTTTCTTGGCCAGCTGTTTCACTTTTCCTTTTGCATTAGTCTTCTGGCTTGTTTGCTTCAGTTTTCCATCCGGAAGTGTCTCTGCAGTTTGCTGTGTGTCCTCTAATAGCCTCTTCAGCCCCAGCTGACATGGATCCGACTTTGATTCCACCACCTCTGTCCCTTCCTGATGTCCAGAAGGCAATTTAGAAATCCCCTCAGAATCTTGCACCCCTTGCCCACACATCTGGATTTCTTTGTTGTTTTCTGTCCATTTGTCTGTCCATATAACGACCTCTTGTGGGAGAGGACCAGGTTGGACCAGTCCATTGTCTTTATTATGGTGTTGTTTCTCTGGGTGCTGAGGCTCATGATGAAGACATGAAGACATCTCAGCTGCGATTACTACCATTGGTCTGTTTCCACAAGGTGGCTTAAGACAAAATCTTTCACTACCTCCTGGCAATTCCATCTCCTGATTCACTGAAGACTTGGGGATGTACATGACTACTTCTCCTGGCTGGAGAGATATTTCTTTAATGTTTGGAGTGGTTGACTCAGTATCATTTACCTTTCCTCTGTCCTTCCCTCCGCCTTCCTTTTCATGTTTTCTCTTGCCTGTCAGGTCCTTGTTGCTCCACTGTTCGTCCTCCTGCCTCCTCCTCTCCTTTACCTCTTCTTCCCCAGCACTCATGGCACTGAAGAGCTGTGAGAGATTGCTGGCTGGTTTTGGGGGATATTTTAGAGGTGGCTTTGGAGGAGGCAGTGGTGGAATCATTACTTCTGGTTTTGCTGGAACTGTAGAAGTACAGGTTCTGTTGGTTGAAGCCATGTCTGGTTCTTCACCTGGCGAAAGGTCTAAGAATTCCATTGCTTGCAGGGATGAATTTTCTGTCATGGCAGGAGTGTTCAACCCAATATTACTACGACCTTCATATTCGTTCCCCTTGTCCTCTCCTTTCTCTCCAGCTCTCTCCGTTTCTGTAAAAAATACTACTATCTGTCGCAGTGGTTTACCCATATCCAGATGACTTTCTAATCCAGATGTTTCTTCTTCTGTCTTCTCATTTCTTTCGGTCAGATCTTCCTCTTGCCTGTTCTTCTTGTCTCCCATCTTTTCTTTAAGTGTCCTCCATTCTGCCTCTAGTCCCCTCCCTTTTCCTTCTTCTGTCTCATCCCTCTTTGAGTTATCAGGCCATGGAGGTTTTATAGTAGATTTAAGAGGAGGTCTTGGAGAAAACTGCATTTGGCATTTTAGTTT
The DNA here is from genome assembly GCF_040436345.1 of Pagrus major. Taxonomy (NCBI): domain Eukaryota; kingdom Metazoa; phylum Chordata; class Actinopteri; order Spariformes; family Sparidae; genus Pagrus; species Pagrus major. The sequence continues at coordinate 35,302,903 of NC_133215.1, read as the reverse complement.
CACTTCGGGTAAAATTCCAAATAAGCAGCTAGGTTGTATGACAGGTACTTTCCCTAGGACAAGATCCAAGCATTGATTATTTCCCTTAACTTGGCATGCCTGTGAAGTCAAGGCTTTATTTTCTATAGTAGTGGGGTATAGTAAAGGCTTGCTCAGTTGTGGGCCCTGTGTTGACGTATTCTCAAATGTGGGTGACCTCTGGTAGCGTTTGGGAGGTAACGGGGGAGGAACTGCCAACATGGACGGAAGCATTAGTGCTGTTCTGTAGTCCTCTTCAGGACTGTCGTCAGAGGTGGAGTCCTTCAATCCCACAGCAGTACAAACGTCGAGATCTGTATCTGACATGAGATTCACTCCTTGATCCTGTCCAGTCATTTCCCTGTGCAGAGCCAGAGCGTGGGTCACTTGTTTGAGTGTGTGGTTGTGTACAGTGGTACTCTGAGTGTCACTTGGTGAGTGTTTAGATTTTTCTTGTCAGGGAATATTTCTGAGCATGTATCAGTTTGGTGTCTGCAGACTGTGATACTCTGTGTGGGGTATCATAGTCTAATATGAGAGAGGCAGATAGAAGGAACATGACTCATTATCCATTCACACATACTGTAGTATCATCAGAAGCAAAAACAGTGTAGTGCAGCAATTAATGAATGAACATTAATGATTTGGATACTGTGCATTCACAACATTCTGATCTACAGCATATGTACTGTATGTTACAGTCTGTATTTGTTAATGACTGGTACTATATCCAGTGGTGGAAAGTAACTATTATGTTTACTGCACTTAAAGTACAATTTCAGAGTACTTTTCTTATCTGAGTACTACGTAAAGTATTTCCTCCATTACATTCCAATGAGAAATATCATGCTTCTACACCACAATTACATGTATGTGTCATCTATAGTTACACGTTAGTTACTTTACAGATAAAGATTTGATATTTTAACTCATATGATTCATATAAAACATGATGCATGTTTACAGACTAAACTGTCTTGATTAGCGCATCTTTTATTTGTGATATAGAAGTGTGACATTGTTAGTACAGTGTCTGAATACTTTTCCACCACGGCTACATTTGATCTGTTAAATAGTGTCTCTACTAGTTCATCCCAATCTTCCCACAGAGCATCATGAACATTTCAGTTTACCAAGCGTATGTTTTGATAAATACATGAAGGTGCAGTCTCTTACCCGTTTACTACTCAGCAGGTGTCCTTTGCTGCATGTGTTCCTTGGTCGCTCTCTCTTTGCCCCTCTGCCACCTGTTTGCATCACCTCCCATTTAATGCTGCCTTTGTTTTTTTTTCATTCTTCCTTCTGTCTCAGGTTTTCCTCATTCTCTGTGGTCACACCGTGGTATTAACTGACAAAACAAGTTCTGCCTCATGCACTTTTTTGAGTCATTCTCTCTGATGCACGCTTTGATTTGGTCATCCTTACAGTGGAATTACCCTTCTCCTTAGATTACATTTCCTTTTTCAGAGGCTTGAAAGCTGGAGCTCACTCTTCATGATGTTAGGGCACCTTGAGAGAGAGGCCGATGAGCACAGCAGACACATCTGAGTATGTCTGTAGATGATTCATCCTGGAAGAACGGTGGTTATTGTAATGTCTCTAGTGTCCTGTCCTGTCCTGTCATGTCATTACACTTTTTTATGTCACTATAAGGAAGTTTGACAGCAAATAACTAAAGGTGCTCTGACATGGTTAATAAGAAAATGTGAGCACCTTTAAGCAACTATAGCCCAAAGGTGAGTGGTAAAAAAAATAAATAAATAAAAAACAGAACATTTAGAAATGTAGAATGTGTTCTTTTTGGACGAGTTGAAAGAGAAAGCAAGTAAAGTCAGAGGTGCTGCCTGGGTCTACAGACAGCTGAGTATTGGAGAGGTTACACCCTTACATATGTCTTCATAACCTAATAGCTATATGTATATGTGTATGTTAACAGTGCTGCTGACCCCACATAACACATGTCTAATATTGTCACTTCAACCAGGAAATAATCAATAATAAGAAAGTTTGAGGATTCAGAAAGTAGGTGAAACATCAGAAGTCAAATTGTTCTTCTAAAGAGGAGCTTTGTCAGCATCAAATCATGTCTAGCAGTGCATGGACTAAAACAAGCAATATGTCAATCAGCAGTGGTCCTGTCAGAAGGCCGTCTTGTGGTGTCTCAGGACGAGTAGCAGTTTCTAAACCACTTCTCAGGAGGGAAACAAGGACAAACACTTGAGGTGGGCTAAGAAATACCAGAGTTCCACAGTGGATGATGAAAAAATCGATGAAAATCAACTTTTTGGCCAAAGAAAGTGCCAGGAATATTTTTAGCGACCAAAAAGCATATTGGAAATGGCTTTAATAGCTATTTAATTATTAAAAATGGGTCCATGAAACAACCTCAGGTAGCCTACATGGGGCCCTGCTTGGCACAATAGTATGTGTAGCTGATAACAAATTGATTTTTATAGAGTATGCACTATGCTACAGCGATGAAGTGGGCAGGGTGAGCAGCAAGGCAGCCAGTCCGGACCCTCCATTTTCTACCATGTGATCCTGAAACCGGAAACAACACAACATCTGCGACCTATGATCCCAGTCCGTCAGCACACTTTGAAATCTCACAACGGTCAGAGCTGGACATGAAGTCAGCCCTGCTCCACGTCTCGGTCCCCTTCCTGCTCTGTGTCGCCTTTGCGAACACCAACCTGTTTGACGAGGTTGAGGTGGACTTGTCTTACGAGCATTATGCAGAGAAACGAGTTGACTATCTGCCCGCTTTCCTGGCGATGCCCTGTAACTGTGTGGTGAACCTGGGTTATGTCTACATGGGACTGTACTGGCTGCTGTGGCACAGAGGCGTCAGAGACACGGAGCAGGGTCGGTACATGAGACAAGTGTTCGCTTTCATGGCTGTCTTTTACGCGCCTGTGCAGTGGACGCGCTTGGCGGTGCTGCGGCGCGCTCCCGCCGTGCTCGATCAGTGGTTCACGCTACCGATCTTCGCGTGGGTCGCAGTGTGGATCGGCTTCATTGAGCGGGGCCCGGCGAAGTGGCGCGCGTTGCACGCGGCAGCGCTCGAACTGGTCTCTGTCCTCAGCTACGGCCTGGCGCTGCTGCACGCGCGCGGGTTCGAGGCGGCGCTGGCCTGTCACGTCGCCCTCGCGGCGTACAAGGGAGTGCGCGTGCAGCGGGAGCTCGGCGACGGTCGCACGATGAGGTACCTGCTGCTGGCGTTGCTGTCGTGTGCAGGGTTCGTGCTGTTGAAGCTGCTGGACCACTGGCTCGCACGGTACTGGCTCTTCCAGCGGCTCACCGGACACTTCTGGTCCAAAGTGTGTGATGTGCTTCAGTTCCACTTCAGCTTCTGTTTCCTGAGCACGCTGACACAGAGGACACAGGGGGCTGCAGCACAGCACAGTGACTGAGAAACCAGCAGGATGAGGAGCCCTCATGATTTTGTACTAAAAGAAAAGTCTATAAGTGTTTTAACTCTGCTGTGATGAAAAATAAGTAATTTCCTCCCCACAGATTTATTCCAACATGGTATATGGACATATGAAGACAACAAATAAAGTTAAACAAACTTAAGGGCATGTCACAAAGAGGAGTTATGTATAAACTGACGAATGGAACTGGACACCAGAAAGTGAAACAGTAGCATACTACAAGGAACTTCTGACAGGATATAGTACCATCTCAGTTCAATACTGATCCCTCTATAGAAGCAAACAAGACCATAAGTGAGAAGATTGGCTATTTCTTTATAGTTAATATACTGTCATTCTGAATGTCAGATATCTGAGTCGAAGTCATAAAATTAGAAGTGTTTTATGGTGACGTACTGAGGATGAATTGAGGAGTCTCAGCCTGAGGAAAGAAGCTGCTCTGTAGTCTGGAGGTACAGCACTAAAACAAAGTTTACTTTGAGCCACTCAAACCATGCACCCAGTGGACACGAAGGATATTGTCAGCATCCAGTGGACAGTGAGGTTCACTGGTTCAGTGTTCTCAGTCAAACAGCGCTAAAATGCTCAGCGACGCCATGCGATGTGTTGTTGAAAGGCCAGACTACTCAGACTAAAGCAATGCAATACTAATGTAAACCACTGTTAGTGAAATAGACTTGGATTTATACAGTGCCTTTCCAGTCTACTGACCACTCAAAGCGCTTTACAAGACTTGTCACATCCACCCATTCACATTCAGTTTACTTTTATACATTCAGAAATTCATCCTCTTTCAATTTTCTATAATAAATACAAGTTTTTAAACAAAGTCATGAATTCAGACTGGTCTTCAGGACACTCAAACACTGACCATGTAGTCATTTACACACATTAAACCATTAATCATATTTAAGCATTTTAATTATTTCAATTTAACAATGTTTTATATAGTTTATACACAAGACATCTTATTTTGTACAATCTGTAAGCAAGACTGTTGTTGCTGGAAAGCCCATGGTGATAGAAAATACAGTTCATAGTGGACCAACATCTCAAAGTTAAATTTACATTCACTATAGCAAATGCTCATATCATGTACTTCATGTTGTCATGTTTCTTTGGATGTGAAGTTGTTTATTTTCACACCTAAGGTTAATTTTGATGTTGCATGATGGAGCACAGAGATGGAGCATGTTCACGTTCCCCAGGTGTGAAGCTCCATTTCACATGTCAACATTCACAAATCACATGTGATAAATTGACATGATAGAAACATATGGAGCTAGAACAGTCTCATAATTCATAAATGCACACAGAAATTCATAAATGCACAAAAAAGTTTCACAAATGTATTTGGGGATTTGTATATACATGTGACTCAAAACACAAATACATTTTCAATGCACACACAAATGTGTTTCATTTCATATATAAGTAAAACATATTCACATATAAAAATAAGACTCATAAACATATTTCCAATGCACACACAAATCTAAAAAATAATCACAAATACATGAATGTTAAAGTATTTGCAATCTTCATCAAATACGCATTTGGGGCTTGTTACATTCATATATGAACTGTTGGACCAGTATTTACAAAGTGCTTTTAATTTGTAAACCTCCCTGCATTTGTGTGTGAAACTTTTGAGACTCCCCTGACGTGACTCTGATCCACAAATGCGTTTTTTCTAAGAGGAGGTTGGCTGTAGCCAATCAGATGTCTCCCTCCTTTGCAGCCAATCACGTGAGTGTCTCCCCCACGGGGTGATTATGACGTCAGTAAAAGGCGCACCGCAGGCAGGCAGGTAGACCGGTAGACAGGCAGCCCGTGCTGTCGAACGTCTCTGCTGGAAGCCAGAGCGATCGCTCTGCTGGAAGCTAGGACGGCGGAGACGAAAAATGGCCTCTGGCAGTTCAAACGTAAGTAAAAAGTACTCATTTCTTGTGAATATTTTACAAAAGTCATATTCCAGAATTAATGACTGTTTAGCATGAATCGTGACGATTAGCGGAGCCGTAGGCTACGGCCGATGACGCCGCTGCGTGAATGACTCCTGACACTTAAACCTAACTTGCTTCTGTAATGCTAACTCTAACATGTCAAGCTGTATGATGTGTTTGAGGACTAATTCATCTAACTAACCAGCATACGGTAGCACCCGAAATAGTAAACACAGCCGATAAACAACCAAACTAAAAATACAGCTGAATGCATTTACTTTCTGTCACTGAAAACAGGTTTCAGACCTGATTTAGCGTCACGATTCATGCTAAACAGTCATTCATAATTCTGGAATATGACTTTTGTAAAATATTCACAAGAAATGAGTACTTTTTACTTACGTTTGAACTGCCAGAGGCCATTTTTCGTCTCCGCCGTCCTAGCTTCCAGCAGAGCGATCGCTCTGGCTTCCAGCAGAGACGTTCGACAGCACGGGCTGCCTGTCTACCGGTCTACCTGCCTGCCTGCGGTGCGCCTTTTACTGACGTCATAATCACCCCGTGGGGGAGACACTCACGTGATTGGCTGCAAAGGAGGGAGACATCTGATTGGCTACAGCCAACCTCCTCTTAGAAAAAACGCATTTGTGGATCAGAGTCACGTCAGGGGAGTCTCAAAAGTTTCACACACAAATGCAGGGAGGTTTACAAATTAAAAGCACTTTGTAAATACTGGTCCAACAGTTCATATATGAATGTAACAAGCCCCAAATGCGTATTTGATGAAGATTGCAAATACTTTAACATTCATGTATTTGTGATTATTTTTTAGATTTGTGTGTGCATTGGAAATATGTTTATGAGTCTTATTTTTATATGTGAATATGTTTTACTTATATATGAAATGAAACACATTTGTGTGTGCATTGAAAATGTATTTGTGTTTTGAGTCACATGTATATACAAATCCCCAAATACATTTGTGAAACTTTTTTGTGCATTTATGAATTTCTGTGTGCATTTATGAATTATGAGACTGTTCTAGCTCCATAGAAACACGTGTCCTTCACATTTCTCCTAAATGAAATGCGAAACACGTGACAACTAATTTTATGTATATGTGCAATGCTGTTTCATGTGATTATTCACAAACAGGGAGACCATGAATCTCACATATGCAATTTCTTTTTTTTTAAATAAATGAAAGATTTATATTTTTCTACCACATTTTTAACGGCAACATGAGGCAATGAAACAGCATGTACACCTTCATGTTGGGAAATTAAATGAAGCACCTGACTGAACAGATAAATTATGAAAAAAAACATTAATTACCAGAAATAAAGAGAAGAGGGACTTGAACTTTTGGGGCCCTGCTGGAGGCCTTGTGCACAACAATTATCATGGCACACTGACACAGAAGATCCTGTAACTCCTACATCTTGTTATCCACACTTACCGTCTGTCAGATTCCTAAGAGTTGCCGTAAGCTCAAAGGTAGCTGTTGTCCACGTTCCTGTCTGTTTCTGTGCAGTGGAGACAGTGGACAGTGGAGCTCAGAGTTCTTTGATTCTGAGGTTGAGGTGAATTGAGGTTACATTTGGGCGACATAGTGGTTTATAAATAACTAAGCTCACGGTGATGATGATAGTGATCATCATCATCAAGGCAAAGAGTTGTCAAAGATTTGTGTTCTCATTTTAAGTTACTGCTACATCAATTTGATTGTAATTGCATTAGAAGTAGGAATCAGACGTTTCAGTGTTTTACTAGATTTGATGAAAACAAAATCAGTTTAGATGTGTGACTAAGTAAAACTTTACTGTGCAGAGGAGCCTCTGACACAATATACTCTGCATCATCTACACTAAGAGCGTGTTGTAGAGGAGGAGAGAGCCTGTCACCTTTTGCTTTGACTTAATTTCCTCAGTACATCACAGTTACTCTTTTCCACATTAAACTAAATAATAATCGATAGTAGGCATACATGTATTAAAGTAGAGGCAGGTATTCATCAGTGTCAGTGTATGAAAAAAATAGGAAGTATAAATGAATGAATGAATAAACAAGTTGTCCACTGTGGGCAGGACAGACTGATGATCATGTAGCTCAATCACAACTTGGCGATGCCTCCTTCTGCTCAGTCGTCCTCCTGGATCTACATTCTATTCTCATGTTAAATACAATCCACTTGAATCAAACAGTCTGTCAATGAAATCTGTATACTCTGTCATTTGTTGTTCTGCGTATGCGACATTGACTGAAAGTCGCAACTTTAACTATGTTTGAGTCCTTTGTGCTTCAACTATTAAATTGAGTGTTGATGATGAGTTCAGCAGCCTCACAGCCTGGAGAAAGAAGCTGCTCTGTAGTCTGGTGGTACAGCAGCAGATACTTCTGTATCTTTGGGTGAACAGACTGTGTCTGGGTGGGTGTTGTCTTTTAGTATCTTTGGGCTCTGTGCAGACATCTCACTTCACTGATGTCACTGATGCTCTGTAGATGGTACCAGTGATGTTCTGGTCGTTTGAGTCACCCACTGTAGAGCCTTCATGTCCTGGGTTGTGATGAACCATGCCAGTTTGTGATGTTTCCAGTCAGGAGGCTTTCTGTTGTAAAAGTTGACCAGAATCTGGCTTCAGAATTGAGCCTCTTTAGTTTGTGTAGGAAGGAGAGGCTTTTCTGTGCTTCTTTAACCAGGGGGGTGATGTGTGATGACCAAGCTAGGTTCTCAGTGATGATAATTCTAAGGAACCTAAAACTGTTCACCTGCTCCACCTCAGCTCCACTGATGTAGACAGGATGTGTGTCTTTGCCTCCTTCTTTCTAAAGCCAACAATCAGCTCCTTGGTTCAGCTGGTGTTGTTCTCTGTGCACCACTCTGTAAGACTGTTGATTTCCTCCTGATATGAACTCTTATCATTGTTAATGATAACGCGGCCGATGATGGTGGTGTTGTCCACATACTTCACAACAGAGATCTCTTGATGTCTGGGAGTGCAGTCATGGGTGTACATTAAAGTTGACTTGACTTGAAATGACCAAAAACAAATAATTCATCCTGAACTACTTTTTTTCAGTGTCCTGTTTTTCCAGTTTAAAAACAAATGCACCATGTATGCACCAGACTGACTATCTCAATAACGGTTATATCACTCTTATAGGCTACGTAGCCCTGATCAGAGTCATCAGAGTCACACTGCTGACACAAATGAACTGTTAACTTTGGAGTACAAGCCTCATGTGTCCACTTGTTGGATCAGTTGGTGCATTGCATATGTATATTGGGGCAAACCTCAGATCTCAGTGACATGTCAAGAGCAAAATGACTTCAGAGCAGTAAATGGCACATGGAACTGTTTGTAAAGCACCCAGTGGAGTAAAATTGGATCATTGCAACAAAAACAAAATGTAGCAATTAGCAAATATAGCACAGGATACGAAATCTATAAAAACATGTGCTTCTTATTACATACTCATGTTAGATAAATGCAGCTTCTTATGAGATTGTCTCCTGATGAATAAATATAGAGCAGTGCAATTAATAGAAATATTATTGAAATCACAATAAGGCCAAATAAAATGCAATATCTAATATTTGATAAGGGTAAAATGTGTGCCATACCATGTAATGTAACAACATACCATTATAAAAGAAGCATTGCGGTGCTACAGAGAGGCCCCAGCCTTCAAATCAAATCCTCCAGAAGTAAGGGAGAAAAATGCTTTTTTAATAGTTTCTTCAGTGGAAATTAAATAAAAAAAATTAGCATTCCCACTAAAATAGTGGCTTATATCACCATTGCAATATCTGTCAAAATAATGGCAGTATGAAGTTTTTGCATATTGTTCAGTCCTAAATAAAAATGGAAGCCCTCACTTGTTTACAGGTGAAGTTTAGTGATAGCAGTGAGGACAGGCTCTGACTGTGGTTTCCTATTAGTCCACAGCAGGGCCAGGCCCGCCTCCCGAAAGTCCTGATGGGAGCAGTAGATAAGAGGGTTAAGACCACAGTCTAGGTATGACATCACTGATGACAGCGTCCTTAACCAATCAGGTGCCGGTGACAGGTCCAGCCTGCCCAGCAGGATCAGCTGATTGGTCGATGGAGAGTAAAAAAACAAAGACAGTCTGTAAGTGGACAGGTGTGTCTTCACTCTCATGTGTGCATTTAGTGAGTGAGTCTCACCTCAGACACAACAAAGGGTGTGTAGCAGAGCACGTAGGAGGCCACCAGCAGGGGAGTGACCGCAGACAGATCTGCTTCATCATCACTGAGACAGACGGGGAGAGAGAAGGAAGTAACACTGGCTTTATTTATAGCACACAGAATTCCTTTGTATAACCTGTACACTCAGCCTGCTTATTTTTTCTGCTATTATTGTGTTTTATGTCTACATGTAGGGTATAGCCCCAGTCAAACTGCCTTTTCAAGGTGGGAATATTGTGCTGATATTCTGCCTTGCCGTCCGTGTGAAAGTTACAGAGGTGGAATGGGGGGACGTTCAACTTTAAACGAATAGTTCACTCTAGAACGAAATTCAGTCATTATCGACTCACCCTCATGCTGATGAGAAGTCCGGTGTAGTTTCTTATTCCTCAAAGTGCAGCTGGAGACCCGCGGGGGTACCCTCCTGCAGCAAAAATCCATATAACGGGCGTCAATGTGCCCGAGACGAAAAGGTCCATAAAACTACACAAAAACTTTGTAATATTCCTCCATACTGCTCGTCCGCTGCAATCCAAGTGTCCTGAAGTGGCGACATCCAGAGTTTACTCGAAACAACGCCATTTAGTACATTTTTACAGCCTAAACAGTCACTATACTATATTTGCCTGGAGGCACGCTCCCGCGTGCACACGAGTCTCCCCCTCACAGCCTTTTGCACTACGGAAGCTGCGCCAGACAAGACCAACAGAACTCACGATAGATACACACCAGTATTTACATCCAGCTGTGAGTTTCAAAGTTTCAAATCACTAGTGCAGGCAGATCCCTCTTGTGTTTGTGTGTCGCTCGGTCGCTCACAGCTGGATGTAAATACTGGTGTGTATCTATCAGGAGTTCTCGTTGATCTTGTCTGGCGCGGCTTCCGTAGTGCAAGTGGCTGTGAGGAAGACTCGCGTGCACACGGGAGCGTGCCTCCAGGCAAATATAGTATAGTGACTGTTTAGGCTATAAAAATGTAGTAAATGGCGTTGTTTCGAGTAAACTCTGGATGTCGCCACTTCAAGACACTTGGATTGCAGCAGACGAGCAGTATGGAGGAATATTACAAAGTTTTTGTGTAGTTTTATGGACCTTTTCGTCTCGGGCACATTGATGCCCGTTATATGGATTTTTGCTGCAGGGCGGTACCCCCGCAGGTCTCCAGCTGCACTTTGAGGAATAAGAAACTACACCGGACTTCTCATCAGCATGAGGGTGAGTTGATAATGACTGAATTTCGTTCTAGAGTGAACTATTCCTTTAACTCACCATGTCTTTGTCGCCTTCCACTATTGTGTTGTTTCAGTTACTGTCTGTGACATCTTAAATAGAAAAAAATCACCAAATATAATGAAGGAAAGTCACCGTGACGGTCAGCCCTCCTGACCGAGTCTTTGGTGAACTACCCCCCCGAAACATTATCCTTCTCCCGGGATGAGAGCCAGGCGGGGTCTGCTATTTACTGCTGGTGATTATGTGATGTCATTTAGAGCAAAAAACTCCATCAAACAGTTGGCGGATACGTTGTTAGATACAGGGGGAAACGTTTTTTAAAAAAACATACAGATCTCAGTCTTATGATGTGTACCATCACACCTCTTTTGGTTCCGCAACGCTGGCATGCTGTATGAAATGGCACACTACAGCGGCTTTATGCCGCCGCTGCTTGGTTCAGTGTGAACAAACAAAGGCGGTGTAGAGGCGAGCCTTCGTTGCGGCGCTATTGTGGAAATTTCTGTGTGAAAAGGCTGATGTTTACACATTATTGCCCCTGTCAGGGCAGCTAATCTTTCCCTGGGTTTGATCGTTGTTGGAATTGTCTGCTCTTCTCTTTTTTCATTTGTGAAGCACTTTTAGCTGCTTTGTATGAAGGTTGTAAATAAATAAAGTTTATTATTTATTATTACTAGTTAGCTTGGAAACAAAATGAATGAATTACATATTTGGTGACTCTGATTCTTTGAACTGAACTGAATAAAATTATTTGAATCAGTAAAGTGATTTATACTGTCCACAAGATACTTATTGAACAGGTGCAAACTTATAAGTATCTTGGGACAATCACTGATTCTGCTTTAAATTTTAAAGAGAACTGCAAAGCTGTGAGCAGGAAGGGACACCAGCGACTGTTCTGTCTGAGGAAGTTGTCCCGGTTCCACATTGATAGGACCATGATGAAACTCTTTTACCATGCTTTTATTGAGTCGGTTTTAGCTTTTTCACTTGTGTCATGGTTCAGAAACCTGCCTTTAAGAGAAAGGAACTCACTCAACCAGATCATTAAATGGTCTGGTCGGCTGATTGGAGAGACACAGCTGAGCTTGGAGTTGCTGTACACCAATCAGTTGCGGCGACTAGCCAGCTCCATCCCCAATGACGTCTCCCATCCACTTGCGTGTGAATTCCAGCTCCTGCCATCTGGACGAAGATTCACAGTCCCAAGATCCAGGACCACACGCTACAGGAACAGCTTTGTCCCTGCTGCTGTTTCCCTCTTGAGTCTCAGTCCTAATGCACCTTGAGGTTTATTTTATTTATTTATTTATTCCGACCAATTTATTTGGTATGGTTTTTAAAATATATTTACTGTCCCTTGTATTACATTGTATTTTATCTTATGTTCTTTTAGTGAACGGCTCTACTCATGTCTTGTCTGTCCCGTACTGTGTTGACTTGTCCTGTCATCAATGTTTGTGAGATGCCCTCTCTCTCTCCTGAGACTGCACAACAAATCTACCTATGGGTACTAATAAAAGTGAACTGAACTGAACTGAACATCTATGGATCACACACCTACTTTGAAGGAAATAGTATACGCAGAGTAGTATTTAAGTATAAAGTATTTAAACTTAGTATATACGTTTTTCCTACTCTGTTTCTACTCATTTGTGTCTTGTATTTTAAACACAAAGAATACATTGTGTGTCTCATTTGTATACATATATCCACTTGGGATTGTTTTAATGGAGCTATAGGCAAACAGTTTTCCCCTACCTTTAGTCTGTGCTTAGCTATGATGAAACATGTCATTGAGTTATCTATGTATGTGCTGGTAACAAGAAGATGATGAATCGTGACCTTGAACTTGAATCGGCATAAGGCAGCAAACTAGACCATTTCCAGAAATGCTTGAATGTACCTTTAAAGTTCATGATAATATTTCAAAAATGCCAATTACAGTTAGAGGTTTAACTCACCCCTGATTTTCTTCCCATAAAGCAGCACTGATAACACAGTTCAATACTAAATCAATAGCAACTAAAGGAAAACTGAACTAACTCTGAGCTGGGCTCATGGCTTATCATGAGTCCATTTTAGATCAACTGGCATAAAACATCAATCACTGTATTTTTAACTGACTACACTGTATCTGATCAGTTTCCACTGTGTATTCTGTCACTTGAGTTAACCTCTCTCGGATGGTTTACCTGGTGCAGCTCAAATGACAGCTGAAGGCACTCAGCAGAGAGCAGAGGAGGATGAGGAGGAAGGGGAGGAAGATACAGATGGAGAAAGCACAGAGGATATAAACCAACATGTCTGAGTAGCTGCTCTCCCAGAAGACAGCACAAAGCATCTCAGCAGGGTCATACCTGACGTAGAGAGAAGACATGATGGAGATGAACAGAGCAGAAACAACTAAACTAAACTAAACTATACTAAACTAAACTAAACTACATACTTGATCCAGTCGTAGACAACAGGGACACTCCCGAACACCACCCCTGTCACCCAAGAGGCCAAGCACACTGTCACAATGACAACGAAGCAAGCACCTTCTGTGGAGACCACACCGATCAGCCGTTGCACACAGAGGGTCGCTGTGAAGGAAAAAAGAAACCCTCAAACTGACTGCATTCAAGGAATTAGTTTGGTTCCACAAGAGTTGTGTGTTTTATGGGCTCTGTGAGGGGCAACTAGTATTTTTTTATTCTGTATTGTTCCATTCATATCTTCAAATTTCTGGGTGAAAAGTGAACTAGCTTCCATTTTTCAGAAGAAGATCTGAGACTGTGTTCTCACAAGTTTGATCAAATCTGGCTGTGTCCAAAATCACTCACTACCCACCACATAGTGGACTATATAGTGAGAGTTAGACTAAATAGTTGACTCACAGTATCCCACAATGCATCGTTAAAAGGAGTATACAACCAACGGTCACTAACCAAGCATTATATATACCATCATGCATTGCGCTGGGGAGGAAAAAATGAGCAAAGCAGTGTCCAGTGTTTTTTTCGTTAGACAGATGAGCTCACTACTTAGTCCTCTATAGAAAACTCCTGGTGTAGTGAATAGGGAGTAGTGAATGAGTGGGTGATTTCAACCTCTGTGTTAGTGAGCACTTCTCCTTTGTCAAGATAATCCGTCCACCTGACAGGTGTGGCTTATAAAGATGCTGATAAAACAGCATGATTAGAGCACAGGTGGGCTTTGGACTGGTCACAATAAAAGACCACTCCAACACGTGCAGGTTTATCACACAACACAATGTCACAGAAGTCACAGGTTTTAAGGGGGTTAGTTACCAAGCTGACTGCACTCTGGTTGACTGCTGTCAACCAGAGTGTTTACCCATGACTTGAATGTTCATTTCACAACCATATACTGTTGTTGGTGGCCTGTGGATTGTTGCTTGTGGCTGTGAAGTTGCTGGATATTGGCAGGAAGTGGAGCATGCTGTTGCACATGTCGATCCAGAGCATCCCAGACATGCAGGCCATGCAAGAACTATTTTCAGTGTCCACGGTGTTAACTGGCGATTTGTCCAGGGTGTACCTCGCCACTTGCATAATGTCAGCCGTATGATGCCAAATTCTAAGAAATGGCATTGGAGACAGCTCTGGAGGACACTCCTGTAGTCAGCATGCCAACTGTACACTCCTTCAAAACAGACATTTTTGGTGTTGTGGTGTGTGATACAACTACACATTTTAAAGTGGCCTATTATTGTGAGTCCAAGCACACCTGTGCACTAATCATGCTGTTTAATCAGCATCTTGATATGCCATACCTGTCAGGTAGATGGATTATTGGTGCGTTTCATTGCACTCAGATTTGGAAAAAAAAGCAATGGAACGGTCATCCAAGTCGGAAACTGTGTAGCCCGAGTTCACTGACATTAACACAGATGACATCACTTTCTACCTCCTCATCTCTTTTTACTTTATATAGTATTTGTAGTTGTCATTTTCACTTTCGTTCAGTTGATCTGTGCTCAACAGAAGTATTTGAGAGTACCTTGACTGTTAAATCAGCTGCTGCGAGCGTCCATGTTTTTCCGAGCAGATGTACTGGGACGCTTTCAGATTGGAAGGCGTGAATACAAACTCAGTAATTCCGACTTCCGACTTGCAATGGGACGCACCATATCATGACAAAGGAGACGAGATATGTTAATATTTTCTTTAATATCTTCTTTTGAACATTAAATCCTAAGTCCTATTTTTTCATTTTATCTGAGCTACTACTTTACCTGGGGTAAAAGCACCTGTGGCGGGAATCACTGCCCTACACTGTCACTTAGAATGTACATTTGTTAAATAGCCACAAATACTCAGTAGTTAGAGAATTAGTGACTCTTAGTCTCAACCCAGTTGTGTTCAGTGGGAAAAGGAATTTCAGCATGTCTAATAGTGAGCTGCAAAGAAGCAACTCATTGTGGATTTTAAATTTTAAATAAACAAATTTCAAATAACCCAGTTCTAATTTATAATAACACAAGTTACAATTTTCACAAACTACGGTGTAGCCTATCTTTAATCTACACAGATGTGATCATATACGCCCGATTCAATATGGTGACTAATGATCTACATCTGTTAACTAACTGAAACAAAGAATTAAAGAAAAAGTTGGATCAATAAATCTGACAGTATGTCTAAAGTCAGAGTGAATGTGAGCCTTAAAGATGTTGTAAGTGATATAGTTTTATTAAAATAAGGGTTAGATAGCTCTGTATTCCAACAGTAATCACTGTTAGAGAGTGTTTGGTCATGTCTCTCCTCCCCCACTCATGCAGTAGGAGAAAATACATTTTCTGGTATCCCTGCCCACTTTATCCAATCAGGACATAGAACTCCATAACATCTTCTATGCTGTTGTGAGCTGGGGCAGCAGGCTGAGGGTAGCGGATGCCTAAAGACTGAACAGACTGATCCGCAAGGCCAGTGACGTTGTGGGGGTGGAGCTGGACTCTCTGACGGTGGTGTCAGAGAGGAGGATGCTGTCCAAGTTACATGTCATCTTGGACAATGGCTCCCATCCACTCCATGACATGGTGTTTCAGCCACAGGAGTACATTCAGCACTAGACTGATCACACCAAGATGCACCACAGAGCGCTCTGAGTGTCAGACACTCTGAGTCAATAGCAGGACTCTGGAAGCTTTGTTTCTCTCTAATGTGCAATAATTAAGACAAACAATGTGCAATAACCCATATATTTACAACTAGCATTATTTATTACACTGTATATATGGATATATTCAAGTAGTATGTACATTTCTTGTATTTTTGCTCTGTTTTTGTTGTTCTTGCTTATATATAGTTTTTATTATTAATATTATTATTATTATTATCATTATTATTATTATTATTATTATTATTATTATTTTCTGCATATTTCTGAACTTTGTATGGGAGCAGCTGTAATGCAAGCAATTTCCCCTTGTGGATCAATAAAGTATTTCTGATTCTGATTCTGATAAAGAGGAGGTCCTGTTAGAGAGCAGGATCCTCCTGTTTGCTGCTATGTCTGGTGATGTAGAGAGCAGGGCTGCAAAACGGACAGGAAGTTAGCTAAAACGCAGATTTAATGTAGGACTATTACTGTTGCTTCCACTGTATGGAGAACATAATGAAGTGGTCTCTATGTGTATTGAGTTGTGCGGTACCAATGCTCCCTATAGAGGAGGAGATGAAGGCGAACTTCAGCAGGCTGACGACCTCACACCATGGTGACCTCTGACCTCCTGTCAGCATGGCCAAAAGGGAGCCGGAGATGATGAGGAGGGAGCAGCCTTCATGACAAAGTAGATCATTATGAGAAATTGTGAGTTCCTGCACTGAGATGACATGTCACACACTGTGAACAATGTGTTGCATTACTAGAATCAAATGAAATGATGAGGTTGGGATAAGAGATAGTGGGATACACCAAGAGAGTAAACCACAACATATAATCATATAACATATAATCCTGTAATGCATGGTTGTGAGTTGTACCGAAATCTGACAAGGTGAGACTGATGAAAGGAAACCAGTAACGACAGCAGAACTGACCCCTGCACTGAAAATAAAGGACAGAGGAAGAGAGGTGAACATACTATATGTTGAGATGTGGACAGTATAAATCACTGCACAGACTCAGCTGCTCTGATATTTAGTGGGAATTTTGTTCCACAGTGTTGGAGCAAGAACCATAAAACCATGATCCCCCTTTGTTTTGAGTCTGGACCGTGGTCTTGGAGCAGAATAAGGGGTGAGTAGTTCTGAAATGTAAAGTGGAGCAAGATCATTTAGGGCTTTAAAAGTAATCAGTAAATTTTGAATTGAATTCTGTAATGGATTGGTAACTAGTACATGTATGTATGTATATATATATATATATATATATATATATATATATATATATATATATATATATATATATATACACACATACACACACATATATATATATACATATATGTATGCATATATACATATATATATATATATATATATATATATATATATATATATATATATATATATATATAGGGAGAGAGAGAGAGAGAGAGAGAGAGAGAGAGAGAGAGAGAGAGAGAGAGAAAACACACAATATACAAAGTTAAGGTGAATTTGCCAGAGATAATAATTTTTTCAAATTGTCTATATTTATATTTATTTAAGTGAATTCTTTTGGCCACAATTATCGTCCAGCGAAAATATGATATTGTGATACCAATATACCGCTGCAACCTCAGCCCATTATAGTCTTCTGTACTCAGACACACCTAACATAAATAACATTTCACACCAATATAAGGAACAACCTCACCATGACTTTGACCAGCAGAACTAGACCATTTCCCACAACTCCCATGACCATCTCCAGGCCCAACACAGCCACCAGCAGCCACTTCTCTCTCTCTGGCCATGGTGGTTCAGTGAACACAGTCCCATTAAACCACTCGCTCACTGCAAGATGAGGAATACAGAGCGAAGCACAGTTTATTAAAGTAAACACCTCCCCAGGGTTGGGGGAACTCATGTCCACCAGACTGAGCTGGTATTGTATGAAGGTAGATTTGTGTCTTTATTATTCAATCAAAAAAAAGGTTGCTTCAATCAAAAAATATATTTTCAATCAAAAAAACCCGTTTCAATCAAAGAAAAAAAGTGTTTGAATGCACAAATATATTTGAGACTCAAAAAAATGCATTTGAACACTATTTTTTTTGCTTGAAAATGTTTTTTTTTGATAGAAGTGAAGGTTTTTTTGTTTGAAGCAATTTTTTTGATTGAAGTATTGTTGTTTTGTGTTTGGGCCATATTATGGGTAGGACATTTGTGTCTTTATAATTCAATCAAAAAAGAAGTTGCTTCAAACAAACAAAAAATATTTTCAATCAAAAAATCACTTCAATCAAAAAATAAACCTTTTCAATCATAGAAAAAATGTTTTTGAATGCAAAAAAATATTTGAGACTCAAAAAATTGCACTTGAACACTTTTTTTTTGATTGAAAATGTTTTCTTTGATTGAAGTAATCTTTTTTGTGTTTGGACCATGTTATGGGTAGGACATTTGTGTCTTAATTATTCAATCCCAAAAAAGTTGCTTCAATCAAAAAAAAATTATTTTCAATCAAAGAAAAAACTGTTTAAATGCAAAAAAAAAAAAATCATTTGAAGTGTTTTTTTTTTAATTGAACTTTCTCTTTTTTTGAATGAAGTGAAAAAAGTTTTGAAGTCGTTTTTTTTTTTAATCATTTTGACACAAACGTACCGCAGTGGGCGGGTGCTTCCCCATTGGTCAGACATGTTTGAGTGACAAGTGTCTACACCAACGACGTCTTTCTGACAAGCAAGTCATGGTCGCCAGCAGCCAGGAAGCAGTGGTGGAGTTGTTGTATATATGTCGATGGCATGAATCTATAATAGATCCATGGTCTATGGTGGTTAGTAGATAAAACCATAGACATAGATACAGAGACGCCTCATTGAGCGGGTTGTTCCGCTGCTGCGATACGTCGACGTCGCCGACATATTGGAGGAGGCAGCTCTGCCCCGTGAACTAATACAAGTGAATGGAGTGAACTTTAGAAAGCTCCTTCTACAAAGTGCTATAAGTTAATGCCTCTCATTTACACATTCACACACGTACGAATATATTCAGGAAACAGACAGGAACCAAAAACAACGTCTGTAACGTCCTCGGATGATTATAAACGTGAACTACTCCTCATATGTTCAGTAAACAGGTGGCACCAAACCACCGGATGTATTTTTATAATGTTTTTATGAGTGTTTACAGCTGCCAACGTATGTAACGCTGCTACTGTGATGATACATGACGGTTAAATATTGAATCTGTGTCTATAATAACCAGATCCTGACACGTAAATGTGATGTCTGTCTACCATACTGTCAACTTAAATATGGACTACTGACTGCATAATATATTAATCAGAATCAGAAATACTTCATTAAGCCCTGACGGGAAATTGCTTGTGTTACCGTCATGTATCATCACAGTAGCAGCGTTACATACGTTGGCAGCTGTAAACACTCATAAAAACATTATAAAAATACATCCGGTGGTTTGGTGCCCACCTGTTTACTGAACATATGAGGAGTAGTTCACGTTTATAATCATCCGAGGACGTTACAGACGTTGTTTCTGGTTCCTGTCTGTTTCCTGAATATATTCGTACGTGTGTGAATGTGTAAATGAGAGGCATTAACTTATAGCACTTTGTAGAAGGAGCTTTCTAAAGTTCACTCCATTCACTTGTATTAGTTGACGGGGCAGAGCTGCCTCCTCCAATATGTCGGCGACGTCGACGTATCGCAGCAGCGGAACAACCCGCTCAATGAGGCGTCTCTGTATCTATGTCTATGGTTTTATCCTCCTAAAATACTTCAATCAAAAAAGTTGCTTCAAACAAAAAAACCTTCACTTCTATCAAAAAAAACATTTTCAAGCAAAAAAAAAAATAGTGTTCAAATGCATTTTTTTGAGTCTCAAATATATTTTTGCATTCAAACACTTTTTTTCTTTGATTGAAACGGGTTTTTTTGATTGAAAATATATTTTTTGATTGAAGCAACCTTTTTTTTGATTGAATAATAAAGACACAAATCTACCTTCATAGTATTGCTGACTGAGGTTTGATGGAAACCTGTTCCTTTCAGTTTTGTAATAACCACGACATTTTTAAATAGAGGGTCACATTGTGGCTTATATATCCTAATTACAAGATGATTTCATAACCTATTTTTAGAATATCAATGGTATTTTATGGACTCCAGGTGACATCAGCACCTTTACATCAAGATGGAAGCCTTGGTATTTTTTGTGTGATCCTTCACATTTTTAGTTCGCAAACTAATTCACAAAAGCGAAAGTGATAGAATACATAATTCATGCCAAAACAGCCGGTAGATTGCATAAGCTAAATGACATCATACAGTACATAAAAAAACAAGGATAACAGGACAACAAACAAACAAACAAAATATAACTAATAATGCAACTACATCAATGAAAAGCATGAATAATTATGAATGAGTGCATAATCTGAATGTGTTCGAATAACAGCAAAGCAACAACAAAAGTACCTTGAGAAACTGACATCTAAAATATATGTGTGCTTTAAATATGCAGCTTTATATACTATAGGTTTAACAGAGGCCTCTGTATAAAGTGTGTTGGACTTGACATTGATGCTTTACCCTCCTTATTGTCCAGCTTTTGAATGAAAATACTGTGAGGTGGTCACTGCCTAATGACATCCGAACATTTTCCTTATCTCATAGCCCGGATGCTTTCATACAAAGACAGTTTGCATCGGCACAGACAGCAGGTTAAATCTCAACATCAATCTGACAGCATGTGAAATTTGAGAAAAAGGCTAAACTTACTTTTACGGTGAGCTGCAGTCCACAGCCTTCAGCAGTGGTTACTAGGCATTTGTAGTGGAGAGCTCAGATGAACGTGTCATCAAAACCATCTTCAATTAAAATGCCCATGCTTCATTTAACACAGCTCACAAGGCTCTGATGTACATTGTGTGTGCCTACTATCATTAACCTGTAGGTGATTATAGGATCTTCAATAAGGAAAAAGCTACTATCGTGAATAAAATGCAAACTAGCATGGCACTCAGTAGAGCACATAAGACCCAACAGTCCCCTTTCAATTCAGTCAAGCCTTATCCAGTATCAAACCCTGGATCACTCTAACTTTTAAACCACCCAGAACTGTTTAACCATAGTTTAAACTCACAAGATCTAGGATCTAGCATTATTCCCTGAGAAATTAATGACAATGTTGAAAAATGTCCTATCTGGCAATGTTAGAGAAAGTGAGAAAAGATTCTTGAATCTGTCCCTTTATCTGGATCTGCACCAAAAAAAAAAAAAAAAAATCAGCTCTCTAGGAACTTTTGAAAGTTTGCAAATAATTTAAAAAAATCAAATGCAAATCTGGTGCCTTTCCATAAACTGTTTTGAGCGAATGAACTAGGCTACGTAAAGCGTAATTTCGTCAGAGGACGACGCGATGAAGGCTGCGTGGCTACGTAATGCGTGGGTGTGGAAGTAAACAGAGGCTAGAGGTAAACAAACAAAATGGAGAGAAGTCTTCAGGAATTACTTTCAACAGGGCAGGCTGTAAATGTTCTTGCATGTCAGCTAGAATTGGCCATGTTGCATGCTGTCCGGAGACGACTGGGAAACACAGTGATAATGCACGCAGCATACAGCGGAAACAGCTGACCAGTCATGTGAGTTCAATGTTCGCTACGTCAGAGTTTATTCAGCAAATCGGATTCCATCAATCATTACTGACCTCTGATTCGCAAAAGTTAAAAACCATCTCAAGCAAGGTACAAACTTTTTTGCGAATTAGAGGAAGTTTTTTTCGAATTTTGTCGTTTCCCTAAAAACTCTAAAGCGATATACTTCAAAATGAGCATACACATGCTTTATGGAAACACGGCTACAATATCTTTAATTGTAGTAGAACATGGAGTTATTTCCCTCTGAAATCAACTGTGACAACAACTGTGTATTTAAGCAAAGTTACAGCAGAATTACAACCACTAATACTTTCCCTGCTGCTGTCACTGCTCCTACATCTCACCTTTACCACACAGGTAGACACATATGAATTGATAAGAGATAAAATGTCACTGAAATGATAAACCCTCATATACTAGTACAGTTAACTCATAAACCGTACAGGAAGCTCTGTACCCTTTTTCTGACATAGGCTAGTGAAGAGGGACGAAAGGTATATAGATCAACATTATCTTCTTGTATGGACTATTACACTACTACTATATCAGTATTATACTAATATTATATTACTGTAATGCTGCTAAGAACCTCCAATGTCAATCTTATTAATTATGGTTGTAGTTGTATCGGTGGTGTGGGTGGAGTTGCATGGTTCAGGTTGCCGCCTCAAAGACGAGACGTTTTGTCGGACGTCCATGACGTGATCACGTTCTGTAACTTCCTGTACACGCAGGGTCCGTACCGCAAATAGTCCGCTGTTCTGGTTCAGAAGGCCAAATAGCGACATATCGGTGAGTTAAAACTATTTAAATATCTAAAATCAAATTTCTTACAAAGTTCCTTTTACGTCATATCAAGTAGTTAAGTTATTATAATTCATATCTAATTTTGAAAGTGTTAGTGTTACCTTTAAATCCCCTCAAGCGACCATTGTGCAAAAGTCCTTGACAGTAACGTTATGTGCTCTAACCTGGCTACTAATCAGTGCTAGCTCAGTTTAGCAGTAAACCTTTACCTTTCACAGTTTATGCCCAACTACAATTTATTGTGCACGTTACAGGTGTGGCCACATGTGCATTTTGTATGTGCATTGCAAGCTAATGTTGGTTAGCAAGGCAATGTCATGCTGTCGAGGTGGTTAGCGCTAGCGCTAAGTGTTAGACCAGGGTTAGCTTAGGTCAAGAATTCGAATCAGCCGATATATGAAGAGGTCACATCAAAGTTAGTTTGCCGTTTCTCAGTTTATGATTTTGTGACAAAAAGGGAGATGAGATGATCGTTAACAGATTTGACACGGTGATGTTACATCAGTGAGAGCAACAATTCATGTTTATCAGTATTCAGTGAGTGTTATGAAGGTGCGAAGCAGGTTTAACCTCACAGCCTCACGTTGAATAAGCCTTACACTGTTTAAGACTGTACATAGCAATGTTTCATTCAAGGGCACTGTGTAGTTCTGGAGAAGAAATTTAAACTCAGAATTTTGATATTTACAATATTAATGAAGTGATAATACAAACTCAGAAATATGTATTTTTTCCATAAGAGAATAAACAAGCTGTTCTCAGAGGAAAATAAGGTCCCAGAACACTGTTTGAAGAGAGGTGGCAGGGTCCGCCACATATAAACAAAGTAAAACAGTATAAATTGTGTTTGTCCTTTAAGGTCAGTTTGTTTATTCAATTTATTTAGTCATGAAAACAAAGAGAGTTTGTTTATTTAGTTTGTTTAGGCAGAAAAAAATCAGCCAATGAAGATCTTTCTCCTCATTAACATTCCTTCACCAATACTACAGAGTGCTCCTTTAAACATGTAGGGACCAATTACTGTTTCAAATAAACATCTACGATAATGTGTTGATGCAGTCGCTATTTTTACTTTTTCCTCATTGTTATTATCTGTGGTTTCAGCTTTGAAGACAGGATGGCTGCAACATTGCGTTTACTTTACTCTGTGTCGAGGCCAGGTAAGAAATCCCAGCTAGAGGGACAGAAACGTATTCAGCTGCACTTAAAAGAAATGCTCATAATTTGAGTACTCACAGATTAACGCAATATTCCTCTCCAGCCATTAACATTAAAAAAACAGTTAAACTAGATATAATTGAGTCATAGTGACAATTTGACAAATAATCACATATAGTTTGATTCCTTGTCTGTCTAGTTTCTGTGGTATGTGTACATAACAGACATTATTAAACACACATCACCCATCCTTATTACATTTTTATTAAGCACACATTACTAGAGGAGTATCCTTCACTCACATACATTAGCCAATGTAATGTATTACAGCACTTTGCTACAGATGTCTCTGCTGTAGCAAGCTTAGCGATAAACCACATTTTGTTCTGTTTTTACCTTCAGGCACTTTTGTGGCTAGCCAGAACCTAGTGAGGTCCTTCAGTGTGTCCGCACAACGGGAAGGATTCAGTAAGTACCACGACATCACACAAACACAGCAGTTGTGTCTCTGATGTGTGTCCTGTTGAAGAGCTTTTGGACGCCTGCACTGCAAACTAAGATTAGTGGGTTAGCCAGCTCTCTTTGGGGCTAACTAAGGTTTTCCGGTATCACTGAGCTGGATCACTTACTTTTAACCAGAGTAGATCACCATGATAACCTATGCTGTATCACTAAGGGCCAGTGTCCAAGTTGTGTTTCTCTGAGTCAGTATTTTTTTCAATTGTTCGCAATGACGAAAGAGTATCACAAGATCACATAATCATGTGATCTCGCCAGGCTTCAAGCTATGTGCCTGTGGCCACAAAGAGGTGCTGACCAACCGGTGACCGGCACAGGTGTGGTTTAATCGTGTTGAAGAGTGAGTGAAAAACATTGTCATTTGAAAACCACAATGGTGGCCTCTGAAGAGTTGAGTGTAGATGCTGCTAGTATCAGTTACATCACATCTGGAGAGTATTTCTTCACTGAAAGTCAAGCCTTCACAAGCCTAGAACCTTGCAGTCATGTTTAGCACTAACAGTATACATTATCAGCTCTGTTTGTACGCATAATGTCTCACAAACATCAGTGTGGTCAGTTTCCTAAATGATGTGTTTCTATGCATCCTGGTAAACTTGTTTCTGTTGTGGAGAATTTTGAAGTAGTTAATTTTAACAACTTGCTGAATGAAAATAAGTTGTTGAGATGGTATTTGCATGAAGTCGAACCTTTCTCAAATCCCCCACATTGTCCTGCTGGATGACTTTTGAGTCATGAGCTGGGCGGCTGATGCTTCACCCTATAATATAATAATAAACGACATCCTATCTCTTCCGTAATATTTGAACGTGGAGCAGGGTTATTCAAAACTGGGTGGTGGGACACATCTTTTGTGATGGCTTTCTTTGTTTTGGACTGCCTGATTGTCTCCAATCCCTTACAGGTCAGCCCTAACAAGATTGAATACTATTGGCCCGTTGTGCAGATTTTGTTGTCTTTGCCTCTGAAAGTGAATCCAAATTATACATTCTGCAACTGCCCAACAGCAAGTCCTCAAGAGAGTATATCACAGAATTGTCAAACATATTACATATTCAAAAAGCAGCCCGCTTTGGACAAACGTGGAACATAAAAATACACTTTGTGGTTTTGGAATCTTGTTAAATCTTGATATGCACTCATAAATGTGCAGATTTCAAACATATATCATCATATGTTATCCAGTCACAGTAAACACACAGCACTCACTAACCCCAGCTGTCTCACTTGTGTTGTATTTGTGTGTGCAGAGTATGTGAATGCCCAGGAGATCCCTACAGACATGAAGTCCATCACAGACCGAGCTGCCC
The DNA here is from genome assembly GCF_040436345.1 of Pagrus major. Taxonomy (NCBI): domain Eukaryota; kingdom Metazoa; phylum Chordata; class Actinopteri; order Spariformes; family Sparidae; genus Pagrus; species Pagrus major. The sequence goes on along the minus strand of NC_133215.1, from coordinate 35,277,492 downwards.
AGACGCTGCTCTGGACAGAGCTCTTCAGAGGTCAGCCCATCTGCACACACATAAATAACAGTATAACATATAAACAATAAGGGTGTCACAATTTCGATTTTAAATCGAAATCGATCGAAATTTCGTCACAATCTCGAACTTCTATTTAAAAAATAGAATTGTTGATGCTGCCACATGTCACGTCCGGTCGGCTTGCCAAGGGGAAAAAAAACACACGTGTTGAAGTGCTGCGAGTCAACCTCCTCTAACTTAGCTACTAGCTAAGCCAGTAGCTATTAGCTACAGCCAGTCAAACGATAGCATGGTGTTACACCATTCCTGTTCGGCTCCCAGACCGTGGTCGGGAAGCACAGGGTAGATGATTTCAATCCAGGGCCGAAGTTTCTGTTTACCTTCGGGGTGAACCCCCTTTCACGTGTTAAGCTGGTTGGGAAATAACACCAGGGAGCTTTGCTGTATCTTGAGGAGCCGTCGCCTTTATTCAGCCAAACTGCAGCCTATATTGTACACTTTATTGCTGTCGCTGCTACTGCTACTCCTTTCTCCTTCCTCTCCCATTCATTCACTGTGCACGTATGCACGCTCCCTCACTCTCGCTCGCCCACTCACACCTTACGCACCTCGTATATGTCCAACTGTTGGGAAATAGTTAGGACACTGGACACTGAATAGTCTTCTCTGAACAATTAAGTGTTAAGACACTTAATTGTTCAGAGAAGACTATGGACATGGCTGTTTTATTTTTTGTTTGTTTCGTTGTAAACTTGAATGTCATCTTCTGTGAAGAAGACTGCAGTTACAAAAGAGAAACTAGATGGCAGGTTATTTTGTTTAAGTTTCCAGTTGACTGAAGATATATGTTATTGTTACATTATGTTGTTAATAAATGTTTTAAATTTGACAATGTAGTGTGGTACATTGTGAACAAAGGTCAGATATTATATTGCATAAAAGTCTAGTCTAAAAATGGCATAGCAACCTGTGCTTTAAAAAAATTAAATGTAAAAATCGAGAATCGAATCGAACCGTGACCTTAGAATCGAAAATTGAATCGAATCGAGGATTTGGAGAATCGTGACACCCGTAATAAACAACATATTTTACATACAGGACACACTGAAATCATGAAATAATGTTCCCAGCAGTTTATTTCTTATATTAACCTGATTTACACATCAGGAAGAAAGAATAGTATTCAGTCACAAATAGACTAATAAAGTTTTTAAAGTTTTCTTTCAAGCAAACAAGTTTTATAATGAATCAACACGGAGCTGCTGAGTTGTCTTTATTTTTTGTCCTTCCACACTAGGTTTCTTTTAGAACAATTTCAACTTAATCAAAATGTATTTTACAGTCACAAAAAAAAAAACCTTCATGACTTACATTTTCACAGGGGATTTATTATGATGACCAAATGGGTCTCCACCACTGGAGGTGGTTTGGGGACTGTTTTCCGTGGCAAATATTTGTCCATGGGATCTGTGATGTTTCTTATTCACACATGAATGATTGTGTTGTCATGTCAGGTCTGGGCATGACAATGAGCTACCTGTTCAGAGAGCCTGCAACCATCAACTACCCATTTGAGAAAGGCCCATTGTCGCCACGCTTCAGAGGAGAACATGCCCTGCGCAGGTAATGATGACCACACAACGACAACCACTCAGTTGATTGTGGATAGCATTATTAGTCGTGGCTGTTTAGAACAACTTTAGAGCAACACTTTTATTACAGTTGATGTCTGTCAACATGTCTCTTTTTTAGCACAACCTAACAGGTGTGCTTCCCTCGCTGCTTCTCAGTCTTACTCACAGCCTCGGACTGGAGGCAGTGGTATTGCCAAATGGTTAGATCATTTAGCTATGAATTTGTAATTTACAAAGCTAAAGCACAAACACAGCAGTTGTGTCTCTGATGTGTGTCCTGTTGAAGAGCTTTTGGACGCCTGCACTGCAAACTAAGATTAGTGGGTTAGCCAGCTCTCTTTGGGGCTAACTAAGGTTTTCCGGTATCACTGAGCTGGATCACTTACTTTTAACCAGAGTAGATCACCATGATAACCTATGCTGTATCACTAAGGGCCAGTGTCCAAGTTGTGTTTCTCTGAGTCATTTGTAATTTACAAAGCTATTTTTACATCCAAGCGTGCTCAAGAATTTACATTAAAATGCATAATTTCAAAGACCAGTTATGTTTGAACATCACCATGGCAATCAAGATACATCATCAGGCAGACAAACACATTTTGCCACTATTGGCTAGCTCATTTGGATGCAGTGTCACAAACTGGGTCTGTTTTCAAAAATACAAACTGATGTGGGAGACAACCCTGTGCCAGTAAAAGCTCCAAAGCGTGTGGTGAGGGTACTTTCCCCCCCTACTTTATTTGGAAAGGTGGTCCTTGGAAATGTATTAAAAATCAGAAGTTGGCCATGAGTTACAAAAGGTTGAGAACCACTGGTTTAACTCCTGGAGGAACCTCTGGAAAATGTCATGAAAAATCTTCTTCCGACACTGTAAAATGTACTGTAGAGTTGTGCTTCAACTACGATGTTTCAACCTGTTTAACTAGCTTCTGTGGCTCACTTTGTGTCCATGGCAACCACATGAACTACAGAGAGGGAGACAATATAGAATCTGACTTTACTGAATCTGAGGTCACTGAATGATTCACCAGAAAGCAAATATATTTATGAGGAGAACCAGTCTGTGAGCAACATTGGCTTCAAAGTTCAGATTATCTGAGACAATAAACCATTGTGATACTAATTAACAAACCTTCTAAATTCATATTTGAATGAATATATTAAAAATCACTGTATAATATTAAAGTGCCCTGGTGCAGTAAAAGCACTCTAAATCTCTACTCTAAATTATGTTACATCAGGTATCCCTCAGGAGAGGAGCGCTGCATTGCCTGTAAGCTGTGTGAAGCTATCTGCCCTGCTCAGGTACACACACACACACACACACACACACACACACACACACACACACACACACACAGAGCTAGACTTGTCATCATGTCAGCCTTTAACATGAACTAAATTGGCTATCTGTATGTTTACACTGCAAGTTACACACATGCTATGTACAACTGTCTGCCTTTGAATAATCAACATGTTTGTGTCCAGGCCATCACCATCGAAGCAGAGACTCGTGGTGACGGCAGCAGGAGGACGACTCGCTACGACATCGACATGACCAAATGTATCTACTGCGGCTTCTGTCAGGAGGCGTGTCCTGTGGATGCCATTGTAGAGGTGTGTATTATCCTGTGTTACAGCACAGTGGGTGTCTGAAGCTGCACAGTTGCCTGTTCAATGCTTCAGAAAGCTTCCTCCCTGTAGGTAGTAGCCCTTTTTGCACAGTGACTCCGCATTATCTCTGCAGTGAAAGCTCGCCATTTTTCCGCCTTTGTTGTGATTGAGATCCTGACCCACCAAACATCCTGGAAAGTGTCAAAGTTACGTTTTCTGCTCTAAATTACATAATTACATAATCACCATCAGTAAACGAGACGCTGTCTGACTGTCACTCGCGGGGAGGGAGGCTGTTTTCTGGAGGAAAGTTCCCTGAAGTTTCGGTCAGGAGGGCTGACTGTCGCAGGGATTTTTTTCAATACAAGTTGCCAGAGACAGTAACTACAACAACACAATAGTGGAAGGAGACATGGTGAGTTAGTTATTTTGATGAGTGAAGGATCTGTTTAGCTGTCAGACTGTGAACACCATCAGACCGACACACCCCTGACCTGCGCCTCCGGCTTATCCATTCACACAGACGCCGGCTCGCCTCTGCTGCAGCTCTGATACTACCTCCGGAGGCAGTTCAGAGCTGCAGCGAAACTGTGACTGGGAAAATTGTTTTGGTGGTGGTTTACTGTGATTTTTAATGTGATGATCCTCATCATTTCTGTCATATTATTTTATTTCACTCTCCATCCTCTGTCTCTCTTTTTTCTTCCTTCAGGGTCCTAACTTTGAGTTCTCCACTGAAACCCATGAAGAGCTGCTCTACAACAAGGAGAAGCTCCTCAACAATGGGGACAAGTGGGAAGCAGAGATAGCTGCCAACATACAAGCTGATTACCTTTACCGATAGACCCCCCCACCTACACACACCACAAACACAGTGTACAGTTAGCACATACCAACATAACCTCTCTGACACACATACGTCCATAGTGTACATACTGTAAGAATTCAGACGCAGCTGTCATGGATGTGCTTCAGGGTGGATTTGCTGAAAAACTTACCAACACATTTCCTCTGGTGTCAGTCGTCCCCTTCTCATATGATGAATATACTTTGATATGTTCCTGATTTTTACCTTGACATTGTTCAGATTCCTTATTTATTGTAAAAAAAATATATACTACACTGACTGTCAATGTGATAGTGTACATCAGTCCAGCTGGCTCAGCATGGTCCGGTCTGTGTGTTTCTGTGTGCACAGTCCCTCTGGAATAAAAAGGAAGGAGACTGGCTCATGCTGTGACAGTATCAGCTGTACACTGAAAGCAGACTTCATCCTGGCTTGATTTCGATTCTGATGTCCCACACAAGTATACATGGATTATTGTTATTATCATGGGTGTCAGTGCAGAGTTTTATGGTTTTCGTGCGGTTTCCACCCAGACTCAAATAATAAAATTATGGGAAAAACACTAAATGTGTCACGTTCTATGTTGACTTTGGAAAAAGTAGTAAAATTACACTACAGCACAAACTGAGTAGATACAGTCAGTTGATGAAGACTGTGACCCCCATGAATGTGCAGCTTGAATTAATCTGAAAAACTGATTTAAAGATTGCATCAGGTATATCAAGTATTAGCATAAATGGTTTTAAGTGTATACAGTGTATGTGTAGCCTTCTTGCAGTGGGAGAGTATCAGAACTGAAGAAGCCTCTTGGATGAGAGGGAAAAGGTCTTCAAGAAACTGAAACAAATCTAGTTGCCTACGATACAGCACTTAAAATTACCATGACCTGGATGACTGAGAGCCTTCATCAACAATAACACACCTGCTTGCTAGTGTTTGGAATTTAGCATATTTTAAAGGTTCTATATGTGAGATTTTAAACATTAACATAGCAGCAAACAACTATTTGCTACAGTATATAAATATATATTGGAGTAATGGCATCCTGATACAGTTTGTTATCCAAGCTTCTCTATTCTTTGTTTTGGTAGCCAGGCTGACCTTGTGTGCATGTGCTTACAAGATGCTAAAGGGTTTCAGCTTGACTCAGCTGTTTTTTTTTCTTCTCAGCGCACGAGTAACCAGATGTGTACAAAATGTTACTAGTGATAGTTAATTAGCTGTTACCGATACATTTTTCTGCTTTTTTGCTGGATGTCAAAGCCCCTTTAAGGTAACTTGATCTAATGTGTCCTTATTCTCATGTTTGACAAACGCTTATCAAACATTCTTATTAAAGTATTAGGAGATTCATGTGGAGAACTTCTCATCAGCTAGTACAAAATACATTACTAATTCTAAAAATTCTGAAAATTAATATCTTGTATAACACCGCCCTCTGTGAACTGGAAGACACAAATATCACAATCTCTGAAAAACAAAGATCATATTTCCATTAAAGGAAAGAAGATAATCTCATATTGTTACTGGCTAAAACCTGCTTCTTACACCGAACACTCAGAAAAAGATGAACAGTGAAGAGTAAACCAGACTTTTATTGAGATTATAGAAATAGTGAAAGTATAACAATATTGTTTGAGGTAAATGTATTTGTTTAAGGCCTATAGCCTTCAGAGCTTAATTCATTAAAGCAGCCTTTTATTAACTAATTTACTCAGTTTAAGAAATCATCAGAACCAACAACCACAACAAAGGAACAAATTAACTTGATTAGATCTTTTTTTAATTTTTTTTTTATTCGTTATGCAATTTATGATATCTGTAGACAGTTGGGGCTCTGCTTTAAAAAAACAAAAGAACATTTAACCTTTAATCATCACATTACCTTCAAACTGGGTTGGCTCATATATGAGCTGACTGTTGATACTGAAATTACACATATGCTGAATATCTTATCCATACTGCTGCCTGTCAGACTGTTGTGTCTGAAAAAGTTGGTATTATATACCCTCCTGCAAAAAAGTGGGGGTTTGCTTAGAAATGTCAATTCTTTGAAGAAAAGCTCAGTTTTAATGAAATTGAATAACATTAAATGGATCAACAGTAAAGTACAGACTTTAATAATGTGGTAAATGACTATTTTAGCTGGTTTCATATGGAATATCTATGCAAGTGTATTATAGAGGACCATTTTCAGCAACCGTGACTCCTGTGGTCCATTGGCACTGTGTTTGTAATCCAAATTTGTCTGAAAACGGTGGTGCTGACAACAGAAGCAATACATTTGGCCTTCCTCAGGCTAGTTGAGTGACTGAAGCATTAGTCTCAAAGTGGCCAAAATAAAAAATAACCTTCCCCTGAAGCACAAACCGGCTCTAACCAGAACAGAAAGAGAATTAAAAATTATTATTTCTAACCTTGTCAATGTCTTGACCATATTTTCTATTCATTGTACAACTCATTTAATGAATTACAGTGTGAGTTGTCATGGTAGTCATGGCATTTTGGGGCAATCTGTTGCCACTTTTCTGTTTATCAACTCCAATTAATTATACTGGAATCCTCCAAGGAGAGAAGTGAAGGAAACAAGGAAATGTGAAAGCCCTGAATTAATAAATTAACTGAAAAATACTAGTCACTGTTTCGGGATTTGGTACAATGTAAATGGTCTCCAATAAGCCTAGTAAGGGACATTTCATTGCATGTTCTCACATCACCACAGACTTTGGTTCAGTGGCATCAGGAGATAAAAGAAGCTTCTTATTTCTTCTCTGTGAGAATCAGTTCAGAGACGTTTCTGATGTAAACTGCAGCTTCAGTCACTAATGAAAGATACAGAGGGCCTGTAGTGGTTGAAGCTGTAGTGAAAATGTCCTGACTCTTATTAGAATGAGAAATGATCATGGTTTGTTTATTGAGGATCATATTGAGTCTTCGCCACCCTTTTCCTTTACTTGTTTGTTCACTTGGTGGTGCTAATGCACCACAGAGTTAATTATAAATGGTCATGGAAGAAGAACAACCCTGCATCTGTCTTCTGTTACGTGCTCAGAACACTGGAAGAGAGACATCCAGAGAAGATGAATGGATGAATGAGTGGAGGAAAAGCACTCTGGCTTCTCTCCTACTGTTGAACTGCACACAGCTCGTTTAGAGCCCTCCTCTGAGTCAGTAGGTGGTCTTTACTCGGTTTGTTATGATGTCAGAGAAAGACCTCTGTTACATGAACAGGGGCAGCTCTGCAGTGCTTACAACAAAATAACTTTGCTGTAAGCACTGCAGAGCTGCCCCTGTTCATGTAATACTTACGTGGAACAATTATTATTAATGAGTGTGAATGTAGAGGATGAACGTATGATGCTGCAGTGTGTGTGTTTGGCTGAGGACTCAATTAGAGCCACTTCAGTCTCCACTTTGATTTGACGTCAGTTGTTGGTCAAAGATGTAACCTCGTCTTGTCTCAGTGCCTTCCTCTATGCACAATTTGTTTCAAGACTGCAGGAAGGCAGGTCGCCATGGAAACACTAGAGCAAGCTCACCTCCAACCCCTAGAGCAGCTGACCAATCACAGGAAGGTGACTACACAGTTGTGTTTGCATGGAGCTGGTGTAAAAACGGTCATTCCCTTTAAATCTACTGGTCGCTATACAGAAGAATTAGGATGACTGAACCAGCTAAATCTGCTCCCAAAAAGGGCTCCAGGAAAGCTGTGGAGAAGACTGCTGGGAAGAGAGGAAAGAAGACGTGGAAGACCAGGGAGGAGAGCTACGCTATCTATGTTTACAAGGTGTTGAAGCAGGTCCACCCTGACACCAGTATCTCCTCCAAGGCCATGAGCATCATGAACGATATCTTTGAGCGCATCGCTGCTGAGGCGTCTCATCTGGCTCACTACAACAAGCGCTGCACCATCACCTCCAGTGTCTGCTGCTGCCTGGAGAGCTGGCCAAGCATGCCGCTTCTGAGGGCACCAAGCCTGTGACCGAGTATACCAGCTCCAAGTGGTCAGGTCGGCTGCTCAGTACACCTCAACCCGCCGGCTCTTTTAAGGGCCACCACTCGGTCTGAAGAGCAGATCTTTCATATCACATGACTCTGTCTGAAAATGTCATGTTAGCAATACCAGTGTTTGCTAGGTTAGTCTCTACTGATTTCACACTTGCACACACTCAAATACTGGTATGATTTTAGTCCTAACTTCCCTACGGCCCTGAATAGTGATTCATGGGGTCTGTTCATAATGCTTAAAAGAAATAATATATAAATAATTAACCTTCCTGTTCATAAGGGCTTTTCACACTGCACTCAGCCGGGCCAATGAAGCTGTAAGTCCCAGGCTGAGAAAGCTTTCTCGCCGGCACATTCCGAGGTAGGTTTTTTAAATAATACTTTATTGATTTAACACACAAAAAGAAATCAAAATACTAAATATTCTCTAACATTTTACTTCTTGACAGGCTTTCACTTGATGCTCTGTGTTGTTACAGATGAGGCATCTTATTGCCTGACCAGGGTAAAAACTGTGGCTGCTTTATGGAGCGAAGGAGATTGAATTTGGTAGATTCCACTGTAAATTATGTTCATCTCTCTTCAGCTCCACTTTGTACTTTCTGATCCCATACCAGATTCTGAAACTAGTCTACTGGCGTATACGGCTTCTCAAGGATGTTACAGTAGCCGTTCGGGTATAGTTCCACATCATGATCAGGTACCCGGCCTGTCCAAATCTCACTACAATTTTAATAATGTCAATGGAAATATACGAGTCAACTTAACAGAGTTTCCACTTGGCCACATCTGCTTTGGAAGTGTAGTTCTCCAGGAATCATCAAAGTGCAGATTCATGGAAAAAAACACAGTTCAAACTCACACCTGCAAGGTAAAGGCAATGAATGAGTAGATGTCTTTAGCAATAATCCAGTTGGATTATTATATTCGCATGAGGGAGGTTGTCCATCTGCCGTGTACTTTAGCCATGCCCAATTCTGGGAAAAGTGCGATCAAAAGGACTCCATGTCCCCAGCTGGTAACACTTGATGCCTTAGAAGGATGTAGCTTTAGTTGGCTTGTATGCTTCAGATGATTTTTACTGATTCGCTACCTTGGGTGCGTCTGGCATGATGTCTTCTTTTGGCATTTTTGAAAAAAAAATAACTTTTTCAAAGTGGGTTAACCCAGACATTAAAATTAAAGCTGCTGTGATATGTTTTTGTATAAAACTAAGTGTTAAATAGCTCTGTATTCCAACAATCACTGTTAGTGAGTGTTTGGTCAGTAGACATGAGACAGACATGTCTCTCCTCCTCCTGCTCATTCAGTAAAAGAGAAAAGACATTTTCTGGTATCCCTGCCCACTTTATCCAATCAGGACAGAGAACTCCATAAAGAGGCGGTTCTGTCAGAGCAGGTTCCACCTGTTTGTTGCTGTGTATGGCCATTACTGCTCCACGTACATGTGGCGACGTAGAGAGGAGGGAGGGAACTTTGCTAACTGCAAAACAGAGAAGAAGTTAACTAAAATGAAGACAATGCTTACAGCTGCTTTAACATTACCAAAAATATATGTTTAGTTTTACTACTAACTAAAATCCACCAACATTCGGATGTTCAAGGTAGGTAACACGAACACAATGGCTAACGGAAAACAGCCATTATATGTCTGAAAAAGAATTAAAGTAATCAAAGTGGTCACAAGTGAAAATGGCGTTGTTCCTGAGCTTGTGGTTTGAAACATGTTTAAGACAAAATCGATGGCATGCTGAAAATTTTCCACAGGTGTCAGTGAAGCTCACCGCGGCTAGGACGAAGGCCATCTTAGAATTGCTGGGCAAGGACAATAATGCATCCTTTGGGGCAGCAAGGATCACTTAACGATGTTATGGACTGTCATGAGATACAGGCCCACCAATCTCCCTCCCTCTTGATGACAAGTAGACAACCAGAACCACACGTCAATGACACTGACCAGTACCCCTTTTCCACTGTTCAAAAATCCCATTTAAACCCGCTGAGATCGGGCTTTTGTGTGCAATGGGAATGTGCATTGGAACTCTGCATTTACACCCGGGTCAGTTGACTCTGCAGTAGACCCAGGTTTTATCACCCCGGCTCGGCTTTGATCTAAACTTAAATTCCGCTGTGCAAAGTGATGATGCGTTATCACTATCTGGTGGTGGCGAGTAAATAAAGAAGGAATTTGGGATGCATCTATCCAAGGACGTTTTATCACTGGACACAGTGTTGGAGGTGGAGCCCCATTCATTCCTATGAAGGCTGCTCAGTGGTGTTTTGAAGCCTAAAAAGCTCGACTTCCCAGCTGTGAAAATACCTGGATCGCCGACCGAGCCAGCTAACTTCCAGTTTAGCTCCCGGCTAACTTGAATGGGGAAAAAATGATGTAATTGTGCGGCTCTTCTAGACTTTCCAAATGTTATTGGACCGAATGGCTCATATTCTGACAGTGAAACGAGTCATTTTGCAGAGGTTGAGACGCTCAAAATAATGTATCCACCGTTTTACAGACGCTTCTTTCACAATGGGTCTGTTGCTGTTTTCTCTTCTGTTTACTGTTTCCGGCGCATTCGTGAGGTGAAACGTGATGTCAGTGTAACCCTTTAAAGGTGAAGAACAGTAATGGACTACTGGATGTATTAATTTCTAATGGCCAGTGGGGTCAGAAGTTCTATGTTCGACTACGGAGCCCAGGATTAACCAAACAATACACCAGGGGTCCGTTCCATAAAGCAAGCTCAGAAAAGCGGCGCTTAATGTGAAAAACCTGACTTGAATAAGCCTAACAAATGAGATGAGGCTAAAGCGGTTCCATAAAGGCCAAGCCACGTCTACGCAATCAGACTAATTCAAGACAGGCTCAGCAAGCCAGACTAATTGCGTGTGCACGCCATTCATAAGCAGCCCATAAGGTCGAACACAGATCAACCGGATTCACAATGGCGAAATGTCATAAAGATCGAGCGGCAATATTCACTGCCTCGGAGCAGTCACTGATAATGGAGGCTTATGAGGAATTTAAACCTCTAATAACTAAGAAAGGTAATACAGCAGCAATAAATAAAGCCAGAGAGAAAGGCTGGCAGGAAATTGCTGATCGATTAAATGCGTAAGTAAATTCACATTAAATAAATACCAAATAAATACGATTCTGATTAAAAGCTTGACCATAATTATGAGAACGTATTGTTTAAAGATCTTGCCCGAGTAGAGGCTATATAACAAAACCTACAGGCTGTAAATGTAACATTAAACCTTTTTTACTTTTAAACAGCGCCAATCTGAGTGGGGAGAAGCGGACGTGGCAGCAAATTAAAATAAAATATAAAAACATTGTTCAGAGTGGTAAGTAGGCCTATGTCCATAAGCTATATTCAGACTTGGATATCATCTATTCTGTTGTGTTTTTTTTTTTTTTTTTTCACAGCAGCAAAAAAAAAAAACGACATAACCGGCACGGGGGGAGGGCCACCACCTGCACAATTTACGCCAGCGGAGGAGCTGGCTCTGCAATTGAATAAAGGGTGTCCGGTTATTGAGGGGATTGAAGGGGGGACATCCTCTCAAACTATGCCCCCCAGTACAAGGGCTGACTACATAAAAGGTAAAGATTCTTACAATTTAAAAATTTGGTAGATACAAAAACCCTTCTAACAGCTTTTCCCCCATAGTGGTGGGAGACACCGTGCGCCTGTTGGAGCCCCCGGGAATCAGTGTGGATCCTGTAAGTATCCTATGTTTCTACTCATTGTATTTCATTTTGAATATGACAGTTTGATCTGAAATGAGCTTTAGTTTTTGTTAAGGTCGTTGTAAAGTGATTTAACAGTTGACGCTTTTAGGGTGAAGGCACATCAGCACTCAGGGAGGAGGATGAAGAGACTGTGTCCGTCTGTTCAAGGAGGCCAGAGGTAATAATTGCACATCAAATACCATTCGTGTGCAGTTGGGTGCTCCGGTATTAATCATGAATTTGACTCTCCACCTCAACAATTAGACGCAGTACAGTGAGACTCTTCCCTCTCAGCCTGGGACTACAGCTGACAGAGTGAGTGTAAAATGAGAAGAGCACAATGTCGAGCACAATGCCAAGAACATTCAAAAGTGACTTAAACTTCCCACAGGAAAATGTCAAAGCTGTCTACAAACGCTTCTTAAACAAGAAGATTGAAGCACTTGATGTAGAAATGGAGTATAAAAGGCTGAAAATTAGAAAGCTGAAGCTGGAAATGCAACAATTGGAGAAAGATGTAAGGGCATAATATAATCACATGACACTGTCGCATTTTGAATTGTGTTTAATTGTGTGTCACGCTCTCTCAACAGGCAAATTGCGACTGAAATAAAACACTGAAATAATGACTTGTGTAAGTGTGTGGTGTGGGGGGGTGGGGCGTGCAACAAAAACAACATGAGGACTTAACTAAAAAAATTGTTTGCATAGGAGTCTCTGACTGCTCTACCCGTGTCGTCATCGTGAATTTGTTCGAGTGCCAGCAGGTCCTCCTCCACAGCCATTCTTGGGGGCCTCTCTCGTCACAGGCAGGCGATGTTGTGAAGCACCACACATGCGACTATGATGTCACACGCCCTGTGTGGTGTCACCCGAAGGTGCTTCAGGCACTGAAATCTTGCCTTTATCAGGCCAAATGCCATCTCAATCCGGGCCCTGGTGCGACTGTGTGCCACATTGAACTCTCGCTCTGCGTCTGTCTGGGGGTCCTGATAGGGCGTGAGGAGATGGGGCAGGCAGGGGTAGCCCTTGTCTCCCAACAACACTCCGGAATATAGGCCTGGACAAAATTAAGAGCCAAATTGACGAGGGTCTGTTTAGGATTTAACATCAGGCTGTATTTTATAGTAGGCCTACAAGCTTACCTTGTGAAAGCTGCTGAGAAATTGAAGAGGCCCGAAATATCCGTGAGTCGTGCACAGAGCCGGGCCACTTGGCTTCCAAATTGGTTATTACGCACTCTGCATCACAGATCATCTGGGGAAAAAAGAATATACCATTGGAGACGTAAACGTCTTAACGGAAGGATGAGGGCAGCTTGAAACAACCGATAATTAAACTGAAACATTTCACTCTTGAGCCACAATTTTAATCATAAATGTACGATTAATTGCTGGGATAGCACTCTTGCAACCATGATATTTGGCGCAATTCATTTCGTAGTAGGCAGTGGGACTTACCTGCACATTAATGCTGTGCTGTGATTTTCGATTGACAAAATTGGCCTCATGCGGACCGGACGGACACTTGATGCGCACGTGAGTGCAGTCCAAGGCTCCGATGACGTTTGGAAAAGCTAGAAAAGTAAAATGACACAGGTTTGTCCCAGGATTGTCGCCTAACATGAAAAGTTAAAATATTTAATTTTATAATTAATGCTTGAACTTACCTGCGACTCCATAAAATGCCTCTTTAGTGGCACGAATTCCCCTGTGGCCGGGAAAAGTTATAAATATATTCAACAAGCTCTTTAAAGCCACGTAGACCATGCGCACAGCACGGCACACTGTGGCTTTGCCAATATTTTCTGCATCCCCGACTGTGTACAAAAATGTGCCACTGGCGAAAAAACGAAGCGCCACGCACACAGTCTGTGGGACTGTAAGCGCACGATTACGCCGTGTGGTGTGCGCAAGGAGAGGGCCGATCAGTTGGCAAAGATAACGGATACCCTCTCTGGAGAACCTATATCTTTCATTTAAATGGTGGTCCGGAAGAGCCAACGGATCAGCCCGATCTCTAAAGATGCGCTCCCGTCGCAGTGCCCTGCGTATTAGAGCAGCGCCCTCGTCCACAACCTCTTCTATTAGGGGACATGCCATGACTGCCAGACAAATGGCGTGGATTGGGGTAGTTTATATAGGCTGGAACTTAATTAGTTACAAAAAAAGGGGAACACCCCCTAGAACTGTCTTAGTTTACTTTTTCAGGCATTTTTCTAATTGTAATATTTAATATTTTAAATGTAACCAACACACAGCCTTTAAAAGAGCGTTTCATGATGTATTTTATTTAATATTTTATTGATGGTGATTAATGGAGTCATAAAATATAGTTAATCATGTATTTTCTTTCAGATAAGTGTCATGGTTAAGCGGCAACTCAGGCTAAGCCTGACATTTAGCCTGGTCCGGACCAGGCTAGTTTGCCAGCATAAGTTGCCATGGTAATTTAGTTTGAACTATGCTGAGCTCGCTTTATGGAACCGAATCCACAGGAAAATAAGCCAGGCTTACCAAATAAGCCTGGCTTATTTGGTAAGCCTGCTTTATGGAACGGACCCCAGGAATGACTCAGACACAGTAATACTTTCTTTGGGAAACAACAACTCTTCCCCTTTAATACAGGATGGGAAGGATAAGTCAAACACATGAAAATGTACACTATAACACAATTCTTACCCGGGTAAATAGAAAAATAAAAAATGGAAAAGAAACTCACAGCTGTGACTTAAAAGTTCAAGTTTCCCCCTTGTTTTCAGTCACTTCCAATCGGTTTCAGTCTTAGTGCTGTTCAGTCCACTGAGGAAGTGGAAAGAGTTTGTCCTACCGCACAGTTGGTGTGGTGTGTGTGTAATGAAGTGCCAAAATCCAGGCTCTCAATCCTCTGCAGGCGCCGTATCTCTAGTTCCCCTCTGGGCTGTAGTTCGCCATCAGCGTCTCGATCCAAGCTCCAACATCCAGGTAGGTCAAAGATTCAAAGAGGTCCAACAAAAAACCTGACCGATGCGTTTTCTTCATGAGGGAGACGTCAGGTCTCTCCAGCTGCACTCTCACACGTCCAGGGCTCCACAGGGATTCTCTCAGTGAGTTTTTAATCAGCTTTATCAACTTTTATTTAATCTTCTTGATGAGGTAGGTATCGTGCTTGACACGTGAGTTGCTCTTTTTCTCCTCCCAGCAGCTCAAGAGGAAGTGACCTCTCACCCCGAGCAGATCAACAAACCAGGCTTCTTCCTGATTGGCTAACAGCTCGTTTCCCACCCATCTCTTTCAAAATAAACTTATTATTTATTTCTTTCACTGTTCAGTGACTTTTTAGCCAAGTATCTGTTTTTTAATCTTTAACATTAATATATTTCATGAATTGATTTTTTTTTATATGAATTTATCTCTTTTTTTACTGCAGATATCTTGGGTTTTAACATGCATTTTACTGTTTTTTTTTTTTTAATAGAGTCTTTTAACCTTGGTTATATCAGTAATGTACAACATAATGCTTCAGATAAAAATCACAGACAAGCTGCCTTGCCTGCGGGAAGTAGGAATGGGATCAATAGGTGATTTTCAGCGGATTGACCCGCGTTTAAAACACCCCTGTAGACCCGCTAATGTTGGTGGAAAAGCGCCATAACTGTATGTTCAGTGGTTGACTGTTGATGGCATTGTGTTTTTCTCAGTTGCTTTATAAAACAAACAGCCAGCAACGGAGCTGTTGCAGCGGATTGTGAGCTGTAACTTCCCCGCTGGTAAACACACTGCCTGGCTTTCGCAGCTGCAGTGTCTTTGGACTTGTTAGGTGAAGCAGACTGGCCAGGTGGTGGTGGTGGTGGTGCCGCCAATCAAAAAATGGAGTAGGGCGGATTTTATGAGAACAAGTCTGTTCGTGAGCAGTATGACTGCTACCTCTGCTGTTCAAACAGAACAATACAATGCAGCATTTTTTGATCACAATGTCAATGTTTTATCTTCTCTCTCCGAATCCTTGGTGGGCGGGACTAAGACGCAAGGAAAGGAAGCAAGTGAGGGAAACGTGGAAACAATTTAAGTGAAATGAGAAGTACCCACAATCTGTGACCGTCAGTTGATATCAGCTGTTCACATTAGCCGGGCACATCTATCCAATAGCGCAGCGACACATCTTCACTGTTAGCCTATCATCTTGCTGCTGTCTTTTTAAATGTCTCCTGCATCTTGTTCATTAATGCTGCTGTTTTGCATGCCTCATTTTTGCTGTAATTTCTGCTCGAATCATTGCAAATATCAAACATCCACATACCTTTCTTTTTTCACAGCTTCATTTTTCCAGGACACAGCGCTGCGGACAACGACCTGATCACCTCCACACAGTCTCCAGCTTATTCCACCCAACCTATCGACACGCCTTCAGTCAAAATAAAGTAATTAATTCATGTTCCTTATCGCTGCCATATGCGTGCTGTCTGTGCAACATTGATTCATATTCATGCCGTTCAGCATTATCGGGCCTCTGCATTCACCCTCACACAGGTGTGCAGCTTTCTCACACAGCAAATACCCACTCACCTCAAGTTTTATATTAGCGATATCGATAATTATTGATCCTTTTTAGTGACCTTTCCTATTTTTAAAGACAAGGCGAAAAAAGGTTGAATTTTGTTTTGAATTTAACACATGTTGGCACATGTGCCCTGGGTGAGAGGCCTGTAGGCAGATGTAACGTTGTCCTGTGAAGGACAGAGAAAGGATGAGGCAGGCAACAGCTGATGTGTTTCCTTATCTCACTTATGTCATTATTTAATTATCAGCATATTTGCGGTTTAACTACATTCGCCACTTCACATTTTTAATTGTGAAGTGGTCAACTATTACCAGCTCACAGTCATCAAACCACAAAACATCCAAAGTCAGTTTCAGCAAAAAATATTTTCAACCGTCCATGTGTTTGGTATTGTTCACATAAAAATGAAAGGAAATACAATCCTACTGTACACATTTTCTTTAGTAGCTGCTTACAGCTTCAATAACTACACTTATAGATGCACATCAGTTTCCAATTAGACTGATCGGACATTACTTCACATTCAGCATAGTGGTAACAAAATATAATGGTCAAATTCAATAAGAAATATGACAAAGTTAGCGTGAGTTTGTACCAAACTACAAGACATAGAATAAACATTATATATGCAAGCAATCTTTTCCCCAGAACATACTCTTAACAAAACAGCTTTCCAAATGTACAAGGGGCTTAACCAAACTAATAAAGCAATGAGCCTTACTATTAGACACGTTTACATCATGTTCAGTCCACACAGCATGCACAGCTAGTTCAGCTAGCTCATGCTGCCGTAGCCCTTGTGGCATAATGGGAATACAGCTCCCAACATAAAGGTTCATCAATTAACTTAACAAGGCTCTCCTCCAAAAACACATACTATACATAATATCCACAATTTAATTACATGACGTGACCACACATTCCTTTGTGTCACACACATGTAATCATTTTTATGTTAACACAACAATGACAAACACACAAATAAATAAAAAATACTGCCATACCAGCAAAATGACCTGTCCTTTTTCATTCGCAATTTACTGTTTTCCTGTGCTTTTCTCAGTCAGCCAGCAGCAGAGCTTGTTCAGTGGATTGTGAGCTGTAGTTGTGGAAACTACAAACCACTTTGGCTGTTGTAGGTAGAGCGGCCTCTCTGCTCTACCTAACGAGCCCGGAGACACTCCGACAGCAAAGAGCAGCTCTGTAGGATGAGTGACCCCGAGAGGAGGAGCAGAAGACCAGGACAGAGGCCGAAGAAGTTGGTGTGTTTGTCAGTGTGGCTGTGGCTCATGGGGCACCGTATCAGACCACAACAATAGCAGACATTACTAAAGCTGCTGTGTGAGTTAACAGTTTCACAAGTGGAGCATAGCTGGTCTTGTGAGAACTGCAGTGGGATCCACAATAATGCCTCACTCCATGCTCTTTTGTTGTTGTCAGTCATATGGCGATGGTGCAACCGAACTACACACCTGTAAAATGATTGGCTGTTTGTGTGTCATTTGTAACACACTCCATTCTCAAGGGATATGATATGGTTTATGAGCCACTGTGTATTTGTTATGTGCTTTCAATGGGTTTGCATTTAATGCACACGTGAAAGTATCAAGCATTTATTGAACTATTTTCTTACTATTGTCGATGATGTGTCTATCGCTCATATAGAGTGGTCTAGTCTGTAGGCATAAAACTCGGAAATCAGTTAGCATTTTTGCACAGGGTTTTTTTTAAACTGGTTTTCAGTTAAATGGCTGAAATAAGATCTGTGGTGTTACCACATGCTGAAAATATTTACAATTTTTGTTCTACGACATAAAATACATCATTAAATGTCCCAGTATTTAATTATAAAGCTCTTACCTGTCTCAAAAACAGGTAAGAGTCTAAATGAGAGTCTAAATGAGACTACAGAGGTTGTCTGTGACATTAAACGTCATCACAGCGAACACGGAGACACATCTACTCACTAGTCCGTCTTTACAGGCCCACTTTAGTTACAAACTATTCTAACTCTGACTTTACAACTTGTACATTGATCAGTTTATAGAAAACCTGTATAGTAATTGTGTAGTAAGACGCTTAGTGGTGGTGACGTTTAAGTCATATGACCATAAACATTAGCTTTTTTAATAGATTTAATTTACGCTTCGAAAATCACAAAAGTGGTGTCTGTGAAGATTTTCTTAATGAACAAAAAATGTCATTATCATAAACTTTAGGAAATTATTTTCAGCAATAATCCAAAATCCAGTGCAAAAATCCCACAGGCTTTTTGTCAAGGGAACCACAGAGATGCTAGCTACAAAAATACTTCATCCCTACACCACTCTATTGCTATCGACCTTTAAGAATTGGGCCTCCAAGTATCCAGCATTACAGAGATGGCAGGGCTGGCAACAAAACACGTTCTCTCCAACGATGCTTGGACCATATTCACAATGGTTAAATTCTACCACGGAAAGGGAAACGGCTTAAATATTTACCCTACACCGGAGCAATTTATTGCTCTGCCTGTAGTTTTGTTAGTAGTTTTATTGACAGATTCCAATACATTTGTGACTGGATTTACAGACTGGAAACACCCTGAGAGGATAATGGAACAGAACATGCATGCTTTGACTTATGCACCACACAAAACTTCAATGCACTGTGGATGCTTCCATTGGGAGACAGATTCAAGCAGAAGGTCAGTAGTGGAAAGATATTAAGGCGTGTAGTAGGTGTGATTCAGTTTTTGAGCGAAAGGTGGCTTCCTTTCTGTGGAGATGATGAACTTTTGGGATCGCCACATAATGGTAATTACCTGGGAATTTTAGAGCTGCTTGCACCATTTGATCCATTTTTTAGGGCCATTTTCAGATGTATGGTCGGAAGGGCCGTGGTAAGATTTCATACTACATGCTATGTGAACTTTGTGAAGAATTAATTGGCACAATGGGTAACAAAAAAACAAACAAAACAATTGCTACAGAACTACAATGAGCAAAGTATTTCTCTGATATTTTAGACCCTAAACCTGACATGTTTCAGGTGGACTATCTGACTCTTGTGTACCAACACAGAAAGTAGTTGAGCAATTTATTGAATTTTAACTCATTCACAGTCACACTGGGTCAGGTTTAGCTGACTGTGTAATGAAGATGATCAGCGATTTGGGGCTGGATCTCTCTAATTGCCATGGGCAGGCCTATAACAATGCGTCCAATATGTCGGGGAAATATAACGGGTTACAAGCTTACCTCAAGAAAAACAACTCACTCATTGATTACATCCCATGTGCAGCACATTCATTGTATTTGGTTGGTGTGTACAGTAGTGTTTTGACTCACTACACGTCATATATGCTTTTTGCGCCACTTCCACCACCGATGGAATAAAATGATCACTACAGACATCACACTGATGCTTAAATCCCTCTCCTGTAAGTTGTAGAGGGGATTCCACACAAGCTTTTGGTGAAATCTACGCTGAAATAAGAGAGGCCTTACAGGTGCTGATTTCTAACAACATGAAGCAACATATAAGCTGCGAGGGCCCTGTGGTCAATGCCTAGCTTGGGAAGCTGGAGACTGATGACTATCGGTCCAATCAAGTAACAGCTTGCAAAATAGGGGCATGGACCCTCATGACCACTGTGCATCGTTGCTAATCACTGCATCACCATGAAGGCAATTTGCCAACTATGACGCATTTAGCCTTGCTTGTCACAGTTGTGACAGACCCACCAGTATGCGATTCACTGCATAAGTAAAAGAAAATTCTTTTATAATGAGGCAGTCGACAGTGAATTGTGGCTCACTGGGAATACAAAGTTCCAAGTTGAGATTTCAGTTAGGGTTGGGTAGCATTGACATTTGAACTGATACAGCACTGATGCCTGGAATTTGGTACTGATACCTTGACTCACAGTGACTTGTTGCAAGAATGATGTCTCACTTCTACTCTTCCTTTCTATACTCAATACCGAATTTTGGCACGGTTTGATTTTTTGTGAATTGGTACTGGGTGGTACAGACATAATTTGGTCAGTACCCTAAAAAGCACAGAGTTCAGTACCCAACCCTACAGCCAACGAAATCTCAGGACTGGTTGAAAACAGCTGGTTGCATACAGAGACATAAATGGTCGCTTTGGTATATGTGACATGATAATATAATCCTGTGAGATCATTTTGAAATACCAGCCCCTGATGTTCTTTTACAACAATATACTTGTGTCTGAAAAATCTACCTCCAACTTATTTGAGCTCTGGACTGTGATTGACCTGGCCTAGAATCAGGGGAATTCGGTGAGAACTTGTGACACCTCTCATCAAGCAACGCACAGGCTTTTTCGTGCATGCCAGCTTCAGCCAGCTGAGTTGTAGAATTCCAGAAGGATGCAAACTCTACCTCTGGAGAGAGACACATTCTCTCTCTCTATCTCTCTTTCTCTTGCTCTCTCACTCACACACAGACACATACACACACGCATACACACAGTGCCCGTTTTTCTGCTTTTGAATTTATGTCCAAATGAACTAAAATTATTCTGAAAAGTTTAAGTTTTGAAAAGATGAAAGTAAAGTTTTAAGTTTAGGAAATAAATATTGACTGAGGGGTGTTCAGTAGCTCGGTTGGTATAGCGTGCGCCCCATGTACAGAGGCTGTGTCCTCACTGCAGATGACCAGGGTTGGAATCCAACCTGTGGCCCTTTGCTGCATGTCGTCACCCCTCTCTCTGTCCCCACTGTCAGCTCATCAAGCTGTTTGTCAAATAAAAGCACTTAATAGCCCCCCATAATAATAATAATAATAATAAAAAAATGTTGACTGTTAATCTTTGATAGACCATTTTGTGAGAGGGCCTTAGGTATACTAGTGGCAAGATGAAATATTGTGGTCCATACAATAAACATGTTGGTCAGGAAGTGGACACACTAGGGGTAGGAATCACTGAATAACTCACGATACGTTGCACGATACATTGATACATTGCAAGACAATCATTAACTTATACATCACGATATCTCTAGCCATGAAAAATACCATGAAAAAGGCAAAGTGCAGGGTTAGGGTTATGAATTATTGGATAAAGATGAAATATTCCTGACAGCAGCAGTTTGAGTTGAGGTAGGCCTCAGTGATTCAAAACACAGCAGCAGTGATCTGTCTGTCTTGTCCCTCAGTGCAAAAACCAAATGTTACACTAGGTGGTAGGAGCTGCATTCTTATTAAGTCAATTCTCCTCCCAAGAGATCCCAACACTATACATTCAGTATTGTACTATGTACGGGTTGGATAGCTATTCCTACCCAGTAATTACAAAAATGATCCTAAAAGAATGAAGTCCATATTTAAACTAGAATGGCACTCAGTAGAGTGCATACCTCTGCCATGGTCCAACCGTTTCTTTTAATTCAATCAAGCCCAATCATGTTAAAGAAAGTTAGAAAAAATTCCTGGATCCATCCTTAATCCAGATCAGCGCCAAAAGTTAATGGGGTCTATTCTGGGCGGAGACCCATCCTCCATCTGAGTTTTTCTGGTAATCTGTTCAGTAGTTTTTGTGCAATCCTGCTGACAAACCAACCAACCAACAAAGAAATGGACACAGAGGTAATACCCTGCTTATTGAAGTTAACTTTGGAAGTGGGTTTCTTCCTGTGGTATTCACCTCCCCTCGTTAAACCTCTAGCTACTTTATCCCTTTAAATCTTTAAAATAACTAAAAATGTACATTTAAATACCACGAACTGAATCAGAGGTACTTTTAATGTCCTTAAAGAAAGTACTGGTTTTCATTAAAACAAAGGTGGGCCAGGTGCGAAGTTGGCAACCCTGCCCATCCTTGAACTTGGTCTGCATTTTGATCAATTTTATTGATCAATATTATTGTGCTTAGCTCAAGCCTCCCTTACATCCTTGCAACCCGTGACAGCAAACGTAACGTAGGAGAGCTTGCTATCAATTTTCAATTGTAGCACGTTGATTACCACCTTCTCCTTACTATTCATATTCTCAACAATTCAATTGTGGGTGTAGATATTCTCGTAACTATTGTTCTGTATCATACCACCATCTCATGTTGGTAAAACTAGCTAGCAAGCTCTATTGAGCTTTTTGACAGAAAACACACAAAAATCAAGTTTCTTACCAGAGACTTCCAGCTCCTTGGTGTCATCAAGCTGGCTGCCACTTTATGTGGGTTTTTGTAATAAATTGAGCTGGTATCATAGAGATACCTTCTCATTTCAACTACAAGAATAAGCCACTCCTTGTTCTGATAGTATCAGTGCTTTTAACATGTACAAGAGGAAGTGAGTGGAAACAGGATGTCTGACAAATGTTCAGCGCAAACTGAGCTGCACAGCACTGTATGGTTCGTGGCCAGTTAAGACAGTCCAATAGAAAACAACCCAATGAAAACTGAGTTGGCTCACGTCCCATGAAGTTAGGACAGTGTTTTTAAACCAGAGATCAAACTAGGCAAATCTGTTTATAGCCTAACTAATGTTGTCTTTGTCTATCGATGTGTCATGCAAACTTGGGCTGCTGCGTTAATTAAATGTAGACATATGCCACATTGATAGGTTACAGCCAACCACTGCTACATGAGAGGCAAAACCTGGAGCTAGTGGTAACATTGTGTTGCTTCCAAGGTCAATGAACATAGTGAACTGTATGTGGGGTTAGAGGTATTATTAAAAAGGCCTGTTTCCGGTAGTTCAGATTGGGACAACAGATAATAGAATATCATTGTATGACGATGATATCATTCTGTACCTTACCAATCCAGAGAGATCAGTCCCAGTAGTACTAGATCTTATTGACAAGTTCAGAGAGATATCAGGTTACAAAATTAATTTAACAAAATCCAATGCTTTCCTCTTAGGGCTACCAATATCTGATGAACTCAAGAACATTTCCCCCTTCACATGGGCACAGAATGGACTCAAATATCTGGGGGTGACTGTATCACCTAAACTCAAAGACTTATTTAATCTAAATTATGTCCCATTACTCCAAAATGTTAAAGAAGAATTGCAACATTGAAATCTACTCCCTATTTCATTCCTCGGAAGAATTAATGTTATAAAAATGAACATACTGCCACGGTTCAGTTATCTGTTTCAGTCACTCCCATGTTACCTACACGCATCCTTTTTTAAATCTATAAACAAACTGATAAGCTCATTTATTTGGAAAAACAACCCACCCAGAATATCCCTGATAACTCTAACTAAATCCAGAGATAAGGGTGTACTTGGACTTCCAAATTTTCAATTATATTACTGGGCGGCCCAGACAAAGGTTATGATAAGTTGGGTGCATAGATCTGCCCTTTGGACAAACGTCGAAGAAAAAATTAGCCAACCCATCTCTCTGACCTCCCTACCATTTGTTAGTAACATAAAATCCCTTCATTTAATACTCAAAACGTATGTGATCTTTAGCACTCTTAAGGCCTGGCAAGATGTTAAGAAGTTCTGTGGGTCTTCTGCTAGAATTTCTTTGTTAGCTCCTTTACCCTCAATCGGAAAGTCCTTGCTTACAAAATGGAAAGATCATGGTTTACACAATTTTAAAGACCTATTCAATGAAGGCCACCTTAAATTTTTTTCTGATTTAAAGGGACTTGGGGCAGGATCAAGAAATAAGACTCAATAGTGACTCGCCGGCCGTTGCGGCCGTTAGGGTAACTGCAGCCATCAGCCAAGCCGGCGTGGGAGCGCGCATGAGCTCTTCACAGCAGTACAGCTGATGCCGTCTCATCCCTATTTCGTCAGACGCTTGACGCTTGGTCAAGTGCCTTAATGTGAGATGCCAGACTTGTTTTGTATTTTCCAAGTCAATGTTATGACTGTAACTGAAAGTTGTTCAATAAAGTTTTTATTTAAAAAAAAAAAAAAAAGCTTGGTCAAGTGCCCCCCTTCGATACCTGATGCAGGAGGCTCTTCCCCTTTGCGTTAGTCTTATCCGCTACACATGAAGCAGCCGGGAAGCTGCTCGCTGTGTGTAGCGACACACAAGCGCAGCGATTTACAGTTACGGTTGATGCAGTCTGAAAGGCACGGGCGAAAGCAAAGACGGCATATCAGGGGACAGAGAGATCATCTCTGATAAGGGATTGCTGTGTGTTAGTGGCTAATGTTGCTACACAGACACAAACAAACCGTTAGCCTGTGGCTACATCCAGCTGCTAACGTCACCTCCCGGATAACAGGTTGGGCTTTCGGTCCCGTATATAAAGGGACATATTTCTAACTATTCGGTTTCAGACTAAAGGACCGTGGAAAATGCGCAGTCTGTAACTATTCAGTGTTACACAGCGGTGGACTAAGTTACGTGTTGGAGCTAACGCTACTTTGCACGTTAGGTCACTCGAGTCCTCGGTGATCTCATATGATTTTCAAATCAAGCTCTAAACATGACCTGTGGTGTTTTCTTACCTGGTTACTAGGAAATGAGCCATGTCAGCATCTGTTTTTAGTCCCAATTCAAGTTGAAGCTGCCTCCATGAGTCCAACACGTATCCGATGTGTATTCAGGTGCCAGCCCGGCTTTGCTCGTAATTTTGTTTTGACTCACAACATGCCGCTGATAAAACCTTTGTTTTCTTCTTAGTGTGACTTTTTAGTGGACTTTGTGTGATGGTGGGTCGTTTGCTGGCTGTAGCAGAATCCATTACTACCCAAACACTAGTTTGGGTCTGCCGCGTTTGTTTACTTCCCGTATCCAAGTCGAAAGCCGGTCGAGGACGCGCATTCAGTGTCATCCGACGTCACGTCCGCAGGACTGCGCGGGAAATTCGAGCCCGAATTGCAGTACATTATGCAGCACACAGCCTGTTCAAGGCAATGGAGAGATACGTGATTGGGCTCATTCTTTTTGGTTTTGAACGCTTCATCACCCATTAGCATTAAAAATCTTAAAATGCATGTTTATAATTTCACAGATCCTGCCCCAAGTTCCTTTAAGGTCGGAGTTTAAAATCCCTAAACAAGTCTTTTATAAATATTTACAAATTCATCACCTAATTACTACTCTAGAAAGATCTGGGCGGTTGTGTTTGGGGCTAACAAGTCTGGAAGAAATTTTGAATAGTGCTACTTCGTTGAAAGGGAAGATCTCTTTGATTTACAATACTCTGCTAGACCATCATAGTTCTTCCTTTACTCCACTTAGAAATATATGGCAAAAAGATCTGGAATGCAACCTAAGTGGAGATCAATGGGACCCTATATGTCAAAATGTATTTACATCACTGTCCTGTAATAAAATAATTGAACAGATTAAGTTTTATGTACAGAATGTACCTTACCCCAGTTTGCTTAAACAAGATATATCCTAATTCTTCTTCTGGGAGTGTAGACAAATAAAACGCTTCTGGACAGAAGTACATGATCTGACTGTTAAGGTCCTCCAAATCCCACTGGACATCTCTCCAATACGGTACCTCTTCGGAACAGAACTGGACAAGACACTAGACCCCATTTCAGCCAAATGGATTAGCATAATATCATACATAGCAAAGAAATGTATTCTGCTGAACTGGAACAAACAACAACCTCCAACATTTGATTTGTTCATTGATTGGAACAGTGTACTTACTCCTTAAAATCCATCCAAAATGGAAAAGCTAGCACTAATCAACTGGGTGTCAGATCTCAGACCATGTGTCAGTTTTCTCATGCAGTGAAAAACATCTTTATAATTGAACGTAGCTGTGCAAAAGGAGGATGCATGACAGTACATACAAGACAGCAGCAACATGCAGCAACCTGCAGCAGAAAGTTATTCTGACCATCAAGTGGAAACTGAGATATATACACAAATATAGCGTATTTATTTTTTAAAAATAAATTATTTCATTTAATTTATCCTCATGCATGCCGAAGAGTAATCTCAGTCAGTGGCTCTTCTGGCAGCAGTCCAGTGTCTTTCCCTTTCCTCTTGCATTGTGGGAACATGCGCACACATGCAGAAGTGGGAGTGAGTTACTATGGTCACAGGGACGCTGTGTTTCTCTGTGCTTTGAAACTTGATGATAATGATCTCATGGTTTTTAGGTAAGAGTGCCTATTTAACATCATGACTGGACTGTAATTGTACCTCAATGCTAAAATCTAGCAAATATACAATATGACAAATCCAAACACTGCATGTCTTTGAACTATGTATATTTCTCCATATACTTTTCATACAATTACATTTGTAGATGTAGCTACTTGCCAACATTACCGACCAGATCCTAATTTTCAATGCCCATTTCCCTACTGACTTCACATTTGGGCAAATTACTTAATAAATTCACTAGGATGGAGGAAAATAGTCTCTGAAGTGAATAGTTTTTGGCGGGAAGATCCCTAGGTCTGATCTCCCAACTTTAGGTTATGATGTATGGAGGTTGGCTAGTATGCATCATTGACCATAATTATTGACTTTCATCGTGCTTGACCTACAATAAATTTAATTCCAAACTTAACTGAAAAGTTGGCAGCCCTGATTGCTGATAGAAAACGATGGCGGAATACAAACAGAAGCAAAAATGTATAGGACAAATATATTGCCCCAGTCAATGTCTTCAATGTCAAAGAACCACCCTAATGACTTTACTATGAATTATTATCAAGTAACAACATGACTATAAATGTAGAACCACATACAAGTCACTAACTGTATGCCAACGTTAAGGAGGAATTCAGTGACAGACCACTGCCTGATTCAGTTCACTCCTACATACAAGCCTCTTGTTAGGAGACAGCCCATCACCACCAGGACTGTGCAGCAGTGGTCTGTGGAGGCTGAGGGGGCCCTGATGGAGTGTTACAGGATAACTGACTGGGAGATGTTTCACAAGGACTACGGTGATGACATTGAGGTCTCACTCAGTATCCCTTTTCACACAGAGTCGCTGCATTATCGCCGCAGTGGCGGGTTGCCAATTCTCCAACGTTGTTGGTTCACACAGAGCCAAGCAGCTCCGGCGTAAAGACAAACCAGTGTGTAATTCACACAGAAAGCCGGCGCTGCTGATCAAAAAGAGGTGTGACACTACATGTCATGATGATGACGTCTGTGTGTTTTTTTCAACGTGTTTCTCTCCGGTGTCCTCCTATTAATCTAAACATGTGCCCTCTGACTGTTTATAATCATATGGATGCTGTTATAATATGTTGTGATTGAGATCCTGACCCACCAAACATCCTGGAAAGTGACAGAGTTACGTTTTTCGCTCTAAATTACATAATTACATAATCGCCATCAGTGAACAGGGCGCTGTCTGACTCTCTCACTCACGGGGAGGGATGCTGTTTTCTGGGGAAAAGTTCAATGAAGTCTCGGTCAGGAGGGCTGACCATCGCAGTGGTTTTTTTCACTGCGACAAAAACTTAGTTAACTGAGTTAAAGTTTTTTGCCGGGGACAGATGCTTTTTTTCGGGTAGAAATGTGACGAAGAGTCGGTAGGACAGACAGGAGGACAGACACTCCTCCACGTATAACTGCAGTATTTTTTTCCTCATATAAGTTACCAAAGACACTACCAGTTACTATGTTACTGTTGTTTGGTCATGTAACATTGCTTTGTGGGACATTTCTCTTTGTTTTGTTGAGTGATGGATCTGTTTAGTTATCAGACAGTGAACACCATCAGATCGACATGCCCCTGCTCCGCGCCGCCGGCTTATCCGTTCACACTAGTTTGGTTCGCCAATAAAAAAAAATAATCACCCCCCGCCGCATCTGAAACTTTCACACAGAGGAGGATGCAGAGAATTGGCGCAGGATCCCCGCACTCAAAGGGCAGTGTGAATGGGGCTAGTGTGTCACCGATTACATAAAGTTCTGTGAGGAGAGTGTTGTCCCCATCAATAAGGTTCGCTGCTTCCCCAACAGCAAACCATGGATCAACAGGGACATCAAAGCCCTGTTGAATCGGAAGAGGAGAGCTTTCATGGCAGGGGACAATGTGGACGCACAGACGGAAATTCAGAAAGAGCTGAGGAGGGAACTGAGGAGGGCTAAAGCCTGCTACAAGAACAGGATAGAGGGACAGAACAATCCCCAAGGTGTGGGCGGGGTGAGAAACATCACAGGCATGAAAAGGTCAGGAGGAGCAGTGGAGGGGACAAAGGAACCTGCCGACGAGCTAAACCTGTTTTTTTTAACAGATTTGACTCACCACCTGGGGCCAGGCTTACACCCCAGGCTACAACTCCCGGACATGCCACCTGCAGAAGTTCTCTGACGGTTCCTCCATTGTTGGATGTATCACAGACACAATAACAATTCCAATAACAATAAGGAGGAGGACTACAGGGAACCTTCAAGAACTTTGTAGGATGCTGCGGCAGAAGCCACCTTCAGCTCAACATCAGAACAAAGCTAAGGAGCCGGTAGTGGACTTCCAGCGCAGGAAGAACCCCACAACACCTCTTTCCATAAATGGGGAGGGGGTGGAGATGGTGGACACCTACAGGTTCCTCGGGGTGTATCTGAACAATAAACTGGACTGGTCAGACAACAAGAAGGCCCTCTACAGGAAGGGACAGAGCAGGCTCTTCTTCCTGAGGAGGCTCAGGTCTTTCAATGTGTGCACTAGGCTGCTACAAATCTTCTACCACTCTGTGGTAGCCAGTGTCATATTCTTTGCAGCAGTGTGCTGGGGAGGTGGCATCGGGAGCGGTGGTGCCATCAAGCTGAACAAACTGGTGAGGAAAGCCAGCTCTGTGGTGGGGATGAAACTGGACCGTGTGGAGGCGGTGACAGAGAGGAGGATGAGAGGAATGCTGCAAGCTATAATGGACAATCCCTCTCACCCTCTCTACGCCAAGCTGAGGCAACTCAGGAGCATGTTCAGCCACAGACTCATCCAACCACGTGCCTCAAAGCACTGTGGGGGCTCTTTCATACCATCAGCGATCAGACTACACAACACCACCACCACAGCTCCCAACACCTCCTTTCTCCACTGATTAAGGACTCAACCATAAACTTCACTGTCGCTTAAAGACTGATTGTTTTTTGTTCTGTTGTTATTTTTTATCTCAGGAACCCTGCACATTGCACATTGTTGTTATTAAATATATCAGGAACCCTGCACATTGCACATATTGCACAGGCACATTTATTATATACTGCACACGTCATGTACACACAAGGACAGTTTCTGTATATAGTATGTTTATCTTTATTCTAATAGTTTTTATTATATTTTTATTCAAATTGTTATTTTATTCTCTCCAATATCTCCTTATTGTTGTCTCTATTTTTTGAGTCTTACTCTTGTGCTGCTACTTATTTCCCTCTGTACTGCTGTGTTACCTGTGAATTTCTCCCAATGGGGATCAATAAAGGAACATCTTATCTTAAAAACATTGCTGTTGCTGGGATCAATTTTTTATTTTCCATGCTTTTCATTCCACGAACCTGATGAAGTTTTGGACTGGCATAGCAGCCACATGCTTTCAGCCTCTGAAACCTCCAACACAGTGCACACTCAGTGAAAGAACTATCAACACTATCAACAGTCAGGTACGTCACATGCTGCGTGCTCGCTCTCTTGCATTTAGATCAGGCAATGAGACAAAGCTGCTAAGTATGGACTGAAAAAAGCCATCACAGCAGCCAAAAGGCAGTACAGAGAGAAGCTGGATGGCTTCTATTCCACTGCTGACTCCGGGCGGATGTGGCAAGGCCTGCAGCACATCACAGACTACAGGACCACAACCAGCACCATCAGCTCCACAGACAGCCTGCCGGATGACCTCAATAACTTTTACACCCGCTTCGAGACTTCCAGCCACATCACAAAGAGGAGGGACACACACACAATGGGACCCCCCGACCCCCCTCCCCTCCACCAACCGTCTCATCAGGCCAGGTACACAAAGTCCTGAGGAAGATCAACCCCCGCAAGGCAGCTGGACCAGACAACATCCCTGGGCGGGCTCTCAGAGCATGTGCCAATGAGCTGACTGATGTTCTCACCTCCATCTTCAACCTTTCCCTCAGCCACAGCACCGTTCCCTCCTGCTTCAATACCACAACCATCGTCCCCCTTCCCAAGAAGAGCCCACCCACCTGCCTGAATGATTACAGACCAGTAGCACTCACTCTAATCACCATGAAGTGTTTTGAGAGAGTGGTGCTGACCGACATTCAGAGCAGCACACCAGACCCCCTGGACCCCCTGCAGTATGCCTACCGGCCCAACAGGTCCACCTCAGACGCTATCGCTGCTGTTCTCCGCTATTCCCTCTCCCACCTGGAAAACAAAGACTCCTACATCAGGATGCTCTTTGTGGACTACAGCTCCGCCTTCAATACGGTCATCCCCTACAAACTCACCCACAAACTGTCTACACTTGGTCTGCACCCCACCAGGGGTGGAATGGGACAAAAATTCAGCCCTGGCATTTTCTGTCCAGACCAGCCCACTACATTATCAGCGGACACCACGTAGAAGTCCACAAATCTCGAAACACAAACAGCAAACAGAACTTGTACTCAGTATCTGTGTACTGACAAGTATATGTAGCCAAGTAGCCTTTTTGTGACGTGGTGACACCTAGTGAACAAATGTATGTCATGAAGGATGACTTAAAAGTCTCAAAAGAGGCCTAAGGCCTACCTCCATAACTGTTAATTGAACTTAAAAGATATGCAGATGTTGGAAAATTAAAATCATCAATATGAAAATCTTCAACAAGGAAATAATCATAATCAAACTTCTTTTTTCAATCTGAGACAAAACAAGTTGCATAATAAACTCACAAAGTCAAGACGAAGGTCTCAGATATGATGGATGACTCAAGCACCATAGAAGAACTTCTAGCAGGTCAGGAAGTCTCTAATCATCACAAAGTAAGTATGATTTCAGAAAACATAAAAAATGATAAACTCACCATACTACAGGAGACTCAACAGCCAAACTTTGGTGCAGTAAAGGCAGAGAGTGGAGGCAGAGAGAGAGCAAGTCCTCGAACATGGATGGAGGGGGAACAACTCCTCAGGCTCTCACATGTCAAGTGGTCAACCTGAGAGGGACATGGATATGTTTATGACATGTTTTCCTCTGTCCTGCACCTAGAGTTGAAAACTTTTTGGATGTGCGTTTCTTTTAAAACTTTTTAAAAATTATTAATTCTTATAATTATGAAGTATGAATTTATACAACATTAAAAAATACATGATAAACTTACCAAATTCTAACAGTGGTCCCAAATGAGAGAACAGGTCCACATATAGAACAGAGGGAGAACGACTCCTCAAATATATCAGAACAACCTGTAATGGAGAATAATTGATAATTTAGTGTACATGATCACACCATTAAGGATCAACACATAAGCACAATAAAACTTCTGAAAAGAATCATTAAAATGTCAAATAATTCATTACTACATCCATAATGATTATAAATGATTAACAATGACAATGTGTGATAATAACAATAATATTAAATATTTCTCGCCTTATCAGTGGAGCAGCTTTTTAAGCAGCTCACTCTTCTCTGCAAGTCTGTCTATCACCAAGTCAGAGTCCAAGGCCATGAGAATGTCTTTCTCTGTGGCCATCAACATAAATGCCTCCAATTTGTCAGATGACAGGGTGCTTCTGAGTCTGTTTTAAATAAACTTCAGGATTGAAAATGTGCGCTCACAAGCCACCTGCGTGAGGGACAATGTAAGCAGGTATTTATAAGTGTGTTCCACTGGAGTGCAAAGCTTTTCAACTCAGCCTGCATATTGTCCTTGGTTGCCCTGCTGTCAAATCCTTGCAAGCACTTGCTTAAGTCTTGAAGGGCAGACTGGGGAAGAGCACTGGTGCAGAGCTGAGGGAAGTTTCTGGGATCCAGACATGCCAAGTCAGCATATAGATTACTGTGTGCTAAAAAGCGCCTATGAATGGCTTCAATTGCTGTGTCCATGATCTGGTTATGCACATTCACCTCATAGGATTTTTCTGCATCATCCAGGGTCTCATCCTGAGCCATCTCTCCAGGCAAGACTTTCTTCATCCTCCTCCTCTTTTGTGGCAGTGTGGCCTCCACTTCAATGTCTGTGTCGTCTCTCTCTTGGATTTCTGTGTTTGTCCAGTTGACAAAGGTGTCTGCTGCTTTTTTTACAGATTCAAAATCTCTTCCCAAGCTTTTCAGCGTATCCTGTGTCGATGCCACCATTCTGTGAGCAGAGAGTATGTCCAATCCTGCCGTCTGAAGATATTTAGACAATGGAGAGGTATGTTCAAATATGCGGAGGAAGATTTGAGCTGTCAAGATGGTCTCATACTTGAGCAATGACTCTGCATATCCTCTGGCCATGACACGGACACATGGTTTCACTGTTGCCTGTTTCTGTATAGCTGATAATGTCAACAGCACATCTTCCGGCTTTCCAAAGGAGCCAAACACCTTCTTCAGGGCCTCATGCTTGGCCCACCAGTGTGTCTCGCCAATAGGAGCAAGGCGTCTACGTCTTTTGTTTCGGCCTGACTCTTCCCACACATTCATCCTTTGATATGATTCTTTGATGAATACCGCAATACCATTGAGGAGTGCAAACAGGGACCCACTCTCAATAACAATCTGGGTTGTGTTTGCAACCACCAGATTTAGTACATGTGCGTAGCACCATACATGCACCTGGTTTGGAGATTGTGCAGACAACAGTGAGGAGAATCCTTTATATTGGCCTTGCATGTTTGATGCCCCATCAGTCGCATTTCCAATGCACATGCTCTTGCTGAGGCCCATTTTGTCCAGAACCTCTGACAGCATGTCGACAAAGGCCTGTCCAGTGGATGAACTGCACTTCAGCACTGCAACAAGCCTCTCATGAACAACATCAGTAACATACCTCACAATTATAGAGCATTGATCCTGAGATGTGATGTCCTGCGTTGTGTCCAGTTGAACTGAAAACATTCCTGCTTTCTTGATATCACTGGAGATGTTTTCTTGAATCAGATGGTGAATTGCATTTATCACTGAGTTGACTGTGGTTTTGGAAAGTAAGGTTACAAGGGAGCCTCTGCCTCTTGTGCAACCAGACAAATGCAACTTTTTGCTGTTCTCAATGCAGCTGTCCAGGTGCTCTTTTAAACAGAAATCCCTGTTTCCCTCTCAAGTGATCCTGACTTTGGGCTGACATACTCCTCCCTTTCTACAGCCTTTTCCCTCTCAGGTGGTGCGGTCTTTGGACTGCCTGCTTTGGTCTGGCTCTCTCCCTGTATTGACCAGCTGGACTTGCCCTGAACCTGTCTGGGCTGGACATTGGGAAAGTATTTATCATTGGATGGGGAAATAACTCAAAACCACAGAATAATGTACGAGAAATTCTCACAAAAAATATGTACACCGCATTCATATTTTGTTCTTTGCTCCACAACATTAACAGTGCATTGAGTTTTCACAAAGAAGTGAAAAAAATCATTTGAAAATATAGATAAAAGCTATAATTAAGCCTTGTATAGTGCTCAGGGTCCAATATGACCCAATGTTGTTTTTAAGCAGCTTTTCTCAGTGGCGTTGGAGCATTTCTCACATCACTACTTAAATTTGCAAAACAAATTTCTCAAAACAATTAGTACAAACTACAAAACCTTGTTGATAACCTGCAAAAGCATTTCATATGCCTAAAATAGAGGTCATTCCTCTAAACCAAGTATTCATATCAATGAAAGTGTGTGTGTCATAAAAAAAAAGTCCTGACACCATCATTTATGAACAAGATAGTCAAATGGCTTTGTCCTGTTTTCATTAGGACACTTTACTAGTGTTTTCCAATGCAAAAAAGCCAGATCTTTGTGACCTGAAAATGCTCAAGACAACACTATACACAGCCATTTGTAAACTACAGTAAAAGTAACACATTTCCGCACAAATTAAAGTTACACACAAATTATACCTATTAAATAGTTATCACCTCAGTAAACAATAAATGAATTGAAATATTACAATAAATTCAATGGTAAATATTGCAAATTAAACTTATTATTTCCTACAGGTTTACTTGTGTTCAAAGTATCTCAGCTTGATTCTGCATCTCTATCTACAGCTCGTCAGGCCACGTGAATGTTTACTGTTGCCATGGCAACAAGAGACCGCTGACGTTAGCATCTGTTAGCTAGCTTAGCTAAATCATCTGAACAATAATAACCCATAATAACACAATTCGTCATATTTAAACTGTGACACCGCCTGGCTCAGGACTATGACAACTAAAATGGGAGACAGACGAGGGATTGCAGAAATAACCATAATTTATTACAAAAATAATGAATAAGAAAAACATGACAACAAAAGCCAAAAACGCAGCCGTCTGCAACAGAGGAGGGGGGGGGCCCCCGGGAACTGAACAAGGAGCGTTTATCAAGGCCACAGAGCCACACCGGGCCCAGGTGTAGCTCATCAGGTCTGATGACCCACCACTCCAACAGGAAACCTGCAAAAGAGAACAGAGCCAGCAAAAGGGAAAGACTCCTAGTGGAGTGGAGGAGTCGTCACACACCCCCCCCCCCCCCCCCCCCCCCCATAAAAACGGGGTTCCCACCGGGAATACCGGCAGACCGATTATTGCTAAAATTGAACCACTTCCTAAACAAATACATATATTACATACTCAGCCTATAATGCCAAACTGATTCTGCAGATGCTATTCTGACCTAACATAATTCGGTTTTCTGCTTTTGTCTAACATTACTAATTTCCATACTGACCGGTTCTGTAGAAGCTGCCCAAGCCAACCTCAGTCAACCTCCACCCCACCACCCAGTAACTCCGGTACCTGAAGAAACACTATTAAGAGTGGAAAGCAGAGAGAGAAGAAGACCAAGCAGGTTAAACAGAAACAAGACCAATACAGAACTTAAGAGCAAGGCGCTCTCGACAAGGCATCCGCCACAATATTTTCAGAGCCTTTAATGTGGCGGATGTCCAAACAATAGGCTTGCAAAAACAAAATCCAACGCATCAACCTCCGGTTTGGGCAATGCACAGAGAGCAAAAAGGTTATTGGGTTGTGGTCTGTGTAGACCACCAGAGGAACACTGGAATCAACATAAACTTCGAAATGTTGCAATGCCCAGATGAGTGACAATGTCTCTTTTTCAATGACAGAATAATTTAACTGAAAAGAGTTAAATTTCTTTGAGTAAAAACTCACGGGACGTTCAACACCCTGGGTGTCACTCTGAACCAAAACAGCACCTGCACCTACATCACTTGCATCCACATGAAGTTGGAAAGGTTGATCCATGCATGGAGCTGCGAGAACAGGGGGTGAGCAGAGAACAGATTTAACATTATCAAATGCTTGCTGACAGGACAGTGACCAGATATATTTCACTTTCCCCTTGAGTAGGTCAGTCAAAGGAGCGACAACCGTAGAAAAGTTTTTACAAAAACTACGGTAGTAACCCACAAGACCGAGGAACTGCTGGAGCTCCTTTTTAGTGGTGGGCACTGGGTAGTGCTCAATGGCAGTCACTTTAGCCTGAAGCGGCCGCACCTTCCCCTGCCCCACTACCTTGCCCAGGTATCTAACAGTGGCCTTAGCAAACTCACACTTTGCTAAATTCACAGTCAAGCGGGCATTACGCAGGCGGTCAAACAGCTGTTGAATGCGAACCAAATGCTCCTCCCATGTATTACTGTAAATCACAACATCGTCAAGATACACCGCACATCCTTCCAGCCCAGACACAACCAGGTTCATCAGGCGCTGAAAGGTTGCTGGTGCATTCCGCAACCCGAAACTCATCACTGAATAGGAGAAGAGACCAGAAGGGGTTATAAAGGCTGAAATTTCCCTTGCTCTCTTGGACAGAGGTACTTGCCAATAACCCTTCAGTAAATCAAATGTACTAACGTACTGGGCTGAACCAACCTGATCAACACAATCCTCCATACGTGGAAGTGGATAAGCGTCTGGTTTGGTGATGCCATTAACCTTACGGTAGTCTGTACAAAATCTGGGACTCTTATCAGATTTGTCTACTAGTAGGCAAGGAGACGCCCAGCTAGAGGATGACGGTTCTACGATACCATTGTCAAGCATATACTTTATCTCAGCGTCCATCACCTTACGCTTCTCCTCAGACACTCGATAGAAACGCTGACGGATTGGCTGCGCGTCACCCACATCAATGTCATGCTCCATTAAGTGTGTTCTGCTAGGTGTATCACCAAACAAAGAAAGATGGCTATTAACGAGAGCAGACAGCTCAGCGCACCTCTCCTCAGACAGGTGACCAAACAGGGACTCCAGATTACGCAGTGTCTCAGAGTTCTTCAACTGACCTTTCAACAAACTCTCATCAGGCGATATAACCCCGTCATCTTCCTGCAGAGAAAAATGTACACCATCAACTGTGGCAGTGACTAAAATAGGACTGACAGACCCTTTCGGTTCCTCACTGCTGGCTACAGAACCCTGTGACTCACGAGCATAATAGGGTTTGAGAAGGTTTATATGGCAGAGCTGAGTTGCTTTTCGACGCAAAGGTGTTGACAACAGATAGTTTTGACTTGAAGTCTGACGCAAAACTGTCAACGGCCCAGTGAACTTAGCTTCGAAGGGAGAGCTGCAAACTGGCAACAAAGCAAGAACCTGGTCACCAGGACTAAACTGGCGCTGCTCAGCTTTACGGTCGTAAAGACGCTTCATTTTCACCTGTGAAGAAGCCAACTTCTCCCTAGCCACCTCCCCAGCTGCGTACAACCTGTGCCGGAATCCATTAACATAATTAACCAAGTTCTGAGGAGGTACTGGTTTCTCCACGGCATCATGCAACAATGCGAGTGGCCCACGCACTGTATGGCCAAAAACCAGTTCATCCGGGCTAAATCCTGTGCTCTCCTGCACAACCTCTCTGGCCGCTAACAGTAGCCACGGTAGCCCCTCTTCCCAATCCTGGCTTAACTCAACACAATACGCCCGCAACAGAGATTTGAGGGTCTGGTGAAACCTCTCCAAAGCTCCCTGACTCTGAGCGTGGTATGCAGATGCCTGGTTATGTCTAACCTGTAACTGCTTTAGAACTTGGGAAAATAAATGGGATGAAAAATTTGAGCCTTGGTCGCTCTGGATCACTTTTGGAATTCCAAAAATGGAAATAAACTGTGCCAGTGCTTTTACCACAGCCTTAGCAGTAATGGAACGCAATGGATACACAGCCGGATACCTTGTGCTCTGACACATTACTGTAAGCAGGTAGCTACTACCAGACCTGGAACGAAGTAGAGGACCCACGCAGTCTATTATCAGGTGCTCAAATGGCTGATCAACCACCGGAGTCGGGTATAAAGGAGCCGGGGGAATGCTCTGATTGGGTTTACCTGACACTTGACATACATGACATGTCCTGATATAGCTGGACACATCCCTCCTTACCCGGGGCAGGAAAAAGTATCGCAGCAAGTACTCATATGTCTTACGAACTCCCAAATGGCCTGTCTTATCATGAGCGGTCTTCAACACCTCTCCATGAAACTTAGCTGGAACTACTACCTGAAACACAGCATTATCGACAAAGTGATCACCATGGGGCAGCCATTTTCTCACCAACAACCTGTCCTGAAGTAAGTAACCACTAGCAGCGCTCTTTCCTTCCTCAGTGGTGAGAACCAAGTCAAACAGTTGGCTCAGCGAGGAATCGGCTCTCTGCTCTGCCACCAGGTCACTGTGAGAAACGGACAAAAGAGAGTTAGGAATAGACACGCTCTCCTCTGCCCCACACTGCTCAAATGCAGGTTCAGGCCCCATCTCTGCACGGCACATAGCCCGTGTCACTGCACAGGTAGTAAATACCCGAGGGAAGCGTTGAGCACTCTCATCTGGTTCCCCTGTAACTGAGGGTGAGGATGTCACTATTGGAGGTATGGGAGGTGGTGGACCTCCAGCCCACACACGGCTACCAGCCAGGTCATTTCCCACTATAACATCCACGCCTTCAATGGGTAGCGCAGGACACACGCCCATGACAACCTCACCTTTAACCAAACCACAGTTTAACACCATCTTATGTAGTGGGACAGGCAACACATTCAAACCCATACCCCGCATCAATACATGGTCTCCTGTATTAGATTTTTCAGAAAAAGGTAATACAGAGCTCACTATGTATGAATTAAAAGCTCCAGTGTCTCTCAGAATTTTTACCGGTACGGTGATGTCACTCCCCACAAGTGACACACAGCCTTCAGACAAGAACGCAGAGAAATCAGACTCCTCCAAGCTGCATTTCATTCCAACTTGCACCTGTTGACAGGGAGAAACAGGATTGGTCAGGTCAACAGAACCAGCAAACAGTGCAGGCTTAAATTGCCCCCTACCACTGCCACGTTTAGTATTTGCTTTAGGACAATCAGCTTTCCAATGGCCCTTGCCCTTACAGTAGTGGCATATGTTTGAATCAAACTGCATCGGACCACATGTAGCACGTTCTGGCTTACCTGGGCGAGGACTAAATTGTTCCCCCCCCTTCACCTGTAACACGAAACTTACTGCTTCCCCCCCCTGTACCCAACGTCACGAGAACAGAGCTCACGGTTTCCCTTGTGGGTAAGCACATACTCGTCTGCTAATGTAGCAGCCTCTGCAGCAGTCCTCACTTTTTGCTCAGTGATATAGACAGCAATATGGCTGGGAACAGAGGTCTTAAACTGTTCCAGAACAATCAAATCACACAAAGCGTCATACGTGTCAACTTTCAAGGCAGCACCCCACCGAGTGAAATGAGAAACCAGCTCCCTGGCAAACTCAACGTGTGTCTGTTTAGCCGATTTCTCCCATGTACGAAACTTCTGGCGATACGCCTCAGGCACTAACTCATAAGCCCTTAAGACTGCAGCCTTAACCGTGCCGTAGACCTTACTGTCAGCTACAGTGAGAGCAGAGTAGGCTTCCTGTGCTTTACCTATTAGCACACACTGTAAAAGTAATGTGCGGTCAGCATCCGACCAGTTTCTACTCTCGCCTACCCGCTCAAAAAGTAGGAAAAAGGTATCTGGGTCTCGTTCACTAAATTGAGGAACCAAACGCAGATTACTGGCAACATCAAAAATTCGCTCAGGAGCAGGATGAACAGGCTGGCCTCCACCCACATGCTCCTCAGGCAACCTACGCGCCTGCAGCTCAAGCCTTTTAACCTCTACCTCCATCTTCAACTTCTCAACAGCCCACTTCTCTCTTTCCACTTGCAACAACATCAGTTCTCTGTTCTCGTCAAAAGAGAACCTAGCCTCTACAGAGCCTGGCCCACCAACAGGTAAATCAGCAGCAGCAAACAATTTTTCAGTTACAATCCCAGTTTCCAACAAATGCGCTATTACCTCAGCCTTAATGCGCTCTTTCGACCTCTTATCGCTGACCTGCACATCATAATGCTCGGCGATTTTCAACAGCTGATCTCTAGAACAGCTGTTCAACAACTCCTCCGACGGACCTTTAACAAAGTCCTCCACACTGGCCATAACTCAACCAATAGACCACTTACCAGCCCAAAACACACAGAACCGACACGAATATCCAAAGCTGCGAATACACCCCAGATCAGATGCGGACGCACACAGCCGCAAACTGCAGCCGGTAGCGTAAAAAAACAATACTACAGCTGAGCTCACTGCCCTGACAGTCAAACGGCGTTACCGAGGCCTGTCCCTCTAACTGCCTGACCAGAATCTAAATAAGCTCCCCTCCTAGTCTTCAGGTGCTTCTGCGGCGGGTTCCTTTAAACACCAAGCCCGACAGCCCGGGAAGGCAACCAAAAACTGGCGACCTCACACAGCGGCTACGGAGTGTCCCCGAGCAAATGCTACAAACCACTCCACACCACATTAACAACCCCCCAAACGAATTCCACAGGGAAGACGCTCTTAGCCTAAACAGGGACAGAACACGGCAACTTACCACTGACGTGAATCAGCGGACAACTGAACGCAGCGCCACACAAACGATAACCAGCAAATAACGCAGCTTGGCTATTTAACTATATCCCCTCCAGCCAGCACAACGGCCCGTTTAAACAATACAGATGCCTACTTAAATACCAGGTAGTCTACTCACCACAAACGTCGCTCTCCCAAACAAACAAATACACAACTGAGTTACCGCAGCTGCAACTACTACAAACCTCTGACGTCACGCGCAACAGGTTTAACACAATTGGACGAATTGGACGAGCCCCCATGTGACACCGCCTGGCTCAGGACTATGACAACTAAAATGGGAGACAGACGAGGGATTGCAGAAATAACCATAATTTATTACAAAAATAATGAATAAGAAAAACGTGTCAACAAAAGCCAAAAACGCAGCCGTCTGCAACAGAGGAGGGGGGGGGGGCCCCCGGGAACTGAACAAGGAGCGCTTATCAAGGCCACAGAGCCACACCGGGCCCAGGTGTAGCTCATCAGGTCTGATGACCCACCACTCCAACAGGAAACCTGCAAAAGAGAACAGAGCCAGCAAAAGGGAAAGA
This sequence comes from Pagrus major, assembly GCF_040436345.1. Taxonomy (NCBI): domain Eukaryota; kingdom Metazoa; phylum Chordata; class Actinopteri; order Spariformes; family Sparidae; genus Pagrus; species Pagrus major. The sequence goes on along the minus strand of NC_133215.1, from coordinate 35,236,635 downwards.
CTCCTAGTGGAGTGGAGGGGTCGTCACAGAACAAAATCAACCACAACTACCAACAGTCACAGCCCCGTCTCAAACATTTAGCCGAGCCAGCCCCAGGCTAACGTTACTGACCATGTCTGCCTCCACTCGCTCATCATCGTCAGGTCCTCCTCCCTCGTCTCCAGGCGCAGCAGCACCTGTGGCTGCTGGCGGGTCGGTGTCACTGGTGGTCCCGGCACCAAAAAGGTCCGTTAGCTTTGCACATTTAGCAGCCTCCACCTCCAGAGACTTCAACTTTTTTTGTCGCTGTTTCTCAGCACCACCCGGGCGTTTCTTCCTCTTATCCATTTTCAAGTCGCGGTCTCGAAGACGCTCAGTACTATCACACACTAACTTACTACTGGCTCAGCAGCAGCCCGGCCCGCCCATCGAGGTCCCGCCCCACCCTGGTTCGTGTCGTGATTGACAGCACTGTCAGGGCTCTCTGAGCCTGTCAGCCCATGATTGATTGACAATGACAAACAATAGACCAATTATATGTGTCAATGCTGGTAACACACTGCTAGCCCTCTGTAGCCAATTGGCCGGCCCAATTGAAGGGAATTTAGAGAAGAAAAAAAAAAACAAAGAAAAAAAAAAACATAGCGGACCGGACCGGCCCACCGGGACGATGCCTGGTATGCCAGATGGCCAGTCCACCCCTGCACCCCACCCTCTGTGACTGGCTCCTAGACTTTTTGACTGGCAGGCCCCAGTCTGTCAGGATTGGTAATAGGACTTCAGCCAGCCTTATTACAAATATTGGCACTCCACAGGGATGCGTCCTCAGCCCCATCCTCTACACCCTGTTCACCTACGACTGTGTCACCTCCCACAAGGACAACATCATCCTAAAGTTCGCGGATGACACCGCAGTGATAGGATGCATCACTGGCGGGGACGAAGCGGCCTACAGGAGGGAGGTGGCCAGTCTGGTGTCATGGTGTGAGGACAACAACCGTATCACCGTGTGGTATGGCAGCACTTCTGCTATGGACCGCAAACACCTGCAGAGAGTGGTAAAGACTGCTGAGAAGATCACCAGGACTCCACTGCCCTCTCTGCAGAGCATCTACCACCGGAGTCCACAGGAGAGCCGCCTCCATCCTCAAAGACCCCACCCACCCCCAGCACGGATTGTTCACACTTCTACCCTCAGGCCGGAGGTACAGAAGTGTTAAATCCAAGACCACCAGACTAAAGAACTCTTTCTTTCCCACTGCCATCAGACTCCTAAACAGCGGACAACCACGTTAAAAAATTCTTCCTCATATAACTGTCCCAACTGTTTACATTGTGCACATGCATAATTGCACGGCTTAGATAAGCACTGTTTTATTATTATTGTTGTTGTTGTTTTTTTCTTTATTTATCACATGTGCCTTGTAAAATTGCTTTATTTTGTATATTTTTGTTGTGTATATTTCTTTTTACATTGTTGGCATTCTGTGGACAGCAAAGGAAGAATTTCATTGTACAGAGAAACATGTTTCCCTACTGTGCATATGACAATAAACACTTTGAATCTTGAATCTTGAATCACAGTTTGTTGGACAACTGGTTTTGGCTGTGTAGACTTTATGCAGTTGTACCAAATAGTGGGGAGGTAAAACTGTAAATAGTCACAAATCACTAGAGGTGTGGAAATTTCTTGATTCTAAGATGCATTGCATTGCAGACATGGAAGATTCTACATTGATGCAGTGACAAAGCATACACGAATATATAAAACATAGCCTACATACATAAGGAGTATTTTTAGATAGATTTTTTAGATACATGGTTTTCACTGGACAGATAAATTAACAAATTAAGTAACTAATGCTGTCAGAAAAATGTAGTGGGGCAAAAAGTACAATATATGTCTCTGATGTGTAGTGCAGTATAGTATGGTCATGTGTTCCTGTTCCAAGTCTACCCAGACAGCAAAATTCTTGCCGCCCAGATCTGGGCCCACACCAGCCACCCTCATTAGGCCCACATATTGCCCGGAATGATGGCACTTGGGCAGTCACACTAGAGGTGTGGAAATCCGTTTTCCAGATCTGAGCCACAAGCAGGCCATACATTTGGTTCGCTCTTGGCTGACATGTGGCCATGGTATGACCTGCTCTGGCATAATTTTGCTATCTGGCTAGCCATCTCCTGAGCATGGGCAAAGGGCAGTGCACTTGATGGCATCATTCCTGCACCTGCAGTGCATACAGCCATTGCTGCATCCACAATGGTTAAGTTCATAAAAGCTCTTTGTGTCTTCTGGAAGAGTTGTCCATAGTGGCTGCCATTGGCTGTTAATTTTCTCACCTAGCCCCAGTCAGATGGCATGAGGTTTTAAGGGAGTCATTGTTTCTCTTTAATTTCTTCACCTTGACTTCTAGATCTTGGCCACAAATTGAGCCTATTGCACAGGACAACCTTTTGTTACTGGGACAATGCACGCAGCACAAGGGCCAGCACTGACCCCCTGACCACAGCCTCTGTGGAGGAAGACAGCCGGGGATGGGGACAGGCACAGGCAAGAGGCACAGGCGACAGCAGACAGGCAATCATCATCAAGCTGCACCTACTATGCAAAGGCAACTGTTATCCTGCTGGCTGCAGCATCCTTGGAAGATGACGGTATTGTCAGGGGACAAGGGGCCAAAGCAGCAGTGAGCATGCTCTTTGTTTGAACCCTTTTAATGCTATGGGGAGTCTTCTGAATACTTGAATACTCCCTCTTAGGAGTTTGGGGAATTGTTTCATCCAAGGAATCCACAGGAGGAGTTTTCTGATAATCCTTTCATTTATCTTATGCCATTTCCCTCTTGCACCAATAGGGAAGCCACAGCTTAATACTTCTTTCATGACAGGGTTGAGGTCTTTTGCCATGTCCAAGAATGATGTGTACTTGGCAGCCTTCTTTTTTGGAGTTCCTCAGTGTGGATGCTTGAAATCTTTTGGCAACATCTAAAATCAGTGCCATGGCATCTTTCACCATGATCAAGTTACTTTGCAGTCTTTTGCCACAGGTCTTCTTTCTCGTTACACCAACCAGCCTTTCATTTCGCCTTCACTTTTCAAGAGATCGTATATCTGGCTATGTTATTATACACAGCCGACATTTGAGGGCCCTTTTCTTTCGCTTTTTGCCCTTTTGGGGCAAGATGGGTGATTGTACGGGTATGCAACTTAAGGGCCATGATCATCTCAGACTCATTCATGGGCTGCTCCATTGGCCCCTGGAGCCGGTCTTTGCTAATAACACTAAAAATCTGATGGCGGCCGATGCCGTGTGTCCTAAGGTTATACCGTCTATTAAATTATTTTGCCCACCACGCTTTTTTTGCCTGTGCACCAGGCCTCCTTATCTGTGAATGTCCTCAAGCCATCAGCAAAAGCTAGAGATGTTACCTGCATCCTATATTTCAAATCCCACTGCCATCTCCTTCAGTGTAGACAGGAGTGGATCAATCGTAAGAATAATTAGCACCTTGTTTGACCCCCTTGCTTAGTCCTATCTTTCTGGTCTCACTTGCACCTTCCTTTTGAGAACTTCTATGTTCATGAGAAACCATATCAAAAGTCTTGGCAAAGTCAATGAATATTACAACCAGTGACTTCCCTTCCCATATACTTAGTTTGATAAGGCTCTCCAATTACCATTCAGGAGATTTAAGGCCTCACTGCCTTTGATGCATAGAACCTACCTAGGCCAAGCTTGAGAGGGCTCTCAGGACTACCACGTCTGTAACATATAGAAGAAGTTTTGAAAGTTGTTCACATGTATAGCTACATTTGCACCTGGAAATAAAGACTAAGAAGGGTCAGGCCAAATTAGTACTATAGTGCAAAATTTTGGCAAAGACATACATGATAATAATTCAGAAATATGCGGCAAATACTGAAAAATTGCCTTACTGTATGAAGGCTGCTTGTGATCTGATGCCGGAAATGCTAGATGTTGGCGACTTCAAGACAACTACTGGGTACCATAGGAACTGCTACCTGCTACCTATTAAGCCTATGGCTGAAAGTCTCACAAAAAGCAGTCTGCTTCACAAAGGTCAGGGTGAAGGACTCTTTGCAAAAGAAGTTCAAAACCATTAGACATGTTGTAACAACACCAACATTGAGTACTTCCATCACACCTGCAAGATGGAGAAGGAAGACACAGACCATGATAAGAAGACTGCAGCCCATGTTGCAGCCTATGCTTTGGTGAGAGAGTATATCAAGGAGCAAATTCTAGCTAACTACAAAAATGATGAGGACCTTTAGAAAAGCTTGGGTTTTCCCAAAACAAAGGATTGTTTTTGTTTTACTAGGTCTACAGTCCTAGTATCACTTTGGAAGACGCCATGGCATGTGCTTATCAGCCTGGGACAGCTGATGAAATAAAAGATGCAGCCCTTTCCCTGTATAACATAATCAGGAAAGTCCAGCATGCTTCCCTGGCTACCTACAGCTGAAGAGCTACACAAGTCTGCAGATAAGCTGTTGCCTGAGGAGCTTGACAGGTTCCTCACCCTTGTCTTGTCTGGTGCCAGTGATTCTAAATGTGAGAGGACCCGCCAACTGCTTTCCCTTGGACAGGACCTCTGCAGAGCAATGACAAATGGCAAGTGGAAACCTCTCAAGCACATACTTCTATGTGCCACAGTCTGTCACTTTGTACCATTGTGTCTCAAACATAGTCAACCGTACTCATGGAATAATGATCCAGGAGACAAAGTCTAGTGCCACAAGCACTCAGGAGCGGACACTTCTTAGATATAACAGGATCATGGTTCAGGCTATGCTGAGATCCTCCTTGAGGATCAGCTGGTCACAAATGACTGCCTGAAGAGTGTGCTAAGTGTAAAGGCATGTTTGAAGTCCCTCTTCTACCTCAAGACTGTCTGCAAATCGCTGGAGCGGCTGTTGCAGGTGTATTTCAAGCCGGGGTCGGTAAGTTGGAAAAACCGTTATGCCCAGTCTAGATTTTGAAAGTATCCAGCCAGTAAACGCCTGCCTCCTGCATGTCGGCCTCTCTCGAAAACCACTCCCCCCAAACCATGAACGTGCACTGTCCGACAACTGCCGAATACCGCCAACAGAGTCCGAGTCCTCACAAGTGGTACCAGTGCATTGTTTTCATCACAATATCTAAAAACAAGTAGCTACCTCATGTCTCATTCACCTGTAAGTAAACACCTAATATTATCATATTGAACTTAAACAACTAACATAGCCATTGCTAGTGTAGCCGGTAGTGAATGCCTCCTAGGCTACCGTAGTTGTAGGTAAGCTGTCAGGCCGGTGCTGAGTGTGGTCGCACGGATGGTGGAGGGTTTTGGTGATTAGAGTCTCTCACCTGTGCTTCACACCCCCCCAATCGTGTGTTTGATTATTTTTGCACGCCCTTCACGATTTACTTTATTTCCTTTTTTTTGGCTTGCTCTGTGTGTGTGTGTGTGTGTGTGTGTGTGTGTGTGTAGGGCACGGGAGCCTGGTGAGTACTCTGTCCCATTATAATTGTTTCCCCTACTGTCTGTGACCACGGCCACTCATCTTACAGTACTCTCCCCCTCATCTTTAATCACAGTATATATTGTATAATGTTATCGCCCTTTTTCTGAGTGGACTGAGTGGTTTACCCTGCAGTACCAGCGGCAGCTTCACCTGAGTCCAGTATTGGTGCCAGTTCCTGCCCAGTCCCCTGTGTTGACATGGTAAGGAAGTCTACTCGTGGGACAGCTGGTATACACTCCACACCTATTTATTTGTCGTTCTGTATTTACTCCTTGTTTTGCATTATCTCTAACTTGTTTAAATAAAGTCTTGAAAATGATAAATGCCTTTTCTTTACACTACCAGCATAAACAACCATCCCATTACAGTTCTTTCACTTTACATGATGCACTAATAATAACAACTGAATTAGGTAAGACTCTTGTTTATTCCATTTTTTGAAACACATGTAAATAAATAACACTATAAAAATGGTAAACCTTTTATCATTTAGACAATATACAGTACAATTAGCATAAACAACTATATACAGGAAGGATGTCCGGAGGTTTCTTGACTGATTATAAACACAGATAAGTGTTGGCCAACAGTTTAGGTTGTTGATGTCGGTGCTGTCTCAATCCTCTACTGTACTAATACAGCTTTTCAAGCTTTTTTGAAATAACATATTACTTTACAACATTACTTGTCCAACTCCTCAACTCCTGTGACTGAAAAGTCATCATCTCTACAAAAATTATAACAATTACAGAAAACTGGACAAGGATGGAGAACTAAATGTAGTTACAGGACATAAAGGTACATTTTAATGTATTTACAGGACATAAAGTTACATCTGAATGTGTTTATGGGGCATAAAAAAAACATTGATTCTCTCAAAGACAACACAGGACTGTTGCTATGTAAAAAAAAAAGTAATGTAATAAAAAATGTCTTACTAATATGTAATAGTCTCAAGCAGTAGGCTAACTACTTGAAGCATTTTCCTGATGCAGCTAATGCAATGATGCCATTCCTTTTTGTATTGTATCCCTGCTAAGGAACACATTCATGCAAATAAAGCAAACCAACTTGATATGAAAGAAGGACACAGGTATATACGAAATGTATCCATCAAAGACACATATTACATGAATAACAGTGGTCTCATCCATGTTGCTATCAGCATCAAGTTACACTCACCTGTCAGTGAGACTCTGCAGAAATAGTGGAAACATCAGGGCATGATTCTGCTGTGAACTGACGCTTCAAGGCTGGAAGTTGATGCGTGCCTCTCATAACTATAGGACACAGAAATAGGCAACATCAGCACATTTGTAAAACCTCCAGTTCAAAGACTATGTGAATGAACGTCACATAAAAAACATCCTACGAGATCTGCTTACAACTACAATGCAAACCATATTCACAGATATATGTGATCTTCCCAGGACCTCCGAACAGTGGACTTGGCCTTTCACACGTACGGCACACAAGAATTAGTCTGCCTCTCAAATACAGCTCATCTGGCTAATGTCCAAACAGCCCAGGGTAGCAGTGCATGTGGATTAGATCCACAGTATGTGTAAACAATGACCTGCGTGTAAACAGTAACATTACATGTAAATATGTTTCATATGGCAGTAGTCTATCGTAGCTAGCTAGCTAGCGTTAGCTACAAGCTGACGATGCTAATGATGTTAGCGTTGGGCTAATACATACAACAGTTACATAAGGAGCCAACATTAGCTACGTTGACTACATAATGCAGAGTAATAATACATTTCCCCAACCAAAACAAACCAGGTCATTACCTGTCCAACAGAGACACAGCGACCATGGCGTCCGTGTTCAGGCCTTTGACTCATCACTTGTCTCCATTGTTGAACAGCCACTCCAATGTTGACTCTCGTTTCACCTCTTGAGCTAGCCAACTTCCTTTTGTTTGTAGCCTTCTCCAGTTTGGTCTTTCTTCTCTTGCTCTGTTTGGCAGTACAAGCTGCTGTAGATACAGCTGCTAATGAAAAGTGTGTACTGTCTCTGCCATTCTTGTCATAAACAATAAGCTAACTCCATCACAGCTCCAGCAGTGCGGTTGGTAGACTCTGGTCATGCAGTGAGTGATGGGCGGAGTCAGCGCAGGGTGGGCAGGTAAGGACAGATTGATAGACAGGTAGGCTGTCCGTACAACATCTTCGGGCAGCTAAAATTGATTGTATGAAGTTATTAAAGCCCCGAGCCTGCCAGAGACCATGGGTTTTTCCCTTTTTTTCCCAAAGCACATATAATTTTGATTGCTGTCTGGATGTTAAGAGCCTTTATACAAATATAATAAAAAATGCTTCTGAACAGAATTACCAACCCCAGCTTTTAGAGTATTGGTGTCTGCGTTTGTGTCTGCGTTTGTTCCGTTTTGCCTCTCACTAAAGTCAGCACTCACCAGACTCTGGCCCTGTTATCCTCCAATGTCTCGACTCCCCTCTGAGCTCGTATCGCTCTCCCCTCGGAGCCTCCCGCAACACACCCCCTCCCGCAACAAGCAACAGGATCAACAAGCCCGCCGGCAGAAACCAAATACGGCGGCAGCTTTGAATGCGGAGTAACAATGTCGGATTCACAGGATTTACAACGTAAATCTTGTAAGTCATTACAATGTCCACAGCTAAGCTCCACAGCCAAGCTAGCGTAACGTCATTAGCATGTTATAGCTATGTTACGTTACAGCTAGGTAATAAGTTACTATTTATCAACAGCTAAATAAGCCACTTCTAAAAGTTATTGAGGGCCAAGAGACTAACAGACGCTGCCGTTAGCTTTAATCATAACGATCGCTTCCACATTGTGGCTGAAAACTAAACCTACATGAGCCTCGGACCAGCTGTGTCCCAGCTGTTGTCTGAGTAGCACCAGACCGCGACACAAACGTGCCCATAAACCGTAATCTCTTGTTTATGACAGATAAGACACACAAATACACATATCGTAACGCGTATATGATAATCCATCATATCGATTTAGCAAAGGCTTCGTTGAAAACAAATGGACAAGACCGGGAGGAAAAACAGTTGACTAGTGACCGGGCAAGAGGTTTTTATGGAGAAATAAATCCGAACAGGATGAATGAAACCCCAACGTGAAGCGGAGGGTTTCATTCATCTTACTTGCATTGCTGCTTCATTTAGCTGCCACGAGCAAATAAATAGGCTGATTTGGTGTAAACATGATAGCAATGTTAGCTTACAATGCTAACATAGAGGCTAACGTCTGCGTCGAACAATTAAACAAGTGTTGACAATAATGCAGAGACAGAAATTGTTTCGACGCCGGCCAATAACACAGAAAAAACTAACGGCAGCTTTCACAGTCATAAGCCAGCATCAGCATGAAAGTTATCTGTGTCACCACATCCACAATAAAGACGAAAGATTACCTGCTCAGGGCCAAACAAACCTCTTGCCTGCTTGTAGTTTCAAATGCCGAAGTGGGTTGGGATGAGACGTGACCAGGAGCAGGAGAGTGAGCGAGGGGAATAGATTGAAAAATTGACCAATAGCAGCCATGCGGACCGCATGGCTGCTATTGGTCAATTTCGTTGCAGTTTTGCAGGCGCTAGAGAGAATGGATTTATTTGGTTCCTTTTGCTCTTCACATTGTGTAGGTCATACTATTAGGCCATAACCACCATCTAAATAATGTTAATAATAATGATCAATCTTTCAAATTGTAGACCATAGCTTTAACCCACTTTTTAGTTCCAAAAGTTTAAAAAACAAACTCTGTGCTCTCCTCAACTTGCTGTCTCTTCAGCAGCTCCCCATCTCCAGCACCTGTCTGCCAATCCAAATCCAATCCGTTAATCCAAAACACCAGCATCTGTTCCTCCACTCCTGTATGTTTGTACAATTAACTGTACAGCAAGCTATATCATTTGCCAATATTTGCATGACAAATTTTCCGAAAGGCAACAACACCACGGACTCAGCCAAAAGGCCAAGATCAGTGACTGACTGAAATCTATTTACTTTGTAAATAAGACATACATTAACTGTAATTTCATGAGAATTAAATACAATTAAACTCATAATGTAAATATGATACTCATTAATTAAATGCATTTCATTTTAAAATAAATTAACATTCCATCATTTAAGTTGAGTTAAGTTTAAGTGCCTTGCAGATCCACTCAACACCATTTTCATTTTAGAAGCATTTGGCTTTAGATAGCTGCCTTTACCTCATGTTGTGGTAAATTTTTACATTGTTTGAAATCTTAGTTAATCTCATAGCTTGCGCTTGTCACAGCCCCATACTAGAGGCATCAGACTTGTGCACGTTGAGCATAAATGCTGATTGAGGATGGTTTTCCATTCATCGACAATGTGCATGGGTTTTGAGACTAATTAAACAACACTAACAATCTTTTTTCAGTCTATAACTTATTTTTCAGTGCAGCTGATGCAAGGTCTTCTTCAAAAAAAAATAAAATAAAAGTAAATAAAAGATTGAACACTCAGGCTCTCAGTTGAGCGGATACCCCCACCAAGCCACCTAAAGATGCCTGATTTTTTTTCATCAAGACCCATGCATTATCCCCTCATGGTAAAGAAAGTGAGGGAAAATTCCTGGATCCATCCCTTTATCTAGATCTGCTCCAAAAGTTAATCGGGTCTGTCTTGAGCTGAGACCCCTCCTCCATCTAAGTTTTGAGGAAACCCTTTCAGTATTTTCTGTGTAATCCTGCTGACAATCCAACCAACCAGCCAACAAACAGACAAACGGATACAGGTGAAAACATAACCTCCTCAGCGGAGGTGGCGAGAAGCCTAAACATTTCAATACATATTTGGATGTCGATTACAAGGTACAAGGTACATTTATTGTGGTAAAAAAAGGAAATTATGTTTAAAGTCCTTGTGTCCCTCTCCTTTTTTTTTTTTTGGGGGGGGGGGGGGGGGGGGGGGGAGATGGATTGTTGATGATGAGTTCAGGAGTCTTATCATGACCTTTAGGAACGTAGCTGCTCTGTAGTATGGTGGTATGGCAGCAGATACTTCTGTATGTTTTTCCAGATGGCAGCAGGGTGAACAGACAGTGTCTGGGGCTGTTCCTCCCATTTCCAATATATGCCATTAGCTAAGCTTACTGACTCTGGCTCTAGCCGTAGTTAATGGCATAACCGTAACTTTCAGCAAAAAAGCAAGTAAGAATTTCTGACATATCTCTCGTGGAATCTTGCTTTGCAGAGGGCTTTGCTCATAGTTGTCCAGGTTTTAAAGTACTCATGTTCTGCCCCCATAATACAGTTGGAACAGTAAGAAGTGATAGTGAAAAAAATGGTCTAAATTTTAATGAATGCTGTGAGTACCAACAATGAAATTCACATCCATTGTACAAGGAAGGCAGAAATGTCAGAGAGGGACATCTCTAACTCTTTTGTTTTGTATTTGAGCTTCAGATAAAAATAAAATAAAAATACAAAAATAAAAAAAAAATAAAATACACAGATAATTTAGTATGGTTAGAGCTTAATGTGGCAGAGCTTTCTTTCTTGTGTATTGCTGTGTACAGTCGAAACAGCCTCTTCTATTGTAGTACATGTCACTTGAAATTGTTGTCATTTCAGAGTGTAGAGCTGCCTTGTTTGATGTGTCCTCTTTGTTGGTGTTTCCCAGTGTATTTCACTCAGGTTGTAATTGAAGGATGTTGTCATGGAGTTCTGTTGAATCTAAATTTGTGTGTGTATTTGCAATTCTTAGATCTCATCAGAGTGACTTGCTCATATACACTTTTTTTATAACAAAGGTTTTATTTTGTGTATTTGACATTTCATTTTTATCACATATGTAATCATGAAATATAGCTTTTTATTCAAAAAATATTATTACATTTTGCTGTTCCCATACAGGTTTTCTATTTTTGATTAAACATTATACAAGAAATATCTTTATAGATAGAAGCAGAGATAGGATGCTAGAGAAGCCCAGATAGTCAGAGTGAAGAGAGAGAGAGCAGTGTTAAAACAGGGACTTCCCTGAGCCTCCATCATCTGCAGGGAGGGAAAAAAACACTCTCACACACACAGCCTCCCACATACACACACACACGTACACTGTGCTCAGAGCTAGCAAGGGGCTTTAAACAGCTTCACACTAAATAGAGACAAAGGGACTGTAACCTGCCACAATGGAGGAAAACATGGATGAATCGCAAAGCCAGAAAGGTAGGACGGAAGAGCAATTTGTTAATTTTTATCTTTCATCAGCTGTGCCATTCTGCCATTGTTCTGTTTATCCATCCCTCTCGGTATCATGGGATTCCTTTGTGTGTGTTGTGGGCAGAGAGAAAGAAGACAGCATACATGTCCTGCAGAAAAAACAACGAGTAGATTTTTGTCTGTATGTTTAATTTCAACATTCTGTTGCAAAATTCACATAAATGGTTTCCCGTATTGTTTTTAACAGATGAAAAGGAAAGATAGGCTGAGAATTTTAATCAAGACATCTATATGTCTGCTTCTGATAATACCACGGATTATGCAACTCTTTTTTGTTGGGTGTTTTGATGAATGGATGCATAAATGAGCAGATTGTTTGTGTTGGGGATGAGAGGAGATGGCAGACACAGGAGGGTCGGTGTTGTTTTGGAGGCTGGATGGACAGATGGATGGACAGATGCATGGATGGTTGGATGGATGGAGGAGGTGGGAGTGGCAGGGGGGAGGAAAGGGGTAGAAGAGGGTGAGAGAAGGAGGGAGCATGGGGCAAAACCTTGCAATAAAGACTAAAAATCAGAGGGAGGAGGGATAAGTGGAGCAGTGATTGATGCCTCCATTGGGGTTTTCTTTGTTAGCCTCCATTGTTGATGCTTCACGCTTGTCTGAACGCCTTTTCCTCTCCTCTCTCCCTCGCTCTCTGCATGTCTCCCTTTTTTTCTGCTGTCTGTGTCACTCCCTACCCTTTCCCTCCATTTTCTCTCTATCATTGGCCCTCTCCCTTTATGGGTTTTTTTCTTCTGTCATTCTGACTCAGTGTATTTCAAAATGGATTTTCTGGGTCTGTCAGTCTGTCTCATTTCCTCTGCAGGTGTCTGTCTCCCATCTCTCTCTTTCTTTTTCTGTCTCTCTCGCCCAAACCCTCTATTTGGACTCATGTCTTGCTCATCTCCATCTCACTGTGCCCGTTCCCTCCCTCTATTCCTCCCTCATTCCCAGCCTTTTTTTAAATTTCTCCATCCATCGTTTGCCTATTTCTAATCTAGCACATTCCATTTCAATCAAAGGTAATCTCTTGTTGTATGTTTTATTTTTACAAAGCGTATTCATGATTTTCATCGCATCCTCCCATATTGTTGTTGTCGGCGGTAAAAAATGGGCGTGTCCATTTTCTTCATCGCACCTTCAGTCTGAAATCAGACATGAGCGGTGCTGCTTACACAGATTCTCAAATCCAAACGACAATGGAGGTGTTTTTCATGAAAAATAAACTGTGAATTGAATTTATCACCGTATTAATGTTTATTAATGCTGTATCTATGGTAACACCGTTATGGAAATTGTCTTCTGTTGGGTGATAGGCGGATTTATATGTTTTTTCGGGAAGGAACCTATTTTAGCCAATCAGAAAGCTGAATGGGGAGGTACGATGTTTCAAACGAACATGATATTTCATCCCAGCCACTTTTCTTTTTTTCCCTAGCTATCACCCCCACTCCTTCTGTTCATCCATTCAACTAGTTCCCATCCCACATCCGTGTCATTCTTTCCATCGTCATTGCTTTCTTTTATACATTCTTGTATAATTTAGCTGTCACTGGCCTCCCCCTCTCTCCCTCTTCTTAAAGTTTTCATAAATGGGATGCACACAGCTGACAAAATACAGGTGTGTGGGATGAAAAATGGCAGGACAGGTGAGAATGAGAGATGGAGGAAACTGTGAATCTATACGACAGGGCAGAGAGAGTGAGTGATGCAGGATGGCTGCTTGAGACATGAAGAGACAGATCTGTATGAGGTACATGGACTTCATTTTGAATTGATAAATTACCTTTAATTTTTATAGGGTTAATAATGCTTTTTAATGCTTGGATGCATTTTCAGATTGTTTGTATGTCTGAGGTCTGGTAAGATCATAAATCAGTGTAACTGAAGGTTTAATTGTTAAGCTTGTTGCAGAAACTGGGAGCATTTTTCTGCACTTCTGAAAATGCTGACATTATCATAAATATCTGACCTATGGTGTGTTGCTGGCTATCATCATCAAAAATAAACATTTAAATTTAGGATCCTCAGTTCAGGTTACAAAGTATACAAATTATACAGCTGGCAGTCTGGCCTGAGAACAATTTAATAATAAAATTTGATGAAATAAATTATGTTGAATTTGTTTACCAGTAAAAAAAGAAATTTTGCAACACAATTAGAATAAAAAACTAGCGATCTAGACTTTGTTTTTCTGATTGGTTTTGGGCTCACTGGATTCTCAGTGGAAGTTCTCCACAGTTTTTTTCAAAGTTTGAAAATGAACAAAAACTTCTTTATAGGTTGTTGCTTTGACTTTGCTTTTGGTTTGCATCAGATTAATTAGACAAATGAAAAGGATATAAGATATACAGGATATAAATAATGGAAGCCAGACATAACCTCCACTGTGTGTGTATAATAATATACATATGGATGTCCAAAATTAGCTAGTAATCATAGAAAAAAGACACTTCAGAACTTGGCTGAGAATCATCATATTTTTAAGTTTTCTTCGGTATTAAAGTAATCCAGTGATAGTTGTCTGTTTATCCATGGGTACACTGCAAACATGAACTGCTAATGGCTAGTTCGGCATACTTTCAGTGGTGCCACTTTGACAAAATGTCAACAAATATAGTATTTCTATATAATTTATAAAAAAACATGGCTTGTAAGAGAATACCAGTACCTATCTGTTTCTAACATTACAACCCATTTTATAAGCTTCATAGAGTCTTGTTCACCTCAAGTTATTTTTTCTATTTTTCTATCTTTTTTTCCCCTTTTTTCTCATGTTGGTCTCAAATAGGCACATATGTTGATGTTAGTACATTTCAATCGATTGGCATAAAACATTTGACTTTAACATTTCCACACAAAATTCCCGCTTCCCACTTGTGATGAGCAGCCTCTTTCTGCATAAATAAATTCAGTGTTCCACTTTAAAACACACGAGCGTCACCCAAGATCGGATTTAAATTACAGGAGGATCAGTGAGTTTGCTGAAATCGGCTAATTATTACCAGGGTGGGGGTGTAAAATTACCCTCTGGATTAATATCACAGCGCAGGTAATGTTGAAATCACCCTGCCTCCCCATAGAGATATTAAAACAGTCCAAACAAGGCTTTGGTCTTGATTTATACATCTCAAAACACAAATATTGATGGAATTACATGATAAGTAGGAACGTGATCTTATTACTCATCAGCTGCATCATCTTATATAAGAATCTCTAATGTGAGTGGATCAGTAAAGTTTCATGTTCTCTAATCTAATCTGAGTACGAGTGTGAAAGATTTGACAGAGAAATTGAAACAGGAGGTTTTAATCTGTTTCTCCTGTAGCAGGTCATCCTGCTGGGGACACAGTTTAACAGTATTTGCTCCTTACATACAGTATTTCAGATAAACTGATTAATTAAATGCTCCCACAACACTTATTTAGCCTGCATATTTACTATTTAAAGAAATGGAGCAGAACTAATACAGAGAGCCTCTTCTCTGTTGGGAGACAGACTCAGTTGCCACAGGTGAACACTGACGTCATCACTCACCCATATACAGTATGTGTATAACATTACAGAGAAATCCATTTGACTTGTCATTACTGTGCACAGTTCAGCCGACCATGTCTTTGTGTGTAGATGACAGGGTCGAACCGTGTCTTTGCAAGTTTTATCTCCTTAACTAAATCATTCTGTAAACATTACACTGCTGCTCACCATGTATCAGTGAATGTGCAGAATGTATTTGTCCTATTTTTTGGACATGCATTGGTTTCTTATATTGTCAGTACAGTATGAAAATCAATTAAACTCCTAGTATCACAACGTCTCGCTAATTGATTTTCATACTGTAAGGAAATGAATGAAAGCCGATGGCTGCGGAATCAAAGGAAAATGTCACATTTTTGAGAGAATTGATGTAAGCACAAACCCAGAACTCATTGTATACAGACTGTTGTGAAGCGGAATGGATCTTTGAACTGGCTACACCTGCAGTGTGTGGGATAGGGTTGTGTGAGTCCAAGTAAGACGGTAAGCTTTCATTTTAGGATAGTGTCTTTAGTTTTTGGACCCAGCAGCGCTGCGAAACTGTAATATAGGTAAGAAACTGTAATATAGGTAAGTTAACATCTAAAGACTACAGTATGCCACATAAAGTTACAAAGCAGCCACCAGCTGTAAGTTGAATGCTGAAGCCAGCTAGAGTCACTCAGTATAACAGTCGTTTAACTTAAGAAAATCTTCACACAAAATATAAATAGAAGACTGTGTCTGTACTTTTACACCTGTTAAGCAGATCTTTGTGGCACACACCTAGCATTTATGTTCTGTGCTCACACGTGGCGTAGCCAGTTTCATTGATTACAGTGTAGTGTTGCAGCAGCCACTCTGTGAATGGTGTGTACATTAGGTGTTCAGTGCAGCCAGCCTGTTTAACACATTCTCACTCCCAACTTGTCAAATACAGCAGCTTGGTCAGTGGCCTTCAAACTATGAAGCTCCTCTTCCCCCTGTAGTGTTACATTCTGTACGTGAAGGTGAAGTCACCAATAAGACATAATATGCAATGTCTGGTTAGACTTTCAAAATAAAGCTTGCTGAAAAACAGTTCACATGTTATGATTTATTATGATTTTTGAACAGTTGTTCACATTGTTAAACAGTTGCAGTTTGGTTAGGTTTAGGCACCAAAAATAAAAGTCTTGAGTATGACCCGTCCAACCACCCCACACCTTGGACTTCTCTCGGTCTGACACTACTGAACTACTGGAGTGCTTACAGAAATTATGCTAGAGGAGGGGTGTAAGGCCCCTGACCAGGCTGCTGTATTTGATGCACTGGGAGTAAGAATGGGTGAGACTGTTAGCTACTTGATGTGCTGCCATGACCTAAATTGACTGTCAGATAGAACAAAAAAAGAAGCGATAGAATCAGAATGACACATTAGAACAATGGTTTCTGTCCTAAAACCCATTGAATGTATAGTTTTTATTATGAAGTTGTTGATATGACTAAAAGACACCTGCACTCAATGTCATTACTTTAGCTCTTTTCCCCTAATATAATGATCATGTTTCAAATTCTGTGCATTTCATAGGATCATCTATCTATCTAATTCTGTTGTTGAGTGTGTATTTTCATGCTAGCCAATTCTGATTAGATATATGTCAGAAAGTGGCTGCTAAAAATGTGATTCCCACCCAGTGCCTTCCTCTGAAAAAGATTTATCTATTCACCATGAAGTGTGTTTTCATTAAAAATTAATATTTAAAGTCTCCATCATCTAATAGCCAAAACAGATTTGACCCTATCACACCATGGGGTTCTTCAGGACTTGCTGCCATAGAGAAAAATGTCATTTTATGGAACTCATTTCACACTTTATATTTTTTTTATTTAGTTGTGGGTACTGGTGATAAAATACTTCTTGACAACAGTATTCTTTCTCTATGGATGTAAGTTCTCACTTTTACAGGACCTTCCTCCAGACAGTATGGAATGGGTCTGATACTGAGCACAGTGGAGGGTCTGATTATGGGACCATGGAGGTATATCATTTAGGCCTCACTTAAAGTAGAAAAATACCAAAATAAAAATAATCCAAGACCCAGATTACAAGCAAAACCTAAGAAACTGTCTTTGGTTCGTGTCCTGTATTTGTTTGATCTGTGTTTTCCTCCAGTCTTCTGTTTGTCAGGCTTGAGTTTGCAGCGTTCAATTCTTTGGAGACTGTCTCGTCTTTTGTCCAAACAAAGTGCACTTCACACCTTATGCTTCTTATTCAGTTATCGTTAAATTTAGTTCAGTCAAACAGGAGACATAAAACACATCACTTCATGTGTATTCAAGATGTTTCTCAGGAAATACCTGCTTGTTGTGGGGTGTTTCACTGAGAAAAGAGTTTTTAGAACTGGACAGAGATTAAGATGCTAAACAAATGTTAAAGGTGCTTTTCAGGAAAAAGTACAAAGGGTATTATGGTCTATACTTGGCATGGATCTAGGTATACCTCATATGGCCACTTCCTAAACCTGCAGAAGCAGCAATAATTACTTGCCCTGGACAATCTGGAAAATTACATTTAAATTTATTGTGAAAGTCAATGTGAAAACTGACAGGAGTCATACAGCTGAGAGTGGACCATGTGTATCTGCCTCATATCCATTTCATTATTATGACCACTAATAGAAAGGGACTTAATGGAGAGAGGAATAAGTCAATAAAAATTGACTTAGCAGGCCCACAGTGGGTGAGAGAGAGAGGAGAGAGCAGGGGAGGATGGGAGAAACGGTCACTGGAGAGGGAGAGAAACAGTGGAGGAAGCCCTTCAATTGGAAGGTTCTGCTTTGAAGAGCAATTTCATTACCTTCCACAAATGAAAACTAGCCCAACACAAGGTCCATTCTGCTGCCTGTGAGTGTATCGCATTTACACACAGTGAGCAGCTGCATTCCTACCCATAGTGGGTGGACGAGGTTAACTCAAACCCTGATTTCAATATATTATTACTCTGCTAGTAGTAGGTTTGTGCAACCAGCTCTCTAATTCAGATAGCACCAGTTTCTGGGCAGACTGCCATGGTATTCTTGTACCAACATCAACCCAGAATTTCCAATTGTACTTGCACGCTTGTAAAAAAAATAGAATGAGCAAATTGCTGGGAAATTTATGGAGCATATTCACGATCTCCAGAGAATTAACCTTTCTTATACTGGAAACTATCTTAACGCAGATGGTGTCAAATAGTGATTACATTGTGCAATCACATTTACTTCATAATGATACATGAAACCAAAAAAAAAAAAAAAGGTGTCCATTGCCAGTTTAAATATTCCTTTCCTGTAGTCTGAGGAGTTGTGTCTGACCCTGTTACTGAGTATGGTTCGTTTTCGTAGATGTTACATTTTTTAGACTCTAACTCCTCTTTTAATTATTCATCAGTGCGCAGAAGGACCACCACTTCATAATCACACAAACATCAAGGTGTGGTTTAGCTCTGACAAATTAGTGATTGTGCACGATCAATATATGAGCTTGCTTGCACTGTGTCTTGACTTAGGGTAAGGGTTAGCCTTAAATCTGAAAATCCTCCCATATCACTGTAAAGTCACCAAGGCTGCTGTCATAGAGTCCTGGCAGTGTTTCCAGTTTTCACTGTCTGTGGAGCCACTCCAACATTAGTCTGTGCATGACATCATCACTACAGTCTGTCTCCGAGCTGTTTAGAAGAGGGAGGGAGTGGTTCAGATTCTCCATTTGCACACTTACAATAAAGATAAAGAAAGAAGGTTTTTTCTTCCTTTCCTTGTAAGGATGTCTTGGAAATGAATTGTTAGTTTGTGGCCTTGTGTGTTTTGATTATGTGCTGTTGAAATGGTTGGTCAAAGAGCTGTTTCAGTGTGACAGTCTGGAAATCAATATATAATAGCAGCTATTATAGAAAAAATAAAAAACACTGATTATAGTGGAATTGTTAGCTACATTAATGCAAATATTGTACACTTTAGAATTTGTTTAATTTCTTTTGCCCGTGGGTTTTCGTTCTGTGAGTCTCTTTTAAGAACTTCTTGGTGTATCGTGGTGTAGCGTTCATGGACATACACATGGAGTATTGTGAATTGGCTGACCCAACAGCAACCTTTTAATGTAAGAATCCACAGATCAAATGTGATCAGTCACAACAACTGGAAGTTGCATGTAGAACTTAGGAAAGAGATGTGACGTTCACATCATCACACACCATTAGTACTGCATTACCTCAATGAGTTAACAGGATTTTTTTCCTATATATGCCTATTTGCGTGTTTTTAACACCACTAATGTGTTTGAATTTCGTTTTGATTCCCGATGATGAAAATGTATTGTCCCCCTTCATCATTTTTATGATTGGAACCTAAAAATGAATGTATCTAAAGCTGCCTTGCAGATAAATTGTGATGATTTGTTGAAGTACTTTGTTACATTTGTAAGTCAGCTGGTAAAAGATCTGGCTTGTTTAAACACAAACATGTATTCCTAGTCAAACTTTGGTCAAACATGAGTAGTATATGACCATTCCAATAGTGTGCCCTTTCACTGTATGGACTGTTAAATGATTGTAATAATCGCTGGTGTTTACAGCCTGCCTGGGTTCTGTCTGCCTGTCTAAAAGACATCCATCACTGAAATGTGATTAGTCTCACTGGGGCTTCCCTCTCCTGCTTTCTCTTTTATTGCTGCAATGAATCCTCTTTCTCATGATTACCATAACTCTTGATACGTTTGCTGTAGCGGACATCAGTCCTACATATCTCGCAGTTACTGATGTTTTAATTAACAGAAAAGGACAAAATGACTGCGTTATCCTAAATTTTTTTGTCATTGTCGGAGCTGTAACCAGATGACAGCTAATCTCCTCTGTGATGGACGGGTGAACATTGAGGATGGCTGTGATGCGTGGGCTTCCAGGATTCATATGTGACAATGGTCTGTTCACTGACAAATGACAAAAGTTGAGAGGGCCTTGGAGATAATGCAGCAGCAGTTGAAACAGAATTAAAAGTAGTTCAGTAAAAAAATTTCACATGCATCAGTACCCAATGAGTAGTATTTGTATAGCTAAGTATTGATTCTGTGTTATTTACCTGCTCTTCTCTAATGATGATTTTACAGGCATTCAAAAACTTCTTGGTAATTAACCATTTACTCATCCCAACCCAACATTAATGTTGGCAATACACGTTTCTGCAAACCACAGTTATGTTGAAACTTCTCATCTTTTAATGTTGCATCTTTAAGTTTCTTTAGGTTCAGTTTTCTATTTTATGTCATGACAATGCTGTTCTTATGCTCTATTTAGATTTAGGCCCAAAAATCATTTGTTTAGGGTTAGGAATAGATCATGTTATGGCCAAAAATGCCTGTGTTGGTTGCCCCAAATAATGCTGGAGATATCCTGACTTCCCTTCAAAAATATCTGTTTTTTGTTGCCACAAACACAGCTGGAAATGTGCAAAAGTCTCATTAAAAACACCCAGTTTTGTGGCCACAAACGTGGCTGGAGATGTCCCAACTGCATCAGAAAATATCTGTTTTATGCAGCCACAAACATGGCTGGGGATGTCCTGCCTTCACATCAGAAATGTCTGGGTTTTGTTGCAGCTGGAAATTATCCCGAGGTATCCAGTGGTATAATGCTTAGAAATGTTGAAATGCAGTCTTGAACTGTAGTCACTGGTTTGGCAGCCTCCTCACCTGTAACTCCACCACCACCCCCTCAATCTCCTGATATGAAAGTCAGCTCATAAACATGTAATGTTAACATGATTTGAAACATTTTGTGGAAATATCAATTTGGTACGTAGCCTATGACGCAAACAAATGTGAACTAGCAGTGGTTTGCAGAGATGTTAACTGCCAACATTTTATTCTGGTGACTCGGCTGATCATCTAGTAAAATTCATCCAGTCAATCTATAGCTACTGCAGGCAAACAAAGGTGAAGGGCATAGATTACAGAAAATGATAGCAAGATAGATATCTGTTGTAAAAATTAGTGCATTTAACAATCTAACAATCTTTGCATGTCCAACTCACAATAGGAACAGTACTTGAGATTGGGTTTTTTTTTTCTCAGAGAGCGATGGACACAGAGATGGAGAGGCAGAGAGGGATTTGTGGATGAACAGACAATTTGATTGGCAGCTAGGAAAATCATTTCAGGAGGCCATGCCAACAGAGGCTAGCACCATTAACTGTGTGTGTGTGTGTGTGTGTGTGTGTGTGTGTGTGTGTGTGTGTGTGTGTGTGTGTGTGTGTACGTATCCATATAATCCATATGAAAAAGGACATTCTGTAAATCTGCCTCAGACTTGAATGAAACACCATAATCATAATGATAGTTTCAATACATCCCACCTGTGTATGCGTGATGATGAAGTACGAGTGTTTTCAGTGTACATATATATTTATAGTGCTGAACTGCATCTCACTCTAAATGGTGCAGTGGGGCTGAACTTGTCATTTTCCATTAGAACAGGGCTTTGACTCTTGAGTGCATCTTCAGGCCACTCTCTCTCTCTCTTTCTCTCTCTCTCTCTCTGTGTGTGTGTGTGCGTGTGTGTGTGTCTGTCTGTATGTGTGTGTCTGTGTGAGACCTCAGTAATCCTCTCTCAGAGCTAAGACACAGTGATCCAGACACACACAAGCACACATACAGCAGCTATGTTGTCTGTTAAACAATCAGGCGAGACAGAGTCCAAATTGCTGCCTAATGAGCACCAAGACTGTGAAAGTATGAATGTGTGTTTGAGATTGAAAAGCTAGTGTGTGTGTGTGTGTGTGTGTGTGTGTATGTGTGTGTGTGTGTGTGTGTGTATGTGCGTGTGTGTGTGTGTATGTGCGTGAAACACAGAAGGATAACAAATCCTTGTCCTGGTGGTGGAATTACTACATCCAAAGTTAAATTAGAAATCATCCCCTGGACATGATTGATTGACAAGTTGATTGTTGTCTGTTAACCTACAGGGATTAATACGGTGTAATTTTTGATACAAAAATGTCACCAGAATAACAATATAAACTTAGAATTTAAGGGCTGCCAAAAGTGAGGCCTGTGGGCCAAATATTGCCCACCATTAACATTTGATTTGGTCTCACTTTGAAAGGAAAAAAAGTGAAAATTGATTTTTAAAATGAGAATATGAATAGCTGTTTATGCTGTTTTACTTTTGGTGAGGTAAAAATGCTCTTTGGATCTTTGTAGGATCCCTAATTATAAATTATGTTTCATAATTTGAGCACGGTGGGCGAGTGACAGGAAGTCGGTCAAATAAGGCGATGTAGGATACCAGAACTAACCCTGAGAGGCAAGTCAACAAAAAACAATAAAGCAACCATATTCACCTGTTCTTCAGCACATGAGAGAAAACAATTTCAGATCAGACTTGGAGAAAATAGATCACCAGGTTTTTTTAATAACAATTTGTCAGGACGTCAGAAGGACATTTGATCTGAAGATGATTACTGAAATGAATTAACAAATGAATAATAAATAATGCAATGTTGGTAAAAACATATGGTTTTGACAATGTTAAATACCAAAATAAATATATCATCATTCATCATGAACTCTGCCTGAATTATGACTAGTAAAGGTTTTATTTAGAAATTTAAAGATATTTACTAATTACAAGCTCTGTGCTTATTTTCTATTGATTATTACTTTGGTAATACTTTTTATAATAACCATCATTGACAAATGGTTAATCTATAGTTAATTCAACTTTAGTTAATTGTAATTTCACTGTTAATGAAATATTTTATAAACCAATTACTAAGCATTTGTAAAGGTTTATAAACATCATTTGTAACTTTACAATACAATATATATATGTATGTATATATATACACCGATCAGCCACAACATTAAAACCACTGACAGGTGACGTGAATAACACTGATCATCTCATCACAATGCGATGTTCTGCTGGGAAACCTTGGGTGCTGGCATACATGTGAATGCCAATTGACACGCACCACCCATCCAAACACTGTTGTGGACCAAGTACACCCCCTCATCACAACAACACTACCTGATGGCAGTGGCCCCCCAGCAGGACAATGTGCCCTGACACACACAAACACTGCTCAGGAACAGCTCGAGGAACACAATAAAGGGCCCAAGGTGTTGACCGGGCCTCCAAATTCCCAGATCCCAATCTGATCGAGCATCTGTAAGACGTGCTGGAGCAGGTCTGATCCATGGAGGCCCCACCCCCCAACATACAGGACCCAGAGGATCCACTATAAAACGCCCTGGTGCCAGACACCACAGGACACCCTCAGAGGTCTTAAGTCCATGTCTTGACAGGTCAGAGCTGTTTTGGCTGCACAAGGGGAACCGTCACAATATTAGGCAGATGGTCATAATGTTATGCCTATTCGGTGTATATATATATATTTTGTTGGCCCTGGTTTTTGCAAAGTCCACCAACCTTTATAAAAACTCTGTTGTATGACATATTTCAAGATGCTACTATCAAGTACATAAATAGTAAAACATATTGAGATATCAATATGTTATTAGGGGATGCTATCTAACAGCCATTGTATATGTAACTGCTGTATTCGAAATAGTAGCAAATGGTCAACTCCCTTATCAGTGCTGCAGTAATTTTGAATAACAGTACAGCAAATGCACGCTTGCAGTTATATATGTCTGAAAATATTTACCCCTTCTTAAACAAAGAAAACAGCTACACACATATAGATGTCGCATACAGCCGTTTGTGTTTAGCCTGTCCCAGTTTTTACCAGGTCACTAGGTCTTTCCCGCGTTTAAAGCCCAAATATGGAAATATGACGAGGATTATAACATGGCTGAAATTCAGGGCACACACTCACACAAACACACACTGTCAGAAACACAACTGCACAGTCAGACACATGCAGATTTTTGCAGATATGAAAATATTTAGATGCAAGACAAACATGCTGCATTAAACATTATCTCAGAAACACCTTCACACATGCTCATAACACATTTATATCACACTTCTCCTCTCTGTGCCTGTCCATCTGCCTCACAGTTGTCACACTAATGTGGCCTGAATCTCATTCTTTGTGTGTATTATGAGCCAATGAGGGACAATGGACATAAATTGACTCACATGTTTGTATAGGGAACCAAAATTAGCATGTAGCACATTGGCGTTGAGCATTAAATGGAGTCAGTCAGTGCAAAATGGTAGCATCCTGCTGGGCATAGCAGACATCTTTGTTCCTCCGTTACCGGCTCATTTTTGGTCGAAAACACACTGAAATTGTACTTTGACGGTTTCCAAAAACTGAAACAATCATGAAGAGAACAGACTATGAGTCTGTGCAAATGGATGATGTGAGTGTTTCTGTTGTGCGTGTGCAAAATGTGCATTAGTGTGACTGTAGCGCTCGCAGAGCCGCGCTGTTGCCATGACAACGCTACAGGCAAAGTGGGTCAGCAGGCTCCTGCCACACCCCTGTTGGCATGGCAACAAGGCTGGTCAATTAAACCTGAGCAGCACGATGACTCACACACAGACATACACACACACACAAACCCCTTCTGTGCAACAGGGAGGTGAAGGAGGGAAGCAGCGTGTGTGTGATTCTCTTCATCTTTCTGTAGGATTGTCGTTCTGTCTACATGTAGGCTTCAGTGAGTCGGCAAGGCTGCGTGTGTGCTCATTTTGATATCTTATGTGTGGCTGTGTGTGGATTTTCGCAGACTTTTGAATTGAAAGCTGCTGATATTCTTCTTATAATTATTATTAATCATTATCATCACTGGATAGGCTAGGGCTATGTGGACCTAGGTGAGCAAGCAGCAGACATCACAACAGGCTGTGACAGGCAGAGACACCTGTCAATCTGGCAAAGAAGCTCCAAATACTTCTCTTTGAACTGTGATATGTTTTTATGGGACAAGAAATCTCAAAATTACACAAAGACATACATTAGAAGAAACTAGACTAAATCAAGATATTTATTATTAATTGTGAATATCGTGTTCCAAAAATGTTGCTTTTTTAATGATTTTAATACAGATCATAATTTTTTTTCATATTTTCTGAGGCAGCATTTAGAAGCACTTAGAGACACAACATCTTAAGACACATCCACAGTGATTTCACCAGTCAGTGGTAACCAGGTTACCACTTCAATAAACCCAGTTACCTCGGCTCTCCCATCACCATGCACTCTTCTCTCCTGCATATGCATCTCTATAAGACAAATCAATTAAACAACGCCTTAAGACAACAGTCCACAGAAAATGTAATTATTTGTTATGGCGGCACACCTATTTGTGCTGTTCCAGTTGTTCTGGAGACATAATGTTAAGGTGTGTTTATGCTCTGTATCTAATTCTGTTAAGATGCAATAGTGTTACCTGCCCTCCTAACATTAGATGTGTGTTCAGCAGGAACACATTGTCATGAACACAATATGTGGATTGTTGAAGTATTTCTGGACTAAAAGCCTTTCCCCTGCACTGAGGCCTTTCCACCTCATTATTCTAAAAGAGGAAAGATTACCCTTTTATCTGGTAGCAACTACAGCAAATCACAGTTACAAAGGCAGCCGCACAAGTGAGTCATTTTGGAATGCCTGAATTGTTGGTGCATCAGTCAGAGCCACTGCACAGTTATATAATATGACTGAAAGTGAAGAACTCTAATTAATCACGTCAACACAGGAGGATGGAAAAGTGATCACAAGGAAATCTTCAGCAGCACTGACTGAGACACACGGAGCAATTATATTATATCAATAAAGGATTGGATTCATCTAGATTTATTAACAAGTAGCCCGCAGGTTTATATGATTAATGTTTTGTTTTATTTTGTAATGATGTAAATAGAGGCTTTAGATAACAGCCTGTACATCTGTCTAATTAAAACTGCACATATTTCTATAACTGAGATGAAGTTAAAGGGTCAGTTCACCCAAATGACAAACATATTTCAAACTTACCTCTGGCAGTATCTAGACATGCAGTTCATTTTAGGTTTGATGTGATGGGGTTCTGATATTCTGCCTACACCCTAATACAGTGGAAGTGTATAGAGTTTTGTTTGTGGTTCTCAAAGCATTAAAAAAAATTTTTTTTTTAAAACTCAGCAGCAACATCACTTTCCCAGACGCAGCATCTCTGTTGATCTGGTTTATTTCACAGACATGCTGTTGACAGTTATTAAACAGGGCCATTCCAGGATGAACTGATAGAAGGTCCGGTTCTCAGCAGCTTTCTTGCCTGACCACTTTGATAAGTGCCCGTGCAGTGATATGTATACAGCTATATTTCCTCTTGTACATTAGCTGTGCTAGCTCTATCCCCCAGCTTCTATTCTTTAAGCCAAACTAAACTACATTTACCTTGCGAAGCAGCTGGTTTCGTGAGATCACGTGATCACGTGATCTTGCAAATCCATGTTGCCAGGCTTCAAGTTATACACTTGTGGCTGAACACCCAAAGCTTTGAGCCAATCAGTGTCTTGTGAGTAACTGGTTTTGATGTGATAACCAGTGATCCTCAAATGGTTAGCATAGATGCTACTCTAGCATGTGTTATGTCGACACTGGGGATATATTTAATTGACAGAAGAGCAAAGAACGACAATGACAACTTTTCATGATGGAAAGGATTTCGCTCTTCTACTTACTGGCTTCGGTAAAAGTCAATTTGATTGGTTGAAGCTAGCCTAGCTAGTTTAGCATCGCAAAAAACAATTGTGACTGGTTTAAAGAAATACAAAAAAGCGTTTTTCCCCCCCTGTACATCAGAATGAGAATTGGTGAAGCGCTGACACAGCTCTCTGGAGATAGATCTGGCTATGCGTGACTAGCCAGTAATAGACGGTGATAGACAGATGGTTCATCATATCACCTGCCAAGTATTTTTGAAAGTGCCTGCTTTTTTTACATTATCTAGGAGTGCCTTTTCCAGATGGTTCTGTGTAACAAACCATCTGGTGCTTCAGGTTAAAGCTACATACATCCTGGATGTCTCTCTGCACTGGACAGATGAAATGATACTGATTGTCCCAGCAGTCTTATATATATTCCTAACATCACCATCACCATACCATCGTGTGTGTACTTGCTTTTCTCCATCAGCTCTCTGAATCATCAACATTACATATGAACATTTTGCCGACTGCTGTAACCATCATGCTGAATGAAGCTCCTGTCAGCACTACAACTCTGTCTTTTTTTGTCTTTTTAGGTTGTAAGGAGTGTTGTGAGCGATGTGTGGGCAGTCTGCCCTGGGCCTCGCTCATTGCCACTATCCTCCTCTACATGGGCGTGGCCTTGTTCTGTGGGTGTGGCCATGAGGCTTTGAGCGGCACCGTCACCATCCTCCAGAACTACTTTGAAGTGATCAGAGCCCCAGGAGAAACACTGGATGTGTTCACCATGTGAGTGACTGGTTTTGACCCTTTTCTTCTCAGGAAGATTAAAAGATGCACCTGAGGATTTTCACTGTTTCGCACAATATCTGTAAAGTTTCTGAGTTGATTTCCAATCTCTCAAGCAGCAGTGTCTGTTTCAGTGCTGATTCAGCAACAATAATCTGCAAGCAGATTTTGCTGATTTTGTCAGAAAGCAAATATAATGCATATACAATTCAAACATTACATCTAAATGCAATGTTAAGCAAGCTGAAACTTATCACTTGTGTTGTTTCAATTATTTGACTGAATGAAGCTCTTTGACGGTTAAAACCCAAAACACTGGAGGCCTATTTCTGAAAAACCCTGTAAATTAAAATGAAAAAAGCCCACAGTACACCAGAGTAAGACTGAAATAGGACACATGATTCAAACTAGGCCTTGAAATAATACTGTCATATGTTTAGGCTATATCACGATACACAATATACTTCTTCTACACCACTTCATAAATGCTAGGAAATGTCAACAAAATCAAATAACACAATATGTTTTTTTACTAAATACCTTGTTATCAATATTGTGATTAGAACAAGTAGAACAGTCTGTTCAGAAAATGTCATCACTTTACTGTAATGAAGCCTTAAAAACCAGGAAAAGACAACACTCATGCCATAACATGATATAACAATATCCAGAATCTGGTACAGTATTTAGTCTCATATCACAATAACGATATATATTGTATATATCAGATCAGATACAAAAGGAAGCCCATTTCCACCAATGTAATCTTTCTCATCATGGAGCATTTTTTTTCTTCTCACAATTGTAATTACATAAATCATAATCATAACAAATCTCATAGTTGTAAGATACAAAGATTTTTTGTTGTTTCTTGACAAAGCTCTGGCTAGGTTTGGGCCCACAAACCACCTGGTTAGGGTTAAGAAAAAATCATGTTTTTTCTTAAAATGCCTGTTTTTGTCACCACAAACACATCAGGAAGTTGTTCCATGGTCTCCTTAAAGATATCTAGTCATTTCACTCTTTGAAATGTTGAACACAGTCTTGAAGTCTGGCTTTCTGCCTGCTCCATGTAACTTGACCACCATCCCCACCACCTGCCTATCACACATACTGTACAAATGCAAACATATACGTGGTTTTGCAGAAATGTAAATGACAACATTTTATTCTGGCGACTGGGCTGGTTAGAAATTCTTCCACGGCTAAAGGTATGTGTTATACAAAGAACAGAAAACTCAATATGTTTTCCGTTTTGGGTTAAACGTGGAAATAAATCCAATAGGAATCAGACAAATGTAAAAGTGAGTGATGGGACCATGTAAGTGCTGGTGGTTTCATCCACTGCCTCAGCTGCCTCCATCCCAAATCCAGGTTCCCCCTGTGCTCCCACTCATTAGCTCTGGCTTGTTTATGGCAATTACACATATTCATTTAGCTGAAGAAGTCTACAAATAACACTTCAAGATGCAGTGTAGCATGAAAATACCAAATTCTCATTAATTACTGACACTGTGGGTGTGTGCATGTTCTCTCCACAGTATTGACATCCTGAAGTACATCATTTACGGCCTTGCAGCTGGATTCTTTGTGTTTGGAGTGCTGCTGCTGGTGGAGGGCTTTTTCACCACTGGAGCGATTAGGGATCTCTATGGAGAGTTCAAGATCACTGCCTGCGGACGCTGCCTGACTGCATTCGTAAGACATCTTTGTAACCAGTACACTTAATCTTTATACTGACATTTTCATTTGTTTTGTCACACTTGGAGATAATTACAGTGCCTTTAGCTAAATGTTTTAGGTAGTTTGCAGTAAAATATTTTGTACTCAAAGGATAAAGCTGGTAATATATTTAAATTTATCATAATTTTCTTATCGTCAACAAATACCATAAAAAGACCAAATAAAGATAGATCCTACTAACACATTTCATCTGTGTATCCAAAGATATATGTTCTTCCTTTTGTGCCATAGAGCTCCACTGTTGTCCAAAAACATGTTCCTTCATTACCATGAACACACAATCCCACACACACCGTCCTGCTGCTGGAAATTCTCAAGAGAGTGCTGAATGTGGATTAATCTGCCTCTGAAAATAGTCACCAACAAACACACCATTTCCTCCTGTTCAAGTAACATCTGCTAAGAACTACAGTGAGCCGCTGTTTTAGGAATACCTGAAATATTTTGGTGCGAGGTGAGAGCCAGGGAAGTCAGAAAAAAATAGGAAATCACTGGTTTTCTTGTTTCTATGGGATGAATTGTTTGATGTTATCTCCCTCCAGATGAAGTCATACCATTTTCAGGTCCTGGATAAACATAATCAGATTAATAGAAACTCAACGCATTGTCATTCATAAAAATACTTTTATAGATACAGTATCCTTTGAAATATTTCAACATTGAAAAGTTGTTTTCACACATGTAATTTAATTGTTGAAAGCTACGTATTGTGAGCAAAAATAAGAAATGTTGCTCTTGCTATTAAAGGTCCAGTGTGTAGGATTTCAGGATATTTAGGGGCCAAAATGGAATATAATATACATAATCATGTTTTCATGAGTGTCATTCACCTTAAACTAGGAATCGCTGTGTTTTTGTTACTTTAGAATTAAACCCATCTATCTAGGTATTCAGTTCATTACAATCTGTGACCTCACTGCTAGATGCAACTAAATCCTACAGAGTGGGCCTGTATCATAAAGCTGACAGTCAGACTAAAAGTCCAACATGTATCATTTCATCTTAATTAAAATAGAACACAGTTGATTAACATTTGACTAATAGTATTATATAATGATACGTCTATATGCTAATATATATTTTAGATAATGTAGTGATGAAGTCAGGCAGCATTGGCACTGCCAACTGAAGCACAGCAAACACAGAGTGTTTCTGAGAAGCAGTTACTGTTTTAGAACAAACCTAAGACTGGTCCAACTCAATATATTAGTCTGACAGATCTGTGAGCAGTTATTCCCTGAAATATTAGATATTTTTCATCTGCGTTTCTCACTGCAAAGCCTAGTCTGCATGTGGCAACTCTCTGTTAGTCACGTCTGATTCATGTGGAGGAGGGAGACAGAGAGAGAGATTGAGCATTGTCCACATCTGCTAAGGAAATGTTTCCGTCACATCAGTGGAGAGGGAAGGCTTTCTGGTGCAGTCCTCTGGAGACAGCAAGGCACACACACACACACACACACACACACACACACACACACACACACACACACACACACACACACACACACACACACACACACACACACACAGGTTTGGCCTGAGAGAGAAAGCTTAAAGGCAAAAGAGAGAAGCGCAGAGTTGAGAGTAGTCAGTTGTGTAAGTGTTTTCTGTCTCAGTGTGAAATGATGGAGAGAATTAACACAGTATCTTCACACCTGTGCAATGAATCACATAGAGCATGAATTTAATTTACAAGCACCAATTATTAACAGCATTATGGGAAACAAAGGCTGCAGACAAATGTTTGTGCATGACATGTATAAATGAGTCGGCATTATGGATGCCATATATAAGGTAAATGTCACTTGGACACTCCTGTTGGCAATCATTCCTTAAGTTTTTAAGGTGCTTCAGTAACACATTATCATCTGTGCCACTCATGATGTCTTGTCTCTGTGTTGCAGCTGATGTTCCTGGCCTACCTGTTCTTCCTGGTGTGGCTCGGAGTGACAGCGTTCACCAGCCTGCCGGTCTTCATGTACTTCAACGTTTGGTCCATGTGTCAGAACACCAGCGTGGTGGAGGGAGCCAACCTCTGCCTGGACCTGCGTCAGTTTGGTGTGTACAATGATAATGTGAAGTATCTCTGAAACGGATGGATGAAGGTGTAAAATCTACCTTAATTTAATTCTTTATTCTACCATGTTTTTGGTGTGCGTAAATGTAAATGTAAGCTGAATGGCTAGTTTTCATTGGCATGCTGTTAATGGGCATCCTAGAGTAAATAGAAATGATACAACAGTTACAATAGTTAAAAAACATACAACATTATGATAAAACTCATATATAATACAGTTAACAAAATCCAATATCAGATGATACAGGTGGATAACAATAGTATCAGTGTTGACATCAGTGTCAACAAGCCATTTCCTGGATTTACTTTCACATAATTTTTATCATGGAAATACCATCTCTGCATCATCTTGTGTAATGTTCTTACAGTTATGGCAGCTGGTGGTCTTTTTCTGCAGTATGTGGGGCTAATGAACAAATCAAATCATAAGAAAGGCAGTAAAAAAACAAGAGACAAGAGACACAAAATCTTCTCTGTTTAAAAGCCACAGGGCATGTAACGGTGCAGTCAGGTAACACTTCCTTGTTCTGCTCACTTCGGTTCAAACACAAGGACACGACAGAGAATAGCATCTATCTCTCTTGGCTCTCTGGGTTCCTGCTTGGTGAACTTTGACCTGCTTTTGATCAGACCCATTTGTCCACTGTGCTGTTCTGGCCTGAGTAGAACTATTAGAACTGCCCATATTGTGTTCAATGATACAATTTAGATCCCAACATAATAAGTTATACAAATTTGAAAGAAAATCGATTTTTCTTCCCTATGGGATTGATTACAGTGGAAATGGTTTTCAAAGAGAAGGTTGATCAGCTTCTGAATGCCGTCCATTTATGATTCCTGTGCACCTGAGTTAGTGCCAATGAATAAATTAAGGTCCTCCTAATCCTGGAGATCTCATTTTCCTGCACTGCCTGATTACTGAAAGAACACATACTGTGTGTATCCTCCCTCTCAGTGCAGGCAAGTTTATGGCGACTCACCAAAATACCAAACTGGCACACACCATGGAAAAACCTGTGTGTGTGCATCTAATTTGCCAGATTACCAGTAGAAAGCCTACAGTGTACCATGTGCCACAATGAAGCCCAGGATGTTACACCTACAAAAGGACTTGTTCAGCTGAACTAATGTGGGCCTTACTATGGTTAAAGGACAGGAGATGAGGTAGTGCATGTGTATTTATTAGGAGATGTGGGTATAAGGCCTGTGGACTGAACATGTGTTGGCAGTGGTACTCCAGAGATTACTCAGGCAGGCCTGTGATTTAAAGGTTAGACACGGAAAATGTGGCTATGAGAGTGACTCTTTGTGTCCTCGGCACTACTCTCACATTCTGAGAAAGGATATGTCGTTTTACGTAGGTCTGTTTAGGAATCCACATTGACACATTCTGTACAAGTTAACAGAATACAAACCCTAAAACGCAGATGTGCCTAGTGTTATATCACAAAGAATGTAGTTATATAAAAAAATAAAACGTGTGTACACACAGTTACATTTTTATGAGTTTCTGCACAAAAAATAAGTGCATATAACTGTTAATTAAAGGGCAAGTCCACCATATTACACATTAAAAGTGTGTTTACAGGTCTTAGGGAGTACTATTGCATATGTGAACAAAGTAGTATAAAACCTTTTGTGGCTCCAGAGGAAGCTGCACGTAATCTGACAAATTGCCTCCAGTGATGTCCCACTAAATTGCATTGTGGCTTATGTAGTGTAATGCGCCAACTTTTGAAAAGCAGTCCACTGGTCTATCATTACACTCCCATAACACGGATGGACTCTTTATGGACAGTTTAAAAACAAATGAATCAATACAGCAGAACCAGAGATATCACCTTTTTATTCCACACATTCTTCTTCCTTTTTAAAATGCCTACACTACCCACTTAATACATCAGATTTTGGAAAGTGGCATTATTAATTCCAGAGTTATGCGATTTATGATGTGTATTTAAGAGGCACTTTTAGTCCGAAAAACAGGAGGTACTGTGAAGATAGAAAGATCTGAAAAGGAATGAAAGATTTCTTAATATATGTAATGACTACTGCCTGGGGAATAAGTTTGTTTGAGTGTAAAACAATGGGCATTGTTCATGACAGAGAGAAGTATCTGTCTAAAGACATTATCTCTCCATTTTTTAGTGAACTTTTCCTTTAGCCTTAAACCGTTACAGACTGATGAACCAGAGATAATATGTAAACTAGGTGCATTTCAGAGAAACCCTCTGCTTCTTTTTAATAAACTTAGCTTGTGTTGGTGATCTAACTGGTTGTTTACCATTGTACATGGTTTTTATTTTATATTTGTCCTCCATACCACCATGTGTGATCGAGAGTAAATCTAAAAGCTGAATTGTGAAAGAATCTGAAATAAGCACTGTGTTACGTTTAGTGGCTAGATGGAGTTTTTGAGAGACGGGATCATGTTAGGAGAGGACGGCTCCTACACCAGAGTCAGATGCGTCAAGTACAAACTGTCAGGATGGGTCAGGATGTTTGAGCACAGGGGCACTGGTGAATTATCTGTTGAGTTGTTTGATAGCAGATGCAGCTCCCTCTGTCCACGAGAAGGTGAGCAGGTGGAAGTCAGATGGGTGAGGTGTGCTGCTACCTTGCTATAGTCATGGACATGTTAGTGGGGTCAGGCTGGAGCTGGCCCTGCGCCACCACATAGCCCAGGAAGTTGATGGCAGAGGAATGGAACTTACATTTCTCGGGTTTCACAAACAACTTGTTCTCCAGACGCCTCTGGAGAACTAGCCGCATCTGCTGTGTTTGCTCCTCTAAGGTGTGGGAGTAGATGAGGATGTCGTCCAAGTAAACAAACACAAAGTGGTTGAGCACATCACGGAGGATGTCGTTGATGAAGGCTTGAAACACAGCGGAGGCATTAGTCAGTGTCACAAAGGAGTGTTAAAGGCGGTTTTCTACTCATCTCCTTCCTTGATCCGGACAAGATGGTATGGTATCACGAGGTCCAGTTTCGTGAAGAACCTTGCATGTCAGAAGGGGTTCAAAGGAGTGTTTTATCCTTTTTGACAACAAAGAAGAATCCTGCCCCTAGCAGAGAAGAAGAGGGTCAGATTAATCCAGCCATGAGAGAGTCACTGATGTAGCCCTCCATGGTCTCTCTCTCAGGGCGAGAAAGGTTGTAGAGCCTACTAGTGGAAAGAGGCACACCTGGAAGGTCAATGGCACAGTCATATGGTCTGTGAGGAGGGAGAGGTAGAGCTAGCTCCTTACAGAAAACCCTAGCCAGGTCATGGTATCCTGGTGGCACTAGAGATAGGTCAGGAGGCACAGGAGGGGGTGCCACTGGGGTTTTGCTGGTGGATACAGCTGAATGGAGGCAGTGAGAATGGCAGAGAACACTCTTGCTGGAGATAGAAGATGTAGTCCAATCAATCTGGGGATTGTGGATCTTGAGCCAGGGAAGCCCAAGTACAATTGGGGATGTGGGAGAGGGAATCACAATAGCTGGGTTTGCTCACGATGACTGCCAAAAATCACAAGGGTTAGGGGAACAGTACAGTGAATGACATTGGCTAATAGTTTGCCGTCAGGTGCATTTACCATCTTGGGATTCTCAAGAACCTCCACAGGGATGTTTGCTTGTTCTATCAAGGCCAAGTCGATGAAGCTGTCATCTGCACTGGAGTCCACCAGGATGTTCAGAGGGAGCGAATCACGTGAGTGAGGCTGGGATGTTGATGCGCTGAGACGAGCTGGAGGGGGAAGAGGTCTGGCTCACCAGTGTGCTCTACTTAACTAGTGAGCCTGCTCTTTTGGTTTAGAAGGACATGAAGTGAGGAGATGACCAGGTAAACCACAATAGATGTCTGTTAAGAAAACATCTTTGGCGTTCAGTAGGTGACAGGCAAGTCCAACCAAGTTGCATGGGTTCCTCCAAGGCAGCAGGGGGAGCTCCAGAGTAGGTAGTGGGACATTGCGTAGGCCGCTGTTCAGGCAGTGTCTGTAGATAGAAGAGGGGGAGATATGGCTTGCCTACCAGTCTTTGTAGCCCAAGTCTGTTGTCTACACGAATAGTTAGAGAGATTAAATCTTCAAGGGACTCAGAAAGGTCACGAGTGGCCAACCTCATCCTGTAGATCACCATTTAACCCCTTCAAAAATACCCCAGCTGACTGGGAGGCCTGTCGTAAGGCTAACAGATGATTACCTGCCTCTGGACCCTGTACTGGGTGGTCAAAGACCTTACGCATTTCGCTAACAAAAGTAGAATATGAGTCAAGAATGACAAATTTTCCTTCCCACAACGCTGTGCCCCACTGAGCTGCCTTTCCCCTCAAGAGATTTATAATGTAGGCAATATGGGACTTATCTGTACTTGAGGGCTGCTGATCAAACACAAGAGAAACTTGGAGGAGAAAGCGGCTACAGGTGCCCAGATCACTTGAGTACTGTTCCAGAGGGGAAACAAGGGGCTCTCTTGAAGGGGGGAGGGGGGTTGAGCAGGATGAACCACAGGGGGGTTACTCACGGGTGCAGGGGTTGCAGGGGAAGGTGAAACAAGTTAAGCTGTGATTTGATTCAGTTGAGCGCTTAGTTGGTTAACATTGGAGCTGAGACCATGCAGGGAGTCCATTACCTCATGGAGAATGTGCTGATGTTGGCTGACGAGCACTCCTTGAGCACTTGTTGGAAGTTGTCTGGGCCTGCTGGGTCCATGTGGGCCAGATTGTTCTGTTACTACGATTAGTAGGTGAAAAGTCGCAGACAGAGACACATGAGGTTCAGCCATCTACCATGTGTGGAGTCGAAAAACAATCAGCGAGTGTAGAGCAGACCAGAGTATTTAAGCTGGAGCTGATGATTAGATGCGCTGCAGGTGTGTGAGGCAGGAGCTCCAGCCCTCCAAGAAAAAAACGCCTCTGCAACGCACCTCTGGAAACACACAGGCAATAACACACACCAAGCACAGAAAAAACCCACACTGCAAGTCCAAATCATGACACACTGATTGCATCATTAATAAATGGCACAATAGACATTTTTTTTGCGATTTTTGCAATTGAGAACACAGTTCACTTCAGTGTCTTTAACACCATATTAAACCATACAATTAAAAGACTGATTGATTCCAGATATCCACCTTTGCACATGCTTACAATAAATACTGTATTTCAAAGACAATGTAATGTTAGGTATTTTTTCACATGATGCAGTCACAGCTCTGTCCACCATGTTGTTCTCCAGTGTGCCCATATAAAGCCAAAAGACACACAACAAGAGGCATTCTGTAGAGTCTCTTGCAGCACTGCCATCTACTGGCCGAGCTGCTAACAGACCTCCTGTCAGGAAACTAATTACTGTATCTAATGAACAGTTCTCATGGGGAATAACTGCAATGTTTCACTTCAATTACTGGTTCATAAAGGTT
The DNA here is from genome assembly GCF_040436345.1 of Pagrus major. Taxonomy (NCBI): domain Eukaryota; kingdom Metazoa; phylum Chordata; class Actinopteri; order Spariformes; family Sparidae; genus Pagrus; species Pagrus major. Next base: position 35,199,734 of record NC_133215.1, on the reverse strand, counting down.
TGGATTCAGCACTGTGTGATAATGATGAGGTCACTGTGAGTGCTGTCCCAGCAGCAGCACACTGTAGTCATACTGGGCAGTTCCCAGTGGCCAACAGTGCAGGACCAGTGAGGCATTAATATGTCAATTTTAAATAAATGCAGGAGAATAATATCCAAAGGTTCAGCCTTCTTGTTAAGTATGGATGACTGAAGTGATTTTGAAGATCATATTTTGTGTTTTTAATGTTTATCAGGAGCCGTGACCATCTCTGAGGAGAGGAAGGTGTGCACAGGATCTGAGAAGTTCTTCAAGATGTGTGACTCCAATGAGGTGAGATGAAACATGGACCATGGCTGGTGTTTATTTTAGTTTTAATATTTGAAGTGAAAGGCAAATATAATGATTCATGACGTGTATCCAGACAAACATCAGGGAAATCAAAACTCAACACAAATGACTCTTGTGTGTTACAGCTGGACTTGACCTTCCATCTGTTTGTGTGCGCACTGGCAGGAGCAGGAGCTGCTGTCATTGCTATGGTGAGGACCATAACCCTTATATTTGATTGGCTATGAGCCTGGAGTACTATTAGGTGCTGATTGGTATGACTTCCACATAGATGTCAATTACACTGGAGACATGCCACCACCACTTTTTAAAAGCATCATTTGTTAAAAATGTTCTGAAAATAGCTCTCACCAAGAATTGTCAACTAACCAATGTAAATGAATGGCTCTGATGCTTCTCCATCAGCATCTGCAGTTGAAACATGCTGTGGCTCATTCGGAGGTGAAATTATGACAAAATCTTAACCTGACATGTGCAGTGGCGTACACTGAGGCTACACAAAGGCCTACATCATGTGCAGGAAACTGCTTTTGTTCAAAAGATAATAGATGTGATCAGCATATACTGATATCCATGTTCGTAATATAACCTATCCATACCATAATTATCTACTCTGAACACATCTCAGCCCCTTATTACATTACATTGTTGAAGACTGTTTAAAGCAACATGATGTAACTTTTTGACCTTAAAATAACTTGCATTTTTGTATTTTTGCAGATTTGTATTTACCACAGTGGTGTTGCACTCAGAAACTGCAGGGGGCGCCAAATCGCACAAAATTAAAATTTCTACATAATGTTGCTTTAAAAAAATGTTTTTTTTTTCCATCTCAGGCTTTATGTCACCACCACTTTTCAACACAACACCGTCAGCTTAACAATATAAACAAAATGGACACGTAGCTCACCTGAACACCTGTGGTCAAAACGTCCAGTATTGTACTGTATATGTTTTTAAAACTAAATGTTCTGTTTGCAGTTGTTGTTATCACTAGAAGCACAAACGATAGAAATAGGCCTCAGTCTCAAACCACCTCAAGGGAGACACAGAGAGAGGGGGACAGAGAGAGACTGAGACAGAGAGAGGGAGACGGGGAGGAGTGACTTGTCTCCTGTGTGTCTGCAGTAACACAGACAATGAGTCAGCGAGCTGTTCAGGTGTGAAGGGGATGTCATTTCTCTCTCCTGTCCATCACCACTCTGAAAAGCAGAAAGTTAACACACATCCATCTATTTTCTGTACCTGTTTATTCCTGTTTAGCATCATGGGGGGGTTGGAGTCTATCCCAGAAACACTCTCCACCTCCCCCACTGTTTTCTGTCAGAGAATCAAATGGTGAAGCATTTAAACACTAAAACATTGGTGTAATGAGGGACATCTAATTTGACAACATATAATGAAAGTATGTCTGCTTTGTGGCAGCTGGTATGGAAGGTTTTTCTGTCAAAGTTTAAGATTTAAAGTTTATCAAACAGGGTAATATGTTAAAGAATCCATATCAATGTGTATGCTTTAGGCTGTTTACAGTACATGTGAATCAGTCACCATCACAATGAGAGGCAGTAGAGTATGGCGAGCATATAAAAAGGTGTCTTTGTGATGGATTTGTGGAAGAGAAAGCATTCAAAATACTACTACTACAGGTATGCTCAGTTACTAATGTAATACAATATATAAAAGTTACAACAATAGAAATAAAAGTAACTACAGTATGAAGGACAGTCGATTGACATAAACTGTTGAGGTAGTTCATTTCTAGAATACCTCAGGATGAATTAAATTGCTGTGCTGCATTTGGTCACCATGGGGCACCAGAGTTCGACAAGCTAAAAGGGAGAGTGTGTTTCATATACAATATTGTACACACTGTATACAATTACAATGTAGAATAAAGGTCTTGTGTGAGATTCAGTGGTGGCTGAATTCGACACTTTATTGACACTAAGTACTAAGAGCAACTATTTTATTCCCAGGATACCGTCAGACACTTTCTACAAAACTTAACTTAAAAACATTAGTGTAAGTTAGTGTAAAGTAAATGGTACTACATGTGCCTGATAGAATCATCATCCTCTCAATACACCTACTATCTATTGCTTTACTCTGCTTCATCCAAGCTACAGATGTCCCCTAATTGAGTTACCATGTAGACTAAAGGTGTCAGTGTACTCAAAACAAACCAGTGGTTTGTTGTCCAGTATGCTCCATATGCACTGTTGTTAACCCTGACTTCTCTTCTCCTCCCTCAGGTCCATTTCCTCATGGCTCTAGCTGCTAACTGGGGCTATCTGAAGGACGCCAGCAGGATGCAGAAGTATGAGGACATCAAGTCGAAGGAGGAGCAGGAGCTGCATGACATCCACTCTACACGCTCCAAAGAACGCCTCAATGCCTACACATAAACACACACCTACAAGAAACGACACACACACACACACACTAACCTGTCAGACACACACAAGATGATACACGCACACACACACACACACACACACACACACACACACACACACACACACACACACACACACAAATACACAAAGCCTGACACAACCTAATGGATATCAGAAACATACAGAATAAGCATGATTGAAAAAACAACACAAACATACATTCAAAGACATGAATAAAGACACTAGTAGGAATTAGTTGATAACATAAAATGATGGAAACACAGACACCGTCATCATCCTGGTGTCCGCAGCAGATCATTGGCTCAGGTGATCTATGCTAACATGTTATTATTCAATATGTTTGCTACATACATACTTCTGTACTGTTTAACCCAGACCTTTGCTTCTGAGTGAAAGGAAGACTTTAGCTTTATCCGAAAAGTGACAACAAGCAGAGCACGTTCCTCTACAGAGGAAGTGGTGCTTGTGACGGGAGATTGTACACAATTGCTCAATGAAAATAGTTCCAAAAAATAAATTTGGCCGCATCGACTGAAAGAAGTTCATGATTTTTTCATCCTCGCTATTTTAGCCTTTTTGGAGCTTGAAGCTCTGCATCCCCTTCACCCCCCAATGCCCCAAAGTAGCTTTGCAGAGTGTGAATGTGCAGAACAATCAACTACAGCTTGCCTAAAACCCCTTCCAGAAACAATAATAACCATGGAAAAGTTACTAAAAATTTAGCAAAACAAAATAATGCATGAATGAAATAGCACAAGAAACATACAATATAACAAAACTTCATAAAGTACCAAAAAGACAAGACAAATGATGAACAGAAGAACCCAAAGAAATGACGCATTTGTTTTGCTTGTGTGTGGCCCCGTGGTGGCCTTAAGCATGTAATTAGTTTGCCTACGTTTTGACGGGCAGCTTTTTGTTTTAAAAATGCTAATTGTTTCATCAACAGTTAGTCTCTCCTTTGTGTCAGTTTTACTGGCTTGTCATCACTAATCATGCTAACTGCTGTATGGAGATGATCCCAGCTATGAGCTGTTAGCACAGCGCACCAGAGCCATCAATCTACAGCAGACACATGAGTGAGTTTGGTGTCTATGAGCTCATTGTTTAATGTGGGGACCGTCCAACAGGACAATGAACCCCTCCCCAACAGCCTCAATACCTGCAGTACACACACCACGCACGATCTATACACACACACACACACACACGCAAACACACATAGATGTGACTGAATGGTCGGTGTTGTGCAGACAGTGTTGTACGGTGGTGTCATGCTGTGTCGTGTCGTTTCGCCACATTATGATGACTGGTATTGCAGAGAAATATGGTCCGCGAGGAAATTTGTACCACCCAGGTACAATTGGGTAGCATTGCTAACTTTTCCTCCCCTCCTCTCTCTTTTCCCCTCCTTTTTCCTCCAACTCTGCTCCTCCTCTTTCTCTACTCTGACCTCTTCATCTTGAGCCCAGTTTCAATAGTTGTTCCACATGTTCCTGTTACACATGCCGACTGTCCTACAAGTGGCCATTTGCAGGGCGGGGGGATGGGTTTTTGAAATGAAATGCAGGCTTCGTAGTTCATTGTAATAATATTAATACAATAATGATAATGAAACCATGTAGTGATTGATAAAATATGCAGATGAACTGATGTCATGAATTCTCTTCTTTTCCAAATTCCCCTAATATTGCTGTATTTGTACTGTATACCACATATCGGGCTCCTTAATCTCACTTGAACTTTCAGAAAAAAAGCACTTAAGATGGCAGAGGGGCCATTTAAAACAACTAGTGAAACAGGGCTTTGCATCCTTTCCCCTTCATCCCCAGTTTGTATAAACTTGTGATTTGTCCTCAGAAACAGCACATCTTAGCAGCACAAAGTCTTTTTAACGTGTGTCATGTTCTCATCAGTCTGATAAATAATGTTTTTTCTCACTTTTTGGAATTTTGACACATTTTTATCAGTATTATTTATGTGTAATTTTAGCATTGGGGAGGGGGTATTTAATTGGGGCAGGTGTGTGTTGGGGGTGGGGGGTGGGGGTCGTTGGGGGTTGTATCACCTTCACATTTTCATGTGATGATTCTGTATTTCAGTGGTTCTGCACACACACAAATACACACAAACACACATACACATGCGTATACACCAATCATCCTGAGAGTGTCAACTCTCACATTGTCATGTTTTCTTTTCTCTACCTTTCTTTCAAACAACCCTAATGTGACCAAAATTACAGTTTGTTCGTAAGTTGAATTTAATACTATAGATACTAATAGTCAACTTGTCATTGGTGACATGAACAGATGATTACTGTGAATTCTGGGTGGTGTTTGGTTGCACAGCAAGAGCCTCACTGAAGGTTGGAGGATGTGTTTCAAGATGAAGGATCCAGTTCCCAAAAGCTATTTAAGGTGTAGGAATTTGTAACATCTTCTGAAGAATTTGTGAGGTTTTTGAAATGAGATGGTGGGTGTGATGGGATGGAGTGGTGTAACTTGATAGATGGGAGAACACTGTATTGTAAAAAGAAGGAGAGGTGAGGTGCTACAGAAACCAGAAAATAAGATGGTGCTCACCATCAGTGGCTGCAGGGATTGATTTAACTGGTGTAGTGTTATTGAGTATGACCAAGGTGAATGATGTCCCAGCTAATAAGCTCATGGTTTAGGAATGATTTGCTTTACAGCATATATTTGGTGTGTCAGTTTATCTCCTCAGGTGCTACTATATTGACTGCTGTATACTGTAATTGCAATCTGCTCAGACTACATCTTAAAATGAGGTATTTCAAATAAGATCAACTAAAATGTGATTATTCTGATGAGATTTTAACCTTTAAATTCAGTTCTAAGCAATTCTAATTCTTGCTGTGTTTTTTAAGAGGCTGATAAGACTTCACAAATCAGACCTGTGAGCAGAAACAGCTCTGAACTTGAACTTGAATATATTCTGTTCTGATGCAGTGTATACAGCAGGGTGAAATCAGGACATGAAATGACTTTAATTCTCTGTCACCAGTGTGCAGGGCTGTTCTGTTTGTATTATATGTGAAGTTATGTTGAGCCAGCCATTAGAATCAGAGGATTGTATGTGCTGTCCTGGTTCTAGCTGTGAAGGAAGGTGATGATTCTCTATCTGCCAGTAGAGACGACTGAAAGGGTGTTCAGCATGATGATGAAGATGGATGATGGTGATAGTGGTGATGATGTTGGTCTTTGAAGGGTTTGATTTGATGAGACTACCAGCACACAAACACACACACATACATACACACAGAAACACAAACAAATACACGCACCCACTCCACCACCGCCATCACTCTGAGCCATAATTCTTTGCTCTTTTACTTTTCACCAATAACATTTCACTATTTTATTATCAACTTTAAATCTTTGAAACTCTTTAAATGTGAACTCATTTAATTAGAAAAAAAGAAATGTGTTTTATTTTATTTTTATTTTCTTGTGGGCAGTATTAAGCACTGTACCTGCATTAACTCTGTATAAAGATATACATATATGTGAAACAGTTGAGGTGAGCAGCCGGGAGAATGATTTCCTATTGGTTACAGAGTCTGGAGGGGGTGGCTCAGTCCCAATGTCCTGAGCTTTTACTCCCTAAGAGAGCTGCATTTACACACACGAAAGAAATTAAGTTTGAACATCCTTGCAACATACTCAAAAAAATGTATTTTAAAAAATGAAGCCTTGCCACAAATCATTAAGTTTTGCATCTCTGCAAGATGATTTTCACATGGCAGTGGTTATATAGGCTAATTAAGTGTCAGTAAAAATATTTCTTAAACTAATGGTGTACTTTGGAAAAGTTTTGGCAAGATGTTAATTTCACTAAAATAAGTAAAGACACATGTGTAGCCCTTTAAAGGTGCAATGTGTAAGAACTGGCCACCTGTTGGCTTCATACTCCAAACAGTAACCGCTAACTCTTGCTAACTGTAGCTGGCGTTTGCTAGTTAGCTCAGTTAGCCGTGCAGCTAGTGGTCCATCATAGACACTGTATTTACTCTGCCTGGAGCCAGTATAAATGCCAAACTAATGGAGACAGCCAGGCAACATAACATGCAATGACACATTTACTGGTTGAATGTCCACACAGGCGCTGAACTTGTGCCTGTGTGGAGTCTAATTTCATCCGCATGTATTTTAGTAAAACAAAATGTAAATCTAGCTCTTGTGTCCTGTAAATGCAGCTTTATTTGACAAAACAATTAAAACACCTACCATCAGTGTTGATGATGGGAGACTCCACCAGACTTGTGTCCTGTTCAGGTGTGTCTCGGCTGCATACAGTCAGTATTTTTAAGGGTCTAGTTTTACAGTAACAGTATTTTATCATTTCATTGCCTGACAATGGATGTCTTGTCAGTGTTTTTAACCTCAGATAAAAGAAAAAAATAGTTTTTTGTGCACTTATTGACCATTGTGAGCTCTCTCTCTCTTATTCTTGGTGTGTAAGTGCATTGAGATCCCCATAGTGGGACCTGTGTATAGTCTTGCAGCATTGGTTATAACCTGAAGAAATAACAATGATGAAAACGAATGAATTCATAATAATGAAGATAATCTTATACTAAGTAAAAAAAGAAAAGAAAAAAAAGACAGTGAATCTAGTTGTTGTTTGTGGCATGGTTATGCATTCAATGGTCATAATTTTAATGATTAAAACAATACAAAAAAAATAATATTATTTTCCACTGGCGCTGTTCTGCTGTTTTTGTTTTGTTTTCCACTTTTCAGTGTGCAGTATTGCGGTTCCTGTTGCTAATGGTGTTGCTAAGCTAGCTTGCTTGCTCAGTTGTTTACCACCAGAGCAATATATTGTAGCAGTTTGATGAAATCAAGACATAAACAAGAAATCCATACCCATAAATTTCTGGCATAAAAGTGCATGAATCTTTGATTGCAAGTCTTAAGTGATATGATCATGGTGTTCTTTATTGTTTATCCTAATAAAGCGGATTTGCAGATGTGGTGTAATGTATTGCTCTGGCCACCCATTACCCTGCACCCACCTCTGCTCACATCCTCTTCCTCAGTCTGGCTGTTTAGGCTACATTCGATGTTGGATGTCCGGTTCAGTCCAGATTTCTCTGGACCATATTTGAACTAAAAAGTGACTCATGTCTGATTTCCTGTGTGCTGGAAACAACCGCGTGTGTACACAAGAGTCACTGATGCATAAGTAAAGCTCCATGTAACCAAGCAACAAGCACAGTCTGCCCAGCTCACACTGCCAAATCACCATCTGTAATGGACGCTAACAAGGCAAAATAATATATCAGGCTATTTCCGAAGCATATTTAGAGCTGTACAATCACATCTGAAGGTGAAGAAGAATCAATACTGGCAGATATCAGATTCCACTTAAATGGAATGGAATTGGATGTCCATATATGACTGGGCCCAAAAAAGATCTTAAAATGTGTAGTTTTTCATGTGAGTAAAAATGTTAAATTGGCTCATCTTTGCCAGGTGGTGTAAATGTAGCCTAAATGAAGCCTTGAAAATATCCAGCTTCTGTTACAGTCAAGAAGAGGGTGTGAGCAGCTCGCTTGGCATTTGATTAAAGTCTCCTCATTTACTTTCGAACCCTCATCTCCTTGTAAAGATGAATATTTGTATTGACACCTTCTAATCCTGCGTCCTTCTTGTCTACCCACTGACCACAGCTGAACATGGACTCACTTTACCATTCCATGATCCTGACCACACGCTTTTGTGACAGGTTCAGAAAACTGCCCATGTCAGCACAATAAAGCATGAATTTCAATAAGATGAAATCTGATTTCTAACCCTCTGTGAGAAAGATTTGATCTGTTTTTGACTGTTTCTGCAGCTATAAAACCTCAGCTCTGTATCACAGGATGAAAAATCAGATCCTCTGTGCCTGAACAAATTCAGCTCTTTGTCCATCATGAACTGAACCACAGATCTCCAAACTAATGATGTCAGTCTGTGACCTTAAACTGATCATCACGTGTTTCAGATCCATGCATTATGTCAGGTTGGACATTTTGGGCGCTGGGAGTAGTTTTTTTTTTTTTTTTTCTGTTTCTCCATAGTATTGTAGACTTTTTGTACTTCCCTCTGGTTGCTTAGTAGCAGGCTTAATCTGATTCACTCCTCCATTTTTGTACATATCTGTGCCAACAGCTTGGGCAGACAGTGGCTTTTTTATTTGTAAAGACATAAACTTGCTTGCATATATAAATAAAATGAAATAATACACTTGTGTACTTGTTAATAAGGGAACATTCTGAGTTTGTGTCTTCATTTCACATTTTACACTTATGTGTTTGTCTAAAAGGCCTTGCAGATAATTTTAACATTTATAAAATTCTATAGGTTGGTGGAGGTAAGTATGATCATAGTGTAATAGCAATGCAATATTTGTCCTGTCAAGATCCAAAATATTCTCCATATTTACATGAAAGTACAGAACAGTATGAGTTCTGGTGGCTGTCAAGTTAAAAGAGAGACCACAGTAACAATGCTGTATTATACCAACAGAGTGGAGCAAGTGCAACAGTGTGGACCTGAGCATGACGTCCACAGCAGAGTGAAACGCTGCACTGAGGCCACATCCTCAAGGAAACATAGTGGCTCTCAAGTCTCCAACATTCAGTTGGTCAGGAACTTGTACACAGGTACAGCGTTTGCACTGTGGGCAGAACATTCTGTAGCTCTGCCAGTACCCTAAAATAGAATAATCGTACCAGAGAAACAGCCCCATCTGCTGGAAAATGCATTTTTCACCAAATAACTGTAAATAAACATACACTGCACACATGAAAAATTTCAAAATGACAACCTGACCACAAAAATGATGAAAGGTGACACTTGTGTAACAGGTGGCAGGTGAGATATTGCAAATGAACACTTAAAGGTCAAAACATCCAGGTGATGATTTGTGAGTTATGTCTGGTGAGACATAATGTATGCGGTACTCACTAAATGAATCCCAAACAGCACAGGACTCTGAGGAGCATCACAGTTCAACTGATATCACTGTGTTGGCGTTGTTCCTGGAACATCATATTTAATGTTGTTACAGGAATCATTTCACGTGTGAAAGAGCAACAAAATCTGGCACAGAGCAAGCTGTCGTGGCTGAAGGGGTTAAGGATGAGACTTACATATATGGTCACTTATTATTTTTCTTTTTTTCAGTTTTCTGTTGCTGTTTGGTTAGGTTTAGGAGAAGAAGGTCATGTGCATATTTTTCTGGTCTTTTTCCAAAGTAACAAAGATCTTGATTGGGCAAGTAAATATGTAGTTGGAAAGGTCCACATAGATTTATGGAGTGCCTAGAAGAACAACTCACAATATCCCTCCAACAAAAAGGCCATTTACAATCTGTACACAATATCAGTTTAACACATTAAAGAATTCCAGAAATAAACCCAACCATGACTCTTCAGGGGCTGCTGATGTTATAGTAACACTGCATACATTTAGTACATTCACCTCAGCAAGTATGCCGCCATCAAATAATCAAACAGTGTGTATCCACATAGAGGGGAAGTATTCTTATATCAGAACAGGAAATTATAACTCAGCCAACCTATGAACAAATACTTATCTCACTTTAATTATCACACTTATTTAACAGGCAGAACTTCACTAGAATCAAAGGAAAGACACTTTGTCTGTCAGTGTTTAATGTATTTGAAATGTATGTATTTGCATCTACAATTTCAGTTTACATTTGAGACTGACAAACCCTAACATCAGCAATAAAGATGAAACATTTCCCTTTATGGTACAGTATGTGATACAATATAAATTGCTATGTGTTGTCTTACAATCAGACAAAGATTTAACTTTATATACAAAATGAAAAATATCACTGCATGGAAGAAATCCATTACAACTGGTCCAGATGTTCATTTGTTCCATTGAGAAATTGGTTAATAACATTCCAAACAATGGGGATTTGCTAGTTCTAACATGCTAGTTTTCCTTATTAACATCTTCATTCAAAAAAATGGTTAAAACGACTTTAGCTGAGTAGTGGCACTTACAGTATGGGCTGATGGCACAATTAGAGCAGTCTTTTACACAGGAATATCTGTGTGAAGTTTGCAAACATTAACTAAACATCGCCATTAGAGCTACTGGTTATATCAGCCCAAGTTAGGCTGAAGCAGCAACACCTCTGAATTCATTTATCTTTAATTCTGCACTGTTAAAAATGGGAGTTGTTGAAATTATTTTTAGAAACATATAAAGTTAAAATATACACTGAAAAAAACACACAGTAACTCTCCAGGAAAATGACAAATACTGATTTCATCCTCACTATTTACACAACACTATACATAATTCAGACATAGAGTCAGATATAGATAAACTGTAACTATGGTACATTTTCTTGTAAGCATTCTTATCTGAATTATTCAGCAAAAAAAGAATTATAAGAAAACCAACACGTATTTAACATTTTAATATATTGTCAACTTTGTGGCGTTACACAAATACTATCGTGTTTCAATAAATATCTGAAAAGTCTGAAACCTTCCTGTGACAATTTGTCAGATGTAATGTAGGTGCTAACTACAAACAAAACTCATTACGTCATAACAGTGTTATGTGTTGAAGTTAAAATGTACGTTACGCTGTGATCCTACCCTCTCAATGAAATGACATAGAGCAGAAATGAATGACAGAGACACCATTCACCCTGTTACAAAACACTGTACCATCAACATGATAGTGAAGCAGCTGTTATTTGAAGGTAAAACAGTTATATCATGTTGCTTTAAGTTACATATGTAACGTACGCGACTTTGTATGTAACTGAAGTTACAGGAGTAACATAGTTATTTTAAACCAACCACGTATGCCTGCCACTGGTATGCTGCAACAGTTATGTTAATGATAATAATACTAATAGATTTTATTTATACAGAGCTTTTCATGATATTCAAAGACACTTTACATAATTACATTATAAAAGGAAACCAACACATTAAATGTTGTTTTCAGAAGGGTGAAATATAATTTTGTGAGTCACTGGCAATCAACCTATTCAGTCCTGTAGATATAAGGCTGTGCTGAATAAATCTGAAGTGAGCTGCTCCTGATCGCTGCCTGAGGCCAGGTGCTTGGGGCTAAATTAGCTGCTACTAGAACACACTCAAATCTCCCACTTAACTGTCAGCGGTAGAGTTGCCTTGTGGGTAATATAGGCACCAGGCTCTGACAAGGAAGAATAATGTGTGACATGAAATAGATGACACCTCTCACGTCTTCTGCTTCAATTTAACCCCCATTTAAAAAAAGAAAACTGTCTATCATGATTCTGAAAATGTTAGCCAATGTGCAATGCCAAATCAGTGGAGTGCTCTTTTAACTTGAACTTTAACTGAAATCTGGTCCTTTCTAGTTCATTTAGTGAGCCAACCAAAATATTTGGTTTGATTTTTTTTTTTTTTACAACATTTGACGTAATTTCATCATTTGTATACACATATACACAACAGAAATCACATCCATGCAGAAGTGCTAACCAGGCACAGTGAAATGTTTCACAATTGAATTAAATGATGCCCAGGTTTTCGTAGATCACATCATCAAGAGACTGGTCAGTGGCTTTGGTTGTGCTCATACTGGTGGTAACAGAGGGAGAGGAAGCAGAGGGTGAAGATGAGGGTGTTGTTTTGCAGACTTGAGCATAAAGGTGGGCAAACGGGTCGGGTTTGCTTTCATTTTTACGAGACGCTTCCTCCTCTTTGCTCATGGGCTCAGTATAAATGGGTTCGTCATTTACAAAACACTGTGTTTTTCCTCTGAACTGAGTGACAGGTTGTTTATCCTCCACTGGACTGATTTTATCGTACACCTCTGAGTAGATCGAGTCTAGCTGCTTGATGTTAGAGCAAGGATTAGAAGTGGAGGAGTGAGGAGAGGGAGTGTTTCTGGAACCGGGGGGTTTGAGCGGAAGAAAACTTGCAGGGTCTACATACATAGCCATGGTTGGTTGTGGTTTTGGAACAGATTGGATGCAGTCAGCTGGGTCAGCATACACAACTTCTGACTGTCCACCTCCAGAGTAGCCGTCATGTGTGGGGACCAGTGGGAGAGGCATGAGGGTGATAGGAGCTGGCTGCGGTGATACACTCTCTGATGAATCCTTTGGAGCAGGTGCACTCTCCTGTGTCCTCAATTTGTTGTCCAGAATGGCAGCCATACTGGTCACATCAGGTATTTTGGGCAGAGGGGAATGAGCCTGTATGTTTGTGACCATAACTTTGTCAGCCTCTTGTATTTGGTTGCCTAAACTAACAGTTGAAGTTTTCCGTTTGATGGTGCTTTGAATCAGGGAGAAGATTTTCTCAGCCTGCTGTGTCTCAAAGGTGAATGATCCAGGACCAGAGTCACAGCGTCGACCTGCTTCAATGGTTAGGGCCAGCTGGTAAGAACAAGAGGCATATAAAGCATGTTCATGGAACCAACAATTGTAAGAATGAAAAGTTCAATGCAACAGATTGTAGTGATGTATAAACATATCTTCAACCTTACCTTATCTTTTCCATATCGTCGCAGCAGTTCGTATGGCCATTCTCTAACAATGTTCTTCTTCTGCGTGTCTCTCAGCAGCAGTGCCGCTGGCCCCACCTGAAGCCAGTATGACCCCTGCAGGCTGCAACGTGTCGCTGCATCAGTCCTCTGAACCACCACCCAGAACTCTGTGGCTGAACAGAAGAAGGAGAATGTTCTTTGTCATTACTATGTAAATAAAACAACTTGCAGTTTAATAAAGCAGGACACTACTACATCCTGTAAACATACTATCAAATAGAGTGGCAACATCATTTTACAATAAAGGGATCTGTAAAAATTCAGGAATTAACAACAAAAATTTGGGCATTAAGTTACTGAGGCCGCATAGTGCAACCACCTCCACGTTGCACAATTTGCTCATTTTTGTTAAGTGACATACATTATCCCTTTTCTACAGTCATTGGATTTCTGAGTTAAAATGTCCAAAAATGACTAGACCTTTGTTATACATATTGTTGAGTTGTGTACTTTATCTAAAATGTTTACTTAAGGTAACAGTGCATTTCATTTGGTCGCCAGTTGCTCTGACATCCAGGAGAGAGTCCGAGAGTGAGGAAGAAAGTCTGCGACATGAACATGTGTGCCAGTCACATATAACATAGATTTTCACCAGCAGTGGTAGTTGTTTGATGGTGTGTTCACTTCCAGCAAAGCAAATTTTCACCTTCTGCAACAATGGTGGTCACCTCTGCGGATCACTGCTGCAGTCAGGTTGATAAACTGGATTGAAGATAAATACATTTTTTAATCCCAGAAGTTAAAAAGTCATCTCTGAGCTCTTCTCCCATAGGTAAACGGCTCGGGATCAGAGCAGAATCTGATGTGACTGCGGGTGTTTATTTCTCCTGAAGGTCTGGCTGAGACTGAGTTTTTTTGTTTTGTTTTGATTGAGCCACCCTTAGTTGCAAAACGTACATATTTCGCATTTAAAATGATCCTACGGAGTTTTTGACCATCAGCAGCAGTTTTAAGAGTGGGTCTCTTTTTGTTTCTATCTGTGCACGCTCACGAGGATGCACTCAAATTAAAAAGTTACCCAAAAACTTCTCTCCCTTTGGGCAAGACAGGTGTGCTGCCACTTGCCACTTTCGTACAAGCATGTAGTTGAGCTAAGTTATCTTTCTTTTTATATGATGCATTAAAAACAATAAATCCATTCAAAACAGGACAGCGAGATTTCAAGGGATAAAAGGTTAGTGTCAGAATAAAAGAGGAAAATCAAGGACCATTGATAAAAGGTGGGGAGTAGAAGTATAAATGGTGAAGAAGAGGAGAAGATAGAAATGTAGAAACAGAAACTTTACCTTCATCTGTGGAGGCATATATCTGGTTCTCCTCCATATGAAGCTGATTAGAGCCTGAGTCACCACCTCTCTGAGAGAGAGACAGAGAGCAAGGAGAGGAGAAGGAAACACCAAGATGATAAATCCAGTTATAATGCCCATAGACCAGGCATTGTATATAAACTGATTCATATACTATAGTAGCTACTATCTTATGGCCTGTTTTGCCTCAACAATTACCAAGGTACAAACAGCTAACACAACTGATGTATTTCTCTTGTCCTCTCACCTGAAACGCGCTGTGACACAGTTTTTCTACCCACTCCACACAGTCATCTTTGAGTGCAGCAAACACCATTGTCCTGGCCTGAGTCTCCACACAAAATGCTGACATGTTCTCCTGCAAACAGCAAAAATAGCAGCTTGTATTATTCTTTTAACTCTGTGTGATACATGTGAAGATTCTAACCAATGGCACAGGCTGACCATGGGACAGGCCTCAGCGTTCGGGGGGAGTCTGAGGACACTGATCAGTTCTGACAGTAGGACCACCTTCAGCTTCCTGTCCGCATGAGGCTGGTGGTGTCTCCTGACCCCAGCGCCATGATCAGCTCCAGCACCACCACCTGGAGAGAGTAAGGGACAAACAGACACAGGATTTATTTACTGAGAAAACCTAAAAGATAACCTTAGATAATTCCCCACAGGGGCCTGACACTGATTTAATGTTGTTTCATAACATTTGCCAAATTTAGATACAGCAGTCATATACAATTAGCTCTGTATTTTGAGCAGTGAAAATATTCTGCACAACCCTCTCATGGAGGAGACGCTGCATGAGGCAACTTGCTTTCCTGAATGCCAAATAGCCACAGGTGATAGCTTTAAGTAGGAGGTGTGAGGAGATTTTTGGCTGGATGAGAAATGGAGCAACCTTTAAAAGGAACTAGATTTAACTCCATGTGCTTTATAGTGAGAAACAATTTTTTTGTGTTGGAATATGTAGGTCATAAGACAAAGTTTTGCTCTAAAGTGATGAAAATATCCTGAATCCATAAAATCGCAGAGATAAGTGGAGATACCTGTTGAAGAAAAGTCAAATAAACAGAACAGCATTGTTACAGCTGGAACTGAAGTGTCCACTGGTTTTCAGTCATGGAAATTGAATCTTGTTTTTAAACATTGTTATAGAAGATGGAGCTCATCTTCTGTTTATGTCAGGACTACTCAAAGTGGGGTCCGTGGGCCAAAGTTGGATTCTCGCAAAAAAAATGATATATAATAAAAATAATAATGTTTTTGCTGTTTTATTTATTGTGAGGTAAAATGTTCTTTAAGTATTTAGCATCCTACTTTTTACATAATCGGCGCATGCCTCACAGATTGAAACTTTGCCTAGGAGGTCAGTCAGGTCAGGGAACTTGGGATCTTAGTTTTGCATCTTAGATTTTACATCTGCTGCTGGCACGTTGGACACTTACAGTGTGAGTGCCAGGGGTAAAAGTGTGGTTACTCCTGGTATATATGAAAGCATGACTCGACCTCGAAAGTCACAAAACAGTGTAATTTTTACTTTATGGCACATGTATAGCCTGGTTCCAGACGTGTGAATCACTGCTCACATCTCATATTCTTTGAGCAATTCAAATGGAATAATAATGAAGAATACAAGAATTAAAATTCAGTCTGATCATCAGGTGAGCACATGCATGCACTGCAAACAGCATCAAAGTGAAGGGATATGGCTCACCATCATTTTTGTAGTGCTGCTTTAAATCTTGCATACACATAAAATAATGGTGGTGTCATGCCTGTAGTGTTTTTTTGCACCAACAAATATTTTGCATGTTCAACTTTTCAAAGTAGGTGTTGTAATCAGTGCAACATGTTTCAGCCTATAAAACGCTGTGCTTGGACAGTGTTCTGTTGTGTTATTTACTGTGGATTTATTCTTCATGCAGTTCTTTAAAGAATGAAAATAATATAGAATAACTTATGGGACCATAGATTGATACATTGAGTGTGTCTTTTCAGTCTTGAGGTAAATCTTGTGCTTTCCCAGTGCAACTTCAAACACTTCGGCATCTTCACACACCTACTTGGCAAACATAGAAGAACACTCTGAACTCTGTTACACTTTGGACTTTGTATGAAATAATTTTGACATGAGCCTAGACCGGTTCTCATAACCAACACAGCAGTTTAGAGTTGGAGTGTTGGCCTGTCAGTTCTTACTGAATCTGCTTTTTTCTTTTGTGTGTGTGTGTGTGTGTGTGTGTGCGTGTGTGTGTGTGTGTGTGTATGTGTTTTTTTGTTGATTGCAATTCAGATGCAGTGCAAAGATAGTTAGACCTCTAGTGGCTGTCTGTGATTTGTCAATGCCGTATAAAATTCCTCCAAGAATCCCAGAAATTGATGAGAAATGAGAAAATGTAAAAAGTGATTTATAAGGTGAAAGGAAAATGTCACAGTGCTAAGAGACTTAAACTGAAGTGAAAACAGTGAGATGACATTGGTCTCTCTGTAATTATTATGAATTAAAAATATAAAGCTTAAAAGACAAAAGACTAAACACAAAAGTATATAATGTATGAAGTCATTGCTACAGATGTCTTAGTGCTAAACAGCTAAACATCCGTGAGGATAAAAATGAATAATAAAAGACTACAATTAAAAAGAAGTAAAGTATGAATGAGTTGTTCTCAAATGAAAAGGCAGACAAACTCAAATATATACAAGCACAGAAAACAAACACTAGAGGTCAACATTTTCATTTTTATGTCTCAGCTGAGGCTTTTAACATACAGGTCCTTTGATACAGATGATCTTGTGTGTGTGTAAATGTAATAATCTCAATCGCACATTTTTCTGTTATCATTATTCAGTAAATTTAATATCTACCGAAATGAGCTGATGAGAAACAATTGCATTGCTCTAAGGCCGGCATTAAGGAATCTCTTTTGCTTTGACACAAATATATTCCTATGTCGGCTAAAGAAATAGAGGTGAAGCTCCTTCCTTGTCCCCTCCTCTTTATTCAACCAGCTCTGACCGTATTAGATCAGCTCACTCTGTCCAAATCGACTGCAGTCCCTCTGTCATCATAAACACCCTGTCCAAGTCTTCATCTCGTCCTATATAACCCACCTCAGCTGGCCCAAGTTGTCCTTTTTATAGTATGGTACTTTGCTAAAGTCTAGTTATCATTCTAAAACTCCATGTCACTTTTCCTTGCTTGGATGATTTAATATGTATACTAAATGTATTATTTGCACATGTAAAGCCTGCACATGACATCAGACAGATGACTGGAGAGGAGCAGATGGATCCACTGAGCTTACATAATGCCATCACCAATTCTGGGCTCTATTTAAACTGTCAAACCTACTGCTCATGTTCTGTGCTGCTGCTCTCTCTCTGTTGTTGTCAAACACATCCACCACCACCAACCAGCATCCACCTGTGGGCTGTTTCCTCATGATTCCCCGTGACAGGGGCTGCACTCATCTCTCCCTGCTCGTGTTTTTTCTTCCCTGGAAGTGATATTAAGGTTTTCAGCCACTCTTCTACCCAATTTCTGAAAAACTCGAAGAGCATTTAGGATGCACAGTGGGTAGGAGTCACTAAAATGTGTGGATGGAGTTTGATATTATTTCAAATGAAAAGCATTTCCCTCATTCACCTGGGAATTACTTTAGAACTAAGCCTGCTAAAACAGGAATGGAATAATAAACTAAATCCAAACTCCTACAACAATTGATATTTAACAGCACCTTTAGTTATGTAGCCAAAAAAACTAAAAGGAGACTAACCACAGTAACTTTAATTGCTGCATTAAAACAATGTTTCCAAACCTTCTTGGCTTGTAACCCATTGCCACAAGATGTATGTCTTCCACATGTGACCAGATCGACCAAAACGTGATATTCTGTTTGTTGATTTTGTAATTTGTTTTATTTGAAAATAATTCTTAGGTAGCTAAAAAGGGTAAAGTTATATTAATTCACAAAAAATGCATTCTTTGGAGTTGAGTCTAAGTCATTTTGTGTAGCAGAAAGACACCAGAAATACATTTCTGCTACACAAAATGATGTTCTGCTATCCAGGCTCATGAATCATCTTACTACCTAACCTGTGACCCTTTGTGCTTACAACCAGGAGATGAATCTCTGCATTTATTGTGTGTGACTAAGGCTGAATTGTTTTTAAGTTACTTTAAGTAAGTTAGGTACCTTACATGAGTGTCATCATTTGGACTATTTTTTGTGTTGTTTTTGTGCTTTGCTCTGCTTGTGTGGTTTCAGAGGTATTCTGGTGAGGCTGGACGTGGTTTCCCGGTGGGACTGAGCAGCTACCTGACACACACACCTGCAGCGCATCGATTACATCTACTCTGCATGGTACATGGTCGAACTATCTCTCATGTTTTTGAGTCTCTCTAGTTGTTCTTGTGATCCCGTTCATCTAACCTTGCCACTCCCTCACTTTCTAGTGAAACCACTACTCTGGACCCAGTCCACGACCCAGCCGCCAGCACCTCTGCCACCAGCACACCAGCCACCAGTCTTCACACAATGTATCCTGCGCTTCAACTTGCCCACTTACCTCCACCTTTGCGAGTCTGCCTCTCATTGTCCCTGGATAAACCGGCCAGAGCCAGAACTACCTGCCACCTTTGACTGTTACTTACCAATCAAATAAATCCTTTTCCCTGTTCTGTTGTCTGCTCCAGGGTTCAAGTTAAAATTACCTTCTACTTATTGTAGCACATAAGTATGTTATTATCTTAATGTTGTTGCAATGTATTAATATTGTTATTTTAACCCAAATTATGAAACTTCCCCAAACCTAACCATGTAGTTTTCTGACAAATTGGGCGTAGGAATGTTGATGACATCATCAGTGTTAGTTGTTTTTTGTTTGTTTTATGTAGACTTTTTAGAAAGTTCCTCCAGAGCAACAGACAGTTTTCATGGGATGAGTACTACTCCCATTGATAACTAAATTCTTCTTCATGTGTAAAATCAGTGGAGTGTTTCTTTAAAACATTTCAGCTCATTTGACTGCTTGTGTTTGTTGTCCTGTTAGACTTAACTGTAGCCATGTCACAACATTGCCAGATCTCAGTCAGAGTACAATGTTACTATAGCTGCTATGAAATCAGACCAACGTTTGGATAAACTGAAACTTTCCTTTAACACATCAGTGGTACAAATGGTGATAGAAGTAGAAAACATTGCTGTACCTCCCATATCCTGGATCTCCAGTCGACCCACTCCCGTGCTACTGTGGGGACACAGAGACAACAGCACTGGCTTCCATTTCTGACAAGAAACAGAGAGAGATGGTTAATGACAGAGAAAATACAAGTTAGTGATGACAGGTCAGGATAATGCCATTGAACGAAACTATGTCACCACACTGGCATGTAAATACATCTACGTCACATAGCTTAAATGGTATGGTACGGCAGATTACATAATTTACCACATGTACAATCCCTCAGCCTCACTGTCAGTTTCAACGGTCCAACATGTGACACAGAGAGGTAAACATGAGTCACATCCTCTCTGTGTTCCATCAGAGGACAGTCACAGGGTAAAAAAGGGCAACCACCACACACCTCTGACCCAGTCGTCCCTTCAACATAAAAGAGAGAATGTATGCCATTCTTTGTGAGTTTTATTTTAATGTTACAGAAGTGGAATATAAACATAACATATATTATTACTCGAAGTGGCAGTAATATTTTTATGAAACCTATGTTTCATTTCATTAAACATGATGTTCCATGTGATGCATCTAAACTGATCATTTACAGCACTGTGGCAGTGATCTGAAATGGATCCTTCGTATTTCTGAACCAGTTTCAGGTTAAAGGTGTAATGGTTTAGGTTAAGATTATGGTTCATTCAGTGAAGTGAACACTGCAGTGATACCACACAGCATGAGTGTGTGCTATCTGTCAGAGCTGCACAGGAATGTGCAGCATGGAAATTGTGTTGTGTTTCAACTTGTTCGTTTGGTTTCCTGCTTTCCACACAGACAGACTGAGAGCTTTTTCTACCAAAGCTGTGGATCATATTTAATTCCCTCAGCTAACTGTGGAATGTGAATGAAACTGGTAAAATGATATATTACACATGTTATCTCACCTGTTATGTACAGTACTTTAAGTACAGAGCCATGCAGTATTAAAAGCTAATTTGACAGTACATTATTTTTCTATCTGTCTTTCCTAGTTACATATTTCCAGCAGTGTTCCTATGAGGTTGATATAACTACATGTTTATTGATGTAATCATAACACAAATCAATTATTATCCATTGCAAGAAAGCAAGGTTGTATGTTCAATCATAAATGATCACTGCTTCTGAGAAACAGCAATGTTCAAATCAGGTCTGTACTCACTTTGCCAGCTTTGCGTGGTCGTAGGTAAACCTTCCCTGTTTTGATCTGGGCGTCCATCTGGGGAGCAAACACACTTCAGTTCTGAAAGAGAGATGTACAAGACTTTCTTTCTGTTCTTTTGTTTTCTTTTGGTGAATAGTGGACTCGGGGCGTGCCCACAGTGAGACATTCTTGAAATATGATCCTCACCTGATACACATACGCAGAGAGAGGTGCAGCTGAGATTGTGCAAGTGAGAGTGACAAAGTTCAGGACTAATCCACTGTTTCAGTTTTTTTTATGAACCATTTCAATTTTCATTCTAGAGTTTACTTAACTTCACACACCAGAAAGACATTATGACACTACAAGGACATAGCTATGACACAGACAAAACAATGGTTTTCATTATGACATTTACTGTATATACATCTTTATCTATACTTATTTCTATGTAAAAACACGATGACCGGAGTAAGAGGTTGCATTGTTTAATAATAGAAGTTCATCATAATGAACGCACACACACATGCACATACGCACACACAATATGCTTTCATGTCACAGTTGGCTGCTGGAAAGATATTGAAGCTTGTTTGCTCAGCCTCAGTAAGGAGTTGTAGTTGAATAGAAATAAAAGCACCTTACATTACAAAGTAATACAGTACAATACAACAAAAAGGTGATTCATCAATGCTGATTTTGAGCATGAATTATCCATAATGACACCAGGTTATGAAAGAGGCTTCAGGAAAGGTCGCTGCTAAATATAATGAGGTTGTGAGTTTACATGCAAAGGAACAAAATCTGCTTCACCTTGGATGCTTCCTCTTCTCCAAGCAGATTTCTTCTCAGCAGCTGCTGAGGAAGATGAGGACTGAAGAACATACTGATCTGTAAAACTAATTGTACACTCTATTGTAATTCAATACTCAAACTCATCACTGCTGTAATAAATTCTCCCTCCTTGAACTGCCTTAGTTAATTGTTATTGACACAGTGTCATTGATTTGTGAAGGCCCCTGGTAAAATCAAACTGTTCTAGGGTGCTGTATTGGACTGCTTTACATTGTAACGAGTTTCTAATGGCCTGTCCGACTCATTTAAATGCAGGAATAATGTACAAAAAAATTTTTTTGTTTAGTTTTCTGTGTAGAGAGTGCTTAGCTGTATAAATGACAACAGAGAGCAAATGGAGGGCAAAGGACCAAAATGACCATTATGGTCGGATTAGTCAACATTGCCAACAGTATGTTCTTTGTCCATGTCAGTACACTCTGATGTGCATCACTAATAACTGTAAGGGTTAGTTTTATATACATTGGTTAGGTATAGGCACACAACAATTTGGTTAGGTTTAGGGAGAGATTATGGTTTGGATTACATAAACTGCTTATGGTTATATAAGGTTATGGAAACATCATGGTTGGGGTTAAAATTACTGTTTCACTGTGGTTAGGGACACATCATATCATACATTGCCTGGCCAAAAAAAAAAAAAAAAGTCACCACCTGGATTTAAGTAAACAAATAAGTAAGAGCCTTCCGTTGGATATTACTGCAGTGATTAATATGTTTCAGCTGGCAACAAGTTATTTAACCCTTACTGATGCAGTGAGTAGCTTCTCATTTCTTAAACAACCATGTCAGAAGACATATCCTGTGGTCGTGGAAAAGATGTTACTCTGTTTCAGAAGGGTCAAATTATTGCCCTGCATCAAGCAAAGAAAACAACTGAGGTGATCGCTGAAACCATATAAATTGGGTTATGAACTGGCCGACGCATTATTAAAACCTGGAAGGATAGTGGTGAACAATCATCTTCCAGAGAGAAATGTGGCCAGAAAAAGATCTTGAATGATCGTGATTGGAGATCACTTAAATGTTTGGTGCTATGCGGGGTCGAGGTGAAGTCTGAACAAGTGAGTTTTGAGTCTTTAGCGGAACATGGTGAGTGACTCTGCTGTCCTGACATTGGTCGGGAGTTCGTTCCACCACTGAGGTGCCAGAACAGAGAAGAGTTATGACTTTGCTGAGCGACCTTTGTTTGCTCTCAGCAATGGCGGTACCAGTCAGCCAGCTAATGTAGTGGAGTGAAGTGCTTGTGCTGGGGCGTGTGGTCTGACCAGTGTTTGGAGGTAGATGGGTGCAGTTCCGTTGACGGCCCTAAAGGCCAGTACCATCATCTTGAATTGGGCCGATTCTTGACAGGGACTGACAGGTCCATGTGAGGACAGTCTTTCCCTGGGATGAAGAGGAGTTAAGTTTTATTAAGGTTGAGCTTGAGGTGGTGCGCAGTTGTCCAAGTGGAGATGTCTGTCAGACATTCCGAGATGCGCGTTGCAACGTGGGTGTCGGAGGATAGGGGAAAAGAGAGGAACAGTTGGGTGTCATCTGCATAACAGTGCTAAGATAATCCATGTGATGTGATTGCAGAGCCTAGTGATCTAGTGTATAGTTAAAACAAAAGTAGTCCTAGTACTGAGCCTTTAGGGACTCAGTCACTGTGAAGAGGGCCGTCTCAGTGGAGTGAGCAGTCCTGAAGCCTGACTGATGGTCGTTTTGTGAAAAATAGGAGGAAAGTTAGTTGTAGACGGCGTGTTCCAGGGTTTTAGAGAGGAATGAGAGAAGAGATACAGGTCTGTAGTTTCAGATGTCAGCTGAGTCTAGGGTGGGTTTCTTTAGGAGTGGCTTTACTGTAGCTGTGGTGGTGTAGGTGGTGAGTAATGGTAAGATGTCGTGTGAGATGTCTTGGAGAAGGGAGGAGGGAATTGGCTCAAGGGAACAGGTGGTGGCACGGTTAGACGTAACTAATGTGTGAGCATCTTCAGAGGAGAGAGGGCTGAAGCAGGTAAGGCCATCAGAGGTGTACAGAAAACCTACACACACAGATCAGTACTTGCTGTTTGACTCTCATCACCCACTGGAGCACAAGTTGGGAGTCATCAGAACCCTAAACCATCGGGCTGAGACCGTGCCCACAAAGACAGAGGGGAAGGAGAAGGAACAGAAGCACATCAGTGGAGCACTTAAAACCTGTGGTGACCCAAACTGGACCTTTATCATAACCTATAAAAGATCCAGAGCAGACAGAGAGGAGAAGACGAGAAAACATAACATCGTTATTCCTTCTGTCGCAGGAACATCTGAGAAACTCAGGAGGATCTTCAATAAACATCATATCCCGATTCACTTTAAACCCACCAACACAGTGAGGCAGAAACTTGTCCATCCTAAGGACAAATCACCCAGGCATAAACAGAGTAATGGAGTTTATGCTGTTCAATGCAGCCAGGACTGCACAGATTTGTACATTATGGAGACAAAAAAACTTCTCCATAAACAGGAGGGCCAACTCCTCAGGTCAAGACTCCGCTGTCCACTTACACCTGAAGGAGAAAAATCATCCCTTTGAGGACAACAATGTAAACATCTTGTCCAGAGAAGACAGATGGTTTGAAAGAGGAGTAACAGAATCCATCTATGTCAAACTGGAACGACCGTCTTTGAACAGAGGAGGTGGCCTAAGACATTACTTATCAACCACCTACAATGCTGTACTGAGTTTTCTCCCCAGACAGCTTAACTCTGAAACTCAGAGCAACTCTGTAAGGACACTCCCACACAGAGGTTAAAAGCCTGCAACTCTCCTCCAGTTAGTTAGAAGTGAAGAAGCCTCTTGGAAGTTTAGTTGCCTATGATGCAGCACTTAGAATCTGTGAATATGGTTTGCATTGTAGTTGTAAACAGATGTCCTTAGATGGCATTTATGTGACGTTCATTCATATAGCCTTTGAACTGGACGTTTTACAAATGTGCTGATGTAGCCAATTTCCGTCTTCTATAGTTATGAGAGGGACACATCAACTTCCAGCCTTCAAAGAGTCAGTTTATGTCAGAACCATGCCCTGATGTTTCCACTATTTCTGCAGAGTCTCTCTGACAGGTGAGTGTGACTTGATGCTGATAGCAACATGGATCATACCATTGTTATTGATGTAATATGTATCTTTGATGGATACATTTCATATATACATCATATCCTTCTTTCATATCAAGTTGGTTTGCTTTATGTGCATGAATGTGCTCCTTAGCAGGGATACAATACAAAAAGGAATGGCATCATTTCATTAGCTGCACCAGGAAAATGCTTCAAGTACTGGTCCTAACAGTCACATGTTAGCCTACCACTCGAGACTATTGCATATTAGTAAGACTTTTTTTAAGAAAATAGACTTTGCATTTCAATTCATGATCTGACTGTCAGCCGACCACAGTAGAATGTGGAAAACACAGAATGCACCTACCAATCCCTTCAAATAATCGCTTGCCACCCATCACATAAGCTTCCTATCACCCACCTAACTCCAGACTTCTATTTTTTACTTTTTTTTTACATAGCAACAGTCCTGTGAGTCTTTGAGAGTCTCAATAACATTGCCCCTTAAACACATTTAGATATAACGTCATGTCTTGTAAACACATTTAGTTCTCCATCCTTATGCACTTTTCTGTAATTATTATAATTTTTGCAGAGATGATGGAACTCCTTTCTCTTAGGCCAGGTACTCCAAGGTGAACAACAAAAAGTCCAGTAAGTAGAGCTTGTACACATTACTATCAAAATGCATAGTAAAAATAATGACAATGTGAAACTACGTAAATTACTCTGCAAGTGACATTTGCTAATCCTCCAGAAAAGTAGAATTGGTAAATATGAAATGACTGCAAATGGCACAATTCTGATGTAACAGAGGCCATTTCTGGTTGTTTTCAGGAATATTTTGGCTACCACAGAGTCCAGACCTTAACCCCACTGAGAATCTTTGGGATGTGCTGGAGAAGAATTTACACCGTGTGAATGTGTGCCCTAGTCAAAGCTGAAGGCGGTCCAATGAAATATTACAGTGTGTTACTTTTTTTGGCGCCGGGCAGTGTACTTGGTATACCAGTATACTACTAACACTTGGACATGGTTAGGGTCAGACTTGAAAAAAACAATGTTGATTCTGAAACAGGAAATGCACAGCAGTCTCCCATGTTAAACTCTGACTTGTTGGTGATCCCTTCATCCACCTCATCCTAACTCCCTATGTGGACGTTGTCCATGTAGATTAAAGGATAATTTAACTACTCACATGTTTTTTATAAGGTCAAAAAAACAAACAAAAAACAACTGAAAAAAAATCTCAAACTGATTTGAAAAGACGTTATTTACCCCACTTTGAAGACAAAATCTTCACTGTAGCTGCTAAGCTAAAAGGGTAAGCATGCAACCTGCCAGAAGTGGGTGCACGAGCTTGACCGCACATCAAGGTTGTAAATAAAGTCTTCTGTTAATGAATTTGGGGTCTATGGCTGGACCAGTTGTATGGAGTCATTTTTGGGGTTTTTTTAAGTCCACAGCTACTTCAGTTGTTTAACTACGAAACTTCACCCGACTTGCCATCAGCTTGAGGAGATAATGACTTAATTTTTGGGTGAACTATTCCTTTTTGACTTCCTTGAAGAACTATGGCTGCTAGAGGGGGCTGAAATGATGAAATAATGAAATAAAATGTTGTTGCTCTTTGGGGGACAGCCTCCATTTGGCAAACCAAATCAACCACTTTCCCTGTGTTTTCCTCTTGTTTGCCCATATTTCTGAGGAGGTGAAGGACTCTAAGATGACAGCTGTGATAGAATTTATGTACGCCCAAACCTTTTCTCCTTAAAAATCTACTGCGGTCTTAAGTATTGACTAACCATCAACCTTGAGATGAAATAATGAATTTAGATCTACGCACCCATGTTACAGGCTGCCAGTCTGTGTCACTCTTCACAAGGACATGTGTCCTGGCTGGTGTAGCCTCTCTATCTTTTAGCGCTCCATATGGGTTAATGTTAACAAACCCTGAAGGTTAAGAGACTAACACCCTGAACTCCAGCAGGATGAAGCACTCACATTTCTGTGTGCAGAAGAACAATACTACTCCTGATCATGCTGCAGTAAGATACAACTACAAAAGAATAATTTTTAAAACTGTGTACAATCTGAGAAGATTGTGGAGCCACCTATTATGCACTGCTTCTACAGTGTTTTTAAGGAACTGGCTAATTTCTTGGCTTTATTTATACCTTAACTTACCTTTCAAAGGAATGAATATGATTCTGGTTGGTTTTAAATTGATTCACTGTATATCTGTTGTATTTGATTTCTTAGAACAGCTGAATTTTATAAATCACCTCTTTTACTGTCACCAAAAACACAGGTGAGGAACATGTTTATCATCATGACAGTCCTACCTAAGTTACATACTGTTTAATTGCTAAATACTCCTCTATGTTCATCAGCTAGTCACCAACTTTGACATGTAGCATGCAGTGGGATTATCCAAGTTTTTTTCTGTGAAAACAGCTCCCTGCTGTGGTCTAAAATTACGCTGAACCTAAACACTGAAGTTGCTGGCTATAAAAAAAAAATAGCTGAAAGAGCCTAAAACAGTCCATATAGCTGAGGAGAATTTTAGAGGGAGATAATAATTCTCTGTGGCTCCATCACTATGACAGACAACATTCAGATCACACATACGGTAGTCATTAGATCCATTGTTTATCTGTAGAGGGAATTAGCTCCAAAACTATAGGGGACAGTATAACCATTAAGTACAGCTAACTTTATTGTAGTAATCTTTGGCTGAAGCGACTAGCTGCCATTGGCAAGTTAGCCCAGTTAGCTGGGAGCTAAGTGGCTCTATTAGTTGATGGAGTCTGCCTGGACTCAGATCATGGGAGAGTCAATGTGGGCAATGGGGCACTGTTCGACTGGGCCAAGTGAAGACAGCTGGACACCTGGCTGGGACTGATCACAGCCTCTGAGGCCTTCAGACGCCAAGTTGAAGAAGGGGGATACAGTACAGAGGTGATTACAGCCGCTCTGACAGGACTATGATTCCAGGGACGAGAAGACACGGCAGGCAGGGACAGGAGAGGCATGAAGCGGTGGAGAGAGAGTCAGACATCAGCAGTAGGTCAAAACGGTGTGATTAAGTTTACATCCAGTTTGAATGAAGTGTGTTTTACAATAAATTCACAGGGCATTAAGCTCGTGTTAGTTCAGTAAGAAAGAGAAATTAGAATTCAGACGGTGTGCAGTTGTATTTTTCCATTAAGTAAAATAAATGTAAAAATATTTCCTTTCTTGACATTTTTGAGTTTATTTTGTTTACTTCTTAGACTAAGTAGCGAATTTGCTGCTGTATATATTTCCCAGCTGAAACTACAGGGTCTATAATATCAGATATGTCACCTCTTGCTAGCTGGTTAGCATGCTAACTTCAGCAGACATCTCTGAAACACAGTACTGTACATAGACGTCTATGACATGAAGTCAACACTGTTGTTTTTTCACACTCTGTTGATAATGTAAGTTCATTTTTTGAATATTTTTGAACTAAATTCTTGTAGTATCTTACATATTCTCCTTTAAACAGAATTGGGTGACACCAGATATGGATATGGACATGATAGAGAGGAGACAAACCACTTGAAGCATTTTGAAGAGAAAAGTCTGTAATGCCAGAGATGGTGATTGTATGACACTCTACGCATATCCACACACTTTCTGGTTTGCACTAATTGGACAATTTGTAATACCGATATTTATTATTTATTGTTTGTAAATAACAATACCAAACTGTTTATACGTACACTGTTCATATTATAAATACGATGTCATATTGTAAATACCAGGTTCATATTGTAAATACTATGTATATACGAGTTAACTCTATTTCTTATCTCTTATTATATTGTTTATTTTTTACTTTTTATTATTGTTTAAGTGTGATACTGTCCTTTGGCTGCTGTGACTAAGGAATTTCCCCATTTGCGGGACAAATAAAGGATTTCTGATTCTGATTCTGATTCTGATTGCAACACTCTAGATTGAGCTGTAAAAGGAGTTGGTGTTGTGAATCCGTGCACATGCGTAGTAGAAGTTTAATCTGTGGGTGAAATGCATTTAAATCTTACTTTTGGGCAAAGTCACCTAACTTTTTCAGCCTTTTTTAATCAGATTTGACTGGTGACTATACATGCAGTTTTTACCTTCTGAAGACATTCAAACATTCAAAAGTGAAGTTAAATTCCTTTTAAACTTACCCCTGTCTTGGTTTACACTTTTGGGTCTAACATAAAACAATCTACAAATTGTATCCCCCCATTCATTTAGACAGGGGCCTGGTCTTGTCTGTCTGAAAAACTGCCCGGGGTGTTGCCAAGAAGGTGGACGAGTGGCAAGATTTGCCTTAAGGACTTTGGTGACACTTAGGACAGGGAACCAGAGGTAAATATTTAACAAAAGATAATGAGCTCTCTGCACTTTTTTTTTCATGTTTTGGATGTAAGACCTGCAGGCAAAAACAAAACAGCCACAGCAAACATAACAAATGTATTTCAAAATTCTGGGTTCATTATAACAAACCAATAAGAACACTTTCTGTTTGGGTCATGTGGTCTGTGACCCAGAAAGATTCTCTTCACATTAGTGGAAAATCACGATCCCATGTTCTCACTAACAGATTGACTTTTTCTAAGCCAGGGAATCTTAACATACAGGCGTGATGATTTGCATAATTACAATGTAGTGCACCAGGATAATTGGGGTTATTTTACCTTATGGCATCCTTTCTTAATGTGACCTCTTGATGACCTCTTTGTAACATTTGTATCATGCTGAACCGTAAGGGCACATCATAACATACAGTTCTATGGGAGGCACTTCTGACAGAGCTTTTCCTAATCACTATGCTGACGGTTAACTGTACCTGCCACTAGGGAGGGGGCTGATTAGGCTGCGACTTAATTCTACGGGGCAAGTCAGCATGAACTAAGCACTCTCAAAAATCACAGTCCCATTTATACACACCAAAAAAAGAGTCTAATTCAGGGTATGACTGCTGAGTGTGCCACTTTTGCTTAAAAGCAGATTTGATAGCATGTGAGTGAGCAGAATAAGTGATACTGTAACAAACTCTTTTACTCTTTCTGCCCACTGACTTTTGAAGATTTATGTCCGTGCTACTCCATAGGCTTCATCAATAAAAGAGGATGGAGGAGAGAAGAAATAAATAGAGGTTGAAGGGATTTTTTTTTTTTCATATTAGTAGCTTTTTGAAGAAAACCCTCAGCGGTATGGCAGATCCTTCTCAGAAAATTAATTTAAAAAACTAGAGGAAAATACATTTTGGCAGTTGACATCACCCCCACTCCCTGCTTTCCCCCAGGGACCAATAGAGGATCACCAGCCATACCAAACTCCACCCACAAACATTTCCTCTTGATTTATAAGCTCTAAGGCTGGTGTGGTTATAGATGGAATAGAATCACTAATGACATCAGAGAGCACTGTGGCAGGAAGGTCCTTCATAATGATTTTGAAATTCCCTTCGGTATGGGCATGTAGACTGTAAAACCTACCTGATTTTATATACTAGATGGCTAATTTGTCTTTACATTGTATAGTGTTTACAAGGTTAATTCCAGAGTCTGGAACAGCATGGTGAAATGATGTAAACACTAATGATGTGTGTCTGTTTATTAACGCAGAGTGTTAATAAAGCGCTGGAAGCATGTTTAGCTCCAGCAGCTGTGAGGGGGCACAGAGAATAAAGGAGAGAACCCACAGGATAACACACTGCAGAGCAGAGAGCAGAGTGTGTGCGTGTGTTGGTGAGATTTGTTCAACATTTCACTGTCAGTTGCAGAATGGCCTAAATGAGGGTCATCCTTCCCTCAGAGGAAGGTCACCTCTATAGACCCACGCACACACATGAAGTGCCTGCTGTTTGGTGTATGTGTGTCTAACATATCATGACTGTTTCACTATTCTGGCTGATATTTCACAGAGACACAGATGAGAACAGTTATGTGATCCAGATGAAATAATGTGTCTTAATGGTGGCTGTAATGAAAGTCTCTCAGTGAAAAACAGCCACATAGCCACGATAGTCCACCACCCTCCAAACACTGAAGTAAAGAGAATAAACTGAAAAAGAGATTACATTAGCATGGTAAAGTATAGTATAGTATAGTATAGTATAGCATAGTATAGCATTGTATAGTATAGTATAGTATAGTATAGTATAGCATTGTATAGTATAGTATAGTATAGTATAGTATAGTATAGAATAGTATAGTATAGTATGGTATAGTATAGTATAGTATAGCATTGTATAGTATAGTATAGTATAGTATAGTATAGTATAGCATTGTATAGTATAGTATAGTATGGTATAGTATAGTATAGTATAGTATTGTATAGTATAGTATAGTATGGTATAGTATAGTATAGTATAGCATTGTATAGTATAGTATAGTATGGTATAGTATAGTATAGCATTGTATAGTATAGTATAGTATAGTATAGTATAGCATTGTATAGTATAGTATAGTATAGTATAGTATAGTATAGTATAGCATTGTATAGTATAGTATAGTATAGTATAGTATAGCATTGTATAGTATAGTATAGTATAGTATAGTATAGTATAGAATAGTATAGTATAGTATAGTATGGTATAGTATAGTATAGTATAGCATTGTATAGTATAGTATAGTATAGTATAGTGTAGTGTAGTATAGTATAGTTTAGTATAGTATAGTGTAGTGTAGTATAGTATAGTGTAGTGAAGTATAGTATAGGATAGTGTAGTGTAGCATAGTATAGTGTAGTATAGTGTAGTGTAGTGTAGTATAGTGTAGTATAGTATAGTGTAGTGTAGTATAGTATAGTATAGTATAGTATAGTATAGTGTAGTGTAGTATAGTATAGTGTAGTGTAGCATAGTTTAGTGTAGTATAGTGTAGTGTGGTGTAGTATAGTATAGTATAGTGTAGTGTAGCATAGTATAGTGTAGTGTAGTATTGTATAGTGTTGTGCATTATAGTATAGTATAGTATAGTATAGTTTAGTTTATTCTAGTGTAGTGTAGTGTAGTATAGTATAGTATAGTATAGTATAGTGTGGTATTAGGATAGTAGAGTATAGCATAGTAAAGCATAGTATAGCATTAGTATAGTTTAGTCTGGTATTAGTATATTATAGTATTAGTAGGGTGTGGTATTAGTAGAGTAGAGTAGATTAGAGTATTGGACAGTACAGTACAGTACAGTGCAGTGTAGTATGTCCAAAACATACAGTAATATGTAGACACAAAAATAGATGCTAAGCAGGTCAGTGGAATAAATACATTTATATACATTTTCATTTACTCTAAAAATAAGTTGTTTTTACATGAGCCTCATATGTACACAGCAAATAGTTACAGTGAATTCACCCGAGAGAGCATAATGTCTGCTGTAATCTGAAGGACAGACTGGCTGTTATGCTCTGTGTCCTTTGGGATGTTTAATATAACAAGGAGGTCTGAGGGGTCTACTCGCCCACACTGATTGGACTGTTATAGGCTCCTAGCAATGATCCAAAAACGTGTTTGTAATGAACAGTATCTGTAGCAGTTACCCATCCGAGACAGAGTGAGAGAGTGGGATGAAATGATATGACATCCACAGTTGGTGAGCATGGATGATAGGAAAGTTTCCATAAGAGCATCTTCCATGTAATCTGCTTGACTGTTGATTGGAACCAATAATGACTGGGATTCAAGCGCTCCATACTAAAAAGCCCTTTTAGAGAAATGCACTTCTGTTTCTGTTAGCTTAAATCTGTAGGCCAATTCTGAAATTATGTTAAAAATTAACTGTAGAAGTAGCGGAAGCCTCTGGAAAGAAACTGAGGAGGAGCAGCTGTTGATGTGCACTTAGCATAACTGCCTGTTTTTCAACTTTTAAAATGATCAAGAATTTCCCTCAACGTCCATGATAATATCTGGTCAGTGTTGTATGAAAGAAGATATAATACGGATGACGTTGGAAAATACAAAAAAGTAGCTCACAAAAGCAGGTGAAGTTTCCTTGAATGTATATTTGTGTGATTTTATGTAAAAAGAAGGCTAGCATTTAAATATACAATAAAACAATGTAAGCAAATGATAGAGGGTAAATACATGCTAACATTCATGCTGCACAGGTGTACACACTATCACAAAAGCAGTATGTTTGCCACAGTATGCAGTGTAAGCCTGCAGTCATTGCTGTAACATCTGTTTTGAGATGACTTTGAGTTGAATTGTCATGAGACTGTTGACTAGTGCTTGATCCCTCCTGGGTTCCCAATTTAAAAAATCCTAGGCCCACCCCAAAGACACTCAAGTCACCCTGGACTCAAAAGGCATCAGTATCACCATCAACAAAGTGTACAACGACTTTAAAGGTGAGGATAGAAGGGAGGACCAATAAGGTCGGCTTCAGTCTTCATACGTAAGAGTATAGAGAGTATTTCAGGTCAGTTCACGTATAACATTAATATGTGTGTGAGTGACCACTTGTGAACCAAATTCACTTCCCCACTCTATATGCAAATAAACACGTACATCACTGGGACAAACAGAGATGAGGGGGGGTCCGACCTCACCCAGACTTCAGCTGCATGCTTGCAACAACAGCATGCATGGTGCACCAGAGGCCTGCTGCACCTTTGATTCCTGACTCCACAAAGTCAGGAAAGAAGAAACTAAAGACAGCCTGCACAACTTTCCAAAGTGTGCATGGAATGGAGAAAGAGCGAGAGGTGCAGGACCCTACGCCAGCAAAGGCCGACTGGAGAATCACCGTAAGCAATGGTTGATGGTTTACAGGTTAAACAAGTGTAGGCTAAGATTCACTAAGTCCAAACTTAGATCTTTTGGGTTACTTTCAGTACTCTCAGCTTTGAATGATGCAAGCACAGTCTGTTTTAAGGTTCCTCCATTTACGTCCTATTGTGTTCCTAAACACAGCTCCATTTATACCTGGTCCAACCCCTGAACCTCTTTGTCTTTGTGTAATGTCTTGTAGTTTATATGTTGCTGTCATTGTCAACTCTTGTAGTAAATAAATGTTCGACCATCAAGTCATTGTTTGTGGTTTTTGTACATTTTATAGTTCGGTCACTGAACACATTCCACATACCTGATTGGGAAGGGGTTTCACTGTGTTATTGTACTGACTATGAGGTCATCTCGCTGGTGGAGAGACTAACTAACTAATAGTCTGCATAATGAACTTAATTAATGCCCTATTAATACTAATATTTTTAGCTATAATTATAATCTTACACAAGAATAGGAAATAATTTCACTTTCAAAACTTCAACAAGTGTTCTCTGTTCCCAAATTCTTACGGAGGAATTTTTTTTTGAATTTTCTTTGGAATTGGGGTTGTACTTGGGTCAGAGCAGGATAGAACATGTGGAAGTAGGAGTTGACAGGCAATGTTAAAAGTTTCACCATGCTGCTCTGTAAAACCCAGAACCTAATGTCTAATTCATAACCTGCACATTAGTGAGAGGAGGATGAAGGATGGAGGCATGAATGACAGCGATGCACAGCAGACATCTCCAATGTTCCTCGAACATGTCGGAGTGTCATGCTGGTGCCTGCACCCTCAAACTCCTCCACTCCCTCTTGCTCTGTGTGTGGCTTTGTTTATGTTGCAGGTCCAACTGTACAACACCTATTCCTCAACGCTTCAACACATAACAATTTGGCTGTATGGTGCAAATGATACACAGCTTCTCAGACTGATCCTGTCTTATAGTGTTTGAAATAGGTAGTTAGCCATTTTCTAGAGCATTGTAAGAAGAAAGCCTCTTTGTTCACTATGCTTCAACAGACAACAAGAGATGTGCTTTACATGTCAAAGCAGGGTAAACACAGCTGCAAGTAATATCATTAATTATGTCAGTGCTTGCTCATTACCTTATATAAATGAACGTAACCATAATAAGTCTATTAACTGCAGCTGTGTTTCCATGCTAGGACACCTCTGTAGTGAAGCTCCCCGAGAGGCAAAGGAAAGCAGTTCTACAGTGACACATAACATAAAGTTTGTACATTTTTAGACTCAACAAGTACACCACTGAATCTGTGTTAATCAGCTAATCCCAGAGTGTTTGTAACAAATTCAAATAGATGCTCAGATTTTCTATGGAAATCGCAATACATTTACTCATCATTCCTATCATCCAGCAGAGCTAAAAACACCACCTGAGTTTTCTCAGTGACACAGAAAAAGGCTTACTGTACAGCATGACAATTATATTACTGTAGCATTACAAAGCACTGACATACTATCCAGTGTTTGAGGAACAGTAGAGTATAAGCCTTTTGTTTGACTGGAAGGGTTGCTGTTAAACATCACTCCTTCACAGAGAACAATGACTGTTAGTTACACTACTGCAGTGGTAACTGAAGAGGAGGCTGGAACCTCCAACAACTTCACTGTCTGAGGCAGCAAATATGTCTCCAGTCAAAGTTTCAGGCTCCAAAGGAGAGATATCTTCATTTACAAGGGGCTTTATTGTGCTGATTGCTGTGCATTGTGAGTGTAGCCCATGTATTTGTCTTGTGTTTTTGTGTTTCGTGCCATTGCCCTCACAAACACACAGACAGGACAAAAAGGACAGGAGTCGATCTAAGAAGTCATTAAGGAGCGACGCACAGTAAGTGCTGAGGGTGGGACAGGCTTTCCAGCATTAACACATTTTCAGGATGGAAATAAGTATTAAAAAGTATTAAAACATTCATGAGACTACTCAAGTGTCAAGCATAATCAATTTCTCCACTTTCCATCTATAAACACTCACATCTCTCCAACAACAGTAAATAGTGTTTGCTTCTTCACTGCCACACTTTTGTGCTTTCAAAACACAAAACATATAGAAGCAGTGCTACTGAAAGGTTAAGTTCTACATGATTATCACAATTACACATATCACTTTATCATCAGTACCCAACATCTAATTAACGTATTCACAGACTACAGTATGAAGAACCAACTTGTATGTTCTGTCCACTCTGACTTTAAACTCAATTCTGCACTCATATACTAACCTAACTCTAACCCATTTTTTACTGTGGCCTGTAATCCTCTTCTGTAAAATATGCAGGATACCTAGTTATTAATTATTTTTCATAATCTGAACATGGCAGGCTGATTGACACTTTACGCAGGAAGTCAGTCCATTGAGGTAATTTGGGATCCTTGTACCATTGTGCATCTTAAGAACACATTATATAAGGTGTTTGCATCTTTGGCCCCTGGACCACCGTCAAGTTTCAGTTTGGGCCATCCAAAGGAAAGGATTTGGGCACCTCTGATATACTGTGAAGAAGAAACATTATTAATTACGTATTTAAAGGCCATTTAAAATAAAAATAAAAATAACAAAGATAATAGAAACACAATAGGAGGAAAAAAGTCAAATTTAACTGACATAAAAGTTATTAATTCAAACTATCAGACAAATCTTAAGTGCTGTACCAAAGGCAACTGGACTTGTTTCAGTTTCTTGAAGACATTTAACCTCTCATCCAAGAGGCTTCTTTAGTTCTGAACTTCAGAACTGAAGAAGCCTTCATCAATATCTTAATAACTTTTAGTTACAGCAGGCAAAATGGATTGTATGGATGAGATGTAAACATATTTTGTGCAACACAAAACTGCTGAGAATAGATCAGCAAACAAAAATATACAGTAGAAAGAAAACATGTTCTGTTGTAAATTCAGCACTGTGTCAGTATTCAGACACTTAAGTGTTAGAGCTGTGCCTAATGACTGTGAGGCTAAAGAGCTGCCTCTCGGCTTTAACTTGAGGGTGTTTGCATCCACATCTGATAAACCGTGCAGAAATTGCAGCTCTTTTTATACACAGGCTACTGCCTCACACTGTTCGCCCAATATGATTACATGTAAGTCACCAATGTATCCTCATAGTCAGGGTGTAATTTGAATGTAAAGTGCTGTAATAGAGCCACGATGAGCAACCCAGCACTCTCAAGTTCTTAGGGACAGCGCTGAAACCATTCTGGCCTCAGGGTATCTCTACTCTACCCACGCCTACTTTGGCCACATATGGCAAACGGTCATCAACACAGGCTACTTTACAGCCGGGAATCACAGCCACATGCGACTCTATGAGATCCTGCCTAACAGAGCAGAATGAGAGGGTTAGGCAGATGGAGAGAGAAATAGAGAGAAAGAGAAGTAGAAGGGAAGAAATGAGGAGGATGGCAGGAAGGAGACCTACATACAGACATACACAGGGAGGGAGAGGAGAAGGCACTAGAATGCATGGGTGGGTGTTCAATTTGATCCACTTGGATAGGCTTCTAATTTCAGCTGGCAAAATTAACAACACTGTTAGTGATTGGCTGAGCTGTCTGCCAGTCGTGCCGATCCGGAGAAGGGGGGCGGGTCCCTCTGCCCCCGTGCTTGACGAGGGCAGAGAACGAGCCCAGAGCAGAGTGTGAACAGCTGTCGAGCGGTCCGCCGCGTCTCCTCTCTGCCCCGTCTCACCCGACTCATCCATTCTGTGACATGTTTGGAGCCCGGCTTGATTTTCCGTTCCAGTAATGGGAATGAAGCGAACACAAAAACACTTTTTTGGAGTTCCTGTTGCTACAGTATGTGCGTGAGTTGCCCCCCGCGTCTTGTGTGACCACAGCTGGAGCACGAGCGCTGTTCGCGGTGCTGAAAGCTTCACGAGCCGCGAGGACAGAAGAGGTGTCCGAGCCGCGAGGAGAGAGATGAGGAGACAGCAGCTCTCTGTGGCGGGCTTCATCCTCGCATGGAAACTGTTGGTGCTCAGGTGAGACTGGCTTTATGTTACCTGCCACCTGTCAGCTAGATAGATGGACGGATGGACGGACGGACGGATGGATGGATAGATAGATAGATAGATAGATAGATAGATAGATAGATAGATAGATAGATAGATAGATAGAGAAAAAAGGTGGAACTGGAAAAAGTTGCTGTCATGACATCCTGCTCATACCAAAATATCACATACACACACGAACACACACTGAGGTCAGAGATCACAGCTTGTCATTGTGTGGCTAAGTTGTTTCAGATGATTTGAAGTGGCCTATAGATGTATTTGGTTGCATGATCAGAAGTTGTTAATGTTGTGCCTGGTCAGTGTTGACCTGGGGCCTGTTGTACCATGGCAAGGGGTCAGTACCAAACCAGTGTCAGCTAGGCTAATGTTATCTGCCAAAATTCACTTAATACAGATATGTCACGAGTGGCATAAATAATGGAGGATTTACCAAATCCAATTTCATAGCATGCATGTTTTAAAGGCTGCATTTTAATGAGTCGCTACTCATACATTTATCAGTGTTTGATTACCAGTGAAATACTCTATTTATATTTTTATCTATTCTTTTTCTATTGTGTGTTTTTTAGTTGAACTGAAAACTGTAAGTCTGCTGTGTCCCTTTCTCAGTAGGCTATACATTGTTATCACAATTCTTGAAGTAGCTTATCCCTTATCAAATGTAGCTTATATTTACAGTAAAAATCAAGTATCAGCTGATTCTAGATTGTCTTCTTCTTTTTGTAATCCTTTAAAATTGATTCAAACCTTAAAGGAAATTCAGAATTTGTTAGGTTGTACTAGCAAATATTTAACATTTTTCAACAGCCTAAGTTGCTCGGTGTTGTTTTTGTGTGATGATTTCTCCATCTGTGTGGTTGTAAGGCCAAGGTAGGCTTGAAACAAACCACACTCAAAGGATGATCAAGAAGGGTGAGACACAATGAATCATAGCAAAGGGACACACAACAGCATACACTTTAGGACAGTCTCTATCAAGACTTCATGGTATTGCATATTTTTTTTCAAGACAAAAAGTAAAAGAAGTAGTGGTGTGAAGGATGAGAAAGAGCACTTAAGGTAGGGCTGGCAGTATATATGATACATATCCTGATATGGAATTGGATATTGCTGTTTAGCGATATGGCATTAGTGTTGTCTTGGTTTTAAAGGCTTATATTAACTTATCAGACTCTTCTACTTGTTCTAAAACTTGTCTATCCACTTTTTTGTCATTATATCTGCATTATTTATGATTACAGATTAAAAATCTAACTATGTTAATATTTTGTCAAAGTACAGTACGTATTCATAATATTGATATTGAGATATTGGGTCAAAAATATTGTGACATTTAATTTTGTCGCCCAGTGCCAGCCATTTTAAAGTGAACAATCAAGATGCATATCGTCTATGGTGATATCGCCTACAAATATTGCAATGTCATTTTTGGTCAGTCGACCTAAAATTCAAACTATGCGCAAGCAGGGGTTTACAGTCAAGTAAGCAATAGTAAATATGCAACATCCAGATAGATAAATCATAAAGTTGAATTTGAAGCCCATTGACCTACTGGCCCCTCTAACCTAACTGAATGTCAGTGTCTGTTAAAGAACTTTGCACTGGGGATGTCTCAATTC
Source organism: Pagrus major (assembly GCF_040436345.1). Lineage (NCBI taxonomy): Eukaryota > Metazoa > Chordata > Actinopteri > Spariformes > Sparidae > Pagrus > Pagrus major. Next base: position 35,160,337 of record NC_133215.1, on the reverse strand, counting down.
ATTTAGATTTTTAATTTTGCTTTCCATAACCTGGAACTAATCAGTCAATTATTAGAGGGGAAAAATGCAAAATGATATGAAATACAAGAGGCACTTCAATTTAATCCAATGCTCAGCTGACTCGATGAGCTCCGGCGAGGCTGTCTGACATATGCCGGATTGAGGAGCCCACTGGTCTGACATAGCTGCACTTATTTGCAGACTGTGTCACTGTGTCAGCTCTGGAGAAAGGATCGCACTGGACTGCATCTCCCAGTCAGCACTGATGAAGTTACAGGTAGTTGTGAAGTTAACTTTGGTGTATGAGAGCTGTCCAGCAGTTGCTTGTCATAGCTATTGTTAACTTGTCTGACCTGGCTATCTCGACCTTAAGATCATCATTCTTGCTCTTAAGGCTTTACCACATGTGTAGACTAAGTAGCTCTTGATGTCATAATGTACTCGGGCTCGAGGCAACATTACAGAAGTAACTCTTTGACTCCGTCGCCCTTTACCACACTGATTGGTAGAGGTGTGGAAATGTCTCGATTATAAGATGCATCGCGATGTGGATGTGGAAGATTCTGCATCGATGCAGAGACAGAGCATAACCAAGAGTCTGCAGCTTATGTTGATTGTTGATTGTCCGGCCTCAGCTGGACAATAAAGTTACGTAGCAACGTTGCTCCAATGCTTTGAATTGTGGGTGGACATTAGGCTAACGTTACTTATGTAGGATGTATGTCGGAGGGAGGCAGAGGTCATCTGAGAGTGATAAAAAAAATTCACCTAGTATTTTTTTAAACAGACATCTCGGGCCATGTGTCGGATTTTATGAATTTACTGGGAAGCACAGACTGGACTAATCACGTTAGCTATTTCCACCTGAAGCTAACGTCTGCAGCCATAAATAATAACTGTAACAGCAAGCCCAGCTAATCAGCCAAGACCTGAGGAGGCTCTGTCAACTTTACTGCCCAACTCTTAGAGAGGTGTGTGCAGCAGAGTCAATAAATCCCTTATCTTAAAGCTGCTATGTGAAAACAATATTATTGTAGATTACAATAAACATGTAGGCAGATGGATAAATGTTTTGTTTTTATAATGTTTATGTATTGAAAAGATGGAGCTTTTATTTTGTAGACTGCTGTAGTCTGATTATTGCAAGGACTTTCTGAAAAAGTAGCCATGTGCAGTAATATAGATCATTGAGGATGCATCGAGAATCGTTTTGCATTCAAATAGTTGGCAGCTGAATCTTAATCGAATCGACTCGTGAAGATTCACACCTCACCTTGGCTGTGAGTCATCCTCTGACATGGAAGCAGGGTGTTTGTTCTTAACATGGTACAGCAAAATTCTTTTACTACTACAGGAGCATCACACATTTTAACTTACATTTGACTTTGTTGCCTTTCTGGAAGAAATGTTCTCACACTGCTTCTGTTAGCGTGCTTCACTTTTTTACCTCTAGTGAAGTCGTTAGCAGACAGTGTGTCTATATGCAAATAAAACCCACAGACTGATATGCGTAACCGGTCAAAAATATTCTCCATGTGAAAACATCACACTTCGACACTGTCAGAGGAAGTAAAAGTGTTCGTCCTGCTCATAAAAATCTAAAATCAGAGCGCATCCTGAAGCGTTTCTCCTGTAGGGCTGCTGACAGCGCTGTCAGAGCAGGGCCCTGGGTCAGATTAGAATTTAGTTTTAGTTTACCAAATCATTTTGTGTGGTTTCGCTGGAAATCTGACAAGGTGAAAGGCATAATTATAACCATATAAAAATGTCCAATATTCTCACTAATGGTCTCATTTGCTTATGTAGGTCATACAGAGGCATCAGTATTAAATTGAGACTGTTTAATAGCCAGTTAAAAAGTCCTTGCAGCACGTTAAAGTTTAGGTTAAGTAAAACACACCAAACATACTCCCTGAACTTTGAGCAAGCTTCAGCATAAAAAGCAGCTGAAAAGATCAAAGCCACAGCAAATCTTCTTAGAGGGTCATGGATGGATTCAAAGACAAAATTTAACAGGCTTATAGTTTGTCATTCAACGGGAGCTGGACTGGATCTGCCTCCAGCTTGTCATTCCTGTATAATACTCAAAGTCTTTGTTTCTCCCTCTTTTCCCTTCCTGGTTGTTTTTGTGTTGTTTCTTTGTCTGAATGCAGAGGGACTGTGGTCATTGGTCATATGGTAGTACAACAGTGGCTATGCAGTAATTTATTATTCAGCAGCATTATCAGCAGGCCTATACATTCTGCAACTGTACGTTTGTGTGCATATATGTGGTATGTTCAACATGAACGATGACAGAAATTTATGTAACCACTGATGTAATACTTTTACTGTTTTACTGTATGAAAGACCTCCATCATCTGCTGTGTGGCGTAAAGCTCAGTGTTAGGAGGTATCAATCGTTTGGTATCAGTCTTATTGAAGCTGTGTTTACCGGTGGATACTCTCCCACTCTGGGTAATGGTTAGACCCCAGGGGGTCACTTTATGTCAAGGTAAAACATTTCAAGTGTAATGACTGTAAATCCCCCCTGTAGGTGGAATTGATCTAAACCTAATTCCCTAATCTTAAATAATCTAACTTAATCTCAGTTCTGATCATTTGATATTGTCTCTGATGGTGACCAACCACAAAAATCATACATTTGATCATTAGTACGAGTGTACCACTCTACATAGATTCAAAAGTCCTGTAGGAATCCCGGATTCAGATTTTAATTTAATTTAAGTTTCTTGCACAATGCAGTATGTGCATGCACAGAAACCTGTCTCTCTTTTTCAAATATACTGTATATTGCTTGTAAACTTTTCACAACTTATCATTATTAACAAAACAATCAGAAAATTTTACAGCCATTTAAAGATTTGATTGTTTTTTGGACATTAATTCATATAATTCATCCATCCATCCATCCATTGTCGTCCTCTTACCCGGGGTCGGGTCGCAGCAGGCTCAGTAGGGTATTCCAGGCCAGATCCAGATCTCTTTCGCTTGGGGAAGGAGCTCACCCGACAACTGGAGGGGGAATTCCACCGTTTTCTGCCTCAGACTTAAAGGTGCTGACCCTCATCTCGACAGCTTTGCACCTGGCTGCAAACTGCCCCAATGCCTGGTGGAGGTCACTGACTTAAAAAGCCAGCAAGAACCACGTCATCTGTAAGAAGCAGGGACGCAGTTCTGAGGAATAGAGTGTCCAAACCGGACAACTCCTCACCACGCGTGAGGGTAAAGGGCTGGTCCTCTGTTTGCTGTCTGCTCAGGGCCAGCCAGCTCTGGAGGAGAGAATTGTGTGCAGAGTCAGACCTCCTGGAGGAACAAACACCCGCAGTCACATCAGATTCTGCTCCGATCTGGAGCTGTTTACTGATGGGAGGGGAGCTCAGAGATTACTTTTTAATTTTTGGATTAAAAAGTGGATTTATCTTCACTCCTGTTTATCAACCTGACTGCAGCTGTGATCCGTGGAGGTGACGTCAATTTCAAATGAATTTTATTTATATAGCCCAAAATCACAATCACATTGCCCCAGTGGACTTTATGAAGACATTACAGAGAAGAGAGGGGGAAATTAGAGAGCACCAGAGTCTGTGGTGAGTGCCGAATTTTGTGAGGTTGACCTCTCACTAAAACGCACTATTACCTTGAGTAAACTTTCTTTCCTGTGGTTTTATTTGAGGCTTTATGTGATGGAAACATGTGGGATAATGTAAGAACTCAGCTCTGAAAAAATAAATAAAGATCAAATACATTTTAGGCACTTTAATGCAGAAATCTTACATATCATATCATACATCTTTAACTTCCCTTGGGGACAGCTTGTTGGACAGTATCTAATCTGTTGTGCATTATCAGCAGGCCTATACATTCTGCAACTGTACGTTTGTGTGCATATATGTGGTATGTTCAACATGAACGATGACAGAAATTTATGTAACCACTGATGTAATACTTTTACTGTTTTACTGTATGAAAGACCTCCATCATCTGCTGTGTGGCGTAAAGCTCAGTGTTAGGAGGTATCAATCGTTTGGTATCAGTCTTATTGAAGCTGTGTTTACCGGTGGATACTCTCCCACTCTGGGTAATGGTTAGACCCCAGGGGGTCACTTTATGTCAAGGTAAAACATTTCAAGTGTAATGACTGTAAATCCCCCCTGTAGGTGGAATTGATCTAAACCTAATTCCCTAATCTTAAATAATCTAACTTAATCTCAGTTCTGATCATTTGATATTGTCTCTGATGGTGACCAACCACAAAAATCATACATTTGATCATTAGTACGAGTGTACCACTCTACATAGATTCAAAAGTCCTGTAGGAATCCCGGATTCAGATTTTAATTTAATTTAAGTTTCTTGCACAATGCAGTATGTGCATGCACAGAAACCTGTCTCTCTTGAATATTTTAGTATTTGCCTCTCTCTCCACTCTCCATTACAAGCTTTTGTAAGCCTCAGGCCTCATGTTTTCCGGTCTGTGTTTTCTGGTCTGCAAAATGCTGTTTGAGGACAAGAAGAAAATAAAAACAACTGAAAAACTGTCAGATTCAATACATGATATGTCGATCTTTTCCATAAGAGACAGAAAGAAATCTTATAACTATGCATGGCTGAATGAAAAAAAAATAATATGGTAATAATATATTATGATAAAATTACTTTGATATTATCCTAATTTAATCAAACACACAGTATGTAAACACCATTGCCAATGAAAATCTGACGTGACAGAAATGTTCACAGACGAGCTCATGTATTCAAGATTTATGCATATCACATTTAGTCACATTCACCAACTTTCTTCTTCACTTCAGCACTGTCACCTTGAGTATAAATTATGGATTTCTCTGTGTTTTTAACATCATTAGAAACACGAAGGATAATGTAAGTACACCACTCAAAATATACACCAAAGATCTAGTCATGTTAGACATTGAAATGGGGCCGTGTTTACCACGTACACCAGAAAAGTCTATATGAACACGACTCTATTCCTGCATTGCCTGGTTCTTAGCTTGCTAAATTGTTTAAAAAGGCTTTTAAATGATGTTGTTTAGCAGTGGTGTTCTCGCGACGTAACAACTTGATTGTCAAGCATATCGTGTGCTATGGTTGCCATGGTGACGCAAATTTCCCACCAACTAATACGCTTGTGACAGGACGGGTGTTCCCCCTTACCCCGGACCGTTTGACACAAAGAAACAGTGCACTGTATTAATGAAATGCAGTGTGTTCAATTAGTTACACAATGTGTAACACCGGTAACGGTGTACATGACTCTCCCTGTCATAACCACAAGCTCACAAGTTCTTTGTGAAGGCAAACGTTCTACTGTTTCTCTGAATGGGCTCTTCTGTTCTGGTGTCAGCCTTTGTCCTTTAGAAATGCCAGATTTCCAGTGGCCAGATGTATAAACCATGCATACACACATGAAAAATGTACTTACACCACTTTCCACGCAGCTTTCCAAATGTATAAAAATCTGCGGGCGGTGAGACTGTGCGACTGGTACATATCTTTTACACTACCACTTTCCACGAAGATTTCCGAATGTATGAAAATCCACAGAGGGAGAGCAAAATTCGTACTGGTACACATCTTTAACACCATTCGTACCATGCACGCAGTCTTTTCAGTCTGATTATTGTGATGTTGTGAACTGGAAAAAATGATAAGAAAAGTGTTAATTAGGGTGACGTTTTATTTAGAGCTGTTTTTTTTCACTAAATTATGTCAGGATTACATCTGTAGTTTAAAACCCTTCACTATGATCAAACAGTGATGCATGAGTTGTTACCCTCGTTTTTACTGTCCTCTGTAAATATGTTTGTCAGTGTGCATTATGATATTTATAATAATAATGTTCTTTATGTAAATAAACAAATTAATACATGATCTTTATATACATAAAGATTATTTTCCTGAATTATTGGAGTAGAATCCTTAAGGTGTAACCGGCCATACTGATAGAGAGCGGGGTTCCCCTTTCCTCCTACAGTAGCTTGCACACTCGCACACTAGTCCGTGACTCTGAACTTGCGGCATTCAAATCACATCTTCTGTCACTTTCTGCTGTTTAACTTGCTTCATTTTGTCGCTTAAGTCAGAACTGTAGCCTCCAAATAAAACTATTTTCGTCTGTCAGTTTGAACAATCATTACTTCAAGCAGTGGCGAACTTAGCCATTTGGGGGCTCCAGGCGAACAGTCATTTGGGGTCCCCTCCATCTACCGGTCTAATGTACCTTATATCACATAATGAGATACTCCATACAAGGGACAAACAAAAGTCAGTATCCTTCCTTTTTTCCATCACACTCGGCCAGTGTAATCCATATTGGATTAAACATCCTTTTCTAAAGATATTGCAAACTCTCATATTGTCCTAAGGCATGGATGTGTGCAAATAGATTTGAATTTGTTTCAACTTTAGCTTTCCTGATCTTCTTCAGCCCCTGACTAATGCATGTTCTCACTGACAAGATAATCTTGACTCTTCAACTCTTAACAAAGATTCATATGACCTTGGTTATACAATATTAGTAAAGACTTGACATTTGTTATTCCAGGGTTAAATAAAGATTTATTTTAAAAAAGAAAAAAGATTGAAAGACACAAGGACTGTCTCGTTACTTGCAGTTTATACCTTGCAGACTGATTTATCTGGTGGAGCTATATACTGGTAAAGCTATGCTTGAGCAATCCAAATACACCTTCTTCAAGACATCTACCAGCTCACCAGAAGCAAATATTTCCGCTGTAACGTTAATTTTTATAAAACAATAAATATGGGGACAAAATATAAAGAGGGCATTTTGGGGGCCCCAAAGGGCCTTGTATGGGCCCGGGGCTCCAGCCAAATGCCTGGTTTGCCTAATAGTACGGCCTGCCTCTGACTTCAAGATCACGGTCTGTAAAATTACGCTTCTTCTTCTTCAACGGCTTCTTTGATTCTAACATTTCTCCTCAGCACTAAACTAAATTCTGGCCCTTTATATGCAAACAGGTAATTGGGGGTGTGTTTAGAGTCATTTATAGTAAAACAGCTTGTGCTTGTGTGTAAAATGTCAGGATGATTGAGATGTATGAGGAAAATACATGTGGGAACAGACGAACATGGGGTTTTATAAATCTGACGAAAAGACTGCGTATACATGTTTCCTGTTTTGTGTGTACACAGATTTCTACACCTGAATATACAGAGTTTTATACATTGGCCCCTAGTGATTTAGGACCCACTCTCAATCTGACTTCCAAAATTATTTCAGCTTCTGATCGAGTGTCCCTGAGTATGTCCTCATACTCATTTTTTTTTTTACATTTTTATTTACATTTGTTCTGACGTCATTCTATTTTACCATTAAGCATCCTTCCTAACGGAGGTTTTAAACTTAATATGTCATGAAGGCTTGTGTCAGCCTAAGGAGGATGTCACAAAAAAAGAAAAGATAATCCACACGCAAATCAGTAGTCCATAGGCTACAGATTCTTTGATCTGATTTATTAGCACAGGGGAATTAAAGCAGTATCAACATTTCAGCCAGAGGCCTGCCTCAGTGTGCTCTAATCTGTCAGTTCATGCAGGCTTTATTTAACCAGCATTTCATAGCATGTGGCCCGTAGTAATTCCACAATTCAGTTAAAAGAATGCAAAGTATAAACAGATATAAAATGAGATAATATGGTTCTAGATCCACCATAGCATCGAACAAAGTCAAACATATTTACCATGCAGGCACAAGATGTTAGCGGGTGTAATCCCTCTGAGCAACATACAGTGTAAATGATTCAGTTGTCACAAAAATACCAGAAAGTACTGCCTACAGATGGCATGTAAAAGCTCAAATAAAAGCAAATGCACATTTTAATGCATGCATACAAGTTTATCCTGTCCCATTTAGCCCTTAAAATGCACAAGTGTTTTTTTCAAATATTCCTACATGCCTCTGGTCTGTACCCCGACCCTTATGTAACATAGATTAAGCCATATATTCAAATATACTGTATATTGCTTGTAAACTTTTCACAACTTATCATTATTAACAAAACAATCAGAAAATTTTACAGCCATTTAAAGATTTGATTGTTTTTTGGACATTAATTCATATAATTCATCCATCCATCCATCCATTGTCGTCCTCTTACCCGGGGTCGGGTCGCAGCAGGCTCAGTAGGGTATTCCAGGCCAGATCCAGATCTCTTTCGCTTGGGGAAGGAGCTCACCCGACAACTGGAGGGGGAATTCCACCGTTTTCTGCCTCAGACTTAAAGGTGCTGACCCTCATCTCGACAGCTTTGCACCTGGCTGCAAACTGCCCCAATGCCTGGTGGAGGTCACTGACTTAAAAAGCCAGCAAGAACCACGTCATCTGTAAGAAGCAGGGACGCAGTTCTGAGGAATAGAGTGTCCAAACCGGACAACTCCTCACCACGCGTGAGGGTAAAGGGCTGGTCCTCTGTTTGCTGTCTGCTCAGGGCCAGCCAGCTCTGGAGGAGAGAATTGTGTGCAGAGTCAGACCTCCTGGAGGAACAAACACCCGCAGTCACATCAGATTCTGCTCCGATCTGGAGCTGTTTACTGATGGGAGGGGAGCTCAGAGATTACTTTTTAATTTTTGGATTAAAAAGTGGATTTATCTTCACTCCTGTTTATCAACCTGACTGCAGCTGTGATCCGTGGAGGTGACGTCAATTTCAAATGAATTTTATTTATATAGCCCAAAATCACAATCACATTGCCCCAGTGGACTTTATGAAGACATTACAGAGAAGAGAGGGGGAAATTAGAGAGCACCAGAGTCTGTGGTGAGTGCCGAATTTTGTGAGGTTGACCTCTCACTAAAACGCACTATTACCTTGAGTAAACTTTCTTTCCTGTGGTTTTATTTGAGGCTTTATGTGATGGAAACATGTGGGATAATGTAAGAACTCAGCTCTGAAAAAATAAATAAAGATCAAATACATTTTAGGCACTTTAATGCAGAAATCTTACATATCATATCATACATCTTTAACTTCCCTTGGGGACAGCTTGTTGGACAGTATCTAATCTGTTGTCCCATTAAAAGCTCATGTCACGTGGTCAAGCTTTGTCAAGTTTTAAGAGAATCAGTGCTAGTTGCCGCTGTGGTATTAATAAATTCTTCAAAAAAATAAGGAACCAAACTTCAAATCATATCAAACCAGGATGAAGTTTATGTGTGTGTATTAGGCCTGCACGATATGAGGAAAATCTGCGATGTGCGATAACACTGTTCAATATTGCGATGACGATATAACTTTGAAGTTTACAAATATTGAAGTTTGCATATTATTAACTATACAGTTAACAATAGTGTTTCCGCATTAATAGGTACACTGCTAACATAGACCCCAAACATTGAATAGCCAATGTCCACTGAATAAAGAATGAAATAAATTATTTCGAACATGCTTTTATTGAATAAACTGCACATGAATACCCAACCAATTAAGCAGAACATTAATTTAAATAAGACATTATAACTATATGAAATTAAAGTTTAATTTCCCCTGCTCCCTTTAAACTATTTTATTGTAAACTCAACCAAAACATCTCTTACCATGCAGAGTTGAAATAAATGAAACATCCAGGGGGAAACAACTTAAATAATTAAATAAATGTAAATTAAACATGGCACTTTAAATTAACTGTTATGTCTCTCATCACAATCATCAAGGCCCTTGACTCTGCCTAACAAGGTGCAGAGATCTATAGTATGAGGGACAAAACTGAAATAGAGTAGGGCCAGCCCACTAAATCAAGAGAAAATAAAATCAGGAAAAAATATCTACCCGTTAGGGCAAGTTACAACCTTAGTTATTCCCTTAACACAAGTTCTTGGCCAAGAAAACCAGCATGTTAACTTTGTTAGGTTTCAGACGTGTACGGTGACATATTACCACATTCCCAGAATGCAGATGTGCTCACACAGTACCTGTCATTGTAACACGTTGTAACAGTCAGTTATTTAATGTAGTGGCACTAGGTGGCGCCTCCTTTTGTTTAGTGGGTAATGTAACCTGTACGATGAAGAAGAGCAGGTGTACTTCCGCTCCTCATGAGAAAGGATACCGCTAACAGAGCGAAGACTTCCCTTTTTATTTTGTCTTTATTTTGTGAAGTGTTGGTAGAAGAACCTCGGCCTGTGTTCATTTGCATGTATGCCTGTAACATTAGTGCCATAGAGACCTGGCATGGTGTGGTCAGTGTTATGAATAAAAGTGCCATGCGGAAACCTCCACATGTTGCCTGCCGTCTCTTGAGTAACCAGAGCAACCGCACTAAAGTGGACCATCACCTTCCCCTTCACCAGCCCACGTTACAACGTCGTCTCTCCTGAATCCAAAATAAGTTCATATAGCAGAAGTGCTGTTTCTTTTCACCACAAGGCCTTCGTCGACCATTTTCATTGCTTTTTTCTCCTCCCTCAGCCATCATAACCTGGCAATCACCACCAAACTGATGCCGATTAATTTTGTCAGGGTAGCTAACGGCTAGCTGGGGCTTCATCTGATTGGCCTTTGTAAACAGGGCTCCGTCTGATAGGCTAAATGTTAGCATGCTCATGGCGCATGTAAACAAAATGATTTTTCTTATTCATCGCGTGTCAGGCAGTCTTTTGCGATGTGTTTATCGCACATGTTCATATCGCGATGACGATGAAAATTCGATTTATCGGGCAGCCCTAGTGTGTATATGTGTATGTGAGCTTGTGTGTGTCTGTCATCGCCTCTGTTGTAATGGTGCATGACAAATATAACCATAAGAACACTTGTTACTGCTGAAGAAACCATGTGGCTGAAGCTGAAGCTCAGTTAAGTGGTGCTCTGCCTGGCTGTGTGTATGTAGTAATAGAGGGGAGGCAATGGTGGTAGTCTCCACACCAAGTGAACATTTGGCTGAAGGCAATAGTCGACCCCGTCCCTGTCACTGCACTGGGCTGTCCTAGGCTGTAATGCCAAAAATACCCCAAGGGGTAGCTGGGAAATGTAGTGTTTCTGATGTATGCGTTAATCCAGCAGCTAATTAGTCTGAACAAGTACTACAGCCGCAAATAGACTAGAAAGGCTGCATATTAACACAAGGAAAATAAATAAAGAGGACGGCAGGCAAGAACTGTCACCTCAAAGTGGAGTCAAGTGTCTGCAACCCTTAAACAGAAACATCCACATGAGTTGTCTCATCAGGACTAAAGATTCATCACTAACCAAATCAATTTGAGTAACTTAAAGTAAGAATAAAAAAAGGAGTGATGCCAAGGTAAGCTTTCCTACAGAGGTCAATCCACAAAGGGGTGACAATAATGGATGATTTATATATCTGAAATTAATCATGTGACAGTGCATGCCGCATGTATGTGCAACCATCTTCAGGCTGCTCAGTCTTCTAACTCTAAGTGCTGAATCGTGGGCAACTGGACGTTTTTCAGTCTTGTTACACTCCTCCTCCTGCTAGTTGTAGCTCAGCCTCTTGTCTGTCTGGAATCAGCGTGATCTGAATCTCCCAGGAGGCTTGTAGAAAAAATGTCTGATGCTTTTATGTGCACATTCTAAAAGCCCATCATTTCCTATGACGTCCCTCCACTGAGAAGGTGATCAGCTGTTTGTACTTGGGTAGACTAGTCTTCCTGTTTGCATGATTAAAATCCCCCGTGAGAAATATCCTCACTGTGGTACATTATGCAGTGATACATTATGCAGTTGTGAATCTAGCCAAGCAGAATGGACTGTGTTTGAGGTAGCAGTGAAAGGGCCCACAGCGGATGATCACATATTCCAAATCTGGAGAGCAGTGGTTGGAAATTGCAGTTATGTCAGTGCACCAGCTGATGACTATTTTCTCACTGAGCACTGCATTGTCACTGACACAGAAGAGCCGTAACGACGAGTCACCAATGATTGGCCTAATTAAGTAGTGCTTTGGTGAAGCAGGGCACAGACATCCATTCATATTTTGAGCTGAACATCAGGACAAGGCTCATTTGGTTGTTTTTGGCCAGAGATTAACACATGAATAGAAATCACCCAGGCAGAATAGATGTTGTTCTGGTAGGTCTTCCTGCATGTCTCGTCAACAGTACAGAGGAAGGCCTCCAGAAGGCCTGAAATTGAGGTTTGGTGTTTGGAGATTCTGCTTACACCAAAAGCAACTATATATTACTAAATAATTTGTAAACCTGCAATTGGATTCAGCAGCAACAACAGGCGAACAGTGAGACTGAAACTGTTGGAGAGTAGAGTTACAGCAGTTCAGAAACTAACAGTGAAAATATCATGAGCACAACACTATAGTTTGGGATAGGTCATTCATTTTTTCATCTGTAGTTTATTTCTGTTGAAAACTATATTGTCTGTAAAGGTTGTAGATAGTTTTAATTGCATGTTGACATTTTTCAGAATTTCTTTTATCATAATAACAAATTTATATATATAAAAAAACTATGATTTGATCATTAAATACAGTCCTGCTCACCATTATTGGCACCCCTTCATTTTTTGCATAACCTCTACATTATCGTCAGAAATAAATGGAAATGTACCAAATTTATATCATCAGGATCTTTTAATTGGAGGTCCAAAGTAATTTAACAAAGAAAATTGTTTTTTCAACTTACATATTGTAATTTCAAAGAAGAAACAGAAAAAACAGCATGTGCAGCAATAATGGCACCCCTCTTTAATATCTGGTTGCACACCCTTTGGCAGTGATGACAGCCTCCAAACGTTTCTTATACGCTTCTATAAGCTTCTTGCACTTCTCAGCTGGTATTTTCTCCCACTCTGTCTTTGCAAATTGTTCAAGCTCTTGAACGTTTGCAGGTTTCTTTTCCCCAATGGCAGATTTCAGCTCATACCAAAGATTTTCAATCGGATTGAGATCAGGACTCATGGCTGGCCATTTTAAAACAGTCCATTTTTTCCTTTTCAACCATTCCTGCGTGCTTTTGGATGTGTGCTTTGGGTCTTTGTCTTGCTGGAGGACCCATGATCTTCGACTCAAACCAAGTTTTCTTACACTGGGTAGGACATTTCGCTCTAAAATCTCTAAAAAGTCAAGGCCTCCAGTACCAGATGCAGCAAAGCAGCCCCACAGCATTATGGATCCTCCACCATGCTTAACTGTTGGTAGGGTGTTCTTTTCCTTGTAGGCTTCATTGCGTCGTCTACAAAAAAAACTGTTGGTGTGCATTGCCAAAAAGCTCTATTTTTGTTTCATCTGTCCACAGAACATTTTCCCAGAAGGATTGTGGTTTGTCCAGGTACTCTTTGGCAAAGATTAGTTGTTCCTTTTTATGTCTTTTCCTCAGCAGTGATGTCTTCCTTGGCCTTCGCCCATGAAGCCCTGTTTGGTTTAGTGTGCGGCGTATGGTACTTGTTGAAACCATGACTCCAGACTGTTCCAGGTTGGCCTTCAGGTCTTTGGATGTTTGACGTGGTGTTTTTTCCACCATTCGCACCAACTTTCGAAGACTTCTCTCATCAATTTTTCTCTTCCCCCCACGCCCAGGGAGGTTCTTGACAGTTCCATGCTTGGCAAACTTCTTAATAACATTACGCACTGTTGAAACAGGGACACCAAGGTCTTTGGAGATGGCCTTATACCCTTTGGAGGACTTGTGTTTGCCAATTATCGCACTTCTGATGTCCTCAGACAGCTCCTTTGTCTTCACCATTGTGACAAAGGAACAGGGGATAACAGATGGCTTTTTAAAACAGGGAAGTCATCATTCATTGGCTAATTCATGTCACATGGGCACAGACAATTTATCACAGATGATTCTCATTTGTGATTTACCACAGGTGAGTCACAATGTGTTTCCATACTGATTTACAGCAAAGGGTGCCAATACCAGTGACACAGCAAGCTTTAAGTTTTTCTATTTTTTCCTCCCATTGTTAATTGTTTTATATTGTTGTTTATCATTTGCTCTTTTGTATCAAACACGAGTTCTCTATAGAAAAAAAATGTTTCACTTGATTCATTTTTTTCAGAAAATATTCCACATTATGTACTTAAACTTCATGGGTGCCAATAATGGTGAGCAGGACTGTATGTGCAGTTCACTTGTTGTACCCAAATGAGAAGGCCCATTTATTTATGTAAGAAGTATACTCAATGTTGTGATTGTGAAAGTTGGTGAATTATGTGTTTTTTTGAAAAAGGTTTACGTTTGCGACGGTATCACATGTAGTTGTTGCAGATGAAAAATTGTCTGTGGGAAACATGCCAAATGAATGAATGAATTAACAGCATATTCACTAGAGGTGTGGAAATTTCTCAATTATAAGTTGCATCCGGACGTGGAAAATCCGTGTATCATTCGTTCATTCGTTTTTCAAAATAAAACCAAAAATAAGAAAACGAAAAAACAATTCCTTTTCTCAGTATTCGTTTCCTAAACTAAAATGAAAAAACGGATAACGACTCGTTTTTTTCAGTTTTCGATTTTATGCTCAAATGAATAATGGAAAAAACGGATAACGAGCGTTTCCCGTTTCATGTTGCAAGCATTTGGTACCTACACCGGAAATTACCGTCACCCGGAAGTGGCCTGGAGCAAAGCTAACGTTAGCAGAGCCAGTCAATTCTCTGACGTTACCAGAAGATAATTGGAAAAGCGTGGAAAATGGACATTTATGTCCTCTTCAAGGCCGACAAGAGGGTCACGAGGTAGAAATCTCGGCATGCGTTTTACCATCCTCAAAAAGCTGTCCAATTATATCTGCATGATCCTCAAGTCCTGCCATTATTTTTGTTTTGCGCGCCCTCGCAGTACAGAGACAGAGACGGCCACTTCCGCTTCCGAATCCGTGTATCATTCGTTCATTCGTTTTTCAAAATAAAACCAAAAATAAGAAAACGAAAAAACAATTCCTTTTCTCAGTATTCGTTTCCTAAACTAAAATGAAAAAACGGATAACGACTCGTTTTTTTCAGTTTTCGATTTTATGCTCAAAAGAATAATGGAAAAAACGGATAACGAGCGTTTCCCGTTTCATGTTGCAAGTATTTGACTGCGGTTAAGCCAGCCGTGGTTCGCGTTCGCTTGGTCAAATCAGCCGCACGTTGTTTTCTAGTGCGCGAATATACGGACATTTACGGTAATCGTAAAGACACCGCTCTAAAGAGCTGCTGGTAGTGACAGTGGGGCGGACTGAAGTCACACAGTCAGACCCGTGAAAATTACGATACTTTTTCAGTAATTATTCCTGGTAATATACTGAAGGTATCACGGAGGTTTGCGTACGGATTTCAAAGTAAAGGACGAAAGTCAAAACGTAAGGATATTTCACCCAACTTTTACGTGGAATAAAAAGCTTATTTTCCATCAGCATACTGCTGAACTTAGTACTCCCCAGACTACCTTCATGCATAATATCAAGTACTTTTACTGTGTACTTTTTGAGTAATCCTCTGTCAAAGTCCTTAACAGAGGACGAGAATAAGGACAATTTGCCCAACTTTGACAGGGAATAAAAAGGTTATTTTCCATAAGTAGTCTATGATTCTTATACTGCTGAACTTAGTACTTCCTAGACTACTTGCATGCATGATATCAAGTACTTTTACTGTGTACTTTTTGAGTAATCCTCTGTCAAAGTCCTTAACAGAGGACGAGAATAAGGACAATTTGCCCAACTTTGACAGGGAATAAAAAGGTTATTTTACATAAGTAGTCTATGATCCTTATACTGCTGAACTTAGTACTCCCCAGACTACTTGCATGCATAATATCAAGTACTTTTACTGTGTACTTTTTGAGTAATCCTCTGTCAAAGTCCTTAACACAGGACGAGAATAAGGACAATTTGCCCAACTTTGACAGGGAATAAAAAGGTTATTTTACATAAGTAGTCTATGATTCTTATACTGCTGAACTTAGTACTTCCTAGACTACTTGCATGCATGATACTTTTACTGTGTACTTTTTGAGTAATCCTCTGTCAAAGTCCTTAACAGAGGACATGATGAGCACATTTCACCCAACTTTGATGTGGAATAAAAAGGTTAACATGTAAGTAGTATTATAGATGTGAAATAGATCATTCTAATTTAAGAGATGCTTGTGTTTGTGTGTTTTTTTTGTAACACCAAAGCAACCCTAAGTAAGTTCAACATCAAAAGCCAGAAACATTTGTTTGAAATCTTTGGTACTCCACAGGACCCAGCTTGCTCTCAACTAGTCTTGCTAGCAGCACTGTCTTACCCTTGTGCTCATCATGTCCTCTGTTAAGGACTTTGACAGAGGATTACTCAAAAAGTACACAGTAAAAGTACTTGATATCATGCATGCAAGTAGTCTAGGAAGTACTAAGTTCAGCAGTATAAGAATCATAGACTACTTATGGAAAATAACCTTTTTATTCCACATCAAAGTTGGGTGAAATGTGCTCATCATGTCCTCTGTTAAGGACTTTGACAGAGGATTACTCAAAAAGTACACAGTAAAAGTACTTGATATCATGCATGCAAGTAGTCTAGGAAGTACTAAGTTCAGCAGTATAAGAATCATAGACTACTTATGGAAAATAACCTTTTTATTCCACATCAAAGTTGGGTGAAATGTGCTCATCATGTCCTCTGTTAAGGACTTTGACAGAGGATTACTCAAAAAGTACACAGTAAAAGTACTTGATATCATGCATGCAAGTAGTCTAGGAAGTACTAAGTTCAGCAGTATAAGAATCATAGACTACTTATGGAAAATAACTTTTTTATTCCCTGTCAAAGTTGGGCAAATTGTCCTTATTCTCGTCCTCTGTTAAGGACTTTGACAGAGGATTACTCAAAAAGTACACAGTAAAAGTACTTGATATTATGCATGAAGGTAGTCTGGGGAGTACTAAGTTCAGCAGTATGCTGATGGAAAATAAGCTTTTTATTCCACGTAAAAGTTGGGTGAAATATCCTTACGTTTTGACTTTCGTCCTTTACTTTGAAATCCGTACGCAAACCTCCGTGATACCTTCAGTATATTACCAGGAATAATTACTGAAAAAGTATCGTAATTTTCACGGGTCTGACTGTGTGACTTTAGTCCGCCCCACTGTCACTACCAGCAGCTCTTTAGAGCGGTGTCTTTACGATTACCGTAAATGTCCGTATATTCGCGCACTAGAAAACAACGTGCGGCTGATTTGACCAAGCGAACGCGAACCACGGCTGGCTTGACCGCAGTCAAATGCTTGCAACATGAAACGGGAAACGCTCGTTATCCGTTTTTTCCATTATTCATTTGAGCATAAAATCGAAAACTGAAAAAAACGAGTCGTTATCCGTTTTTTCATTTTAGTTTAGGAAACGAATACTGAGAAAAGGAATTGTTTTTTCGTTTTCTTATTTTTGGTTTTATTTTGAAAAACGAATGAACGAATGATACACGGATTCTTCCGGCTCATTGAACTTTTTTCAGATCAAAATGGGATAAAACATGAAACGGGAAACGCTCGTTATCCGTTTTTTCCATTATTCATTTGAGCATAAAATCGAAAACTGAAAAAAACGAGTCGTTATCCGTTTTTTCATTTTAGTTTAGGAAACGAATACTGAGAAAAGGAATTGTTTTTTCGTTTTCTTATTTTTGGTTTTATTTTGAAAAACGAATGAACGAATGATACACGGATTGTGGAAGATTCTGTAGAATCTTCCTATCAGAGACAGAGCATAACCAAGAGTCTGCAGCTTATGTTGATTGTTGATTGTCCGGCCTCAGCTAGACAATAAAGTTATGTCGTGACGTTGCTCCCATGCTTTGAATTTTGGGCGGACATTAGCATAAAGTTACTTTTGTAGGAGGTATGTCAGAGGGAGGAAGAGATCATCTGTGAGTGATTAAAAAAAATATTTTTTAAAATGGACATCACAGGCCAAATGTCAGATTTAATGAACTTGCTGGGAAGCATGAACTGGACGAGACCTACGCTGAGCGTGACTTCTGCCTCACAACAATTACTAATCACATTAGAAATTTCCACCTGAAGCTAACGTCTGCAGCCATATATAATAACTGTGACAGCAAGCCCAGCTAATCGGCCAAGATCTGAGGAGGCACTGTTAACTTTGATGTCCAACTCTTAGAGAGGTGTGTGAAGCAGAGTCTATAAATGCCTTATCTTAAAGCTGCTATGTGAAAACAATATTATTGTAGATTACAACAAACATGTAGGCAGATGGATAAATGTTTTGTGTTTATAATGTTTATGTATTAAAAAGATGGAGCTTTTATTTTGTAGACTGCTGTAGTCTGATTATTGCAAGGACTTTCTGAAAAAGTAGCCATGTGCAGTAATATAGATCATTGAGGATGCATCGAGGTGCATCGAGAATCGTTTTGCGTTCGAATTGTTGACCGCTCAATCTTAATTGAATTGAAACCTGAGGGTCTGAGGCCAGTGAAGATTCACATCTGTAATATTAAACAACCTAATATTATGTTACCTATAAGATGTTGCCTAGACAACTTAAATATAGATATATATCATGCAAAGTTTGTTTTACCTCCACTGTTAATACACTGAGAGTGTGTAATGGTACACAGAAGTCAGTGTTGTGCCAGTGTTTTGTTTTGAGAATTGGGATTTTATTTGTTTTTTATTTGTCAAAATAAACACAAACACAGGTTTAACGCTACAGTTTGTCAGGAATCACATATTTTATTGGGGACTCACTAAATTTCCTAAACTAACGACCCTGGGGAGTCACTATATCAAAAACCTAGCAACATCACTGACTGAGGCAAGCAGGTGGAAAACTCAAAGCAAGCTTTTGGAAAAATACCAGCAACAAAAGGCAGACAACAAAACACGAGAAATCTTAAAGATTTCTGACAGAAATCTGAAAGAGCAAAAAGCAAAACAAAGTACAAACCAGAATTAGCATGAGGAATCAGGAAGCAAATGCCAATAAACATGACAAGAAGACAGGACCAGGCAGCACAGGAGCAAAACAGACGAACCAACACAGAGTCAGGAGAAAACGCTGGTTTAAATACACAGGGGAGTGATTAACTAATGACACACAGGTGTCAGCAGAAAAAGGGCTCGAAAACAGACAAAGGGAGGAAGTGGAAAGTGAAACATGACACATGAGGAGAGAACTACAAAATAAAACAGGAAATCACAAAATGATGACATCCCTTTGCACACCTTTGTGAACCAAATTAAATTCAGTTGTATGGGTGGGGAGGAGAAAGATCTCAAAACCCAAGAAAAGGAAACTTTCTTGCAGATACCAGGAGGGATGATTAGAAAATCTGTTCTTTTGAAATTTGGGTGAACTCCCCCTTCCCCAGTCAGCATAGGTGTGACTATTCATTCTTATACTGAAATGTTTTGATCTCTTGTGTGTAAAAGCTCCACATCAGAATTTGTCTCTTCATCAGTGTTCAGTGTGACAGTTGAGCCAGCAGCCCGGTGTCCATCCTCCTCCTCCAGCAGCAGTAGCTCTGCCTTTGTGTGCTAATGCACTTTTTGGCCTTCCTTTTAAATCATGCCACTTTCTTTGTATTTCTTCCAGCTTGTGGTGCTCAGAACTCACATGACTAACTGCATCAGTGACCCTCTGCCATTCTTCTTTTCATTTGAAATGCAGCTGCTCAGGCCCCCAGACAATCCATATCCTTTATTCTCACTAGTTTCTTCTTTTTCAGTGGCATTGCAATAGAGCAGGGCTATTCAATTCCAATTTCAGTTGGGCCAGCTTTTCAAAATTAGAAAACGGAGATGCGCCATACACTTTCACCTAACCTTTTTGTTTTTGTTTTTTTAGCTTTTTGGTGATGAACACATTGGTTTTGTGTTTGGTGATAAAATAGAAAAGAACCCCATAGCTGCTTCCATAATTGTTTATCATTGAGAATGTTAGTGTCTGGGCCTTGTGTGACAGATATCCATCTGGATGGATGGATAGATGATGGATTGATGAATGAATGGGTGGATGGTTTTGGGGAAATTAAAGACAAGGTAAACCTTTATTGATGGGGAAATGTGTTTGTTATGAAGTCTATGATTACAGTGTACACAACACTTATAGATGACACAGTGAAGGATCTTGTTCTTCTTGGGAAGAACAGTCTGCTCTGTCCCTTCATGAGTTGGGGGTCGATGTTCCCAGTCAAATCTTTTGGTTGATTTGAACCTGTATAAGTCTGCCCCCTCTTCTCCTTTCCCTGAATGATGACCAGGAGTTTAACAGGGTCCTACATATTTAAAGTAAAAAATAAAAATAAAAAACATAAACTGTATTAGTATTATTTTACAAATTTTAAAATGTTTTATTAATTGAAACATCTGGCAGGCCACATTTAACCTTACGATGGGCAAGCTTTGGCCCCCGGGCCCTACTTTCGGCAGCGATGGTGTAAACAGATTATGGGGAGGATGTTGTGGATATCTCTGCTGATAAACTGATTTTTTTAATGACAGCTCAAGGTCTAAACAGTCCTGTTATACATTTAGCTCACACTCACACACACGGATCATACACTAGAATAATGGATAGTTTTAGTTTTCTGCATGCTTGTTGTCGTGCTGATTGAGGGGATGTTACATAATGGTCGGGATAAACCAAGGTCTCCTAGGCACACTCGGTATGGCCAGATGAGAAAGGCCTTCTCTCTGTCTCTTCATGTTGGCTTCATAGGGATGTTTCATTGCATAATCAGAGAGCTACTTATAAATAATTCTGTCAGCACTTTAACCCAAACCTCTCCCAGACAGACTTGGGCTTTTAGCATCTTAGTTTCAGAGAGCAGGTGATATGTTGTATATATGTGCAGATGAATGCTGATGCTAAATCCTGTGGGATCTGTGAGTCAGAGTCTAATGGTCTGAATATACTGTACCAAATTATCACAAATCAAGTTTGGAGAAATTATTTTTGCTGTTCCCTAAAAAGGAAACATCTAACATGATATTAAGTCAATAATAATTTAACTCTATATTCATGTATCACTTCTTGTAATAAAATATTCCACTTAAATTTCTCCAAAAGGTGAACTGTAGAATGTCATGTGTAAATGAAAAATGGCTGCATTTTTTTCACCTATGCCAATGAGCTCTCTTTATCCCTCTCTTTAAACAAATGTCAATAGGATATAGATGGGTTTATTTCAGGGGTACATACAGAGGAGCCCAAGAATTCAGTAACAGACAAGCTGGTCCTCTCTTCTTTAAGTATGACCATTGTAATCACTTTATATTCTAGTTGTATGTTCGCAAAATGCAGTTATGAACTCTAAAGGAAAGCGTTCATTCTGTGTTTATTTCATATTGTAATAAGCCTGTTTAAAGTGTTCATATACCAAAAAACTGATTGATGCTGATACTGAACGCTAACAAAGGAGTGATAATTAGACAGTACATGCAAAGTTACCATAAGAGACTAAGACTTGAGTGTGTGTGTGTGTGTGTGTGTGTGTGTGTGTGTGTGTGTGTGTGTGTGTGTAGATGACAAGTCTTGACAGTCAGCCATTCAACTGCAAAATTTGACAAAGATGTCCTTTTGATGTCAATGGGTGCTTGATGTTTGTTTTCTTGTTAGTTCTCTGAATGATCAGTGGAGTCCAACAGTATGAGACTAGCTCTGTGAAAGCCTTGAACTGTGTGTTGGCTCGTTATGCTGTTGCAGTATGAAACCTTCTCCTCAAAGATAGAACCAGAGGTCGGAGCATGAATGGAGTGGTGTTTCTCCTCAGTCAGGCTGGAGTCAATTCTCTGCAGGAGTCTGAAAACAGTCCCAGACTTGAATCTTGGCACCACCAGGTTTCACTGTGGGTTTGAAACACTGTGGTATCATTCTCTCTCCTGTTCGTCTCCTCACATACACCCTCCTGTTACTGACACTAATCTATCACTGTGATTCATCAGTAAATAGGACTTTCTGAATCGTCCACTGTGGAACTCTGGCATTTCTTAGCCCACCTCAAGTGTTTGTCCTTGTTTCCCTCCTGAGAAGTGGTTTAGAAACTGCTGCTCGTCCTGAGACACTACAAGACGGCCTTCTGACAGGACCACTGCTGATTGGACTCGTGTTGTTTATTTAGTAAATTCGGTATCTGTGATGAAGTTGCTTTTCTATCTTTTAGTGAACTGAGCTTGATGCATTTATCTCCTGACGGTGTGCTGTGCTCACTTTGGCTCTGCCTCATCGTGCTTTGGATACAACTGATCCAGTTTCTGTACAGCATAATGGATGTACATGCACTGCTCCCTTAAAAAAAACTTTCGTTGAGTCATAATTTAAGATAGACCCTCTGATTAGAATAACAATTTGACATCTGACAATATAAGTTCCAGATTTATGTGACAATTTTTCAATGTGGTCTCAGACTTTTGACACCACTGCAGCTTGTAATGAAATGCTGTTCAGTTGTTGACAGCATGCACAACCACACATACTGTAGAGTGTGACATTTAAGTGTGACACATTTGGCCTAATCCACACAACATTTGTAATGTGCCAACACAACAGAAAGGACCCATAGATTCACAACCCACTATCATTCAGGTTCAGATTAAAAACATAATGGGCTGGATGAATCCCTTTAAGGCAGGCCTGAAGTAAGCTATGCTCAACCTGTCAGTCATATTTTTGTTACCATAAAGTGGCATTACTTGGCTTGGATTTTTTTTCCGTCTTGCACTTGAAGCATGCTCTGCACTTTCAAGCACAATATAATACCAGTTTTATTATTAGCTGTTGATAAGCACTTATTTAATTTCCAGGTTCTGTGTAGAAATCCATGCATTAAGGTGGGGGATGGTTTGTGTGCTTCACATCCACAAATCTGTAGCTTGGTGGTTTACTCAGTTTAAACTTTGCTCACTTGAACCCTCTAGTTAGAAACCACCAGTAATTTTTTTATTAATGATGTTACAGAGAAGCAGCCGTACTGCTACCACAAGCAGTGGTAACTGCAGTAGTAGCAGCAGGTTAAAACATGACAAAAATGCATTAAATGTATTCAGCTCTCCCTTTTGGATGGCCTTTGTGTGTGAGAGAGAGGCGGTAGCTCTAGATTAAAAGCTCATCCATTATTGATAAGGATTGGATGTTACGCTGTTTCTCTCGACATTGCTTCCTATTGTGTTTAAAGGAGGAGAGTATAGAAAAGAGAGGGTTCAGAAAGAAGAGGAGGAGAAGAAATTGCAGAGAGGAGAGGGGGAGAGAACAGAGGAAAAGATGGGGAGAGGTAGCGCTACAGCAACCTAAGCAGCTTAACAGCTGATTTTTAAGATGCTCTGAGCTGACAACTCTGCGTGAGTGTGACTGTTAACCGTAGCGTCCAAAGGATAAAACTGGAGAGGTGGAGTACGACTGACATATTGAATAATGAGACTAAGGCCTCAAGTTTGGTGGCAGTGTCTCTGAATGTTATGGCTATGGCAATGGCCTGTGGGCATAAATAACAGCAGCAGTAGTAAGTTAAAAGGTTGGATTGATTAGCTGTAATAATTTAAGATGGATTTTTCGGTTTAAGTCTTGATGTCACACTAGACTCTGTTCCACCTGCCTCTGTTAAGATTAAGATTAAGATTGTCTTTCTTTATCCCACAACGGGGAAATTCACATGTTACAACAGCTCGAGGTGCAACAGTACAAGTAAGAATAAAAATATGCATAGAAATATTAAATAGAAAATAAATAGAAAAACATAAGATATTTACAAAAAACACACAAGTGAGTGGAAAGTGACTGTTCATCTAGTGCTTGAGTTGAACAGTCTGATGGCTGTGGGGATGAATGATCTGCGGTAGCGCTCCTTCTTACACAGTGGGTGTAAGAGTCTGCTGAGGAAAGAGCTGCTCAAGGCTTCCACAGTCTGGAGCAGGGGCTGAGAGGTGTTGTCCATGATTGTTGTCAGCTTGGCTAACATCCTCCTCTCACCCACCACCTCTATGGACTCCAGTGGACAGTCCATGACAGAGCTGGCCCTCCTAACCAGTTTGTTCAGTCTCAGTCTCTGTTATTCAATACAATCTCTTACAGGGGAATTCCAGTAATTTTAAACCTATATGTACATGTTCTGGTGTGTAACTGATTCACACTTACCGAAAGTTTTGGAATCAGTCCAGTAGAACTCATCAGCTGGCAGCTGTGACCAACTGCAATGGCTGTAGCGTAATCCTTTGGGGCAACTCCAACCGTCAAAATTACGTTCACTAAAAGTGCTTGTTTGTCAGAGTGTCTGACAACATCAATGGAATTATTCTTACAGAGATAGACCTATTTGTTAAATAATATCGACCTTTTTGTAACAAGAAACACAAGTCTCGCTCTGAAATCTCGTGAGAGGCGAGTTGTTGCAGGGAGACGATAATGGAAACGTGCATCAAGCATGAATTTTTCCTGGTGATAAACTTTGAACACCATGTTATCACCGTAGTTACAAATTAACAAGTGGAAATCCCACTGTCGGGCTTCTCCTGAAAGCAACTTAGCATCCAGCATCCAGAAACACACTATGACACTATTCAGTTTAAGTACCTTTATTTTTTATGACTGCATGTAATACAAGGTTGCAAACTCATATTAAAGCAAACTATTTAATCCTACAAAACATTTTAAAAAGAACCCAATTTTCTCAAACACTATTCTAAACCACACACCTGACACCTGATGAGCTGAGTCACAGCAACACCATCAGCCGTTTTGTTTTCCAGCAGTCTCTGGCTCTGTCCATGGTTGGCAGTTCTTGTTTTTGATGGAATAATTAATAAGAACACTTATTGTTCAGCATTTCTGATTGGCCAAATTTCTAACCGCTGCATTTGGTTAACACTCACAAATATAATTTATATTCACGTTTTTTTTTGCTCCCAGGAAACTAATGATAATGATATTCCAAATGTCAAGTTAAATCAAATCTGTTATTTAGTTTTCCATGAAATGCTTTTAAAGATATGGTAAATGGACTTGCATTTCCATAGCGCTTTCTCCAGTCTACTGACCAATCAAAGCTCTATACAACACTTGTCTGTTCCACCCATTCACACACTTTCATACTCTGATGACAGAGGCTGCCATGCAAGGTGCCGACCTGCATGCAGTAATAATAAAAAATAATCAGATGTGGTGGCACGTGACACGTGTCATATGACGCTTCGCTGTGGAGCCAGTGTGTTTTGCATTTTACAGGAACTGTGAGCAAATCGTTATTTTCAAAGTCATGGCTGAATATTTAACAGATCATGACTGTCAAGTGCCCTCACTGTTGAAAGGTATTAGTGCAGAACTCCCCACTTGAAAGGTAGCTAATCTCGGGAGGACTTCACAGGATTCCACTCATCACACCTTTGCTCTTTTTACTTCTTTCTTTTTATTTATGGAAGTTGGATGCAATTGTGAATAGTAGTCAGGTGAAAAACCTTTAAACACAAACAAACACCATGTTAAGAAAATGAAACAAGATAAACATACAAATTCTTTATATAACCAGAAATAAACCCTGTAAATAAGCAGCAAATAATTAATCCCAAATAAATAAGTTAAACCGTATACAGCTATCACCTTCAAACATTTGATTTAACCTTATGATTCTAAGATTTTAACTTTGCAATAAATCAGCTCTCCAGGATAAATCCAAATATGTGATACTTTAAACTGCATTTAACCATAAAATATTTTAATTTCATTCATTTAACGTGATCCCAACCATATTACCCAAGTGCTCACCACCAGCAGTGCAACAAGCTCACCGGCTGCATCTCCCCCGAAAGCCCAGCTCTGCACAAACAAATCTTGGTAATCTGGTCCAAATCTCAGTCACCTCTCATGCTGCGTGCTCCCACTGCTGCTCTGTAGTGATTGTGAGTGTGTGTGTGACTCCAAACCCAGCTAATTAACCAACCACCCTCACCTGGTGCACTCAGCCTGCTGCATTCAGCTGCGAGAGGCACTCGACCTGGTGTATCCAGGCTGGAGGGGCGTGGCCCACAGTTCAGCTCCACACCTCCCACTCGATCTTTCCAGGGAAACCGCTGGAACGATCGCAGACCCTGGTGCACTTGTGGTCAGAGTTTCCCTCCTGGGTCCCCTGCCTGCTCCTCAATTGGCAGCAGAACAACCAGTCGCCGGACGTCCCGGTGAAGTATTGTGGACCGAAAGTCCCTCTGGATGCTGGAGACAGGATGCTTGGGTACTGATGTTGCTGGTCTCACCTCAGGGATACAGAAGCTTGGAACCATCCTGACATTCACATCCCGCACGATGCCACGGGGGTCCGGGTTGACACTGACAACTCTTCCAAGCTTGAATTGTCCCCTCATGGCATTCTGATCACACAGCCAAATGATGTCTCCAACAGCAACATTCCTTTGTGCAGTGTGCCACTTACTTCTTACAAACAGATTGGGACCAGCAAGCTGGCTCCATGATCTCCAGAACTTGTTTACCTGGTGTTGCATTTCTTGGAGTCTCTTATAGGGATAGCTCGTGAAGTCAAACGTCTTCCAGTCACCACTTGAAGATGCTCGTCCCAGCAGAAGCACATTTGGTGTGATGTACTGCACGGTGTCTTCAAGGCTCTGCACCCTGGCGTTGATAGGACGTTCATTAGCAAGATTAGCAGCGAGCTGGAGGGTTGTCTGAAGCTCACTGTAGCTGAGGCACGACTCTCTCCCCAAACTCTGGAATGCCTTCTTCACAATGCGAACAGCTGCTTCAGCAGCACCATTACGATGTGGTGAATCAGCTGGTTGGATTTTCCACTGCCAGTCGGTCCCATTTTGAGCTGCAGCCTCTTCCACAGCAGACCTGTCCAGCCCATTTAAAAACTTGTACAATTCTTCCAGAACAGGTTTGGCACCGACAAAATTGGTCCCCGGGTCAGACCAAATCTTCTTAGGATGCCCTCGAAATGCTGTGAATCTCTGATAAGCCATCAGGAAACTTTCAGTCGACATGGTATTGGCCAGCTCTGTGTGGATCGCTCTACTGGCCATGCAGCAGAATACGACTCCCCAAACCTTCATTGTGACCCTCTTCCTCACATCGTCTTTGGCTTGATAAGGTCCAAACAGGTCCACAGCTGTGAACTCGAAGGGGGCTGCAGGTCTAGTTCTCTCCTGAGGCAGATTTCCCATCACTTGTTGACATTTCCTGGCTCTGGCTTTCTTACAGATCACACACTTGTCAATAACTTTTTGAGCAATCCTTCTTCCTTTGATGATCCATGCTTTCTTTCTCACCTTCAGCAGAGTCGCAGCCACTCCCTCATGACCCTTGCTGTGAGCCTCACGAACCAAAAGCGTTGAGATCCAAGCACTGTAAGGTAAGAGGGGAACACCAGCTTTGTCTTCATTAAAGGCCTGGATCCTCCCACCGCAAATCAGCAGTCCGGTTTCTGGTTCTTTATAGACTACCAGCCGGTCTGTAGTGGTGGTGGGAAAAGTCACGCCCTCTTGTGCAGCAAGGAAAAGGTCTCTTAGGGCATCTTGACGTTCTGTTGCAGTGATGACTCCGCTTGATGAAACTGCCTCCCACTTTGGAGTTCTCAAGGTACTATTTTGTGCTGCAAACCTCTTTGCTGACCTCCAGACCCACGCAACCGTTTTGACCAGGTGAGTCAAATCACTGAACCGTCCTTCCTTCACCAGGTTTCGGATAGCTGCGCCGGCAGGTGGCCTTCGATGCTCTTGATCAGGCGGCTCTTTCTCTTCCTGAGCTCTTGTAAGTGCAGCAACAAAGGATTTCTTCTGCATCTTACTGATGCTCTCTCGGGCAGTTGCCGACACATCCTTTGCAGACTTGATTGGCCACTCATCAGCCGGTAGACTCAGGAACTTTGGCCCCTGCTGCCATACTGAATCTTCACCCAAGTCTTTCGGACTAGCCCCTCGAGTGATGATGTCGGCAATGTTCAGGGGTCCAGGGATCCACCACCAATCTTCAAGTCGTGTGCTGCTTTGGATCTCTCCAATTCTGTTGGCGAAGAAAGTCTGGAAGCCATAGCTCTCACGCTGGATTGCACCAAGCACCGTTTGACTATCGACAAAGTGGTACCACTGCTTGACTTGGATGCAGCCATGTTTCTCAAAGTACTTCTTTAAGCGGGCGGCGAAGACTGCTCCACACAGCTCAGCTTTCACTGCTTCCCCCTTGTGGTCTAGAGGCGTCAACTTTGCTTTAGACTCCACCAATCTCACTGTTGAACCATGGTCACAGGCCCACTGCAGGTATAAGACGGCTCCATAGGCATGCTCACTGCCATCAGAGAAGGTGATCGCATCAGGTTTAGCAGAGACGTCCACAGGGGTCAGGGCTCTAGGAAACTTGACCTTGTTCAGCTGAACGAATTCCTCAAAGAGGCTGATGGCATCTTCTCTGAGCTTGTCTGACAGCGCAAGGTCCCATGTGTCTTTGGTGGTGCTACCTTTAGGTTTGGCTTCCTGGAATGCTCTTTGAACCAAGATGGCCCCTTTCTGCTTTGCAGGCGTTGTCAGACCGATGGGGTCATACAGCCCAGAAACTTGACTGAGCAACTCCCGTCGTGTCAGTGGGTCTGGCGTCTGGACTCTCACTTGCTCCAAAACAAGATCTTGGCCAAGTCTCATCTTTCTCTTTCTTTTTGAGAAGTTTATCCCAACCATGACGTGAAGCTTGTCATCCTCCAAGGTGTAGCCAAGGCCAAGAGCTTTGTTGTCTTCATCTTTAAGCTGGTTCGGCAGGACCACAGTCTTTGCAGTTGCCTCCTGTTGTTGTTTTCCAGCAGGCTCTTCCCTCCTTTGGCCAGAGAAAACCCATGGCTTCAACTCGAAACCCCCTGCTTTCAGGATTTCCTCCACATTTGCTGTGATGATTTTAAGCTCGTCCAGGTTGTCATGAGAGGTCAAGAGGTCATCGACATAGCTGTCTTCTTGTAGCACTCGGCGCTCCTCCACAAGATGGCTAAACTGGGGGAGATTAGCCGTCTCTCTCATGGCTAGTTGAGCAATACAACCTGCTGGTTTGTCTCCAATGTTGACTCTTGTTACTGCATATTCGCCCAGCTCTTCTTCTTCGGAGTCACGCCACAGAAACCTATGCAAATGTACTTCTTGGTCTTCGAGCCAGACTGAATTGTACATTTTTTTGATGTCTCCCAAAGCAGCAAAGACTCCCCTCCGGAACTTGAGAAGCACAGCACGGATTGGGTTAAGGACATCTGGGCCTTTCAACAGGAGATCATTAAGACTCAAGCCTCTGAACTTCTGGCTACTGTTCCAGACAAGTCTTACCGGAGTCGTGACCGAGTGTGGATTGGGTGCGATGAGATGGCTGATGTACCACACTGGTCCGGTCCACGAACGCAGGGCATCTTCAGACAACTTCATTGCAGCCCGGCGGTTAACCATATCGTGAACTTGAGCAGCGTAGGCAGCCTTCCATTCTGGTTCCTTGGCTAGCTGTCTCTCTGTCCTCAGGAAGGTGGCCTCAACTGCCTTCCTGTTGCTTGGCAATGCAGCTGGATCCTCCATCCAAGGGTATCTGGCATGCCAGTGTGGCCTCTCACTGTGGTTATCAGCAGTTGCATATGTAAGGCCGCTCCTCACCACCTCCAGCTCTCTTTCTTCAGCAAGAGTCATTTCTTTGCCGCCTGGCTGGCAGTTTCCACAGCGGCAGCCTCCACATTTTGGGACACAGCCGGCACCAATGCTGTCCCATTTCCACCACTCGAGGAAGTTGGAGGCAGTAGCTGCTGAACTGGAATGCTGACCTTGGATGGCTTTTGGGGCTTGTTGATTTTGTGGAGGATGAATAGGGACCACACAGGTACGTTCTTCATATTTCACAGCAGCAGTTCTCATCGACCTTGCAAAATGCGTTCTAGACGTATGGGCTGATACTGTGACCTCTTCAAACAACTCAGGATGGGCGCCAGCAACTGTCTTTCCCAGTGGTCCATCCCACAGCACAAGGTCCCCCACTGTGCGGATTTTCTGGGGAGCCAGCTGACCTTCCTTGTGACTTACGAGGAGTTGGATCTCTCTTGGCCTTACCAGCTCACCGAGTGGAATGTCTGGGAAGAACTTTTGCAGTTTCTCGGCTGTCACATGCCTATGAACATCTGCAATGCTATCCAGGCCATAGCAAATCAGCTGGTGGGATCTGAATGTGCCTCGTGAGGTGCTAACACGGATTTTTAGGAGGTAACGCTTCGTTTGGACAAAGACTTTCATGCCTCCTACACCATGAACCACGAGTGTGATGTCTTCGCTTCTGAGATTGAGTCGACCAGCTGCCTTGTGGGTGATGTAATTGGTGTCTGAAGCTAGGTCAATCAGGGTGCCAATTCTTTGTCCAGCATTGGCCGTAACCTCCAGTAGCATCATGATGACAGGCCATTCCACCAAGCCGCCTCCCGCCAGAAGACTTGAGTTACTCTTTGCAGAATGGGAGGTTCTGGACACTGTGTTGCTGAATGCATCTCGGCATTGTTGGGCTAACTCAGGCGATAGCTTGCTGAAGAATTCTTCTTGGGCCTCAGTGTAATTTGGCGTAGTTTTGTTGCCACCTCCCACCATGCTGCTTTTCCTCTGGGTTGCGCTGCCTCTGGATGCTTCAGCACTGGGACAAAGGTAGTAGTGGTGTTCTATGGCTCGCTTGCCTCCGCATTCAGGATTTCTGCACAGGAATGTTGTTTTGCAGTGACCCTCATGATCATGGATCTCCAGGCATTTCCCACAGGCTCCCAGTTTTCTTACTGCATCCTTCTTTTCTGTGAGTCTGAGCATGCGGAACTTTTTGCAGAAGTAGAGCTTTCTCTTATGCTTGATGTCACCACAGACGACACACTCTGAAGGATGGCTACTTGACTGGTTTGATGCCCTGGTTCTGGCTTGCCTTTGCTCAGACCGGATTTCTCTCTTTGGTGGGTCTTCATCCCTCAACTGGTCCAGCTGTTCATAGATGCTTTCTTGACTCTTGAGGAAAGCTAGCAGACTGTCAAAGCGCCTGTCTGGATCAGCACTGCTCCTCTCAGCTGCATGGAGAAGCCACTCTTTCTTCAATGCATCAGGAAGTTTGCTTTCAATTGACTTAGTCACTAGAGGGTTCTTTAAAGCACCAGTGTCACCAAGGTCCCTCAGGTCTTCAAGAGCTTTCTCAACAGCTTGGATGAGCTCAACAATTTTCTTTGGCTGGTGGCTTTTGACAGCTGGAAGCCTCTGCAGTTCCTCGACTATCTCAATGGCGATTGCAGTTTGGCTTCCAAACCGATTCTGCAGCACACGGAAGATGTCTTCTGCCGTGTTATAAGTTGTCAAGCGAAGATCTCTCATTATTCTCTCATCCAAACTGTCAAGTAGCTGGAACTTTTTGACTTCTTTTGACCCAGTTGGTTCCCCTTGCATCTGGAGGGCCTCCCAGTCTCTTCTCCAGCGGTGAAAGTCACGCTTGATGCCAGTGAATTTAGGGAGGGAGGTTGGCTTCAGTCTTATGACTGATGTTGGGTAGCTGTTAAGAGCTGCAGTCACAACCTTTCCAGCATCTTCTTCAGCTTTTGCTTGAATAAAATCTGCTTTTCTTGACATTAACTTGGGAATAGCCTGCTCAAGCTGACGCATGCGCCACTGGAAGTCTTTCTGCTCAGCAGGAGGGGCCCAACACTTCCACTGCTTATGCAGCTCTTTTGCCTTTTTGACCAGTCTCTCCAGGTAGTCGAACATGAAGTTGAAGGCCTCCTTGTTTCCACTGAGCTCGAAGGACGCCACACACTCTACTTTCTCCTCTGCTGCCTTTACTGCCATAGTCAGTTCCTCTTCTCCAAAGTTGGCCCAGAGTGTCTTTTGGATGAGGTCCTTCACCTCCTTCAGTTTCGTTTCACACTCACTTGCAGTTTTTTCAATATCGGCCTTTTGCTGCTCACTCAACGCAGGACCTCCTTCAGCACCTGCATCCGACTCTGCTTCTGCAATACACTGGGCCTCCACATCCTCATTTGCCTCCATGACTTTGTTGGCCTCAATTGTAAGCTTTTTGAAACTGTCTCTGAGCTCCTCTTCAGGCAATATTGCATGCATCCTCACAACATTGTTGGCCAGCCGGGAGAATTGACGCTTCGCCGTCGTTCTGTTGGCTTTAAGCTGCTCCAGTGACTTTGAGTCAGCCATCTTCTTTTACAGCAGAATGGAGTAAGGTGACGTTCAGTATCTCATCAGGCTTCTTCTAGGCCTGGCCGGTCGCTGTTCTGGTTTCTCTTCTCCAGATGCAGCCGGTTTTTCACTGTCAAGTGCCCTCACTGTTGAAAGGTATTAGTGCAGAACTCCCCACTTGAAAGGTAGCTAATCTCGGGAGGACTTCACAGGATTCCACTCATCACACCTTTGCTCTTTTTACTTCTTTCTTTTTATTTATGGAAGTTGGATGCAATTGTGAATAGTAGTCAGGTGAAAAACCTTTAAACACAAACAAACACCATGTTAAGAAAATGAAACAAGATAAACATACAAATTCTTTATATAACCAGAAATAAACCCTGTAAATAAGCAGCAAATAATTAATCCCAAATAAATAAGTTAAACCGTATACAGCTATCACCTTCAAACATTTGATTTAACCTTATGATTCTAAGATTTTAACTTTGCAATAAATCAGCTCTCCAGGATAAATCCAAATATGTGATACTTTAAACTGCATTTAACCATAAAATATTTTAATTTCATTCATTTAACGTGATCCCAACCATATTACCCAAGTGCTCACCACCAGCAGTGCAACAAGCTCACCGGCTGCATCTCCCCCGAAAGCCCAGCTCTGCACAAACAAATCTTGGTAATCTGGTCCAAATCTCAGTCACCTCTCATGCTGCGTGCTCCCACTGCTGCTCTGTAGTGATTGTGAGTGTGTGTGTGACTCCAAACCCAGCTAATTAACCAACCACCCTCACCTGGTGCACTCAGCCTGCTGCATTCAGCTGCGAGAGGCACTCGACCTGGTGTATCCAGGCTGGAGGGGCGTGGCCCACAGTTCAGCTCCACAATGACAATCTACATGACTGTAATAACTACAGGTGTAAATCACTAGTTTCATCAGGATACAATATTTTATTGATTCTTTGGACAATGATACAATATATGCTGATATCGCAAAGACTGCCACAATACAATTTCTATTGATTTGATTCAAGGGCCTGTGATCAATATGAGACAATATATCTGCCCATTTAACACAATCAGTTACAGAAGAAGCTGTAACCACTTTCTTTTCTGTTTGTGGCCATTCAAAAAATGAAACAACACATAAAAACCACCTTGAGATGGGAATACTCTTAGCCCTACTCAGGGGTGCTCAGCCCTCATGGGTAGGACCACAACCATCTTTGAACTCAGCCTTTAGTTTGATCTTAACTATACACCTCTGAAGTTTTATGACTATATCCTGCAAGGTTCTATCCACAGACAGACAGGAAGATAAACACCTGACAAAGTACTCAAAACTGCTTCTGTGTTAGTTACAGCTACTAAAGGTGTCTCCAGGACCACAGTTTGCCATGATGACACACACGCGTGCACACACACACACACACACACACACACACACACACACACACACACACACACACACACACACAGAGACTCACACAGTGAAAACAATACCTGCTGATGCTGTCACAATTGTAAGTGCAGTAAATATTACTTTAAACCAACTCTACTAAGACACATGAAACCCTGCCCTGCAGACTTCAAGCCTGTCCACTCTCTCTTGCCCAGAGACTCTCTCTCCTGCAAATAGAAGCCTTGCTTATCTTCTGAGGAAGGGTCTGGACTGCCAGAGCTGCAATGAAGTAGATACGCCTCACAGCCAGTGGAAGTTCTGTGGCAGATCAGAGACGGAGCGAACTTGGATTTGGTGGAATTAGAGGGTTAGAATAACAACTTCAGCTTCCCAGTGACAAAAACAAGCACTTAGAGTGGATGTAACTTTGACATTCGGAGTTGCCCCAAGGAATTGCGATGCGGCCATTGCAGTTGAGGAGATCTATTGAAATGATTCCAAAACCTTTGGTAAGTATGACCAATTACACACCAAAACATGTAAATATAGGGCCCAGGTTTTGAAAATACCAGGAAAACCACAGCACAGGTACTTGTGTCATTGTAGCTTGTTTGGTTCATATCCGTAAAATTCAGCAGAGCCCTTTTCTACAATACTTTTTGTCGCATTTTTTTTTAGCTGTAATCACTGCTGTCTGCGTCAGTCTACAGCATTTGGTTCTCTCTGACCTGCTCTGATTACAGACATGTTTGAGGTAGCCACAGCACTTTGATTGCTCAGTTCAAGTACCTTTGGGTCTTGTCCAGGAGTGAGGGTAAAATGGAGCGTGAGATCAACAGGCAGACTGGTGCAGTGTCAGCAGTAATGTGGGCATTGTACTGCACTGTGACGGTGGAGCTGTGACTACTGTCTTTAGATCACATAATGAGCAAGCACTGGTTCACACTACAATCGTTGTAATGTGTGTTGGTGTTTAAAACAAGATTAAGTGGTGGAAACGGAGCAACACAATACACTCTGTTGTGTCAGCATGTTCAAATTCCATCTCAAACGGTTAGATTAGTTTTCCAAACCTAAGCAGTTCTTCAGATGAACAGGAATGAACAAAAGGATTTTTGATTCAAAAAATTTGCAAATTCCTGCAGATATCTGGAAGAGATTTGAGGCTGTGCTTAGTTTCAATCCAGAACCAGATGCGAGTCCCACTCTGTCATGATAAAAACAATTAAAAAGTTAGAGTGAAATGGTTCAACAAAATCATTAAGAATGTAATAAATCTGATTAAATATTGCAATGGATACGCTGTAAGCATCATAGTTTTAGCTAACTTCCTGTCCATTTTGCAGTTAGCAGTCCACCCCCTCTTCTCTACATCAAACAAACAAAGAAATTTCCCCATTTGTGGGACAAATAAAGGAATTCTGATTCTGATTCTGAATTCTTATCCCCACCCTTGCATGGCCCCTCTCTTTTTTTCGAGGCAGCTCTCTTTGCCTCTTTCTCTTCTTCAAGTGTTTTTCATCGCTTGACCTGTCTGGTAGTATAAGCCGTCACCGGAAGCGCTGCAATTGGTAGCTTTCCCTGTTCCACCACTGTCGGCGTAGTTATCAGAACAGGAGGATCCAGTTCTCTGTCCTGATTGGATGTGGGGAGGGATACCAGAAAATGTCTTTTCTCCATTACTGAATGAGCAGGAGGAGAAGTGACATCAGTTACTGACCAAATGCTCTCTAACAGTGATTATTGTTGGAATATAGAGCTATTTCACACTTATTTGAATAAAAATATATCACTTACAGCAACTTTAATCTGCATCAACTGTTAATATTGTCTGTGGACCTGAGACATCATCAACAGAGTCTTCAGCAGCACCTGCATCCACTGCCAGGTAGAAACAGTGCTGGGCTGTTGTCTGAGAGGGAGTAACATAAAGAGACACACAGACACACACAGCACAAACACACATGATGTTGAGCATGACTCACTCCAAACAGACACATCCGTATCCATGGGCAGACTCACACAGACAGCAGACAGTGTGTGTGGTGAGGCAGCGACCCAGGAAGCAGCTCTCCACTCGGCTCCCAGCAGCGTGCTTCTGTGTCAGCACTCTGTGGCCGAGGGCAGGACGGGAGATTGTATCCGTGCCAAGCTAGACGGTGCTGAAGTCAGACATGACAATAAGAACAGATTTATGTCTGAGTGTGTATTTGAAGAGATTTTCTTCTCTAATCACAGCAGTGATTTGACCATGAGTTTTTCTTCATGATTCCAAGGTCAGCAGAGACAGTGTCCTCATCTGTTTTGAGGACATATGTGCAATTTCAAAAGAGAATATATGACATGCAAGCGCATTTATTGATTTATATGTTAACCTACACTAAAGCTACAGCAAGGCTGTCACAATCATGAAATTTAGGTGACAATTATTGTACAAATATATTTGATTAATGGTGTAATTGTTGAGGTG
This sequence comes from Pagrus major, assembly GCF_040436345.1. Classification (NCBI taxonomy): domain Eukaryota; kingdom Metazoa; phylum Chordata; class Actinopteri; order Spariformes; family Sparidae; genus Pagrus; species Pagrus major. The sequence continues at coordinate 35,124,372 of NC_133215.1, read as the reverse complement.
TCTGCTGTTAGATGCAGCATATTTATACAAATGGTTTGTATTAAGAGAATATATTGGAATGTTAGTTGATGTTTGGGCCTTCCTGACTTAGAGGTTATTTGGTTAGGGGTACCAGAATGCAGACATGATGGTACTGCTGTCAAGACAACATATACCAAATGTTAGGTCAGCAGAGTCATGGAAGTCCTGGGTCAGAGGTGAAGAGACATGGTGGGGCATCCTAAAAGAGGTGCCTCTATTCTTATCTGTCCCTCTCTTAATGTAAACCATATGTGGTAACTAAGTTTTTGACCGGAACAAGCTCGGTATATAAGGAGCTGTCTGCATATGTTCGTCAGAGCTTCATTATTCGGCTGGAGGCTCTCCAAGTAACATGTTACTTGTTTACGATACTGAACTTATTGTAATAAATTTGTTATACAACTAAGACAGTGTCGGCAGAGTTTTTCTTCAAACATCTTCATCAGCATCGCCACAGAATATACGACATTGTCTGTTTCTATTCATTTTATGCCATGCGATGTGATGCTGTTGTGTTTGGCTTTGCAGCTAGGCTTAAATCCATGTTGTTAATTTCAGTTCAGCTGCTCATTGAAACACCGTAGCAGTTGGCAGAAGAGAGTCAATTAATGTTCAAGCAGTTGGCATGCATGCACGTACTTAAGAAATGTTTGTTTATACAGATGTTTATTTCAAATAGATTGTTCTAAAATGGTTGTGTAAGCCTTTCTAATGTAACGATAAATTGGTTAAAGACAAGTTTTTATTGCAGATGGATGCTTGGTTTTATATTCAAAAGTTAACATGCGGTGGGGCCAAAGACCATTGGCACTAACTTGAATGATCTTGGCCATATATGTCAAATCAGAGCCACTCAGAGGGCAAAGGTCATGTTGGCAGACCCTCATCACCCTTATCACCTCATTTGCATTCTTTTTATGGTAACATCTCTAACATTAGCCAGGTATCCATCCAAATCTAGTGCAAAATGTAACCAAATTTACAGAAAATCAAAGAAAATGAGAATTACTGCATTTTCATCCACTTTGTGGTTTAATTCTCCAGGTGGGTGCCTTTAAACCACTGCAGAAGAAGAGAGCACAACAACATGACATTATTAAAAGGGCATCAGTTAAACGTGTGTGTGGAAAACATGGCGCCAACATGACATGTTTATAATAATAAAGAGACAATAATAAAGAGAGAAAGAATAAAATAACAATTTGAATAAAAAAAATATAATAAAAATTTTAGAATAAAGATAAACATACTATATACAGTAACTGTCCTTGTGTGTACAGTACACAATGATAAGGCCAAGCAAGCTACAACTACAAGTGTTTTTCTTTTTTTTGTTATAGATGGGAACAGACTGGCTGATAGGAACTGAAGTCAAGAGTTTATTTAGCAGAAGATTATGAGATGATTATGTAGTGTTTCATGCAACAGTAATAGGGAGTTTTGGGTTAAATGTGGCTATCAATAATAATTAATGATTATTAGAGATAATCATTAATTATGATTAATAATAATAATACCTCATTGGAACCACCCTTGAAGAAGGGAAAAGATAGCCAATTCACCAAATCAGTCTAATAAAAAGGTACTAAACTGTCGGTATGTAACTCTGAATAATAGTAAACCTCATAACTACCACCACAATTACCATAACAGCTGTAATGGTTGAAGGATTTTGGAGTTCTTGACAGAGTAGAGGATGGCAACAGTCACTCTTGTACAATATTAAATAGACAGCATGAAGGTTCAAAAGCCTTTTATTTAACATAAAGATGAAAACACACAATCTAACTAACATGTACTATATACAGGTGTGTGTGTGTGTGTGTGTGTGTGTGTGTGTGTGTGTGTGTGTGTGTGTGTGTGTGTGTGTGTGAAGAACAAAAGCAAAAAGGTGGCTAGGGTTCAAAGTTCCACGCCGTACAAAGGAAGACTACAAACAAAATGGCTGATCAAAAGGGGCCCAGTTCAACATTAACATTCTTTAAAGAAAAGGTGCTGGTGGTTCCTTGGCTGATGAGCCAAGCAGGAGAAGGTTGTAATCCCAATGTTGACCAATGCTGTTCTTGCTGTGCAAGATCTGATGAAAGACAGCAGGTGGAGGAAACTGGTCACTCCTTACCTTTGCAGGGATAGCAGCTCGGTGCTAACTTGCTTGGTGTTCCTCAGATTGTGTAGTTAGCTGGTAAGCTTTGCGTTGCAGCTTCTGGCACTAACTAAGCTGGAATACTAGCAGGACCTCATGTCGCTGCTGTGAGAAGTTCTTTGGACCTGCTGGAAATGCAGAGAGAGAGGTGGAGAAGAGCAAGAACAAGGGAAGGAGCTGGAGTTTTGACTATCTGGTCAGTGGATTTGAATTTGCACCTAGGTGTGAAGACTGGGGATTTCTGGGAAACTGAGTTCCGTTCAGAGTCCATTTTAAAATCCACAGTGAACGACTTCATCTGTGGGTCCCAACAATTAGATGAACATTTATTGGCCATCACTGCTCCTCTCTTCTCCTTTGCTTGTTGCTGAAGTCAACTTTCCCCTGACCTCAAGTTGGTAAGATTCCTTTCCCAGCTGTCACTCTGCTATCTGTCGCTCCTCATCTCCCAGAGCGCATTGGAAATGAATGAGTACATGTCTCTTTTTGTCTCTTGCTGTCAGCGCCAGTGTGTGTGCATGTTTAGATGAGGTTAAATGAGTAATCAAACTCATGGTAAACACCCTTATTCTATTCTCAGGATTGGGTAAGGCTCCACCCTGCTAGGGTAAATGGAAACATCTTCCAAATGCCAAAGTAAAGGTTGATGATCCTGAAACTACACTTGCATGGGCTGAATAGGGTGTGTGTGCATGTATGTGTGTGTGTGTGTGTGTGTGTGTGTGTGTGTGTGTGTCTGTGTCTGTGTTTAGCAGTATGACCCTGGCAGTGAGCAGAGTTATTTTTGGAAATGTTCCTTCTTCTCCCAACAGACAAACATGAACACAAGTGTTGTTTCAGGATCATCAAGCTTTACCTTTAGCATTTAGAAGCTACTACCAGAGGAATACACACACGACTTCTGCAGTGCATCAGTAAAACTGTCATTCTTAACAGTACTAACCCACAAACTGAGGGTAACATCTGGGGAATGGGCTCACTGGCAAAGTGAAAGTCCTTAATCTTACATAAATGTACCCCAGCTTTTGGCTTAAGACCCAGAGGTAAATAAATAAACCACATATTTTCTGCTTAGTATGAAAATGTTGTATACCAGGACAAAAATAAAATTGTACACCCAGATGGCCGCTTGTTACTATTAATGGACTTCTCAGGACTGTGATTGTGAATACCAATAACAATCCAACATTCTTTCACACAGTTTTCTCACACCTTGTACAAAAGGTAATCAAACTCCCCCACCGCAATGGTACATTCCGGGGGATGGGCCATTTTCACCTGCAGTGCACCCAATTAGTCCACCTGTTATCACCTATACAGTTGGTCCTCTCCCACACAGCCCGTCCTTTATCCTTCAGCACGGTGTGCGTAAGGTTATGAATTGGTGTTCTTGATGTGATATTTGCTATAGGTTTGTACACATTATGGGAGCTGGTGTTGGTTCACTGGGTGCTCTACGGGTTTGATGATTTATGTTTGATTATGATGCATTCATGGTGGTTTTCTAACGAGCACTTTGTTTATAGTGAGAAATATATTTTTACAATTATGAAGTTTCTGTCGAAGTTTCCAGCCTGAATTTGGTAATCATTATTTGTTTATATCCTTTATAGAAACCACACACCTATTACGCTTTCAATTACAAGCAACAATAAAGAGTTGGATTAAACCTGAACTACTGACTCATGATTCTGATCGATCATCTGTGGTGGGTTCGTTTCCCCACACCGGCAACAGTCAAGACAGGATAGCCACAGTCACCTATTCCTTTACTTCACACCTTATGGAACTTTTTGACTCAGTAATCATAGGGACACTCACAATAATACAATCATTAATCCAAATCTAGACAAGATCCCAACTCTCCCAAAATTCATCCTGATATTATTTCAGACAATGCATCGGTCGACTTCCACCTAGTGCATGAAAGACCTGACCCCTCCAAGTAGGTGGCGATTCAACACCTCACTCTTAACAGACAAAAATTTAAACAAATTTCTTTCCAGAGAGTATGACTCTCCAGAAACATCATCTCCACTGTGGGAAGTGGAAGGACATATCTCATTCTACACACAAGAAGAGGAAAGAACAAGATATGTAGCAAGAACTTTGTTACCATGGGGTTTTGGTCAAGACCAAAAAAGCAGAGATCGGAGGCTGGAAATCAGGTTTAAAGGAATTTATTTACAGGACAGAATTCTCAAGGAAATATTGGACGAGGCAGGCAGGCTGGGTTGTCTGGTGGCAGCACGGGGGGAACTCAGGTGAGCCAGTGGAGCAGGAAGCAGAATGGAGAGGTGCTGGAGGTTCTGCACATGAGGGAAACAAAACATGAGCATGAGACATAGCCCAAACAGGGAAACACACTGGAGCATAGGCACGAGAGAAAGCTCAACACTAGAAAATACTTTGAAGAAAGCTAAGCACAATAGCAAGTGGCACTGATACAATCACCGTACGGGACAGAACAATCTGGCACCGGAGTGGAGACATTTTTGTTCTCTTTTTAACATTATTGTCTTGGTCTACTTTGCCTTTCTCTCTCTCTCTCTCTCTCTCTCTCTCACACACACACACACACACACACACACACACACATATAATATACTGTACATACACATAGACACTACTACACATCATGGATATACATGTGTTACCATTTTCCTTTGTCTGTTTCTATGTATTGTGTGTCTACGACGCTACCACCCATTGACCCAAGAAGACACATACACACACGCCCACAAACACACTTTGTTGTGCCATGTCTGTACAAAATGATGATGAAAATGTGATGACTGTAATATAAATGAATCTTAACATTAGTTCATGCAGGACACAGAAGTCATACGCCCCCCAGCTGTAGCCAGCTGAGATGCCGCCAATAGGAGCATTGCTAACAGTTGTTTTTTGAAGGTTTTATGCTCTTGGTTTTTAAAGATTAGGTCTAAGGAATTTAAAATGGCAAACATCAAAGCTGTCATAAGCAGTCACTACCTGGACTCAGTATGGTGCTTTACATCAGCTGACAAGGAGGGCAGCACAATACGCCTCCCGCTGTGAAAATGTCACAGATGATTACTTTGTGTAATCTGTGTTTTGTTTCCATGACAGTGTGGGTCAGTGTAAGGAGGTGGACAATGCTGCAAGGACACGGCAGGTCCCAATGTCTCCGTCTGATTTCCTGGACAAACTGATGGGGAGAACATCTGGATATGATGCCAGGATAAGACCCAACTTTAAAGGTATCTGTCTGGCTATTTATGTCTGTCTGCATTTTATTTTAACTCAGCCACCCTTGTGAAGCACTATCCATAATAACATGGATACATTGTGCTACAGTTTATAATGATTTTGTTTAACTCCATCTTCTTTTACGTTATATGAGAGGAAGCTGTCACCACCTGACCTGAGTAGTGCTTGCATTTTTCAGTGTCCATCTTGCTGTTACTGTGTACTGTCCTACTATTTGGACAAATTTTACTTTTGGCATTCGCATTTTGGCCCTGCTTTGTTAATTTTGTTCTTATAATTTACATGTCAATATAGCCCCTTACAATTGAACTGAATTGAAAAAATGCTATGCTATGACAGGCAACCGAGCACTACCATTCGAAATCATCATTAACAAATTTACGGTTTATGTGAAGGTCCACCTAACTGTCCAAGACGGCGGATGCACTCTTAGGTACACTACGGAGATCAGGCAGCCACTCACATCAGGTGGTGACAACAGCCACAGGTATTGCCCCCTCTGTCTGTTTGCTACACACATGTCGTGAAAGTTGAATTGAACTGGAGCTTAACTTTGAACCATGTCCCTTCCTGAGAACAGACAGGGCAACATGTTGAATGACCAGTACATAATTTGAGGCTAGCCCACACAGTGAAAGGCAGCTTCACATTTAGTAAAAACCTATGTGCAATGTACCTTTTACATTGAAAAACATTCAATGTAAAGCACATCCACCAATCAGTGTTTTATCTTTGACAACAGAAGCATTTTAAATGTTCCTCGATAGAAGTGGTAGTTTGATGTGGGGACACATCATGTAAAACACCACAATACGCAGTTGTCATGGTTATAAAATTGTGCATGATAAAAAGACCAAGCTTATGGCTAAAAACTAATTCATGGCAAGATTTGATTAAAAGCAATGTAATTCATGTTGTTCAAAGTGTAACATAATAATTTGCTAGGAATAGTGATTAAAAATGGAATCATTCATTGTTTTCATGTATTCTGAGCTAAAAGGGTTAAACCGTTGTTAAAAAGTAATAATAACTCGTTGTTTACATGTATCCTGAGCTAAAAAGGTTAAAATGATGATTGATCATTTGTTCTGTGTTCAACTGCTTTTGCCTCGCAGGTCCAGAAAGGACAACAGAGACAGTAACAACAGTAATAGATAAAATAGTTTATTTTATCTCAGTTTTGTTTACAATCTTTTACTTACCTTTTATGAGAATGTATTTGCATAAGTTATGTTTAAAAACTCAATTGTATTTTCTATTTTCTTCGTCAAGTCTGTGACGGATGTGCTGCACAGTGATTGATTGTTGATGCCTTGTTTTTGCGTGTTGAGAGAGAAGCAGGAGAGAAACGTGGCTGAAAATGAGAATACACTGAATGGCGGCAAACGTGTGGTGTTCTTGTAGTTTTTCACCCTTTTTACTTTATCATTTTCCCCGGCAACGGGGCGTAACATTTGGAGGCACCGCTGGGATTGTGTGCAGCGTGGTTTAACATCGACAGAGGTGTCCCCAGCCGTCACACATCCTTTTTTTAAAACGACCCGGACCATCGGAGCAAGTGAGGAGTCGGCTGCCGTGGGAACCCGACCGTCTTCGGCTACAAGTAATCTGAGGTATTGCTACATACCAGGAGAGCTAACTGCTAAGAAGATTAATCGGTACCACCTCGCCGTTAGCGCCCACATTCTGCAGGATGGCGTCGACAGAGATAGAGAAACTACAACTCGGAGTTATAAAAGAACTGTGTTTGCTGCCCAGAGAAAGTTTAGTGGAGCTGTGTGACTATTTAATCCTCGGCGGAGCGGAGTTCGAGCATGTTAGCGGCAAAGGACGCACAGCCCTCATCACGCTAATTTCAAGCTACATCCAGAGAGAAGAGCTAGAGGACCTTGAGGATCAAGGTATGGCTGACTTACTCCATCTTCAAGAAAAAATCTACGAGCTACAGGCTGTGTGCAATGCTAGTGTAACAAAACAAGCGGAGGAGCAGCAGAAAAAACAAGATGAAGAGGAGGAAAAATTATTAAAGGAAATTGAAGTGTTGCAGCTCCGGCTAGCAAGCACACAGAAAGAAAGAGACACCAAAAGCAACGGTTACAACAGACAGGTAACACAGAACACAGCCCACAACCCTCCACCTCATCACTGGCACAAAGACTTTAAAATTGCTGGACAAATTGGTGAGCCTGGTCAAAAAGACAAACTGACTTTTTCAAGTTTAGGAAGGCAAATTGAACATGGTCTAAGCAAGGGGTTTCCAGAGCTAGAGATTGTGGATTCAGTGATTAGAGCCATAGCGCCTGGTATGCAGCTTCGCAGCTATTTGGAGGGCAAAATGAACTTGACTTTACCAACATTGAGACGAATCCTCCGTTCACATTATCAAGAGAAAAGTGCAACCGATCTCTACACTCAGTTGACTTCTGAGGTGCAAGGATTTAAAGAAACCCCCCAGAACTTCCTCATCCGCACTCTCGACCTGAGACAAAAGATCTTGTTTGCCTCACAGGAATCTGAGTCGGGTCTTCAGTATGATCCTGGGCTAGTGCAAAGAATGTTTCTTCACACTGTGTTAACTGGACTTCAGAACGACAACATCAAGCGTGATCTTCAGCCTTATTTGGAGCAAGCTGACATCTCTGACGAACTGTTGCTTGAGAGAATGAACATTGCATGTGCCTATGAAACAGAGAGACAGATGAAAAAGAAAATGGCCGGGCAACAGAAACCTGTTTCTGTTCACTCAGCACAGTCAAGTGATGTTCCTGCTGAAAAGAATGAAAAACCAGCTACTCACCAAAATCCTAAAGTTTCCCCTGTCGTTCTCTCCCAGCTTGAGGAGATTAAATCGGAGATAGCTCTGTTGAAAGACCTGAAAGTGGAAGTGTCTCAAATCAGGGAGTCCATGCTACAGCCCCAGCACGCACCCAGACCACAACCACCAGCAGGGGGCGCGGATGGCACATCAGGACAGCAATTCTCAGGTGAGCAGATGCAGGATTGGTCACAGAACTACTGGTTCAATACAGGCCCCAGACACCGAGGTGGAACTGCCCAGTACCAGCAAAGATTTGCCCCACAACGCAGCTTCCCTCCACCAAATCGCGGACAAATGAGGAGATGTTTTGGCTGTCAACAGAGTGGAGCTGAGGACTATTGTACACACTGCTACAGGTGTGGCAGCAGCGAACATTTCCTTGCTGGATGTCGAGCAAGGGGACAGAGACAATTTGGAGGTGAGCCTTTAAACGGAGGAAGGTCACTCGCACGGGACAGGGAGTGACCAATCACACAGCGAGGTCCCAGCAATGTGCACACTGTGGACAGAAGGGAGAAGGGGTAATGCTGAAACAGTGTGCATCCTGTAAAAATGTGTTTTATTGTTCTAGGCCATGTCAAGTTGATAATTGGGCTGAACACAAAAAACATTGCAAACCTCTCTCATGTATGACTGCTAACGCTACCTCGAGAAGAGAAAAACAGGCTAAGAGAGCCCCATTAGTAGGAGAGAAACACATGGTCAGCTGCTTCATTCAAGGTCAAAGGGTCCAAGCTCTGTGGGACTCAGGCTCCCAAGTGACAATAATTGACGAGCTATGGAAAGAAGTGCACTTACCAGACACAAGACTGAGAGACATTTCTGACATTTTGGACGTGGCACCGGGCCTAGATATAAAAGCAGCAAATGGGGAAAGCATGCCATACACAGGTTGGGTTGAGATAGCTTTCAGGTTAGCTTCCGGGGCTGCATCCAAGACAGAAGTAATTGTTCCCACGCTTGTAATGAAGGGTGGAAAACTTGCTCAACCAATCATTGGCTCTAATGTAATTAAGATCATTATTGACAGTGAATTGAAACAATCACACACTACTCACAGGGAACATCTGAGTAAAACAGTGAGGGCATCATTCCCAGGCTACACAGACACTTTTGTAAAACATGTAACTGCTGTTGTTGAGCAAGTCAGTGTCAAGCAAGCAAATGAGTATGTAGTCAAGACAAAAAGGGAGAGAATCAACATACCTAAACATCTGTCAGTCCAAGTTGAATGTCACGTCCACATGGACTCCCCACAGGAGGATGCAATACTCATCTTCGAGCCTGATGTGAATCCTCGCTGGACAGAGGGACTTGAACTGTGTGACATGGCAGTAGAGGTAACCAGAGGCACAAAAAAACCCTCTATTACTGTAAGTGTGCAGAACCCAACAGATCATGACATTGTGTTAGCAGGGAGAACTGTTATTGGGACTGTCCAGCATGTCCAGGCAGTCTACCCCACCTCTGTGCTGGAGAGATCTCGCCCACCACCGTCAGTCACAACAAATCACGTCACTGCTAAAGAGGGTCAAACAGATGATAATGTTTGGGACCCACCTGTAAATCTGAGTCATCTCAGCGAGCCAGAACAGGAGACAGTTCGCCAGATGTTAAGAGAGGAGTCTACCTCCTTTTCAAGGACAGATGATGATATTGGCCGCATAGAAAGATTGCAACTTCACATATCACTGAAAGACACTGAGCCGGTAGCAAAAACATATCTCTCTGTACCTAAACCACTGTATCAGGAAATGAAGGACTACCTGAGTGACCTCATCGCTCAGGGCTGGGTAGAGAAATCTAACTCCCCTTATGCTTCACCAGTCGTGTGTGTCCGAAAAAAAGACGGCAGTCTACGACTGTGCATTGACTACCGTGAGGTGAACAGGAAGACGCTCCCTGACCGTCAGCCTATACCCAGAGTGCAAGATATAATGGATGGCCTAGGAGGCAACTCATGGTTCTCTCTCCTAGACCAAGGAAAGGCGTACCATCAGGGATTTATGACTAGGGAGAGCAGACCTCTGACTGCTTTTGTGACACCATGGGGTCTCTATGAGTGGATCAGGATTCCCTTCGGTCTTATGAATGCTCCAGCTGCCTTCCAGCGCTGCATGGAGAATTGTTTGGAAGGACTGAGAGATGACATCTGTATCCCTTATTTAGATGACACACTGGTTTTCAGCAGAACCTTTGAGGATCACGTCGAACATGTGAGGACAGTGCTACAGCGGCTACGTCAGCATGGCATAAAGTTGAAACCTAGGAAGTGTGAAGTGTTCAGACGTGAGGTCCGCTACTTAGGGCGCATCGTGTCTGCGGATGGCAGTAAAATGGACCCTGCTGATACTGTAGCAGTGAGAGCTTTAAAGAAGAAGAGGCCGCAGACTGTGGGAGAACTGAGAGCAGTCATGGGACTCCTGAGCTATTACCGGCAGTACATAAGAGACTTTTCCCGCATCGCCGGCCCACTTTATGCTCTGACAGAATCAGATCCCAAATCCGACAAACACAAGGACAGTAACACACGGACAAGAAAAGTGAAAGGAAAGTTTAAAGGGGCACCTTCACACAAGCCGATCACATGGACTGATGAGCATCAACAAATACTGGAGAGACTGATTAACTGTTTGGTTGAGCCACCGATTCTTGGATTCCCAGACTTCAACAAATCATTCATCTTGCACACAGACGCTTCACACCAAGGGTTAGGTGCTGTGTTATATCAAGAACAGGAGAGTAAGCTACGTGTAATAGCCTACGCATCACGCACCTTGACCAAAGCAGAAAAGAACTATCATCTTCATTCAGGGAAACTTGAATTCTTGGCGTTGAAGTGGTCTGTTACCGAGCGATTCAGGGACTATTTAATTGGCTCCTCCTGTACTGTGTATACCGACAACAACCCACTGACCTATGTGTTGTCAACAGCCAAATTAAATGCAACAGGGCATAGGTGGGTTGCCGAATTAGCTGACTTTGACCTAATTATTAAGTATCGTCCAGGCAAAGAAAATTGTGATGCTGATGGTCTTTCAAGAATGCCCTGTGACATAGAGGCGATGATGCAGGAATGCACAGAGGAAATGTCATCCCCTTCAGTGCAAGCCACAGTACAAGCTGTTGAAAGTGATGTCTCACACACAGTGTGGTCCATGATGACTTGTGAGTGTACAGAAATGGGTGGAGACACACCTACACCGTTTTCAAGAGCAGATATCTGTCAAGCTCAGAGAGATGATCCAACCATTGGTCCAGTCGTTGCCTGTAAACAATCAAAAGAAAAGCCGACAAGACAGCAGTTAAAGTCATTCAATGTACAGACCAAATGTTTGCTGCGTGACTGGGAGAAACTTACCTTTGATGGAGACGGGATACTTCAAAGAAAGACTGCAACCAGAACTCAGCTTGTTCTGCCTGAAAGATACAAAGGAACAGTGTTGAAACAGCTCCACAATGAGATGGGACATCAAGGCGTGGAACGCACAACATCGCTCATCAGGGATCGCTTCTTCTGGCCACACATGCAGCGAGAGATAGAGCACTACGTCACACAAAGTTGTACATGCCTGAAACAGAAAAAGCCCTGTAGAGAAGCCAGAGCTCCACTCGTACCGATTGTCACCACTCAGCCATTCGAGCTTGTATCCATTGACTTCCTACATCTGGATAAGTGCCGAGGTGGATATGAATACATATTGTTAATAGTAGATCATTACACACGCTTTGCACAAGCCTACCCCACAACATCGAAATCTGCCAAGACTGTTGCTGATAAAATATTTAATGATTACGCACTGAAGTTTGGATTCCCTCTGAGAATTCACCACGACCAGGGAGGTGAATTCGAGAATCAATTGTTTGCACAGCTGAAGAAAAATTGTGGAGTGATGGGCTCTCGAACCACGCCGTATCACCCACAAGGCAACGGGCAAGTGGAACGGCTTAACAGAACACTGCTACAAATGCTAAGAACGCTCACAGAGAAACAAAAGTCAGATTGGAGAGAGTCATTGCCTAAGCTCATCTACGCATATAACAGTACCAGATGTGAAGTTACAGGTTTTTCCCCTTTTTACCTTCTGTTTGGCAGATCACCAAGGTTACCTGTTGACTTGTTATTTGGTTTGACCCCTGAGACTGGAACTGCTGATCATCGAGAGTACATGAAAAAGTGGAAACAACAGATGCAAGAGGCTTATGAGATCACAACAGCAAATGCAAAGAAATGTGCTGAAAGGAGCAAGAGGAATCATGATAACAAAGTCAGGAGTTCTGTTTTGCATGAGGGCGACCGTGTTCTCATCAGGAATATGACACCTAGAGGAGGGACAGGAAAGCTCAGGAATCACTGGGAAGATTGCATCCACAAAGTAATTCGTCAGGTGGGAAAAGACATGCCCATATATGAAGTGATACCTGAGCAAGGCAAAGCGAGAGGACGTAGGATCCTGCACCGTAACCTCCTGTTGCCATGTGACCATTTACCACTAGAAATTCAGCTGAAACCAGCTAAAGTGAAAAGACAAATCACAGCTCAGACTCATCAAGGCAAAGATCAAACAGACCAAGAGACAAACGATGATGATACTGATGATGACGACTATGGGTACTATCTACTCAGACATCAGCCTGTGCCACAGCCCCAAGTCCACACAGACAGAGAGAATGCTGATGAAGGTGTCACACAGCTCGTGGAGGATGTTGAGCCTGAGCATCAGGACATGCCCCAGCTGGAGCAGGACACAAGAGATCCACTGTCAGAAGAGGACATGTCAGTTCAAGAGGAGATTTCACTGGAGGAGAGAATGCCAGCAGCAGAGTCACCTGTTCAAAGTGAAGATCACAGTGTGGATGAACAACAGTACCAGCGACCAGTAAGAGAGAGACGGCCTCCGAGAGTCTTCACATATGATCAGCTTGGCCATCCCAGTTGCTGTGGCACCGGACTCCCAGATTACATGATGCACTACTATCCTCCAGCATCCTATGGAGACATGCAAGCAGCAAGTACATGGACAGCTCCAGTACAACACTGGAATTATCAGCCTGTTGCACCGGGCTACTGAAAGAAGAAGACTCACTTACACACACATCATACACATATCAGACACTCTTTGATGGACTGTTGGACACTGAGTGTTGATACACTTACACCTCTACATTATACGCTCTTTGATGGACTGTTGGACACTGAGTGTTGATGCACATACACATATCATACATTCATGGATGGACTCTTTCACAAACTGAGTGTTGATGCACTACATACACACACACTCATGGATGGACTGTTTCATGGACTGAGTGTTGACATACATGCACATATACATACCTTATACAGTCATAAATGGACTGATGGACAAGCAGAGTGCTGATACACGTGTAACACACTCCTGGACTTTGAATAAGCCGAGTGATTGTATACAGACTGTAGAATGATTGGCCTGATGACATTATGACATAGGTAAATGCTTTAAACATTACTCACCTGTTGGTTGAGATGTCGTGGACGACATCTGTGTTGTAGGGGAGTGTGTCATGGTTATAAAATTGTGCATGATAAAAAGACCAAGCTTATGGCTAAAAACTAATTCATGGCAAGATTTGATTAAAAGCAATGTAATTCATGTTGTTCAAAGTGTAACATAATAATTTGCTAGGAATAGTGATTAAAAATGGAATCATTCATTGTTTTCATGTATTCTGAGCTAAAAGGGTTAAACCGTTGTTAAAAAGTAATAATAACTCGTTGTTTACATGTATCCTGAGCTAAAAAGGTTAAAATGATGATTGATCATTTGTTCTGTGTTCAACTGCTTTTGCCTCGCAGGTCCAGAAAGGACAACAGAGACAGTAACAACAGTAATAGATAAAATAGTTTATTTTATCTCAGTTTTGTTTACAATCTTTTACTTACCTTTTATGAGAATGTATTTGCATAAGTTATGTTTAAAAACTCAATTGTATTTTCTATTTTCTTCGTCAAGTCTGTGACGGATGTGCTGCACAGTGATTGATTGTTGATGCCTTGTTTTTGCGTGTTGAGAGAGAAGCAGGAGAGAAACGTGGCTGAAAATGAGAATACACTGAATGGCGGCAAACGTGTGGTGTTCTTGTAGTTTTTCACCCTTTTTACTTTATCATTTTCCCCGGCAACGGGGCGTAACACAGTATTGCATAAACTTTTCATTTTGCTAACTGGACAGAACCTCAGAGACACTTTCATGCATGATAGATTAAATAAAATGTTTATTTTAACTCTTAAACAAGTGAAAAATGATGCCAATGACTTTTTTAAAGTATGTTATTTTAAGGAGTTATGTAAACTCAAGTGGACAGCATGTATGGACAGTCTCAAAAGTGACTCAGGAATAACTTTTAAATCCTTTGATTGTCAGAAAACCAGACTGGGGAAAAAAATATTCCACTACATAAGATGGAAGAAATACTTTTATCTGGATTTCAATGCATTTTTCTTTGTCCACATGACAGAAAATAGGTCTGTCCACTCCAGTGGACATTATGCACCAAAGGGTATATTCAGCTTATCGGGCCTATATTTGGATAAAGTGGACTTATAATTAGATTAAATTGGAAGACTATTTAATGTTATTTGATAAAAGTGTTAATTTTATAATAATTTTAATTAAAACAATTAAATGCCCACTGGAGTGGAGTTTTCAGTCACAGAAAAAAACATACAAAAAACATCTAGTAAAAGTGTGGATAAGAGAATTTATCGCATCTTATTTAGTTAACATTTTTTTACATGAGAATAAGAGGATTTGACAGTTAAATATGGATGCGGAGCATCTCCTTTTCCTCTTGACATTAAGAATTTATGAGGCAGTATCTCAAAATGACAAAGAAATACAAAGATAAACAGATGGAATTGTGGAGAAGGCTTTGGGGGTCCACCACCTGCTAATTTGGACATAGCAATCCTGCTGAAATGGTTAAAAAAATCTGTCAAATATCTTTTCACTGTGGTAGACGCCATGCAAGGGTATCTCAAGTCATATCATATAAAAGGCAAGGCTGCTTCTCTCTCCCCTCTAAGTCCAACAGACCAGAGCAGGGTCACTCTGCTTCTTTAGATTGTCCCTATAAATATAAACATAGACACCAAACACCTGCTGTAATGTGCCAAAATATCACCAGTATCCTGTTATGGCTCTCCCCATATTTACATGTATAAGGCCTTCACTACAGTGAGAAACATTTACACATCATCTGCAGCACATTGTTGTCACTGGTGAAACTCAGCTCAGCCTTGCAGCACTTTGTACACACTGGTGGTTTTATTCAAGAGTAGAATCTGACTAACAGCTCCAAGACACAAAACTAAAACCTTACATCTCAACTCAGACGAAGTTGTTAGCATGCACAGTCAGCGTCCACAGCTCTGGCTTCACAGCAGGAGAGATAGTAGTTGACCAGTGATTATCAAACACCTGCAGCTGGGACTGCAGCGCCGGCCACCTGCTGCTGTTTCCCACCTCAAATGAATAGAGGAATATATATATCTTTCAACTAGTGCTGCTGATCTTAGCACCTTATTTCATCTAAACTTCATATGTACTGTAGCCCATGGCATAGTTTGTATTTTCAGTTTTTCTTCAATCTCTTACTGGCAAAGACAGTTTTTACTGTCATCCTTAAAATTCATTAAATTTCATTCAAGTTACTTTCATTGCACTCAAATCAGAAGGGCTGCAGAAGAACACAGAGGAAATAAAGGAAGAACAACCAAAGACATGATCCTATTAATGTTCTTCATGAGGCTGCTTTAAATTCCCTGAAGATACCTCAACCTCACGCTGGATTATGCATGTATAATGGCTCAATACTTGTGATGTCAAATGTGCTGTGCATCCCCCCAGGCTGCACCAAGAAAGTATTGATTGCTGGAGGGCAGAAGGTACACTTCAAAACAGCTTCAAAGAAACCAGCCTGGATATTCTCAAGCATCTTGTTAGTTTATCTTAGAAAAACAGATGTTTTGTATGATATCTATCTACTGTAATCACTCTATTCTTCTCCCTGCAGGTCCTCCAGTCAATGTTTCCTGTAACATTTTCATCAACAGCTTTGGCTCCATTGCTGAAACCACCATGGTAAGTAACAGAGAAACCAAAATAAATTAGCAGAAAGGTTAAATTAGCATAAAGGCACAAACAAAGTTTAAACGTGAGTGTTACATAAACCTTGTTTCATCAAAAAGCATTCATAAAATTATTATATGTTAAAATAACAAGTATCTTCTCACAGTGAGTTGTTCCAGCATCTTAACACAACATACTCCCTGTAAACCAGCAGCCAAATAGAACAATGTTATGTGTATTAGAGGTGAACAGTAAGCAGCATTACTTTGCGTATTTGTGAGCATCAGGCTTTGTGCACTGCTTTGTGCAACTTGATTCACACAGACCTGCATTCAGTTACATTTGTCGTTGACAGGAGGTTCAGTCCTGTCAATTAAATAGAGTTGAGAGTTTAGTGTGGAGGAAATTTTCAGTGTGCTGAAAATTCTGGTTTTTGCTCAGTGCTCAGACAGGATGCTGTCACGCTTCAGTCAGGTCAGAAATCATTAATTCAGAATGTGGACCTTTAGGCCACTGAGGGCAGCATTGAGGATTTAAGCCTTTGATCACTGCTCTCCTGATGAGTGCACAGGGTGTAGATTCTTCATGTGTTTATATGTAGATGCAGATTGCAGTATATACTTAAGACCAGTGGGAATATGAGCAGAACAGCAGAATGTGTGTCTAATCTAATCTACTGTAGAAACCCAAATTTAGCCACTTTAGTAAGGATGTCTGATAGTTTGACATTTGAAATGATTTCTGATTAAGAAGAGGCACAAGTCTCACCTGTGATTCATGTGGGTTTTCAAAACTGTGAAAAGAAGTACAGCAGTTGTTGAAAAGCCTTGAGTTTGGCGGTCATGTGCAGATAGTTAAGGTATGGAGAGTAGCAGTCTGTCAGTCATTATTAAGCCTCAAGGTCTGTTGTGAATTATTGAATACAGTTTCACATCTTGTCAAGATTAAAATGGGCATTTGGAGGGTAGGTTCAAATTTAAATCACTCAAGGCTTACATTTACATTTAAAATGTTATTTTTTAACATTTCGCTCTAATTAAGACAGCACATTGATTGGTGAGACCAGTCAGAAGAGTAAAATCCATAGATATCTTTTCAGCAAAATAGGTGGTATAAATTATTCACTGTTAGTAACACTTACATTTTGTCATGTAATTGTAATCATTAATTGCTATAGAGGCAGATATTAGCACCTACCAGAAGGGCAAATCATTTGGAAGGGGAAGAAGGAAAAGCTTCACACAGTGTCCAGACAGGCTGGCACAGTGACAAGCAGAAATAATAACAGAGGGAGGCAGACACAGACAGAAATCAGAAGAGACAGACAAGCAGACAGGAATAGCAGATGTGCAGTGAAGACATTTAGTGAGTCTGACAGCAGATACTTTAAAGTGACATGAAGTCACTGCAGGCTGCACACAAGTTGCTTCCATCAATATTATGTGTGCACACACATGTACATAGACCAGGATCAGGATTTTAATGGGTTTCAGGGTGTGTGGCTATTAGATGAGTAAAAATGTGCTAAAAGTGTCGGTGAGGGAAATTTGGTCTGACCTCCTGGCACAGGAGTGCAAACATTTTATCAGCTTTCATAACCCTCATAAGTCCCTCCATCTCCTCCAGGCTTTAGGAGAGCTGCAGAGTTGTCCCAACCTGGGAGTCCCCGACCAGGCTGGGACAAGACAAATTTCAGTTTGTGTGGAAATACAGAATGCACTTCAAAAATAGTGGTGGATTCAGAGTAGCTGTGATGCTTTCCAGGATGTTGCCCATCCACACTTTCAATTTATGCTTCATTATCAACAAGGACAGACAGTTATACTGTATATATACAGTAATGCAGAATGTTATTAAATATGAAGATGGATTCTTCAGTGTTGTGAAAACCATGATCAAACCAAAAAAATGCTGAAAATTGCAGCTTAAGGGCCACTAGCTGGTTTTAACACATTTACAGCGTGCCCACACAGAAGCAGAATACACAAACACACTGCAAATACACACAACACAAGCAACTACATGAACTCACTACAATTACAGAAGACAGCAGTGTTTCCACAGGACACTAGTGCTGAACACAGCTTGGACACACTTGCGGTTGCTACATTTTAAAGTTGTTGCAGTCAGGTGGTCCATGTATGATTGTTTATGTTTATCTTAAACACTGAAAATCACTGAGGGTAAAGAGAGTGCAGGTATAGCCACCGAACGTGTGGTGGGGAGATCAGGGTAATGTAGCAGGAGGTGATGAGCGGATGATTGTCAGGGGTGTCTCTCTGCTGCAGCAGGAACCAGAAAGCCATGGCCACGAACACACACACACCCACACACACACACACACACACACACACACACACACACACACACACTGAGAAGGAGCCGGTGAGGGACAAAGGAGGGGGGAAACAGGTTGGAAAACACAACAGGGAAACGAAAACAAGACACAACAAGGCTTACACGGCACACACAGCTTGAGCTTTAAGTCGTAGTTTTCCCTTGTCGGCCACCATAGAAAAAGGCTGTTCCGGCTCACGTTTAACTTATGAACCAAACCATATTTCATTCAATTGCTTTATATTCTTGTTTTGCTAGTGTAGCTATAGTGATAGTGTATTTGGCTCTGAGCAAACACTCAATTCTCTGCCTGAGTGCATCCTGTACAGACAGTGTTAGACTTGTTGTCTCACAGTAAGGAATAGTTCATCAGCAGCTTCAATCAGAAAATCTGACAGTTAACCTTCATAAGCCAAAGCTGACTGATAGTGAGCCAGAACTCCATTTTTCTTTGTCTGTAAGTCAGTAATGATTGAACACATTTGTGACTCTTCACTTCACTCCGACACCACTTCACTTTCAGTCTCCTGCATAATTAGCAGAGCAGAACTGGTTGTGATCAGTCAAGCCCTCTCTAAAGATGGATGGATGGACGAGTGGATGGATGATTGAAGCGACAAGGTCTAAGTGCTTTCTGCACCACTGGGAGTATTTCTGACAGAGGTGCCATTTGTACGTATGCATGTGTGCGTGCGTGTTTGTGTGTGTGTGTCTGTGTGCGTGTGTGTTTGCCAAGCAAGAACTGTCATGAAACATTTCAGAATGTACAATATTGCTTTCATTTGACTTTTATTATTTATCCAACTCAAATGAATTTTTCATGACTGTGTGTGTGTGTGTGTGTGTGTGTGTGTGTGTGTGTGTGTGTGTGTGTGTGTGTGTGTGTGTGTGTGTGTGTGTGTGTGTGTGTGTACACAACAGTGAGCCAGCTTTGTGAGTGTGTCATCCTGGCCCTCTGTCTGTGTGAATTCTTTTTAGAGTCTGTCTGCTGGACTTCACTGCAGGGACATTGTTATCATTTTTAATTTCTTTTAATTTAGGATTCAGGATGTCTGTTGTTAAGTCAAAAGCTTGTTCTGGCTTTTAGTATAATGAAGGGACTTCAATTAAAAAAAAGGCAAAACCTTCAGTATTATGCAGAGTAAAGGTTTGTACAAATGCAGAGGTCATGATATACAGTTTATAGTAGAAGCTGTAGAGCGAGAGGAGCGCTGAGAGATACGTATACAGGGGCCATATGTCACATTAGGATTAAGACCTTTCTCTCTTCTCACCATCTGTCTTTTCATCTACCCACTCCTCTCTTCCTCTGACAAACAAGAGAGCACAGTGACATAACCTCAACACATAAACAACACATTTCAAATATGTTTTACTGACATGACAGGAAGTATTAACAAGTAGCAACTAGTAACTGCAGCTGGATATCATTTCAGCTGACACATTAACAGCTGGAGTGGAGATAATGGATTGACTCCAGTGTCAAAAAATTGTCTTTTATGTCCTTCATAGATTGAATTGGTGCTGTTCGTATTGACATTATTATTATTATTAGTGGTAGTAGTAGTGCGGTGTCCATTCAAAACATGCTGTTTGGCACAGATTATCTATTATTTGATTTTGAAGATTTTACATCTGGATGATTACATCAGTACTTTCTGAGCTGGACCATCACAACCAATGAGAGAGGCCTCTCACAGCAGCTGGCGGTGCTGCCAAGCAACGGTAAACATTGTAGCCCTTGAGGCTAACATTAGCATACATAAACTGTTGACATAAACTTAAAATCTTGCATACAGTTCTCACTGAAGAGTATTAAACCTGTGTTGACTGCGTCTCCCCACTCGTCCAGACTCGTTTAAGCTTTTGTTTTTAGTTTTTTCTCACTGCAGCACGTTACTACAGCAAGTTGCTGCACCACACTCTCCATTTTGTTTATGTCTGCTTCTCTATGAGATCACATGAAAGGGATCACGCGTGAGTCCAACTTCAGTCTGCAGAGCCATGAAGCCAGAGCGAGATGAACAGTCTTGAGATATGTGAATATCTAATATACATAGTTAGATTTAAAAAAAAATATTATTATTATTATTATTATTATGATAAATGTATGGCTGTAATGAATGAGGATGTACTGCTTTTCTTTTGTTTGTGTATTTATTTGTTGACCTAACAGCCTCAGAAAACTATTGAGGTCACTCCAGGCTGTTGATGTAACGCCCACTCGGCTCCAGGTGGCTGATATTTGTTTGACTTTCATCCCACTGCCTGGCACTTTATATGACTGCATGCAGTCTTTTTTTAATGCACTATTTTCCCTGTTTCAACAGTGAGAAGTGTTATGTCCATAAGGACTGCATGTTGCCAAAACTAGTCTTTGCTGAACACAAAGAACCCACCAGCTCACCAAGATGTTCATCCTGAGAGTGTAACGATGACACAGAGGAAGGCAGATTTCTGAGGGCCTCTTAAGTCTTAGTTCGAAGCAATAACATTATGTGAATGGTTCTTGTTAAATTTACTCATATCTATTTTGTTATGGAGAGCATCAGGAGGTTTATGGAGCATGCATTGTAGTGCTGTCAAAGACTCAAATAACAGAACATTTGACTGATAATATATGTATATGTATATTATTATTATTATTATTATTAATATATATATATATATATATATATATATTACCATTTATAATGCTGATGAAATAGTTTTTTGTGTCATCGTCATTGACAGAGAGGAAAAAAACTAAGTGGAGGAGAGATTGAGGGTTAATTTTTGAATGCCCCGTGTCACAGATACAGTACACACACACGCGCGCGCGCACAAACACAGGGGGCTTAGGGCCAGGTTGGTTCACTCTGGTCTATACACGCTATCTATGTTAAACAGATTTACTACTGTTAGACAGTTAGATTAGTGGGTTTTTTTCATTTGTTCACTCAATCTCTCCATCCCTCTTAATCCATTCTCTATCTGTGTGCGAGCAGTTTTTCCAACCACACAGGGAGACATGATAATGCCACAGGTTTGTGCTCACATGCACCACTTCAAGTTAATGGCTATGGGAGAGCAATTTTTACTGTCATGTTAGCGGTGCACCTGGAGTGATTCAGTGTTGACATATTAACATCTTATTAAATTGATATGACATTCTTTTTAACAGTCAATTTCCTGTTTACAGTTTCAACAGGCATGGTGCAAAACACGCATTCATTATGGAGTCATGTTTCTTCCACCTGATGAAATTCAGTCTCAGCCTACTCCTGAAAGAAACGTGTTTCTTTAGCTCAGCTCTATCTACCAAGGCAGCCCTTCTGTGATTTTTATCTGAAGCGTTACGTTGTACATCACTGACGTCACATTTCATGTGACGAATGCCCTGGAAACAGGTTAACACCAGTTAAAGTTAATACAAGCAAGCACCAGGCAGCAAGTAGGCCAGTGACGATCTTATGTTGATCACCAGATTGTACATTTTACCACAGTATCATTATTTACGCACCACCATCGGATGCTGATTACACGTCATCACTTTGTGTGGCAGGATATAAGTCAGAATTTAGCATGCTCACACGAAGCTTACGTTTAGATCAAAGCCGAGCTGAGGTGATAAAAACCTGTGTCTACTGCAGAGTCAATTGACCAGGGTGTAAATGTGCACATTCCCATTGCACACAAAAGCCTGATCTTATTGGGTTTAAGTGGGATTTTTGACCAGTAGAAAAGGGGTATTAGCACTGCCTGGTTTAGACAGTTTGATTAGTTTGGTGAGACGACTCAATCCAAGCGATAGAGAGGCAGCTCTCGCCCTCTCAATCCGACCATACACGTTGTGTCCGTGGATGCACACATACAAAATGTGGAAGTCTAATCTTTAGTTCATACTGTACAACTGTCCTAGAATCTGCCAGATTCATTTTGCGTAATTTCTTGGCAAAAGAAAGAGAATCTTGCTCTGGGAGCAGGCCAAATAGACAGAAGATTACCATTGTTCTTACAGTATACTACCAACATTGTAGTGATACAAAGCTGGCTGAAATAAGAGCTGCAAGAGGCTTAAAGAGCTGAGGGAGACTCCAGAGAGAGATTATAATTATGTCCACTATAAGCAATACCTCATACATTAAACATTTAGTGAAAGCCATTTGATCTATTGTCAATAAAAAAATATTGATTTAATGCAGTTTTAAGCTCCATAAACAGAGTTGTGTGTCTTATTGATAAAGGTAATGGACATCTTCTCAACATACATAATCAGCGTGGAATAGTTTTGGTCGTTCTGGTCTGTACACTATTCATGTTGATGCATTGGTCACTTTGACTTGAATGAATAGCTTAATGTCTCTTAAACTCAGCACTTTTATTTTGAATACACTCCTTTCTGTTTTTTCTTTGTGTTCTTTATTTTTCAAAAGTGGTATGCAGTATGCAGTTGGGGAAAGAGTTGGCAGTAAGAGACAGATGTATATTTAATTCTTGTTGTTCAGACACTGGTAATGAGGAAACCAGCAGAAAGAACTGATTACTGTGAATAGCTGAAATGTAGGCCTCTCTATCGGCCAACACAGATCACATCTGTAGGTATGGACGTCCAGGATAACCCCAGGCAGGCAGTGATTCACTGTACAGTGAATTTTATTTCAAGCTCTGATGAGGTTCGTGCATCAGTGAGCACCGGAGCTCTGATGAATCAGCTACATGATTCCTAGGCAGCAATGATAACTGCATATGTGTTCTTCTGAGAGCTGGGCCAGCGGTGGTGTAAAAGGCAATGAAAAATAAAGAATAAAGAGTATAAACAGGTTTATATAACTGTAATGATACATTTGTAAATTCAATTAGTTACATTGATTCTCAAGGGGAGTCATCATGAATGCAGAAGACATATAGAATACAAATTGCATGTTCAACTCATGTGGGCATCAGCAAAAGCATCAGCAACAGTTAGTATTACTGTCTCACCTGAATCAGACTCACCTTGTTTTATTTCATTAGCTGCATCTGTGTTCACCGTGCGATGACTCCGGCTGGAAGTGAAGTGAAGTGGAAGAGTAGTGATGTCACTTCCAGTCAGTGAGCATAGTGAGCAGAGAGGCTCACCACCTTTTATAGTGCATTCTGGGAATTTTCAAGGGAGCTGAACTTGCACTTCAATGGAGTGATACTGGCACCGGGACACTCAGTATACTATCTAGGGGACCAGTTTGAGACACCCTGTGTTCCCCCCAGTCGCTTATGCTGCTTTTATTTTCATGGACTATTTAAGTCGTTCAGAAACAAACAAATGACCCAAATTTCCCCAAAAGCATTTTCTGCTCTACATAAAAGAAGCTAGGACCATGTATGATAACATGCCTGAGTTATGCGCCACCATTCCCCTCCCCCATCTAAGCCAGTTTTATCTCCTCCTATTGTTTTTAATTCCCACAGAGAGACAGGTTAAAGCAGCTGGGCAACAGTCAGATTGGCAGCACACTCCTGTTTATTTTACTGCTGTTAAATATGATGTTGTGGTCAAATGTGATCCCAGATGGTTTGTAAAATAGCATTAAGTCAGATGGAGGAGTAAGTAAGGTAGGTTTGTAAGTAGGTAGTAGTAGGTTTAGACAAGGGATTTGTGATTTTGAATATGTAGTATTTTAGCCAGAAGTGGTTAAAGAAACGTCAGAGAAGTGCCAAAAGAAGACATTTCAGCACATTTCCTGTAAATACCATTATCAGTTCTAATAATGGGATCCCCCATGCATTAATATTAGGATTAGACTGTGATTTGCTTACCTAAGGCAAATAAGCAATGACGTGGGAGTATGACCCTATGACATACTGCTGCAAAACTTTAGCCACTTATACCACTTTTTTGACTCTTCTAAATTTTCTTCCCTTTTCAGGTACAATGCTATGGGTCGTGAAGTTCAGCACACTTGCTTATTAATACTTTTCCATCAGTCTATGTTTACGCAGCCCGTGCATCATTCACTCAGCACTAAGTTTGAAAGAGTTAAATATATAACTCTTAAAGGAATAGTTCACTCTAGAACGAAATTCAGTCATTATCGACTCACCCTCATGCTGATGAGAAATCCGGTGTAGTTTCTTATTCCTCAAAGTGCAGCTGGAGACCCGCGGGGGTACCGTCCTGCGGAAAAAATCCATATAATGGGCGTCAATGGTGCCCGAGACAAAAAGGTCCATGAAACTACACAAAAACTTTGTAATATTCCTCCATACTGCTCGTCCGCTGCAATCCAAGTGTCCTGAAGTGGCAACATCCAGAATTTACTCGAAACGACATCATTTAGTACATTTTTACAGCCTAAACAGTCACTATACTATATTTGCCTGGAGGCACGCTCCCACGTGCATGTGAGTCTCCCTCACAGCCGTTTGCACTACGGGAGCCGCGCCAGACAAGATCAACAGAACTCGTGATAGATACACACCGGTATTTACATCCTGCTGTGAGCGACCGAGCAACACAAACACAAGAGGGATCTGCCTGCACTAGTGATTTGAAACTTTGAAACTCACAGCGGACGAGCAGTATGGAGGAATATTACAACGTTTTTGTGTAGTTTTATGGACCTTTTCATCTCGGGCACCATTGACACCCGTTATATGGATTTTTGCTGCAGGAGGGTACCCCCGCGGGTCTCCAGCTGCACTTTGAGGAATAAGAAACTACACCGGATTTCTCATCAGCATGAGGGTGAGTCGATAATGACTGAATTTCGTTCTAGAGTGAACTATTCCTTTAAATTAAATATATTAGTTAGATATATTAAAAAAATAACCACTGTAACATTGTCAGTGGCTACCATGTCTCTAGCCGAGCCTTGCAAGTGGACTGATGTGTAACTCTCTACTAAGCAGCAACCAAATTGAAGCCAATGTGGAAGTACCAAAAACTGCAGTTCCTCGAATGGCCACTTGAGGCTGGCACCTAAAACGAGTCAGTCCCCATAAAAGCCCATATTAAAATGCCCTTAAACTTTACACATAAACACGTGTACAGCCTGGTACAAAAAACAGTTACCAGCACCTAATTTATCCCCTTATGACCACTGTACAGGGGTGAATTTTTATACAACACAGTCTTGCACCCAAGGTTTCCCAGCAGAACATCGCATTGTGATGAGATGATCAATGATATCACCTGTCACCTGTCAGTGGTTTTAATGTTGTGGCTGATTGGTGTATACAGGCTTACATCTGTCATTACCATCTAGTTCTTTCACTACAGCATTTTTAATAATTAGAGGCTAAAGGTTAAATTATATTAAGGCTTAAAGTTATGCGTCATTAGGGGCATGGCTGCTCTGACTGACAGCTAACCACAAGCTGTCTGCTGAGCTTCACCTCAGCTAATTCAGTCACTGAACTCCACCTCTCCACTGTATTTGTGGGGTTTATGTCTTTTGGTGGGTTTTAATTCAGACATCAGACACATAATAGTTCTCTCTGTGAGGTAAATTGGACTAACAGACTGGTGTGGAGGGACAAAGGCGGGTGTTTTGGAGTAACACGCCACTCTGTTAGCATCAACCAGTAGACAGCAGCAGGAGTTAAGGAGAGCATAGAGTTTCTTAAAACTGTTGGGAATAAAAAGAGGATTAATTGCCTGCCATACTGAGCCGCAGAGGTGCCGAAATCAGCTGTAGTGTACGGTACCTCTCTTATTTGACTGCTGAATGAAGGAGAAATGTAAGGTTACTTTACTTCATGCACGTACAGAGAGGAGATGGGAAAAGGAGTAAAAAACGAGTATCTAGTTAGTGTAACTTTGCTCAGGTTGAAAAAAACAAACGCACATCCGTGTTGCCAGTTGTTGCTCACTATCTTGCTGATAATGTATAAGATATTCTGGCCGCAGTGAGATTCACTTCACTCTTTTTGTGTAGAAACAGATAGCTTGTTAGCTTTAGCTAGCTTAGTAGCTTCCAGTTCAGTGGGCTTGTTTAATGAACAAGGCTCTCTTCAGCTCCACCCACGCTCCACGTCGTTGCTCGTTTTTGATTAGCCGGAGATGGGAGGAGTCAGGCACAACCTATAGGTGACGTCACAGTGGCTCTGTCCACTAGTTTTACAGTCAATGCTCTCAACACAGATGGAGATAGAAGTGAGATGTCTCACTGCATAGCAATGTCTTAGATGTATTCTGATTGGGTTTATGACCCGCTACTATATACTGTTCCCTATTTTTCCAGTGTGGGATAGGTGATGATGAAAAACGCACAACAAAATAAAACAGAAAGGCAAACTCGCCCACTGGCAATGGGGAAGGCACCTGTTTTTTTACCAACATTTAAAAACCTGCTATACATGCTAATTTTAGTGTGAGAGTGGTATTAGTTAGTGCCAGTGCCCCCTGAGTCTGTGCTGTGTGTGCTGATGGTAATGTTGAGGCTACAGCTGCCTACAAATGTGGTGGAAGGTGTGTGCATGCAGACATGAAGAATCCAGTTGTAACATGTGTACTCATGTACTATACTGTTCCCCTACTGACACGTGACATGACACAGTATACATCACTATGACTGTTGAGACAGCTGGCATACAGGGATGGAGATGATTTGCACGCCTCTGCCTCATCAGTGCACCTTGAGCAGGTTGCAATCAGGATGAAAATGTGACAAACTGAGCAGCTCGGATGATTGATTCTGGGAAATCTGTTTTCAGACACTGCATGAAAATGATGAGTGTAGCTTTATTTTTCATTCATTTGTAATAACCCACCAATGGAAACTGTTTTTCTTGTTGGGCATGGTGACATAAGTATAAATCTATGCTTGTGTGCTTCTTAGTGGAAATCAAAGTAACTAAATTTCTCAGATTCACTTAGGTATTATAATTGGATCATCTAACACTGGAGTAAAGACGCTAAATAAAGTGGTGTAACTTCATACAGAATTATTGTGACAGTTGTCATTCAGATGTAGAAAATAGTCCATGATGCTTGTACCAAGCCAAACATGGCTCATCATGCAATTTTTTTATGTAATTGGTTAAGTAATCACCCAGTTACTTCAGGTTCCATAAAAGTGTTCTTATAAATGTGTCTGTGTGATGTTCTCATGTTATTCTCTGTGTCTGTAGGACTACAGAGTAAATATCTTCCTCCGTCAGCAGTGGAATGATCCCAGGCTCGCCTATGCTGAATACCCTGACGACTCTCTGGACCTGGACCCCTCCATGTTAGACTCCATCTGGAAGCCAGATCTGTTCTTTGCGAATGAGAAGGGGGCCCACTTTCACGAAGTCACTACAGACAACAAACTTCTCAGGATATTTAAGAATGGAAATGTTTTGTATTCTATAAGGTAAGTGTGGGAACATACCCTTTTTAGCTTGTGGTGACAAATTGAGGGATGGGGAGGTCAAAGACCAACACTATGTGCACCGTCATATCTGAGTTACGACAATCCAAAATAAGTTATTGTTTTGACAGTTACCGGCAGGTTCCACTTTGAGCATACTTGAATTTGACCAAACCGAGAATCTATAAAGCCCTGTGTGCATTAATCAAGAAGCAGTGTGTAAACACATAAACTTTTAGCATTTTCAAGGCTAGAGGCACACAGTACACCTACAGTACAGCTGGGAAGAGACAGGATTTAGAGGAACACATTATCTGTGGTGTGAATACATCAGCATGTGTACTATAGTTCTGTACGATGGTGCACTGCTAGGATATTTCTTTGAAGAATGAATTTGAATATCGTCTGATATATTTCTTTGTTATTTGCAATGCATGAACCAACAACTCAAATCAACTCAACCTTACAGCACCTGTCATAGAGACAGACAGCCTACAGTGCTTAGCAAAATGAATGTAGCACATACAAAAAACAAAAGTAGACAACAATAAAGAATATTTTGCAAGACTTAAGAATTAGAACAATAAAGCAATAAAATGTTAAAATAAGTAAAAGTCATTAAAATATGTAAATCAAATAAAGACAAAGGATTACAACAAAAGTCTTAAAAATCAATGACAAATCATGAAAAGACACCTTAAATCAAAATCGAGCCAAAAAGATTAGTCTTGAGGTCTGCAGGTGGAGTATATAGTCCTTGGTATGAACGGCTAATGATTTGTCTTCTTGAAGCTGTAAGAAGTTCTGTGACATCCATACATTTATGTATGATGACATAACACTTACCTATCAATCGGCCTAAAATCATCTGGAGATACAGAAATGTACAGCTGGGTGTCATCTGCAAAGATATGAAACTCAAATTGATCTTCTTTGATAAAATATGGACAGGACTAAAAATAGAACCTTGCAGGAACCTTTACGACGTGTCTGTTGACAGACCAACCCAGTGACTGAAAGTTATTGGAGTCAGTGTTAATTCTGGTGTCATTCACCACTTTAACTGATTCTCCCTCTGTGCTGTTGTGGCCTCTGAAACCTGACAGAAAAGTCTCCAAAAGTATTTTCCTGTTCAAAAGCAATTGTTCCTAATATCTGACCTTAAAAGGTTTTATTTGGGTCAGTAGTTACTAATAACTGAGGAATACACATTAGTTTGCCTTTAATACTCACAAGTCTGACTTTCAAGAGGAGGTGCTCTGTTAACAGTAGGTCTGTATGTAAGTTTGTGTTTGTGTTTGTGTTATGTGTTTGTCTTCACCGTATTTGCAAAATGCTTTAACATGCATGTGATTCTAAAACAAGAGAACCAGGTTATACTTCTGGTTAAACTCACTGTAGTAGATACGATGGAAAGCGAGAGTAAAAGTGGCAGAAGTATTGCAGAGAGGTTATGCTTCTGTTTTTGGAGCCTTGAAGATGTCCCACTTAGTGCCACATTAATATAAGATAAGCACAGATAAAAGCTTTTTGATACTGCGTATGACATTTATAAAAGTATTTAAACGCTGTCAGTGTCTTTGAATCACTTCTCACTCGTTCTATCGTCTCTCTTCACTTTCAGACTAACATTAACTCTGTCATGTCCCATGGACCTAAAAAACTTCCCGATGGATGTTCAGACCTGTATCATGCAGCTGGAGAGTTGTAAGTTGAGACACACACCACACACACACCCAATATCCTTATTCACTAGTTCTAAAACTCTCATAGAATTTACCTTACAAGTCTGTGACAGTATATTTGCATATTAATGTGTTTGCACACAGTGTACTCCTTAATAAGAGTACCATAATGGACTGACACTGCTTCTATTGCCACATTACTGCAGCTAATTAAAGCTATCTGAAGGAAATTAAATTCAAACAAATATTTTCCTCATTTGTAAGTACAAATGAGGAAAATATTTGTTTAAATTCAATTTCCTTCAGTTACACTAGACAGCTATGAAATGGATGAGCATAGTTAAAACACTAGTAGTTGACTTATTGGGTACATTCAAATATGAAGGGAACACCCCAGGGCTGGTTTTCCGATTCAAATCCATCTTCATTTGAATGATCTGATAACAATTCATAATATCTCGAGATCTTTCAGCGCAAATCAGAAATCTATGCACAAATGGCCACAAAGGATTTCCCATTATTTTTTTGTTTCCCTTGTTGACCTATCAAGACATGTACTTAAGACCTCTGAGGGTGTCCTGTGGTGTCTGGCACCAGGGCGTTTTATAGTGGAGCCTCTGGGTCCTGTATGTTGGGGGTTGGGGTCTCCATGGATCAGACCTGCTCCAGCACGTCTTACAGATGCTCGATCAGATTGGGATCCGGGGAATTTGGAGGCCCGGTCAACACCTTGGGTCCTTTATTGTGTTCCTCGAGCTGTTCCTGAGCAGTGTTTGTGTGTGTCAGGGCACATTGTCCTGCTGGGGGGCCACTGCCATCAGGTAGTGTTGTTGTGATGAGGGGTGTACTTGGTCCACAACAGTGTTTGGATGGGTGGTGCGTGTCAAGAGGCATTCACATGAATGCCAGCAGCCAAAGTTTCCCAGCAGAACATCGCATTGTGATGAGATGATCAATGTTACTCACATCACCTGTCAGTGGTTTTAATGTTGTGGCTGATCGGTGTATACAGGCTTACATCTGTCATTACCGTCTAGTTCTTTCACTACAGCATTTTTAATAATTAGAGGCTAAAATCATAACAATATCCCATTCATTTCTCCATAAGCAGATTTCAACCACAAATCTCTGAAACCATTTATTTAATTCTTATTGTAGGCCTTAGTATTTTTTATGATGCACCAGGTTAGAGGCTTCTTTACTGAACAATTTACAGCATTTGTCATCTCAGAAATGATTTCATATCCAAGCAACTCTGATACTTTAATTGAAACGTCCCTAACTGAAATTATATTGAAACAAATCGGAAATCAAATTTAATTGAACCTTGTGAAATAGCATTGAGTCGATTGGGGAAAGAACTCAGCTCTATTGAACAGTACCCATCTTAAACCTCTGAACAAGGTGCTCTGTTTCACCTCAGGACCACATCAACTCCATGTTTCTAGTTCTGCTGATTTCTTGCTTCACCTCCATTGCCCCCTGTTCTCTTGTTTCTTATTCATCATAAGAGGCACTTGTAATTGAATTGGTTAAAAAAAATAAAAACTGCTTACATCAATGTCCTTACAAATCAACAACTTCAGTCACAAATTGTTGATTAATAAGTTAACATCACTCAGCCCACGGCCCCCCACTCCTGCCTCCTCCTCCTCCTGCTGCTTCAGTTTATTATTCATTATAATTGCGTTGGCTTCTCCTGTTCGTGCCATATATATATTACATACCTCAGTGATGTGACTGCTGGGGTCTGTCTCTATACCCACAGGGACTTTTACTGTGCACACTACTTAATGTTTAGCATGCTGCTTTGATTCATACAGGGAGCACAATGTGTGCCACCACCTGTGCAGACAGGAGCTGGATACTGCAGAATAAAATGAATTAGAACAAGTGGACATTGTATAAACTCTGTATACTGTATCTGGGTGGATAAAGATATGCAAACAACTTCATATATCATATTAAGCATAAATTCCCATGTTATCCATTTGTTCCTTTTGCCATGTATCTCACGTGTTCCCTCATTCTCCATTCACCCATACATCTTACCAAAGTATATTTAGTACCATGCTCCTTCCCCTCGACTTCCCCCACTTTGAAACAGTATTAACGCAGACACATGGCCGCATCTTTTTAAGGAAACACACAGCCGTGTATATAATGATGATAGGGTTATTATGACTAATTCATCCTTTGTCCAATCAGGAGCTTAGCCTGGCCGCAGGGGACACGAAAAACACTTGGGCACATAATTTGACTTCATTGGTGGTTTTCTTCTGCTCCAGCCTACTGGCCAGAGGCATTACCATACATAGATCTAGCTCTGTGTTTTTATATTTATATATGTATATAGATTATTTTCATTGCTGTGTCGCTGCTGTCTCTGATGTCATGAGAACACAGAGAGCATGAAGACACGCACACACGAGAGAGAGAGAGAGAGAGAGGGAGAGGGAGGGAGGGAGGATGAGAGTCAATGGTTCCAGTCATGACATGATGCATGTTTGCTTTGATCCAACTCCATCTCCAGTTTGATTTATTATTATGCATCACATTTAGAGATAATGTGTAGTAAGAAATTAAATTGGAGGATAACGTTATGTTCAGACTGTCCTTCATTTGTTTTTTTCTTTTTTACCAGACAGAAGTAGTTGATATGGAAAAACGAGTGTTATGAGTGGATGCAGTTGGTGTGACCAGCAGAGTTTGTAAATGCTCTGAGTTGACAGTTGGACACTGCTACCACCACGGGCAATTGTTAGATTTAAAAACATCCAGAGCTAAGCACGAAGCTTCCTTGTGTGGAAGACTGAGGGCATGGTCTTCTCTGTTTTTTCTTTTTTCTTTTTGTTTTTTCCAACATTCAACACTTTTCACACACTTTTAGCTGAACCTGAAGAGGAGAGATGAACTAAATCTTTTGTGTATGGCTGTAGGCTTGTACCAGCACGTACCAGCTGCTTTCTGCTTTTTTCAAAAAGCCCTACAGTGCACTGAGTGCATGCATTTTAATGTGGCCTCTACTCTCCCAGTCATTATGCACATACATTTGTTCTTCTTCCTAGTTTCTTTTACCACTCATTCCCGTTAGTAACTTTAACCAAGCATGTTTGGAAGAGGCAGCATAACAACTTAACTGAAGTTAAGGATGTATGTATGTTTGATCACTTGAGACAACATGTAAATGAGAATATTACTGGAGCCTTTGTTTACATTGTTCTTTAACAAAAACTTGAGGGACATTTTTTTTACCACCATCATCATAATAGTGAGAATAGTTTGTGTCACGGTTAAGCCATCCATCAAGACACTTCAGGACTGATCATGTGTCTGGATGTACTCTGGAGCTGTCACATGTATTTTCAAGTCTTTTCATTTGACTTGTGTGTGTAACTACATTGATTGCGTATTTGGCTGTGAGCTTTGTCAAAATGGTTCTCAGTGCAGCAGGACTGCAGCTGCTGTGCTGACAACAGTGCTGGTATGTAACTGAGTACATTTACTCGAATACTGTACTTATATACAATTTTGCTGTACTTGTACTTCTCTAGAGTTTGCATTTAATGCTACTTTATAAATCTACTCCACTTAATTTATTTCGGCAGCTAGTTACTAGTGAGTTACTAAAGTTACTAGTTACTGTACAGATTAAATGTTACAAATAAAATGTGATGCTGCTTACAAAATGGATGATGGATTGCTTTAAATTATAAAATTAAACTTTGCTCATTTTCCAACACTTAGGGCGCATTCACACCAACAGCAGTTGGTGCGCATTAAACAGTCCATTCGAACCAAAAGCTCTTAGTTCGATTAGTTTTCGTCGGTGTGAAAGCATCAATCGCACTCGAGTGCGCACTAAATCAAGCGGACCGAGACCTCCAAAAAGGGGTGGTCTCGGTCCGCTTGATTCCGCACCAAATGCCAACCTTTGGTGTGGTCCCTCTGGTGAGAACGCGAACCTGGACCAACTCAGGTATAAACGAAATGTATACACAGCATAACAGATTCTACAGCCTAGAAATCTAGACCCTAGCGGTCTGGCTTGTCAGG
The DNA here is from genome assembly GCF_040436345.1 of Pagrus major. Lineage (NCBI taxonomy): Eukaryota > Metazoa > Chordata > Actinopteri > Spariformes > Sparidae > Pagrus > Pagrus major. The sequence continues at coordinate 35,090,635 of NC_133215.1, read as the reverse complement.
CTATAGCCTACCTTGTGGGTCTTTGGAAAGGTGCTTGTCTCATCATCACCATGACAGCACTTGTGAAAATAGCGCGTCTCCTCTCCCTGAAATGACGCGCTATACGTCTTCGGCGAATCCAGTACATCCGCAGATTGTTCTCCAGCCGCAGCCGCGACTCATTCTGAAATTGGATATTTTGCCAGAAATGGCTGATATTGACAATATAAAAAGCAAGGACCAGCGCAAGTAACAGTGTACGAACTTGTCGCAGTCTGTATGCTACAATGTAACAATTTTACTGCCTGGTGCGGACCAAATAATCGAACTACCGGTGTGAAAGTGCCCTTAAGTGCTGCACAACTATAATAACAACAGCAGTGGCAAAAGATGTCTTTGGGATCATTTTCAAAAGATAGAAACACTGACAGCCAATCAGAATCCATCTGAATTTACAAGCTTGATTTAGGGGACATTTTCCTACAAAGTAATGATGCAGGAATGATTATAATATCAGTCTGACTGATGACATTTAGGAGACACTTTTTAAATGATGTACTTCAGTAACTGGTTATTAATACATTTTATTAAACATATATTTAGCTGCTAATTACACAATTTTAAAACTGCCAAACAGTCTTTGGTGCTGATGGTGTCTCTGAAGTTAATTGTGTCTTCCCTAATGCTCTCTGACAATTGCCAGGATAATGGATGTTCATTCAAGAGTGTTGGATTCTCCTAACTCCTCTCATCCTAACTCCTCTCACCCTAACTCCTTTCACCCTAACTCCTCTCATCCTAACTCCTTTCACCCTAACTCCTCTCATCCTTACTCCCCTCACCCTAACTCCTCTCATCCTTACTCCTCTCACCCTAACTCCTCTCACCCTAACTCCCCTCACCCTAACTCCTCTCACCCTAACTCCTCTCACCCTAACTCCTCTCATCCTTACTCCTCTCACCCTAACTCCTCTCATCCTAACTCCTTTCACCCTAACTCCTCTCATCCTAACTCCTTTCACCCTAACTCCTCTCATCCTAACTCCTCTCACCCTAACTCCTCTCATCCTTACTCCTCTCACCCTAACTCCTCTCATCCTAACTCCTCTCACACTAACTCCTCTCATCCTAACTCCTCTCATCCTAACTCCTCTCACCCTAACTCCTCTCATCCTTACTCCTCTCACCCTAACTCCTCTCATCCTAACTCCTCTCACCCTAACTCCTCTCATCCTAACTCCCCTCACCCTAACTCCTCTCATCCTAACTCCTCTCACCCTAACTCCTCTCATCCTAACTCCCCTCACCCTAACTCCTCTCATCCTTACTCCCCTCACCCTAACTCCTCTCATCCTTACTCCTCTCACCCTAACTCCTCTCACCCTAACTCCCCTCACCCTAACTCCTCTCACCCTAACTCCTCTCATCCTTACTCCTCTCACCCTAACTCCTCTCATCCTAACTCCTCTCACACTAACTCCTCTCACCCTAACTCCTCTCATCCTAACTCCTCTCACCCTAACTCCTCTCATCCTTACTCCTCTCACCCTAACTCCTCTCATCCTAACTCCTCTCACCCTAACTCCTCTCATCCTAACTCCCCTCACCCTAACTCCTCTCATCCTAACTCCTCTCACCCTAACTCCTCTCATCCTAACTCCCCTCACCCTAACTCCTCTCATCCTTACTCCCCTCACCCTAACTCCTCTCATCCTTACTCCTCTCACCCTAACTCCTCTCACCCTAACTCCCCTCACCCTAACTTCTCTCACCCTAACTCCTCTCACCCTAACTCCTCTCATCCTTACTCCTCTCACCCTAACTCCTCTCATCCTAACTCCTTTCACCCTAACTCCTTTCACCCTAACTCCTCTCACCCTAACTCCTCTCACCCTTACTCCTCTCACCCTAACTCCTCTCATCCTAACTCCCCTCACCCTAACTCCTCTCATCCTAACTCCTCTCATCCTAACTCCTCTCATCCTAACTCCCCTCACCCTAACTCCTCTCATCCTAACTCCCCTCACCCTAACTCCTCTCATCCTAACTCCTCTCACCCTAACTCCTCTCATCCTAACTCCCCTCACCCTAACTCCTCTCATCCTTACTCCCCTCACCCTAACTCCTCTCATCCTTACTCCTCTCACCCTAACTCCCCTCACCCTAACTCCTCTCATCCTTACTCCTCTCACCCTAACTCCTCTCATCCTAACTCCTCTCACCCTAACTCCTCTCACCCTAACTCCTCTCATCCTAACTCCCCTCACCCTAACTCCTTTCACCCTAACTCCTCTCACCCTAACTCCCCTCACCCTAACTCATCTCATCCTAACTCCCCTCACCCTAACTCCTCTCATCCTAACTCCTCTCACCCTAACTCCCCTCACCCTAACTCCTCTCATCCTAACTCCTCTCATCCTAACTCCCCTCACCCTAACTCCTCTCATCCTAACTCCTCTCACCCTAACTCCTCTCACCCTAACTCCTCTCATCCTAATTCCTCTTTTCCTTACTCCTCTCATCCTAACTCCTCTCATCCTTACTTCTCTCATCCTTACTCCTCTCACCCTAACTCCTCTCATCTTTGAAGAATTTTGTAAAACCATATCCTTCTGACGGGTTTTGTTTGTTTCGTAGTCCAACATACAGCACTATAGCACAATATTGTGAAAAATATTGCATATGACAGCTGACATCACGATATTTGATAACATCTGATATCGTTCCAGGCCCAAAGGTTCACATCGTTATAGTGATGGTTCCTGGAGTGGACGGCCCTAAACTCATTGTGTTGATTCCTTTTAATACTATGTTCAATACTTTTACTACATTTTGCTCAGACTATTTATATATTTTACTTAAAGCAGAACTTTTTCTTTGAATGGGGTCATTTTATTGTGTGGTGTGCTACTTTTGCCTAAATAATGTATCTGGTCACTTCTGCCACGACTGGCTGGCAATATGTTAACAAGATAGCATCAGTCTGCTGAGGATAACGCTGCTTTTGCTTCAACATGTTCTTGTTTATTTTTATTCCTCAAATAATATATTTTTTGTGACAAAATTTATATTCTGCCATACAGCAGTGTCAATAGAATTTGAGAAAATGGCCCAACATTCCCAACTGAGGCTGAAAAATCTCAGCAAGAAGCACCAGGCCCTTCAAATAACTGACAATAAGTCAAATGTCAGAGAATCATGAATCTACTAAACATGTCAATCACTTCAATTATTTATATTCCATGACATTTATATTACATAATGTTTTATTAATAGTTGATTATTAAATTGTTCTTTGTTTTCTGTTTTCAGTTGGTTACACCATGAACGACCTGATCTTCGAGTGGCAGGAGAATGGACCAGTCCAAGTGGCCGAAGGCCTCACGCTCCCACAGTTCATCCTCAAAGATGAATCAGACCTTAGATACTGCACCAAGCACTACAACACAGGTAACACATACACAGACACACACACACACACTGCCGTGAGCATCATAACACAGGTAACATGCACACAGGGTGAAACAGTTGCCACATTTCATCAATCATGTTTGTGCTGCTGGGATCAAGACAAGAACAAATCAGCTGCAAGAGGAAGAAACAAGCAGACTGACATCCAGACTGATATAGGCTTTTCATTAAATGGGATTTGACCATCGACAGTAGACAAACATGGATGTGGTATGTCTGAACTGGGGCCACTGTGTAGGGGTCAGGACATTGAATAATTCAGGAGGCTTAGAGAAGGACTGGGATTATAGATATTTATAGATTTTGGGCCGCATAATGAGCTCTGTTCTGAAGTTCTGAAGCCACACCCCTCGTTTGTGAAGGGATGTTTTTTTTAAGACTGGCTAAAGTGAATGTGTGCTTTCATCAGAAAATCAGGAATTCCAAATTTGGGCACTGGGTAAAGCCTGGAAGGAGCAGGGTTGAAGCAAAGATAAAAACAGCAAACAGTGCCTTATAAGATTGCAACTGTGGCCCTTATGTGCAGATGATTATTGTGCTTAATAATTTTCTAAAATAATCATGTAGTAATAATAAGTGAATATTATTTAATTGTGTCTCATCTTTGTTGCAGGTAAATTTACTTGTATTGAGGTGCGGTTCCACCTGGAGCGTCAGATGGGCTACTACCTGATCCAGATGTACATCCCCTCTCTGCTCATCGTCATTCTGTCCTGGGTCTCCTTCTGGATCAACATGGATGCGGCCCCAGCCAGGGTTGCACTGGGCATCACCACTGTCCTCACAATGACAACACAGAGCTCAGGCTCCAGGACTTCACTACCTAAGGTCTGTGTTTGTGTATCTTATTATTCAACTGTATCTGTGTGGGCTCCCTTTAGATGGCCTCACTGTTCTCCCACAGTCCATCACGTTCAGCTTAGGAGAGTTCAGCCCTGTTCAGACCTGGTATTATCATCGTCCTGAGTGATCTAATCACAGGTGGGCAGCTCTAAGTATAGCTGTGAACACCCCAAAGACACATTGAGGACACATTTAGGATCTGATCATTCAGACAACATTCAGAAGTGACCACATTCTTTTAGCTGGACATGCAACTGTGGCTGATGCTTGGCCTCCTGCCTTTCCAGGTTAAAGCGGTCTGGCTGATTATCAACCAATAAGAGGGGGTAGGGCACTAGGCTCTGTCTCTCTCCCCATTCCACCTTCTATCCAGAGACGCAGTCAGTCAGCCTGAGGCTGGCTGTGGTATTATGTTTTGTTTCATGTTTATCTGATGGGTGCGGTAGTCCTGTTTTCGTGGCTTTGTTTCAGTTAGGTTTAGTTGCTTCTTTTTGTTAGGGTAGAGGGTTAGTCCCCAGCTCTGACGGCCCTGGTGGGTTGGTCTGGGAGGCTGCCTTTCTTTTGTTCATTTTGTTTATTTTTCAAATTGCAACAATTCTGAATCATTGGTGTCTTCTTGTAAATTCACACTTCATTGACAACATTTTATTGAAGGTAAATATGTCAAATATTACAAATACAGTAAACAATAACCAATATAGGTTACTTCTTTGTCCTTGTTAAGAAAGTCTCCAGGCTCTCCAGAAAAGTTCTTAATTTAGTGAGTTGTTGAGTTAGGAGAAACTTTATAAACTTTGTGAAACGCTGTCTCTGACAAATTCTTCATTATGTGGGCCTTCTTGTAAATTCAGCAAATGTTCTACAATAAGTTCTTCTTTGTGTCTGTTTGTCCCAGTGATGTACGTGTTTATTTGCATATAGAGTGGGGAAGTGACATTTGATCATAAGTGATCACTCACATGCATCTTAATGTCAGGAGTGAACTGATGGACTTCAGATGGGATCACTCTGTAGGAATCCTAATACCAGGTCTGAATTCCCTCTTAGAGACTCTAGACTGTCTATCGGTGTGGGTGTGGGCCATGTGAATGGCTGTCTGTCTGATTTTGTCAGCTCTGTGGTTGTCTGGCGAGCTGTCCACACTTTATCTTTGCCCCTAAGCTAGTGTGTACAGGGATATGCTCTATCCCCATGCACTGGATAAGCCAGTTACAGATATACAGGTAAAAAAAACAGACCATATAATGTAGCTCAAGTACATGTCAACAAGACACTACACTGAGCCCTTAACTGTTTTAACCAAAGGCTGTTTTTGCTTGTTTTTCACACTTTTAATAACAGGCTTATGACATTGCCACTACAAGTGTTAGCTAGCCATACACATTCATATATTATTTTCATATTACATTAATCAGACTCAGAATCAGAAATACTTTATTGATCCCTGAGGGGAAAATATGCAGACAAATAAAAACTATATATAAGCAAGAATAATAAAATTGAATAAAAATATAAGAAATGTACATTCTACTAGAAATATATCTATATATACAGTGTAATAAATAATGCTACAGTTGAAATATGGGTTATTGCACTTTATTTGTCATAATTATTGCACATTATTTGGTTTGTCAACTCAATAAAAAATACAAAAGAGAGTCCTGCTATTGACTCAGAGTGTCTGACACTCAGAGCGCTCTGTGGTGCATCTTGGTGTGATCAGTCGAGTGCTGAATGTACTCCTGTGGCTGAAACACCACGTCATGGAGTGGATGAGAGCCATTGTCCAAGATGACATGTAACTTGGACAGCATCCTCCTCTCTGACACCACCATCAGAGAGTCCAGCTCCACCCCCACAACATCACTGGCCTTGAGTCTGTTCAGTCTTTTGGCGTCCGCTAGCCTTATTGCCAATAATACTCAGGACATTCATTGGATAAAGCATGTTTGGCATGTGAATGATACTATGCATGTGGATAAAGGAGAGGTGTGAGATACCAAAGCATGAAGCCTGTTGTTGTGTTTTTTTGATGTGCTTCATATATATATATACAGTATATACATCTATATATATATACATATATATATATATATATATATATAGAGAGAGAGAGAGAGAGAGAGAGAGAGAGAGAGAGAGATGTACTGTATAGTAGGTGAGTGAGGGGGATTTACTCACTCTGCAGAGACCTGAAATGCCTCTTTTTTCCCTCCATTTTTAATTGCTGGATGTTTTGCATGAGCAAGCACAAGTATGTGTTGATTACACACATCATGCGTCCGCTAGAGCGTGTGTGAGAAAGAGCCCCTTAGTCTTGTTCTGGTATCTTGTATGCATGAGAAAAAATCCGACATGGAGCACTCTGTTACATAACCCTTATTAGCACAGCCACCTCTCTCACACATCCTGTACACTTACACCTCAACAACATGAGAGAGGCTGTGTGTGTGTGTGTCTGTATGACTGTTCTTTCTGTCTGTCTGTCTGTCGACGTGTCTTTCTGTGTGTGTGTGTGTGTGTGTGTGTGTGTGCGTGCGTGCTTGCGTGCGTGCGTGCGTGTGTGTGTGTGTGTGTGTTTAGAGGTTTCTCATGTTTCCAATGCTCAACAGAACTTTGCACTCCAGTATGTTACACGTGTCTGAATAAGTCATTATCACATGAACGGAGGAGGATGTGTCATTTTGACACCAAAAGTATCAGATGTGTGTGAGGGGCAGCAGCTGCAGACCTAAAGAAGTGTCATACAGGACATACATTAGAAGAAGTGTCTCTGACTTCCTTCCTCACTCTCTGACTCTCTCCTGGAAGTTACAGCAACAGAGACCAAATGAAACCCACTGTCACTGTAAACTTATAACTTGATATTAACTTTTTGTGTAACGATATTGTTGACTTACTATTGTGACAGAGAAGTCAGGTTGAGATGTTCAGTTGAAAGAAAAATGCAGTTTTCAGTATAGAAATAAGAATATTGGATCTTTCTTGAAGACCAAAAATCAAAAGTGGACTGATCAACATACTAACCAACATTTACCGCTCTAGTGGGCCTGAATCTGAAAACTCACTAGTGTTCAGCAGTACCTCATATGAAATAAATTTGTATACCTTGAAACAAACTCTCATTTGCAGGATTTTTTCCCAGAGGATTTTGGGAGACGTGGTGGGTGAACCTTAGACTCTCTAGGCGGGTCCAGGGTCGGCTGCCCTGGAGGAAAGTTTGCATACATGCATTGATAAATACAAAAGAAAAAACAAAGAATTTGTAGAAAATATCAAATGTAGAAACTAATAAAATATAACACTGAGCTGTTTCTGTGGCATCTAAACCTTGACTGAGAGACAAGATCATCATTGTCTGGTTTTAAAACTAAACTGTGAGGAGTGTCACTAGGCCCATTGTCTGGACTGTCTGGTCCACACAAGGCAGCTGCTGAAAAATGCAAGTTATCTTGTCAGAGCTGTAGTTCATAAACACTGTTACCCTGTTTGCATTTATCAAATGTGATAATGTGAGTTTATTTCAGCCTCACGTTTGTCAGGCACAAAGTCACAAAACAGCGCTGGAAGTAGCTGGCAAAAAAACAGACCAAGGAATACACTGATCAGCTAGGTTAGCTAGACAGATGGACAGACTGGAGCTAGCACATCAACATAACTGGGGGCTGGACTGATTGGGAGTAGAAGATGCTTTGCTGATGATGTAAAACAAGTTAGAGATCTTCAGTGCTATAAAAATATTTTCAACTCTTTATGAAACTGTGACGGGACCATCTCATCCATACCAGGTTTACAAGAGGCCTCTACTGGGTGACAATCAGTGGTGGTGGCTGATGGACTCATGAAGTGTGTGTGTATGTGTGTGTGTGTGTATTTTCAGGTCTCTTATGTGAAGGCCATAGACATCTGGATGGCAGTGTGTCTTCTCTTCGTTTTCTCTGCACTGTTGGAGTATGCTGCTGTAAACTTTGTGTCGAGGCAACATAAAGAGCTGCTGAGATTCAGACGGCATCACAAGAGCAAGAGCAAGGTACTGAAACATCCCACAACACAGAGCACAGTCGCATCATCCAGTGTGAGCAGGCAAAAAAAAATAAATTACATCTTAACACATATACATACTCTAAACTTGCACACAAACATGGAATTATAACTGATCTCTGGTTCGAGGCTGTCACCTTGTGGTGACCTGTTGCTATTACAGCTGGCTACTCAGGCACAGCATTAGATGAGACCGAGGGAGGGAGGGGTAATAATCATGATGTTGGAGAGTAATAAAAACAACACCATGTGTGACAGTAGATGTAAAGTGTTAATGCATGTGACTGTGCATGCTTCCTGAGTTTCCTGAAACACCACATCTCACTTGTCTTATCAGTGCATGATAAAGCATGGCTGTAACTTCATCTATGTGGTTTTATGATTCTTTAGTTCACAGTCGAGTTATTTCTCTGACAGAGGGCCATCCAAACAGAGAATGAGCCTGTTGTCAGTGCATGATTGGGATCTCTGTGGGTTGGGAAAGGATCAACTCAGCATTCAGTCAACTCATGTACACAAACAGCATTTACCTGAGAGGAAGCGGGAAATCAAAAATGTTAATATGTGTCAGTCAACTCAGAAGCATCTCAGTAAAAATATGCTTACAGTATTGTTATCTGATCAAACACTGTGTTTTTCCTCAGTTCAGTTGTAGTGAAACAAATTACAGGGGAAAATACATGTAGTATATCACAATCACAAATACCAATACCAATAAAGTTTATGATTGATTAATTGATTGTTATTTTACAATGTTCTACTAGCTGGACAGACTTGCTATGTTTTAGTCATAATGCAATTTCAATAAAATCAAATAAAACTTGTGTTGTTGAGTAAATATTGATTAAATGGATTAAAACAACTAGAGCATATAGTATTGTGTCCAGACCCCATGTAAGTATCTGGTGAGTTAGTAGACATGTACAGGATGAGACATGTGCAAAAACACAAGACACCTGAGCTGCGCAAAACAACTTATTACAGTAAATGTAGGTTTTGGTATATTAGATAAATAGACGAATGGAATGATTACAATATGGCAACACATAAAAGGCCACTTTTAGTAAGTTTTGTATTGATCAGACAGCGTTTTAATTTCAACATGCATTAGTTTAGACTATTTCAGCTGTTCTATAAATATAAATGAACTGTTCAGAATTTAGACCCACAAACAAAATGAATTTGACGTAATTATCATTTAAACATCAAACACAGGTTGACTGAATGAACGGGTGTCCCAACCCTCTTTTTGGATGTTATTTGTTTTTGTTTTCCTTTTGGTTTCTGTGTGTTGATTACTGGTGTGCATGCTGTCGACTGGTAGAACAGTGGAGGTGCAGTTGATCCAGAGGAGCTAGCTGATTCCCTCCGTCGTGTTAACATTGACAACGGCCTCAAAGCAACAGACCCTCTGTATGGATCTATGACCAACATCTACACCAGCAACCACAGGGTAATGTGTGTGTGTGTGTGTGTGCGTGTGTGTGTGTGTGTGTGGGGGGGGGGGGGTGTGTGTGTGTGTGTGTGTGTGTGTGTGTGTGTGTGTGTGTGTGTGTGTGTGTGTGTGTGTGCGTGTGTGTGTGTGCGTGCGTGTGCGTGCGGTTTGCATGTTTCATTTGCATGATCCATCCAATGTGATGTTGTAAGTGTAAGTCCTCCCCCATCAGTTTGCTGGTGTAGTGAAGACATGGACAGGACACTGGGTGATGAATTTCATAATAATGATCATGATCATCAATCATGATCATTATTATATTCATTTGGCATTTTTCAACATTGAATGTCCCATTCCCATTCTGAGCATTTAAAACATATAGAACAATCATGTCCTCATCAATTTTTAATGAACATTTAGTTTTTTCACCTTCACAAGCAATGTGTACTTGTGACCCCTTGAAAGCCTGTCCCTTATTGGATTGTTTTATTGAAAGGATTTTTAATTTTGAGTGAAAACGAGAGAAAGAGGTCACAGTTCGGTTTGTAACTCAGTTTTTGTGTCATGGTTCAGTACGAAAGTTAGAAAGAATTGAAAAGAAAAGCAACAAAAAAATCCCAAATGCAAGAGGCTATGTTTCTTTTATTATCAACAGGCAGTAGTGGAAGTTACAGTTTGTTCCACCTGAGATAATTATTGCAGCCTCTAGTGCATTTCAAAGTAACTCCATTAATTGTACACATGTTTTCATGTGTTTACAGGTCTTGGGGAGTACTACTGCATATATGAACAAAGTGGTGTAAAGCCTTTTTGTGACTGTGCATGTAACCTGATAACTGCCTCCAGTGATGTCACTCAGTGGCTATGTTGCATTGTGGGTAATGTAGGCATCAGGCTTTGACAAGGAATAAGAATGTGTGGAATAAAAAGGTGATATGTCTGGTTCTGCTGTATTGATTTGGATCATTTGTTTTTAAACTGTCCTTAATGAGTCCAACAGTGTTAAAGGAGTGTAATGCAGACCAAATCCGGGTGCCTACATTACCCACAATGCAACTTCATCACTGAGTGACATGACTGGAGGCAGTTCATCAGATTACATGCAGCTTCCTCTGGAGCCACAAAAGGCTTTATACTACTTTGTTCACACAGGCAGTAGTGCTCTCCAAGACCTGTACACACACTTTCATGTGTAAAATTGGTGGAGTTACCCTTTAAGCAGTTAAACATTAAACATACAGTACACTCCAAAATACCTCACATTTTTATGCAGGGCTGATGAATAACAAATGTAAACGTGACATAAATGCCGGTTGCTTCAGTAATGTCTTTGGCCCTGTGTGCTTTCTCATCCTGAGACTGAGGCTGCTTAAAAACAGCAGAGAGAAGTTGTTGGACTTTTTTTTGCCTCTCTTTGTTGACTGACACATCTGGGTGATGCCATCTAATATGGGCTGACGTTTTTTTGTGTTTTCAATCACATTCAGCTGTTGAACAATGCAGACACACCGTCCTCATCCAATCCTCCACTCGCTTTTTCCTAAATTTTCCCACGCAGCTGATTTGATAGAAGTAGGTGCGTCCTCTGGCTCTGATTTGAACTTGTCATAGTGTACAGTCAGTCACAGTGTCTTCTCCTTCTGCTTTTGTTGTTTCATGCCAGTTGGAAAACAGCTTTTATGTGCATTCAATCCACCTACTTGATTGGAGTGTGGATCAGAACAGATGTACTGACACGAGTCAGACGTATTCTTTGTAAAACTATATGCACTAAACTGTGATGTTTCAGGATGAATACATGTACCGTTACACCCCTTGTAAAGATGTATTCTTAATCCTTCTTATCACTTCATCATGTGCCTCCTCAGATTTAGCTTGGTACCATTAGCCACTCTTATAGTTCAAATTGATGCCCCTTTTAGCTTGTGAAAAGTAATGTGTTAAGTATAGTGTCTGTACAACACTTTTTAAATATTTAGCAGGCTTAGGAAATGTTCCATAATGGTCAGTTTTCAACCTATTAAAAAGTTTTAATTTGTACAACATGCATAGACAAACAACACTTCATTTTTGGAGGTGTTTTTCACAGGAACAGGATCAACAGGTTTGATTATGAGTGTTTTATCATTCAGGCTGTTGAAGAATTGTGGTATTTTTAAACCTGGGCCTTGTGGTGTTTACGTGATTTCAGACTTCTTCTTGAACAAGACTTGTGTTTCTGGTTACAAAAAGGATCTTATTATTAAAACTCTCTCTCTCTGTAGGAATCATTTCCATAATGTTGTCAGATACTCAGAATAACAACCTGAGCCTGTCAGTGACAAAAACACTATCAGTGGACGTAACTTTGACAGTCGGAGTTGCCCCTAACAATGCTGTTGCAGCCGTGTTGCGGCTGCCAGCTAAGGAGATCTGCTGAAATGATTCCAACACTTTTGTTAAGTATGAATAATTTACACACAAAAACATGTAAATATAGGGCCCAGGCTTAAAAATACCTGAATTCACCTTTAAGCCTCTGAAACAAACTACAAAATAACTCACTGACATTCCTGTGAAATGTTAATTTTTTGTGCTAACCAATCCAAGATCAATATCATTTAGAAAAAAAGTGTTATACCTTGTTCGGTAAAGAAAATAATGAGCTCTATTATCTGATCTGTGAACCCCTCGTCCTCGTCCTCTTCCTCCTCCTCGTTGTCTCCCCAACAGGAAGGGGAAGTACATGAGAGCAGATTGACCTCCACAGCTGCTGTGACCTCCACTCCCAGCAACAGCAAGGACTCCAAGGCCAGCGCTAACAATGCTGTTAGTGCACTGAACACCCCAGGAGCCACAGCAAACACAACCCAGAATCCACCTGGAGTGGCAGCAGGTGGAGGGGGTAAAAGCACTGAAGAGATGAGGAAGTTATTTATCGACAGAGCCAAAAAGATTGACACTGTGTCGAGAGCTGGCTTCCCTCTGGCCTTTCTCTTCTTCAATATATTCTACTGGGTTCTTTATAAGATACTTAGACATGAAGATGTACATAAGCGATAGATGAAGAAAGGGAATAGATTATTCAGTATGCACACACACACACACACACACACACACACACACACACACACACACACACACACACACACACACCCTTGTACTGCTATTTATATGTGAGGACACGTCACTGACTACCTTTATTTCCCGCTCCCTTCACAGGATGACCTCACTTTGCAAACATATCCTGATTCTTGTCACAAACAATGTACGGGAACATACAAAGCCACATCGCCCACCACCCTCTGCATCACAGATAAGTGTGACAGTTTCTCTGACTAAGCAAGTGCAAGTTTCTGTTACACAATGAATCTCAGCAGATGATTAACAGCTTCCACTAGTCACTGATGTGTTTGTGGATGAGAAGTAGGGAGAGTGTGGCCTTTAGCTCCTCTAAGGGTACTTTTCATATCTCTTATTTGTCATTTTCCTCGCTCCTCGCTTGAACCGGAAATCTTGCAGGCCATCCCAATTCTACCATTTGTGCTCTGAGGATCGAGGAGTGACCTCTGAGGAGCGATGAGCGAGGACACACAAGAGCTGCCTTCACAGAAGTCTTTTACCGTTATTGACTAGACACTGCAGCGGACCAGACTGATCTGATGGGTCACAACATGACTGGAGTTTCATACCTGAGTGAAGATAGATAACAGATTCAACTCAAGTGTGGCACCATCAAGTTTTGTTTTGTTTTTTTAGTTTGTTTTCTGATTGATCAGCAAGTTAAAATGTGTCAGCCCGACTGTAGGAGAACAAAAGGACCACAAAGGATTTTCTTCACTCAGTGGAAACATTTTTCTTTTCATGGTCTGTTTTAAACGCATCAGGCTGATCAGTCCTGAGCGTCAGGTTTCATATGTTACATCATTTCAGTTTTCCCTGAAAAATTTAGCATAAACATAGTTTCCAGTGTTCAAAAGACACCATAATCACATTAAATGATGATTTTCAATCAGAATATCACTTAATACAGAGGCAAATAATGAATCAATATATAAACGCATTCTGCCAGTTGCTATATTCACTATAACTTTAATCACGTAAATGTCTGAACTGATTACACTTAAACTACAGACACGTTTGATTTTTTTCACAGTGATAATGTGTGGATCAAAGGTATCACAGCCTATATCCATGGACACCGCAGGAAGTCTGTGGATTGGGTGGTCCAGGTCATAAAACTAAACATTGTGATTGATATCAGATGGGCTGCTGGTGGGTGAAATAATACATGTCATTAATGAAGAAAACATTACATTACCTGCACTATAAGAAACGATACAAGTGCGTCTCTCCATTAACAAAGCTGTGCGCAATTACGCACATGGCACATCAGTTTAACTTTATTGATTATTTAAATCTCTCCACAAGTTTTATGTTATAATTTAAGTATATATATATACACTACCAGTCAGAAGTTTGGACACACCTTCTCATTCTATGGTTTTTTCTTTATTTTTTATTACTTTCTACATTGTAGATCAATACTGAAGACATCCAAACTATGAAGGAACACATATGGAATTATGTAGTAAACAAAAGAGAAACGACAGTCCATCATTACTTTAATATCCTCAAGTACAGTCGTGAAAACCATCAAACACATGATGAAACTGGCTCTCATGAGGACCGCCCCAGGAAAGGAAGACCAAGAGTTACCTCTGCTGCAGAGGATAAGTTCATTAGAGTTACCAGATTCAGAAACCACAAATCAACAGCACCTCAGATTACAGCCCACATAAATGCTTCACAGAGTTCAAGTAGCAGACCCATCTCAACATCAACTGTTCAGAAGAGACTGCGTGAATCAGGCCTTCATGGTCGAATTACTGCAAAGAAGCCACTACTGAGGAAGAACAACAGAAGAAGAGAAGTGCTTGGGCCAGAAACACAAGGATTGGACATTAGACCAGTGGAAATCTGTACTTTGGTCTGATGAGTCCAAATTTGAGATTTTTGGTTCCATCCACTGTGTCTTTGTGGGACACAGAAAAGGTGAGCGGATGTTTCTACATGTGTGGTTCCCACCATGAAGCATGGAGGAGGAGGTGTGATGCTTTGCTGATGACACTGATGGTGATTTATTCAAAATTCAAGGCACAGTTAACCAGCATGGCTACCACAGCATTCTGCAGCGACATGCCATCCCTTCTGGTTTGCGCTTAGTGGGACCATCATTTGTTTTTCTACAGGACAATGACCCCAAACACACCTCCAGGCTTTGTAATGACCATCTGACCAAGAAGGAGAGTGATGGAGTGCTGCATCAGATGACCTGGCCTCCACAATCACCCAACCTAAACCCAATTGAGTTGGTTTGGGATGAGTTGGACCGCAGAGTGAAGGCAAAGCAGCCAACAAGTGCTCAGCACCTCTGGGAACTCCTTCAAGACTGGAAAACCATTCCAGGTGACAACCTCATGAATCTGACTGAGAGAATGGCAGAAGTGTGCAAAGCTGTCATCAAAGCAAAAGGTGGCTATTCTGAAGAATATAAAATATAAAGCATATTCTGGTTTGTTCAACACTTTTTTGTTTACTACATAATTCCATGTGTTCCTTCATAGTTTGGATGTCTTCAGTATTGATCTACAATGTAGAAAATAATAAAAATAAAGAAAAACCATTGAATGAAGAGGTGTGTCCAAACTAAAGGCATTTTTGGCATAAATTCATCTAACGTCTCTACAGCTGTTGTGAGCTATGATCAGCTACAGCCGTCATCAGAAACGGACGTCACTTCACGTGACGCTGCAGAGGAAAGGACCTCTCATTTGTCTTAAAACAGATTTCCTCGGTCCTCTCTCCTCCCGTGGTTTCCTTGCATCTCTCTCTGAATCCTTGGTGGGCGGGACTAAGACACAAGGAAAGGAGACAAGTGAGGGAAATGTGGAAACAATTTAAGAGACATGAAAAGTACCCTAAGATTCAGTAGACTCATCCTGGTCACCAGAACACAAATACTTTTTCTCAGCAGAGATCCATAGATGGCAAGTTTAATCTAATTAAACACATGCAATGTGCTCTAGTTTAGATATCTTATTAAATGTCAGGACAGCCAACATTAGATTTGTATTTTTCTAAAGCTGCTTTAAGTGATTTTTGACTGCTAGAAGGCAGAGAGACCTCAGGAGGGCTCCAAACAGAAAACTTACAGACAGCAATGAGCTCTGAGAGCAGAATATATTTCCTCTCTTACAGGTGGAGTTGATGTCTAACAGGCAGATGCATTTTGACAGAATAATTGATTATGAGGGACAGACAAGTTTAAACAATATTCACCTAAAATAAAGAGTCCAGAGTTCAACAAAAAATACCAGCCTTCAGGTATTCAAATAGTTTCCTACAAAGTTTGATTTCTCAAATCTGTGAACCCTCGTCCCACATAAATCAACAGATAGGATCAAAAGGATCTCTGAAAAAGTCTCTTTAACATTGTGAGATTTCGCAGGGAATAATGCATGGATCTACTGTAGATTGAAAAAAGCAGGCGTATTTAGGTGCTGGTATCTATGACTCAGTACAAAGGAGACTGTTGGGCCTTGGTGGAGGTATGCACGCTACAGTGCCATTCTAGATTTTTTTTCACTTTAGAATCAAAATCCTGACCCCCATTTTATTTAGCGTTAACAGTATGTCAGTCAATTGGGAGTGACCGATGTATGGATCAAGTGTTGCTTATATCTGACAGAGCAGATTAAAACCAGTAAACAATGGTCTGTAGATGTCTGGTGGAAGCGTCTCATCAGCAGACTGATAGACTGTAGAAGTCTGTACAAGCTGGATTTCCAAATTGTAATTGTAAAAGACAGGCTGTAGTTGTGGCTCCTGGTGGACACAAATAACACAAGCACAGCCGCAGAACCCTGCACAAAAACCCTGTGCAGTTATACCACTTCAGCCCATGTAGATTTGTTTTCCCCTCCATTTAAAATAGTTGTTGCTGGTGAGACCTGCGTGATAGCTGCACCTCTGACAGCGTAGCAGTGGATAGATAACTGACTTCACTGACGTCTCATTTAATGACACTGAGTCATTCAGGGCAGTTAGTGTACTGGAAGTCATGTGTTTGTCAACGCTGGCTGACACCAACGTAACCACTTATGCGTTGGTGTGTCATTACAGAGGTGAGAGGTGTACTCAAATCAGAAATGTGTGCTACAATGCTTACACAGCCCACATGGGTGGTAACATCATTTCTAGTGTAATTGTCGGATGATAGTGTTACAATCAGGAGTCCATGACGAAGAAGACTTTAGAAGTTACATCACGAAACATGAGTCATTGAAATGAAAACACAGATGTATGTGTTGTGTCATTTCATGGCACATTGGTCCTTTTAGCTTAGGAAATATCTTGAAGTTGACCTTGTCCAAAATAGAAAAGGTTTTAACTCTGCAGCATGAATGTGAATGTGTTGTGTTAGTTTATGGTGGTTTGAAATCAGGAGTTGTTAAGGTATGTTACTAGATCAAACTGACGGATAGAGGAACAAATGGATCAATTAATCAACTCAACCAACATCACTATCTTCAGTTTTCTGATGGTAGTAAGGTAAATCATTGTTTTTACACAGCACCACAAAGTTAGTTTGTGTATATTTTTTTATCAAAATTTCAGTTCTTTACGGGCAAAATTTAGTCCTTGCACTGTGTTCTACCTCCCTGAAATTGTTACTGTGAGACATCTGCCGTAAGCTGAAGCTTTTCAGTCCATTTCAAGACTTCAAACACTGTGACAGAGACCAAAAAAGCCTGAGACACAGAGGAGACTGGATTAATACTCCACCGACAGACAGTGACCAGCTTAAAGCTCCAGACATTGGAAGACAAAAAAAACCAGCTGTGATAAAAGCCTCCAGTTGCTGTATGGCATTGATCAGTCAATATTAGGAACCACCAGAGCACACACACACACACACACGCGCACTCACATGGATTACACACTGTTTCGCCCACTCGTGTCTTACAGCTGAGCTGCCAATGTTGTGTTTTCGTCCCAAAAGCCTCACCTCAAACTCATCATTACACCCACCCACACATACACACACACAGCTGTTACCACCAAACCACACAGTGCACATGACTTGTTGTTATTAAGCAATTAAATAGAAAAAGGCTGTACAGCCGACTGAAACATCACTACACTGTGACTAATGCTACAGCTCCTGTGGGACTTTCTGCTTCACCCTCATATTCATTCACACAGCTCTCTTCTGACTTGAGAACTTCTCATACAAAAGACAAAGAGCAAAGAGCAGTTCATCTCAGAGGCATCATACATGAGTTTTCTACCGGATCAGCTAAATCCTAAACTCTCTTGTTTGTGTGGAAATATTCTTTCAAACTTACCAAAACAATAAAGGGAGAAGTGAAGTTTTTTTAGTGTCTCTGAGCCGCCCCTACTCCTGCAAATTACATTCATATGCATCCATTGTGTATAAGAATTTTGCATTTTGTAGGAAACCCAATGCTGGATCAAACATCATTTAGACAGTGATTATGTTTGCCGTTGAGTGCCAGTGTTAAAGTAGAGGGATGGTGGATATAGTGAAAGTAAGTGTGAGGAGGACATGTGGTGTGTGATTGATGTAAAGTGTCTTGTGTCCTTTAATAGTCAGTATCAGTCACTGCCATTAGTAACTCTGAAGAGTTCTTGGAATACCAAATTTTGTAGTTATACAATCAGATTAAGTTTGTTGCCATTTCAGTGTTGGTTTATGAAATTTTGACTCTAGAGAACATTTCAGCAGAAGTTCATTGTGTTTTCATGGAAACCGCTTGGCTCCACCTTTAATGCCTGTCAGCTGTGAACATCAGCAGAGACTGCAACATTCAGACTGTTTGTGTTTGAAACAATGGAGCGGTCTGCAAAACTCTCTGTGCTCTACTATTACATGATGTGCTTTCTTTCTACTGAGACAGCCATGAGTGCTTTAAATCTGTGCACCACAAAGTGAGTGTTCCAGTGATTTTACTGCTTTAGCCCTATTCTACCAGTTACATTTCATTTCCTGCCAAACCTTATGAAAGCATTCTGTAGTATTTTAGTTTTTTTGACTTGTGAAACTTGCTTGTGCTATGCCATTTGTCACAGTAACCATAAATAGTGTTTCCACCAAAGGGTATAGTACCCTTAGAGCCCTTATCTAACCCATACCAACGAAGTAAGTAGTGATGATGGTCACACTCATGCATCTCGAAGTGAATTTACACTTGATAAATAAATACAAACTTTTTTTGCTCCCATTTCTCATGAGTTGATATAAAAGATCTGAGACTTTGTCTGTGCACACAGAAGGCTTCCCCGCTGACCACCAACATCATCCCACGTTGATATATGGTTGGATTTAAAAGTCACCAAAATCCAACGTCTGTAAAATGTCATAATGTCAGCACCACGTGAACTTCTAACATCGTTGGAAGAAATTTGGTTTAGTTTAAGTTGCAGTGTTAGCTAACCAAATTAACTTAAAGTTTACATCTGTTCAACGTTAGAGTCCAACATCTATCTGATGTTAAAGTGACGCCTGGCGTCAGCTGGGTTATTTGACTGACAGGTGTGGCATTTCGAGCTGCTGATTAAACAGAATGATTGTTACACAGGTGTGTTTGTAAACCATCTCCAATGTCTTTTCTGGGAATTTGATAACACGTTCAACTGACATCACAACAGACCAGATACAACCACACCCAGGACCTCCACCTGCATGACTGTCTGAGACTAGCCACCCTGACAGCGGATTCAACCGTTGGTTTCCAAACCAAAGAAATTCTGTATAAACTGAGACCATCCCAGTTACTGCATGGCCTACATGCTCATGCCTGTAGTCAGCATACCAACTAGACGCTCCCTCAAAACTTGCGACATCTGTGACATTTTGTTGTGAACTGAAGATTAGGCATGTCAAATAATTAGAACACATTTTAGAGTGGCCTACTATTGTGACCAGTCTTGGCAAAGTAGAAGTGCTCACTAACATATTCATTTAAACAACCTCTATTGTCGTAAATGTTTCAGTCACATTACTGCCAAAGCTAGATTACATGTTATTATAAAATTAACCAAAGCTGTGAGCAAAAGGTTTGAGAGAAAAGCCTTTTATGTGCATAGGACAAGTATTACATCTTTTATTACAACTCATGAAAGATAATAGCAAAGACAAATGTGTATTATTAAGTGTACATGCCTTGAAAATGGAAAATGATTACTGCCTACAAAAGAAAATTACATTCAAAAATATAAAATACTTGAGTATATAGAACTTCTGGGCCAAAATGTTTACACAACACAAATTCTTCCTGTGTGACAGAAAACTTGCAAAGTCACTCGTGAATTGTTTCTTTTTGCCCCTGACACAAAATCTGCAATGTGTGACCAGCCTCATGGCTGCTGTGGCCGACTGCAGTGGAGCAATAACTGATCAGTGTTTCCAGCTGGTGGTTATGTATCCATAACTACGATGTGTTCCAAATGGTCAAAGTTCAGCTGGTGAATCATTTTGCAAACATGTGTGAACCAGACTTTAAAGGACCATACTGGTATTTTTTTTTTTTATCCCATTTACAATTTCACATTCACTTTGACACATTTACATTTCTCTGTCTCTGTGCCCTACCATACATGCAGTCATCTGTATATCCGTCATCATGTTTTCACTTCTCTGCTACAGCATGCTTTTGTAAATGTTTGACATTTCTGTAGAGCACACCAGACTTCTCCTGAATGTCCCAAAACACACAAAAGTTACCTGTAAGAGTTAAATAAGTGAAAGGTCAACTTTCCCATTCAAGCACTGCAGCTTTCTACAGTTTCCTGGAAGGATGTTCAGTTAGCTTGTTAACATGAAGCCTTTCCGTGCAGTCGCTGTGCGTTATTTACATCGGTGTTTCCCCACAGAAATATTTGCATGCTTCAAATGAAAACATTTTTTTGTTGTTTTCATTCGTCAAGACATTTTTGTTGTCTACTGCCAAGTTCCTACCAAGGACTGACGTTTGTTAGAAATTGGAGATAACTGCCTCTAGATGTTTCAAATGTATTATCCACTCATTTTTCTAGGCAGTGTATATTAGTAGTTTGTACTTTACAGCTGTGTCCATACTTCATACTGATAATACACACAGTATTATATACAGTCCAGATTTTATGGTCATAGTATACTGTTTTCAATTAGTATATAAGCAATCAATGTACTTTATCATTTCCTTCTAGCAGTATATTATACAGTACTTGTGGTTTTGTGAATTCCACTGTCAGTTAAACTTCAGATCTACCTGCAGCTTTCTCCTCATCATCCTTCATTTCTTGTATCTGTGTGTGCATACTAAATCAAGCTGATTTTGTATGCGTATTGATTTTTTTTTCTGTACTTCATTTTAATTATTTGGATTTTTGAAAAGTCTGGGCATCATCACCACATAATAGCAAGGCAGCTGTCTCAAACAGGCTTAAAGCTGATTGTCATAGTGTACAACAAATGCAAGTCAGTGGCTGTCCGGAAAGAAAACACATTCAAAATCTATGTGGAAAATGGTTAGAACTTATTTAATGTCTGCATGGTTTGTTTGTTAGTTAATGTTTCTGCAAACCACTGAATCACTCACACCATACCATATTGACATTTCTACAAATTACACTCACATTATATGTATTTGACCTGACTTTCATATCAGGAGGCGGAGGGGTTTGGTGTCGGAGTTGCAGGCGAGGAGGCTCGCCAAGTTAGTGACCACAGTTCAAGACCACATTTCAACATTTGCAAGTGTGAAACCACTTGATATTTTTGAAAAATGAGACCAGTTCCAGTCATGTTTGAGGCTACCAAAGCAGGTTTTCAAGACCAAAACATTATCCTAACAAAGTGCACTACACAAAGCTTCAACATATCTGTGGTTTGCAATGTGGCAATTGTGTTGTTGTTTAAGGTCTACTTGAGTATAGTCCATAATATTTCTCCAGGGATAGTCTGTTTTTACAACATGTGACCCTTAAAGCTTCTCCACTCCCATGGTGCACTCACACAGGTGTTTTCACTTCTTCATTAGATCTCTCCTCAGAACTGTGTGGGCATGCCTGGACTATTTGATTGACTCACTTCCCTGCTTTTTTGGTTTTGTTGCACCTGTTTATGATGAAGAACCGTACATCACTATTATTCTGATCCATACTGGTGCAGTAGTTTGGTGTAATTCACAGCAAACAGCACCTCATTAATCTGTAAAGAGGTCAAAGCAACCAGAAGAAGTGAAAACACTTGTGTGGGTGTGTTTGAGTTTTCTATTTGAGGCCTTGCACTTAAAGGGTAACTCCACCAATTTACACATTAAAGTGTGTTTACAGGTCTTAGAGAATACTGCTGCATATGTGAAAAAAAGTAGTATCAAGCCTTCTGTGGCTCCAGAGTAAGATGCGTGTAATCTGATAAATTACCTCCAGTGATGTTACGAAGTTGCATTGTGGGTAATTAAGGTGTTCAGTGTTGAAAAAGGAAGAAGAATGCTAGAATAAAAAAGAACATATTTCTGTTTCTCCTGTATTGATTTTGATCCATGATGAGTCCAACAGTGTTACAGGAGTTCAGTCATTGACTGTATAAAATAGTGGACAGAGCCACCGTTCATTTTTCAGCCCGGGAGGTTGCGGCTTAAGGGCTCACACTAGGCATTCCTTACCATGCCCAAGCACGTTTGACCCCCAAAGTCCAGTTTGTTTGACTAGTAGTGTGAGTGCTCCGTACTGCGTTCAAGCACGGTACACTTTCTTGGCCCTGGCACGGTTGGAAAAGGTGTGCTTCTGCACAGTACGGTTGCTCATGCACAGTTATGACGAACACATATGTACAAGAGGTAACCATGCTCAGGCCCTGTTGGGGCCGGAACAATGTGAGTGCAGGCCAGTGGGGGACTGGGGAGGAGGAACGATCGTGCTTCGGCACAGTACAGAGACACTAGGCCAAGTGTGAGTGCACCCTAAGTTTAATGTTAGACCAGTGGACTGCTTTTCCAAACCTGGCACCTTTACCCACAATGCAACTTAGCCACTGAGTGACATCACTGGAGTCACTTTATCAGATTTTACCCTTTAATGACTTGTGTTAGAGCAGTTGATGCCAGCCTTCTTCACCTCGTCACAAACAAATCTCTCGCTCTGTGAAGCTGTTGAGAATCTGGTCAGACTTCAGTAGCCAGTTGAAGTGAATTTGGATGAGTTGACTGCACTGTTTCTAACTATGACACACTGTAAGGAACACTGTATGCTATATGTACATTTCTATGGTAGATCAAAGAATATTTTGTACAAAAGGTTTTAAAAGATTTTAAAATGAATATTGTATCAGTCTTGACACTGTGGGCTGACATTGTGATTTTTGACTTGAGTTTAATGTGTTCTTTTTTTGTTGCTGTTGGGAAGAGGCAGCTGACAAGTGTGATTTTCAAACACTTTTATACATAATATGCCTTCCTTTGCTGTTTTCACAAAGACATTGACTTCTGGTGATGGCATTATGTGCTGATCCAATCATAACTGATTGCTACAGCTTCAGCCAAAACCAGAAAAGTACTGGAGCCATGGGTTCCCCCACTAGATTTCCATTGCAGTTTTACCCACAGGATTTTCAATAAACTCTATATATACAGATAAAGTATATACATAAGCCCAAAAAAGCTTCACATTGATTCATATGAGCCATGAATTTTGAAACTGTTATGTTTGCTTTCTATTTATTCTTGCATCGTGGTACAAATATAGTAAAAGTGTGTGAATATGTGAAGAATATTTTGTTAAATTGTTTTCATGTCATAAGTCTTACTTTACTTCAGTGTGAAAACTTCAAGTCAAATCTGTCACGGGAACCCTGGACGAAGCAGACTACAGTCACCTCACAGCTCTACTGTATTCTGTCCTGGATCAATCTCATATCTCAATCTCTGTCTTTGTTTTTCATCAAACCTCTTTTTCAAGCACATTTATTTTTAAAAAAATATCACGTTACTAACACCTTTGCTGTTGTACTTTCCCTGTCAGAATTAAGACTCACATATCTGTGAAAACAGCAGAACAAACTGATGATTAGACACAGTATGCTGACAGGATATTCTTTCATGATTTTGTTAGGTTTAAAGGTGAAAACCCCTTTGTTGAGTACAGAGTGTAGAGCACACACACTATTTTTTGTAAAATAAGATGTGCATATTTTACATTGTTCTATTCTATTGGATTACAATAAAGTTGATAGCCACTTCTTAATGTCGACTGGCTGTCTTCTCTTGTCTCTTACCCCCAGATTCCACCTGGCATGTCTGCATTGCAGTCTGGTCACAACACATTATAGAAAATGCTCAGCGGATTTCAGAAATGAATAAATATATAAATAACTACATTGGAAATAACCTGGTCAGTATTCAATGGTGAAAGACGAACACATATTTGATCCCGTTTGAATTGTACCATTGATAATACATCTGATGTTTGTCAATTTAAAAGATGATTTTGCAAGTCAAGGAAGTCACAGTTTGTACTAAAGATAAACAAAATAACCTTACGTTTGGTGTAAAACCGCTCAGTGAATACACACCAACATAGCCGTCACCTCAGCACAGAAAAACTGTTCACCCTGGGATGCCACATAGTCATATACGACTATAATTTCCATCGTTTAGAAATGTTTTTCTAACCGGGGCAGAGTGTATCGTATCCCCTTCCTCTTTTTCCTTTGAAAGCTGGCAGCTGTGCGGTTCCAACGAGGCCTCTGGTGCAATGGTATCCCTTATAGAAGCTGAAACAACAAAATAAAAATGTCAAGCTTGTGCACTGCTGTAGCTTAGCAGCTACGTGTAGATTTCATCTTAAAGGGGTGTGTAAATAACATCTTTTCAAATCAATTTGGGATCTCAGGGCTTCTGTAGACTAGGATTACAGTGGACGAGCTGTATGGAGCCATTTTATGTTTTTTGGGTAGTTTATTACATTTTAAATCAAGTCCCAAGCTACTTCAGTTGGGAGTTAGGAGAATGCTGCAACGCTGTTTTGCTGTGAAGCTCCAGAAATGTTTTGTGGACTACGAAACCTGACTTTCCATTAACATGGGGGGAGGAGATGATGACTAGATTTTTATTGGGTAAACAATCCTGACACTGTGTTAATGCTACAAAAGTTAGCATATCCAGCTAACTGGATTAATACTGTGATGTGAATGGGCTGTGGGACACAATCAGTGACGTAATGAGCATTACTCACATATTGATGGAATTGAATACAGGTGTTTGTGATTGTGGGCGGGAGGAGGATTGGAAGGAGACAAAAGACTGGGCAGACGGGGCATTGAGAGAGTATCTTACTGCTGCAGCTCGGCACTCTTTTGGGAGGGAGGGTGTCGTTCACAGCCATTTAGGACTGCCGGCGATGGAGACAGAGCAGGGGGTTAGTTGTTCCTGTGTTAGGAGGGGAGGGTTGCTGCCTCCTGTAGAAAGTCAGGGCCGGGACTGTAGAAGAGTGCAGTAGCCGCTACTGCTCCTTGTATGTTCTTCCTGCGGTCGTGCATGACACTGCCGAACTCTGTCCACACCGTCCAGCGAAGTCGTTCCCCAGGGAGTTAGACGATAATGGGTATAGATAAAAATGTAGTAACACCTGAATAACATTTGCTAACATCAGCCAGCAAGTAACTCTCATTGTGCGGGGAGGGAGTAGGTTACCGGTGAGGGAGGGGTAACTGTAAGTCATAAGCGGGACATCCACATGGTTTCACTTTAAAAGGTGTCTTGTGGATTGCTGTGATTTCTCAGGTTGCTGTGGTTGATAATTTGCAGTGCCTCCTGCGTTGAGGGTGCTAGCGTGCCGTGGTTTGAAATGGTGTGTCTTAAGCTAGAGTCTAGCCCTGTGTGTAGTGGTTCTTCACTTAAATGAAGCGTGTATTGGCTGTCCTGTTATGACTGGTTTCTCTAGTTGGTGGTAGCCCTCCTCACCTCTATGAATTAGCTTTTATATTTAGCTTGTGATGATTTAATAAAGATTGCCTTTTTGTACTAAACTGTTGTGTGATTATTTAAAGGCTCTGACACTGGCAGTATTTTCCTGCTAAAGGACAAAACCCACATTTATTACAATACCTACAGGAATGACTTCTGAGGCCAAGGAACACATTATAGTTAACAACAGAAGGTTGTGGGGTCACAGGATACAGGGTAAGGGTAAAAGGCCCTGGTCAAAACTAGCACATTCACTGTAAAACATCAGAGCTTCTGAGTTTATGGTAGCGGTAGTGGCTCTGCTCTTTATTGAATTTCAATCAATCAATGTTTATTTGTACGGCGCCAATTCACAACAAAAGTCATCTCATGACACTTTAAAAATTGAGCAGGTCGAGACCATACTCATGGTCATACACATTCTAGCAACCTCAGCCTCCATTAATGTAACCTGACAGAATGTTTCGTCATCCTAAGCCTTTTCTCTGCTTGTGTTAAAAGTGAAACCGTGCTGTTTGAAAATATGAACAAGATAAGCACCCAAATGTTAGAAGGAAATAAGAGTCAAAGCTTATATTAACTAGCTCTACACTGCAACAAGAACAATGCTGTTTCTTTATTTCAGTGTCTTTTACATAGATCATCATCTGGTGAAGAGGCTGACTCTGTCATTTCAGCAGGCACATTGATGGTCACTGACTGCTTTGCCTGCTTTTGCTGACTCTGTCTGAAATCAAGGACCAGTTGTGTCAAATATTACTAAGAATTTGAATGGTAAATCTGCCAACTTTATTATTGTAAATATGAGCGTAGGAAGCATTTAGAATGTGGGTGGGTCAGTCTAACAAGGTTATGGGGGTTCTCCCCTAGAAAATCTTTAACAGAGTATATGTCATTTCCTGTATTCTGTTTTTTTTTTAACAGGTGGATTGACGCTTTTATCTGGATAAAGTTAGATGAGAAAAATGATGGGTACATTTTCATCCCGACACATATTTGAAGATTTTGAAAAGCTAAAAGTACAGAAATGTATTTGATGACTAATTTATAATAGCTTTGTGGTACAGACACTTGATATATACTGTTTTGGCTATAAATATAATTGCTAAGATTTCAAATAGCAAATAACTTAAAATCCAACACATAGAACCAAAAACATCTAGTTAAATATCTAAATTAATGTGAAACAATTACTCACAGACAATGACTTAAGAGGGTTGGTGCTTTTTACTGTTTTTAATTGAATATATTTCATAACCTGACACAATTATCAGGTGCCCAGTTGTATCAACTAATGTAATGCTGGCACTGCAGTAACAATTCAAAGATTTATATAATAATAATTTATAATAATAATCAATAAAAGCTTAGAGCTAGAGCTCCCCCTGCCTTGATATCCTTCATCCTTTTTGTTTAGTTCATTTGTTCCTTCTTTTCTTCTTCATTTCTCTCACTCCTTCATTTCATCCCTTTCTTTCTCTCCGCTTTTTGTGGTGACAGTGTTTATCCTGTCCTCATCTAATGTTCTATTATCAGACTAGACAGATAGCTAACACAGTCCAATAAAGACCTGAGGCTGGAATAGTTTTTCCCTCTCCACTTCCGGTTTAATTGAACATACTGTGGCTATGGCTATGACATGGAGTCTGGTCTGTGTGACCCCTCCAAGGATATACCTCCCCAGACCATCGCTGACCCACCGCAAAACCGGTCATGCTGGATGATGTTACATGCAGCGTAAAGTTCACCATGATGTCTCCAGACTCTTTCACGCCTGTCACATGTGCTCAGTGTGAACCTGCTCTCATCTGTGAAGAGAACAGGGTGCCAGTGGCAGACCTGCCAATTCTGGTGTTCTCTCATGAATGCCAATCGACCTGCATGATGCTGGGCCATGGTCACAGGTCCTACTAGAGGACGATAGTCTGTGTCTGACAGTTTGGTCAGAAACATGCACACCAGTAGCCTGCTGGAGGTCATTGTGTAGGGCTCTGGCAGTGCTTCTCCTGAGCTGGACTACCTGTGCAACCTGATTGGGCTGCAAGTACTGCCTCATGCTACCATTAATGACAAGGACACCAGCAGAACACAAAACTAGAGAAGAATCAGTCAGGAAGGATAGGGAGAGAGCAATTGTCTGTGGCCACCACAATCAAAACCATTCCCTTTTTGGGGGCTGTCTTGCTTTTGCCTCTCCACTACACCTGTCACATTCATTTGCACCAAAGCCAGTGAAAATGATTCACAATCAATTGTGCTTCCTAAATGGACAGATTGATATCCCTGAAGTTTAACTGACTTGGTGCTATACTGTGACCATTTAGTGTTCCCTTCATTTTTGAGAGCAGTGTATGATAATTCTCGTATTTGCACCAAAATATTGTCCTCTTTACAATGTATAATCAGTAATGCCAAAAGTGCCATATGTACAATGATTTGACCCTTATGTGATGCTTATATCAGTGGTTGGTTTTAGCCTACACTGTCTCATTTCAATTCATTCCCTGATATGATCAGGATGGCAAAATATGGATCCTTCGTCTCACTTGACATCTTTCCAGCCATCTATGTTTGGTGTGGAGCTTGAACTTTCTCACTCAAGGTATGCTGTGTTCACTCAAGGCCAGTTTTGAATGCACCCCTAAGCCCAGGTATTTATTAGAGTAGCCCAGCTAATGGCCTTAATGCAGAATATGAACAGGCTCCCAGTCATGCTGTCTTATAATTTAAAGCTAGGGTTATTCTAGAAGCATTTTTTGAGAAAATTATTAACATCCCAACAGCAGTCAATTTATCAAATGCTCTGAAAAAAATACAAATGTGCAGAATCTGTGGCTGTTGCAGGTCTCTAATAAGCCCATCTAATCATCTTATTGAGCCCATATAAAATGATTGGACTTCCACAGGGCTAGGTGGACGTATTGCTAAAGCTATTAGGCAGATAAAGTGCAGCCAAATGTTCCCAATGTTAACATGCTTGACAGATGTGAGTACCAACAATACTTTCTTACATGCAAGACATGAGGAAGTTGGGTGTGGTTAGCGATGGCAACGATGTGCTGCACCCACAGACCACAGCCCCTGAGCCTCCTCTTCAGAAGCTTGATAACTCAATAGCACAAAGCATACAGCCCCTGTGCCAAATAATGAGTGAGCAACAGTGGCAGTGACAGACTGTCGTTTAACTGCTAACTGAATAGCACAAAGCACACAGAGCCCCTCAGGCCAATAAATGAGACGCTGCAGCAGCAACACACTCCTGTAGCAGCTAACGTTAGCATACAGCACACAAAGTCCTTGAATGAGATATTTTGCTTGTGATAAAATAATTTAATCGTGCAGCTCTTCTAGACTTTTCAAATTTTATTGAATAGAATGGCTGCAGGTATGACAGTGAAACGAGTCATTTGGTGGGGGTTGTGATGTCCAAAAACACTGACATTTCCTTCACAGTGTAAGCTTATGGGAAAAAGTCTTTGGGCCACAGTGCATCACGTGACGATGTAATTACACAGTTTAGCCACTATGAAAACTGGCTTCAAAGCCTGGCGCTCTTCGTGGGGCTTGATGTAGTCAGGCAGTGCAAGTTTGTGGGTTTTGGACGAGTGGCTCTGAAGAGGTGGTGGGAATTTTTCAGCTAAATAATTTCAAAATGTAAAAAAACAAATAACAATTATATTGGCTTAATTATCAAAACATTGTTAGGTGTAAAATTACACATTACGACTCGCATATGGTCACTTTCCCCATAATACCATATTTTAAAACTCAGGTACGATAGTTCAACATTTCCCATCTGGCCAAGCTGATCCAGACAGTGACACAGCACATCTCAGACCAACAGGGCAGGTTGAGCAACAAGAAGTTCATTGCTGCTTTTTTTCAAAAACCCACAACCCACAAACTTGGAGGGTCACATCTCCAGATTCTTGTTCAAGACAGGAGGAAGGATGTAAGATAAGGAGAATAAGGGAAGGAAGGGTGCAACGGAAGGAGGAGGAGAGTATGTAGGAGTGTGAATCTGACATTCTCCAAGGTATTCAGTATTATTATTTTAGGAAGTCCTAGATGAAAACATCACTACACACAAGTTTACTTAAAGTCACTGTGGCTTGGCTGAAAGGACCAAACCGGTATTCTAGCATGTTTGATTAGCCGTTAGCAGCTATTCCATTCATTTCAGTTCAATGTGAATATCAACATGCAGAGACCTGAACTTTGGTGTAATGTTCACTAAACAGCCTTGCATGTTGTGTAACAGCAATTATACAGATGGCACACAAAAAGCTAACATGGACATGTATAGTGAGGAGGAGAATGTGACACTGACAGCTTCCTAAACAGATGTTAAGGTTTTGTTTTCATGTCAAAAAATAATACAGATTCTTCTTATACAAACAGTGACATGTCTGAAGAGCTCAGGTGTATAAAGAGACAGGAGGAGGAGCAGGAGGGAAAGAGGAGGAGGAGGTAAATGAAGTAGAGGGAAGGCAGCAGGGCAGGTACAACAAGCTGGATAAAACCTGTAATTATTAACCTACGGAGTTTACTTAGCCTTTGACTCTCTCTCTTTCTCGCACGCACACACACACACACACACACACACGCTGTGTTTGTATAGACTGATAAGCTGAGAGAGAGAGAGAGAGAGAGAGAGAGAGAGAGAGAGAAGGGGGGTCGGAGAGGGAGGGAAACAGCCCAGCTGAAAGAGTAAAAACACACACAAGGGTGAGAAAGCCTATGATTGTGTTAGAGGGAGAACAGATAGGTGCTTAAACACACAGAGGACAGTAAAAGAAGACAGAGAAGAAAACTCAGTGAGACATAAAAAGGAGAGAAGCAGAAGAAGAAGAAGAAGAAGAAGAAGAAGAAGAAGAAGAAGAAGAAGAAGAAGAAGAAGAAGAAGTAGAAGAAGAGATAAAGCAGAGAAAATACTCACAGTGAGTGAGAGAGAAGGAAGAAGTGTAACAGGTTTTGCTGCTGTGCTGGATCATCATGTCTCTGAATGGGAAGGTGGCTCTGGTGACCGGGGGGGCTCAGGGCATTGGGAGGGCTGTGGTCCAGTCACTGCTGCAGAGCTCAGCCAAGGTCAGTACTACTCAGTCTGCTTTAGCTTCATTACTTTAGGGTAAGAACATACATTTTATTGCTCTGACATTAAACATGCACAAATGAACTCAAAGTGCTTTAACTTTTGCTTTTTTGTTGAAGTTACTGACATAGTGTGTCAAGTGTGCGTGGACAGCTAAAACTCTTACATTTGACATTGATGATCTCTGCTGCTCAAATACAACCTGTTCTGAGTGCCTCTCAGTGGACTGGAACTGTCTGCATCTCTGCTGTGATTTTATTGGACTGGATGAACTGACAACACCAACACTACTTAATGTTCTTATCCACTCTAATTTTGCTTTGTCATGTTTCATTCATTTAGCAAACTTTTATTATCTTTGATTTCAGTTATGTTTGATAAATAGCTGTTAGTTTGTTTTTAACTTGCTCTTGTAAGGTGTCCTTGAGTGCTTTAAAAGGTGCCTATAAATGAGATGCTTTATTATTATTATTATTATTATCAATTTTATTATTATTATTATTGTCACTTCACTGCTGTCTTTTAAAATTGAAGTACATGTAAGTGAAGTAACATGCATGCAAAGGCAAGAAAAGAAATGTGAAAAAGGCTTTTGAAAGAGGAAAGTCAGTTTCTGAGAACGTCCTTCACACATGTGAAATGAGGGTGACTGTGGTAAGATGAATGTGTCATTAGTCTTGTATTTTAGTTCCCCATCTGAGCAAACTGCTGTTCACAGCCGCACTAGTCAAACCACAGGACTAACACTGTCAGATGATAGATAGTAAGCTGTAAATGCTATCCAAAGTGATCTTCTTTTTTGCACCAGGTTCTGGAGAGATGGACACAAACTTTAGAGTCTACTCTCATCCAGTCTGTGTGTGAATTTTAAAAAAATTAAGTTCAACTCTCTAACAGAGTTTTTTTGCGGCTCAGGTGGCTGTGGTCGACCTGAACAAGACCTGTGGTGAGGAATGCAAAGCACAGTTGGATGTCGAGTTTGGAGAGGGCAACTGCACCTTTATTTCATGTGATGTGTCCAATGGAGACGCACTGAGAGGTAATACTATGTTTAGGACTGTTTTACATCACATACTACTTGTTGAGTGAGATGATATGAAAACTTTAGACATGCTACTAGACTGCAGACTCTATTCACTTTTTCTGACGCTTGCAGCCTGCAGAATATGACTGCTCATGAGAAGGTTGCACCTTGCTGACTCATTTTCAACTTCATCATGATGAATGAGGAAGTGACTTTGAAAAGAACCTTACTGAGGGACTATTTTTGGCAAGCGTTAGAAACTTTTTTTTCCTGGAGAGATTCACTGTCACTGCTCTCTAAGTTTACAGCTGGTTTAGTCCAACAGATTACAACAGAATACCTGTGAACGATGTGGAAACAGCAGGCGCTGGTCACTGTGGTCTTACCAACAGGCTGCACTCGTGGTCCAGATAAGGCTCAGCTTGTCTAGTCTTGCTTTTCAGTTGAATTTTGAGTTCAACTTGCCTGCTCACTGCTCTACATGTATATCATGCTAGAGTGTACTAATGCTCTTCACTTACCTTCTGCTTTTCTGCACGT
Organism: Pagrus major; assembly: GCF_040436345.1. Lineage (NCBI taxonomy): Eukaryota > Metazoa > Chordata > Actinopteri > Spariformes > Sparidae > Pagrus > Pagrus major. The sequence continues at coordinate 35,058,200 of NC_133215.1, read as the reverse complement.
CTGTCACTGCGGTTGTGCTTGCATGTATGTGAGTGTGGGCGTGTCAGGGTGAGAAACAGAAAAAGCAGCAGACTAAAGCCAGCATAAGTGAAGTGTGTCTCGGAAAGGGTGAGAGAGGAACAAGGTTTCATTGTCTGACATTGAAAAGTAAACCCCTGCAGGCTAACGGCTGTGGAATGCTGTTTGCTGTTGCTGCTAACTGTACGATAGTAGTACTACTGTTGATGTGGACACACAGGGTGAGCCTGCACAGAGCCATGTCAGCAGTTAGGAAAAAGCTGATATTAGGGTCAGTGGTAAAGGTGAGGGTTAAGTTTTATGGGTGGGGTTAGTTTGAGATAAGCTAGGCAAGTGGTTAGGGCTTTAATCTCTTGGAAATAAATGTATGTCTATGTAATGTCAAAGAAAGGAAGTAACCAAAGTAAACATACCTAAGGGTGTGTGTGTGTCTGTGTGTGTGTGTGTGTGTGTGTGTGTGTGTGTGTGTGTGTGTGTGTGTGTGTGTGTGTGTGTGTGTGTGTTAAAAGAGATTAATTGTGTATGTCTCTTCAGTACATTTTTGCAAGTGTGTATATGTGCAGTTGTGTGTATGCCTCGCAGATGAGTGTGTTGAAGGCAGGTCTGTTTGTTTCTAATTGTGGGGTGTCCAATTGTGGAATGCGGCAGGTGACGACACATGCAGGTTTTACCACCTCAGGTTTCTCCCTTCAGCTGTATCCAGCCCATCTGTCTGCTCACATGAGGAGATAAACAACCTGCCAGTGGCTCATTCTCTAGATATGTATCCCAAATATTCATGTTATTGCATTGTCTGTCTGTGGATATTCAACTGGCATGTCTTAGGACTTAGGTCAGTTTGGCCATATACACAAGGAAACAAACCAGGAGGGGTTTAACTCCGCAGTGAGGGGATTCCTCCTCATTGTTAAGAGAACAATGGAATCACATACATTTATTTGTAAGATTCATTTCAGTTTAAGTTTAAATTATTCAAAAAATGAACTAACATTATCAACAGTGTGAAGAAACAACAGTGTTGATGTTATGTCAAAGACGTCTATGTACTGTGTTGCAGAGATGTCTACTGAAGATAGCATGTTTCTACCTCAAGAGGTGACAGTGTGATAGCCTGCGTAGTTTCAGCTGTTAGTGTAATAAATGGACAAAATAAACTCACAAAATGTCTAGAAAGGAAATATTTTATTATTAAATACAGTCTTGGTTTGTCTTTCCACAATCACCTCTGGTTTTTGCCCAAATAAATCCTCAGTTCACAGAGTAATATGTGAAAATATTCTGGCTCTACACGCCATTTTGACCCACTGCTGATGTCTGACTCTCTCTCTCTCTGCCGCTTCATGCCTCTCCTGTCCCCTCCTTCCATGTCTTCTCGTACCCGGAGTCATAGTCCTGGTCAGAGCCGCTGTAAATCACCTCCATACTATATCCCCTGTCTTCAAACTGACCTCCGTCACTCTCAGAGGCTGTGTTCAGTCCCAGTCTGCTGTCCAGATGGGTTCACTGGGAGGTGACTGGGCAGTTGCAGTGACTCCTCCCCTATCACCCAAGGTTGAAGTGTGGGCAGACTCCCATCAGCAAATAGGGCCACTTAGCTCCATGGCTAAATGAGTTACTTGCTAACATCAGTTAGACGCTAAAGCCAAAGATAGCCACAGCAAAAAGTAGCAAGTCCAGTATTGTGAGCACCATTTCTATTGAATAACACCATGCACAAAGTCAGATTTTCTTTTCCAAATTTATATGATCAAATGTTTATTTAATTTGTAACATTCTAAGAAACATAAAAACACGCAGACATGTTGAGATCATGTTGTAGATGTTATTGATAACCACTTTTACTAAAAAAGTGTACAAATGTATAGGTATACTTGGAATAAAATCTCCTCTTGTGATGCGTTCTTATCACGTCAGTGGCAGGGTTATAGAGACATTCACCTTATCTTCACAGACCTGAACATCATTTAGGAGTGGATGGTTTGGAATATCAGCTGTGGCTGAAGTAGATGGAGTAGCTCAGTGGAACACAGTATACTGTGTTTGAGTAAATAACATCTGTTCATAATGTGCATGTGTGTTGGTAATGAGTCTGTCATGGTAGACACTACGTCTGCCTGTGCCCCTCTGTCGACAGTGGTCATCATACAGTCATAATGAAAGTAAAACAGTGGGAGAGTAGCTTTTAATTCTTATATGGATTTATCAGGAAGTGTCATTCAGCTCACACTGACAGCTTTTTGTTTCCGTGCAACAGACGCGTTCCAGAGCACAGTGGACAAGTTTGGTCATCTGGACATCGTTATCAACAACGCCGGCATCAACAATGAAAAGAACTGGGAGAAGACCATACAAGTCAACCTGGTAGGGTTCGGGTTGGGAATGTGATGCAATGTAATGTCAGTTTTATTAATACAGCCCAAAACAATCACACATTTCTGCCAGCATTATCTCCCTGTCTCATCTGCCGTCTGAACACAAGCATGTGCCCGTCTGCCGGCCAAAACAGTGCAAACAAAATAAACAATTACTTAAATTATTAAAAATCATAACTATAATTGTATTTATTTGTATTTGAAAACATTTCAGTGGCTAATCCTACTTGTAGTAAACAAGTAAATGGACAACCAGGCTCCGGGATTTAGAAAACACAATTCCTGAAGTACAGCTGCAAAGTTTGATCAGAGTGAAGGATGACAGCCGGTGTCTTGTCTGTGGTGCAATTTACTGAAATTAATTCAAATAATAATCATGACCAACGGTTTTATGAAGTTTAAAGAGGTATCAGTTACATGTCAAGGAAAACAAATATTAGAGATTGCTTGCAGATCCCTACATGTTAGGATTAAAATATTGTGGACCTATAATTGACCTATGTGGAATTACATATTGAACGTTCATTCCTAAATTATCTGTACTCAATTTAACTAATTTAACAATTACCTATTGTGATTGACATGTCTGTGGAAGTCAGAGGACATGTAGCACTTGGAGGAAACCAGTGTAACATCTTGCAAAATGCACTCATAAGAGAAGAAAGAACAGAGAGAGTGTATTTGTTCATTACCATTGATTCATTCACAATTTCCAGCTTCCACATTTTTGATACTGTGCTGAGAAAGAGCAGGTTACCTCTATGAGTCTACATGATAAGGAATGCCATGGAAAGCTCCGAGCAGACAGGCAGTCAAAACACTTCAGTTGGAATGTGATCTAGATGTGATCACAGGTAAGAACACACAGGTTACTGACCTGAGAGCACTCAGTACTTAGTGTCACAGTTTATTTGAATAATAAAACTGAATCCTCCTTTGCTTTGCCATAGTCACCTCTGTCAACACATTTAATAAGAGCTGCAGTAGCAGAATCACACACAGGGCCAGGATCAGCAGCTGCCTTAAGTAGGTTAAGACAGGAATGGTAGATGTAGTATCTAATCTTTAACTGCAGTCCTTTGGCATGATGTTCAAAATCCAAATCAACACATTCTCTTATCTGCGACTTCCACTGGTGATGAGAGACATGATTAAGTAAGGAAATGGAGGGCAACAGGAGAGGCTAATCTCTGGTAAAAAGGCCAAAAAAGGCTGAATGTTGTCATAACGTCAACCAAATTTAAAGGTCCAACTTTCTGACCCTATAAATGAATGTTATGCAAATGCCTGGAAACACATCTGTCTGACCTGAAAGTCTTATGTTTAAAGTATGCAGCACTTTTCATGTTATCAGTGACAAAATCACTTTGTGCCAGCTGAGCCATTGTTTTCATGTCCAACTGGAACATGACCCAGCAGCCACTATAGCACTGATATATTAGCTTGAGACAGATCATTTACAATCTTATTTAAAACTGAACCCTTTTGTTATTCATGTATGTCAGCAAACTGACTGTACTTTTTGTTTTACTTAAAAAAATGGAGCAGCCAGTCCCTGTCTCTCCTCAACCTCTATTTGAAACAGGCTAATCAGTAGAAACCTGAGGAAGGAAGATATTACAATGGATGCCAGTGACCCAGGCAGCATCTCAGACCATGAACCAGAGTACAGCAGTCCCAGTGTCCCAGTAGTTAATGGAAAACAGACAGGTCTCTAGTTAATCTGACAACAAGAAACTGGTGTTACTGCCTGATTAATCTGCGGCTCAGTGTTTTCTCTCAGGCAGGTGTTGAATCTTCCCTTATGAATATTCTGCTGACAGTGTTCAGCTTTGAATACTGCATCACAGTCACAGACAAACAACTGGCAATCACATATTTATTCTCTAATTCACAGAACTTCTGGGCACAATGTACAGACTGTTGCATCAAGCAAATAACTCCAATAAAAGCCAGAAGGATAATTTGATAACTGAATATCAAAATCCCAAAAACTTACTATTGAGTATCAACCATTCACGGTAAAATTAGTAGACATGGCCACTATGATGTCACCCACAGGTTTCTGAAGAGCCAGAATAAAGCTCACAGTGGTTGGTACTGGACATCACCATCTTGGCTGTGCCTGACGCCGACAAATCAAAAACGAGCACAGACGTGGAGGGTGGGTGGAGCTGAGGCAAGCCGAATGAAGCCTGGCTACTGAAACATGCCCACCAATGCGAAACTAGCAAAGGCTAACAAGCTAACTGTGTTCACAAGAATAAGATGATGATTTTGCCTTGTGTTTGCAAAGTTTAATAACAGAATCATTTCTGTTTTTTTTAAAGTTACTCACACATGTTTGACTGCGGGTTGATCCACTCCAAACAGACATTAGTCTATATTAGCTGTAGGCAAGTGAACAGCAACTGGCATTGAGGTTGTGTGTTCTGTGTTTGTGTACAGTTTAGCTTCTGACCGAAGTCAGCACTCACCAGAGACTCCTGTTCTTTTCTTTTTCACATCTCTTCTTTGCATATTCATGAAGTAAAGTACATTTCCCTCCATTAGCAGTCAAACAAGAGAGAATTAAAGTACATTACTGTGGGTCTCGGCACCTCCACTGGGACTCGAGAGTGAAGATAAATCTACCTAGCAGCAGTAGAACATTGGCTGAAAAGAACATGCTTTTTTATAAACAAAAAGGTTCAGGGTTTTTCTTTTTATAATAAATTATATTAGAGTCAATTTTTTGTTCAGAAAAATATTTAGTTTAGCAATAAACAGCTTCCTTTTATATGCAGATGCATTTACCATAATAACAGGAAAGTCAAATATCGTTACTAATGGTGAGTAAAATGACTTTATAATGCATTCCTGATGGTAAAATACCACATCTTGTGCCACCTAAATAAATCACAAATAGTATATAATGACTTTAACTCAGAAATGTAATTGGTTAAATAAACCTTAGAAAACAAAATACCATAAATGAGCGAATATTGTGTATCCAGTGTTTATGTAATGTGCATAAAAGAAGTACACTCAAGTAAATGTAATTAGATTTTTCTGGAGGCTGCAGGGTTTAAATGTTAAACTGAAACTCTCCTGAAATTACATCATGTGTAGCTGCTGATCTTAGATGACCTTTTCAACCAGAAACACTTCCACTGTGGGTTTACAACTGCTTGTTCTGCTGATAATGTCTAATGAGGCTGCTGTCAGACTGGAGGCCTCACTGTCCCTAAAAGACCCCAGCTCAGGTCTCTCAGAATGTTACACCCCCACCTCCAGGCAGTTCATACCAACTCCAGCATTACATCAGCAGGCCTCCCCCTCAGCCCGCCATGGCACCATATCAAGCCTGAGGCCAACTACTACATTCCTGCTGGTAGAATCCCAGTAGGCAGCTCCACCTCCAGCAGTTGAAAAACAGGTTCAGCTTCCCAATATACCATCATAACCCCATGACTCTAGAGGCAAAGACTTCACAAGAGTTAACACAGTTCTGAAGCTGCTTCAATACAGAACCTTATCACATTGTTGGATTCTGGGTCTACAGGCATACAGAGGGCTGTTCTGCATACAGCTGTGCAATTAAGTAAGTATGGCAATGACATGGCATCCAGTCAGAGATAGATACACACTAAATGCACTTTGAGTAAATTCCTGAAACGCAGTTGTAATGGTTTGCTCCAGCTAGTGACAGCAGGAACAAAACATTACAAAACAGGAGTCAAAGTCATTTCAGTTGTTCGGGGTAGAACATCACACCAACTGGCCAAATTGACATGATTTGTATTCATGATCCTAACAGGATGATTCATAATCATCCTTTTGACCCCCTATCCATTCCTGTACAACCACCAATGTCCCAAAGGTGTACCTCACCACAATAAATATCAGAATCTAAAGAGCAGGGTAACATGAGATGTAGTGAGCACATCTAGTTGGTACATCTAATGGTATAAGATTCACAGTCAGCATCTTCCACCACTAAACAGGAGCATTCTTGTACTGAATCTAGAATTGTAATGTGGTCTGAAAAAATCCATCTTCACATAGCAGATATTTGATGGAAGAGTCATTATACAGTATTTTGCTGATGTCTTTCCATATAATCAGGCTTCTAGTAAAATCTTAAATTATCCAAAGTCAAATTTGCTGATCTTTGCAAGAACTGACAGAAGTGAGGACAGATGTTCTCCACTATAAACACCCTCACTTATCAGTATGGTCACACATTCTTTCCTTTCAGTTTCACTTCCTGCTGCACTTTGCTGTTGTGAAGATTACCACTGTGACCATTTTGTCTCTTTATTTTTATAGACCTCTGTAATTAAAGGGACCTACTTGGCACTGGAACACATGAGTAAAGAGTACGGCAAGGAAGGAGGCACCATTATCAATGTATCCTCGATGGCAGGTAACACATACACATGTGTATGCACATATTCAATCAACAAACAATATTTTTTATCATGAATTTGTTATAAAGATCAGCCTTGTTACTTCTACACAGATTGTACGTTGGTCAGACTGATGATATAAACATTGTCCTGACTGGTAGAGAACATTATGGCAACCTAAACATGAAGCAACATTATGTATGAATTCACATTTCATGTGATTTGGCGCCCCCCACAGTTTCTGAGTGTCATAAATACAAACCCCAGGTTACTGTAACAATCTGTCAGATGCAATCTAACATGCTACATGTTACATGCTAACTACAAGCAAAACTCGTAACAAAGTTTTGTCTTGAAGTAAACTTGTATGCTCAGACATTTTGTGCCATGCAGCAGTCAAAGTTTGTACAAGCACACAACTCTGGTAACAGCACCTAACGTAGCCTGATCCAGAGAGAGTAACACCTGGCTGTAACATGCTACCATTTAAACCTCTGTTGAAATGGGCTGATTTCGGCTTATGATTAAAAACAAGCAAGTTGACAACTTTGCTAACAGCCAAACATCAAGCTAGTGCAACAACACAAGACATATAACTTAGCAAACCAGCTAACTTTACTGAGTGTTCAACAGCAACAAGTCTGTCTGTCTGCTGCCTCTTATTTAGAGGTGCTGTCGCCAATAACTTAGATACAGATTTACTTTCTTCTCTGGGCTCTCGCTCGGTCACTGTCTATCTCTTCTTAGTTTCCTCTGTCCGCGTCGTCTTTGGTCTCTTCACCTCTGTCATGATTTCCATAGAGACTGCTGAGCCCCATTCCATTGCCTACTGTACTTGCCCTGTTCTGGTTCTGGTGCCTATTGTGGCCCCGGACCTGAAAACCAAGTCAAATATTTTCTTTCAGAGTAAATACATTTTAAACAATTAAAGAAATACTACCAAGCTACCTTATGATGAATTTTCCTTCATCACGAGAGCAAATATTGACACATTTTACTTGGATGATACTCATGAGTAAAAGTATATCATCCTTACATACTCCTTTCAGCCAAGTATTCACTACTAATACTTGAAAGGTTTATAGTTTATGAAAAATTCCACTGCTATTCAAGTTGCCACTGGGAATTGTTCAGTTAAAATTTGGAGTATTTAATACTGCTTTGCACTAAGGAAGATCAACTGTAGAAAGACATAACTATAACTGACCTTACTGGATGATTGGAAGGAAGATGTGCTGTTGTTTCCCTTTGAGTCCAGATCTGGGAGCTTGCATTGTAGCAATTGGAGCAGTCTAAAATTACAGAATAAAGAATATGAGCATCAACTTTTGCCTAATTTCATCTAAGCAATACATTTGTAAGATAAACAAGTCTGCAGAGACACAGAAACGTTAGTGACACTTCTGGAAGTACGCGGCTTGAGACTCCCCTTACATTCTCCTTTCTCAAGGAAAGAAACACAGATTTATTTATGTCAAAATGTCAGAGATGATGAATTTCTTAAAGTCCCTGGAAGCCAAACTTATGAAAACAGTTCCCCTCTTCCTTGAGTGTGTGTAGTGTTGGACACACAAGACAAAAAACAATCATGACAGGTTGGCAGTCATCCACTAGAACTGAAACTACTGGATCTGGATCATTCTGCACCTCAATCACCGTCATGGAAAAGCTCACACTCCTCCAAAATGTTCTCTTCCTCTGTGTTTTGCTCTCTACATACACACACACACACACACGTGCGCGCACACACACACACACACACACACACACACACACACACACACACATTTTACAAGGTAATTTATGCTCTTTTATGGTTTTATGTTGTCCTGATGGGCCAATACTTCCTACGCCAGGTCTGTAAAAATCTTTTTCTAAACTCAAAAACCCTGTGGGACAAGGCAGCAAACTGTGTGCATTATGTATACATAACACAATATTTAAGGCCACATGACCTTGTGATGACACTGAAAGCAGTCAGGAATCTCCATTAAAAGATTACACACGGTTCTTGAAGAGGAACAGCTTCCACACACAAACATGACTGAAATGACACTGAGTAGACATTTTTATTGGAGCTACCACCCCACAAATGTAGCAGCAGCAGCTTGTAGGAGGAACCTTCACCCCAAAACAACACCTGCTCAGCCCACTCTATTCAAAACCTACGCCCCTCAGGACCCTCAGACCCCTCAGGTGTTTCGATTGCAATCTGCATTCACCTTTAATCCCATTTTTTACTACTGAGTTAAATCTATAGTGTAGGCGCGACTTAGTCACGTAAGCTACACTTTAGCCTATGGCATCGGTGCTCAACCGGGGGAATGGGGATCCCCAAGGGTGTCACAAATTAAATTCCAGAGGTCACCAAATGGTTCTGGTGAGAGAAAATTAAAGAATATATTCTAGACTGGGTAAGACTTTTTACATTTCCTGTACCAGTGAGAAAAGACTGTATGGAGTGTCTTTGAGAGAGGCTTTTTCACTTTGCAGACCTTTAACATGCTACATAACACAATAAAGGAAAGGCAAAAACCCAAAAAGCATGATATGACCTCTTTATAGGTTTTTTGACACTGCCTGACAGAAGGATTAAAGCAATATTAGCTGAAAACATTCAGACGAATAATATGAAAGAAACTTCTGCTCAGCTCTAAATGGCCGACAGACAGCTCCTGTTAGCTCCTGGGGAAGAAAACGAAACATCACATCAAACACGAGAAACATTAGCATTCATTTGGAGTTGTGTTTCAATCCTTCTGTCCAATGTATTCATTCTCCATTTAACTCTGTTCTGGTCTCCAACAACTCCTGAGAAACACGATTTGGCTCTTTAGCTGCTAAATGTTTCACTGTGTTCACCAGCTAGTTGCTATCTTTGCCTGTCGTTTGGTGCAGGGCAGATGATGCACAGTGAGTTTTTCACAGTAAACAGCTGGCTCACCCAGCTCATCCATCACTCAGCTCCCCAATACTCTAGCAATGCACCAGACCTGATCACCAGGACAATATCTTTTGCATATACCTACCCTGTTTCTTCTTCACTTTGAATGATTTGTATGGAATTTTTCATATCCAGTGGCCTGTTATCTTCATCATTCATCGCTTAAGTGCTGTTCTCTCAACCAAAGGAGTTAACAGCCCATCAATAACACTGTGGGCAACAACACTGCTAGAGCTGTGTTCCTTATTTCACCTTTTAATCTGTGTGAAAAAAACATTTACAACTGTCAGCCCACCTTTACTACAATGTGAAGAGAGTTCATATTAGTCATGACATACAGTACAGGCATACTGTATGCACTAAGACTCTAGTCTCAAAGGAACCTGTTTTTTCTTTTTGTTAGCTTCAGTTTTAGTTTCAGTTGGTTCAGTCCACAAAATATTACACTAAATTTGCAAGAGCTTTGCTTCTCCTGTTCTTTTGATGGAATTTTAAATATTAGGTCAGAGTACTAAAATGTGAGAATGTGTACATTAGTTTAGAGCTGTGTTGTCCTCACATCACACGAGGCACCATTATGTAGTGCTTCATGCAACATTAATAGGGAGTTTTGGGTTAAATTTGGCTTTCAATAATAATTAATGATTATCAGGGCTAATTATTAATTAAGATTAATAATAAGATCCAATTAACATTAGATCACCTCGGGGGCACCACCCTTGAAGAAGGGAAAAGAGCCAATTCACCAAATCAGTCTCATAAAAGTTACTAAACTGTCAGTATGTAACTCTGATTAATGATTAATTTAATAACTACCACCACAATTACCATAATAGCTAGTAATGGTTGAAGGATTTTGGAGTTGTTGTACAATATTAAATAGACAGCATGAAGGTTCAAAAGCCTTAGCTGTGTAGCAAAGCAAACTACCAATAACCTGACCTGAGATCACAATAACACCAAAACAGTAAGCAAACATAGATTGAACACATGTGCATTACATCAACCAGAGTTTAAAGTCCTGTGCGTAGCCGTGCTATGCTATACTATCTAGGCCCAGTTCAACGTTACCAGTCTTTGAAGAAAAGGTGCTGGTGGTTCCTTGGCTGATGAGCTAAGCAGGAGGAGGTTGGAATTCCAATGTTGAACAGTGCTGTTCTTCTCTGACGAAAGACAGCAGATGGAGGAACCTGGTCGCTCCTTTCCTTTGCAGGGATAGCAGCTTGGTGCTAACTTGCTTGGTGTTCCTCAGATGGTGTAGTTAGCTGGTAAGCTTTGCGTCGCAGCTGCTGGTGCTAACTGATCAGGAATACTAGCAGGACCTCATGTTGCTGCAGTGAGGAGAAGTTCTTTGGGCCTGCTGGAAATGTAGCTTGCAGCTCTCAGCGGCTATTAGGCCCAGAATAATCCAGAAGAAGAGAACTTGAGGGCAGGCAGCCCCGTGGGGAGAGAGGTGGAGAAGCACTTGGAGAAGAGAGGAAACAAAGGAAGGAGCTGGACTATCTGGTCAGAGGGGGTCTGTCACCCCGACCAATAGTAGCTCAAAGCTGAATTTGCACCTAGGTGTGAAGACTGGGGTATTCTGGGAAACTGAGTTTAGTTCAGAGCCCATTTGGAAATCCACAGTGAACGACTTCATCTTTGGGTCCCAACAGCTGTGTGATGTTGTTGTGAGATTCCAGAGGATGTTCTTGTAGTCAGAAACATCATCCTGTAGATCTAGAACAGTAGAGCTTCCAGTAGCAGCAGGCATCTGATGATCATTTTTCATTTATCACACTTGTGATAACATCAGTGTGTGTGTGTGTGTGTGTGTGTGTGTGTGTGTGTGTGTGTGTGTGTGTGTGTGTGTGTGTACTTGCCATTCCCATAACAAACAAAGACTTGTCCAAACACGGCCAAACATTTACCAAGCATATTGTTTTGGGGGAAAGAATGTGTATGTGTATGTCTACATTTTAGTAGACATGGACACACACATTAAATACACACACACACAACTTGTGTGTGTGTTTGTGTGTAGTGGGTGGGTGAGGTGATTTGTGTCCTGAAGGACTTACACTACCAGTTAAAAGTTTGGACACATCTTCTCATTCAATGAATCTGACTGAGAGAATGGCAGAAGTGTGCAAAGCTGTCATCAAAGCAAAAGGTGGCTACTCTGAAGAATATAAAATATAAAACATATTCTGGTTTGTTCAACACTTTTTTGTTTACTACATAATTCCATATGTGTTCCTTCATAGTTTGGATGTCTTCAGTATTGATCTACAATGTAGAAAATAATAAAATAAAGAAAAACTATTGAATGAGAAGGTGTGTCCAAACTTCTGACTGGTAGTGTACATCATTAGATTCTGGATGTGGAGGTGGGCCATGTGAGACTAATCTAGTTTATAGTCCTGTTTGGTTGCTTTTGTCAGTGTGAGTGCTGATTCAACAGCTCTATTGTTCTTGTAGTCGTTAATTCCATCTTCCTTATGTTTTTCGGTCAGCTACTATCCCTGCACACTTTCAGCCAAAGAAACCATTCAAATGTGTAAAAGTTCAGATCATTAAGGACATTTATGTTCGTTTCTTTTTCTATCTTTTTTACTTTGTTAGTATCAAGCACAAACGTTGGCATTTGGCCAATTTTTGTATCGATTTATCAATATTGGTATCGGCATTGGTCTCAAAAACTGCATATCAGTAGGGCATCAATATCAAAGTTTTATGTTTTTTTTATTGCTCCCTTTAGTTTATAATTGGTGTGCATGCAGATGACCCACACTGATAACACACGCTGATCCCCCTCTGCTGTCCTGCTATTCTAACTCCTATTTTAGAACATGTAATTATGTAAACAATGGGACTTCCAGTTTTTGATTTTTTTGACTTAAAGCAACAAGAGAACCCTTCAGGTGTCCCATTGACCATCGTGTTATTTTACCTCTTTATCTTACAAAGACGTAAGAACTGCAAATTCTCATCTCATTTGTAACTTGACAAATAAAAAACGATTTCAAATTTCACATCAAAGTCGTGTGATAATCTCAGTGAAAGTTGTTGTTACAACTTCTAGTTATGGAGTTTTAGAGATTTATTTGAGTTGTACTTCGGCAAGACTCACTGGATGTCCAACAGACAGAAACAGAGGATATTGTTGTTGGTCTTGTTGAGAAGCAGAGGTCAGAGAAAAACATTATTTCAAACCCTAAGCTGTTTCAGGGCCCAAATACATTAAAACGTGGTTGACTGGACAGTTGATTACACCTGCAGCAGTTTCTGATTAGTTTATTACTGTTCATATCTTTTTAACAGTTCTCCCTCCTTTTTAACTGTTAAAGCTGCTGTAAGCGTTGTCGTCTTTTTCGCTAACTTCCATTCCAGTTTGCAGTTAGCAGTCCCCTGCCCCCTCTCTACATCACCACACTTACACAATTCCTCCCTTTTTTTGAGGCAGCTCTCTTTGTCTTCGCTGTAAGAAAAGATATGCAATATCCACTCAATAAAATTAAGGTAACAGATTACAAGCAATATTATGAATTAAACATAACTATGTTTGGTATTGAGTTAATATGAATTAAATGAGACCCTATATAGTTATCCATTTAATATGAGTAGATTCAAATAGAAAACAAAAAGGAATTAATTAACACTTAAACAAAAATATTGAGTTGATACGAAAAACAGAAACTTATAAATGTGTACATAGTACTTATAAATATTAATTTAATTCTGTATATAAATGATATATAATTGAGTAACTATAATCTACATTAATCAGTGCATTGATTTGAATGTATTCAATGCAGTCAATTAAATCTAAATATTCTTCTTTCTTAGGAATAACTAACTCAAGTGTTATTGAAGAACTGTTCACTTTATTTTCACACATGATCATAAAAATTTACAGCTAAAACAGAATTCTGCAAAATAGCCTACATCTGAAACCACCTACTGTAAACACCAAAGTCACCTTAATTATATGTCAATGTTCAAAATCTGTGGAGTGCTTGAATTAAAAATATTAAATAAAACTATATAATAAAATTAAACAATAAAAGATTAATACATAATAACACTCCATTGAAGCAACAACATGAGAAGCAATATACAGTTGAATGGGCTCAAAATGGAAGTGAAACATAATTCATATGGAAACTTGCACTGTGCATGGAGACAATAATCAATCAAGATGAAAAGCTGAAGTTTTAAAGGTAATTCAGTACAGCTGGAACTGTGCATTATGAACATTGTCTCATGTCAAACAGGCAACACAAAACTTGAGCTATCTGGGATAACAAACTTGGTGCATTGGTCAAACCACTAATATTAAGGCAAAGCAAAGTTGAGTTGAGTCTGTTAAAAACCTCAGATATTAAACAATCTTAGTTCTGTGGACTTTGTTTGACAGCCTTGAAGCATCGAGTTCCAAGTAAAGTTTCTGGAATACCTCAAAGGTATTCTTCAGCTGCCTGGGATAATCGAGATTCAGTGCGTAGGTCAAGCCAAGGAGGACAGAGCAAGCCCTGGCAATACCTTCAAGTCAGGTGATGACCTTGCTCCGGCCTTTGTGATCACAGTTATAGCCACTGTGAGCTGTTCAAGTTCCTCCAAGTTGTCAGTGTCCTGCTATATGAAATTGTAATCAGTGTCATCGTATAAAACTGTCACAAAACAATATTGTAGGCATATGTTTATTAAGTTTTAGATTATACAAAATACAATTTGAGATACAGTTAAATATAGTCCAACAGACTCCAACACACAACCCCATCTCTTGCACCATACCAAATGTACAACAATATACATCATATTAAGTATGATAAATAACAATGATCCAGAACTGGTCGCCAGATGGTCTAAAATTTAACTGCACAGCCACTTGTGGCATACCGAATCTTCTCTAGGGTCAGATGATACATAAGATCTCTAATCCATATATGAAAAGTTGGAGGGGTTTTTTCTTTCCATTTGAGCAGTACAAGTCTCCTGGCCAGGAGTGTGGCAAAGGCTATTATATGTTTGCCACATTTGTTGAGACAGAGATCCTGCGGTACTGTGCCAAATATTGCTATTATGGCGTGGGGCTCTATAAATGTTCCTAGCATCTCGGAAAAAAATTTAAATATAGCTTACCAAAAGTCTGTTAATTTAGGGTAGAGTCAAAACATATGTGATAAAGTGGCTGGTGTTGTTCCACAGCGATCAGTTAGGGTTGAAATTTAGTGCAAATTTAGCCAATCTTGCTTTAGACCAATGCAGTCTATGCACAATCTTGAATTGTATTACTTTATGTTTTAAACAAATTGAGGATGAGTGTATCTTATCTAATATTGCTTGCCATATGTCTTCAGAAAGTTCTATATCTAATTCTTCGTCCCATTGTATTTTTAAACGTGTCAGGGATTCTAAATTGTAAGAGTTGAGTAAAGTATAGATTTTTCCAATATTCTTTTTAGAGTTGGAACTGGGCTCTAAAACCAATTCTAGGAGAGAACTGGATGGTAATGATGGAAATTTGGCTGAATAAGGTGATACAAAGCTGCAAAGTTGCAATTATTAGAAAAAATGAGAGTTAGTGATTTTGAATTTAAATCTCAGCTGCTCAAATGATGCAAAACTATCATCAACATATAAGTCCTTTAATGTGACCAGACCGCTCTTAGTCCAAGCACTGAAAGATCCATCTGTAATTTAGTGTAGTTTAAACATATTGTTTCTTGCTATATGGGGCATTAATTGAGAGATTGTTGAGTGAAAATGCTTGCCTGAACTGCACCCAGATCTTCAAGGAGTGCTTAACCAATGGGTTCATAGAGGGCCTGAGTGCTGGTTCAGGCAGTGGGAGCTTGGAGGACAGTGAAGCGTGTAGGGAGGCAGGCCCACATGATAAGTTCTCTAACTGTAACCATTTTGGGTCGCTATCATGTGGTAGATTAAGCCAATCTAACATAGCGCGTATATTGGCTGCCCAATAATAATACTGAAAGTTGGGCAAGGATAATCCTCCATGTTCACGGTGTCGTTGTAAAATGTTCTTACGTATTCGTGGGTTTTTTCTTATTCCAGATGAATGAGGATATCAGTTTGTCTATGAGAAGAAAGAAGGATTTTGTCAAAAAGATAGGTAAACATTGGAACAGATATAAAAATCTAGGTAGCACATCCATTTTAATGGTGTTAATTCTACCTCCTAATGATAGTGATAATAAGTTCTAATGTTCAAAGTCTTGTTCCAGAGAGTCTATAAGTGGGAGGAAGTTGGTTTTATAAAGGTGTTTAAAATTATGAGTGATCTAAATTCCTAAGTATTTAAATGAGCTTTTACTTACTTTAAAGGGCAATGAACCAAACACAATCTGTTCGGCTGTAGGGTTGATGGGCATCAGTTCACTTTTTTGTGTATTTACTTTATAAAACGATATTCTCCCGAATGTATCTAGTAAGGTAACTGTACATGGCACGCTGCTTAGCGGGTCGGATAGGTACGTGAGCATATCATCTGCATAAAGGGATACTTCATGTTCAGAATTCCCCCTCTGTATACCTTTAATTGCAATGTCGCCACGTAGTGCAATCGCTAGTGGTTCGATCACCAAGGCAAATAAAAGTGACGACAAAGGGCAGCCTTGTCTGGTCCCACGGCCTAATGAAAAAAAGGCGGACAGATTATTATTTGTACGGATTGCTGCTAAAGAGAGGGAGTAGAGAACCCGAATCCATGAGGTGAACTTTACACCAAGTCCAAATCTTTTTAGAGTATGGAAGAGATAATCCCACTCCACCTGATCAAATGCTTTCTCAGCATCGAGTGATAAAAGTATTTCAGGCATATCGGGTGGAGTGGGATTGTAAAGGATATTCATTAGTCTGCGTATATTAGAAAAGGAATGACGACTTTTGATAAATCCTGTTTGATCATCAGCAATGATAGAGGGCAAAACAGTTTCTAAACGGCAGGCTAACTTTTACTATTAATATTCAATAAGGAAATGGGTCGAAATGAGCTGCATTCTAACAGGTTTTTATCTTTTTTTAGGAATTAATGAGATGACTGCTTGTCTCATTGTTTCAGGGAGTGAACTGGAGATGAGTAATTCTTCATAGACCAAAAGCAATATAGGAGCAAGTTCAGTGGCAAATTTTTTTAAGAATTCACTTGGATACCTGTTACGGTCCAGGGGATTTCCCGTTTTGCATAGACCTGGTTGCGGCAATAAATTCTTCTTTTGAGAAGGGACTAAATAATTCAGTGGCTGTTTCCTCATTGATTATAGGTATTTTAAGGGTGCTAAAAAAATAATTAAATAAAGATTCATCATAACTGGATTCTGGGGCATAAAGCTTTGAATAATACATATGGAAACACTGATTGATCTCTAACGGGTCTGTAAGTTTAATACCCATCTCATTGTTTATTGCAGCTATGGATTGGTCTGCATTCCTTTGACGTAACTGGTGAGCCAAAATCTTCCTGGTCTATTCACCATATTCGTATGTCTTATGTCTTGATTTGTTTATAAGGTTTTTAGCGTGTTTTGTAGATAAGAGATTGAATTCAGTTTGAAGAATTCATCTTTGCTTAAATAGATCAGGTGATGGAGAATGGGCCAATGTTACATCAAGTTGTAGTATATGTCTGGTTAATTTTTTAAGGCGTTCATTTTGGGGTTTTTTGTTCGGGCATTATACGATATAATTCGTCCTCTAAAATATGCTTTCATTGATTCCCAGATTACTGAAGAGGACATCCCTGGAGTTTGATTACGTGCTAGATATTCAGTTATCTCAGTTGAGATGAATTTGACAAATCCACTATCAGAGAGTAGTAACGTATTGAAATGCCATGGACGGTAGCTAGAGTGTGTAGTTGGTATACAAAGAGTCATCAATAATGGAGCATGATCCGATATTACCATTGCCTGATATTCACATTCTCTGATTAATGGAAGTAATTGACTGTCTAAAAAAAAATAATCTATGTGTGAATATGTTTTATGGACTGGTGAGTAGAAAGAAAAACTTTCACTTTTAGGGTTCTGGGAGCGCCAAGTATCAGCCATCCCATATGTATTAAGAAACAATTGAATCGCCAGTGCTACTTTAGATGGGGCTGTGGTTTTGGGTGAGCTACGATCCAGTGAGGGTGACAGTACAAAATTCGTAGCGACCACTGGGATCTGCCTCAACCCTTGACATGATGAATGGAACATTTTTATTGATAAGAATTGTAGCTCCCCTAGATTTTGAGTGGAAATTGAAATGATAGGATTGACCCACCAATCCTGCTCTTAGTCTAAAATTATCAAAGGTGTTAAGGTGGGTTTCTTGGAGGAAAGCAATCCCTACATTAAGTTGATTTAAATGTGAAAACACTTTTTTACGCTTCACTGGATGGTTTAAAGATTTAACATTCCAGCTCATGAAGGTGACCTGACAACCACTTGGTTTGTTCACATTCATGTTTAGGTGTGGCCTAACCATATTCTGTTATAGGGGACATACATTTCAATGTATAGTAATATATGATGGATCTAATTAGTTGTACATATACAAAGATAAACCCCTCTACTAAGGGAAAAAACAAAAAATAAGAGTTCGGTGCAGTGTTCTCCCATCCCCAGTCACCAATGGGAACGTGGTGAGTACTAAAACCCTCACAAAAAAATCCACACATTACGTGCTTGTGAGAGGAAACGCTAGTCTCGCAGGTTGCTCTGCTCTTATCTAAATGTAATTTAAATGAGTAAAGAAAATAGAAAAATGTAAATAAAAAGGTGGCGCCCTTTAAACAGTAAGCCAACACCTCTAGACATTTCTTGGCCATTCAATACTCTTAAATATAATTGTAAAACAGAAATGACCGATTGTGTAAATGACTAATACAACAGATTATAGTCTAAACTGTGGTCATCAGCAATAACCAGTGATCCTGTTACTCCAGCCTCCCCAGAACAGTCCATACCTTACTTTATTCCACTTTCACCAAACAGTGTTCATGTGTGACGTTCACTTACTCACCAAATGAAGGTCATGGAGAAAATGAATGGAAAAGGCGGGGAGAACAGTTCACTATGCATGCTGTGAGTGTGAGGTCCATAACACAGTGAGACAGATATATAATCTTTAGAGAATGTTTGCCTTCACATAACCAATAGCCTCGGCCGCATCATGAAACTGTCTCTCGGTCCCGTTGTGTGTGATCCGGAGCCGGGCTGGATGAAGTATCCCGTACCGGATGCCGTCCCATCCTCGAAGCAGTTTCCTGACATCGTTAAATGCCAATCTCACCCGGGCCACACTCAGTGGATAGTCGGGGATGATGGAATCAGCACTTCTTTATCCATCTTCAGAGTCTCTCTGATCAGCTTTGAGACAGACACTGGAGAGCTTGAGCCGGGCTTGTCTGCCACATTCAGTATACGGATGTTTGATCTTCGCATCCTCCCTTCCAGGTCCAGGCACTTCTCCTGCAGGTTCTCCACACTCTTCTTGAGCTTGTGTATGGTGCTCTGTAGAGATGTTATACCATCTGAACAGGCGGAAAGTCCGCGCTCCATGTCCAACATGGTCGTTTTAATCATTTCCATGTCAGACCTTAGCATGGCGGTGTTACTTGCAATTTCCATTTTAACCGCTTGCAGCTCCAACTTAATCACACCAAATTCCACAGCGAACACATCCTTCAGCTCTTTTTGGTAAAGACCAAATTCAAATTCAAAGGGGCTTTATTGGCATGAAAGTTTAACAACAATGTTGCCAAAGCATATGTCCAAACACTCGGACATAACATAACAAATAACAACATGAACACAACACCAAGATTGATTTACATTAATTATATATACAGTATATACAGTGTGTGTGTGTGTGTGCCTGCGTGTGTGTGTGTGTGTGTGTGTGTGTGTGTGTGTGTGTGTGTGTGTGTGTGTGTGTGTGTGTGTGTGTCTCACTGTCCCTCAGGTTGTGGCATATTGACACATATTGGGCAGCAGATATGGCCTGTCTCCTTCTCCCAGGAGTATTTTTAATTTTGATGTCGTTCAGCTCTTTGAACTCTGAGATTACAGAGTTGAACTTATTAAAATAAATGTTCCTGGTTTCGTTGAATGTTTTACATTGTAGGAGAAAGTGCATCTCCGTCTCAACCTCACCTGTCGAGCAGTGACCACATGTTCTGTTTTCTTTTGGTTGCCATGATTGTTTGTGTCTTCCTGTTTGGATTGTCAGTTTGTGGTCACTGAGCCTGTACTTGGTGAGGATCTGTCTCTGCTTTCTATCTCTGACAGTAGAGAGATATTCTGCTAATTCATAATCTCTTTTTAGGGCTAGATAACATTCTGATCTACTTTGGCTTTTAGTTTCTTCTTTCCAATGTTCCAGGTAGGTTTCTTTACATTGTGTTATAATTTGCTTTACTCTGATTGGTGTTTGGAGAGCAGTGTTGTTGTGAGGCTGGTCAGACTGTGTCTGAGAGGGGGCAGTTAGCCTCAGTACCAGCTGACATAGGGGACTCTCTTCTGGGCTCAGCTCTTGAGTTTGGAGGGCTTTGGAGTGGAGGGTGTCTCTGGCTGGATTTCAGGTGGTTAAAAAAGTTGAGCGTTCTCTTTTGAATGTTAATTATCAGTGGGCATCTGCCTAATTCTGCTCTACATGCATTTGTTGGTGTGTTTCTGTGTACGTGTAAAATGTGTCTGCAGAATTCTGCATGTAAAGACTCTGTTGGATGTTTGTCCCAGCGGGTATAGTTCTGATGACTGAATGGACCCAGACTTCTCTACCGTACAGCGCAATGGGCTGGATGACACTATCAAATATTTTAAGCCAGATTTTGACTGGAATTTGGAAATTATAAAATTTTCTCTTGATTGCATGTAGGGCTCTTCCAGCTTTCTCTTTTAGTGCATTCACTGCCATGTTGAAACTCCCTGATGCTGTCATGGTTATACCAAGGTAGGTATAACTCATGCTATGTTCAATGAAGTGTGAAGGGTATATACATGGTCGGTGGTGCGGTGTTTTGGGAGGAAGCCAATTTGACTTTTACTGAAGCTGGAGTGTTCCTCAAGGAAATCTAGTATTCTTTTATTCAGAATACTACAGAATAATTTACCTAGACAGCTGCTGACACAGATGCCACGGAATGAATGGGGGAAATGAGCCCTTTGCACCAGATGTCAGGAAAACATCCTGACTGTAACACAATATTGAACAACTTTAACACTGCACCAGCTATTTCTGTTTCGAGTGAGGACAGCAGCTCGGCCTTCATGTCCATCATACTGCTCTGCTCAGCCTGCCCGGGCATGATGCTAGCGCCAGCTGTGCTAGCGCCTGTCTTGCTAGTAGTGGTCTGCCCCGTGTACTTCTATTTACATAGGTTACTCGCCATTTACATGAGAAAAATAAAAAAGCGGAAAGTGGTAGAAGACTAGTGGTACTGTAGGTTGTTTTCCTGTATATTAATGTTGGTGTAGGACGCCAAGTAAGAAGTTACATCAAGTTTCTTGCAGAGCTCACCCAACACACAACCTACTCCATTTTCTGCTCGCTAGCCAGACAGATACATTTCTAATAAATGACTCAGTGTCAGCCATGTCAATGTATGGGTGGATGAGCTCCACGAAGCGCAGGTAAAGTTGAGCCAAGCAGTACCATGTAGTGGAAAAACGGCATATATGGCCCATGCTAGCAAACAGTCTCAACAGTACACTCCAGTGTGACAAGCTACACGCAGCCCTGCAACAACACAGGCCTCCACATATTTCTCCCCTACTTTTATGCATGAAAACAAATCAAATTGCAACTCCAAAACGTAACAATGTTAATACACTGACTTTACGTGTGTTTTTAAGTTAATTAACTCCACATTTACAACAAAACCTGTGAACGCACAGAGAGAACATGTACCTTCTCGGGTCTGACACAAAGAGGAAGGAAAGCTAACGGAAGTACAGCAAGTGCCGTGAGGAAAGTAAGATCCTCGCTATACTCCCGGTGATAACTCACCACATTTCCTTTTATGGAAAGGTGTCTAACCTTAACATGAAACCCAACATACTTATTTACACAATTTCATAACAACATACTGACGACGTATCAACAACACTCAAGGAATATAGGAAACATGATAGCAGAAATGTTAACATACATCCTTCTAAATAAAAGTCTGTACTTCTTCCAAAATGTACAATGCCACGGTCAAAGTCAACTTACCACAGGTAACTCCACTCAGTAGGCTGCTCCCATTACCACACCAGAAGCCAGCTAGCATGAGCAGTGTGTTGAACACGCTACTCGTAACATGCCAGCTAAAGCACAGAATAGCACCCGGGCTCTTAAACAGGTTACCCTTATTACCCAATCACTGTCAGTGCAATGAATTATGATCTGGCAAGACCAACTGCCCTACAACCCACCTGGCCACATGATCTGAGAGTGAGTGGACGTAAATTGTGTGGATAAATTAAGTTGAGCAGCACATGCGCAGTGAGTCAAAGTGGTGAAAACACGTTAACCATCCAACCTTAGCTCAAAACAATACATTTTTAGCAAACCATAAAAAAATGTTCAATTTAAGGAATAGTCTCCAGCTGGAAACAAAATAAATTCCTTTCCTCAGTCAACCAGATAACAAAAGTATTTGCGGGATGAGCAACATGGAAGAAGGAAGGCTCTGGCTGTCTGCAGTCTCTTCAAAATGTCTTGTGGCTAGATGATAGCCTGCTGCATTCAAAAAAAGCATGCTTACAGGAAGTGCTTTTGAATTAAAAACTGCCTGATTACATTAGGGTGGATCCACTCAATATTCTCTATTAATCTATTTGGAATTGGATGAACAAAATGCTTAAATTTTATTGAACTTGAATATGTGGATTTTATTCCGAACTTTACTTAATGCCTTATTTAAAATCTACATAACCACAGAATCATTTATTACACCGTTGCTCTTTCCTTTCTTTCAGCATTTTGTCTTCACTTGGCCTGTTTGGTAGTATAAGCCGTCACCAGGAGTGCTGGATTTGATAGCTTTCCCTGTTCTATCCTGCTCTATGTGTGTTCCCCCGAGCAGACAGGACCGCCTCTTTATGGAGTTCTCTGTCCTGATTGGATAAAGTGGGCAGGGATAGCAGAGAATTTCTTTTGTCTTTTACTTAAGTAACTGACCAAACACTCTCTAGCAGTGATTACTGTTGGAATACAGAGCTATTTAACATTTATTTTAATAAAAAAATATATACAGTAGCTTGAACTACAAAATGCATTCAGGTAGAAAATGCAGTGTGTATGCTGATGGCAAACATAGTTTTCAAAGCAATGCAGTAAGAGCTGAAATTAATTGTATTCAATGAATAAGAAAGATGGTTGTTTGAAAGGACTGAACCATAATGAAAATTAGGAATCACTTAGTGGATTTTATGAAAGAAAAACACTATTTTATACTGGCTGTTTCTCTTCATTAAGGACAAAATGAAAATGGAAATGAAAAAATGTGTTTGGGAACAGCCCTGATGTATCCTGAGAAAGAAAAAATCTCCATATTGCTCTCCTTTCACAGCCTGTATGTTAGGAATTCACAGTAATGTAGTGAAGCTTATAGTGAAGGCTGTATCTGTGACACCAAGTTGAACTTGTTACTGACTGGTCTTTGCTCTGTGTTGCTGCTGGTAACATGTTTGTTCTCTTGTCTCCTTTTGTTCTTTACAATCAGCCTTCTTGCATTCTCCTCATCAGCCTGTCTACACTGCTACTAAGCATGGAGTCATTGGCTTCACGAGAGCTATAGCGGTAAGACACACTCACGTCATCTTTATGGCATCTTTAACTTTTGTGGAATGGGATGTCTTCCAGGCAACTCAAAACTCAGCAGCTCACCTGTTCTTACAGGACGCGTCCTCTCAGGGTGACTACGGCGTCCGTATCAACGTCCTGTGCCCGGCCTTCGTCGACACTCCTCTGCTACACTCAGTGGAACACGAGGACAACATGGGAAAGTTTGTCAAGTTCAAGGACGAATTCAGACGCAGCATGACAAAGTTTGGAGTTTTACAGTGAGTTAACTCCCACATGTGACTCCTTTCACATGGTGTGAATTTATCATGGAGGAGGAAGAATTCAGATCCTTTACTTCAGTTAAAGTAAATACCACACTGTGAAAACACCCAAGTCCTGGATTCAAAATCTAAAGTATAATCAGCTAAATGTACTTACAGTATCAAAACTAAAGGTTGTCATTGTGCAGTACAGTGGTCCCTGCTGTTATGTATGATGTTTTTAGATTAACAGGACAACGATGATCAGATTCAATATGTGCCCTGGCCCTTCATCACCTCACTATGGGGGTTGATTACAGCCAGTGCTGAGCCTCAATCAGAACTGTTCCATGCTCCACACCAGAGAGACCAAACTGTTTATTTTATGACTCCGAGGTAGGCTTCTTTCAAAGTTCAAATTGTGCAGCTCAGAGACAAATAGAGGGATTAGTGACAGAGGAAGTTGAGGCCAGATGACTTCCTCATCACAAACACACACACACACACACACACTAGACATTAGATATACTTACATTCATTTCTTGTAGACTTACTCTAACCCTAACCATAATAAAGAAATATCTCTCCCAACCTAACCTGAACTCAAGTGTCACCCTAAAATTGAATGATTCATGGGGTCCAGCATATAGGCCCCACAAAGCTGACAGACACAGTGCAAGTAGGCTCCCACAAATATAGAAAAAACAAGCCCAGACACAAACACACACACACACACACTACTTATGTAATTAGTGATGCATTTCCTGTGCAGACTCCCATCCTAAAAATACAATACAATAAACATAGATTAATACAGTCGTCTTAACACCAAACCAAATGATGGCAGTCTCAGTTAACTCATCGCATGAA
The DNA here is from genome assembly GCF_040436345.1 of Pagrus major. Taxonomy (NCBI): domain Eukaryota; kingdom Metazoa; phylum Chordata; class Actinopteri; order Spariformes; family Sparidae; genus Pagrus; species Pagrus major. Next base: position 35,033,584 of record NC_133215.1, on the reverse strand, counting down.
GCTGGTTATCAGCCAGCTGTACACAAGTACATTCATGGTGGGGTTTGCAACATGAAGAGATCAGAATCAAAGTACTTAAAAGTAGGAAGCAAGTTTTTAAAAGTAAAAACTAGAAGCCAAAACTCAACCATGTGTTAGTTGAATTACTTTCAGGGCTTCCAAAACAATGACTGGACATGCACGGATGGAGACATACCATGTTGGTGTGGTCATGTACTTCCTTGCCAAGAGTTCAAGGCAGTATGCGGTGCTCTGATTGGCTCCCTCTCCTAGGACGAGACCCACACATGCAGCCAACTCCAGCTCATTACCTCGGATCAGACTAGACATGGCTAACTAAAACATAACACACATACACACATATTTTATGTCACATTTTCTTCTTATTATCATCAGTCATGATCAGTAATGATAAAGAAGAGACATCTGAGACTTCATCTGGTATTCTTAATGTTGGGCAAACTGTGGATACAAACACATGCAAACATACTGTTTGTGTGTAACTAATGTTGACTTGTGTGTGGTGTGTACCTTGATGTTGTCCACAGCTAGGTGGCAGCATGCTGCCAGGACAGAGCATCCGTCCTGAAAGTACCACTCAGCCAGTTCCTTACACACCTTATGGAGGAGACTGGACAGAAGAAGAGCAGATAGAGCCAGGGACTGTGAACAATGACATCAGCTCACAAATATTCTGTGTGTGTGTGTGTGTGTGTGTGTGTGTGTGTGTGTGTGTGTGTGTGTGTGTGTGTGTGTGTTAAGACTGAATAGTTTAGGTGAGGGTTAACATTAGACATTTAGTTATGGTTAGGCTCCAGGAAATTAATGTGCACATAGTCTCCCTACAAGTGATGAAAACAAGGGTGTGTGTATCTCATCTAATGCCCCCTCTGTGTTTATTTCAGGCCATCACTGATAGCAGAGGGCATGATGAGGTTGATTGTGGACACCACTCTGAATGGAGCCGTGATGAAGATCACCTGCTCCAAGGGAATCCACTTCCACACCTATGAACCCATGTCGGCTTGAGCCTTGACATGCTGGACTTTGCTGAGGAGAACAATGCAGTGCTTTAACCTGTGTGACTGCAATGCAGCAGAAACTGGTTCAGAACGCTGAAGTTCATATCAGAACACAGTCAGAGCATTGTCTGGATGGGACAAACTGACCTGAACAATGCCTCATCATTTATTTACACCTGTCTCAAATGAATGCTTAATAGTTACATACACTGTCTGCCTGATTTTAATAATTATGTTAATAATATGATAATGATGATTATAGTTATTAGCAAAGTTACTTCAAAAAGTCCAGTGTTTTCAGTGCCAGCCAAGATATGAACTGATTATCCAGCTGCTTTCATTAAACAGTGTTTTCAGAGCAACTGTAACAATTATTATTGAACAGCTTGATTATATGATTTGTGTAAGAAAAATAAAGAAAAAATCCAATGGGATAGTTTGTTATGGGATATATGAGACTTATTTATAACTTCACTATGTTTACGTTAAGCCAAGTGCATTTTAAAACACAGTATCCATGTGATGGTGTGTGTCCATGTGTCCATGAGTGAGTGAAACATGACCAACAAAGCAGATAACGTAAATCTGGCCACAGCCAGGTTTAAAGATGTGTGAGTCAATAGGAAGTTCTTCATTTTACTGCCACACAGCTCCGCCTGTGATGTTGCTGCAGATATACTGTTACTCTGCAAAGTGACAGCCTGTTACATCTGCAGTCTGCAACATTCACAAAATAGTTCTTGTCTGTCAATATATCTTCGGTTTCTGTTATCAGACAACTGAACAAGTATGTAATACTTAATGGTCAGCTTATAACTAGCCTATGAACAGCTCTGTTGTGAATTTGACTCTCTCAGCATTGCAAGATTGTTGATTTCCTCTTTCTCAACATTGTTGATTGTTTTATTTATAATGTATATAAGTATAATCCTCATACTTCACAAGAGAGTTCTCTCAATGTCTGGGAGTGCAGTCACTGGTTTACGGTGTGAACAGGAGGGGGCTGAGCACACAGCCCCGGGGAGCTCCAGTACTGAACACTAATGTAGTGTTTTCTTGGGGTCTGCTTGTGAGGAAGTCCAGTATCCAGTTTCAATGTGTTGTACTAAAGCCCAGAGTGTTTAGTTGTCCATTGTGATTGTGTTGAATGCTGAGCTCAAGTCAACTGAGTGAGAGGAAGACTGAGTGAGAGGAAATGGACATAACATCCTGTGGATTTATTGGTTCTGAAAGCATACTAGCATACTGAAATATAAAAGTGATGGTGGGAATAAAAAAAAACATGCAGGTAATTTTGCTGTTCGGACACGACTGCCAGGAGGCTGAAATGTAAAATTTCAGTGGAGCATGAGGCCAAAAAGTTCAACTTCCTGGGTATAGCATTACCAAAATCATACTGTAGCTTCTCCACTTATTTATTTATTTGTTTTATTTTCTTTTTTTAATTTTCTTTTGAATTGTTTGGCTGTTTTCACTGTTACCTACCTGTTTCCTTTCGTGTTTTTATATTCATTAGTATGTCCATATTGTCTTTAAGTGTATGCACAAAAAGCTGACGGGGGGGGGGACACAAAACTCCTTATCTTTACCTACTCTCCCCTCTGTAGAAAAGATAGCAGTGAAGATCACTTCATGTGAGGACAGATTACTCATTCAAAACAATGATGGATAGCTCGGTGGTCTCTTTGAAAATAAAAGACCAGCATGATGCGAGGACATAAATACTGAGATAACAGTCAAGGACAAGAGTTTCAATTGTTTAATTCAACTAAAATGCAGTTGGAGCAATTAAATTCAGTTAATTTACCGTCATATAGACCTATACCTAGTGGAAATCTTTGTACCAAGTTTATTTAGTTTATAAATGAAGTTGATAAGTGAGTTCATTTGAAAATAAAGAAGGATGAGTTATGTGCCTTTTAAAGCAACATTATGTAACTTTTTTACTCATCATTTTACATTTTACTAATCATTTTGATGGTTCAGTGTCTTGTAATAGGGTGAATGGTGTCTCTGGAGTTTAGTTGAATATTTGATACACATTTATTTAAGAAAGCTGCATTAAACTATATTTCTGATATGATGCTGTACTGTATCAAGTCCCGATCAACAAAGAGAAAAGCAGCAGTATTTAGCAAGTCATTTAAGTGGAGTCATGTTTGATTGTACAGCCAAATGTCAAATGTAGTGTTTCTTTACACAAACTCTAGTGAACCATTAGCTGTGACAGTGTCAGTCAACCTCAGCCCTTCAGTCAGTGTTGACATTCCTCATAACTCCTTGGCACTTTCCCAACCCGGTCTCTCTCCAGGAAGCAGTGTGACTTCTGCAGCAACAGTTTTCACAAACGTAGCAAAAATTTTGTTTGACATTTGCTTAACAGAGATTAAAGTTTTGCATGTCAGCAGGGATGCACACTTCCTTTCATTTACTGAGAATTGATTTTGAACGGGGCAATGCAGCGGTGCAGTGGCTAAAACTGTTGCCTCACAGCAAGAAGGTCCTAGGTTCGAGAGTTTGCACGTTCTCCCTGTGCCTGCATGGGTTCTCTCCAGGTACTTCTGCTTCCTTCCACAGTCCAAAGACATGCACTTGAGGATACTTGGTCATAGGTGTGAATGTGTGTGTGAATGGTTGCTTGTCATTATATGTCAGGCCTGTGATTAATTGGCAACTTGTCAATGGTGTACCCTGCCGCTCACCCAATGACAGCTGGGATCGACTCCAGCCCCCCGCAACCTTGCAAAGGATAAGCGGTTGCCCGTAATGATTGAATGATTTTGAACATCCTTTAATATGATAAACCCTCCACATCAAACACTCAGGTATATTGGAGATGGAGATGGTGAATGGAGTTTGACTGAGCCATTGTTCAAAAGTCTGCCGGGCTTTCTGGGTGTCTTTGATTTAAAATGCCTGAAACAAAGAAAAAGTCTTATTGTCACAGAAATATTTTTACATTAGACTACAGTGTAAAGGCATGTAGGTATTGGAGCCAGCCACCAGGCCTGTGCTCCACCAGAAAAAAGCTAGATCTATGCATCTGCGAGACACATTAAAAAATTTAAGTTTGAATTTTAATTTGACTCATAGTATCATATGTGATGCTGCTGTGAAGAATTGATCCACCTGGATATACATGCAAAATCCAAATGGAAATGAGTGTTCAACAGTGTGCTTGAAGGAACCGTTCAACTAAAAATCAAAATGTTTGTCAATTTCTCAACACCCACATGCTGATGGAAAGATGGGTGAAGTGCTCATGCACCCATTTTCAAACAGGGTGCGTCTTTAGCCCAGCAGCTACAGTGAGGATTTGAGCTTTAAAAAGGGTGTAAATAACTTCTGCTGGCTCCAGGGTCATATTTAGCTTACAAATATAAGCATGGTTTCAATCTTTCACCTAACATGTTAATGAAGTAAACAGGCATAGTTCCTAAAATGCTGAACTGCTCCTTTAATCAATACACTGTTTCATATGTAACACAGATGAAGCCAATAAAGTTACTTGAAGAATTGTTTGATTTGGGTTTGCCACTCATGAATCCATGAATACTGCTGACTGTTAGTAGCTGTTATTGGAAAATATTAGCAATGTACGCATCTGCAATGTAGCATTTATGTTTTTACTGTTTTGCATATTATATTGGCGGAACACAATCAGGTCAAGTCTCCTATCAATCTGCAGTGATTGCTTTATTCCAGTATCTTCTTTTTTTTTACAACAATACAAGAAAGTAATTCAGATTTATACCCTGTATATACATGCTCATACTTTGAGAAATTGTTGCTGGAGAAAAGAAGGAATCCTACCAAACAAATCACAGATGTCATTCAATACGATTCCCTCTTCAAAAATAAAGCATGATGTTTATACTGGCTAATTTCTCATCACGTAACAGCTAAGCTATCCAATGTCAAAATCATGAGCTGTTTTGAAACTGAATCATCCTCACAGAATCACAAATGTATTGATGTCAACACATCTGTTGGCTCAGTAAATCGTAAAACAGTTGGCCGGTTTGCTGAAGAACAAAAATGTAATTTGCAGCCCAGTTTTCATTTTTCTTTTCCATGACTACACTTCACTCTCTGGCTTTAGTTTCTTCCTTCCTTTCTTCCTTCCAATATGTTAACCCTTCCCTTGGAATGTCCTCTTTGTGTGTGTGTGTTAGAAGGGGTTGATGCGGAGTCCTGTTCCCAGAGGGGAGAAGGGGTTGACTTTTGCCCACATCAGAGCATCATTAAGAGAGATTGCTGATTTACCGTCCTCCAGCAAAAGCACTGGACCCTGCACATTAAAAAGAAGGAAAGTCACAAGTAGTCACAATATTATCAATGTAGATACACAAAGACTAATGAAATATCAAAACACACACCTGTATTCTGTGTCCAGTGAAACAGGACAGCTGAACATCCGAGTGGCTCGGCAGATTAGAGCCTGTCACATAATCAGCACCACACAAGACTAACGCAGCTGAGAGAGAGAAAGGAAATATGTTTAATGATGGGAAATGATGAATCGTGGCATTGTCATCTTGGAATAAGAAAAGATCGAGAATCGAATTGAATCGTGACCTTAAAATTGATCAAATCAAATCGAATCGAGGATTTGGAGAACCGTGACACCCCTAGTAGTCAATCACTAACTCAACATCTCAGTCTTAGGGTGATGTTGCTGAAATATACACCAAACTCTACTATATGCTTCATGAGCAGTGTTTAATGTCCATAAACTTCCCTGATAAACTGTGTTTACAACTGTTATGTTTACCAGCATCTGTTGGTTGGACTCTCCTCTCTAGGCAGCTGAACTCCTCTCTTTGACACTCTGATGGAGGACTGTTGACAACAGACAGACAGAGATACAATTGTGATGCTGTGCACATGCACATAAGCAATGTAGAGATATTGTAGTGATGACAACAGTCATTGGAGCTATGTCAGCCATATAAACATATGATAGTATGCACATAGATGTAAAAGTGTGGGACATATTTCCGAATAGAAGAGAAGTGGTCTGCAGCAAAGACAATGCCTCGGACATGTCTATATCTGGGCCCATTCATCCCCTTGGCCACCCTTGACACTTCTTTGGGAAAGGATGTAGATCTAAGTTCTTCCACTGCTCAGCTGCTCAGAGCCTCCAGCTCTGGAGGAGAGAGTTGGTACAGATGCAGACCTTCTAGAGGAATAAACACCCAGAGTCACCTCAGATTCTGCTCTGATCCGGAGCCATTTACCGACACAATAAAAGCTTAGAGATTACTTTTTAACTTTTGGGATTTACAGATTGCAGCCTTCATCAGGTTATCTCAAGATAACCTGATGAAGGTCTAAGTACTGAAACTTTGTTGTCAATAAACTTAATTGCAAGTGAAGTGGACAGTGTGCGGGAGTCTTTTTCCTAACTTTTGGAATTAAAAAATCGGATTTATCTTCACTCCTGTTTAGCAACTTGACTGCAGCAGTGAGGTGTTTATATTCTGTAATGTTGACCTGCAGGTAGACGGGACATGTACTTTACTTCATGAACTTAATGTGACAGAGAAGAGAGGGGAAAAAGAAGGGAAAATCAGAGTCTCTGGGGAGTCCTGAGTTTAGTCAGAGGTTGACCTGAATTCAGACACATTAAATTCACATTGGTGTGGTCTCATTCTTTGACTTCCTTCCTCACTCTCTGACTCTCTCCTGGAAGTTATAGCGACAGGCGACCAAATGAAACGCACCGTAACTTTGAGTAAACTTGTGGATTTGTCTGGATTAAACATTGTTGGAAACATTTAGGTTAATATAGATGGTTCTCTGTCATGACGCTCTAGCTTCTCTGTCTTGATTGATTGTAACGAAGCTCCACAGCACTCTGAGATCCGGGGTGCGAGCATCATGAGGCTCATCAACAAGTCATTGATACCTAAAAGAGATGGTTATCTTCAGCCACCACTCCTGTCAGTCAGGCAGCAACATGCCTTTGTCATCTCTCAGATTGACACATCTGTCTCCCCAGAGGTGATTCAGCTGCTCTTCATGTATCTCTAGTCATCTTAAATCTCTCCTCTCCTGTGTTGCCATGGTAACAGGCCTCGTTGTGGCCTTAGCTTTTGGCTCTACTGGGCAGCTGAGACTGAGCATGATGATAAAGTAGAGAGTCGTGACTGTGACAGCATCCTCTTCTCCAGCTGCCTCTTTAGCATCATTGAATCATTTACAGTAGATAGATGAAGAGGAAGTGCAGCTACATCACCATCTTCCTCTTATAATCTTAATTAGTGTTCATTTGTAAGTTTTTTTTACACTGTTGTACTTCATGGTGTTATAATTAACATTCAGTTGTATTAATATTAGCTTGGTGTGTGTGTGTGTGTGTGTGTGTGTGTGTGTGTGTGTGTGTGTGTGTGTGTGTGTGTGTGTGTGTGTGTGTGTGTGTGTAACCTACTTGCTGTTACTTTGTGTGCAGGCCCTCCAGGCATCCAGCTCCACAGACAGCTGCTCAATCTTCAGAGGAACACACACCTCCCTCCTCTTCAACAACTGACTGAGAAACAGACAGAAAAACATGGTGGTTAAAATAACTCACAAACCATTAATCCAATTTCAAACTGAATATGGCAACTAAGTGCCAAGTGCAAAACTGCTGAAGGAGCAGCTTGACATCAGGCAACAGATTATCATTGAAAACACAGAGCCCATTATTGCTGTATTACACTTATTTTTTAAAACATTCCTGCTGTAAAGTCTTCACCCTATTTCAATCATACAGCTATTGTCAAACTAATGTACTGTACGCTAATGTAATGTTATGTTCAAGTGATATATAACATTTGAGTGACAAAGACTCAAAAACAACAAAAAACAAAGATATGTCTGTCTGTCTGTCTGTTCTTCACACATCTCGAGAACCATCCATCTGTCAACTATCTAAATCTATTTGGCTGTTACATTTTAACTTTGGTGCACAGTGATTAAAAGTCACAGAACTACTTATCATTAAGTTGATCTGATGGCTAATCTGTGTACAACACCATGTGCATTAAACTAGTTACACAGGTAAGAGGACAGCAACACATGATCTGACAGGTACAGCTGTACCTTACATGATATGTTATGCTTACTTCATACATATGATAAACAGTTTAATAAAAATAGAATACAATAAAATAGAAATATTGATGATCTATCTATAGATATATAGTCACAGTCATCTGGTCAGTCCTGTGCCATTAGAATACATTAATCATAAACTTGTTGACAGACCACAGACCAATCTGAAACAAAATTTACTGGAGGTTTGAACTGAATTTAAACAGCAGCACATCATCTTGACACTTTTAAAACACCTCAGAAATGCTCTATTTCAGAGTCTAAGTTTAAGTTCAAGTTAAAAAAAATCTTAGCACACACAGTTGCCTACCTGGTGTATTCGTAGAGTGCAGGTACAATGCTGGAGTACTGTCTTCTAATGGCCAGCAGACCTCCAATATAACCACACAGGATCAACAGCTCACTGCGGCTTCTACACACACACACACACACACACACACGCGCGCGCGCACACACACACACAAATACATGTACACACACACACGCACACAGTGTATGGAAGTTAACAGCATAATTGGGAATGATTAAAGTGACTATTAATATAATCCTGCAGTCATAATTGCTCTTACTCAGTCAACTTGGCCATGATAAGGCGGTCAGTTCTAATGTAACTCATCAGGTCCAGGATTGGCTGAACACTATCCACCGTCCAATCAGATCCAGTCAGCTGTTCTGGTGAGGAGGAAAATTAAAGAGAGGTTTACGAAGCTTTGTGAAATTTGGCTAATTTTCTTATGTTAACAGTTTGTATGAATGTTTTGAATGTAATTCATTGCATTCTATGTCATATCGATTAAAAAGCGCAGTGTCTTCATGAAGATTGGTTTGGAAACATTGCTCACAGATTCACGCTTTAACTGCACTGGTGTGTTGGAGAACCGTCTATGGCTAAATTGTATAATATTGATAATAAAATTTAACATAAAGGCTACTTTAAGAATCAAATTTGATAACCGTGTTGGAAAAATACTGTTTTTAATCACACCAACACCGACAGGGTGTCAGAATGTTAATAGTCAAGATGCACATTTATTGTTGGGTGAGCACAGGCGCAGTTAGAATTGGTTCAGGGGGCTCACTGAACTCCCTGGTGACCATTGCCAAAAATGCATGTAGGATTTTAAATGACATCTATATTTTTTAATAATAATGCAGAATTAATAATTTATTGTAATGCCTTAGTGTTTGTAAATAAAGGGTAAACTATTATTATATTAAGTATGTGACTGTGACAGCGGAATCTCTCCAGAGGAAACAGAATTAAAATGTTTAGTTTTTGAAATATTTTTTAGCTCAGGATTGATGGGGATCAAGAACTTAAATCATCATACTTAAATGTGCAGATATTACTTTAGCTTGGTAACCACACACAGACACAATGAAACGGAGTTGTCACTACCTTTGACGTGATCTATCCCTATCTGTAGGGCGTTCTCGGGTTCAGAGCTCAGCAGGTGGAATTTAACTGCTGAAAACAAATCTCCTTCACACATGGCTGCCTCTGCCAGCGCCTTACACTCCTCTAATGAAGGCAGACCGCACTTGAATGACAAACAACACATAATCATTGTCAATACAATCATCATAATTGATAAAATCATCAACAGTTTCCAGTCCATCTCATCTAAAACATGTCTTAGATTTAACTTAATGATCACCTACTCACCCTTTCATGTAACTGGTTGATTTCAGCTGCACTTCCTGGGTAAAATGCACACAGCTTAGCCAATAAAATGTGGTTGTCAGGAATCATTTGCAGTAGGTCAGCTGAGAGCTCCCTAAATGTAAACATGGTAAAGATATAAGTGCTTTGCACAGACAATACCTTCAGCAGCCACTGTAGATGTACAGCTGTGCACTGAAACCCTAGCTCCACCCTAGTACAGGCAAAGGTGGAGCTCTTTTACTTTAGCTACTTATTCATCTGTAGTCACTCAAAGTGATAAATGCAGAGGTGAATTTTGGCTGATTTACGAAGTCCAAGCTGAAATACGTTGTAGCTCTTCCCTACTGTACAAGCTTGGCTGCATGTTTGAAATTAGTTCCCTGCTCCACAGAGACCAGTGGTCTGCCTGTAATGGCCATCAATGGGTTCCAACTAGGGCTTCAGAGCATAACTATATGAAATTCGCAAATGTGAAATGTGAACAGTGTTTCACCCTAAAGTTTGAGAAAAGAAACTTAAGAGGTGGGTGCAGTATTTGCCTGCTAAGATTTTTTCTTTCAGCATAGATGAGAAATTCTCAGTGTTAAGTTATAACAGCCCAGAAAATGAGCTGGTAGCAGTGTTATAGTTCATTAATTGGCAAAAGATTATGGGCCTGCCAAGATTTGCACGCACCGCTTTTTTGGCCATGAGGACTATCACAATCATGTGCCATGATGCAAAGTCAAAAATAGCTTGTTAATAGATTAATACAGTCGTCTTAACACCAAACCAAATGATGGCAGTCTCAGTTAACTCATCGCATGAAGCTGGTTATCAGCCAGCTGTACACAAGTACATTCATGGTGGGGTTTGCAACATGAAGAGATCAGAATCAAAGTACTTAAAAGTAGGAAGCAAGTTTTTAAAAGTAAAAACTAGAAGCCAAAACTCAACCCTGTGTTAGTTGAATTACTTTCAGGGCTTCCAAAACAATGATAGGGTATTCCCTGACTGGACATGCACGGATGGAGACATACCATGTTGGTGTGGTCATGTACTTCCTTGCCAAGAGTTCAAGGCAGTATGCGGTGCTCTGATTGGCTCCCTCTCCTAGGACGAGACCCACACATGCAGCCAACTCCAGCTCATTACCTCGGATCAGACTAGACATGGCTAACTAAAACATAACACACATACACACATATTTTAAGTCACATTTTCTTCTTATTATCATCAGTCATGATCAGTAATGATAAAGAAGAGACATCTGAGACTTCATCTGGTATTCTTAATGTTGGGCAAACTGTGGATACAAACACATGCAAACATACTGTTTGTGTGTAACTAATGTTGACTTGTGTGTGGTGTGTACCTTGATGTTGTCCACAGCTAGGTGGCAGCATGCTGCCAGGACAGAGCATCCGTCCTGAAAGTACCACTCAGCCAGTTCCTTACACACCTTATGGAGGAGACTGGACAGAAGAAGAGCAGATAGAGCCAGGGACTGTGAACAATGACATCAGCTCACAAATATTCTGTGTGTGTGTGTGTGTGTGTGTGTGTGTGTGTGTGTGTGTGTGTGTGTGTGTGTGTGTGAGTGTGTGTGTGTGTGTGTGTGTGTGTGTGTGTGTGTGTGTGTGTGTGTGTGTGTGTGTGTGAGTGAGTAAGTGCATGCTAAACCTCTGGTATTGTTGTCTGTTATCCACGTCATTTGTCGTGTGGTTGACTGGAGAACTTTGAGGTGCACGAATGTTGCCTTCACATGCTCCCTAAAAGAAAAGAATATTAACATCATTTTTAACATTTCTGATCAATATTATCACAACCATCAACAATATTCAAGAACATATCTCTGTCTTTGTCTCCTGTTACTTATTCATCCACCCTTCCTCCTCATGCACACACATCTGTAACTATTCATTTAAAACATAGCATTCATCTGCCCCTAAAGAAAGCTTCTGTTACTCCATCAGTGTCTGTCCCCTGTCAATGTGTGTACCTGTGCTATTATTAAGGCTTCCAGCAGTTGTCCTCTGCCAGTGAAGAAAGTTACAAGTTTTTTTATGTCTCCTGTGGCAACGCAGTATGGGATAGCATCATCATTGTCCTCAGCCATTAGCTGGTCAGCTCTCCTGCAACATGAGCATATTTACATTACATATGCTATTCATTATTAGTATGACATAAATTCATCATATAATAATTATTATACTTTTATACTTGAACATAAACTTGCAACACATACATTTATTAAAATCAGTTAAATTAAGATAAAAAATGTATATTCTATAAAAGCAACAACTATACATCATAATGAAGCTATGTAATAACCAGTCATGGAGTGAAACTAAGTTATTTTACTGAAGTAATGCAAAGTACAAGTTGAGTCAACTGAACTTTACTTGAGTAAAGAGCAAGGGTTGTACTATTACTCCACTACATTTATTTGATGACTTTAGTTACTAGTTATTCTGCAAATTGCATGCTGCATCAGAGCCAACATAGCACATTTTTAAAATTAAGTAATTTCATCAGCAATTGGATATTTAAAAAAAAAACATTCTGATTACGATAATAAGAAACATTCTGAATATGAATATTGGATCCAATAATTGACAACTGGTCGACCCAAAGTATGCAGTATCAACATACATGTAAATATATGTATAATTTACTTTTACTTGTGCTTTTGATACTTAAGTACATTTATTGGCACATAATTACCTTTGATACTTGATTACATTTAATATCAGATACTTATAGACTTTTACTGAAGTTCTATTTGTGTGGTTGACTTTCACTTTCACTAAAGTAATATTTTAACACCATATTTTTTACAACACTGGTAATAACTTCTCCCCTCTGTGAAGTGTAGTATGTATTCTATGTTGACATTGTGTCAGGAAGGGTTTGGTTCAGATCTTAAACATGACTTACCTCTGCATGAGTTTCTTCCAGTACTTCATGGAAACTCCTGGTGCTACAGATAATGCTTTCTCCCACTGAAAGAAAGATTAATTCACTATTAGTTTAAATCACATTATCAATACAGTCTTTTATTAATTTCATATTGGCCATTTTCTTATAATAGAATAATTGCAGTGGCTGTAACCACATATACTTCAAGCTAAGAACTGACTGGCTTGTTAAAAACTATTGGAAGATGGCCAGATGTCAAACTCTACACCTGGTTTTTGTCTCTGCCGCTGCTGCATGCAGCTGTCTGTCTGCCCCTGCTGTAACTCTCCACTCTGTCAGAAGTCCACAATAACAGACCATTTTCATCTTTTCATCTTCTTTCACCTCCAGCTTCCAGTTGCAGGCACCTGGGTTTCCATTGTGACAAGCAAAGCATTTTGCTGGCTTCACTGGCTCCATGATAGCGGAGACAAAACAGTGGCCCAAACATCAGAAACAACGGTGTTTTAATGACTGCTAGGAGACCGTTCTCAGTTTAAAGCTTTTGTTTTTCCTTTGCATTTGACACAGTATAAAAGAATAACAAAGGGACTAAGGTGGAGCCTGCCAATGTCACACTTGTGACATTGTAAACCACATGACCATGAGAGCCAATCATTAAAGAACATGTTAAATATTGAATTGGTCACAGACAGGATCGCTAGTGTCGAGTCATGTGCTTTCTTGCTAGAAAAATGAGTACACAAACAAACACACACACGCACTGACACACATGCTACACACCTGTCCCAGCTCCACCATTAGTTCACAGTATCGTTGAATCTGTCCCAGTCTCAGATGGATGTCTGCTGCTTCTTTCAGCCTCTCCTCTTTACTTGGAGCTCCGATACCTCCTCCAAATTTAGACATCTTGACTATAGTGAGCTCCTGGGCTTCAGACTGAAAGAAATAGAACAAGAGGATGAAATAAAAGTGAAGGCAAATATTCTAAATCGACTTCGGTTGAATAGAACTAGTTAGTGTGTGAATAAGGGTTAGCTAGAAAGCCAAATTCCGCCTGCAGTTGGTGGGCAGGTACTATAAAAACCGGCAGTCAGGATGTTTGTTGTAGAGGTAGACATGAATGGCACTAGTATAGTTTTTAATCAGTGTGGACCCAATGTAGTCCTGTAATTTTTATTATAAGCTTTTATTATATTTATATGATTTTGCTGTTTTATATTGTGTAGTTGTTTTTATGTTGTTGTTTTTTTGTTTTCCTACCCAGGGACAACAGATGCAATTAGCTGCTAGCTTACCCTTGTGCAATTACTTTTAATAGTGTACTGTCCCTGTAAAAATAAACAATAAAAATTAAATTAAATAAAAAATGTATGTTCTGTTACGTGCTTGTTCTTATTTCTGGCCAGATTGCTCTGCAGAGCTTTGTCAGGAGACAAGTGTTGCAACATTCATACAGCAGTGCATACAGATGAGGCGACCACAAGCTCCTTCAAATTTTGCTACATTTAGTTTTTAATCTTTTATTTTTTCATCTTTACTGCTGAAAACAAGTATACCTATGACAGAATTTAATTTAACAGCATTGGAGAAGAAAGTAGCAGACTTTGAGACAATCACAGCCCATGGCACCTTTTGAACACTCCAACAGCCTCGGGAGGAGAGGAAAGAGATCTGAGATGGAAGCCATGCTAATCCAGCTTGGTTTAAGGAGACAGAGACCTGTCCCCACCACAACATCCAGTCGTGCACTCGACGGGTGGACCGTGTTCAGAGCCAACAGAGTGTAGGACTACGGCTGGACGAGGTGGGGTGGACTCTGTGTTTATAACATCGATGCTTGATGCTCACACTCAGTCAAAATGGATGGAAAGTGTTTACCTGATGTCAAACTTTTAATATAAAAATGAAAACTATATCATCACCATCTTGTTGCCGCTATTTACAATCCCCCATATACAAATTTAAAAACTGCACTACAGAATTATTTCCTGGTTGTGTATGTGTTTGTGTATAGTTGTATATAATAACTGCATTATGTTCTATGTTTGTGTAGCATGAAGGAGGTTACAAACTTTCATTTCATTATGCAACCATATGTTGTATAATGACCAATAAACCATCTCAAACCTCACCTAAAATCCAGAACTTTTCCCAGCTCATGCCATGGATTTTCCATGATTTGCCACAGATTTTGTTAAATATAGCTTCAGAGCTGACAAACCCACTTATTGAGTTATTTTGAGTGTAGATTTTCCTGAGAAGGATTGATCTAATATCCTTGAAACTTTAGTATGTGAAAGTGTTGACATTCATGGCATATATATAAAAAAAATTCAAAGATGTTATATTACTCCTTCATTGTTTAGGATTTTTTTAAATTAGATATTGTTTTACTTATCACTGGCTGTAATGTTACATTCCGTGGTTTTATTTCATCAGTAGATATTTGTGCTGTGTTGACTTCAAGGTTTTCTATCTGTTGGACACCTGTTGAGCCTGTTTTTCATTGGGTTCAGGACATTTGCAAGTTACAACTTGAAATGGCTTGGTTCATTGCATACCAGATGTAATCCTGTTCTGTATGCCTGGACAAAATCTTCATCTTAGTTCCTCAATACACATATATTATTTCACAATTTCAAGATCCTTAGGGTCTCTTGGATGTTCAGGACAAATTTCAACCCAATCCAGTGAAAAAATGAGCAATTAGTGAGGTTTAGAATACACATACAAGGAAGGGGGCAAAACTTCAACAATCCATAACTAAGTTTTAGAAAACGGCTAAAGGATTTTGTACGGTGCCATGAAATTAATAGAGGTGTCAACATGATTTTTTATAAGAAAATCCATGACATAAACTGGGAGGCCCTAGATGAGTTGGCACAAAATGACCCTTACGCATTTTTGTGACGAGTGTCACAGTGTAAATTTTTGTGTGTGTTGGTTCAGCTGTTTGTATTTGAACTTGTGTAAATCGTTAGTGGGGCAAAAATCAAGCAGGCAAAAACATTATTTGCAAATGTATGCACTGCTCCTCAAGTGAAATACAGAACTCTGAAGTACACTTCTATGGCTCAGTGTCTGCTGCAGACCTTAGTTCACAGTGTGCTCTCTCAGGGTTTCTACACACATGATGACCTTCATAAGAGCTACGCACCGTTTTAAACTTGAGCAGGTGTTTCATGTGCATCACTCCCTTGCTGTAGCTGGCTGGTAGCAGCGAGTCATCCTGGCCATTGATGACCGACACCAAGTCCCACACGTTACTGCTGCCTCCTGGAGGCTGGTGCAGGATAAAGAACACACAGATGTATTCAGAAACACACAGAGAACACACATGCAGCATGCACACACAGGATCTGACAGTTAGACCTATTAAATTGATCTACAACATGCCATACCTTGTTAAAGGCTCGGTTATTGTTGCTGTGGATGCAGTGTTCCACCATATGCAGCGATCAATGATGACAAAGTTTTAAAGACATAATGTGAACTGGGAGAGATGGTTGGGAATGCACTTGTACACCTTCTGTTTAGTATTTTTAGTTCAATTCAAAACTGAAAATTCTTATTATCTGGCTTGAGTTTAAATGTAACACAACACAGTTCTCCTCTCACTGGCTTTTAATGTCAACAGAGTGAGAACACAATGGTTTCTACATGTCCTTTCAGTGTAGAGGAGCTGTATCGAGGCCTTTTCTCTTCTAATCTCTGTGTTTGATGTGCATTTCCTTTAAACAAACAAGAAATAAAGAGTGTGCAGGAGAGAGCCATCTGTCGACTCACCTTCAAATTACATTCAGAAGTCAAACATTTAAAATGAGCCTCATCCTCATGGATAAAGCTGCACTTATGGTTCTGGACAACATGTAACATGACTGAAGTAATGTCAATTAACCTCTGAATGTTTATGTTCACAATCTACACACATATAGTTTGTTCTTAGCTAAGAGAGCTCCCTGCAAGTGAACATTAAGAAAGTTGCATTACTAATAAATCAAACACATGTAAGCTTTAAAATGCCTTACCTGTTATTACTTAATAACAATTTTATATGCTATGAGAATTCAGAAGAAAAGAAAAGCCTGAAGTTGCACTGAAAGGCCAGCAGAGGGAGAGAAAAACACAGAAAAGCTATGGAAGCTAGATGGAATAGATTTTGGGTGTTATCATTAATGTATTAACTTAGTGGTGTGGTGGATACCAGGTTTTGAACAGGAAAAAGAATGTGTGGAATAAAACATGTGGTATTTTGGTTCTGCTGTATTGATTTTGATCATTTGTTTTTAAACTGTCCGTAATGAGTTCAACAGTGAATGAATGAATGCAACTTAGCCACTGAGTGACATCACTTGAGGCAGTTTATCAGATTACATGCAGAAAGGCTTTATACTACTTTTTTCACATATGCAGTAGTAGTTGCCCTTTATAACATCAGCAATTATAAATGAGAATTCAGAACATAGTTACCGAAAAGCATTCAGAAAACCAGCGCAGTTTCTTGGCCCTGATGTCTAAGCTCAGTTTATCCAGCTCCTGCTTGACGTCTCGCGACACTTTCCCACAGAGCAGCGGCGGTGAGCCAGGAACCATCGCTGTGTCTGCAGAAAGCACACAGTAAGCATGCTTAAATGAGGTTTCAGAACAGAGCACTGTGAAATAGAAGAGATGAGGTGTCTGTTCTCACCTGTGTTTCCTATGATCTTTTCCCAAGGCTGCTCGGTGAGGATGTTCAGCAGCAGTGGAGAGATGAGGGGTGTGAGAGACCACAGCCTCACTGTGCTGTCTCTGCTACAGCTGGCCATGGTGAACGGACGACTCTGATGACATGTGAGACCTACAGACACATGCACAGCCTTGTAAGTACTTGTCTTTATAGAAGTAACAGGGTAGTACAGCAGGTAGAGGTCACAGGTACATAAAACAAAACTTGTTTACTGTATGTTACAATTTGACTGTATAACACTTCATGTAACTTTGGAATGTAAGTTTTTATTGCCTTTTTACAACTTCATTCATCGCACACTGTAGGTGACACCCCGACATGTATCTGCAGTATTGATAGTCTCATAGTTTGTTTCGTTCTATGATTCTGTCTTACCATAGACATCAGCTCCATGGTCATAGACTGTATCTAGACATGTGCCATCTCTTGTGTCCCACACTCTGATTGTATAATCCCAAGAACCTACAGAAAAACACAACATTTTACAACATCAATGCAACACACTGACAGTGTAGTCCCATCACTTTAATGTGCAGTCTATTCTACACCATACACCTGCCAGTAAAACACCAGCAACCTAAAGTACAACACCATACAACACATATAGAACTGGACTGTGAACCAACAAAAGACAAAATGTCCTCTTTCTTAACTACAATCAAATTTGTATCTGTAATATCATTATTGGCTCTATGCACAAGTAGATCACAATACATCAGTAAAGCCTGCCATCTGTCAGCTGTACCATCTGTCAGCTGAGTGGTTGCAGAGATTTCAAGAATTTAAAGAGGCAGAGTTTAAAATCATTGAGCATCCATCTTTCAGCTTAAACAGGAGGTACATCCTTGACACGCTGTATATGAAGCCCAGTATCTCTAGCTGTCACCACCAGTTTGATTACCATGTCTCTGAAATAATTTGTATGAGGTAAGGTGTGGACTAGTGTGGCGATGTTAGATACATGTAGAAAACAGTGTTATAATATGAAGTTGCAGGTCTTCCGAGAAGCTCTTTTTGAGCTTTAGGCAACTGATGGTAAACCGGAAATTCCAAAGTACAATTTGCTCTAAACACTGAGGATTACAGAGGAGGCATTGTTGCAGTTTCCTACAGCTGCCATTAGATGTTACTAAAGAGCTGCATTTTACTGTCAGCACCTTTAGCATTACTGATGCAGTCAGTAGGGGTCATAAGAGTGTAACTTTTAAAACACTGTAAGTCATCACCTACTTATTTCCTTATCAAACGTTACATGACATTTTATAGAGATTACCATAGAGTATTGAAATATATAACAAAGTTTTAGATGTAGACACCATCTTTCTTATCATCAGGTGACTGTGACAGCAGAGCTACTTGCTCATTAATTCCCTTCATGCAGCTCTGTTAGACAATTTTACAGAGCCAGTCAGTACTAAACATAAACCTCAAACCCAACCACATTATAGACGTCACTTTCTCTGTGCTCTGTGACTTTGTAAGGCACTGTAAAAATGGTGACAGCTGTGATGTCACTGGAAAGCAAAAATGTCTAAATACAGTATATCAACACAACAGCAGTATCTTTTTAATTATCTCTTGGCTTGTGTGGAGTTCATTGGATAGACAAACAAGAACACAAGTAGCTCAACAGTGTAGACAATGATGATGTGCTGATCACAAAAATGTTCCTATAAAAGAAAACAGTTGGAAAATCAAACCGTACGTGTGGTGGCATTACCTGATATGAGCAGGTAGGGAACCTCTGTGTTCCACATCAAGCCTCTGACTGGAGCTTTATGACCACTCAGCACATTGATACATGCATCCTGTGTGTAGTCCCATATACGAACAGTACTGCACAGACAGACACACATGGAATATTTTTTTAATTAATTGTAAATGACTACCTCAAGGACTAATGCCTGATTTAACCATATAAACTGCAGGTGTATTAAAGCAGCTACAAGGAACTTTCATTTGTTGTTTATTCTGGCAGCCCCTGTGGACAAAGGTGGTATGAGCACCACCACCTCTATCATACTTGTCTTGATCTAGCTGGCATGTGCATATGTTGTCCTCAAACAACTCAAACATTGATTTACAGTAACAATGAAAAGAGACAAATGATCTCTCTTCATCATGAGATTTTCAAAACTCACTGCAGAGTTTCCATTCCATTTACCTTTTGAGAAGATATACATTACATGCTTCATAATTGCCAATAAATACCTACAGGCTGTTAAAACACAATGTCTATATCCTGTAATTCACACATTTTCTCTATATGCATTATGTTTAATATTTGTATTTGATCCCCTGTTCTTGTTTTTGCACCTTATCATTTGCTGCTGCAGTAAAGCAGATTCCCCATTGAATGTCCATCTCATCTTGACCAGCCTGCATTGCTCTAGCTCTCTGTGTCTGCACTCACCCATCATCTGATCCAGAACACAGTATGCCCTCTCTGAGTGGAGACCAGCGAACATGGAATACTTTAGCTAAGTGCCCTGTGAAGACCTTCAGAGGCTGATCAGAGCTGGTGGCCAGGTAGTACACACGGACATTCTTATCCTCACAGCCTGTAGCGATCATATCCCTACAGAGAGCGAGAAAGGCAGGAGGTTATGTATGAAACTGTGGCCATGTGTTAGCAACTACCAGATGACACAACACTTTTAGTTTGACAATATTAATGCGCTTGACAGAACAATAGTTAAAAGGTCTGCCAGTCATACCCAGCTGCAGCATGAGGTGACTTTCTAATGCATAGTGACTACCCCACTGAGAAAGATGGCCGATGTATTGAGGTCTTACTTGTTGTTCTGGCTCCAGTCACATCCAAATACAGCAGCAGGATGTTTGTACTTGTGGAGAATTTTACCATCAATGGTCCGGATGATACTGTTGTCAATAAAGTAAAAAACCATGCAAGACTCTCTATGAAAAACACATTATGCTTTCCTTCATAATAGAACAAACTCTTGTCAGAAAAGAGGTTTAGTAGAGAAGATGAGAACTTACCAGAATCCATCTCCACTACAGGTAGCAATCCTCTTAGAATCCTTATGGCTCCATGATATACAGAATATACCATTCTTACCATGCTGGAGGATGACAGAGAGGTGTCAATTTTTAGAGGAACAGTTCACCCAAAAATTTTAATTATAATGAACATCATCTCCTCTTCACATGCAGATGGAAAGTCAGGTTTCATAGTCCACAAAACATTTCCGCAGCTTCACAGCAAAACAGCGTTGCAGCTACAGTAAAGTAGCTGGGGACTTGTTTTAAAACGTAATAAACAACCCAAAAAAACATAAAATGGCTCCATACAGTTCATCTGGTGTAGCCCAGGTTTGAAAAGGCACCAATTTCAACACCATTTTTAAAGCTGAAATCTTCACTGTAGCTGCTAAGCTAAACGTGTGCAACCTGTCTAAAGTGGGAGCACGAGCTTGACCGCACGTGGAGGGTGTAAGTCTGTTTAAATCAATTTGATCTTCCAGAGACTTGGTTTACGGTGGATGAGCTGTATGGAGCTATTTTATGTTTTTTTGGTAGTTTATTACATTTTAAATCAAGTCCCCAGCTTACTCAGTTGGGAGTTAGGAGAATGCTGCAACGCTGTTTTGCTGTGAAGCTCCAGAAATGTTTTGTGGACGACGAAACTTCACCTGACTTTCCATCAACATGATAATGAATGAATTTTACTTTTTGGGTGAACAGGTTCTTCAATGGAGTCAGCTGTTCCACTAAGGGGTAATTGGCAAAGATAGAATAATAATTTATGAGGACAACATTTCTCTAATTGGTATAAAAACAACACTTCAATTCTTTTAAATTGTCAGAACAAAAAACATGGTGACAACAGCTACGTATTAACTAATAATTTGATTGAGCTCAGTGATACACTGGTGATTTTCACACAGATTCAGTATTACAGACAGTTTGGACTGGGGGTCAAAGTAACCTCATTAAAGCGAGTGATGATTTTTCCTTTCCTGACATCCCAGATGAATGCTCCATTACGAGACGTTGCCCCTGCAATGCAGTTCAGGTCTCCTTCAAAACACACACAGACAGACAGGTCATCAAGTTTCACATGAAGATACACTTTACTGAGATATTGTTGCTCGGATGGGACACATTTTGAACAAT
Organism: Pagrus major; assembly: GCF_040436345.1. Classification (NCBI taxonomy): domain Eukaryota; kingdom Metazoa; phylum Chordata; class Actinopteri; order Spariformes; family Sparidae; genus Pagrus; species Pagrus major. Next base: position 35,012,025 of record NC_133215.1, on the reverse strand, counting down.
GTACCTGACCAGGTGGTGTCACAATAGCATGTTTAAAGCATTTTCAAGGTGCATTTTCAAGCTTTTCTAGCACCTTAAGATTAAATGACAATGCATTTTGCAATGTAAACCTGTAATCTTAATTCTAAAAATATCATAAATAGATATTGTTCATTTTTTGGGCGGCCCCCTAAAAGTTTTCTTTTCTCAGTGTTCTTTCCCTAGCTGTTACAGAAACGAAGGGCAGCATGAGGCCGGGCCAGTCTGCTGGTTGCGTTTATTTGCTTTTTTATTTCTTTATCTAAAAATTTAATTATTCAGTCAGATAGTGATTTTTCATGAAAGTAATGCAGTTACAATTTCAAGCAGTTTCAAGTACTTTACCAAAAATCAAACATATCAAGGATTTCCAGTACCCGTACGAAGCCTGAGTACTTGTCTTTTGTGGGCTGGGATGTCAAGGCAGCGTTCATGAATGTCATGTATGTGAGTCATTCCACAGTTCTTGGTTGCAAAGGTTTCACACACTATTTTTTGCATGTGCTGTATGCATGCATGTGCTTGTGTGTGTGGATGTGTGGTGTGAATGTACCTGGAGCCCAGGACAGGGAGTAGACCACTCCTTCATTGCCAGGGGAGGTGTAAACAGCTGTTAGTGTGTTTGTGTCCCAGATTTTGATGGTTCCATCAAAACTAGCTGTGGCCAGCAGGTTGGGATCATCTGGCTTAAACTTACAGTCGAATATAGTCTCTACATGACCCTGGAAACAAAATAAAAAACACAGAGAGAGAGTCCAGAAATCATAAGTTAAGTTATTAACACAGAGCAGGATATGTTCTGTTATTGGTTTGTTCATTCAGTCATGTGAGAGCATGTGTTGACTTTACAAAGGATACTATAGAATACCAAGTCTCGTAGAAAGTCCCACTTCTTGGCCCCCATGTCATAGAGTCCCACCCCTCCATCCATGAAACAGCACACAGCATGGCCAGGAGGCAGAGAGAAGGACCGGTTCTGTGACAGGGTTGGGGGAGGTACTGCCTCACTGGTGGAACTGGTGTGCTGACTTTTACTGGGAGAACAGGAACTCTGTGCTGTAGAGAGAAAAAATATTCTAGAAATCTTAAAGAAGAGAATCCTTACATTTCTAAACAGTCAGTCTCAAGCTTATTTCAGGGACAGAGTGCTGCTGAGCTCATTGAATGAAGATAAGTACTACTGCTCTTTATACTCACACAGCTTACATTCAAGAAGGAAAAAAACAAGTATATTCTAATCTCTTCTGTAATGTTTTGGTGGCTGACACACATACACACACAAACATACAGTGTTGTAAAAAATACTTGAGTAAAAGTAAAGATATAGTGTTAAAATATTACTTCAAGCCCAGTAAACTTGAGTAAAAGGGTGATTAATATCCGATTGCCAATAAAATTAATTAATAAAAAATGAATTTATTTGGAAAGAAACTAGAAACTAAAGGTATCAAATACATGTAGTGGAGTAAGAAATACTAGATTTCCCCACAAAATGTAGTGGAGTGGAAGTATAAAGGAGCAGAAAATAGCAATACTCAGATAAAGTCCCAAAAGTACCACAAAATTGTTCTTAAAAATAAAGAACATGAGGGAATGTACTTTGAATGTACACAAGCACTTGTTGTTAAGATGCACAAATCTGAAAATGTGGATTTTGTGTCAATCATCTTGTTTTTACCTTTCTTGGAAAGAGGGGAGTTGAGGACATGCAAAGCATGAAATCCGGTCTTTTTCAGTTTAAAGCTGTCCAAAGGAGTGGAGCGAGACACATTCCACACCCTCAACACGCCAACCTGGGAGTCTGACAGACAGACAAACACAAATTAGTGAAAACACATCAAGGTCTCTTCCATAATGCAAATGTGTTGAATATTTTTCTTGGTCATTAAACTTGTCCTCTCATAACACATGGTGGTATTACTATGATCTCCATCTGCTATCTTAAAAACACAATATATAATTTCTGCTGCTAGGGTCTCCCGATCAAAACAAAAGACATTTAATGAATGTTGTGTGGGGAGTACCGAGCGGAGCTTACAGCTAGAAATCTGCCTGGGGCGAATAAAGTAACACCAATTAACACAGATGATCCTGCGGTCAAATTCTCATGAGAAATGCCACGCTTGTAGTGAATATACTATTAAACAACCACCATTGCCAATGAAAATCTATTGATGTGACTCAGGGACGAATGTTCAAGGACGAGTTAGTGTTTTAAAGTTTTCTCCATGTTATGTGTCGTCTCATTCTCTTACTCATTTCCTCACTCTCTGATTCTCCTGGAAGTTAAAGCGGCAGGCTACCAAATGAAATGCACTGTTACCTTGAGTCAACTTGTGGATTTCTCTGGTTTGAAGATTGTTGGAAACATTTGGAATAATTTGAGAAGACAACTCAACAAAGTGTAGAACAAAGGTAGAGTCGTTTTTGGCATTTTAATGCAGAAATCTTACATGGTTGTATGATACAAAGTATTATGGTTTTAGGGTTCCAAATGTACTCTTTAATATGCCAGTAAGGATGCATCTATACACAGACAGACATTGTGACATCCACATGTCTCACATACCAGCAAGTCCAACCTGTAGCGTTAAACATATGACAATCACACTTCCCCCACAGAATATACACACAGTCTTTACCTCCGGTGATGAACATGCCTGGTGCAGAGGGGACCCAGGCCAGACACTGAACTGATGCAGCAGCTGAGGGGAAGCAGAAGGACGTGATACAAACCAAGGCCTCGCTGTCCACCAGTCTGATACCATTATGGAGATTGGACACTGTGAGAGAGAAGAGAGGATGTGTTCATCATTTAGTTATTATAGTCACACAGATTATTGTTAGAACTAGTAACTGAATGAGTCACATGAATAGACAGGATTCACTGTTTTGAATGCTAGCATGTTATTTTATGGTACTAATTTTGTCACACTCAGCACACACTAACAACTGCTGTAGTATAAAACATTAAGCGTCTTTATTCTTCTATTTTGTGTGTCTTATTGCCTTATGTCTTGTTTTAATTTCAAATTTTAAATTCGACATTTTTCAGGATAAATTAGTCTACTCAGTTAAAATTTGTAAGTGGCACATGTTCTACATTTTTAAAGAAAGAAATACTCTACCAGTTACAGTTAGAAGTGAAATTATGAATGTACGGAAGACAATCGATCATTTAGGTTTCAAGGTTCTACCTTAAGGGCAGGAGAAAAACTGATCAATGAATCTAATTTGGGATGGGCGCTGGACACACAAGATAAAGTGCGACAATGACATGTGAAAGCAGCGTGTGGCAGTTGTCAGGGAGTTAATGTATCCTGAAGGAGTGGTGGGACTTTGCGCTTTCTGTTGTCACCAGCAAAATTCATCGCAAAGAGACAGAGAAACTGTTTTTATGTCTTTGTCGTTCAAACTCAGTTAGCACAAACCACACACCTACAGCAGTAAGGAGTAACTGCCACACCTGGTAGTCCTTTCAGACTGAGGTACATTCTTTAAGGCTGTTTTGCTTGTGTTTATATGATTGTGGCATTTAACAGAGTGAACAGAAGTAGCAGTAGCAGTCAACTCTTGCTGGTTTCTACAATCTTACCAACCCCAGCTTTAATTGCACATTACATTACACGTAAATTATCGAAATACTCTTATTGTAGAAAAGCAGCCATTTTAAAATTGGGTCAGCCAGCATCTACTGTATGTCAGAATGATGAAAGTGGTATTTCAGGACACGATATCTATTTATGAACATGTATATGCTGGAAAGAATTACTGGCAACAGGCTGTGACATGTCTGTGTTCTGGTTAATGAGTTATGAAGAGATTGACATGAATTGCACAAATTGGTTCAAAGGATAAATAGTTTGTCCAACCTAGTAAATAGTCAGTTGACAAAAGGTCCCACTCCAGAGCACTGACTGGGTCCTCTTCATCCGTCCCCTCTAAAGACTCTGGACGCAGCACATGCTTTTGGCTTTTGCTCCCTAAGCAAGACAGGACAGACAGAATCATGAAGATGTGTGTGTTTACATGCTCACAGAACCTGAAGAGAGAAGTTGTGACATGAAACTCATAGTTAGGAGTATATGCTGCCAGGAAATGACTGTTATTCAAAAAATTGTTCCAGCAAATATACAAATATACAAGTAAGAATGTGTTTAATTTTTATTTAATTAAATGAGTTGAGGAAAAAATCCACACCTGGCTGGAAAATAGACAAACTTCCATCTGTGTGTCCAAACACCAGTTTGCCTTTTTTGGTGGGGTGCCATCTGAAGAGACAGATATCAGACAGGAAGGAGTGTGCTTCTTTATGCACTGTGACCCCGGGGTCAGGACCTCCATAGACCCAGATATACAGTGGACCACGCTGGGAGACAAACGCCACCCCGTCAGCTGAGTTCCAGCACCAACTGACTGACGTGGGGACACCTGGGAGAGAAGAGGAGATGCTGTGATACTCGACAGGAGGTGAGGACATTACAATAATCTAACCTAAACCACTCCAGTGTGCCAATAAAACCTGGTGTAGATCATCCATCGACCTTTAGTATTGTCCAGTCTTGCTACAGCCTTTTGTTCTGCTACGTTCCATACGATGAGTAGGTTATCAGCAGAGGCTGACGCAAACAGGTCAGGGTTGTCAGGACACCAGCTGATGGCTGTAATGGTCTTCTTGTGTTCTGACATGATGGATCTCAACTTAAATTCATTATACTGCTGGTCCAACTACAACAAGGAGACAGAGAAAATGACAAGCAACTTAACAAAGGAAGATAAACAGCTCTGATTTGGTCCTGTGGTTGCTTAAACATAATTCCTGTGGTGACATGATTTTATGAAACCTCTCTGCAGTTGTTATTACAAAGATTGCAGCACAATATCTGTGGGGTCCCTAGTCTATCAAAACAAAACAGAAGATGTTTGCCAGGTGTTTTGTGGGGAGGGCTGGATGAAGCGGGGGATGGAGCCGGCCAGCTCTGAAGCGATGTGCTGAGGTGACCTTCACTGTCAGTGTTTATGTACTGTAATGCTGTCTACTGACAGGAGGTGGAGGGGGAAAAAGACGAGAGAGAACCACAGTGGTGAGTGCTGAGTTTAGTGAGAGGTTGACCTAATTCAAACACAGGGACACACATACTGTGCGTGCTGTTGCTTGCTAGTTTACAGTTAATGTACACGAGAATAATGGCTGTTTGGGGCGGATAAACATTTGCACAAGTAACGTAAGGTGAAAAATAACTTTACTGGTGGAGAACACACCATTAAACAACTACCATTGCCAAAGAAAATCTATCTACTTGATGTTCATGGACGAGGTAATGTTTTAAAGTTTTATTCAGTCTGTATATTTAGGTGCGGCTGTGGCTCAGGAGGTAGAGCGGGTCATCCAGTAATCGGAGCTAGCTCAACTCCCCGGCTCCCCTAAGCAAGACATTGAACCCCAAATTGCGTCTGATGAGCAGCACCTTGCATGGCAGCCGTGAAAGTGTGAATTTCTCTGGGTTTGAGCTGTTTTTTAGACATTTTAATGCAGAATCATTACATATTTTATTTTAAAGGATTTCAGTTCAGTGATTCAGTTCTGTCCTGAACTGTGGACACTTCAAACAAAAGGACTAAACCAAGAAAACAATCACATGGAACTAACAGGTTGCAGTGCACTGTTTGTGAATGTTTTAGTTATTCTGCTTGAAGATTAGGGTTCATCACACTATTGTATGAATACATTGTGTGGGGTTTACAGTATCCAGAAAACATGTATCTTGGTGTTACTGCTGGCACACAATGTACAAGACCACAAACATGAAGTTCACCTGGTAGATGTATATAGCCAAAGTAGCACAGTAGGCGAAGCGGTCTCCACTAGCAGCACACACATCTTTATTCCAGGGCTGACAGCCTGCTGCCAGCAAGCCCACCTGCTTCACCTTGGCCATCCTCACCTAGAGACACACAAACACATGCACATACTAATCATGCTGTATTTAAGTCATTTTACAAATCCAAAATTAAATTAAAAAAAATCTTTTAGCATTTGTTCTGTCTTTATTTAATGTTTAATGTTTAATGTTTAGTTGTTATGTAGCCATGAATTTGTAGACAAGCAAGTGTTGATTTTAGAACTTTGAATTAACTTACTATTTACTACTCTCTGAACACATCATGAATGAAATGTATCTTTAAACAGTATCCACAGATCATTTGTCAGCTGAGACACTAGTGGCTGTGTTTTGTATTAGGGGTTGACCAATATGGCTTTTTCATGGCCGAAACTGATATCAATTATTAGAAATCGAAGAGACTGAAAACTGATATTTGGGACCGATATCCATTTGCAGTAAAAATGAAAATTTTTGTGTCAAAATTTAGAACAACCAGTGATGAAATAAACCTTAGTACAATTCACTCAAGTTCTGTTCTCGAGTACAATTTTCAGGTAGTTCATACTTCGTCTCCACTACATTTATTTGATACATCCAGTTACTGTGATTCAGATTATTCAGTGTTTATAGGCTAATTGTGACATGTTACCATTCAAATAGTGTTGTGGGCAGAACATTGTGTGAGAGGATGCTACATCAGAGCTAAAGTAGCACATTTTTAAATTTTTTTATTCAACCTTTTTTTTTCCAAAATATTTTTATTGGGAAAATAACAACTGAACAAAAACATATGAAATATGATTCTCATTTTAAATACATGCAAAAGGAAAAACAAAACAAAACAAAACAAGCACAATACTGTGAAAGAGAAATCAAAGAAAACCTGAGAATAAGAAAAAGAGTAAAAGTACAAATTCAGCCACAATAAGATACATAAAATGAACATACACATACGTACATATACTCACACACACGCAGCCACACGCAGAGTATTCAATCGGGCAACACCTGAAGTTCTAGAAAATAAGAAATTAAAGGTTGCCATTTATGAAAGAACTTCTCAGTTGATCCTCTCAGTGAGTATTTGATTTATTCCAGTTTTATAAAGAACATGGTTTCCATAAGCCACTGAGAAATAGAGGGGCACCTAAAAGATTTCCAGTGCATTAAAATGGTATGTTTGGCAATTAAAGATGCAAAGGATGCAAAACGTCTTATTGTACAGAGCTTAATGGAACTGAACTATCAGGGATCCCAAATATAGCAATCATGGGCATGGATGTAAAGCTACTCAAGGAACATTAGACATAATGTTAAAAACACTAAACCATAAACCATGCGGATTTGGGCAAAGAAAAAACATTTGACTTACATGGCAAGGAGAGCCATGACATCTATCGCATTTGTCTTCCACTTCAGGATATATTTCAGAGAGTCTTGACTTAGAGAAATGAACCCTATGTAGAACTTTAAATTGGTTAAGTCCAAAACGTGCACAAGAAGTGGAAGACCTACCGCCATTTATAGCTTTGTCCCACAACCCATCATTCAAATGCATACCCAAATCCTTTTCCCATGCAGTCTTGATTTTGGCGATCGACTCAGTGTTTTTTAAAGATAAAATAAAACCATTTTCTTTCATATGGCTTAAAGGACCTATTTGTAATTACCAGCCATCCAGTCCAACCAAATAGGGGGCAGTATTTCCCCCTTTCAAGGAGCTATTTATAATTTCCAGCCACCTGCTTCCAACAAATGGGGTAAATGAGGTTTAGTTTAAACCCTTTTTGCCATTTATCTTATATATTTCATTTGTGTAGATGTAAATTAATTACTGCACACTGTTAATATTGTAAAGACCAAAATAATTACCACTATGTATATATTGTAGCGTCTCTAAATGAGAAGCTACAAGAAGTTCAGCTGGGTTTTCTCTTTCTTTATTTATCACTTAAACACAGGCTACTGTGGGCCGTAGCCAATGCCAAAATAATAAAAACTGGCTGCCTCAAAAGTGCACACACACAACTAGCATCTCTCCTTCATGCATTTACCCGCAGACCTCTCAAACAACCCTGACCTCTCTCACTTTCAGCCAATCACAGACAAGCTATCTTACACACGCCCTGTCATAGGTAGCTGAAAATGACTGACAGGCTTCCCAGTTTCTGAACTTAGAATACATTCACTGACATTAAGGAAAACTCAGTAACTGCCTTAACATTAACGTTTCACCTTGGGTAACACACAGTATCATACGGAAGCCCTAAAGGACCATGCATTCATACATTTTATTTCCTCCGTTTTCCCGTGATAACGAGTTAATTTCATTTGTTTTCTCAAGATCTCGAGTTATTATCTCGAAATAACAACTGCCGTTTTCCCGAGATACCGGGATAATTTACTCGAGATCTTGAGATAACGAAACGTTAGTGTAGTATATTAAATCATTGCAGGAAACATCATTCAGTGTAGCAATGTCAAGGGAGCAGGAGCATATCGATCACCACGTCACATATGTTTTCAATCAAGGCCTGACACGGGCTGAAATGGTATTATGCCTTGCTATTACAGATAATATACACATTAGTGTGCATAATCTAAAAAGACGTTTAGCAAGGCTTCAGCTATATCGGCAGCGCAATGTAAGTGAGCCTGATGTCGTCATTAACTACATAGCTGACCAGCTATGTAGTTAATGAGGAGATCTCGAATTAATTATATCGTTATCTCGGGAAAACAAAGTTTCGTTATCTCGAGATCTCGAGAAAATTATCTCGTTATCTCGGGAAAACAAAGTTGTTATTTCCAGATAATAACTCGAGATCTCGAGAAAACAAATGAAATTAACTCGTTATCACGGGAAAACGGAGGAAATAAAATGTATGAATGCATGGCCCTTTAGGGCTTCCGTAGTATCACACAGTGACCTACACATAACATAATCAACCCAGTCCATTACACTATTTATGTACCCATATATTCACCAGTGCTCAGTTGCATTCTGTTACACAATAAGTGCTAAATAAAACTTTTGGAGGTATACATTGATGCTAAATTCTGAGAACAGCTCATTCTACTGGTGTAACAAACACAGGTCTGTGTAAGCAGGCATGCTAAACAACCACCGCAACCTACATTTGTGTAAAGCTGGCACAAACTCTTCAAACTTTCCAGCAGGTTGGAATGTTTCATTTAATTTTTTTTTGAATACTGCAAACAGGTATTCCCACTCTACCCTGTCAAATTATTTTTCAGCAATACAGGGAGATTACAATTTCCTGGAGTTAAGACAACTGTTTAGAGTAGATAAAATGCGTGCAAGTGTGCGAATATTAAAGATTATTGGCGTCCCTTTATAAAACCATTTTGCTCTTCAGATATAGTATGAGGTGACACATTCTTCAAACGTGACACAATTGCTTTCGCCAACACCTTTACATCAACATTGAGCAGAGACAATGGTCTGTAAGAGCCACAGGAAGTTGGATCTTTGTCCTTCTTGAGAAGAAGCACTATAGATGCTTGCATCAGAGTAGGTGGCAATGAACCCCTTTCCAATGATTCACTGAACATAAATTAGAGCAATGCCCACTAAATGTCCTAAAAAACTCAATAGGGAACCCATCTGGGCTGGGAGCCTTATTGGATTGCATTGCTTTGATCAAATGTGTTATTTCATCAAGAGAAAGTGAAGTATCAAACGCTCTGCCTCTTTGGTAGAGATAAGGTCAAATTCTGATTGTAAGTCAAGACGCTCCTTAAATAGTCCTGGAGAGGGATTCAGCGCACATCTCTGGTCAAGACTACTAATTGCAGATGAGAGCTCATTAAGTCTAGAATTTATTTGTTCATTTTTTTGTTTGAATACACAGAGTAAGAAATAAATTGCCCCCTAAGATAGGATTTAAGTGTTTCCCACAGTAATGAACAAGACGTGGATTCGTTCTGATTAAAGGCACGGAAGTCATCAATAGCTGTGGAAATTTAGTGACAAAATTCTTTGTCTGTCGAAAGAAGGGAGTTAAATCTCCAAGGTGGGGAATTACTATGCTTAAGTAATCGGTGTCGACTACACAGATGTTAAGAGTTTTATCTATAAAAAAAATAATCAATTCTAGAATAAGAATGATGTACTGGAGAAAAAAATGATTTTTTTTAAAGAAAAAGTATAGCTGAGTCTCCAAGGGTCGACATTGCCATTGTGCAACATAAAGTCAGAGAATGTCTTAGACATAACCAATTGAGACAGACTGCGAGGGTTAAACTAATCCAGTAACAGGTCAAGGACACAATTTAAATCCCCTCCAAAAATCAACAAATGTGTATCCAAGAAGGGGGGGCTGCTCATCAGCCTCATCAAAATTTGGAGCATAAACATTAACCAACAAAACCTTTATTTGCTGTAGCGTACCAGATACAATAAGGTACCTCCCATTATATCAGCGATTACATTCAGGGATGAAAATTGCATTTTTTTTAATTAATCAAAATGCCAACCCCTCAATATCTTTCTTCACAGGGGCTAGCAACTTGAGCTTTAGAGCCCCTATATCAACTGTAGGCTTTGCCTGCTGAGAGGGGGACTCAGTGGTTGGAAATGTCTCAGGGGAGGCTTTTTGACTAGGCCTTGTTTGTGACTGAGTTGTAGTGCGGCCTTTGCTATTCTTCCCAGACATTCTTACTGAAAACAACAATGAACGGATAAACAAAAAACAAGTGTCAAAAATGTGCTTAGAATAGTCATTTTAATCGAGGTTAGCAAGAGCCCCCAAACTCTCGTCCTACTCCATTACCGGCTTGACAGCGCCCCACCATTTTATCCACAATCTGACAGAAAAATCACTGAAAGCGATAATCGGAAAATGCTGAATATCGGCGGCAATAATCTGTCTACACTTATTTTGTATAGCATTGTATTGTTAGGTGTTAGTTGTTGTGCAGTCTAGTGCAACACCAAACACACCAATCAAAATGAAATCAATACCTTCCTAAACAGTATTTATCATGGATTATGGATTGAATTACAGTGTACAGATCAGTTACTACCGGAGTAACTCTCACACATGCTAACATACCACCCAGATCCACAGGTTGAAGAGGATAAGATGATTAAAGAGAAAGAGGCATGTAGAGAGGATTAATTAAATCTCTGCTGGGATTGGCTAACACTGCTGCTTACCCACTGATTGAATACTGTTACTGTGAGGAACTGAGTAGTGACTGAGCACACAGTATGTCTAAATGATGGCACTGTAATCTTTGTAGCAGCTGCACATCCTCAAAACAATAGTCCTAAAAAAGGACACAGTTTTTAGGCTTTTATAAAGGGCTTTTTGAGCCAACATGACTGATTATCTCTAAAGGGCTGGTTCACCCAAACAGGGAAACAGGGGAGCAGGGATTTTCAATCAAAGGTAATCTTCAAAAAGGTGTTGACCAGTTAGCCTGTAACCTCTTCCTGTTAGATGCAAATGGATGATTTACATATAAATTTCTCCCCAACCCTCTCTTTGTGATCAGATAATGGTGCGATCAACTAAACAGTAATGATGTGCAATTGTCACAGTAATGACTACACAGCACTTTGATGGAGGAACGTTATGCTACAAGTGGACCTCACTGGGTATCCAATAATTACATTTTACTTGTATTTGTCATCAAGGTGATGTCTTTGAACCAAGATGAAGGTTTTAGCTTTAATTCCTCTAATGTCACAATGTGCTACCATCTTGATTTTTTTATTTTTTTTTTCATCTCTTTTGCCTGTTGCTTGTAGGGTTTGGATTTAGCTCTTCTTCCAAGAGAATTTATGAGGCTGGAGAGACGTCTCACACAGGACTGTTAGCTTGATGACAACACATGCATTATTGTTCCTACTTACGAAGCTTTAATGAACAGTCACCACTTGATTTGAAGCTGAAAGGCAGCATTAAGCAACTAAATTGTGTTACTCATACTTGTGTTTGCTTCAGAGTGTACATTAAACTGGCAAAAGACAACATTTTTGCTTCAACTTATCACAGTGATGTCACAGTATAATGGCTGTAGAAAATGACACCATCAGGTGAGGTTAATAAGATGATGGTTAAAATTCTTGGTATAGTGGTACAGTGGTTGCAAATACAGTTAGGGTGTTGTGTATTAGTGGTAACCTATTTGTAGTACAACGTTTGTGTGTTACTCTGTAATAACAACTGAACTTAACATGGTCATTCAATCAGTTATTTGTCTACTAAATGGACTATTATCAAATTTGGTACCCACATTCATGAAATTCTCTTAAACTTATAGAGCCTGAACGACATATCGGTTTGCCTGTATTATTGCCTGATAATGGTCTAGAGATTATGATACAGAAAAGGATGTTTGGAATAATTTATTACAATTAAATTCCCAGTGAAGTTTACTAATGTTATTTTAGACAATCAAGTTTACTGTTTAACTGTAAAGCATCCTCCTGCCTCTAGTTCATATCTTTGTCAGTGTGTGATAACACATTTGCAGGATCATTGCAAAAAAAATGTATGTATCAGCCACTGTGTAAGAAGGAGCACTACCGCAGATCATTCATCCCCACAGCCATCAGACTGTTCAACTCAAGCACTACATGAACAGTCACTTTCCACTCACTTGTTTGCTTTTGTAAATATCTTATTGTTTTTTGTAAATATCTTATTGTTTTTTGTAAATATCTTGTGTGTTTCTATTTATTTTCTATTTAATATTTCTATGCATATTTTTCTGATTCTTACTTGTATGGTTGCATCTCGAGCTGTTGTAACATGTGAATTTCCCAGTTGTGGGATAAATAAAGCCAATCTTAATATCAATATCGAAAATTTTTACTTCCTAGTATTGGTATCAGGCCCAAAAATGATTTCTGGTCGGGCTCTACTTTAGTGATTCCTTAACTTTTCTAGTGCCATCCTCAGATCAAACCTTTAATTTGTCCAGTATTTTGGTTTATGACAGAAGTACATTCAGGATGAGAGAGTAGAGGAGCGCACACCAATGTTTGCGAGGTGCTGACAATGATGAAAGTACAGGTGTGTAGGAATATCATTGCACATTTGTACCTACGATGCAAAAAAATGCTTTAATGAATAACCAATGTTCGACATTACATCCATCAGGGTACTGTGGGACAAAACAGCTCACAGGACTTTAAATAGGGGATAGAACACAGGCATGCTCTATCATGTGGAGGACAGTCCTAAATTACATTTACCTATTGCAGGAGGAGCAAATAGCCACGTGATTCATATTTAATTTAATAGTCTTCTATTAGTCCCCTAACCCTTTCTTAAAAAAGGTCAACAGCTGAAGTTATACAGTGTATCAAAGAACAACTCCCTAAAAAACACTGTCGACCACCGTTCTTCACATTAATGACCAAATAAATCCAAACTAAAGATGATTCCTATCGGCCTCAACTGTATTCTGTCTTTAGTGCTAAATGGCTAATGTTGTCATGCTAACACTCTGATGGCACACATAGCTGCTTTGCACTGGCATCAGGAAAAATCACCCCTGCAAAGCAGTTCAGCAGTTCATCCGATCCATCTGTGTGTATAACTGTCTCTTCAAGCTTTACCCTCTAAACACTGGAGGTACACAACAAGGTGTCAGCACAGTATAAGTCACTCATCAATCAAAATGCCTCATAAAGAATTCAGTAATGCACTGTGTGGTATGATAAAGTACACACACACACACACACACACACACACACACACACACACACACACAATGGGCCTTGGACATAGGTGTGTAACTGACTAGTGTCAGGGAAAAAGCTTTTTCTCAGCAATATCAAGCAATGTCTTACATCCAAAACTGGAGAGCTCAATTATTTTCTTCGTCTGTAAAATATGGGCAGCAGACATGTTGACTTACTGAAGCAGGAAGGCACATGTAGAACCACTAGCTAGGGGTCGACAGATATGGCTTCTTCAGGGCTGATACCGATTATTAGAAATTAAGGAGAATGAAAACCAATATTTGGGATATTTATATGCGGTAAAAATGAAATTCTTTGTCAAAATTTAAAACAACCAGCGATAGACTAAACCTGAGTACAATTTACTCAGGTAATGTTCTCAAATACAGTTTTCTGGTACTTTACCTGAGTATTTCCATTTTCTGCTACTTTATACTTCCTCTCCACTACATTTATTTGATACATTTAGTTACTAGTTACTTTACAGATTCAGATTATTCAGTGTTTATAGGCTATGTGACATGTTACCATTCAGTTAGTGTTGTGGGTGGAGCATTGTGTGAGAGGAAGCTGCATCAGAGCCAAAGTACAACATTTTTAAATCAGTTTATTTTATCTGCAATCAGACAGAAAAATCACTGATAGCGATAACTGGAAAAATGCTGAATGTCGGCCCAGGTTGATAATCGGTCTACCCCTACAACTACCATTAACAATGACTCTGTTTCCAGTGTCCAGTTAGCCTGCAGTCACAACAGCACGACCCTGGTCCTGGCTCACCTAGCCTTGGTTAGCCTACTGTTATTAATCACACCAGTGCTTTCCCTGCCTTGACATGTCAAGCTGTCTGTCCTGAGAGAGGTCTATTAAAACTAAACGTGTTCCCAGGAAAACAATCAGGACTTCCTCTTTACAAGGAAATATTCCCTATACAGTAGATTAGCCTACAGTCAGCCAGTGTAAAGATGCTGTCATGAAAGGTATGATGCTATTTTTAAATATTTGAGTTTGAGTTGTCCCTTAAAAGTGTAGCTCCGAACAATGGGGCTGTCCAGCTCCTTAAACATGGCCGGTCATCGTCAGACACCGGTCCTCTCCTCGGGTAATGTTCCGTTCAGCTCGGTTTGGGTCATTTTCAGGCGAGATAGCTGTCGACACAAAGCCTAAAACCTGACTGACATGTTGAAGTTGTGTTACAGGTCTTTAGCAAACCGCTGTTTCAACTGCAGTTTATTGATTTCTTGGAGCTCATAAAGGACCGGTTTTAACCCAGACGACAGACATATTTTTCACATGCAAATCACCAAAACTGTGCTGTTGGTGTGGACAACAGAAGAGGCATTCACCGGGCAAGAACCTATTATTGACCAAAAAACCCTGGTTTTACACATAACAACAATAATAATAATAAAATAGCCTAAAACAACTGCTCGTCTGAAGCACTGTACAATCAATAGGCTAATCCTGTTTGTAAACTGCTAGCTGTTTCAACCCCAAATTGTGCCACCACTCGCCGCTGGCCGCGGCTGTGTCTCTTGTATTTCGCTGGTATGTAGGTGGCATCAACAGGTTTCAGCTGCATAAACTAATCCGTGTGCAAACTGTCTGTTATTGAGACACTTGAGTGTCGCAGATCCGTCGGAATACCACAGAGCGACAGGTCGCTGATACCGAGCAATTAGCAGGATCCACACGTATGTCTTGTGTGTGCTATTGTTGTTGAGTCGTATTAATGTTACAGCGCTTGCAGGCATGATGTGTGTGTGTTTTTTCTTCTTACCGTCAGTGGTCAGTTGGCTCGTGTTCAACGGACAGCTCCCAGGTGCTGAAATGCTCCCAGCTCAGTGTCCCCCCGCGTGAGATGGGACGTAACGGCGGCAGTGATTGGTCCGTGGGAATAATCATTGTGATCAGCCATTGGCCATGCAAGGTGTCAGTAAGACCGTTTCTGCGTAAATTCAGAGGTGTGTAAGTGAGTAGCTTCTCTGTTCAGTGTGGTGATTAGTGTGATGATCCAGGGTTCACTGGGAGGAAATCAACAGTCTTACAGAGTGGTGCACAGAGAACAACGCCAGCTGAACCAAGGAGCTGATTGTTGGCTTTAGAAAGAAGGAGGCAAAGACACACACCCCTGTCTACATCAGTGGAGCTGAGGTGGAGCAGGTGAACAGTTTTAGGTTCCTTAGAATTATCATCACTGAGAACCTAGCTTGGTCATCACACATCACCCCCCTGGTTAAAGAAGCACAGAAAAGCCTCTCCTTCCTACACAAACTAAAGAGGCTCAATTCTGAAGCCAGATTCTGGTCAACTTTTACAACAGAAAGCCTCCTGACTGCAAACATCACAAACTGGCGTGGTTCATCACGACCCAGGACATGAAGGCTCTACAGCGGGTGACTCAAACCACCAGAACATCACTGGTACCATCTACAGAGCATCAGTGACATCAGTGAAGTGAGATGTCTGCACAGAGCCCAAAGATACTAAAAGACGACACCCACCCAGACACAGTCTGTTCACCCAAAGATACAGAAGTATCTGCTGCTGTACCACCAGACTACAGAGCAGCTTCTTTCTCCAGACTGTGAGACTGCTGAACTCATCATCAACAATCAATTTAATAGATGAAGCACAAAGGACTCAAACATAGTTTTGCTTTTTAAACACGTGATTTAAAAAACGACAATAAATGACCTTGTACCTTGTATTTGCCTGTGTCAAGATTGTGCATTCATGTGAAAGTAAAAGTGTTACCAGCACATTACATTTAAGTATTCAGTGTTGCATTGAATTTTCTTGTAAACAAACAGAAGTGGTGTTTACATTGAGTGTTACATCACCAAAACACATTGTGTGTAGCCTATCCCTGAGGTCTAACAAATGCAATGAGAGAATTTCCTATCTTGTGTTTATGAAGCCATTTTAAAGGATTTACATTGTTTAACTATGCTGCATATCTTGGCCAACTGAAATGGTGTGACACCATAGACCATTTGACTTGACTTTTTGACTTTGGCCATTTTCCTCTGATGACAAGCTTACGAAGGTAAACTCAAGTGCGATACTGCTGTGTTCCAAGTCTTATAAGCATAATCAGTCAGACAAATTGTTAGCATTTCATGCTTCCTGATTGATCAGCAACTGTAAAGGCAACAGATAGTGAAAATCAGAGAGGCCATATTTCAAGATAAAACAGCATATTTGATAACCCACTATCTTGCATTAAACAACACGCAACGTTAGCATTCAGCCACTTCCTGGCAAACATTATCTTTGATAGTTTTACATGAGTTTTACACAACTTGGACACATTTTTAGGCCTAGAAGTAAAATGCACTGGATGTAATCAAATGGTAATGTTAGCCAGGAAGTGGTTGAATGCTGACATTAGTTAATGGGTTAGCTTAAAAAATATGTTGTTTTATCTTGAACTATGGCCCTGTGTCCCTCCAGAGTGTCACTATCCATCCATCCTTGAGGCTAACTAAAGTAAAACCACCAGTTTGAGGGGGGATGCTATGCAGTCCCCCCTTTCAGCAAAATAACTCTAAAATGCAATCCCCTTGTTAATCTGGTTGGGCTGATTAACCAAAAACCACAGTCTCATAATGTAATTGAGAAAACGACTATTCATTATTTTGCAGTGCAGTCAGAATATTTCAACAGGTTTTAATTTGAATAACCATGTTTAAAAATGATGTAGAAAAGAGTGTGTTAAACCTTAAAAATGTCTTGAAACAAGAAAGGTCTGCTGACATCAAGCCAAGCTGGGTCATGATATAATGCGTCTGACAGCAGTCATTTGGTAATTAGCAAATGTGTCAGAATCATTTACTTGTAGTTAAACATGGCCTGTGTCCCAGGTAATTGTACTATGACTAACAACAGACAAACTGTAGTCAGTACACATAAAAAGAAGAGCAGGCCTACAGACTACACACCTTGACGTGTCTCAAGGCACACCATTTGGGCTATGGTATGTTTTCTAATTAGTATTTAGCTTTTACACGTCAAAATGCTTGCTTTAAATGCAATAAGTACATATGCCAATAAAGTAATTTGAATTGAATTGAATTGAATTGAACTGAATATATAAAGTGTGGAGCCTGTGTTTAGTTCTATTCTGCATTCTACATTCTGTCCTGATATTGTGTAGTATTATCAGTACCACGGGGTAGCTGTTACCAAGAACTGGGCATTAACAAGGTACAGCTCCTCAGTTCACAATAATTTGAGCAAGAGGACTGAATTTTTGCATGTTTTGTGATGCCAGACAAATGGTCAGTCTGCCTGTAAATATACAACGTAACACACCTTTGATTATTTTGATATTTGAGGGGTTTAGTGAACAAAAAGGTACAACTGGACATAACACAACCTTATCCCTCTATGACTGGGTGCAAAGTAACCATGGACCATGACAGTACACGCCTTTTTATCCATAATACATGTCCTACATTTCATTTTTGCAAATCTAAAACTGACACTAAACTGTTAAGTAAAGAAATAACTACCATCACATTGCCATCATTATTGTACAGAATGATTGTTATATTGTTATAACTGCCAAAGATGTAGAAAAGCAAGACATTACATATAGTAGGTACTGCGTGACCTAACAGCAATTGTTACAATCCATGGTGCGTTTACAGTGATTTGTCTGCCGTTAGAAAACATTCAGGCCAAAAATATTGTGGACTGAGGAGTTATATTTATTTTGCTTATTTACACCACGTTCTGAGTTACAACTGCCCATTAGTACAGATGATAGTCCATAATATCGGGACAAATTTGTCAGTATGTAGAATGCAGCATACAGCTACGTATACAAGAGTCAACAGGCACCACACTTTATATTTCTGTCTGTATGCAACATCTGAATGGCCCTAATGAGTCACTTGAATAATAATTAGCCTTACCCCCTCCACAACCCCTAGGTGCCGATTTGTCAAATATCCTTTTCGTGTTGTCAAGTCTTTGATTGAAACATTAGTAGTTTTACCTTTGTTGTTTGAACTGTTAATGTCAACAATGAAATGTATAATTTCCTTTACAGCTTTTCCTAGCTAATTGTAAAACAATGCATTAAGAATTACCCATTTTTTAAAAATTTCGCCTGGACTCTTACAATGTAGATTCAAATAGAAGAAATATTATCTGTTGGGGTTAGGGTATGAAGCATGTTCCCAAAAGTGGCACACACACAGGAGAATAAAGCCCAAAGCCAGGTGCTTGTCTTTAAACATATTTTGACTTGGTGTGGGTGCACTTTTGAAAAGACTCACTGTTCACTCACTCAAGGTTATTGAATTGCTAATAACTGACAGAGTGCCAGTGTTAATATGGAGCCTTCAGACTGAGAGAGTGGTGACAGTGGAGATGGGTGCAAGTCTGGACAAATGATATGGATGATGAGTTAGACATCAACTTCGGAAATCTATTTTATAATTATTTCTGACCTAGTCTGATCATTAAGTGCATACATTTATTCGAACATGTGATAATGATTAAATGAGTAACCCCATGTGACTTATTGCTTAATATAGTAAGATACAGAAATTCAGCAGTATCAAAGACTAGTTACATCATAGGCATGGTGCCAATGGATTCTGAACTTCAATAATGTGTACTCCTGTTTAACATTCGTATTTTGTGTCAAATGAATGTTCCACTGATTTGCCCTTTAAAAGCTACTTTGGCTACCAATTCAGTCATGGTAAATTTGTGAAAACAATTTATTGATGTATAGCCACATGTTGACTGCCTCCAACAGAAAAAAACTTATGTGAAACTGTGCCATGACATACTAAAAAGTCAGTCATTTATGGGTTAAGCAAGAGATGCTGCAATTAAACTAATAGCTGCCAGTATCCTACTGTCTGTAAGAATTCCTCTCCAGTTAAGATGCCCACTTAACAATTTTCTTAATTAAGAGATTACACATTTATCATCAATATACAAAATTTTATTACAAAATGAAAATTCGTTCTACATGAAAATTCCAAAGTTACACATTAAAATTGCTGCAAACCTCTTCAAACTACAGATAACCCCGGTAGTAAAATGACAGTGAAGAAACTGCACCACTAAACAGAAAACATAAGCAGTGCTTCCAGAAACAATACATTTTTAAAACTTTAACAATTTGCTGCTGTCCACTGCCTGTACAGGAATTTCATTCCATTATCACAGGAAATCCATATCTGGCTGCCTGTTTAGATAGCAACAAGGATCAAAGATGTAATAAACCCAAGCTCAGCAGAAAAATGTTTTTAAAAAAAATCATGGGGGGACTAAGTGACAAAATAAAAACTAAATCCCTGAATTTGAAAAGGAACGTGTTGATATCTAATAGAGGCAGACCAATGGGGACAGCAGGCTACACTGTTGGAATCATCCACACACACAAAAAAAAAACCATCTGGAGTTAAGCTGAACAATGCATTGCAAAATTCACATCCTTTTAACATGGGGGTTAGGGTTAGGCTTAGTCATCTTCCTCGTCATCATCATCTTCCTCGTCGTCCTCCTCGTCATCATCATCGTCGTCGTCATCGTCGTCATCATCAACTGGTTCTGCTTTCTTGGCAGAGGGCCTGCCTGGGCCGCTCTTCTTACCCGCATCACTCTTCCCTGAACCGCATTTGGCTCTGTAGACAGCAACATCCTGTTGAGGAAAAGGGAAAATTTATGCAACCTCTTTATATCACTTAGAAAATATTAACTTTTCTCTACTACCTTCACTATAGCGTGACAGTAGTTGTAGAAAGACATGCATTTTTTTTTAATAATACACCACTTTGCTTTACCCTATTGGTGCAATGCATGAATACTGGACAACAAGTGATACCTTGTCATATTTTTCCTTCAGTTTGGCGGCCTTGGCAGTATACGGAGCCTTGTCTTTGGGACTCTGTGTAGACCACAACTCGCCGAGCTTCTTGGCAATATCACCGATGGAGATACCAGGGTTCTCCTCCTTGATCCTGGGACGGTGGTCAGAGCAGAACACAAAGAAAGCAGATCTGGAGAGACAGGGGTTGGGTTAGTGTCAAAAAGTAGCTTGAGGCCGATTTTTTTTTTTTTTAAACTCCTCTTTTAAACCCATGCATGAGGCATTGAAGACTTACGGCGGCCTTTTGGGTGCATTGGGGTCCTTCTTCTTCTTCTTGCTCTTCTCCCCTTTAGGAGGGACATATGATTTCATCTCTTGGTCATAGCGAATCTTGTCGTTCTTCGCCATGTCCTCAAACTTTACCTTCTCCTTAGGTGACATGGTCTACAAAAATAGAAAACATAAACATCTTCTTAATGTCCTAAAATGACATACTTCCAAATTACATTACAAAAACATCTGAACTGCATTGATATCTGCATCTCAAGTTGCATTTATGAAGACTACTTATGCAAAACTGAATCCTTATGAGGGTATCTGCACATAACATTTGCAAGTATTCATCTCCCTACCATCAAATTATGGACAGGGAAAATGCCATGTTGGGGTGTGGGGGGGGAGACAACAAAGCAGTGACACTTAAATATCCCCAGACTCATGTCAAGACAATTTCTGTGCATGTGGTGCTTTTGTTGGCCAACAGTCTCGTTTGCCTGATACCACTCAATAGTTTTGGTTAATATGGATGCCCATCCCCCCACACAAAAAAAAAAAATTAGAAACACAAATCAAAAGCTTTCAAAATCCTTTATATAAAACTCGTGAGACTGGTGCCAACTTACCTTCCATCTCTCAGAGCATTTCTTGGAGAACTCGGCGAAGCCTACGGCGGCGCCTGGGTGTTTCTTCTTGTGCTCCTCGCGGCAGGTCGCCACAAAGTAGGCATAAGAGGTCATCTTGCCTCTTGGTTTTTTTGGGTCCTTTCTCATGGTTGCGATTGATCTACAAACGTTCCCAAATAAAATATATATAAATCACATGAAATACCAGTAACCGTTATCGTGGCTTATATCTGCACGGTAACTCAACATTCGTAAGACAAATACGTTTAACCTTTAGTTTAGCCTAATATTAATATCAACTGATAGGTGTATTTTAACTTTTGCCGTCGTAGTTCTAGTACCGCAAATAACATTACCGGAGCTCAAACCGGGCAAGCAGACGCCAAAGGGTGTTTTAAGGCTCTAATCGGATTTCTACTTCACCGGGACAAAAAGACTGGCCACCATTTTGTATCTTCCCGCCGAAACTAAACTGCGTCTAGCGCTTCACCAAGAAAGTAACATAAAGGCCATTACTTTTCATTACATCCGACTGCTACCCTTTCTTAACTAGAGCACAACTGACGGACGATAGTGACTTTAAATCGTGTGGCGACTCGTTTCATACTTGTGGAGAGCATGCGGGAGCTATCGTCGTGTAGCAGGCTAAGTTGCCAGACCAAATGGCGTTGTAACTGCATGTTGCGCATACAGCTATACACTCTTGGGTCACTGTAACGCTATCGAAACAGACTGCTTAAAAACATTACTATGGAGACACTAGAGTCCGATACTTTTCTTCCAGACATTTAAGTAACGTTGTGATTTACCAATAACGACGGAATCACGAATAGGCTTTAACTGTTAAATATGCATAAATAAGACATTTCGTCTTCGCCAACAAAACGCCTAAGAACACACCGGTGACTTTTACTAACAAAATCAGTTCAATACAAATGCAAAAGAACCAAACCTTACCTGTTCCCAGCAACACAACTCGTAAACGACTGAATGAGGAAGAAGGCGCAACTGTTTTGTCAGTGTCTGCGAGGCCGAACTAACTTAACTACAAGTACTTTCACAACTCCTCCCCGCGGTCAGCGGATTGGTCAGATTTAAGCATTTACATTTGAATTAAGGGTGCAGGAAAGACACAGTGCGGTGATTGGTTGCATTTTGTGCGATCAAGGCATCATGTTTGTATGCATTATTATTCCTCTGATTGGTTGAACTGGGCTTTTAAACATAGGGCGCGAAAGGTCCTTTGTTTGCTCCGAGTCAAAATATGTTTATCAGTTGATGTGTGGTCGGGAGTTCGTGTGTGTTGTAGACGTTTGTTTTCTAGATGAGACAGCCAGCAGCACCTTAACAACTATAGGACCCCTTTTTTTCCTTTTTTCAACGAGTTGCACTACAAAAACACAACTCAAACTGCACTTCTTTGTTCAAGTCAAAAACAAAAGTCCTCATTTGTTTATTGCACAGATAACTGGCTGCTAAACTGGACAGATACATGAAAATAAGACCTCCCGATGTTGATTTTCCCTTCCTAATACGACTTTGATGAATAACCATACATACTTGCATCCAATAAGTGCAAAGTCAAACTAATTCTGAGTACTACTATGAACTTCTTGCATTTTGACTGAATATACATAACTCACAATATGTTGAAAACCAGTGAATCAATACCTGCTAAGAAGTCCAATAATAGTGTGATTTACAATCTTTTAGGGAAAAAAGGTCAAATGTAGGCCTTTTCATATTAACCCTCGATCAAAAGACAGCAAGTTCTTAATATTCTTTCTTTGCTGCAAATCATTGATTGCAGAGTTTGAAGATCTCTAGGCTTTGGATTGTTTCTGTGATCAAATGAAGGGACCCTTGTAAATGGAGGAATTTCTCACTCTAGCTCACTTACATCATGGTTACAGTTGTGTATATTAACCACAAATGAGGAAGGGTGCATTCTGGATCAGCGGTGAAGTGAGTTTAGTCTCATGGTCATGGTTTAAGAACCGTGTTGCTAGATTGGTGTGATGTCTTCTCCCAAAATCCGTCCAAACTGATAAATAAATCACCCAAATATAATGGATCATAAATATGAATCCATGAACAACAGCAACAGTATTGTGGTTCATCTATTTTTTTCATCATTAATATGACATAATAATGCAACGACAATTAAACTGTTGCAAGCACACTGATTTCCATTGCAATAAAAATACAGATTTGCAAAAACAATACAGCTCCTGTGTGTTGGTAGGGTAATAATGATTAATGTCTCCTGTCATCTGACCTTTTCATCATGACTGGATGTGCAGGGGTGTGTGAGGATGGATGTATGGATTGGGGCTGGGCGATATGGCCTGAAAATTATATCGCAATATTTTTAGGCTATATCTCAATATACAATATATATCTCAATATTTTTAAATCTCCTCAAAATCACTTCATTAATGCTACAACTGGGAGACAGAAAAATCCTCTCTGTTGTGACAACATTGGTCTCGATTGTTTTTTTCACAAAATATTAACACAATAACATTTTTGATAAATAGGCATCAATAATGTGGATATAATGACTAAGTGAGTAAAGACAAATACTAGAACGAGAAGAACGGTCGTGGAAATTCCGAAAATAACATCACTGTACTGTGATGCAGTATGCTATATCACGATTTAACGATATCCAAAATCTAAGACAATATAAAGTCTCATATCACAATAACGATATACTATCTTTATATTGCCCAGCCCTTGTATTGATGTTTAGTGAATGTATGAGGTATACAGGCATTATCTACAGTGAGCTCCTAAATTAAAATCACTAAAAGGGGGAAGATGCATCATGTACCTTTAGACAGGGGCCTGGACACGTTTGGATGAATGCAAAAAGATTGTGTTGACTGACTCCAGTGAGGTTTTCTCCTGAGCCCAAAAATCTGTGACATAGATAACAATGAAGTGCATAGTCAATTGGATATTATTGAGTGTTATTTTCTGTTAAAACGACAGAGCCTTCAGGCCTAAAACAAGTTTCTTCGGACATAAAGTTCTCCTGT
Source organism: Pagrus major (assembly GCF_040436345.1). NCBI lineage: Eukaryota > Metazoa > Chordata > Actinopteri > Spariformes > Sparidae > Pagrus > Pagrus major. The sequence goes on along the minus strand of NC_133215.1, from coordinate 34,987,615 downwards.
CAAGTTTAGGACAAAACATTCTAAAACAAAAGTGAAGCAAACGTTTCTGTGTGGGTGATGAAAACCTCTCCACTCCCCAACATTTGTTGTTTCACAGCAGGAGAGTGTGTACAGTCCCCTCCGAGATCCACCTTGAAGAATGTAGGCTGCTTTCACATCGCACGCTGAGTTGTGCTTTTCTCATTGCTTTGAGTAGAGGTCATTAAGATGCAATGTGATGTCAACCAAGAGGGTCGTGATATGCATTTCCTCTCATCTTCTGAAAATAAAGCAAACTGTGTGGCTGTCTGACTCTTGTGTTGTGACATGAACTTTTATATTTCAGTTTCAGCCACAAAGCATGCCAACACCCTGCCTTTGCTCAGCAATCTAACATTTCCATGCCTCGGCACATTGTATGCAGTGGTGGACTACTACTATACAACTACTGCACCTCTGTAAAAAAAACACACAGGAAACTATTCATTATTTAAGAGGGACGTAGAGACCAACACATTTTTTTTGCATGCACCCTTTAGAGCATTACATCCTGTTTCCTCCACTGGGGGGGCACCATAGAGGGCACTTTATCATGGTTAATCTACCACTGAGGCATCCAAGGGGGCACTTGCTTTAATGTTGTTGCAGTCAGGGGGCACCATGTTTTGTCCTCCACCAAGGAGGTTTTGTTTTCACTGTTTGTTGTGTGGTTTGTCATCAGGATTACACTAACAGTACTGAATGGTTTTCCACCAGGCTTGGATGGAGGATGGGTCTCGGGCCAGGGTAGACCCTATTAACCTATGGTGAGGATCCAGATAAAGGGACACTTCCAAGATTTTCTTCTCACTTTCTTTAACATTGCCAGATAGGACATTTTTCAACATTTTCATTAATTTCTCAGGGAATAATGCATGGATCTTGGTGAAGGAAATCTGCCATATTAAGGTGGCTGGTATCTATGAGTGGGTATAATTTAACACAGATCCTAGATCTCGTGAGTTTAAACTATGGTTAAACAGTTGTGGGCTCGGTTTTTCAAATTTAGAGTGATCCAGGGTTTGATACTGGATTAAGATTGATTAAATTAAAAGGGGACTGGTGGGTCTTGGTGGAGGTATGTGCTCTACTGAGTGCCATTCTAGTTTGTAAGTTTTTCATGAAACAGTTTTTTAATGTCGCCCTAAATTTCACAGTATCCCATCGATGGAATATGACTAAATAAATTTACTGAAGTACTGTTTTGAGGTAACTACTGTAAAGTAGTTTTGAGGTATTTGTACTTGAGTATTTCCATTTTCTACTACTTTATACTTCCACTCCACTACACTTTGGAGGCAAATATTGTACTTTTTACTCCACTACATTTGTTTGATAACTTTACTAACTAGTTACTTTACAGATTACATGCTGCATCAGAGCCAAAGTAGCACATATTTAAATTAGTTTATTTAATAAAAAAACAAAAACAAAAAAACATTCAAACAATCCGACAAATTCAGAATATTGGATCTGTATACAGTATGGTATATCGTTTATACATACATATATATATATAAATGTAGAATTTACATACCATAGCCTACTTTTGATACTGAAGTAGGCCTACATTTAATGTCAGATAGCCTCCTTTAAGCCTTTTACTGAAGTACTAGGCTTTTCGTATGCGTTACTTTCACTTTTGCCAAAGTAAAATTTTACCACGATATCTGTAGTTTTACTCAAGTATGACTTTTGGGTACTTCCTCCAACACTGCCGTGTCCTCAGCTGACACTTTTTGCACACGGTTGAGCTGCAGTAAGAGGAAGAGGCTTCAGTTCCATGTGTCCTCTACGCTCCGGTGCAGCAGGTGGCGGCATGAACCTCATTTGTTTGCGGTCCACTGGTACACACCACAGACGAAGAAGACAGTGTATGTTTGGTAGTTGTAGTTGGCGAGTTGCTGTTCTCAGCGGTTGTGCAGCTCGATTACACTGTGGAGGAAACGACAGCATAGACGAGTACTGGGACAAAGGCGGACAGACTGTGGACACACACCGAGTGATCAGTGCTCACTGGGAAGACATAGGGACTGTGTCCACAGGGAGGGACAGTGAGACAGCAGCCTAGAGACACAGACGGACAGGATGAGTGACTTCGCTGTGGACAGGAGCACGCTCTGTCTCTTTGATGTTGACGGCACGCTCACAGCAGCGAGACAGGTACTAAATGTCTGTGTGTGTGTATAAACGTACCGTTACAGCTGACTCCATTCATACTCACACCTGACAGCACGTCATGTCAGAGCAACATCCGGTTCCACGTTGTTATTGTTGTTCTTCCGGCTGAACGAAAAGCTTCCTAGTAACTAGATCTGACAGTTTGTTTGGTTTTGCTGTAAATATTCATGTTTACTATCAATTGTATAAACCTATGGTGATTATAGGCGCTGGTGTTTTCACTTTGTGCATCATAAACACACGTGTCGCGCACAGTTAATTCAAACAGCTTAAAGCTTAAAATACATTTACACACTAAAGTGCGTCCACAGGTCCCGGGGAGTACTACTGCATATGTGAAAAACTAGTATAAACTCCAGAGAAGCTGCATGTAATCTGATAAACTGCCTCAAGTGATTTCACGCAGTGGCCGAGTTGCATTGTGGGAAATGTAGGCACCATGTTTTGAACATGAAGAATAATGTGTGGAATAAAAAGGTGATATCTCTGGTTCTACTGCATCGATTTGGATCATTTGTTTTGTAACTGTCCATAATGAGTCCAACAGTGTTATAAGAGTGTAATGATAGACCAGTGGACTGCTTTTCTAAACGTGCTGACTACAATACCCACAATGCAACTTAGCCAGTCAGTGACATCACTGGAGGCAGTTTATCCGATTACAGCTTCCTCTGGAGCCACAAATGGCTTCATACTACTTCATTCACATATGTGTTAGTACTCCCTAAGACCTGTAAATCATGTGTGAATTGGTTACCCATTTGTCATGTTTCCCTTGGTTCCACCTACCAGTACAACCAGCTTCACAAATATTCCTTTTAAGTTTTGTCTTGCCTGATCTGTGATCACTAAAGCAAAGTTGTACTGATTACATCGAAATAAATCTAATATTTCTGCAAGTTTACAACAAATCAATTTAAATTCACAAAACAAAATCAAGGTTTCATCAATCTGCAAGTGAAGATTTGAGAGTGTGCAGACAGATATGTTGCAAAGATTACAGTGAAGTAATTAGTAACTGTTAAATTTAATTTATCGATGTCAATTAGGTTAAAAAATAGAATAGTGTTGATGTGTTCATAATAGTATAGTAGTGAATATATATAATGTGTTATTAATTACTTACATTTTACTGGAACAAATGATCTAGTCATTGTTAGTCAGTATCTGCTTATTCATTAAGACCCAACAGACCACTGCATGTTTATCTTCCTGTGCTAATGTCTGTTTTCTGAGTTGGGGGTAGTGTGATTGTGCATTACTACAGTATGTGTTACTATGTGTGGAGCATTATTGTGAAAAAAGGCACATTGCATCATAAGAGGGTTTAGTAATCATAATTGTGCAACAGACAAAAAACAGGTAACCTAAATTGCAATCACTGCCTCACAAAATATTATAACACCACTAGAAATATCAAATAGGTGATTGTACTATGACTAATGGTAGACAGTCTTAGTCAAAGGCTAAAGAATAAAGTGAGCACAGGTTTTTTTTAAGTGGGAATTTGAAAGAATGAAAAGCATCCTGACTGGAAAACATCACAAACTGGTGTGTGTGTGTGTGTGTGTGTGTGTGTGTGTGTGTGTGTGTGTGTGTGTGTGTGTGTGTGTGTTTACAGCGTGTGACTCCAGAGATGACAGAGTTCCTTCAGAAGCTGAGGACTTGTGTTCGAGTGGGAGTGGTGGGAGGGTCGGACCTCAGCAAGATCAAAGAGCAGCTGGGAGATGATGGTGAGACACACATCTATAGCCCTGCAGTAGACCAGTTATACACATCCATCCCTCAAGTTTGAATCAGTTGCACTCTTTGTTCTTCTGTATGTTCATGTGTGCAGTGATCCAGAAAGTGGACTATGTGTTTGCTGAGAATGGTCTTGAAGCCTATAGGAATGGACAGTTTCTCTCTGTCCAGGTAAAACTTACTTGATGTGTCCAAAGCACACAATTTTTTGCAAAAGCTTTAAGCTGTTACATCAAATTCTTTGTTAGATAGATTAAAGGTGATTTTCTATCGTAATCTAATAAAAAACAAAAACAAATACAAAGATACCTTAAATATGTTGATGTTACCTCCTGTGACCGGACCCAGGAAGTTTACTGTGTCTGTTCGCTGTTGTCAGTCCATCCAGGCCCACATGGGAGAAGAGCTACTGCAAGATTTTATCAACTTCTGTCTCAACTACATGGCCAAGATCAAATTGCCCAAGAAGAGGTACAGACATGTCAGAGTCCTGATCTCAATGTCAACATTTATTTGATGCTTGGAATTACAGTATTGTAGTCCTGATGTAATGGGCATCGAGGAGTGCTGAGGCTGTGAAAGTTGTGTAACAATTGAAAGTGTAGAATAATCATTTATAGTAATGATGTGGTTTAGCCTGAATGAGACTGAACTGTCATGTGTAATGTTTTACAGGGGGACATTCATTGAATTTCGTAACGGCATGTTGAACGTCTCCCCTATTGGACGCAGCTGTACACAGGAAGAGAGGAAAGAGTTCTACGAGCTCGATCAGGTAGCACTCACACATTCACACTCCAGCCAAAATGTTTGATTTAAAGCTGCACTATTAATATTGTGTGTAATGTGATAGTGGTCACCTTTAGTGATGAGACCATGGAGAATTATCACCTGACTCAGCAGTTCCCCACAGCTTTCTGGACCGTCTTTCAGCGCATTGATTTGATTTTATGACCCTCATGTTCACTGTATTGGTTCATTTTCACTGCTTTAAGATACAAACACTCTGATAAACCCACTGCCTGCTACCTGCTCCCTACCAAACATCAGTCAGAGGCTAGCTAGTGAACAGAGTGGAGCATTTAGCAGCTAAAGTGCCAGATGTTTTTTCAGGATTTGATGGAGACCAAAACCGAGATAAAAGGAGAGGGAACATTTTAGTTGCATTTGTCAGGTGGCCAGAGGCCTGAAGCCAGAAACTCCAAATATTTGATGTTCCCCTCTGTCAGTGGGTATGTAGTTAGCTGTCACCATTTTTTATTAACATGTTTGACAAAATATCTTTTAATGTGATAATATATCAAATGTCGTTTGAACTTGTGATGCTGCCCCCAAAGGGCCAAAAATGAAGTAATGCAACTTTATAGGGGCTCTGTGGAATCTGTGTGTTGTGCTCAAAGTCGGCCATTAAGTTTACTTTGGTAAACTTTAGACTCCATTTCTATACAAGCGTTAGCTACTGTTGCCCTCTGTTGGCGGAGGGAAATTGTTTCATAGAGCCCCTTAAACCTTGCCTTATGTTTGCAGAGACATTTACAGGATAGAATGATTGTGATTGAATGCACGTGTAAAATAGTACTTTTTTCTATTTAGCATTGCTTATATCATTGCCAGCTTGAGGCAATGCTGAGAATTACTGAAATCTGCAGGGCTGGAATTGTTTATTTTTTGTTTGCTTCTTACAGAAAGAGAAAATCAGAGAGAAGTTTGTGTCCATATTGAAGGAAGAGTTCAAAGGGAAAGGACTGTCTTTTTCAATCGGTGAGTAAACTGCAGTCATGGCAGTTATACAGATTGTATTTACAGTGAATCTGTTTTTGAAAGCAACTTAAATCTGTTTAAATCTGCTGGGTCACAGCATCAGGAGCTGCTTCAGACTTGTGTGCTATAACAACTCATCAGGTCACCTGTGTGTGTTTCTGTGTCAGTGTGATGTAAATCCTCCACGTCATCTCTCCCTGCCTCTGGGCCTTTGTTTCTCTGCAGGAGGTCAGATCAGCTTTGACGTGTTTCCTGACGGTTGGGATAAGAGATTCTGTCTGGGCATTGTTGAGAAGGACAACTACTCAACCATTCACTTCTTTGGAGACAAGACCAAACCTGTGAGTATGCTAACTACTGCAGGATGGCACAATGATGCCTGAGTACATGTAGATTCTTCCAAAGAAAGAATATGAATAGAGCTGCCGGAGTACTAAGCCAAAGAATGGGTGGTTTTAGACCACATGCTTCATGCACGGAAGTCTGTGATATGTGTTTGGTGCTGTGGCTGACACCTACAGCCTTTAATCATTATGTTGCTCCACACCAACCCAGCTACATCTCAGCCCAGCCCTTTCTCTCAGTTTTTGCCATCTGCCTTGCTGAGCTCTAACAGGTTTATCCAGTCGGTGGAGCACTTCTGAAATGTTTTGCTTTGGTTGTGAGCCACTATGAACAAGACCAAGATTGAAAAGAAGTATTGTTGTGAATTCAGCCACCGTGTAACACATGTTCTAAACACACCTGCCTCACACTGTAGCTCGGATTTTCACCTGTTTTCTTGTTTCGTTTCTTCTGGATGGGGATCTTTGTGAAAACAACCTGAAAAACACATTTTCACATACACACAAACAGTATTTGTAAAGCTTAGTGTGGAGTGTGAAGTGGTTATAAAGGTAATGATTTTTTTTGTTTATCATGCACTCTCTGTGTCTTCATTGTGGTTTAAAGGCACACTTCTTGATTTATTGTACATGGGTGTTTCGTAAAACATAGCTTTATCTCTGCGTTTTGGCCTTTCATACAGGCGTAAATGTTTACTGTTACAAAGTGAAGATATTCAGAAAATTTAGTGTACTTCTGGATGGGCAGAAACAGATTTTTGAAACAATGAGGCAGACACACACACGCTTGAGTGTGTGTTGTATATGCGTTATATTGTGCATATTTAGAAAGACACTCAGATCGTTATAGTATTTTCTGTAACCAGGCAACCCACCAGAGTATACAACCTGCCTCCTTTTGACACTGGCATACATATGTTCAGTGTATGTAAACAGCCGTGTGATAGGTGTATATTTTAAGTGTGTTACGCACAGAGATGATGAAACCTTACTAAAACCCTTGTCTGGATGGAGATCCATCTTTCTTTGGAAACGTTGTCTCCAAAATACCTGTGTACGCATGGACTCTTGATGTTTTAAAACTGTTGTAGGATTTGGGAGTGTAGGTGTATCCCGTTAAAATAATCAGGGTGCAAACCATTGAAAGCTGTATGTATTTGTTAACCACCCATTAACTCATAGTTTGACTATGTTAAACTGTGAGTTAACGCCCAGGTCAATACAAGACTGTTCCAGAGTTCCAGAGCACATGATTGTTCGCACGCTGTGCTGCTGTGAAAGTGATCACACCAGGTGGTGGGTTGTTGAGACCTGATGAGGGATCACTCTAACTGAAGACCATCCCCATTCAGAAACAGCTCCCTTTTCATCCAGTGCAGTCACAGTAGACTGCTGTGAGTACACATAGAATATCCAAGAACGGTGGCTTCAAAATTCAGAACAGCGTCATTCTCAGTTCTCCAGTACTCCTCTCATGACTATGCACAATAATGTTTTCTTTCCTTATTATGGGGGAGAGAGAAAATGACTCAAAGCAAGAAGGGCATTCTTGGTACAATGGTCACAATGATACATTTAAAAAACAAGATTGTATCTGATTGGCAGAGGCAGCACTATGAAGAAAAAAAAGCTAACATACAAACGTGTGTAATACTTACTCCGTAATACTACAGCCAGTGAAAAGAGTGAAAAAAGATTTGTTTAAAACATTTTATAAATGATGGAGAACTGACATTACATCTTTAACATTCTATATGTCTGCAATGATTATTAACACTTTCACATAAAAAAGTTTAAAAGGAAATTAAAATAATCATGTTAAAAAGGTTAAAAAAGGTTTGTTTGTTTTCAGCTCCAAAGCTGTATTTAATAAGATCTGTGGCACCCGGTTTTTATAAAGGACCAGATCATTTCTAGATGTGAGCGTGCAAATGACAAAAATATCCAGTTGTTGGAAGGATCACTGCATTGACCTACAAATGACGCACTCACACTAGGCAATCTGTACCGTGCCAAAGCACGTTTAACCCCCACAGTCCAGTTTGTTTGACTAGTGTGAACACTCCGTATCGTGCTCAAGCATGGTGCACTTTCTTGGCCCTGGCATTACACAGGCCCAGGGGCCCAAGGTATCAGAAGGCCCACCAGGCCAGGCCTTTTGTTTGAAGGGACACTTATTAACATTATTCTTTGGAGAGAGTTTGGAGGTTTAGTCAGAAGGAGGGATAGCCTGAGTCATTTTCCCACAAATCCACATCAGAATGTATAAATGAAAGAAGATCCAGACACACATATATCCCACAGGAGCAGGATTTGTTCGTGTGGCAGCTGGACTTTAGTAATCTGTGATTCAACAGTTTATGTGTTGGTGTTGTTCCTTGGACATCATAATCAGTGTTGTTGGGGATGTCATTGCAACTGAGCAAAAAGCTACTCAGTCTGCCTTTGGAACAAGCTGTTGTGGCTTGAAAGGCACTGGGAGGACAGATTGCTGTACTTTTACACAGAGTTCACTTGTTATTTTCTGTCTCATCTCAATTTTCTCTGTGACTGTATGGTTAGGTTGGGATGGGAAGTTTGGGTTAAAATAGACTCTTTCACAATGTTCAACACTGTTAGAAAGATTAACTTCTGCCAGGTGCAAACATCAAACAGATGCTTTCAGATAGTGCTGATTTAGATCATCCAAGTTTGGGTAAGCTAATCTGTTTGTGTGTGTGTGTGTGTGTGTGTGTGTGTGTGTGTGTGTGTGTGTGTGTGTGTGTGTGTGTGGCTGTCTGTCTGTCTGTCTGTCTGTCTGTCTGTTTTCCAGGGAGGAAACGACTATGAGATCTACTCCGACCCTCGGACCGTCGGCCATGAAGTCTCCTGTCCAGAGGAAACACAACGACTTTGTGAGCAGCTTTTCTTCTCATGAGAGAGGACACAGCTCACAGCCATCACTGTTATGATCCCGTCACTTCTACAAGACAGAGAGGAAAAGACGTCTTATAGGCTTCATGTGTTCAGATCTAACCTTGAGGTTTCATAAATTAAATAATAATATTAATTTAATGCAGAAAGAACCACTGTCATGGTGTCCTTGGTAATGTCGAGGGAAAGGTGAGATTTCTGGTTATTTTTGGTTGGGTTTTATTTTTGGTTGGGTTTTATTTTTGGTTGGGTTTTTTCCTATTATCAGCATTACCTAATGGTAAACACTGAGCCAAAACACTCATTGATGTAATTTTGTCATTTGCAGAGATTAATGCAGCTTTTAATTTTCACCTGGAAATCACTTTGAATCTGTCATTCCATGTACTACAGGTCAGAATGCTTTTGACTAAACCACAGCAGCCATATGAGCCACTGTGCCTCTGACTGGGGACTGATAGTTAGGATGTAATTTTGAATTGTAGAGCAGTTACTGGAACCATGTCACTAACAAACACACCTGAATGTTGCTTTTTTCCCTCAGAGCTGATCTGTCAGTCAAATGTGGCCAGTGCCATGGCTTCCATTTCTTTGGATTGATCTTAAAGTCTTTGCAGATTTCTTATCTTTGTTTGTTTACACTCATTGCTCCGAACAAACTGGAACAAGAACACACATCACTTGCTGGGTGCCACCAGATTAAGTTATGGAAATGGATATATGAAAAAGTTTCATAAACAGTGTTGTGGCTGTCAGTGGAACACAGCAAAAAGTCCAAAATGATTTTTAGTGATGTTGTGTAAGTGTTCCTGCAGGGTCACAGCAGCAGACAGAAAGAGGTCATAAAGACTTTAACTCGGCCCCTATGGTTCCTTATGGCAAATGTGAGAATGTGTCTGAGAAGTAATGTGTTACACAGTCGTGTGATGTTCCCAACACATTGAGGGTTCTGCTGTAAATGATGTGAACAGTGAGCAATAAAAGCAGGGAACAGTGCTCAGTGTCATGTCTCTTTTGTATCTCATGAATTATAAATCCACACTGAAAAAGATCATATATGAAAATGAATATATGCTTTGTAGCTTGGAGTCCCACTGACACTGATATTTTTGAGGCCTATGTTGATATTTGAAAGTCTAAAAATACAACAATATTTTACCTTTCTTTTTTAAAACTTAACTGTATAACGAAAACAATTCCTGCAAAGGATGCCTTGAACATGTTTATTTAACAATCGTAGCCAAGATACAGTATGTCCTGAGCAGGACGTGTTGTAGTTGTCGGTGCTCCCTCATGGACAGACTATGAGAGTTCTCTGTAAGAAGTAGCATCAGCATGTTGTAGTCTTACATGGACGTATTCTGTTGTCAGTGGCTGACAACAGATAACTTTAAAATTCAGACATTTTTAAAATTGTGAAATAATATATGTGTATTGAGCTATGGAACTAAGATTAATATTATATCCTGGCATATGGAACAGGATGACAACATCCAGTACAAAACGGACCAAACCATTACATAGTGTGACTTACAAATGTCCTGAATCCAATAAAAAAAAGGCTCAATAGGTATCAGACAGATAGAAAAGCTTGAAGTCAACACAGAACAAATATCTACTGATGAAATAAAACACTGAATGTAATACTACAGCCAGTGAAGAGTGAAAAAAGATTTGTTTAAAAAAATTATTAAATGATGGAGTACTGACATTACATCTTTAACATTCTATATGTCTGCAATGATTATTAACACCTTCACATAAAAAAGTTTAAAAGGGAATGAAAATAATCATGTTAAAAAGGTGTTTGTTTGTTTTAAGCTCCAAAGCTGTATTTAATAAGATCTGTGGCACCCAGTTTTTATAAAGGACCAGATCATTTCTAGATGTGAGAGAGCTAAATTAATACTACACAGACTCAACATTATGTGGCAACAAAGTAAACAGTAGTGTAGATATGAATTTTTGAAAATGATATATTTTTTGTTTGGGTAAAAAAAAATGTGTTATTAATTTAATTACCATAAATATTCAGTAACAAATATTCAGATGAATTCATGTTGTAAATGATCCTTAGGGTCTCTTGGATGTTCAGTAGACTTTCAACCCAATCCAGTAAAAAAGACATGATTGGTTAAGTTTAGAATATACATACACAAAAATTATTAAATTTGATGAAAAAGAAAAAATCATCATGTGAAACATATTTGGAGCACAGCTATAGAATTGTGCATGGTCCCATGAATTTAATAAAAGTTTTCAGATTCATTTTCTAAAAGAATCCATGACATGAGCGGGAAAAGGGTCTTGACATTTTAAAGTTCTCTCACTGTCGGCCCCTTCTCATATTGCTTGCACTGATCTGAACCAATAAAGGAAGAATTCTCAATGTCACGATGTTCAAACAATTCAAACTGCCTTTCATACGTCATGTTGAAGAATATGTCAGACTCAGTATGCTGCAGATCCTTCCCTTTAACAGTGCATTTATTGATACATCATTCACATCAATGGATACAGGACACGTATACACACACCACAGGCTATGGTGAAATGTACAAGTTGAGAGGGAGAGGAGAACCTGGGACTTTTACTCCTTAGATTCAGTCAGTGTTGTGACACACAGCAAGCAGCATGGTGACATTTATCATGCTCTTCTGTTGCCTTCTTCCATCTGCCACACTGCTCGACAGCTGCAAATACGAGAACTTTTCCAAATCTACCAACATGGAAAAAGGGCAAAACCTTTTTTCTTTTTTTCTTGACTTGGTCGTATGAATGTACGAGTATACGTGTTTTCCAAGACATTGTTTTTAAAATCAGTGTTTAAAAATTGGGCTACATGACAGTATGTGCTCAAATATTTGGTCACATTCTTTGTTCAGTCCCACAGGCTACTCAGCAGTGAACACACCAACGGTTGGTAGCTTTAAGATGCACGACTCAGTCAGTGCGTGTTTCTGTCCACACACATTCAAGGAGTAGTACAAGGAGCCACAGGAGGTGCTCACTGTCAGCTTTAAATACACCAACATCACAATGTACTTCCACACAGAGAGACCCCTCTGGACAGTGTAGAGACCATGAAACAAACTGAGACACTTGTTCTTGCTGTTGGTAATTCATCGAAGTGGGAATGTCAAAAGTTACAGATCACCTGGAAGGACACAAGCTATAAACTCTCAAGTTCTTAAAGCGGACGTCAGTCAAACATAGTGTATATACTGATATTCAACATTAACTTCACTGGATTTCATGATAAACACTTTCTCATCTGAACAATTCAGTTGGTATTTTTACATCTGTGTGGACATCAGGTCCTTACTGAACGTTATACAGTAGAGTCAAACATAACAAAAAATAAATGGCTTTAAAATGATATATTGCACACAGACAAAAGAAAAATGCTGTATTGCAGCATTTGTTGTAAACATAAATATTTTTTTCACATTTTGATTCCTGCTCCTCATAATCTGATCTAATAACCAAATGCTTGAACTGGGTCGGCCTGACAATCTTTTCTCTTCCTCTCATACTTTTATAGCTGAGAGTGTATCTTGTATTCTTTAAAAGAGCCTTTTGGAGAATCCACATTATCATTACTGAACTCTCTGGGCTCTAATCTGAACTGCTATGTTACATTCAAACTGTTCAAACCTAAATACTGACCCCTAGTGGCTGATTTCTGTTTAAAGGAGTGATGTGGTTTTTGAGGAGTCCAGGACAAGTTAGAAGAAATTATCATAATAATAATAATAATAATAATAATAATAATAATAATAATGGGGGGGGGGGGGTTGTTCCTTAAAGTTAAGATATCTGCTGGCCCGACAAAGAAGTACCTCGGACAAGATACTATTACTACTAGTACTATTATGCATATTAATTTACACTGAAGAAGGAAGACTGGTTGTAAATGAATGATTCAGAAAATCTTCCACTGTGTAGAAAGGTATCTGACATGATAAACATGGACTGAGTGTGTTTGTTCCATCTGAAAATCTACAAGTGTTTCATCAGATTGTTTCACTCCCCTCATCAAGCCTGTGGCACACATCACCAGGCTGGTTTCATTAACATTTGTCCATCTCACAGCAGTAACAGTGTGTACAAATGACAGTAATTGAGCCTACCTAAAAACATCCCTGTATAAAAAATGAGCCTATCTGGCCTGCTGCAACAAAATATGAAATTAAAAAACAGTCAAATGAAAACACTAAAATGGTGTCTTTCAGTGCCTTCATCTAAAAGCTGCACTGTTAACCAGCCATTGAGGTATCTCCCTTTAGACCACTAGAAAACAAAACATAAAATCCCTCTACCTTTCTGTCAGTCAGCAGCCATCACAGTCGTTCTCTGCTCCTCTGCAGCTGTTTCAATAAATATTTTGGGGATCTACTTTAAGACGATGTGATTTCCTCTCTCACCTTACAGCTAAAGGGCAGCTTTCCCTTTTTCCAGTCAGGCGGTAGTAAAGACAGTCTCATCTGAGTCCGGGTCCTTTCTGTCGTCCCCGCCGCTGGACGAGCGACTGCTGAGGTCAGCCACGCCTGACTCCAGGTCGCTGCAGGTGGAGAGGTCATCAGGGTCTTGACTCTTCAGATGGCTGTGCGGGCCTAGAGGCAGGGTAAGGGCGGGGTCCTTGGTCTGAGCCTTGTGATTGGCTGCTACAGAGGAGAGTGCGTGACTGTTGTCCTGTGCAGGGCTGGTGATTGGGTCTGTGTAAGTGGTGGGCGGGTCCGGCCCGCAGTGTCTCTGCCGCAGGTGACTAGTCCTCCTCCTCGGAACCGTGATCTTCTCCCACGTGATTGGCTGTCCTGTCAGGGCTGCTATCCTCTGTGGACAGACAGAACAAACACATACACTTTCTTTAATTAGCTGAGACGTCGTCCAGTCATTTATCAGCAGCGTTAATAAACTCTTTTCTCACTGTGTATGCTGAGCAGGCTACGAGGGGAATGTGGATGGCTGGACTTCAGTTGGACACACTGTACACACACACCAGTATCTGACACTTAGCTGTTCTACCCTGACTGAGGATGTCAGGCTTTGGTTTATTATTCTCCAATGAGGAGCCACAAATATTAAAGGGGCATTATGTAAGAATTTAGTTGAATCATTCAAAAATGTACTAAAACATACGCGTATCAACTGAATGTGAAGAAACAACAGTTTTATGATCTCCTAGTTAGAATGCTAAACAGTTAGCCTTGGCCTCTACGGGTCCAAAGCTCCTGTGCTTGCAATGTGAACACCAACACTCCCCTGGTCCGGACTAGCTGCACAGCTACCTTAGCTAACTTGCTAATAGCAGCTACAGTTAACAGCTACAGTTAGCAGCAGTTAGTGGTTTCTATGAGGATATCCTGCCCTCTTTGTTTTGAGTATGAATTTGACAGGTAGCCAGTTCCTACATATTGCACCTTTACATACATTTGATTAGTCATCTATTCTAAAAAATCCTGCATGATTTGCAGCATTCGACTGCCTATCTTTGGGAATACAATGAGATAAAATAAATATAAAATAAAATTTGTTTCTGATTTGTTTTTTCCAGTAAAATGTGAAACTTATGAGCTGAATATTCCTAAAATGACATCCGCCTTCTCCCTAATCAATACATTTAGAATCTATGAATATGCAAATATTTCAGAGGTTAAACTGCAGGATTGAAGATGTCTCCTAATCCTCCATTCTCAGTCGATGTGCACTTCAGGCTGCAAAGTTGCAAACTAGTTGTGAGGTCGCAAATCTGGCTCATACATACATGTGTTTAACTCGTGTTGCACACAAAGAAAGAGGAATGTGAAAACAGCCTTCTGCTGCACTCTGAACCTTAAACACACAAGTGAATTAACAGTAAGCAAGACAAGTGTTCCCTGAACAAGAAGCCAGAGATGTCATCCGAATAATCTTACAAACCCACAGTATTACTGTAAACAGTTGTTTTCATTTGACATTGGTTGCATAAAGCAGATTTATTGTCCTCAGATTTGTGAAATACTGTCACACCTCAGGCAGTGTTGTACTGTATGTATATTAGATGTATGTTATTTACGTTTTCAACTACATTTGGAGAATTCCAGTTGGAAACTGGGAAATTTTAACTTCAACACCTCCAAATCCTGCAGGATGAGGAAAACATAGTGCTGCCTGATTTTCTGTTTACAGTCCTAATTCACTGCTAGTCTTCATGTACTGTGTGCTGTTTACAGTTGTATTTTTTTGTTCGGATGAGGGCCAGAGACATTAGATTTATAAAACTCTGAGAGATTGTCGGATTGTTTGGAGAGATGGATGTTGAATTGGGTTGACGGTGGTGTCGGAACAGGAGGTGTCTTTGTGTGTTGTATGCCTTGTCTGGAG
Organism: Pagrus major; assembly: GCF_040436345.1. NCBI lineage: Eukaryota > Metazoa > Chordata > Actinopteri > Spariformes > Sparidae > Pagrus > Pagrus major. The sequence continues at coordinate 34,972,289 of NC_133215.1, read as the reverse complement.
CCCGGGTGGTGGTGGTGGGCGGTTCCTCCTGGTGGTACCTCCTGGTGATTGGTCAGCTCCTCCTCCAACTGCTGGGATTCCTCCCTCACGGCAGACAGGAAGTCGGCAGGTGACTGGCGAGGAGGCGATGATTTCTCCACGTGGTTGTAGAGACCCTTCCACATTCTGAAGACAAGGAGAGAGGCAAGGAATTTTACTTTTTTATTTTTATTTCTTGTAGATTAAGTCTGAGGGACAAAGAGCAGGAACATATCCTGTTTTGATATGGAGGAAAGGAAAGAACAAGGATTTCTGCTGTATGAATCCATGCAATGCTGTCTGGAGTAATGTAATATAATATAATATACAGTAATAATATAATATATTAATAATTGTAATATAATATAATCCAGACATATATTACATTAATATATTAGTCACATATTCTTACTGTATTTTAGAAAGGCATTGTTTATTTTGTCCTTTCAACGGTCAAACGACATGACTCAACACAAATTTTATGATTTTACATATGTACCACTACATATTTATCATACACTCATGAATAGCTTTAGCAGTCCGTGGCACAGCACAGTAATGTGGTGTCAGTAGGTGTGTATGCTGCAGTAACTCACTTGAAGCAGTAAGGGGTGGTGTTGGGTCTCAGGACCCCCTGAGTCTGGCTCATCTCGGCCTTGTACAGAGGGTTGGTGTACTCAGCTCTGTCTTTCCACAGCTGAGGCCACACAGAATGACTCCGCTCACGAAGCCTGTAGTCAGACAACACACACACCAACCCACAAATAGTCAACATCTGTATGAAGCTGCACTGGGATTACAAAAGAGTCTGGAGAGACTCATGCTGCTTTTCCACATATGTATTCTTTAAACACTTTCTCGTCTGCCAAACTGAAATCATCCACACGTTTAGGTGATTGTGCTTCTCAGTGTATTCACTATAACAACATGATGGACAGCTCTGCGGTACTAAAGCCGACAGCTAAAACTTAAATGTAAATCTGTAACAGAGTCTGGGAATATTTTTATGTGAATACATATTCAGTATTTAACACGGTGCAGTTCAGCACCCTATCATCTTCTCTTTAGCTGCAGAAGTTGACTCAGGACAGGACAACCGTGAAGCCTAAATGAATTGATTATATGAATGTTACTGTCCTACGTCATTAAGAAAGTCACACGCTGCTATTTTCTGTACCATCCGAATTGAACTTCAGTGGGACTGGAAAGTTATAAATTTTGATCTTTTATGGTTATAAACTGCGACAATTTTTACAAACCACAAAAGAGCAGCATAAGTTAGCTGCTGAGCTAAACAAAACCAGACCACTGAAGTTTAACAGTGTTGGAGTGGAAATAAAACCAGCAGTTCTGTAAATATCTGACTATTTAGACACATTATCAGTGGCAGTAAGGTGCATATGTGCATGTGTCAGCTTGAGTGTGTGTCTGTGTACATCAAAGACACACAATATTTTAATAATAGTTATAATAATTATAATAAACACACTCATGAATCTATACTTAGCGTACTTATTTCTGATTACACAGATTTAACAAGTCTCTTCAGACCATCCAGTGTGTCTACTGTATGTGTGAGTCCCACCTCATATCCCTGCGCTCCTTCTGGCAGTTGCCCAGGAAGTTCCCAAAATGGCAGGAGTAGACGTGTGTGTGTATGGCGATGAGGAAGCGCTCGTTGAACTCAAAGGCACAGGGGAACTGCTCAGACAGCTGCCACACACACTCCAGGAACTGATCAATGACGGGAGACACCTCTTTAGGATCTCCGTCCAGGTGAGCGTATCTGCAGGGACACAGCTCTGTCTTAACTGTCCATCACACCACACACTCTTTAGAAAACCAATTACGCAATTATTTATTCAATTTTGAAAGGACAGGAGATACAACATGTATGCCAGAAATCAGCACTCTCAGTTCTAAAGATGTGGGTAAGACAGCATCAGTGCAAAAAAGCAACTAAAGAGCAGTAGAGATTGTACAAATTCATAGATAGATTAGTTTGAAAAACACATTTTATACTTTTATAACTTTTCTCCACATTAAGTTGTGGAGAAAGGGAACTCAGTCAGTTAGGAAAAACATAGGAATGGATTTTCATACTGACCCAAATTTGTTGACCTAAAACCTATTTTTCTGTCTTCTATTATCTCTGCCTTCTATTTTCTCTGCCTCTCTGCCTGTCACACACTCACTTCATCTACAGAGACCAAACGAACCAAAAGGGAAATCCAACTTCTATTAATCCGCTGCCTGGAACTTTTTCATTGTAGTTTGTAAAATATGATTTTAACTGGCTAACTCATGTTTTATTTCCATATTTCCTTTCAAATTTCATCATAAAATGCAAACATGCATGCAAAATAAGGAACCACTGGGTTCAGCTGTTGGAGAATAATGGTTGGCCTATCTTACAAAACACTCAGAATGATTGTAATGATATTGCTCTGCAGACACTGTTGAAGTCAGACCAAGCTACTGACCTGTGGGAGAACTTGTGTCCAAAGGAAACCCAGTCTCTCTCTATCAGCACCTAGGGGAGAGGAGAGGAAGAGGAAATAGGAAGTAGGGCAATACAACAAGCAAGGAGAGGAAGGGAGGAGAAAGAGTAGAGAGGAAGAAGAGGATTAGATAAGAAGCGAGAAAGTCTCAGAATAAGAACGAGGGATCATCAGGCTTGTGTGTTACCATGACTCCTTTGATGGTTCTGTAGAATGGGTCTAACAGTATACTGGCGACAGAGCAGGCCTGGGCCGTCCTGTCCCAGCCGTCTGAACAGTGAACCAACACACTGATGCCTTCATCAGCAACTGCCTGGAAAGAGAGAGACACAGAGGGAGTTACTGTCAGCCCTGGGCCCTGTCAATAAACATAACAATGACCAAAACAATGACATCTCACTAAAGATATCCAGGTTTTAGGGAAACAATTGTCATATTACAATTGGAACACAAACAATAGAAAAGTGTTTGGAATAAAAGTATCAATGCCTGAAAATAAGTTCCACTGGAAGGTTCTATCCTGCAGTCGATGAACTGAGTGAGACAGCACGCAGGGTGTTTTGTACAAACACATGACAAATTCACATTCAGGCTCCATTTTTAATTTGGCTCAGATTACTTCTTTCAGTTACAGAACCTATTCCGCTGATAATGAGGTCAAGCGTGGTGCCCACTAATGAACCTCAACTTCCCCGATGAGAAAGCATCCAGTGCTAAATGTACACACAGAATTTTGTAAAAACATCCTGCAGGTGCAGGTACAGTTGATGTGATAATGACCAGCTGATCCTTTCAATGATTGTCCCACTTGTTTATGGTAAATATACAACAGTGTTGCCACTGTGTTTGTATCAAAATGCTGCATGTGTCATTTTTATTGGCTTTTCATCTGTCATTTGTGAATACTTCCATAACACTACTGACATGAGGCATACAGTTGGTTTTGTGTACCTCCAAAAGTGATTAGGCTGAAAACATCTCAGCTTCTTTGCTGTATTTACTCATGGGTTTTATTATTAACCCATCAAGAGTGTTTGTGTCCATCTTAGGGAAGCAGCAATTTACCAATGTCACTATTAAACGCAATCTAAAACATCATGGTTTTGTAAATGTGAAGGCTCAGCAGCTCAGAGTGTTTCTGTTTTCACTCTCCAAAAAAGGGAATTAAGGTACATTATTTTCCAAAGAACAATGGTTGTTCAGTGAGGAGAATTAAACACAGTGTCACCCATACATAGGCTCTACTTGGACAGCCCGCCCAGGTAAATTGAGACCCGCCCAGGATGATAAAATCCGAATTCCACTTGAATGGCTGTGAAGCCACTTTTGGTAGTGGCCAAACCATGTAATTATTACATCGTCACGTGATGCACTGCGCCCAACAATACTTTTTTCCATAAGCTAACATTGTGAAAGACACGTCTAAAAAGGTGGATAATTATTTTTGAGCCTCACAACCCTCCGCAAAATTATTCATTTTACTGTAAGATTTGCTCCATTAGGCTCAATAAAATTTAGAAAGTCTAGAAGAGCTTACTAAAACTTTTGTTCTGTATTATTTAGTTACTATATTAGACCTACTTCTTGTTTGAAAAGGCAGCAACTGTTAAAAACTAAAGCCAACAAAGAAATGTTGTGGGGACAGCATCAAATACAATCTCTAAAAACAGTCCATGTGATTTATTTATCCTCAGAGCAAATATAGTGAAATCATTTAATGCATCGTAATCTGGAAACTTTGAAAATCATTACATCCCTAGTGCCTGCCTGTGTGTGTGTGTGTGTGTGTGCGTGTGTGTGTGTACACACCCTGGATATGAAGACCCCAGCATCCAGTATGGCTTTAATGTGTTTGAGCCAACCAGAGTTCTCCAGACCCCACAGGAAGTCAGTCATGGACGGAGATCTCATCTCGCCCACTGCATGGAAGAGAGAAAGGGACACTCAAGGTTTACAAACAAACACACACACACACACACACACACACACACACACACACACACACACACACACACACACACACACACTTCTTCTTACCGTCAATGATTTTCTGCTGACTGCTCCTCATTACGTGAATGTTTTCAATGCCAATGAACTGCAGCTTGATGTTGGTGTAGTGGTCCTCGTTCTCGTAGCCTTTACCTGCCGCCCTATTCGCCATGGCATTCAGCTGGAGACACACACACACAGAATTGTATAGCTCATTGCATATTGGTATTTTTCACTGTGCCAAGGGGAGGGTGTGAGTAAATTGTAAATGGACTTCATTTATATAGTAATGCTGAAGCAGCTTACAACACAAGTCAGCATTCAGCCATTCACACACACATTCATACACTGGTTGGTGACAGAGGCTACCTGCTCATCAGGAGCAATAACCATTCATACACACAAGCAAGTTGAGGTTTAGTATCTTGCCTAAGGACACAGACAGACTGCAGAGGTTGGGATGAACCACCGAGTCATGGTCACCAAGGTGTGTGTGTGTGTGTATGTGAACATGTGTGTGTTACCTTGGGCCGGGTGTCCACCACATAGATGTAGTCACTGCCAGGGTTGGACTTCATCACAGACTGCAGCATCATCTCATCCTCCTGACAGCGTCCACTGAAGCCTGACAGTGGCTGACTACACCGGCACACTGCTGCCTGTATCAATCAGTCATCATCACCATCACCATCATCATCATCATCACCATCATCATCACCATCACCATCATCACCATCACCATCATCGACATTATCATCATCATCACCATCATCACCACCATCATCACCATAATCATCATCATCACCATCACCATCATCACCATCACCATCATCATCATCATCACCATCATCACCATCATCATCTTCACCACCATCATCACCATCATCAGCACCATCATCAGCACCATCATCATCATATCTTGCTAAGATCCTCTCTTTGCATTCATTTATTTCCACCATATGATTTAGATTATGTGGATAATGTTGACTCTTCAACTCTTATTTAAAGGGTAAGTTCACAGTCCGATCTCTTGAGAAACATTTATTCATGTAATAGTTCCTCTATGTGTGAGCGTGTGTGTCACACTGACCAGTGTGTCCTGGTGGAAGTAGGACAGAGCAGGAAACCGTCCTCGACTCCTGAACCTTGAGCTGCCCACAATGATGGGAGGCGTGGCCGACTTTGGAACGAACACCTCTGAGGGGTACGTTTCACACACCTGGAGAGGGCACACACATGTTAACATACACATGAGTTCACAGTTAACAAAAATGTTCTTTTGAGTTCCTGTCTAGCCTGTATGTGGGGTGGCAAAGCAGAAGAGAGTAAAATCTAGTATAAGAATAAAGCTGACAAGAAACATGTCACTCAGTATGACACTGTGGCTCACTGGTTTGTTTGTGATACAATAATGGAGGTCTAAGACACAGAGGAATTTTATATACAAGGCTTTTTTTAGCACATACATTAACTGTTGGTAGGATCTCAATACATGGTTGATTTGGGTCATTTCATTAGGAGTTATTAACAATAGAGCCAAACCAGTACTCAATTTTTTAAGCCTATACCGATGCCAATCTTAGGAAGTAAAAAATGTCCATAGAGAGTCCACAAAGAACATGGCGGCCTTGCAGTACCAAACCTAAAGGAATACTATTATGCTGCCCAGATGAGATATTTTGTCTATTGGTGCTCTCCCGAGTACCAAGCTAGGTGGAAGCACATTGAACTGAACTTGGTTGATTCTCCACCGCAAACCAGATTAGGTGGAAAACAACACACAGACCACAAGGGAGGAAATCTAATCTTGGAGAATGCTTTTAAAAACTGGTATGAGATAGTTAAAAAGTATAAACTAGAAGGAGACAGTAAACTTTTAATTTGGCCTTCACAAACATCTCTGTTTAGTCCCGCTGTAACTGACATCACATTTGCAAGGTGGAGAGATAAGGGGATTACAGCGATTCCTAGAGGGAAAAACTTTCAAAACTTTTGAAAAACTCAAAAGAGAATTTGGTTTAGAAAATGGTGACCTGTTTAGATATTTACAGCTAAGACATTTCTATGAGACAGTAATCAAAAGAGGAGTTTCTACAGAAGAAAACAAAGTGATTGAAGTATTCACTAATGCATATAAATGTACGCCTGTTAAGATTGTTTCTAAGCTATATAGAGGTCTACAGAAACAAAATGGAAGGAACTCACTATATGTGAAATCTAAATGGGAACGAGAATTGAACATTAAACTGTCTGACACTGATTGGCATTCTATGTGCAGAACTCAACAAACCTCCACCAGCTCTAAAAGATGGAGGGAGTTTGGATGGAAAAATTTAATTCGCTTTTTCATCACACCACACATCAAAAATAAACAAATAGGTGAACAGCAGCAATGTTGGAGGAAATGTGGGCAGTTGAGTGCCGATCACACACATGTTTTTTGGTCTTGTGTAAAACTGCAGGGGTTCTGGGACAGAGTGGTTCAGATTCTGGAAAAGATTTTTTCTTACAGGATACCCAGAGACCCCCGAACTCTGTATCTGGGTTTGTCTCCAGAAGATACTATTCAAAAGAAGGACCTGTATCTTTTCAAAATATTGATCTTGGCATGTAAGAAGGCCATAACAAGAAACTGGTTGAAAAGTGACCCTCCAAGTCCAGGGCAGTGGCTGGATATTGTTGAGGAGATTTACTTGATGGAAAGACTGACTTACTGTCTCAGAATGAAAGCAGGGACCTTGGACCAAAGGTGGCAGAAATGGTTTGTGTATACGAAAAAAGAAGAATCTAATATGCAGCAGATGTAATGGACAGCGATGAAAGCTGCAACCAGAGGGGTGTGCCCCACATCCACTTGTTACTTTTTTACTTTACTCTGTTTTTTTTGTTTGTTTTTTTTTCTTTTTCTTTTCTTCATGTTCTATCATTTTGGTGAATTGCATTGTTGTGCAATGACTCTTGTTTATGTAAAACAAAAAAGCAAAATAAATAAAGAGTTTAAAAAAAAAAAAAAAATGTCCATAGTGATATATCGGCCGATGTAACAGAGGCCGGATATTTTAAAGTTTAACAATAAACTTTATTGTCTAAAATTACATCAGTGCACATTAACAGTAAACTTCACTGGGAATTTAATAATCATAAATTACCCCAAGAATCTTTTTCGCATTATATCAGCATTGGCCACAAAAATCGATCACTGGTTTGGCTCTACTGTCAATAAATCCTATGAAAAGACTCAACACTAGCATCCTACCAACAGTTTACTTTTTTTTTTGCCTTCTTGTTTTAAAATAATCTCGGCTTCCTCGTGTTTGGCTTGACTTTTTATCCTGAGTGTCCTGCTGTTTGCTTTATCTGTCAAAGAACTTTTTAAACTCTGTTTTTAAAGGTGCTCTTTAAATAAAGTTATTATTATTATCAATATTATTAATATAATTATTGTTATTATAACATATACTGTACGTACATACAATCAATCTGTGATGGGCCAATGTTGACTGATAATATCGCCAGACCAAGACCAAAATACAGAACACTGACAAATGTATTCATTGATAAAGATTACTAGACATTCTTACAATGGTCTGTCTGCTGCTTAATGTTTTCTTCCTGATATATTTACTACAATCACCAGCACCAAGTGACAGGCCTCTGAGTAAGGTAATGCATCTGTACATATTTTCTTGATAAGCTTTGACTATTGAAGATATTTCTGACTAGGTTCAAAGTCTTCTGTGTTATTTGAACCCTCACAGACCTAAAACCTGCAGGCGGGTTTGAAAGGCACGTTTTCTTTGTGACAACCAGGATATTTAACAACGGAAGTTACCGTCAGATTTCCAACAGTCCATGAACTGACCATGCACTGCAAACACTTCTGTCAGGAAAAGTAACCAAATCTTATCTTAAAACAGTGTTACTTCATCAAAAATTAATTTATTCTACAAATCTCATTTGAGTCTGTAAAAAACATTAAATTCTACAACTCTGCCTGCTTATGGCAAAGAACATGGATTGATAACCATGTACATTATTATGTTAGGAGTCTACAAGCTATCATTCCAAACACACATCAACAGCATCACTTTCTCCTCTCTGTTTAAATGTTTTATGTGTGTTAGTGAAGGAGAGAGGAGGAAATGATGGTGGAATCACCTGTTGTATGTGTCACTGCAATGAAAACACTTTAATTGAAAAAATAAAAAGTTCAACATAAACCAGGGAAACATGCTGATGGCTTTCTGTCTTTCAGAGGGTTAGATGAGGAGATTGAGACGCTCTCATGTCTGTATGCTAAATATAAAGCTACCGCCAGCAGCTGGTTAGCTTGGGTTAGCACAACAAAAAACAAACAGAAGGAAACAGCCTAGTTCTGATTACAACACCTGTGAAGTTCACTACTGAAAACATGTGTTTCTCTGTGTAAAAACTGGTGTTTTACAGGGGGTTATATGATGGAATATTTCTTTGCCGGGACTAGTAGATCTAGCTTTTGTGCTAAATTAAGCTAGCCACCTGCTGGGGGTAGCCTCATACTTGGTGGTACTGATCTTCTCATCTAACTCTCAGCAACAAAGGTGATTTTACAAAATGTTTAACTATTCCTCTATGGAAGTGGTTCTCAAAGTGGGGTCCAGGAACCCCAAGGGGTCCTGGAGGAGGTTCCAGGGGGTCCCCAGCAAAAAGGCTGAAAGTTTTACTTCCACTATAATTCCATCCATTAGTCAAACAGTGACAGAGTGTATGATTATACTGACCGTGGGTTTCATGCACTTTCTGTAATAAACCATCTAAAAGCAAAAGTCTTATGAAATGGGAAACCCTGAGACCAGATATTATCAAATGTGAGTTAAAAGTTGACTGTATGGTCTCCACATGTTAGAGGAGTTGGCTGCTGATGAAAGTCAGTGAGGCTGACAGGAGGCTTGTGCTATCTTATCTATGACCTTGTAAATGTCCTCAGTACAGGGCATACTCACTAACAAGAGAAACACGTTAGCTACAGACCATAGAGTATATTACAGAAATGTAATGTAGGAAGTAGCTTCATTCTCTAACACTATTATCAAGCATACTGAGACCCCCCAACTCTATAAAAATAATTTAAGAGATAACGACTGACCAGTTTTCCAATTCCTCTTAAAAACACTTTTATACCTGACTCTTATTTTTACACATGCACAAGTTACAATGAGACTGACCCTGTATTCACTGTTGGCTGCTGTGGCGACCCACAGGTTATTAGGAACTCCCATCCTCTTGTAGTCCGCCATGAGGTCTACGAAGTTCCATGACTCTTCTCTCTCCTCTTTGTTCACACTGGGATTAAAGGACAGGCAGTACAGCTCACTGTATTTCTCTGAAAGAGGAGAGGAGAGGAGAGGAGAGGAGAGGAGAGGAGAGGAGAGGAGAGGAGAGGAGAGGAGAGGAGAGGAGAGGAGACTCACTTTAAATCTGTATTTTAAATGAGCTTAACATACTGCAAAAGCTACGTGACATGACACCAACACACACTTAACCACACATACACACACCTGGTCGGGACAACCTGACTAATGAGGTGTGGACGTCCATACAGTCTCTCTCCTGTGGAATGAGGATCTGGAAGACCCGGAAGTCCTTACAGCGCAGGACCAGCTGACTTCCTGCAGGAATGGTGGGTGGCCTTTCCACACTGCTCACCATACTGTGCAGCACCTGAGACACACACACACACGCCTCATTATCCTCTGTGGACATTCTTTATCCATGCATATACATGCTCTACTTTGTCTCTCAGGTCCTTTTGTGAATGACTTAACAACTAACTGAATTAGGTTTTTATCTGTAAGTGCTCAAGTCAGCACAATAAAAACCAAAAGCAGCATCAACACGCGTCACAATATTGTGTAATCTGTCTTGTGATCTAAAATATTTAGGAAGGAATGTCAACATCAGTTAATGAGGAAGCTCCTCGTCTTCTCTTAGCACATGCAATGAAGAAGAAGAAGTAGACGGTTGCTTTATTAGCTGCTTTGGTTTGACACAAGTTAACTGAAATATGTCTTCTTTGTTCCTGCAAATGCAGTCACCCCTGGATGCCTGTTTTATCTAGTCAGGTCCAGATGGATGGGGCAGTGTCCTCCACCACCTCCTTCATGAGGAGAGGGGGCATCTTTTCTTCCTGTATCTGAAACTCAGCCCTCACACACTCCATGATGAAATAATAGCAGCTCTTTGGAAGATTTATATTAAAAGATACAAAGATGGAGATTTCACTCTGCTTGATTCAAACTTAATCTAAAAAATAACCACCTTCCCAGAACTCTGTTACCATCCTCCTCCAAATGTAATAACACAAACGAGGAGGAGCTGCACAATGTCATATTGAAGCTGTAAGGCCAAAGGCTACCACTGAGGCCAGTGTGTGCCACTGTGATCGGTTTATGTCTTCAACTGCTTTCACTTTCATGCGCTTCTCCTTTAGTTCCACGTTTACTGAATATAAGGCTATAGTATGTAACATTTCTGTATTAAAAAGTCTAAAAATGACTCGACGATGATGCTTTTTATACAGTGATAATCTCTCATTTTCTATCTGAGTAATAAACAAATGCATTTCCTGAATTTGACTCAGAACATTTTTGGCAGTAACATCACTCTCTGAGCGCGGCCTGTTGTCGCCTGCAGCTATACTACATTCTTTATTCAGCCTTCCTTCAATAGTCAAAGGATGAAAAGATCAAATGATCTTGTCCCATCTCTTCGTTTTCAGTCAGCTGTTACTCACACAACTCAAACTACCATGTTTAACATCTTGCTGGGAGAAACTATTTGGATGTTTCAGTAACATATCCAGCAGGTTTACCTGTCAAACTAATGCTTCTCTTCAGGTTATATTTTTGTAACAACATGTCTTCATATTCCCATTTACTTGCAGTTATGAATCTGTCTGCATGTCTGTAGGATGTTGTGTAAAGAACTGTCAACATGTGTCTAAATCAGATTGCCCATTCACTACAGATGGAGCAGCAGTATTGGTCGACAGCCTCTGCTCTAGGAACAGCCAATCAAGAGCAAGACTGAGGTATGAGTCAGCAAATTTAAGAAGAAAGCCAGGATTTACTTTGGAGGAAGCTATTTGAGATGTGATCAGTGATATGATGATGGATGAGGAGAAATACTATAAAATGGATGATAATAATATTATTAATATAATAAATTGATTGATCCACATAGACTGTGACATGTATGAAGTGTTATAGGAAGTGCTCATGGCCCTACTTCCAGCTTACCCATGTCTCCTTGCGTGTCTCCGGGTTGTTCTCTACAAAGATGGTGTGTGTGGCAGACAGATACAGAGTCCCAACGCTGGCCTTTCTCTGGCCCGATGACCGGTCCAGGAGACGCACATTTTCCACCTGCCAGAATCACGCAAATGGAAATCCGTGATGAAAAAACATGCAGATCAAACACGACGAACAGTTAGGAAGATAAGATATGGCATTTCTCTTCACTGACCAACACATGCACATAAACACAACACAGATTATTTAAGTGTAAAAACAGCCTGTCATATCCTCTGGCATGACTCAACAGATGACAGTGTTTACTGAGCTCAAATCAAAGTGTGTCTGAAAATCAAGGTCATTCAATAACTCATGGTTTTGTTTTAGCCTCATCTGTCAAGTGTGGGAGCCTATGAGGATCTCTGTTATGCATGTATCATTACAGATCTTGCATTCCCTGCCTGCCCTGTTAACCCATGTATGTCCTTTATAAGCAGTCAGGCCATAATGATGTAGTGAATAAGTTGGATGGGGTCCATATGAGGCCTGTGTGCCTGTGCCAGGATGGCAGGCAGGAGGAAATGGTGGTTACCAGCACAGTGCTACGTCATGATTGGGCAGGTGTGCGAGGGCAAAATATCTCGTCTGTATGATGAATATTAACATTCCTTAAGTAATAAAATAATAATTGCACGCCTGTGGAGGCAGGAGGGAGGAGCACGTGAGCATCATAACAGCCACATGCGCAGGTGTGTTTATAAATAGTCAGGCTCGGTGGCTGGGTCCATTATCGGACACAAGGTGTTAGCTTCATACAGATTGTTCCCTGTGGGGCAGTCCTACAGCCTGAACACACACAAGGGTTTAAAGTCCATGGCGACACAACACGCAGCGTTACTGCTAGCATGAAGTCATCAAGGGACGTGTTTGTGCAGGCTAGCCCGTGATAACAGTGAGACGACAGTCCTGGGGTGTCTTACATTGGTGAACACTGTGCCATGAGCGGAGGCAGAGAGATGGGATTGAGAGATGGATGGAGGTAGAGCTGGTAGAAGGACGGAGCGTGTCACCAAATAAAGATAAACGAATAAACACAGCGAGAGCGAAGAGACAAAGACGAAGCCAAGAATGAGCTGGGGTTTAAACAGAGTGTTGTTACCTTGGGCGTCCGGATGTGCTCCATCACTGACAACCAAAATGGTGGAGATGGAGAAAGAGCAGCCCGACGTGTTTTGTGGTTTTGCCGTCAGCGGTTATACTCCCTGTTTCACTCCAGTAAATGAGGTGTAATCTCCCTTACTGCTGTTCCACATTTGCCCTGGATTATTTCCCATGATTTCCGCCCCTCTGTATCCCGGGTTTGTTCGGTTAAACTGGAGGGAAAGGACTACCACTGGCCGCGATAACGGTACCCGAGTTCCCTCTGTCTCTGTCCCTAATAACAGCTGCGTTACTGAGTAACGACACTACCGTCAAGGTAACGAGCATTACATGCACGGCCTCCGGTTCTGCCTTTCAAAATAAAACCCAGAATACTAAGAAGGAAAATTGTATCAAATTACTGGCATTCCAATCAGATAGAGTAGCGTATACTATACAGAGCATTTCTGCATCCTTGTTTTTAAGCGTGTATATGGCTAACAATTGTCCATTGTTGAGGATACTTTTGCGGAAAAATGACTCTACTATCGACTGTTGTTCTGTATTAATTTAAAACCTGAGTTTTATTTTGAAAATCGGGACCAAGCGTCAAATAACTTATTTTTGCACACTTGATACTAGTTCACAGCTCGTGCCAAGAGCGTGCTCGTGCGTTCCAAGGATCACCCTCAGCTGCGCGTGCGCAATTCCACCCTCCTGACCTGACTGTCTTTGAGCGCACGAGACAGGAAAGAAATCTTCTTTACATATACCAAACATATTCAGTGTTTCTATTCTGTCATTTTATTTTCATTTTCCTGTCCTATTCTGTGTCATGTTGGTTCTCACCTGTTTGTCACTGTTTTATGAATGTTGTCTTACTTTATATTTTATTGGCAGTGAGTCTTTTTATGAACAGTCTAGTAAGTCCATAAAATGACATCACTACTACTTCCTGGTTGTTTCACTTTCAATGAAACATTCTACAGCAATATTAAGTGCAATTTTGTTATATTTAATAGTGATGCATGATACAGATTTATTTTTTAGCCAATACTTATAACTAATTACCTGCTTCTCATGGCCGATACCAACAAGATAACCAATAATTTCCCATTTTTGTATTTTAAAAAGAAGCTCCTAACCTGTAGTTTATTCATACCTGAGAGCAATAAAGGCTAAAATGTAGTGAGCAAAGATGATTTAATATTCCAAAGCTCTAATAAGATTTGCTGTTAAAACTCACAGACTCTTCATTGTTAATTCAGTCAATGAAAGCAATTTGCCTCATATTATTGGCTCCATTCATGATTTATACATTCATTTTATTGTCAGGCTGATAATTTATCGGTCCAATATTTATTGTGCATACCTAATTTTTAATCAAGTTAGAATTTCAGTTTCATAAAATGTTTATTCTCATTCATTCATTTGTGTTCTATTTTCTTGGGATGTGTTAGAATTGTATAATTTGTGTTTTAGTTATCTGTACTTCACTTTCATCATTTATATATCTGAATTTCTAATCTGTAAATGGTTTACTTCCTGAACTGTAACATGACTAAGCTGCACTGCACTGAACTGAACACTGACACTCTATAACACTTTAAGATTGTTAGTGAGGCACTGTTTTATAACAACACTGTCAACTCATTTTTACACCATTATATGAATCAGTTTCCCATTCCACTGTTTGTACTTGTCAGTCTTCTTTGGGCCACTAGATGGCAGTGTTAGAAATAAAACTATCCATTGTGTAGGCAGGTGAGGTAAGGTGATCTGTGCTGAATGTATATTACATCTGCAGTAAAGTGGAGCACTTTGTCATCCATTACCAGCTACTGTCAGTAAAAATGAATTGACATGAAATAACAAATATTCATGATGGAATAGAAAATTATACAATAATATTCATTATAATACAATTAAAGGTTTGTAGAGGATAACAGCTTTACAACATCAGCATCAGGAGTTCACTGATTCATTGCTTACATTAAAATAAAAGTCCAAGAAACTTTTTACCAACATAGTCCCTGAACCTGTGAGCAGGCTGGGGGTGTGCGTGGTGATTAATTAGATCGATTAAGCGCTGATTATCACAGGTGTGTGTGTGTGTGTGTGTGTGTGCGTGTGCGCGCGCGCGTGCGGGCTCCTTGTGACTCAGCTGATCAGACTGGAGGATTGCAGCGGTCACTCATCTCAAAAGGAATTAGTCAGTAGCATTTCCGACCACAAGGAATCAGGATATTTGATGGAATTTGGAGAAGCTGCGTCAGAGATGTGATGTAAACGCACCCCCCCTGTGGTCGGTGTGTATCCAGGTACAGCTGCAGTCAGGAGGTTGCTAATAGCTACGACGGTAAGTGAGAGTTTAGTCCATTGATGCTTACATTTTGTGCATGAGTGACTTTACACTGATACCCTAGCTGTCCTGATGAATGACGGGTGGAGAACTAGCCTGATGTGCTGTTTCGTCCAAAGGTAGGTGCACCAACGACTGACTCCATTGCAAAATGTGAGGATTTAGTGTTGACTCGTTTACCGGTGGAGGCAGGTACATCGTTAAAACTGACTCAACACTTATTTGCGATCGACAGACTTCTATGGCAAATTCGGCATCCGTATGATACAGAAAGCACCACAATTTCAACTTTAGAATGTGTTGATGATGCTTGATGTTGCCCTGCGTGGTAGTGGTAGTGTGGTAAAATAAAGACAGCGAGCAATTTTAGCAATAATTGCTAAAAGTGCCGCTTCATTGTATTTACACTATGATGACGCAAAGGCGGAGATCTATATTTGCAGAGTAGCTTAAAGTATGTTCTGCCATACAGTATCGCTGCATCAAACCGCATTAAATTGGCAATTTTTTGAACGGAGTTTGGCGTCACCTCTTGCCTATTGCAGTAAACTACGTATTTCGTGGAAAAGTGATGTCGGTGTTCCTCTAAACATCCCAGGGAACAAGTTGACACGAATCGACATAACGTTTTCATATTTATATTTTTTATTGTGTGTGTGTATTTTTTATTTTGTTTTTAATACTGTAAAGGGCCAAAAGTGAATGCTGTCTTCTTCAAGGCGTTTCAGTTTTCAACCAGTAGCCTAACCGTTTGAGGAGGAATGTCGGGTTTATATCGCAGCCAGCAAAGTTCCATCCCCTCTGTACTGTTTTATCATCAGCAGTCTTGTTACTGTATATTTCAGTAGCAGATTTTAATTAAAATAAAAAACTTTTTTAGGGATTTTAAATGATTTTATGTTTCCATATCTGTATGCACAGGTGCAGTTGTGTGTTCAGGTGTGTGTCTTGGCTCTTTGGCACGCACTGTGCATGTGTGGACACTTATCAACTGCATCACCGGCCTACACTATATATGAGTGTTTGTATGTGGCTGTTGAGGCTTCACTTTACTGATGTCCACGGCTGCCTGCTGCCATTTCTGAGTGGCATTGTGCAGTAATGTCCGTGGTACTGCTTGTGGCATTGTGTGTCCATTGTGTGTGTCCATGCAGTGAAGTGTGCCGGCGTGTAATGGACATTTGTGCTGCAGCAGCATTCTGAGTGTTACATAACAGGTTGTCCTCTGCATCATCCTGCAGGCAGGGCTGCCCAGGATTAAATAAAGACTCAGTGCTTCTTGGAATGGTCGAGCGCTTTGTGTGCATGATACAAGGAGGCTCTTCCACTTCTTTGTCACATACTCTGAGCCCTGTGCTGAATGATAATTTCTATTCCGCAGAACAAGGTAATGGGGCGAACAATAACTCAACCCGTCACTTCATTCTAAGTGCTGATTTCTGCCTTTCAAAAAATAAAAAGTTTTAGACCTTTTTAAGTTGAGCAATAAACATTTTCTGTTGAGCCAAAAGACAAAGGGGTACTATTTCTTTCCAGTATTTAGTGGGGCTGCAACTAACAATTATTTTCATTATCAATTAACCTGCTGATTATTTCCACAATAAATCGATTAATTGTTTAGTCTATAAAATGTCAAATTGTAAGCATTTCCCAAAGCCCAAAGTGATGTCTTCAGATTTCTTCTTTTGTCCACCCAGCAGTCCAAAACGCAAATACAGTTTATATAATGTCATAAACTCCTTTACATATAAGAAGGTGGAACCAGTAAAATGTTTGATGTTTTTGTTTGAAAAATCACTAAAAGGATCAGTCAATTGTCAAAATTGTTGCCAACTAAGTTTCTTCTGATCCACTAATGGGTTGATCATTGCAGCTTGAGTCTTCATCATGGTGATATGCTTCTCAGTCTTCACGTGATCCATTTCATTCCTTGACAAACTACGGTACACTACCACGGCAGTTCCTGATGCTGGTGCATGTCTTGAATTGCTTATCACTGCAGCTGATACTACTGCAGTGCATGTCTTCACATGTTAGACTGGGAGTTAGGTGTTGATGGATATAATCAACTTTAAAGAGAGACATTAAGTCTACATCGACATTGAGTCCAGGAAGAAATGCTCCAACCAAGCAGTATTAACTTCTTAGTTAATCTTATTAAACTTGTTATTCTCTGAATGAGAAGAAACATTAACAGTCCTGGGTTATAACCATGAAAATGGGATCAGTTATTATGTGACTGGGTACCATGCCACCCAATCATATGATTACTTAAAGAATGAAACTTAATTAAAAGAATAGTATTAGCTTATTAGGTTTAAAATGGTCAAAATTAAAGACACAAAATCCATTCCATAAAGACTGCACGACCTAAACCTGAAGTGAAAAATGTTGGCAGAGAAGTGTGAATAAGGTAACACAATCTGCAACCTACAGTTGTCTGCATCGCCCATACTGAATTCCTTTAGTGAACAAAGTAGACCCACTCTTCTTAGTCACAGGATAAATTATTGTTGCCTATAATCAGTCCTCATATCTTTTGACTTCAGTCTCACATTGAATCCCACTGCTTAAAGGGCATCTAGGAATAGTCGCACACATTTTGTAAAAAAATAAAATAATCTTGCTCCACATTTTCTGCAAAATGTTTTCCAGCAGCTGAGCAGGTGAGATGTTTACGTCACGAACGCGTCAGAAACAGTTGTAACAGAAGAGGAAACAACAACAGACCCATTGTGAAAGAAGCGTCTGTAAAACGATGGATACATTATTTTGAGCGTCTCAACCTCTGCGAAATGACTCGTTTCACTGTCATAACATTTGGAAAGTCTAGAAGAGCAGCACAATTACATAATTTTTTCCCCATTCAAGTTAGCCGGGACGGTCGGCGATCCAGGTATTTTCACAGCTGGGAAGTCGAGCTTTTTAGGCTTCAAAACACCACTGAGCAGCTTTCATAGGAATGAATTGGGCTCCACTTCCAACACTGTGTCCAGTGATAAAACGTCCTTGGATAAATCACATCCCAAATTCCTTCTTTATTTACTCGCCACCACCGGATGTTGATAACACATCATCACTTTGCACGGCAAAATTTAACATGTTTACCCGGGTCTTAAGTTTAGATCAAAGCCAAGCCAAGGTGATAAAACCTGTCTACTGCAGAGTCAATTGACCCGGGTGCAGAGTGTGCACAGATCCAGAGTTGGATCTATACTCTAATTAAATTCTGTAGTTACAAGCCACTGTTTTGTAAGGTAGGGTCCAAAAGTCTGACCACTGCTCAAAATACTTCTATTTTGCATTTGTTTCAAATGTAAAACTATTTATTCATCACAAATGATAACGTCAGCTCAGTAGTTTGAGTACGAAATGTCCATGAATGTCAGAATATCTCAGTATTTCATTTGTCCACCTTTTGCTTTAATGACAGTATGCACTCAAGCTGCATGGACAATGTTCCACAAAGTTTCTTGTGATGTCACAGAATGTTTGGCTTTCTCAGTCTTCGAGAGCCCCCATAAATGTTGAATGGGGTTGAGGTCATGTGACTGTGGAGGACAGTCCATGACAGTCAGGAGGACTCCTTGGTCTTCTTTGGTCCTTAAGTGGTTCTGTGAAAGCCTTGAACTGTGTGTTGGCTCGTTATGCTGTTGCAGTATGAAACCTTCTCCTCAAAGATAGAACCAGAGGTCGGAGCATGAATGGAGTGGTGTTTCTCCTCAGTCAGGCTGGACTCAATTCTCTGCAGGAGTCTGAAAACAGTCCCAGACTTGAATCTTGGCACCACCAGGTTTCACTGTGGGTTTGAAACACTGTGGTATCATTCTCTCTCCTGTTCGTCTCCTCACATACACCCTCCTGTTACTGACACTAATCTATCACTGTGATTCATCAGTAAATAGGACTTTCTGAATCGTCCACTGTGGAACTCTGGTATTTCTTAGCCCACCTCAAGTGTTTGTCCTTGTTTCCCTCCTGAGAAGTGGTTTAGAAACTGCTGCTCGTCCTGAGACACTACAAGACGGCCTTCTGACAGGACCACTGCTGATTGGACTCGTGTTGTTTATTTAGTAAATTCTGTAACTGTGATGAACTTTTCTATCTCTCAGTGAACTGAGCTTGATGCATTGACGGTGTGCTGTGCTCACTTTGGCTCTGCCTCATCGTGCTTTGGATACAACTGATCCAGTTTCTGTACAGCATAATGGATGTACATGCACTGCTCCCTTAGAACCCTTTTGTCTAGTCAGGATTTGATGCTGAGAAAGACCCTCTCTGATTAGAATAACAATCTGACACTTTCACTTTCTGTTTCCTCAAACTTTCTGAATATTTCCAGGTTTATGTGACAATATTGGAGAATGTGGAGTTGGATCGCTGCTCTTATTAAATTCTGTAGCCTACATGCCACTGTTGATAAGCTAAAATGTCAGACAAATGATATTTGTAGATTTAGGCTGATTACACTGGTATATGCATAATACTCCTGCCTAGAGCAGCTTTAACATACCGTTGTTGCATATAAAATTTGAATCTTTCTGCCTCAGTCGCACTTTCTTCTGTCTACTGATTAACAGTAAGATTCATCAGTTGGTGTTCTGTCTTGCAGCTAACCCATTTTAATCCCGGCTTCTAGCATTAACAATACACTTTTATTGTGGCTCTTCTTAAAATATAGAATTTTCCTGTATGTGCAAACTGTTGTAGTCTCGTCACCTACTCTGGAGCACTTGCCTCATTGGCAGTAGAGCTGAGTGGTGCCAAGTTTCTACAAGTCTAATACAGCCACTCCTTGTTCAGGAGTGTGGTTGTGCGCTCAGATGAGGCTGTGCATGGAGAACTGTGTCTGTGAGAAAGTCATGATTGGCATTTTTGTGTGTGAATGTGTATGAGGTAATTGACTACCCTCCTCTGCCCAGACTTGTCATTGGGATGAACATAGTAACTTGTTGTGATTAATGGAGCTACTATCCACAAGAACGGACGAACAGAGCAACTCTTCACTCTTTGATGCCATTTACCCTTTTAACCGCACCCTAAACTTCCACACCAGTCTTCACCACACCAGTGACTGTTAACTGTCAATCAGGATGAGATGGTTCAAAGCGATCAGATCTGCACTGTCTCACAGAAAAACTTCTGCCCTGTAAGCATATAAGGAGCTTTTTAGTCACTTTCAGCTCATCATTTTGGTTTTATGACTTCTCATCAGCATAGTTGTCATACTCAGCAGGCTGCTGTATTCATCAAAAAGCTGTGATAAATATTCTGTCATAGCATACAAAGTTATTGACTGGCTGGTGAACACAGTGGAGCATTTAGCAACTAAAGAACCAGATACTAACCTTCAGGTGTTGTTGGGGAGAATATCTAATGCTCTGCTGGATGATCTAAGGTGGTGCCACAGACAGCTGCCTCGGTGTGTTGGTGAGCGTTGTTTTGTCTTGTTTTGTTTACAAACTCTGTCTTCTGCTGTGATACCTGGAGCTCTTTTACCAGAGAAGAGTTCATGAACATCAGGGGAACAACTTCAGCTGACTTGTTTCTGACTTTTCTTCTGTTCAACAGTGGAATTATTGGACATTCATTCAGTCCCCCGCGGGGGTACCGTCCTGCAGCAAAAATCCATATCCAAATCCGTAGTGCGAGCGGGTGTGAGGAAGACTCGCGTGCACGCAGGAGCGTGCCTCCAGGCAAATATAGTATAGTGACTGTTTAGGCTGTAAAAATGTACTAAATGACGTTGTTTCGAGTAAACTCTGGATGTCGCCACTTCAGGACACTTGGATTGCAGCAGACGAGCAGTATGGAGGAATATTACAAAGTTTTTGTATAGTTTTATGGACCTTTTCGTCTTAGACACCATTGACGCCCGTTATATGGATTTTTGCTGCAGGAGGGTACCCCCATGGGTCTCCAGCTGCACTTTGAGGAATAAGAAACTACACCGGACTTCTCATCAGCATGAGGGTGAGTCGATAATGACTGAATTTCGTTCAATAGTGAACTATTCCTTTAAGGCCACCGTCATTTGCAGTCTCCAGCAGTTGATCCTCTTCCAGCATGGACGTGCTCGATGCACCAGGCATGTTTACAAATGGGTCGCGGATCCATTCCTTCGCATTTCGTGGGTCATTTGTCATTGGGAAGTAATGCTCGAACTCTTTTGAAAGCAGAGATAGGTGATCTTGCACCAGGTGGGAGAATGAGGGCCCAGGCTCAGTCTCTTCCAAAATCCCTGCTAATGTTTGAAACATGTCAAATGTCCCTCTGTTCACCCGCCGTCCCCACAGCTCCAGTTTGGCATTGAATGCAGCCACTTTATCAGCCAACTTGAAGACAGTTGTCATTCTCCCTACATGTAGCTTTCTTTTTCTTGGCAGTCGTAGGCTCTTCTTCTGTCTCATCATTGGGCCTTTTCCCTTTTGCTAAGCAGCTATCCAAAGACGTTTGTTTTCTACTCATTTTGGTTAGCTTGACAGCTTAATTTTTTTGGTACAAGGTGACTGAGACAGGTATGTGTCAAGCGTCTCAAGAGGAAGAGACAGATGTTATTAAAAAAGAATCTGGTTTTTCAAAATAAACCTCTTTCAGAGTGTGATGGTCAATAAAACGGAAATTAAATAAATTATTTATTCTTTCTGTGCGGCCCGGAACCAAATGACCCCCTGACTGATACCGATCCGTGGCCCGGTGGTTGGGGACCACTGCTATAGACATCTTTGTACCTGCTTTGTTACAGAGATGTCTCTTTATGTTTATTTAAGGATCTCTGTTAGAAGCACATGGATGTGCCTCCATAGTCTTCCTGGGTAGAACATAAAATTCCATCCAGTAATCCAAACAGAAAGTACAAACTATTAAACATATGATAACAATTCCAACAAGCTAAGCAGATACACAAACAAGAGACATTAAGGATGAGGTGATAATAGGCTTGTCTACTGAAGTTAGCATGCTTCCCAGCTAGTGCAAGCCTATCCAGTCCTCGTAATACCACATCGTACCTTTTTAAAAGGCAATAGACTGATATAAGACACAAACGGACATTTGATAATACAGTGATGAAAAAGACACAAAAACAGGTGCTGACAAATTATCAAAAGAAGATTCAGTGAAGAGCAGTCACATTTCCCTGCCTAGGTCATTGTCAATTCTGTAACTAAGCAACTAACTACAGTACACAATCTGCTTCTGGTTTAGAATGGCAAGTGCATGCCCAGTGTACATGATAGTCCTTGAGATCTGTGTCTTCAGGTGTGTTGTATGGACAGAGATTATTTCTGAAACGGTGCTTAAACGCCCATCTGGATGGAGATTTCTTTTTTTTCTACCGGTTCCCATAAATTCCTGTGTTTGTGCTCCGAAATGCCAATTATCCAGCTGGGATCAATGCATGACGCTGATGTCCGTTTCCATCACCAAACATGAGTTTTGATCATCGGAACATTTAGATTTGACACAGTCTTACTGTTGGATTTCCTTCTTAGTTCCTGTTTGTTTCTACTTAGTTATTCAGTTTAGTAGGGAGACACAGCCTCACTCAATTATCTTTACATTTCATAGCTGTTGTTCAGTTGTTACAGCAGTAGTTTGGGAAGAATCATTTGAATTGTATTTTAAGCAAGAGACCTGAAAATCCAGATCCACCTGAGAAAAGAGCTGTGGTGTTTGTGAGAGCAGCCAGTGGTGCCAGTGCTCTCAATGAGACTGTTTATCATGACAGCTAGACACACACTCACACTTTTCCCTTCACACTTCCTGTGTCAGACAGGCAGGAACTGATTAGACTATCTATTTTAGTCTGAGTTTCCACAAAGACCAATGGCTGAGAGATGATGTTGTCTTCTGCCATCACTGCCAGCTTCACAGTAGAGTCACTACTTTGTGTACACACATCGCTGTCTCAGAGCGGTCGAGTTAAAGACTTGCTAAATTTTTGGAGCCATAACAACATTGATGACCAGGTGCTGCATCTAAACTGCTCCATAGCTTGTGTGTTTTCATATACATAATCACGTGCACACACACACACACAACATACAACACACACATGCAGAAACATGTCGGTCTTTAGAATACTATTCCTTGTGGACTTCTTTGTTCTTTCTAGTCAATAAAAGTAAATGTATTCTGTACTTGCCCTTCATTTGTCACTTACTGTAAGTATTTCCTTTATCAACCTTATCTGTGAAAGTGTGTGTATGTGGTGCATTTTTTGTACTCACATGTATTGTCCCTTGAGCCTTTACATGCTTCGAAAGCTTAAATATTCAGCCCATGCGACCCTCTTGGCTTCACTTGTGGAGTCCTTCAGGCCTTTTGAAGATCCAAAGTTAATCAGATTATTGTGTTAGTTCATTCCTGTCTGCACTGCTGTGAGAACATGTGGAGAAATGTTTAGATTCATAATGTAAAGTCCCATGGTGTGGCTCATAGAGACAGTTTGAAGCACACAGGACATTTTGAGCAACTGGAACACTAAAACTTTTTGTGTGTGTGGTTACAATAACCTGCACTGCATGTACATGTAGTTAAGCCTACACAGTTGCTGTTTTCTACTCACATGCACAGTCAAGTTGAAAGTGTTCAGTGTTTTCTTCTTTAAGCTGTAGCATGTGCTATGTAATGACTGCTGGGATTTAACTCACCTCAACATTGTCCTCGCAACTCTCACACACACTTGGCCCTGTCCCATATTTCACTGTACATTCATGGTTACATTGTAGGCATCGACTAATATGTTTTTATGATAGTTATTATAAATGTAGTGGTAGTAGTAGTAGTAGTAGTAGTAGTAGTAGTAGTAGTAGTAGTAGTAGTAGTAGTCAAGGAAACCAATAATCAACATACCAAGCAAGCTTTCTTGCTGTTTATTTTGTGGTGCTGCATGTTTTGAAGCCAAAGATGAGCCGCAGTCTATAACATTATAAATGTAGAGATTATATCTATAGATATCTATATATCTATATATCTATCTATATATATAGATCTATATATAGATATATATATCTATCTATCTATATATATCTATATATAGATATATAGATATATATATATAGATATAGATATATATAGATATAGACATATATAGATATATATATATATATATATATATATATATATATATATATATATATATATATATATATATATATATATATATAGATATATATATATATATATATAGATATATATATAGATATATATATAGATATATATAGATATATATATAGATATATATATATATATATATCTAGATATATATATATATATATATCTATATCTATATATATCTATATAGATATATCTATCTATATCTATATCTATCTATATAGATATATCTATCTATATCTATATCTATCTATCTATATCTATCTATCTATCTATCTATCTATACGTGATGAAGCAATATGAAAAACTCAGATGTGAAGATGATGTGGATATGGATGAAAAACAGATTTTAAATCCTGATGCTGATTTTTAGCTTCATGTTTACTGTCGTGTTTCAGAGCCTTGCCTATTGAAAACACTGAGTGCCAGTAATCACTTGTGAATGCAGTACAAGTCAGTGAGAGGAACCATAAGCCTATGTAGTGGTATTTAAGATTAAGAAAAATAGCTGGTGTGGGGCTGAATGTGTAGCCTAGCCAAGAAATCACATTTACACTTTTGAAATTCATCTTTCAAGTAGTTTTCATGAAGCGTACTCATTTAATTCAAAATTACTTGCAAAATTTTTTATCGAATCCCAAAAGGGGCCAGTGTCACAGTAAATGAGCTGCACCTCTGTAGCTGTCTCACTATTTATTCTTCTTAATGTTTTTTTTTGTTGTTCAGCTGAATTGTAAAGCTGCATTGATCCAATTGTTGGTGAGCAAGTGGAGAAAGACATAATATGTGCCATCATCACAAACCTTAGCTTTAATGAATAGAGTTATGGCTAAAGTGTTGGCTAACAGAGATCTGTACATGCCCAGAGAAAGCACCGCAGGCTTTGAAGACAAGTTTTGTAGTGGCCAAACCATGTGATTACATCGTCACGTGATGCACTGGGGCCCAAGAAGACTTTTTCCCATAAGCTTACATTGTGAAAGAAGCAGGTGTAAAATGGTGGATAAGGAGCATCACATCCCCCGTGAAGTGACTCATAATTTGAGCCATTCGGTCCAATAAAATTTGGAAAGTCTAGCAGAGCCGCAAGTTTAAATTATTTTATCCCTATTCATAGTAGCTCAGCGCTAAACTGGAAGTAAACCAGCTTGGTCAGCAAAAGTCTCCAGTGTGCACGCTCTATGGGCCCCACAACATGGAAGATCTGGGTCCTTTTTATAGCCGGGAAGTCGAGCCATTTTGGCTTCAAAATACCACTGAGCAGCTTTCATAGGAATTAGTGAGGCTCCACATCCGACAATGTGTACAAATTTTAATATAACGTCCTTAGGTCTGTAGTCACGTCTCACAGAAACGGAACAACTTCAACAATCATTTGGTACTGTGTTTATGGTCACCTCATGAATGTCAGTTCAATATTCACTCTCATTTTTAACTCTTTTTTTGAGCTTTACCAGCTCCTGAGAAAAAATGTGGCTCTATAGCCGTTAAATGTTTGACTTTTCTTTTTACAAGCTAGTTGCTAACCGTCTGTTTGGTGCTAAGCAATTAGCATACAGGGGTTATGCACGTATTTAGTTTCATGGGCAGTGATACTGATCCAGTGGTGTAAAGTAACTAGACTCACCTAGCCTAACGACCCACAGGGAGGCCGGTTTGGTCAACAACACGTGACCTTAATGACTCTGTAAGTTCATACCCACACAGGGTTTAAAGCCGGCAACTCCCCTTCAGTTAGTTAGAACTGAAGAAACCTCTTGGATGCCTATGATATAGCACTTAGTATTAACATGACCTGGATGAACCTTCATCAACATGTAATTTATTACCTTTACTCAAGTATTATACTTGGGTATATTAACTTTGAATGTATGCTATGTTATACTTCTATTCTACATTGAATGAAACAAAATGAATATTGTACTTAACTTGACTACATTTATTTAACTGCTCTTATTGATGAACATACAAATATAAGATCAGCTAATGATGCGTTGTTAGCGATTAAATGCCCAACATTCCTGCACAGGTGTTCTCAGTTCTCATGCTGATTACTCACGTTGGAGGACTAACAGAAGTGCTAGCTTATTTTCATCTGGTTTCACACATTTGCAACTTGTGTGTACAAATTACTATCTGAAGATAAAAATATAATCTTTTGGGACCTTGAAGGCTCCATATTTTACCACACTGAAGCAGGCCATTTAGCATGGCAAGTACCTGAGCCTACTTGCAATGCATTTGTCACTTCTTGCTGGTAATACTCATGTTCTTTAACTTGATGGTCTTAGATAGCCTTTTTAGCCAAGACACCAAACCAGACAGCAGTATTTCATGACCTGGAATTGAGACTCCACTATCAACTGTCTTTCTCGAGAACTGCTTACTTCCCCTTCAGTAAGGGATCTGAGTAGTTCCTCACAACTGGACTGAACTCTGCAGTAAATGTGCTCTAACATTAAAAACAATACTTAATGATTTTATCACAGTTAACCCTTTCACATCAACCAGATTCACTATGTTAAATATTGGTCTCAGTCATTCACTCACATCACAGTGAATGACATGAAGTCATCTTATTGGCTTTACTGGGCCAGTGGATTGCTCAATCATCCATGTTGGATCCAGTTATTTTCGATGGGGAGTTCTGCTGCAGGGTCTCAGCGGTGTGAGTGCTCACTTTAATTACACAATCAGTGTATTGCATCTCAGTTTGGCTGTCAAAAGGTTAAGAATTATTAATTTCTTATGTATACAAATGCAGTGATGCCTGGTTTTACAGTATAATACTGTTCTCGTTCTCCTTTAAATGACATTATTATTTTCCAGTCTGGATCTTATTATTGTGTAGGTGTGGCTCTTTATTTAGTGTTTTTTGTCCATTACTCCTATTGGATGTAGAAAAATTCAAAAAGACCATATTGTTCCAGAATTTGATTGTTGATCAATTGTAGTGTCTCAACCATAAGGTGTCCAGAGAATTCAGGCTTTTATTGTTCACTTTCCAGGCTGGTTCACTTTCCCCTGGTGTGGAACAAAAACTCCTTATGACTCTTCCAACTCCTCCACCACCCACACTGCACTGAAATTTTTAAACTGCTCGGTGATGGAGGCTGGTGCTACAACTGTCACATTTAAGCTACAGAGACTATTAAACCTCAAGCATTTCTTCTAGATCTTTTAAACTAGTGACCATCTTTGTCCCCTGTTGTAAAAACATGAGTACTCTTTATAAACTGAAATAGTGTGTGTGTGTGTGTGTGTGTGTGTGTCACAGAATCCAACCAAACTTTTGCTCCCTATCCATTTCTGTTTACAGCCATGCCAACAAAAAGCCCCCAGCCTGCATGCACCGACTCGTCAAAGGTCAAAAAAGTTAATTTGTGACCAGACCTCTTTTCACAGAATAGATTCTCCAGACAGCTCCTCACACTTTTAGAGTTACTGAATTAGTACAGGAAAGTGTGTGTGACAGTGTCTCCTCTGACCTTGTAAAGACCTGTCTTGAGTTTTAGCTGGTAAAACTGAAGACAGTTTAGCTGCAGATTGTAAGGATATAACATGTGTATGTAATCATTATTACTGTAAAAAAGTCCACCAATAGCAGTGTAGTGTTTGGATCAAAGCCTTTGCTAATCCACTGGTTTTATTCTTCAGTCTATTGGCAGGACATACATGACCAACTTGTAATCTTACTTGGATTGCGCCTCTCATTGGCTCACCAGTGCCTTCTCTACTCCTCCCTCTCCTCTCCATCAGATTGCATGGGTTACTTTTCCATTCCTCTCATTGCCCCTTTCTACTTCAGTCCAAAACCTCCCTCTCTGTTTCCCCCTCACACTCCTGCAGCCAATAACTGGGAGGGGGCCCAGTGCAGCTTTGCAACAGCCAACCCTTGGACCGACCATTACTGGCCCCTCCTACTTTTTGGGGGGTGGAGGGAGGACCAGGGTAAGGTTACCTGGCAGCCAGGCAGGCAGACACACACGCACACACTGCTCTATGTAAACAGACATGGGACTAACAATCCCCTCCCACACTAGACCTTGAGGGAGTTGTGTGTTTGTGTTGAGGAATTTTTCCCTTTTGCCATATTCATGTGCCAGAATCTCTCTCTCTCTCTCTCTCTCACTCTCTCACTCTCTCACTCTCTCACACTCACACTCACACTCACACTCACACTCACACACACACACACACACACACACACACACACACACACACACACACACGATTCTTGTTACTGCAGCACTGAGCAGCACGCTCGTGTTTCAGAACCAAAAAGGGAAGGTGTATCTCCCTTCCTCCCTCCCTCGACCCGTCTCCTCCCTCCCTCCCTCCCTCGACCATCGTCACAGCCTGCGTAGTCTTCACTCGCTTGTGCTCACACACACACTTACACACAGCCGTGATGGGATAAGATACAACGCATGAACGTGCAGTGCAGTGCAGTGCAGCGAGGGGTATGTGTGAGTGTGTGAGGAGGAGGATTGAGTGGGTATGTGTGTGAGGACAGCCAGCCAAGTGCATGTCAGTCTGAAGAGAGCAGTGCGAGTGAGCTGAAGGAGCTTCCATGATTTTTTGCTGGATGTTTTTTGCGGCAGTGCAGCCTGAGGAGACAGAAGAGTAAGTCTTGACTGTGGCACCCGTTATGCATGGGATCAACACGTGTGTGTGATTGTGTGTGTGCACTGGGTCATAGGTCCATGTACTTTGAGATGTTGGCTGGCGCAAAAAAAAAACAATCATTTAACATTAGCTTGTGTCATGGTGGATTATTTCCAGACACTTGGCTTAAACTAATTCTCTTCTATAGTCAGTAGTCTAATTATAATGGAACTACTACACTGTAGTAGTTACCCATGTTGTAAATAGGACTACATTTGGACGTTAGGTTGATTTTTCAAGTATTCAAACTTTTGCCTATAGCAAAGACTTACCATGTTTGAGAATGTGCTGAGACATCCTGCAAGTTTCTGTGAAGTTGAGGACAAACAAAATTGGGTTTTTAATTAAGATAATAACGAGCCGATGCCAAATTGATGGTTTGGTTGTAAAGATACAAAGCAGTCCTACAGTCTTTCCTCTGTAGTCTTTGAAGATGGAGGGTTAGATGGTTTCCAGATGCTTTGTTGAGATGATTGTAATGTAACTAAATCCCCTCACAATGTATGTACAGTCCAAGCATTGTTTCACTGAACTGCATGTGGTGGGTTTGCAGTTTTCTTTATGTTAAACTACATTTAAACAGAGGCCCACGCAGAGCTGAATTAAACGCTTATAATGATAATAAGTTCATAATTATTTATAAAGTCCTTTATTACTAATGAAGCGATGGTTGAGAACTAAGAAAACCATTTAGCAAACTGACTTGTCTTTTTGACAATAAAATGCATTTTAATGTTGAGGTCGTCTCAACATCTTTCTTTAAAGGCATACATTAACTTGGAAAATGTAATCATGTGATTGTATGAAACAATTGAGTGTCAAATGGACAGCAGTCACAATGACCTTGAGTATATTATGGGACAAAGTGACCTATGGTATCTTTTCTCACTCTAACATCAGTTAGTTGCTTCAGATCCTCGGTGGAGCTATTTGTAATCAGTGATGGATTAATAACATAGAGGATGACATAACCTGCTAAGGATGAAGTTGAGCAGCCAGAGCCGAGGCGTCGCTGTTCGCAGAGGAGGCTCAGTCTGTATAAACAGGATCATTCAGCTTTTGGAAAGCAGTGATATATATCTAACAAGTCACACAGAGGCAGAGGGATGCCTCACAGGAGCAGTGTAGAAACACTGAGATATGAATGATGATTGGTCTTGAAACCAAAAACTTTTTTGAAGGAGCTGCCAGTTGAGGTTGAGCACCTCAATTGGCAGGTGATGATGTTCTGCAGTACATTATCGCCTGTTACAGGAATTTTGGATCACAAGCTAACGCCATGGTATATCTCAGACTGTGTGAACATTTCTGATCATGCGCACGTGTTCTGATCCATGTTTTTCAATGATGGGAAACTCTTTGGAGAGCAGTACTAGTACTGGATGAGTTTGAACAAATAAATAAATATATTTTCACTTTGATTTGAATAAATATATTTTCACTTTGCGAGATAAGATGTTTGGCCTTGGCAAAATAAATGCTATACATCTTAATATCCAGTAGATGGCAGTAAAGTTCAGTCGTGACAAAACGGTAATCCTCTGGGGTAGCACACACATGAAGTTGTTCAAACTTCGAACAGAAAGCAGACGTTATTGAGCACTTGGTGACAGTAGTTTAATGGGAGAAATGGTACAATTGTAACAATGCTTTTTTCTATAGATCTATATATAGAAGGGTGCCCTTCTAGCCCTTCTAGTTAGAGTTGTGTCCTAGTAATGAGGGATGTGAAGAATGACTGACTGACCCATCATAAGTCTGTGTTCTACTACACCTTATCGCAAGTGTTAATTTTTTTGATTGGTAGCCATTTCTATTCTGGATAGAAGTATAGGCTGTCCTAGTTAACATATCCTCTTGTGTATCTGTAGCTAATAGGCTACAGTCCAAATGAATCCTGGTCCACTGTCATGTATCCAGGTATTGATCTGTTAAGACAGTAGTGGTGTCAGAGCTGGAGAGAGACAGCTAGCTGCTTATATAACCGCTCGATCTACACTACGCTGATAACCTCAGGACCAGTCCTGATTGGACTCGCAGCCAGCCACCCTGATTTGTGTTTCATTTAGTGCCTTTTGTTGCACTCTGCACACTGCTCTGTCCCTTAGGGTCGCGCTCCTTACTCTGTAGCGCTGTGTCTTTCTTTTTCCAACAGTGACTCATCATATTTTGTACAGTTTCTGACAATCATTGATCTCTATATCATTATCCTCCTGCAAGCTCTCGAGCATCGTAACTGTTCCAGTGCTGTCTGTTGCATCTTCAGCTGCTTTACAGACATAAGGGAGCATCACAAATGTCAAATGCATGAGTATAAAAAGACTTTAATGACTTATTATTTTTTTGTATCTTACCAACTCAGTTCTTCAACCATCCTCACTGTAGAATCATGGGGAGGTAGACTTGTGTGTGTGTGTGTGTGTGTGTGTGTTTGTGCATGTGTTTCCTTTGCGTCACACACACACGCATCCAGTCAGCAATGTCAATATACAACCTCAATCAGTGTTTGTCACGTCAGAATGAATGGCAGATGCATGCACACATGCTCTCATTAGAAAACACACACACACACCTTAACAGCTGAATGACACAAGCTAGTTATTAAGTCACAGAGTCACGCTCATCTTTCTCAGAATGACTAAGCAGTCTTTTTATTTCTATGGCAACCACTTTTGCTGCATTGGAGGTGTCCTCTAAGTGTGATGCAGTGAGAGGCTGATGGTAACTTCAACTGCTGTCTTTCAGTAGCCCTGCTACTGTGTGTGTGTGTGTGTGTGTTTCATAACTAGCTTTGTTATCATCCCTGTATGTGTCGTGTTGATTGTCTGACTGCAGAGATGTGTCATGTGTGTGTGTGCAGTGATAGTGGCTCTGTTTGTGTGTTGCTGTAATGTGATGCAGTTGTGTTGCTCGCCAAGTGTTTCTATGAGGAAAAGGTGAGCCTGCTGCGTCCTGCCTGCTAACAAGCTCCCCGGTTGGCTGTGAGCCCCAGTGAAACAAAAACCATCAGCACAGACTCTGCATTCTCTTACATCATGAATTAATCAAATGGAGTCAGATGAATTGAGCACATAGCTTCAGTGGATTTTCTTCAAAATCTGAAATGATGGACATGTGTCTGCATTGGGAAACAGAATCATTGGACTGTCATAATTAATTTACAAACTGTTTCCATTTTAGATGATCTCAAACAGTTGAATTGAGATGGCTTATGTAATGTGAAACCACTTGTTTTAGTGCAGTTGTGTTTGAGGTGCTCTGGTCCCATATGGTGGATACTTCAGAAGCTTGATTGGGTATTGTTGCCTCTGCCATTGCAGAGCTGACAATGATTAGACTGTTGTGCTGTTGCCAATAGGACTGACACCAACAGTGAAGAAGCTCACACCCTAAAACACAGTGACGGCTCACCTGAGGCCCAGGACCTGTCCTTCCTGGAACAGTTTTTGTTGAGAGTGTGTTTTATGGGGGTTATTACAAAGTAAAGGTACTTTGAGGAAGTTCAGCAAAGTGTTTGTGCTTTGTTGCAGCGAATGTGATGGTTTAACTGAGCAGTTAACAGAAAATATCTATGTCTTCTTGTGGCAGTGTCACAGATAAACAAGAGTGTTGGCATATTGAAGCCATATCAAGTGGACACTGGAACTCTGATCACAGTTGTAATTAAAGTATTAAAACTCGATCAGAGTGTTCTCAGTCAGTATTAAATGACACCATCACTGAGGTACAGAGAGGAAACAAGACTATTTTACTGTATACTGTATGTGCAGTACATACTGTATAAATGGAAGAATGACTTGGTATTTAGCTCCAATGCAAAGACTTCCAAATATTCAAACATCTGGTAAAAGATGAATATTATTTGGTATTATCAGCTTATGTCCAGTCACCAATCTGTGTGCTAATCCACCTGTGTAGTTCTTGAACACTTCCATAATGATCAGCTGAAAACAATGGAGTTGACTGTTGGTCACAAGGAAACTGGCTTTTCGTGCAGTCAGCTGTGGCTGGCACAGGCCACTCTGAGATTGATTACTGCTTTGTTGTACGTGTACACACACACACACACACACACACTCATGCCCTCATTATACTTTACATAATTGTAACCTACCTACCTCTAACCTGCAAATGTTAATGACAATGTTAAAGGAATAGTTCACTCTAAAACAAAATTCAGTCATTATCGACTTACCCACATGCTGATGAGATCTCCGGTGTAGTTTGTTATTCCTCAAAGTGCAGCTGGAGACCCGCGGGGCTACCCTCCGGCAGGAATAATCCATATAACGAGCGTCAATTGTGCCCGAGAGGAAAAGTTCCATAAAACTACACAAAAACTTTGTAATATTCCTCCATACTGCTCGTCCGCTGCAATCCAAGTGTCCTGAAGTGGCGACATCCAGAGTTTACTCAAAACGACGTCATTTAGTACATTTTTACAGCCTAAACAGTCACTATACTATATTTGCCTGGAGGCACGCTCCGCATTCACGCGAGTCTCCCTCACAGCCGATTGCACTACGGAAGCCACGCCAGACAAGATGAATGAGACTCGCGATAGATACACACCGGTATTTACATCCTGCTGTGAGCGACCGAGCAACACAAACACAAGAGGGATCTGCCTGCACTAGTGATGTGAAACATTGACACTCACAGCAGGATGTAAATACCAGTGTGTAGCTATCGCGACTGAGGCTGTAAACGTGTGTATAATATGTAAGAATTCTGTTGTGCACTGACATTATCCCAAATGTTTCAAACAATGTGTGCAATATGTAAGAATTTCAGTTGAAAGGTTTAAAAAATTAGGTAAAATTATCAACAGAATGTGAAAAAATAAGTATTTCGACATTGTATTGTATATTTTTAGTGTATTTATTGTGTTGTAGAGATATCTATGAAGTTAGCATGCTAACCAACTCCTGTGCTAACGGTGTGAGCATTAACACTCCCCTGGTATTCTGAGCTCCCAGTCCAGACCACTAGCTGCACTGCTAACTGAGCTAGCTAGCTAACGGGAGATGCAGTTAGCAGCAGTTAGTGGTTACTCTGGTGACGTGCCGACCCCTATTTGCTTTTAGTATGAATTCAATAAATGGCCAATTCTTACATATTGCATCTTTTAAACAACAGCACACACCGAGGGTGTGTGGGTGTGTGTGTCTGTGTGTTTAAATTCAGGTCAACCTCTGACTAGGCTCAGCACTCCCCAGAGACTCTGGTTCTCTCTCTTCTTTTTCCCCCTCTTCTCTCTGTAATGTTAGGTTCATGAGTAGTACATTTCCCCTCCAACTCCAGTCAGCAGTCAAGTGTTTGGTAGTTACACATTGGCTTCATTATGCAGCCTCTGAGGTTGCCACTTGGTCATACAGTAGTTTGTACTAGATTGCACAACAAAACATATTTTTTCTTTGCCAACCTGAACAGGAGGTTTGATGAAAAAATCTGAATAGCAGAACAGGAGCTATATTGAGATGTGAGTACCATAAATGGTTTATTTTTTACAATTTAATGTAATGTATGTATTAAATTTTAGTAAGGCTTGTGAATATCTGATAACTTGAATGACTTGCCCCTGCGAAAGTATTCTCAAATGAGTCTTTGAATAACAGTAAACTAGATAAGAGAGTGATGTAGGAAGACAGCTAAGTGATTACAGAGGTTAGAAAAACAAAATGCTGTGGTCTTCAGAGGTCACTGGAGGAAAAGAATGTGTTGCTGATTAGAGTGGAAAGTTAGTGGTAAGAACAGAGGTATGATGTGTGCAGAGATTAGGAGAGTGTAAGTGTAAATGAAAAAGAGAAATGAGTTTCAGGTCCTCATATTAAAATATTTGTTTATTAGTCCCTCTGGACTCCGTTTCCATTCCATCACCTCCATGTGTGTATCGTTATGTAACAGTAATAAATGATGAGTTAACCAAGTCCTCCTCCCCCCACTTCAGCTACAAGGCTTGTTGTTCAGGTCCAGTTGAGAGCGAGGGCTTCCTCCTTCATGGTACTTTTACTTTGTTTAATGATTAGGAAAAAGTGACATCATGATCTGCTGTCCCTGCGAACAAAACAAACACCCCCTTCAGAGCTTCAGAGCCATATGATGTAATATGGTATCTTCAGGGGGGATTACATGTCAGGCAGACCAACGGAGATGTTTTTTGGGAAGTGTCACTTTTGAGCTTTTGTGAATATTTAATACATATTGTGCAGCATTGTTTCTATTCACAAAGTTTTCTTTCACTCTAATCAGGTAGATTCTTCTCAGTTTGAGAACAGTGTCTGAGGCTTAATCAAGAGGAAATTGTGTCCTTTTTAACTGCTTATGACAGTCTCAGTTCAATGAATTTAATGAATTTAATTCCTCTATATAACCTACAAAAGCCAACAAGAACAGATTTGCTACTTCTATATAGTAATTCTTAATGCCTGTCAGCGGATCAGTGAGTGTTGAGGGGTGTCACAGTTTGAAGAAATTAGGTCACTAGTGGAGACTAGCTTCAGTAGCAAGACGCGGAATGTAGGGTGGACACGAAGAGAAGCAAGTAACTTGAGACGAACAGCCATGGGATTAATGATCTTAACCACCTCAAAAGGGCCGATAAACAGGGGAGCCAGCTTTGAGGAATCCACCTGGAGCGGCAAGTCCCAGCACGAGAGCCATACCTTCTGGCTAGGCCGATATTGGGGAGCAGGAGTGCGCCGAACGTCCGCCAGGCATTGGTTGCGCTGAGAGGAACAAGTCAGGGCGGCATGTGTGGTTCTCCAGACATGAGCCTGAACAGAGGGAACGGCCACTTCCACCTCTTGAGTAGGGAATAGTGGGGGTTGAAAACCGTGAGCCGCCATGAAGGATGTCATACTTGTGGCTGAACTGGTGAGTGAGTTACGCAAATATTCTATCCGGCGGAGGAAGGAGCACCAGGAGGAGGGGTGTCAGGAGGTCACACAGCAGTGAGCAGCTTCCAGATCCTGATTAGCCCGTTCTGTCTGCCCGTTGGGCTGGGGGTGGTATCCGGACATGAGGCTGGAGGCAGTGCCTAGCGCTTTGCAGAAGGCCTATCACACCTGAGAGGCGAACTGGAGTCCTCGATCTGACACAATGTCGACAGGGATTCCATAGAGCCGAAACACATGGAGGACGAGAAGCTGAATGGTCTAAGGGCAGAGGGCAATTTTAGTAAGGGGACAAAATAGACAGACTTGGAGAAACGGTCAGTGATGATGAGGATGACTGTGTCACCATCTGAAGAAGGTAATCCGGTGACGAAATCCACTGCAACATGGGACCAGGGACGACTGGGCAAAGGCAGAGGGTGGAGGAGATCAGCAGGGGGACTATGAGAGCCCTTAGTACAGGCACAAACAGAGCAGGCTGCCACAAACTCCTTGACATCCTTTAGAAAGACCGGTCCACGAGAAGTGTTGACGGAGGATTAGTTGTGTTCGTTGAACTCCAGGATGACAGGTGTCCCCACTGAAGAACTTGTCAACGAACAGTCTCGGGCATGAACAGGCGGTTGGCTGGACTGCGTTGATGGAGGATGGCCCCCACACCAGAGTCAGAGGCGTCAAGCTCCACCATAAACTGCAACTCTGGATCAGGATGCTTGAGAACAGGGGCGTTGGTGAACAGTCCTTTGAGAAGTGCTCTTAGAAATGCTGATTCAGCCTCTGGAGTCCAGGTGAAGGAGGTACTGGTGGAGGTTCGCTGGGTGAGGGGAGCGGCAACTCTGCTGTAGTCATGAATAAATCTCCGGTAGAAATTTGCAAACCCAAGGAAGCGTTGAAGCTGTCACCTTGAAGCTGATGTGGGCCACTCCTCCACAGCTCTTATTTTAGCGGGGTCCGGTTCGAGCTGCACCTGAGCCACCACATATCCCAGGAAGTCGACTGCTGATGTGTTAAACTTGCATTTCTCTGGCTTGACAAACAGTTTGTTCTCCAGTAGCCTTTGTAAAACCAGCCATACCTGCTGAGTGCGTTCCTCCGTGGAGTTTGAGAAGATTAGGATGTCATCTAAGTAGACAAACACAAAGAGATTTAGCATGTCCTGAAGAATGTCATTGATTAAAGCCTGGAAAACAGCAGGGGCGTTGGATAAGCCAAAGGGCATCACAAGGTACTTGAAGTGGCCTAGGGGTGTGTTGAACGCCATCTTCCACTTGTTGCCCTCCCGAATACGGACTAGGTGGTAGGTGTTACAGAGATGGGCGTGAGGCTTAAAGGAGGGGTCAATGAGGGGAAGAGGATACTTGTTTTATTACTGTAATGTCATTTAGGCCACGATAGTCAATGTAGGGGCATAGGGTCTTATCCTTCTCCATGGAAAAAAGCCAGCATCCAGAGGAGAGGAAGATGGTCTGAGCAGTCCAGCAGTTAAAGAGTCGTTGACATACTTCTCCATGGACTCTCTGGGTGTGACAAGTTGAAAAGACAGCTGGAAGGAAGTGGGGTTGAGAAGAGCTGGGAATGGCACAGTCGAATGGCAAGGCTAGCTCCTTGCTAAAATCACTGGTGAGGTTGTGATACTCTGGTGGTGCTTGAGATAGGTCTGGAGAAGTAGGTGGAGAAGGAGCTGGGGTCCTGGAGCTAGGTGCAGCGGAATGAAGGACAGTGAGAGTGGCAAAAGACGCTCTAGCTAGAGATGGAAGCAGAGGACCAGTCTATGTGGGGACTGTGGAGTTTGAGCCAAAGGAGACCAAGAAACATGGGGGAGGTAACAGTTGAATTTGCTCTCGAGGATTACCAGAGATGATTAGTGTAACAGGGACGTTGTGATGGGAGACTTTAGCCAGTATTTTACCGTCTAGGGCATTCACTGTCTGAGGCACAACAGGAATAGATGCTTGTTCAACCACAGCAGAATCGATGAACTGTCATCTGCACTGGAATCCACTAATACATTGATAGGCAGGGACTCGCATGACCACTGGAGGGAGGCAGGGAGGTTGATGCAGTTAAGAGAGCTGGTTGAAGAAGTGCTCTGGTTCACCAGTGTGCTCTATCATTGGCGAGCCCAGCCTTTTGGCATAGATGGGCAGGTGGCAAGAAAGTGTCCAGGCTGACCACAGTAGATGCAGAGCTCAAAAGTGGTCACAGGGGGGTTACTCACAGATGCAGGCGTGGAAGGGATGGATGAGGGTAATTGAGAAGAAAGTTGGCTGAGTGCTGAGCAGATTTAAGGTGAATTTTAAGCGACAGGCAGGTAAAGGAGGTGAGCTCTGGCTCAGGCTGGTGGCTCTGCTGGAGGTGGAGGAGGGAACTCACAGTTGTGCTGGTTGTATGCTCACAGAGTCCAAGGAGTGCAGAGTGGCAGAGGTGCTGGAGGCTGGGTGGTGTTTGGCCAAGGAGCTGATCCTGGAGTTGTCCATTCACTGGGGTAGTGGAGAAAAGGCAAAGTTAGATCACAGGTAAAACTAACTGGAGTTTTATTATACTGTTTTTCCACCAAAAATTAGCGGGTCTACACAGGTTTTTGAAAGCGGGTGAACCCGCTAAAAATAGCCTATTGACCCAATTCCCACTTCCTGCAGGTAAGGTAGCCCATCACAAATGGACAGAAGCGAAAACGACAATAGACCCATTGTGAAAGAAGCGTCTGTAAAACAGTAGATAAATTCTTTTGAGCGTCGCAACCTCTGTGAAATGACTCGCTTCACTATCATAATTTGAGCCAGGGTTACACTAGAATCACAGAGTTGACTATGTACCAAGTAGAGTTGGTGAAATTATCTGGCAGCGTGCAGAGAGGAGACCAGTGTATAAGAGCAGGCGCTGATTACTCCAATGTGCTGTAGGTGTGTGAAGCGGCAACAGCTCCAGCCAGCAGAAAACCACGCTCAGCCTTTCCGAGCACCTCTGAAACACAAATGCAACCACGAAAAACAGGCCACACCACAGTCCAAATATTACAATTTCTTTCTCTCACTCATTTTTGAAACAAATACATGCATGACCAGGTCAAGATCTTAAGGACATGAGGTGGTGGCGCCTGTAGCACTTTTGTCCACCAGGGCACTAGAATCACCAAAAACCAAAGTTTCTTGTAGCAGCTTTAACTAGAAACATAAACTGTTTGTATTGCACTTTGTTGTGTTGCTATACCAGGTCTTTTTTGGAAATCTTTTTGGTAAAATTGTGAATATCACTTGGTAAACGAAGGAAGTGAAAGAAAAAGAATGTAAATGATCTTTTCTTTGCATCAACCGCTGGGAGATCCAACATTTTCTAATTACATAGGCCTTAAAGTAATGTCTTTGTTACAGGTCGTGTTCTCTTATTTCAAATTTGCAAATCTGCAGTTGGTAAAAAAAAAAAAAACATCCTGTAACATTTCTAAACACATCTGTTTTTATATTCTGACTAAAAATAATGTCACAGCTTACTAGGGACACTATGTGTATTTGCATTTGTTAAATCAAATGGAGGTAATCCTTATACTACCTTTTATTATGTACAAAACAAACACATCCTTATGTGTACTCACACAGAACTGGTGGAACTGAGTATTAAACGTTTTTTCCCCAGTGTTGAGGAAATAATCAGTGTTTCAAGATGGATTAAAAGACCCAGGAATTGTAAAAAGGCTGGCTGGTTATTAGGCCTCATATTATAGTTGCTGTGTTTTGCCTCTTTAATCTTGTGTTCACTTGTGTCACTCTCTTCCCCTTCATGTTTTTCCTCTTCCACTCCATCCAGCTCTGGGCAGAACCTGCTTGACAAGCATGTCTTAATGCATAGCAGGGTCCGACCGCTCAACAATAGTCATTAAACTTGTGGATTAGCCTCGTTATTCACTTCACGCTCACGCACACACACGCTCAGTCACAGTGAGGCCCCAGAGGGTCGATGGTGAGACTAACAGGAATGGATGAAACGTTTGGTTGGTGAAGGGCAGTTCAGGGCTTTGAGCCAGAGAAAGTCAGTTCAGCTGAAGAGGCTTCATGTCAGAGGAAGCGGGCTGCTCACTCCGCCTGACAAGAATGTAGGACAGCCTTCCACTGAGTGCCTTTCTGTCTTTTTCTTTTAGTCTCTCTACAAGATAAAAAGAAACGTTGTTGGAATGTGATTATTGAGCTGGAGTATTAGAATAATGAGTCTATACTAGAGTCACGTACATGTGAGGGACTGTGCACTGAAAATTGCCCTGAAAAAACATAAACCAAAATGTTGATGAAGGTTCTCAGGTCATGGTGATTCTAAGTGCTGTATTGTAGGCAACTGGACAGTTAGTTCTAACTAACTGGAGGAGAGTTGCAGGCTTTTAAACTCTGTGGGAGTGTCCTTACAGAGTCGTTAAGGACACGTGTGAGCTCTGAGTTTCAGAGTCTTTAGGGCCACTTGTGGGTCGTTGACCCAACCGGCCTTCATGTGGGTTGCTAGTTCTAGGTTAGCCCAGGTGTGAATGGTTGTTAAAGGAATAGTTCACTCTAGAACGAAATTCAGTCATAATCGACTCACCCTCATGCTGATGAGAAGTCTGGTGTAGTTTCTTATTCCTCAAAGTGCAGCTGGAGACCCGCGGGGGTACCCTCCCGCAGCAAAAATCCATATAACGGGCATCAATGGTGCCCGAGACGAAAAGGTCCATAAAACTACACAAAAACTTTGTAATATTCCTCCATACTGCCCATCCGCTGCAATCCAAGTGTCCTGAAGTGGCGACATCCAGAGTTTACTCGAAACAACGTCATTTAGTACATTTTTCTAGCCTAAACAGTCACTATACTATATCTGCCTGGAGGCACGCTCCCACGTGCACGCGAGTCTTCCTAGATAGATAGATACACACCAGTATTTACATCCAGCTGTGAGCGACCGAGCGACACACAAACACAAGAGGGATCTGCCTGCACTTGTGATTTGAAACTTTGAAACTCACAGCTGCACTTTGAGGAATAATAAACTACACCGGACTTCTCATCAGCATGAGGGTGAGTCGATAATGACTGAATTTCGTTCTAGAGTGAACTATTCCTTTAAGCTTTCTGGGGAGAGATCTCGGTACAGCATTGTCGTAGGCAATTTCCATTAAGATGTGTGTTTGAACAGCGATGTTCCTAGACTGTCTGAAATGTCCCAGTGGATGTCAGAGGGCAGCTGCCGTCTGATTTCCTGACAAAATATTTCTCATAGATGGGACGGACCAGCTCACCTGGAAGGAATTCATCTCTATCGTTATGAAGTGGTAGTCCACAAGCTCCTCAGTTGTTTTGCCTGCATTTTGCCATTGTCGCCTGGCCAAGTCAGTCTATTTGAAAATCTGTACATTGGGGTGTTTTCAGAGGACCAAATGTGAGCTGCAACTGTTGCATATACAGTATTTTTGTGTAGGTTTTTTGGGGTGCGAATATCAAAAAATGGGGAATTAGTAGCTTGGTGAGCAGGAGGTAGGCAGCTGTTGGGCCAAGTAAGTTTGTCTCCAGAGGATGATTTGCTGCAATTCCCTGTGGTCACCTGTCAGCAAGATGTACCTGTGACATGTCTGATTTTTCTATTGGTGGTTCTGTTTTAGTAGTGGCATCATTGTTCAATTCTAACCAACCCTATAAAAGCACATCAATATGAACATTTTGCCCACAGAGTGGTGTAGTAAAGAGTCATAAAACCTCAGTAAACATCAGTTAGCATTTTTGCACTTCCGGTTCCCTCGTCTCAAAGTCAGTGGGTTTTTTGAATTGTTTTTTTTGGTTAAATGGCTGAAATAAGATCTGTGGTTACCACAGACTGAAGATATTTTCACATTTTGTTCTCCAACATAAAATACATCATTAAATGTCCCAGTATTTAATTATAAAGTGCCTACTGTCGGTGACAATAAACATCATCACAGCGAGAGCAACATCTACTCACTAGTCCATCTTTACAGGCCGACTGTACTTACAAACTATTCTAACTCTAACTTTACAACTTGTACATTGATCAGTTTATAGAAAACCTGTATAGTAATTGTGTAGTAAGACACTTAGTGGTGGTGACGTTTAACATCATGTGACCATGATGTAGTCTGTTTATAGCCTAACATTAACTTTTTACTGCTAGAGATTTAATTCATGCTTAAAAAACCACAAAAGTGGTGTTCATCTGCGAAGATTAACACAGATTATTTTCTGCAGTAATCCAAAATGCAATGCAATGCAAAAATTCCACAGGCTTTTTGAGGAGGGAACCAGGGAGGTGCTAACTTCTGATTTCAATTCTAAATCAAGAATCAATCGAAATGAGCATAGACTTTAATTATTGAAAATATGAAGAGAAATGTTTAAAATTGAATCAAGTCATAGTTTAAAATCATGTGACTCAGGCTGTCTGTTCTCTGATAGACAAGAAGTGAAGCTGACAACAGCAGCAGGCTGTGTGTAGGTTGGTCTGCATGGAGTGACGGTGTTGATGTATATTTGATGAAGCCAAGCTGACCTCATAAATCTGATACCCACCTGGTGAACTGCCAGTTTGTCTCAGGCCTGTTTCAAAGTAGATATAATCTAGTGACATAATCATGCTCTCTGCTTACGTACATAAATGAGAGAAATTCTTGTCTTGAATGGTACTGCCTGTGTTAACCCTGTAATCAATCCAACGGTTGAACTAATTGAACTGTTGAACTAGTTGAACTGATGATGTCACTCGGTTTGTCTCTCTGATTTGCCCCAACCCTCCTCATACATTATGGATTAGTGCAGAGGTAGACTGTATGCATTATGTAGCGGGGGAGAGTCTGACTATTGTGTAAGACTGTAGAGGTATTATTGCCTCAAAATGTGACTTAAGTTCTTCTGGATCCTGATATAGACGCACACAGAAAGGTATAATAGTGTTTAACTTCCGAAGCTGTAATTAATGTTGATGTCACGAGGGTGTGTATGGATAGGTGTTCCAGGTAACTCTGGCCCTCTAAAAACACGTTTTGATACGAGAATGATTGAGTTTCAGTGAGGTTATAGTAGTTGAAGGCTTTTACTGTGTCCTCTCTATCTGTCTACCTGGAAGTGAGTCAACTCTCTGTGTGGCACAGGGGCCCTGTCGTCATTACTGGATAATAGAGATGGAGCAGCGTTCTGGATCTGAACGCCTTTATTTAGCTGCTCCTCTCTTTTGTCTTTGTCCCTGACCCACATACACACACACACATCACACACACATCACACACACATCACACACATCACACACATCACACACACACACACACACACACACACACACACACACACACACACACACACACACACACACACACACACACACACACACACATCAGCCTTGTCATCAGCCTTGTAGTTGCAGTTATGCACCAAACTTCTTACTTTTAGCCTGCAGATGGCAGCATTTCTTCACTCTGGACCATCAGCGTGCACACTGGGTTGTTTCAGTAGTAACAGACTACTTTTAACAGTAGTCTGTTACTATTACTACTATTTTAACAGTTAAAATAATCACACTGTTTTATAAAAAAATTGAGATTTAACACTTGCAGCTGATATATCTCTAAGGAGATATACTGTAGATATTGTGAAAAGGTTAACACTTCTTACTTGAGTTTAAAATGTTCTTTTAAATGTCTTTCATTTGACAATGTCTTTCTTCTTCTTGATGTTTTTCAGATGTTTTCAGCAGCAGAGACCTAAAAATGTGGAATCTTGTCTTCAAGTGAAATGCGAGGTTCATGGCCCTGAAATGTATATTTGTCTAAATTACAGTTCTGTGCTTGACAAGGACATGATGACTTACAGCCCTTCTGGAAAAACTGCTGAAGTTTTGTGCAGTGATTGAAAATATATAAGTGGATGGACTGCAATTCTGTGACAACCCAGAGATATTATCAAATATGGATGTAGAAATCTAATGAAAAACAAAAACTGCAAAGACAGCTCTATGGTGAGTGTATTGACAATCTATTTAATGTCAATATAAAGAGTAAAAAGAGGATTAAAGCTGTAAAGAGTACTGTTAATAGTTCATCTTCAGAGAGCAAATGGCCAAGTAAAAGCCTGTACATCAGGTCAGAAG
The DNA here is from genome assembly GCF_040436345.1 of Pagrus major. Classification (NCBI taxonomy): domain Eukaryota; kingdom Metazoa; phylum Chordata; class Actinopteri; order Spariformes; family Sparidae; genus Pagrus; species Pagrus major. The sequence goes on along the minus strand of NC_133215.1, from coordinate 34,928,215 downwards.
ACAGCGAGTGACCCAGAGATGAGTGTTTCTCAGCCCAGTGAGGGTTTCCCTGTCAGGGGGAAAAGTGGATCCACCATGAGGCTTCCTCTTCACAGTGCAGGAGACCACAATGGGAACGCTTTCCCAATTTCCTCTTCCTCCTCCTCTTCTTCCTCCTCCTCCTGTCTGGGGGAGTCTTCTCCTGAGTCCCTGCGGAGTCTGAGCAGCCTCAGTGGCGGCCGGACTGACAGCCCACTGGACTATGACATGCTTGAGGTCACCCTGATGACGACCGTGATCACCAAAACGGATGAAATGACTGATGTCGTCATTTCAAAATGGGTTCCAGAGGAGGAAAGTAAACAGGATGACAATGATGACGTCTCAGTGGGAAAGATAGCAACAGAGCTAACAGAATCCAACGACAACTCTGTGTCTCTTTACCTGGATGCCAGCAGTGGTGAATACCACCAGGACACCTGGAACGACAACGACAACCTGACACTGGCCCTGTCCCTGACCACAAACAATGGTAGCCATGGCAATAATGATGACCTCAGCAGTGGAAGTGGTAATGTGAGAAGACACGGCGCCTCAACACCAGATTCGGACGCAACAGAAATCCCTGCTGATGATGACGATGATGATGATGAAGAGGAGGCTTTGTTTCTGTCTGTGAGCTCTGAATTGGGTGTGCAGAGGAGCAGCGTGACTCGCATGAGCTCACCCAGACAGTCCAATGACAGCTTCATGAGCCCAGGTAACCCTGCTGTGCCCACTGAGCTCAAGGCAGAGGGGGCTGTGGCTCTGAGTGTAGCCGATGATGAGAGGTCTGAGCTGGTGTTAGAGAGCCAGACAGAGCCTCCTGCTCCTGAGGACCTGAGTGAAACCACCCAGATCTCATCTCCTCCTCCTACCAATCCAGCTCATGATGCTACAGAGGTCACATCTCCTCCACTTGAGGAGGTTGAAAGATGTGCAGTTGGCCCCAAACCTCCCATCAGTCAGCCAGCCAGAGCAGTAAAAACAAAATCAGCCACTGCTCCGTCAGTTGTGTCCACAGCCATCAAGACGTCTGGTCTGGAGCCAAAGAGAGTTTCCAAAGTGGACCTAAAAAATGTCAAGGCTAAAGTTGGATCACGGTCCACCCCGTCTCCACCTAAAACACCTAGTCAGGTACTGTAGAGTCACTGAAAATAATAAATGTACCAATTATTGTACAACTGTCTTCTGTCTAACATTTGTTCTTCTTCTACTCAGCAAATCAAATCTGCTCCAGCCAATGGAAAGAGAGCTGTACCCAGGAAGGAGGAAGGACAGACTGCTGATGGGGGTAAAAAACAAAGACCGCCTGCAGGTCCAGTCAAAGTGGCTGTGGTACTGAGAGCCATCAGAGGAAAGAGCAGCAACCTCAGAACCAACCACAAGACGGCAGCCAGTGACAATGCTCAGGTGGAGAAGAAGAGTGTTGCCATGTGTCCAACACTCTCCACTTCGACCAGCTCTCTGGGCTCTGAGGTGATTGATGAAGGACCCCTGGTCTCTCCTAGGAAGGCTGTCCAGGCAGTGCCTGATAAAAATGAAACAAGTGCATGTGTGGAGACTTCACATCCAAGTGACGCTCATGAAGAGTGTGCTGAGGACCAGAGGGAGAGTGCTGGAAAGGCTTCAATGATGGAGGCTGTGATGGAGAATCCAGGGAATCCTAGCAGGGTGAGTACTATGAGCATGTTCAGGTGTGTTTAATCTGAGCATCTCTTCCTCAGAGCTGTGTGGTCAATCACAGTTGCCATATTAATATAATAATATAATATATAATTATGTCATTTTTTTGATCAGTGCCAGCAAGGATCCAGAAACAGTTGTGGCTTGAGATACAGGTTATGCAACATAACCATTGTGAAACAGATAAGTGTTGCCAACTGCTGGGATACATGATCTGTGATATGACCTGCTGGTTCAGGAGTCACAGGGTTTATTGGGTATGTAAGGCTAGAGAAGAGAGAACTTTGAGTAAAATCAAAGTGTGAATGAGCACAGGTCGTTATAATTTTGAAATTCTTGATTTGCAGCTAAGTGGAAAATATCAGTAATGATAAACCGGGCATACTGGAGTTTAACATTGTCATTAACATTTGCAGGTTAGAGGTAGGTAGGTTACAATTACGTAAAGTATAATGAGGGAGTGTTACGTGTGTGTGTGTGTGTGTGTGTGGTTTCTGTCTATGGTATGTGTTTTAAAGATCCACTGAGCCAGCGACAGGTTTAAAACCTGCCCCAGCATATTCTCTCATAGGCAGCCTCTGGGGTTGTACCAGCACAGGGTGTGTTTAGAACAGGTTCACTGTCTGTGCGTCTCACACACACACACACACACACACACACACACACACACACACACACACACACACACACACACACACATATAGTAACCTATATGTGTTAGAAACAAATGTGTGTAAAAACTGCTGTAGAAAACAGGCTGTGTTCAAGATCATATTTTCATTAAATGACCATCATCAACAATTCATTTCTTCTCCTCTACCTCATTGAGTTATTCACACTGATTATCCTCAGTGCTTATTCTATCTTTGATGATTTTAGGATGTTGCCATCCATAATACTATGAGATGTCCATATGATTTAAATAGATCTACTTTAACCTCTAACTTTGTTAATGATATTTACAGAAATGGTGTTATACACGTGCATTAATGTTCACCCTACATCCATCCATGTATTACCACACAGAGCATCATTCAGGCTCAGTCCAGCTGCCAGCTAGCATGTCAACACATGATTTTGTGTGTATTGGTATGCTGCAGTAATCCATGGGCTCAGCCTCTTGGCTCAGCTGAGGAGTCGTGGAGCCTATAAGCTACAAGATCCTTCTGAAATGTTTCATCTTTTCTCAACAGGCCCCGTGTCTGTAGCTCTGACATTTTAGGTGTCAGGGTGAAGGTGATAGGGCAGTCGGCTTTTGAACAAAAGCGCCTCAGGGTTTTTATCTGAGGGTCCTGACCTAAGTTGACATTAGGATGGATTTGGGAAAGTCCTCTAACTTTTTTTGTTCTCTTTCCTGAGTTGTTGCCTGCTCTATTAGGACAAATATCTGAGCAATGACACCAGCATTAGTTTCTATAAGTTGAGTCTTTTGGTCTGAAAACACTGAAACAGACGCCAGACCCTCATCCACAAACTCACTCCATGTGTGCCGGTGTTTATAGAGGGGTGGGGGAGGGGGTGTGACAGAGAGAGAAGAAAATTGGCCTGGTCAGAGTCGGGATTCTCGGGGGGAATGTACAACACAATAGCAACTTTTTTTTTTACCCCTCTTGTGGTTGCAGCACACTCCCAATTGTCCCTCCTCCCTCTCTTTCCTTCTCTCTCTTTTCCTCCTCCCCCTCGGTCTAACACAGTCTCTCCTTCACTCCTCCCCTCTGCTCCTTCACTGCCTCCCTCACTTCCCCCAATCCACATTTCTGACTCTGAGCGGGGAATGGCTAACACCATGGTCTCGGTGCGCAGCTCCGAGCTGGGGCCCCTCGGGTGGGACGCCGTCACTAAACGTCAGCTCTTCCTACAGAAAGTCTCCTCCAAGCTGGGACCCACTGCCAGGCAGCAGGGCAGAGGTATCAGAGTGGATAAGGGGCCCTCAGGACCGGCTCCACCTCCAGGGTCAGGGACTGGACTTTCAGGACAGGGGAGCCCCAGGCCCAGACAAGCCCACAGCGCTGGCTCCACATTGAGAGAGGATGGACAGAGTGCTGTAGGAGGATCTCCAACAAGAGCGAGGCAGAGCCAAACTCAGTGCCAGGGTGAGTCGGAATGGGTTCTGTATGTCAGACATGAGCTGTAACAGCACACACACGTTTACTTCATGTAAACACACAGCAGCACGCTGCACATGGACTGTATGTCTGCTCCACTCAACAACACACTTCTCTGCTCGCCTGTCAGCAACACACACACACAACACTGTGTGTGTGTGTGTGTGTGTGTGTGTGTGTGTGTGTGTGTGTGTGTGTGTGTGTGTGTGTGTGTGTGTGTGTGTGTGTGTGTGTGTGTGTGTGTGTGTGTGTGTGTGTGTGTGTGTGTGTGTGTGTGTGTGTGTGTGTGTGTGTGTGTTGGAAGGAAAACTGCAGCAGACTCAGGAAATGAGCAGGCTGACACTGCAGAGCTGCGAGTTAAAATGCCTTCCACATACCACCACATTGCACACACACACTCAGACACATACTGTTGTGTGATTTCCACACTTTGTCACACACAGTGAGCAAGTTGCTGATGGACAGGCATGTACTGTTACTGTTTCTCTCTCTCTCTCTCTCTCTCTCCCTCTGTGTGTGTGTGTGTGTAGCTATTGAACGAGGTTCTTGTCATGTCAGTGTGTTTCAACTGCAGTGTTACGAGAGCAGAACTCCTTTTAATTTTTTGTCTTTAATCTCTGTCTGCATTTACACTGCAGTTCACTAACTACTTCTGGTGGACACTTGGCTGTGCGTGTGTGTGTGTGTGCGCGCGTGCGCATGTGTTCTAATTATACCCTGTACCTCCCTGTTTGTCTTCAGAGGAAGTTAAAGGAGAAATGGATGATGTTTTTCTCTTTAATTCTTTCAGGACTTCTCTGTCGTTTTTCTTTTTTCTCTCAAGGAAATTTCAAGTGTGTGCGCGCGCGCGTGTGTGTGTGTGTCCCCGCGTGTGTGTGCGCACGATGCAAAGTGATTTAGGTTGACGGTAAAATGGAGATGGCTGCTGGCATCATGGCAGTCACATCCTGACATTACAGCCGGCAGTCTGTGTGTGTGTGTGTGTGTGTGTGTGTGTGTGTGTGTGTGTGTGTGTGTGTGTGTGTGTGTGTGTGTGTGTGTGTGTGTGTGTGTGTGTGTGTGTGTGTGTGTGTGTGTGTGTGTGTGTGTGTGTGTGTGAGAAACACTGTTGAGACATTCAACTTAAACATGGTGTCCCCTGTCGGCTGTCCAATGGCCTGTAAGTCATCTATTGTGTGTGTCTGTCTCTGTGTGTGTGTGTGTGTGTGTGTGTAACTTGATGCTTGTTTTCCATAATCACTGAACTACAGTGTGTCATTTCCATGCTTTTGGAATGCCTGTGTGTATGTTTGTGTGTGGATGAGAGCTATGTGTGTTCGTGTGTGTAAAACCAGATGTTTCTCACATTCTGATGGACAAAAGCCTGTCTGTCCTCTTTGCTGATACGCAGGAACAAACGGACGCCTCTTGACCGCAGACTGAGATCACCATCAATGGATTCCTTTGAGTCTGCATTGGGCCATTTTGAATTTGACTTGATTACTTCATTACAAATCTTTTCCTTTAGTTTGTCTAGCATTTTCATGTGCTCAGATTGTGTCTCTGTATTTAGATAGAAACACTGTAAACACTTAAATCTGCTTGTGAGATGAAAGATTTCATGAGGTCAGTGTAGGGCCAGGTCCTGCTTTAGCATGACGGCACCTTTCATTAGATTTCCCCCTTTGTTTACTATCAGTGAACTGCTAAACATGCATAACTTCACCGCTGAATGTGTCCTGTGGCCACATGGACGCTGCAGTGTGTGGTTGTCTTTCTTGTTTGACTCTTGAGATCAAAGGTCCTATTTGTAAGAAAAGTTTATTTTTGAGTCTCATTCCCAACTCGTCAAATACTGAGGCATTGGCATTGCGACCATCCCAACCTACCATCACTAGACATCAGTATTTGATGAGTTGAGAATGAAACTCAAAATTCAACTTTTCTTACAAATAAGTGTAGATTTTGTCACTCAACCATTTACTGCTGTGGAGTACCTTAGGCACAACATTTTTTATGTTATCAATACTATATCATTGTAGGTAGCAGAGGGATGACGTCTCGGAACAGGAGACACATTTGTTCAGAAGGCCTGAGGCCTGAGGGAGACAGTTTTTTTTATTGCCATGACGTCTCAAAAAAAAAACTATTATGATCCACAGACAGTAAACAACCAGTTTTCTTTCTAGCTGCTATTATTAGTGGTGAATACAGTACAGACAGTAGTGATAACTTAATAATGTAGAGTTTACTGTTATATATTAACATAACATAACGTAACATATTTCAGCCATATCAAAGACTCCAATGTTTGCATGCTTGGCTCATAATCTTGTATATCTTACATTCCTGCTGACCACCATGACTTTGATGACAGTTTTTCCAAACTGTCCAGCAGCCGTTGATATCGGTTCATGCTGATGTAGTACGATCAACAGAGATATTAACTAAGGTAGATAAATTCTCATAATTTCTTGTTAGTGTCTGGAGTCATGCAGTTGAGAGCAGGGTCTGCTGACGATAAAAATCACCATCTTGTTAGTACCTTGTGCTCCTAGGAGGCTCAGACAACCGACATCTGAGTCGGCTGTTAAAGCATTTAAAAGCTCTGCTTTTGGAAAATAAAACCCAGCAGAATAACAATTTGCAAACATTGTCCTGAAAGAGAAATGTGAATTTGTTAGTTTCTGATTTTAAACTATTATTTGGTCTAAATTGGCACCAATTTATAGATTGTTTGTGGGTTTATAGTTGGAACTAAGTTTAAGTCCAGGATCTCAGAAGGAATGTAGAAAATGTCTGGACTGGTGCCGTCAGACAATTATGTATACATGTGTGTTTCTGTGTATCGGCAGTAGGCACGAGGCAGGTCTGTAGTGAGCCAGCTCTTACCTAACATTGATTTCTAAGGTAAGAGAATGCAGCTGCTCTCTCTGCCTGGTTTTTCATCAGAACTGAAACCAAATGAAGCCAGATGTTTCCTGCTGGCTTAAGTCACAGTACAAGTTTTACTGCCGCTCTAACTTGGCCAACAGAGACTCTGTGTGTGTGTGTGTGTGTGTGTGTGTGTGTGTGTGTGTGTGTGTTTTAATGTGAGGTAATGTAATGTAATTGCGGTGAACACATGTAAACCTTTTTCCCTCTCTTTATAACAAGCCCTGTTTTTTCACAGTCCTTTGAGCCTCTTCCTGTCTTTCTCTCTTGTGCCAGGCGGAACTCATGTTTATAGAAAGTCAGTGAAAGTTTGAACGATCTCTGTGGATAAATGAGACTGTTGAAGTGTATAATAGGATACAGCACAACATCAGAAATAACACTGAGCCAAGGGCGAAACTTTAGTTTCAGAAGTGGGGGGGACACAAGTAGGAATGGCGAAATTTGTGCGCACATAGTGCGCTCGATTTCTGCCTGCATAGAGCTTAAATCATGCCATTTCTATTTAGGCCTACTATTTTGTCATTAACCATACTGCCAGTGGCGGAGCGTGGGTCTCAGCACAGAGAGGGCCGAGCATTCTCGATGGGCCCTTGTGATAGTTATTTAAACATTGCATTTATTCAATTATTTAAACATGCCAGTCACACTAAATATTTCTGCAGAAGACAATGCCACAGATCACCCCCTCTGACACACACACACACACACACACACACACACACACACACACACACACACACACACACAGACAGGTCACTGTCTGAGTCTGTGGCTACCATGTCTAAGCCATGTCGCTACCATGTTAATTGTAGACTGTCTGTGTCCTTTTAATGTTTATGTTGTAACAAAGACATGGTAGCTACTGACTCAGACAGACATCAACCTGCTTGAGCTTTCCGCACCATAGACAGTGTCGGTCACAGACTGACAGTCAGTCAGACACAAATCAACTCAACTCAGTAACCAATCACACAACTCAGTAACCAATCACACAAGCAGCTCCATGGCTCCATGTTGTCCCTGTGTGATGTTCAGGACAGGTGAGGACAGTCTGAGGACAGAGAGCTCTGAGGTTGAAGTTTATAATTATGAAATGCACCGTGACACTGTGACAGGTCTGTACGTCTTGACCACATGTCAGCTGTTCAGCTGTAGTAGAGGAAACTCCGCTGTTCTCAGATCCACCGCGAGGAGCGCTTTTTTTTATTTTTATTTTTTTTAATTTAGCTCCGGTAGCGACCCGGCTGAAATACGTGAGGATGCGCGGATCCTGTGTATTTATCAAAGCTTGGTCACCGTGCTGAGGCACCGGGTTGGTTTGAGCTGCGTTCATGAAGTTAGAGGCTACTTTCAAACTCGTTACTCACTGGTCGTCGGCGTTTTAGCGATCGTACAGCCTGAGGCCAGTATACAACAGGTTACAGTGTTGCTGTCTCTTTTCGCCTCCTCTCTCCTTGTGTGATCAGTGCGCTGCACACACGTTTTAAACAGAGATGGCTAAGCGCCTGGTTTAACATATTAGTTAGCTAACGTCAGCTACAATAGTGTATAGAGTAACGTTAGAAATACCAGTAATGACTAACCAACCCACATTTTCTTTCTTTCTTTTTAGTCCCGTTCCAAATAACTTTAAGTTGAGCTGTCGGCTCCTTTCCATCTTTTTGCTGCTGTGCCGCGTCCTGTCTGTGTCTTTGATTGAGCACATAGTGAGAGGGGGGGGGGGGGGGGGCTTCCGCGCGGTCAGTACGTGCAGGGCTTCTTGTTGTTTTGCAATTGCAATTACAGCCTGTGCCTACTGTACAAACTGTGAAAAGTGGGGGGGACAAAAACATGATTTTGAAAAGTGGGGGGGACATGTCCCCCCTGTCCCCAGTGGAAATTGCGCCCTTGCACTGAGCAAATGGTTGGTCATAAATACAAAAGGAACATGCCTGGGTACAGATGTATGAAATTAATTTACAGACACATGCAGGATGCACAAAGTAACTACAGTCCGTCTGTGTGAATGAACCCATTCATGATGGACTGTGTGTTTAGATTGGTTTAAGAATGGGCATGAAGATTCCTCATGTTTAATATTAGACAAGTTTAACCTCATGCTTCAGACTACGGCTGTCACATCACATTTTCACTGGGCAATTACCGTGGCCAAAAGAATTCACAATAGCGATATTGTTGTGATAAATATAGAAATAAATAAAAAATGCTCTGTCAAGTTCATATTAACTTTGTTTATTGTGTGTTTTGTCTGTTTTTTTGTCAAATGAATAACATTTGTTTTACGAGTGTAGGGAGGTGGAGAGAGAGTCTGTGTAACCTGTCATTTCAACATGATTTTGTACAGCAGTAGTAAATCAATGAGTAGCAGCCACAAACCAGCTAGCTAGCAGTTAACTGTTAATGCAGCCTTTTCTTTGTCTTTTTCTGTTGTATGGCAGTTTGCAACCAGTATTAAAGCACATTATCGCCACCTGTTATAACAGAGAACAGAAAGAAACAAATTATTTACACTATCATATGTGTTCTATTAACACAATATCGATATTTCATTTTTTGAATATCATGGTTATTATCTCTACCGGTTATTGACGACAACCCTACTTCAGATAGAGGAGCTGTGATTTGGGGTCCTGTTTGTACGTGATAGTATTTAGTCTGTTGTCTTAGGACTACCAAGTCTTGTATGGTCACAAATTTCACATGTTTTCTGTCAAATTTAAGAAATGGACAGTGTGTTAGATCTTTTTAATAAATAAATGTTTGGGACTAAGCTGTTGATTTTGAGATTTAAAAGAGAAAAATAATAAAGTAAAACCAGCTGTTCTTGGACATGGACTGTCCCCATGGATGAGGTGGTCCTGTGCTCACTGTCTTTATTTGAGAAGACAAATGAGACCAGGAGAGTTGGGTGATTTATGACCCGCTTTCTTTCTGTTCTCACTCTGAGTTCATAAGAGAGGAGGGAGGTGATGTGTGTGGATAATAACGGATAATAACAGCAACAATGATGATAATAAAGTTGATGTTTTTAAGTATTTAATAATCAGAAATGTAGAAAGAACAGGCTAGGCTCCCCACAGAGATACTGTCTAAAGCATTATGAGAAATCAACAGCACTGAATAGTGAAAACCATTCGAATGATCCAGTGTTCAAATATTACAGAAGACTGTCTCCTCTGTGATCACATCAGTGGTCATTGGTGTCCATCCACAAAATAATGCATCACTCACAGGCCTGAGGAATAACACTGTAGCACCGTGTCCATCCCTGACAGCAGTCATGATGTCGTCAGGACAAGCAGGACTGCTGGGGTCTCCCTGTTCAGCTGGAGATCAGGCTGCTGGATGTCATAAAAAACCCTGTCTCTGCCAGGTTGATCAGACAGTATTAGACTCTTAGCTTTGGAAAACAAGTTTAGAAATGTTCCTAAATATACAATGAGTGAGATTTGTGAATAAGATTATGTGAAATGGTTGTCAGTGGTTTTGACAGCTGCAGACAGTCGCAAGGTATTTGGTGATGTGGATATGGAGTACAGAGAGGGGCCATTAGGTTAGGTAGCAGCATCAGCACAAAATGTTGGAGCTGTAGAGGTTGGTGGAGCTTCATCAAGGACACTTGAAATACTTCCCTGTGTTGTCAGTAAGAGCAAAGCAGAGATCTCTTATTGTTTGTCACTTAACATTTCGTTCCTCTCTCAATGCTATTTCTTTGTGTTGCGGTCTTCATGTCCCTGGTCTGGTGTGAAGAGGAGGGCGTCATAGCTCTCAAGGGAGTTCAGTCTCCTTTGGTTTTAGGAAAGAATGTGTGATTCAGTCCACAAAAATGAAGCAAGTTTGAGACATTGTGTTTCACATTTCCATAACTATAGAACTACAGTGAGTGCTCCCCCCCTACATCCTTTGGATACCAACAAAAGAGCCGCTCTGTAATTTTTGAGTTCCAAATTCAGCATTTTGAATTGCTTGTTTTATGTTAAGTGGGGTCCAAAAGTCTGCGACCACATTGAAAATCTCCAATATTGTCACCTGAACCTGGAAATAATCAGAAGGTTTGAGGATTCAGAAAGTAAATGAAGTGTCAGCAGTCAAGCTATTATTCTATTCAGGAAGTGTAAACACTGTACAGAAACTGCATCAGTTGTATCCTAACCACGAGGGGGCAGAGCCAAAGTGAGCACAGCACACTGTCAGGAGATCAATGCATCAAGCTCAGTTCACTGAGAGATAGAAAAGCAACTTCATCACAGATACAGAATTCACTAATACCCCTTTTCCACTGGTCAAAAATCCCACATAAACCCGCTAAGATCAGGCTTTAGTGTGCAATGAGAATGTGTAAACTCAGCATTTACACATTATTTTTATCACCTCGGCTCAGCTGTGATCTAAACGTAAGTCCCAGGTAAACAGGCTGCGCTTTTTTAAAAACCTGTGTAGACCCAAGTCCAATCAGCAGTGGTCCTGTCAGAAGGCCGTCTTGTGGTGTCTCAGGACGAGCAGCAGTTTCTAAACCACTTCTCAGGAGGGACATGAGGACAAACACTTGAGGGGGGGCTAAGAAATACCAGAGTTCCACAGTGGATGATGCAGAAAGTCCTATTTACTGATGAATCACAGTGATAGATTAGTGTCAGTTACAGGAGGGTGTATGTGAGGAGACAAACTGGAGAGAATAACTAGGAATACTGTCAGATCATGCTGGGAGAACACGAGTCAGCAGGTTTTACACTAACTTGTGGAGTCCATGCAGCTCTAGAGCATGCTGTCATTAAAGCAAAAGGGGGACAAACCTAACACTGAGATATTCTGTCATTCATGGACAGTTTTCAAAGATTCTACTTTTCATTCAAACTGTTGATCTGATAGTATCATAATAAAAAAAATAGTAGTACATTTAAAGGAAATGCAACATAAAAGAGTTTTGACCAGATTCTGCTGTATATAATAAATGTAGCCAGTTTTTCTTCAGTTTGCAGATGTAACTAATGCAAACAAACCTCTGACCACATAAGAAAACTAACTTGACCTGTCAAACCATTTGAGAGTCATAGCAGGTTCTGGTCCTGAGGTTTAATTTGTGGTGCAAGCCTTTTTTAATAGATTCTGTTCTGTAAGCCGTCAATTTTCTGACACTGAATTTTGATAGAAATGTATTTATTTTGCTATAATTTGGACAACCATTGACTTGACACTTATTTGTCACTAAACAGATTGAACACACACACACACACACACACACACACACACACACACACACACACACAGAAGCATGCACATATGTTTCATGCAATGCATGGAATAGAGACCGTGGTAGCGTAATTGTTACCAGGCATGCCACATGGCCTACGCAACAATGCTGGTTCTATTACAGCGGGCAACTTTCTAGACTGTAAAGCTTATCATGTATTTTCTCTCTCTCTCAGGTATCCCCAAACCTCGCACCACGTCAGAGCGAGCCTTGGCTGCCCAGGGTACTGCAACTTTCAACTCCAAACCGGTAGCCAATCAGCAGCCAGCATCAGGGTCGGCCGGACGACCCACGGCACCCGCCGCATCAAAACTTCCTGTTAAGGGATTACCCACAAGCCTCAGTTCCTCGTCCCTGGGAAGCAACGAGAACAATGGAGCCACGAACAAAGGTTAGGAGGAGCAGAGTGTGTGTATGTTACTGACACACACACACACACACACACACACACACACACACACACACACACACACACACACTCACACACACTCCTTCTCAGATTCCCTAGGGTGAGCGACATAACAGAGAGAAAGGAAAAGACTGTATATTGGAGAGACTGTGTGTGTGTGTGTGTGTGTGTGTGTGTGTGTGTGTGTGTGTGTGTGTGTGTGTGTGTGTGTGTGTGTGTGTGTGTGTGTGTGTGTGTGTGTGTGTGTGTGTGTGTGTGTGTGTGTGTGTGTGTGTGTGTGTGTGAAGAAGAGGAAGTTAAGTCAGCAGTGATGGGGAAACCGCACCAAAATAAACACCTCTGATGATGCAGTGTATATGTGAGAGAGACAGAGAGTGCAGCAGAGATCTTTGTATTATGTTTCTCTAGTGAACTGGTATGTGGACATGATATGTTTTATGTACTAGTAGATGCTTAAGATAAAGATTTGTACATCACCCAGTTGAGTGTGTAACACATCTACATGTGTCTGTGCCTCAGAATCAAGTGCTGGCATATCATGGCTTCATCCTAATCATCTTTAATATACAGTCAATCAGTCATTCTCAGCTCAGACTAACATGTGTCCGTCTTCAAACACACAAATATTAAGGCAGCTGACAGGTTGTTAACCAGTTCACCTACACTGAAACTGTTACGTCCCCATAAAGCCGGGGCGACGAAATCAACAAAAACACGCAACTTCAGAACAAGAAAGATGCCGTTGTCCGCTTATATGCTCTGGCTCTCGCAGAGCACAACAGCTGTCGACTGTCCACTTGCACCCACAGCGCTTTTAACATCACCAGGCCTAAATGGTGAGTGGGATCAGGTGTGCACCTCCACTTGCAGGCAAGGAGGAGGGGGAGGAAGAGGGCAGTACCTGAGGGAAAACAAGACCACAGAACACAACCACACCCGCAGCACTATGGCCGTAACAGAAACACGTACTGTACGTTACTGTTAAATAAAACTAATCTGTATGAAGCTTCAGACACATAAGACACATCAATGAACCATCATTTGTAATGTTGTGATGGAACCTTCCTATTATAGTCATCATATCATGTTAGAGGGGATTATATAATGTTTGTGAGTGAGGATGATTGTGCTGCAGCTGACTTTAAGAATTGGACTAAATGTAGTAAAAAAAAGTGAGTTTTTGTTTGAAGGCACAAAGTCTGTTTTTTTTGTTTTTTTCTCATTTGGCCTCCCAGCCTTGCTGTTTATAGGCTCTACAAAGCCCTAGCCATCCTCCTAAACATAGACTGAAGACAGAGATGTGGTCAGAAAAAAAGGTACTTGGAGTCTCACAGAATTATTGACATTTCCTTCTGTAGTGAGATGTGATAAAAAGTGGGACTTCAGTTAACAGCTCTACAGTTTTTCCCACTCACACAGTAATAGTAATGGTTACATATCACTGTGTTGTTATGGCAACCAGATCACATTTGAGATTCCCAGTTCCCATGGTAATATTTAGCTTCTGTATCTAGTGGTATCAGAGATGAGCATCAGTGTGGTTCACCTCCACACAGTTGGTTTTATGTGTTCTGTCATGTTAGAAACACAATTTAGTAATGACTCATTAATTACGTGTGTATGTGATGTGTCTATTGTTTATGATGTGTCTATTGAAAGTAATGGTTGAGACTCAAACTCTGAGGGCATTACAGAAGACTGTACGCATGGAAAACAGGAATCCACCAGTATGTCAGTCTTTCAGTCAAACTCGGATCTGGTCTACCAGTGTCATCTGAAAATACAGTTTCTATGTTCTATAATGACATACAGATACATTTGGCGGCACTCACCCAATACCAGTTTTATTTTTTAGTATGTACAAATAAGACACAATACGCTCGACTCAAGTAATAACTTAATAACTTGTATGCGGGGTGCTGATTCCCTCTTGTAGTGAATGGGCAAAAAGAAAAATTAAGGACAGCGCTCCCTGTGCTGTCATTGACTTTTATTTCATTTTTTAGTATGTAAATGGTTAATATTAAAAAATAAAAACACACTAACATCAAATAATTTCCCTGCAGATGTGTAAGTGAGACACACTGCCTGTGCTGTTGGTTCAACTCCACAAACCTGATCTGTGCTCTGCATCATGCACTGCCACAGTGTTGGTTTTCTGCAAGTCCGTTTTGAATTGCTTAGGATATATGAATAAAAAATTGCATAGAAACAGCCAATCTGCTCACTGATAGTCTGATTTGCTTATGTAGGTCTTATAGAGGCAACAGTACTAAATTGAGAGTGTTAAATTTAAAAGTTAGATGTAGTACGTTTAACATTACCCAACCCCTTCACACATCCTTGCATGCATGCACGCACGCACGTGCACAGATATGATCTTTTCCAACATGGACAATGTTGATGTCATCCTAAAATCTCTCATCATCACAGCAGCTGCTGTAGTAATATGTTTGAACAGATAAGATGCTATGAACTTTGAGTCTCTGTCCTTGGCATCCCAACAACATACACACTGATAAAGCCCACATGCTTTCATTTCTGTCATGCCTCGTTAGTACAAATGGAGCAAACTAACTACCCCAGACAGAGAACAGCCATGACATAACTGCCTAAACAGTCTCCTAATCCAATCTCTGTAAAAAGTTCTATAGGAGTTTACAAGCAAAAAGTGTGTGTGAACCACTGCTGTAATCATTCATCATTTCTTCTTCGATGGCATGGCAAAGCATTCTCTGTATTTTAACACCTGTATCTCCTTTCCTCCAGCATCTTCAGGAGCTCCATCACCAACAGGAGCCAAAGCAGATGAGCGACCCAGCAGAAGCACACTTCCTGTGGGCAGCCCAAGCACAGCAAAGCCCCTCATCTCCAACACTGTAGCTCCTACCAGTGACACAGTCACCAGTATTAACACTGGTGTCACTGCTGCTCCAAAGCCTGCAATGAGGAGCAGAGCTCTGTCACTGCAAGCCAGGACCACTGCTACAGGTGTGTTTTTTGTGTGTGTGACCCAAAACCTTCACAGCAAATTTATAGATGAAACACTGTTAAGTTACCCATTTACTTACTGTTTTCAAGTAGTGGTAAGATTCCAATTTCTATGTTTGAAAGCTAGTTCCAGTGTTTCTCTGTCAACATTTTAATCAAACCGCAAAGGCAAACCGCATTGGTGTTGATCGTCACCTGAGTGGTCTGAGTTTTAGTCTAATTAGCAGCTCATTCATCAGCCTTTATAGCTGTGAGTGTGTTCAGTGAGGATCAGATGGGCTCTGAGGGCATGGCAGACATTGTGTTGTGTCATAGTGTGTCTGTAATGATTTGGGACTGACTGGGTCATTGAAGTGTTTCATGTTCATTACAGAACCCCATGACTGGAAAAAAAGGATTATCAAAGATCATGTTCTCTTTTTCCACATGAATGTGTCAGAAGAATTTACTTTCTGCCATGTTGGTCAGGTTTGTTGATGCCACAAGATTGTAGTTTATCTTGAAAACCTTTCATTCAAAACCCAAACAGCAGCAGAAACATGGGGAAAAGGAAATCTGTTTTGGCAGAATCAAACTCCATTTTACCAGCTGTCCCCTCCAAGAATAAATGACTCAACCAAAATACATATTTTCCATTGATACGGTTCTGAGGAAATGCAATGTTAAACTCCTTTTCAGCATATTTCATTGTATTTCAATAAATGCAGTAAACATTTACAAAAAATATATACATTTAAACTTGGGATGGATTTTTTTTGTCTGTGCTCTTTCCTGCGATCAACAGAGCTAATTACTGTAAGTACTTTTCATACACACCTTAGTAATCAACAATTTTGTTTTTAGGGCTAAGAAACAATGTAATGATGCTGTGTCATTTTTGTGGTAACTGTGTAGGAGGGCTGGTAAAATTCTAACTTTGAACCTTAATATTGTGTGTGTGTGTGTGTGTGTGTGTGTGTGTGTGTGTGTGTGTGTGTGTGTGTGTGTGTGTGTGTGTGTGTGTGTGTGTGTGTGTGTGTGTGTGTGTGTGTGTGTGTGTGTGTGTGTGTGTGTGTGTGTGTGTGTGTGTGTGTGACGCAGACAGTAAGTATTGATTGTGTGAACAGCTCTGTGTCTGGTGGAGGCATAGATCACATGACTTACCTTTCCTTTGCGTCAGAGGAAAGAAACAGACAGCTGTTTCTGTGCTGTACCCCATCTGGCTCAGAGACTGGATAATACTCATGATCGTACTACAGAGAAGCTAACTTTTAAACACTGAATGAGGAACAAAGAATAAGAGAAGGACAATGGAATATTAAAAAAACAACTCCTTGGTCCTACTCTTGCTTCTCTGACTTAAAATCCTCTGTGTTGTTTAATGCTGAAACTCTGTATCTCTCAGGAGAGAGTGGAAACGGAGCACAGTGTCAATTTGTTTGAACAGTTGTAGCTTAACTGCAACAGGAAAGGAGGCCCTCTAGAGAAGATCTGCGATGGGCTCTGATTCCTTGTGTCCTCTCCACAGGTCTGAAGACACCCACAGTCACCAACCACAGCACAGCCAAGACAGCAGCAGCCAATCAAACAGCAGCAAAGACGGCGAATCATCTGGCCAAGCAGGCATCCCAGTATCCCTTGCAAAGAAGTGGCTCAGCAAGACTCAGTCGACTGAACAGCATAGGTAAGTGTGTGTGAGAGGCTGTGTGTGCGAGCGTGTGTGTGACCATTACCTGCTTGTGTACTTATGTGGGCAGGTAGAGATGTTTGTGTGTAAACGGCTGCAGGTGTGTCAGTGTCTCAAAACCACATTAATCCCAGGATTCTTGGCAAAGGCTCTGGTGGCAAACATCCAGCGGTATCAGAGCTACTGTGTGTGTGTGTGTGTGTGTGTGTGTGTGTGTGTGTGTGTGTGTGTGTGTGTGTGTGTGTGTGTGTGTGTGTGTGTGTGTGTGTGTGTGTGTGTGTGTGTGTGTGTGTGTGTTTTGACATGTGTGGCTGCATCTTAAATTATATTGAAACTAAAGCACCTGAAGCTGTTAACCTGTTCATCTGGCATTCTGAAGGTTTGTAGCAGAGCGTCACTATGCCAAACAAGGATGATTTGACTTCAAAATGTTCCTCTTTGTTCTCTTCATGTGGTATTAGCAGTGGTTGTATACACAGGTTCAGATGATGCAGCTTTTTAAAGCCAGTGTGAGGAGTATTTAGATTCTCATAGCCTGGATTTTGTGCTGCTAGATAACCTTTAATCATAGCTGAATGTTTCCATAAGGAGTAAAAGCTTCTGAAATGCTTGTATTGAATCTGATCTGTGCCTCATTTGAAACCGTTCAGGTGAAGTATGTGTCATAGATGAATTTGTGGAACAGTTATTTAATAAATATGCAATCAATCTTCCTGATATCAGAGATCGATAATGCAGACTTGATTTGTGCAAAAAACTGTGCATAATGATTGTGAGATATTTGCTCAAACACTTGAACGCCTGTCCCTTTGTAGACTTCCATCAGTCTAGACCCAGTTTGAGACTAAAGCCCTGTTTGCATTGGACTGGTATCACTGAAAGGACCTCAAGTAGTTTGTAATCATTTTGGAGGACTGTCTGTGATTTTAATCCTGTGCAGTCTGCCATGTTGGTAAGTAAGAATTGAACCACATATTACCTCCCATATTTCACCAAACAAACAGACCAGGTGGTATGAGTCCTCTGTGAATCATCATGTCTGTGCTTTGGGGTATTATTTCTTTTTAAACATATTTTCTGTTGTCAAACAACTGAACAAGTAAGAAATATGATCGCACCTCATAATGTTGAACTGCTGTCAACATTTGTGCTGCAAGATCAGATATAATGACATTTAAACGTGATGACAGAGAAGGTCAGGAGCAACAAAAGGTTGTCATTGTCCAGGCGCCTCACCTCTGAAAGTTGATGATACACAGAGCGTTGACATCAAATCATGGAGGATTTCGGTAAATATGGTAAATACAGAATCCTCATCCCGCTTGCGCCACATGAACATAAACTGGGGGCCATCATTTCTAATTCATATATGCACACTGTCCATGCAAAAGAGTGAGACTGACACCGTGTGTGTGTGTGTGTGAGATCAGTTACCATCTGAAATCTGTGCAGTTTAACTGTTACAAGTTGTACTCAAAATACCTCGCAATACATACAGGTTGCAGACTAAAGGCTGCTAATAGTGACATGAGATCATTCAGTTCTGAACCTGCTGAACCGCACACACACACACTTGGGCTGACCGACTATAGCCTCTGGAAGCTTAAGCAATCCTAATTATCATCCCTCTGCAGTCTGTCTGTAATTCTCCTGCTCATGACACACACTTGCACACACACACACACACATCCTGTTCTCTGAGTTTAGAGTGGAAGCTGATTTGCATCTCAGCAGTGCTGTTGAGTGTGCTGAAACCCTCATGTTCACTGGTCAGTGCAGGAAACAACCAACATTTCACACTTTTGATGTCAAATCATACGAAAACTCTCTGTAAAGCAGCTTTAGAGATGACAGTCATGATACACAGCAGTCACAAGATGGTGTGTTCACACTGGTGCTATTTACTTTTGCCCTTCCTCTGTGAAGTGATTCTGGTTTCCTTCATGCGGGCCCCGTGAATCCAGGGCCTGTGGTTGCAGCCTCCCCCCATGTGGTGACTCTGGTCTGGGACCGGGCGCCTGGCTGCCTCCCCTCTGTGGCCGGTCCTTGAAGTCTCTGTAGGGCCTGTGGGGAGCCGCTACTCACAGACATGCTGTCACCCTGGTGATGGCAGGCAGCCTCTGCTTCATCAGCCCCACACATTTGATTCCTACACCTCTCTCCCTCTCATTCACACACACCACAGCAGCCCTCAGGCGACAGTGGTTAGCAGTGTGGGCTTTTAAAGCACTCAGTGGCTTTCTTTAGCTCTTTATGCTTCTATTGAACGTTGACTTTATTGGTTCTGACAGACACATACATACACACACAGGGCTCTGGTTTTATTGTCCAACTGTCTTGTGCTCTCCAGGGACTATTTATGTGTCATGGCTCAGTCTTAATTTTTGAAGGCTCAGTTTATACATCAGTCAGATTTATTTTCTTACTTGTGTTGCATGTGTTGTACAGTGAACGTTTTACCAGGGAAGGTTTTTATGTAAAAATGTAAAATGATTAATTTTTAATTAATCAATTAAAAAAAGAAAGAAAAGTATGTAGTAGTAGTGTTGTAGTTAATTTGACTTGTGGCTCAAATTCAGTTACCTCCTGCTGCCATTTGGGGCTGCCAGTGTGCAAAGATTACAAACACCAGCTTTCTCTCTCTTGTTTGTCTGAGTGACCACTGAAAAGATCCCCATGTGGCCAAGGTAGTCATAGTTCTTAGAAATGTTTTGAAATGAGCACATTTAGAGTATAGTGTGTACCTATACTATAGATAATCAATGAATATTTGAATGGGATCTGTGGATGGATAAGTGATAATGACTTGTTTATTAGAACCATGCAGTTCTCTTCATCTTCACAGACAGTCTGTGAGGACCAGCTGCTGTTTTAATGTCTTGTAGGAGGAAGCAGAGGAAGCTCTCGCCAAGTGTTCTCCTTGTGCTGTTCATACTGGATCAAGTGTCCACTTTGACTATCTTAAGAGAACTCTAGCAAAACGTTTCATCTCTAAAATATCATGTCAGGCTGTCTTTGGTATCAACTTAAGTACAGCCCCATTTACCAGTTCATCAGGTCCAGCTAGCGACAACCATCTATTATTATCCAACTGCTATTTTAACAGCTTTGCAAAAAATCCGACCTTATTAAATGTTGTAATGTTCAGTTTTTGTTGCAACTGCCTCTCAAGTCTGTGCTTATTTGAGGGGCTGAAGCTTACCATTGTGTTGAAATGTGTTGCACTATGAGATGTTTCTAATATTTAGTTTATCCTGTTTGATATTAATGAGGAGAACATTATTCCAGTGATATGACCCTGATTCCAAAAATGTTGGCACACTGTTTAAAACAAAAACAAAACAGAATGTGATCATTTGCTATCCTTTGACATAAACTCGACTGACAAAAGTACAGGGACAATATATTAAATGTTTTACCTCAACACCTTCATAGATTTGTGTAAATATATTCTTATTCTGAATTTGATGGCTGCAACACGTTTCAAAGAAGTTAAGATAGGGGGCAACAACAGACTGTGAAAGTTGTGGAATGCTCCAAAAACACCTGTTTGGATCATTCCATAGGTAAAAAGGTTCGTTGGTAATCAGTGATAGTATCATGATTGGGTATGAAAAGAGCATCCTCAAAAGGCTCAGTCGTTCACAAGCAGTGATGGTTCAACATTTTGTCAAACAAATGATTGTATAAAGGAGATCACCTGAGCTCAGGAACACTTTGTAACACTGTAGTCAGTAAACACAGTTTGTTTGTTAATGAGTGCATTCTACATCATTACATTTTACACAGCATCCAACTCCCCTGCAATCAGGGTTGTGTAACTGTGAATATTTGGAAAAAGATCTAAAATGTGACCTGTTTTAATTTACAGCCAATATGGGGAGATGAACAGCAGATCTCAGGACAAGAAAATGAAACGTACATGTGCTCAGTATGTTACAGGACACACACACACACACACACACACATTCAGCACTGTCCCTCTGCAGCAGGCTGTAATAAACTTCAGTCTCCACCTTAACTTTTTTTAACTCAATTAATTTGTTTAATGTGAATGGCTTAGCTGCCCGTATTTAGTGTGTGTGTGTGTGTGCGTGTGTGTTTGTGTGTGTGTGTGTGTGCGCGCGTGTAAAACAAAGACATCTCTTCTCTCAAGGCGTCTGTGTGGCTGAATGGCTTTTAATGTTGCACCTGCCACTGAGAAATGGGATGTGTGTGTGTGGGGGGGTGTGTGTGTGTGTGTGGCTCCTCCCACTCTCTTGCTCTCTGTTTCTTGTTCATCGTGGTGCTTTGATCACATGTAACCTTGACATGATTCATCTCTGACATCTCTCTCATTCAAAGGAGACGGAGGACGAGAGACTTCAGAAAATAATAAGGGAGGGAGAGAGCAAGCGAGCTGCAGAGATTATTCAAATCCCACCCACTCCCCCTCCCCCTCCTCCCCTGCAGCATCTCTCCCTCTGTGTGAGTGTGTGTGTGTGTGTGTGTGTGTGTATACAGGGTTCAAGGAGCTTTAGAAACGGCAGTAAAATAGAGGGAGTGTATAGATGCCTGCCTTTGTCCCAGCGTGTGTGTGTGTGTGTGTGCATGTAAATGAGCGCTGCATTTCTGTGACACACCTCTGTGTGTGCGTCAGTGGGACAGATCGTTGTGTGTTTGTGTGTAGAGCAGAGACGGACTACTAATCATCAGCAGTGTGGAGGATTTTCTCTCCTCCCTCCCTCACACACACACACACATACAGTACTACGAGTACTACCTCTGTCGTCTCCCTCCTCGCTCTCTCCATCTTTACTGTTGGATGATTCACCACCTGGACAACGGTGCAGCACGCAGCTATTTTTGGCGCCATTTTCTTCACATTTTCTATTTGCTGGCCGACAGAATCCCGTTCCCCTTCGTTTTTTTTTTTGTGTGTGTTGCTGTGGACACTGTGGCTTTGAATCGATGACGGGCAGCTGAAGGCTGAACGGACTCCCCTTTCTCCTCCTATTTTGTTTCTTTAAGGGTTCTAGTTCCCTCTTTGCCAAATCAAAGGTTTGCCTTTTAAATTCCAAATCCTGTTTTTGTCTTTTTTCTGATCTCCACATGGTTTTCATGGAGATGCAAGGAAGAAATTCCAGCAGCACCATTCTCTAAATCTCTTTCCTTTTTCCTGTGGAATCATTTTCACTTCTGGGATCAAAGAATGAAAGAGGAACATTTTCACTTACTAGACAGTTAAGACTTCAGTTTGAAGAAACTATTGTGTTTGTCAAATCTTTCTCCTAAAAACAATACTGTGGGATCGTTTTTGATACAAGGAAATCATTTTCTGAAATAGGTGACAACAGTGAACCCGTCAGACAGGCAATACTGTGGATTTGGACCGCGAGAAGAAAAAACTGGGTCAGTGTTTCTGCAGCCCAGGAGTTTTTGAGAGCAGAGAGAGTGCTGAAAGTCAAAGTTGTTACACAAAAAGACAATCCGTCAGGGTAACACCAAGTCTTGAAGAGTATTGGATTACAAACAGAGACAATGTTATGGTCTCCCAGACTGTCGTTGTCCAACTTCCACGTGAAACTAACGGCCAAAGGACTTTTCCGAAACCTTCAGCTGCTGTCGGGATGCAGGAAGAACACTGTGGTCTTCCACGCAGGTCTGGAAATGAGACTGTCCTCTGTGTCCTCCTGTCATCCAACCATCAATCATTTCATCGTTTTAACACATCCATCTTTCCACTTGTCAGTCAACGCACACTTACCGCCAACAGGTCAATCACTGCAGTATGTCACAGATATTTAAACCATCTGTGACCCCATCCTCTATAGCTGCTAGAAATCTCAGAGAAAGTTGTCATTTTTCAGTTTCACCCAAACCTGATGGTGTGTCCGTCAATCCATCCATCCATTCATCCATCCACTCCATCCACCCTCCTATCCATCCTCCCAGTGTGTTTTTAGAGTGCCGGCAAATCCTCCATGCAGGCCTTAAGCTGATATCCAGCACCTTTCTTCATCCACCATAGATACACGTGGCTGGGTGGGGTTTAAGTGGGATGCTGCCACACCCTAGTGAAGGAGCGAATTGTGTTCAAGACTATTCAGACATCCCTGAGAACGTAATGTTTGCAATTTGATCTTTACCAGTTGTCCCTTCTGTGATAAGAAAGAATCAATGATTTTCAAATGTCTTGAAACTAGTGTAGCATCACAAGGAGGTGTGCCTAGAAAACACCTGGCTGAGCCCTGTGTATCTATTCACTTAACCACAATAAAAACTCATTTTACGTTTATTGTCTACCAATCACCTTTTTCCATATATTACCTTGTCTGTCCTTCAAGCTCTCTCCTCCTCCACTTCGTCTAATGGGTGGGGCTGCCTTTGAATAGAGAGTAAGGTTCTGCTTTCTTGGCCATTTTTTTTTTTAGATTAGTCTGTAGTCACGGGATGGCAAGACTGACTCCAGATCAGCTTTAAGGCCACTTCACCCTCACACGCCTCTTCCTCCTCCAGCTCCTCCTGTTTTCCTGCATGGCATTGGCAGCCATTGTTGCCTCCGTCTCTTCTCCACTGTGAGGGCTTTTGGTATTATGCATGCCGGTTAGCACAGCCATCATCGATGTATAGGCTTACAATAGGGCCATCAGTTGTCTTAACTACTCTGTGTGTGTGTGTGTGTGTTTGTGTGCGTGCGTGCTTTCTGCTCGAGTGCCTGAGCAGTGGCGTGATGAATAGCCATGGCTGTGGGTTCCTTTTAGCCGTGATGTCCACGCCTAAAGGAGCACCAACCACGTGACTCACACACATACACAAACCAGAAATAGCCAAGGCGCATCTGGCGTTCACTTCTTCAACCATTCAAAGGCTGCTCTGTATTTGTGGAGGGCTTGTGTGAGGCGGAGAGTCCGTCCTCACTGTTAATTTGAATTCTAAAGGTGGTGCAGCATTAGGCATGATACTGGTGTGTTCCACTGTACATCTGCTGTTTTACAGTGAGAAAGGAAAAAACAGTGAGACGGATGTCATTGTGAATAACTGTTTGAGCACAGCCTGCCATGCTAACAGGACACAATGTTGGCATCACATTAGCACAGAATGAAGTTTCATGCTTAATGCTCTGCGTTGGATCTGTAGTCTGAGCTGAACACAAAATAAGGCAGTGAGCTACAACAATATGTGATGACACCAATAATGCTGCTTTAGTTTTTGTTTTGTTTTTTATGTTTGCACATTATATGTCAGAGACTAAAGTCAAAAACAGGATCTACTGCCAGGTCCTTATTGGATAATTAGCATTCTGTTTAGAATAGACCAAGTCACAAGGTTGGTTTACAGTCACTTGAGGGTAGAAAACCCAGAATCATGCACATACAATTAATTATTTAGACTTATATTTAAAACTGTTTATATCTTATTCATCTAAAATGTGTGACGTTCAATAGTAACAACTCTTTCACTTGCGTTAATTCACCTGTTTGGCCACAGACTAAAGAAAATGACAGCCTGAGTTTACTGTTCTAGGACCTTATTTTTCTCTGAGAACAGCTTGTTTATTCACTTATGGAAAAAGTTTGTATTATTTACCTCATTAATATTGTTAATATTAAAATTTGAATTTCTTCATGAAAAACTACACAATGCCCCTCTAAATAAAGTTTAAGTCGCATATCTCCACAATGCAAGTCAACTGTCAGTTAGCTGGTGTTAGTGTGACATCACAGTGATTCAGTCCCTACAGAATACAAAATATACTTCTGTGAAATGGATTAAAACAGGAGCAACTAAGATAGAAGCCTTGAGTTCAGAGTTGAGATAATCCACTGAACACCAGAGAATTGAACTTTTTTTGACTTTGACTTGTTTACAAAGAGCAAAGAAGCTGCTGGCAGATTTCTCCAGTCTAACTTGAGCAGCTTCACGTGGGTTTTCTTGCGTGTTTGCCAGGATCATGAGGCCACTGGGCTTACTCTGAACCATTAATTTCTTTCATGTGTCTTGGCTAAATTACTCACTAATTCCTTCATCATCTTTGACAAATCATTTTGATCCATTTAAACTCTCGCACTGGTCTGCATGCTTTTTCATGTTCAGCAGCAAATTATTTACAAACAGCTCATGTTCTGCGGCCTGTATGTTTCCCATTTTGCTCATAAAAACACTTGCTGTTCTTCAATAAATATTCAGCTCAGCCTCACTGCCATCATGATGTTCCTCTGTCTGCCGTACTGTGTGTATCCCTGATGGCCCATCTGAGCTGAGCAGCACGTGTTTGGCTGCAGTGTGTTTTCTCAGTCTGAGCTCCACAGACCCACTTCCCTGCTGCCGCCTGCCATCACCCTGAAATGTAGGTTAGAGCAGGCTTTAGTCACCATGTGTGCGTGTCTACATACACTCAGCACAGACGGTTGTGCACGCTGCACAGCGGTTCAGCTGAGGCTGGCCAATCGTGCAAGCTTTAATCTGATGTGAGTTTTTTCCCTAATGTGGTTGCAGATGAGGGCATTAGGGGTTGTGTCTACTCGGCTCAGCAGAGATGTACAGTAGTTTTGAGCTGCAGGATTCTCTAATATCTGTAAAATTAGGTAGAGATGTTCTCTGTGGAGATCAAGGACAGTCATATACATTTTATCTGTTGTCCACATCTCTAGAGCCTGATCAAGGGTATAATTTTAATACTGAGAATATCTATTTTAGGCATTTTTTTCACATTTCAGTACCTCTCAGTGGGATGTTGTGCCACTGAAGTGGTTTGGCTCACCTAAATGATGATAATCATCCACAGATCTCTCCTGTGTTGTGGTAGAGCTGTAGTTTTACAGTCTCTGACTGACTGTGAGACTCTCTCCACTGCAGTGTTACCCATTCATAAGGTCACTCAGAGCCACTGGCTGCGTTTGTTTCTAGCTGTCAAGTCAATTTAAGCCAATTGTTAGTGTGGCCAAAAATAAAATGTGTATTAGTGTTTTTCCAAAGAGAGGATGAAAAAGAAATTAGGACAAAGAAAAAAAAGATTCTTCTTCAACTTATGCTGACCTATTTCAAGATGGACAAAAATCTAAATGAGAAGCTACAAAATTTTTGCAGCATTTGTTACTCGAGGAGCAATTTGAAAGACATGTCCAAACTTTTAGAGTAAGACATTCAAAAAATGCACTCACATTATCAACAGTGGGAAGAAACAGCATCTTTGTACTGTTTCAGAGATGTCTACCGAAGCTAGCATGCTAACCAGTTAGCCTGAGTCCGTTCTGTCTCCTTATACCACTTTGTACCTCAAGAGGTGACAGTCAGATAGCCCACAGTAGTGTCAGCCGATAAACTCTCAAAATGTCAAGTAATGAAATATCCTGACCTCTGCAGTACCACTCAATAGTCTCCCAAAATTGTCATGTTTTTCATGACAGCTCACACTGTAATTCATCAAATGAGTTGCGAAATGATGAGCAAATAGTCGAGACATAGACAAATTTAGAAAAAAATATTTTTACTTGAAATCATTTTGTCCTTCAAACTTAGCTTCCGTCAAACAATCCTCCATTTGCAGCTCTTACAGCCTCGCAGACCTTTGACCTTGTAGCTGTTAATTTGTTGAGGTAATCTGTAGAAATGTCCCTCCATGCTTCCTGAAACACCTCCCACAGGTTGGACTGGCTTGATGGGCACTTCTTACGCCTCATACAGTCAAGCTGCTCTCACAAAAGCTCAATAGAGTGGTTGATGATATGCTGCCCGCTGTGTTTTTGGAGCTGCTTTTGAATGCAAATTACACATTTCAGCTTTTGCTATCAGTTAATCAGATTTCTCTTCTTCCGTGTTAAATTCGGTCCATGATAATGTGTGTTATTGTTCCACAGTGAAATCAATATGTCTGTCAGCTTGTCCATGGTCAGTGCCTCTCGTGAGCTTTTCCTGTTTCTACTGTATTCTCTCACGGCTGAGCCGATCTGACACATGTGGACCTAGCATAAAAACATCCTGCTGTCCTCATGCTGGATAACATGACTGTTTGACAAAAATAGCTGTTGCCATCTGGTCGATGGTCTAGTTTGCATGTAAACAGGTCATATAGTGGACATTGTGAGCATGCTCTGCACACTTGTTTCCATGGCAACAGTCACGTGGGAGCTGAACCTCCAGTGTACGGACCATATGAATCTATGATCGTATCTGATGGTTGATCATTTGCCTTCAGTATGTGTCAAGAGATGACTCGTTATGGTTACATGTGTTCTGTATGTTCGTTAAGCAGTGCCCGTCAGTGGACACATGATTGGTGCGAGAGAAGATTCTCTCATCAACCTCCTAAATCAATCAGCCTGTTTATTCACAGTTGTGTGACATCAGTCATGCTGTGTTGCTGCAGAGCAGTGTTGAAGCCTCCCTCTGTGGCAGCCTCTCTGCCTCTCTGTGCACTCTCTTAAAAACAAATACTAAATGATGTCAGAGGTATCTGTGATGTTGGTGGTCAGTTTAATGTTTATTAGTGCATCTAATCTCAAAATTGATGAGATTACAGTCCTTATGTTGGAGTGAATGCGTCATCATTTTTTAACCAGACCACTAGAGGGCACAGACACACATGCACTGTCCTTCATAACATCTGCATGTTACACATGCTGAGTATTTTCTCAGTTTAGTTTGAAGTATTCCAGTTGGTTCCTACACTTGGTGGTTTATTATGGGATGACAATTTAAGATCTGGGATGGTTCCATCATGGCAAAGTCAAAGTTCAAATCTGATTCATGTTCAAATCACCCGCCCTAATAGAACCTCTGTTGGAATCTCCCACTTCAAAAACGGGGATTAGATTCTGTTCTATCTATTTGGGTAATCTGAGTGCAGCAGATTAAGAAGATTAAGACCGCTCCAACCTGTAGTGTATGTGTGCTGAGCTGTCCCTGTTTTTTCTGCTTTGCTGGCACACTTTTTTAGTCCTGCAAACACACACAGTAATCCGGCGCTAATCTGTCGCTGAGGAGGTGGTGTTTAAATTAACCAGCATGACGTAGCTGTACAGTAAGATCACAGTTTTCTCTGTTTGTGGAGGTGTGTGAGTCTGTGTTAATGAGGGATCTTATTAAAGATGGACCCACCACATTTCTTAATCTAATTAAGCCCTGATGTTACCCGCAGCCGGCTCGACTATCATGAGGTGTTTTGCTCTGATCTGTAGATAATAGGATCTGAGTTGTCCTCCTCATCACTCAACATGGCAGTCAGGCAGATAAACACCTCACCATGAAGAAGCTCTCTCAGGAAGCTCTGTCAGCTTTTTTCAGTGCCACAGTCACATCATTTGGCACCTGGTTGAACACATTTCAACTACTTTTTAGAGAAGACACAACACATTTGCGGTTGTTTTTATAATGAGTCGACACAAAGCCCCCACTCCTCCCATGCCTGACCCTTTTTATTCCTCCTCTCCCTGACTCCAGTCCCTCACTGGTTTGCCCTTATTGGTCACTGATGTTCTGATTAAATGCACATCAGACAGTCCTGCTGAGCATTCATGAGACTGGTACAAATAAGATGGCTGACATGATAGTGATACATATTGATACATAGAACAACTCCAGCACACTGCACAACAAACAGTATGAGACTATGAAAATATCTCAGCCTTTTCTTTATAACTGAATATCACAAATCACTGAAACTGATGAAACTCAGCTGCTTTGAGGGACTGAAGTGCTGAAGATACAGCCAGCGTTCGTCATGCAGCCTTCCTATAAATGATATATGTTATCATATGTTATGACTGTCATCTTACTGTGTACTGAAGGAGCTTCTCATGACACAGCAGGGGCTGTCTCTTGTGTAACGTGACGTGCATGCTAACAGTGTTGTTTCTCTCTCAGTCTGGGCTCAGCAGCTCTGCATGACTGCCTGGCAGACTTCAGGTACAAACCATCATCACCAGCACTCACACAGCCCATCACACACATCAACCAGAGACAAACACAAGAAATGAGATGTGTAGTCTCAGAAGCAGCTCTCTCGCAGCTAATCAACGCATTTTAAGCAAGGTTTTGAAATGGAATAAAATGAAATGGAAATGATATTTGATCATCTTTCCTGAATGTCAATAATGCTTTTGACTTCAACAGCCAGTATTCATGCTTTCAATTGAATTTGCACTAGTTGCTATTCCTGTTTGATTACCGTCGCTCAACTATAATTCAGCTTTTCAAGCGTAGCTTATTCATTATGTAGCTTCCCTTTAATCTGCACCTTTAATTGAAGAAGGGAAAAAAAACCTTGTGAGATTGAAACAAATATGTGGAGAGCACTTGCATCCATCACAAGCAGCATTTACATCCATCACAAGCAGCATTTACATCCATCACCATTTAGATTTAGAAGTACTTAAAAATCATAAAACAGGAAATGGTCTTCCCAGCTTTGTGTATGTATTTCACACATCAACCATGATGACTAGTGTCACATAGTGTTATATTTGAACTACCAAAGAAGTAACAACCATCCTTAAGAGTGTCTGTGACAGCAGTGGACCCCCCCTCTGTGTATTGTATGTCTCTCACACACTTGATTGTGTGATGATTATTGTGGCAGCTGTGCAACCTGCAACAAGAGCATTTACAATTTACATTTTACAGTAATGAACCTGGATGACTCTGTCTGTTCTGGTGTCCGTTGTGCTTCCGTTGAGGTTTCGAGTGAATTTTTGCCCTGTGTCATGTCACAGTTAAAAAAAAAAAAAAAAAAAGAGCCTGACTTTTCTTCTTCTTTTTTTTTAATGAAATGTACACTCATTCTGTATGACCAGGATGTAGACGTGGCATGGGAGACACCTTTGTGTACATTTGAAGGCACAGTTATTATGCATTTGTTTAATTCTTTTACTGTTTATCCAATCTGTGCAGTTCCATGTGAGGCACACATTTATCTAACATGTTCCCACCTCCTGTTCTCCTTCATATACGTACACCCACCAACATTTTGCACACACTGAATGAATGATCAGAGCATTCTGTTCTGATAACACTGGTGTTGATGTGGTAAATATGCATCAGATCTGAATATTCATCAGGGTAAACAGACATTCCCGCTGTGTTGAGCCCACAGCTTTATCATCCACAGTGTGATCAGCAAATTGTGGACTGCTGTCATGAATCTGAATGAATGAAGTCTGCAGCAGCGGGTTGATGTACATGTAGGATGTTTGCCACTGTCCTTAGACCTAGAAGGGAGGAACTATTCTCACCCACATGCTCTGTTCTTAGCACTGCTTCATCAGACTGATACAGAGCAGCATGTGTTGCTCGGGGGCTGCCAGTAGGTGGCAGTAACTTTAATGAAATCACTACAGCCACTAGGCCTTGTTGACAAGGCATGAGCATCAGCACTGACTGAAGGAGTACTGACCTGCTGAGTTCACAACTGTTTCGATTTAATATGTTATCGATTTTTAACACAGCGCTGATGGTCTGAATACGTAGAGAGAGGAGATCATTAAATACATGACATGACATGGAAACCTGACGTGATAGGTGACAGTTCCAGCTGATGATTCTGTGGACTGAAATAACCCACAACCTGAAAGCAGTCATGGTCCTACAGATTGCACTGCATTATGGGCCCAATGACCACAGTTCTGCACAGGAAACCTGTTTGACATCATAACACAGTTTATATTGAATTATTTAGAGAGTGAGAGTCAGAGTGAGACAAGGAGAGAGGGAGAGACTCTAATTGATTTGTCTCTGGTATTGAGCTCCTTAATGCACACTCAGGATCCATCATACACAGACAGACTGGCCATCATTACTGCACAAGCCCATGATGCATCTGTCTCAGCCTAGAACAGCCAGTAGGGCGTATTCTCATTTACCAGATGAGAGCGAATGTATGAGATGTGTGTGTGCAGCTTTTTTCTGTCTCCTATGTTTTGGTATTGTTGTGGTCGAGTCCAGACTGACCGACTGTGTGTGTGTCCATATATGTTCCTATGTTTTCTGTGTTCTTTTACACACATGTCTTTGGTTGTTATTTAATTCAGAGGATGTATGAGTGTTTGTAGTTTTATGTTGTGAGCCTGCCTCAGTGCCTTCTTCACTTTGTTAATGGGCTGAGTGAGTATTCTGTGTGTGTTGGGTGTGTGTGGACACCATGCTGAATGTTGTACCTACCTCCCACAAGCTAAGGGTTCGCCGTTTTCTTGCAGTGGACAAAAACAAGACACGGGAGGCGCCGGCAAGACCTACGAACACCAACAGCGGCTCACAGGGAGCAGCACCTGCAGCAGGAAACCACCAGAACCAGCAGCAACCTCCACCTGACCTGGTATGTTCTTTTTTAAGTGTTTAGATTTAAGATGCAAACTCAGCTCACTGCATCAGGGACCATTACTGAGCCTGATCTGATTGATGAAAAGAAGGAGGCATGTTGTTGACAGGAAGATTAAATTGCTGATTCACAAGATCCTCATTCCCATCTGTGCTGTTTCTGTTCCTGATACAAGTTAAATTAAGTGAAATTAAATAAATAATAAATAAATAAATTAAGTGATCAATGAGCCACAGAGAAGCAAAATACACTTTTATAGTTGCATGTCTTGACTCCATATATTTTTTTCTTTTCATGTTGAGAACTATGAAGACAAAATGTGTTGAAACAATTTAAAAAGACATCATGAAGAGCAGAAAGTTGTTTGGGTTCATCTAAAGACATTAAGATCTGTTTTTGAAGACAGAATAGTTTGAGTAGTGTCTGAGATTAGTATCTTTCATGACATACATTATGTGTTGTTTTTTTTTTTGCTAGGTATCAGACGTGGTGAATTCTAATGCACCACTGACGCCAATTCTCACAGTGCCTGCCACTGATACCACCACATCTGGGTCAGGCACCACAGGAGC
This sequence comes from Pagrus major, assembly GCF_040436345.1. Classification (NCBI taxonomy): domain Eukaryota; kingdom Metazoa; phylum Chordata; class Actinopteri; order Spariformes; family Sparidae; genus Pagrus; species Pagrus major. Next base: position 34,896,308 of record NC_133215.1, on the reverse strand, counting down.
CTCTGCTGTTGGGTTCAAAGCAAGAACAGGGCCACGATCCAGCCCCAAAACTGGGTCCCGCCTACAGAATGCATCCAAGCCTGGCCCAACCGTGGCTGTTGTGGCAGATAGGACGGTCCCAACTAAACAGAACCAGAGCAAAGAGCAGGCAGAGAAGAAGAACCAGGCCATCAACCAACTGAGGAAGCTGCTCGTCCAGGGGAATAAGAAAGTGGAGGCTCTGGCTACAGTCATCCAACATCTCTTCACTGAGGTACTTCAATCATATTTATATTCACCAAACACAGAGAAAATACGCAAACCACCTTTAATTTCCTAATCACTCTCTTTTAAACTGCATTAAAAAACATGAAGGGGGATGTATTTTCAATTGAATTTGATATTATATATTGCTGCTATATAAATATTACTGAAATGGAGACAAGGAGCACAGAAGATGTGCATTAATACAGTATCTGTTGTCAGGAATGAATGTTATTTTCAAGAAAGGCCTTGTAGGAATCAGTCTGCTTGATTTGCACAATAACTTCACTGGTAATGTGGCCAGACCATGTTCTTTTAAAATGACATAAACCAGTAGAGTTCCAACTGCAACGGATACTATTTGTAAATTCTAGATTTTAAATATTCGTGACAATAAGATCCTGCTACAGTCATTGGTCGGTTTAAGCATATCTAGTTTGCACACAAAGACTGTGTGTGATTTTGTTTTCTGTACCCAAAATCAATGATTGTGTGATCTAAACTATGACTTGTGTTACTTCCAAAACACAAAGTCAGCTGGGAGGAATCTGTTTGGAGCGTGGCTTTAATGATCCAGTCGAGGCTAGCCAGCTGGTTAGTTAGCAGGCTGAATGTTTGTTCAGCTTTAATGAGGAGATCCTTCTCATGAACAGTGATTTCTCACTGGATCTCCATGACAAATGAAAAGCAATTTTCTTGCAATGAATACTTAAATATCAGAAGTACAAGTAAAAGCAAATCAAACCTATATTTACATATATAAACAACAGAACAACAATACGAAGTCTCCAGTTCACAAATGGACCGTGCGCTGCTGTTAAGAATGTTGTGGATGCAGCCTGTTGGTGAGCGTTCCCCCACAGATAATAATACTGTTTGTTTGTGGTGAATGATGTGGATCTACAGTGTTTCATTGAGTGGGGATGGGTCCCTTTCGTGTGCTGTAACTCATACCACTTTAAAGACAGATAAGGTGGATGTGTTTGCACATGTAAATACAATGTGGTCTGCTGCAGCTTCAAGGAGGTAGATGAGGGGAAATGATCACTTATCTGCACACCATCCTTCCCCTTCGGCAGATTACAGCCTATAATTAAAGCATTGCTCAGCAGTTGTTGGTGATACGCAGTGTTGCTGTTACGAGTGCTGGTTGAGACGCTTGAAGAGGAGGAGTGGAGTAATATCTGTTTGTAGTAGGAAGCATTAAGGTAGCGGGGAGAGGCTAGTCTGTGTCCACACCCAGCTGCTATTATCAACAACAACAACACAGGATTCCACGGAAACATCCTGCTGCTGTGTTTGAGTGTTTCTGTGTGTGTGTTGTGTATAATAGCTGTGTGGTAGCGGTTAGCTCTACCTGCAATAAGTGCCTGCTGTCAGCTATGATGGGGCTGTTTACAACAGCTGATGTTATCATATTAAGGTGTGTGTGTGTGTGTGTGTGTGTGTCTATTAAGGTGTGTGTGTTGAGAGTTTCCTTGACATGTGTCTCATGTGTGGCTCAGCAGCTCTGTAGACTTTTATCCCTGGTATAGACACTTGGACTCACACTAACACTGCTTCCTTGGGTCAAATTGATGACAAGTACAGCCAAGAAGAAATATCATCACTGAATAATTCCAATAAGACATGGGTGAAATATTGCCAAAGTGAGTTTATACTGTAGCCATCTGGTTCATCACAGGTTGAAGGCTGCAGATTGGTCCATTGAGGCACCAGGATGTGTCAATCACAGAGTCCCGGACATGCTCAGTAAATATTTGCTGTCTGATGATTGGTACTAGTGATTCTCTGTTTGCAGGGTTGGCATGTGAAATAAAACTGAATGCACATCACACATCACTGGAGCAATAACTATCATCAGCTGGGCACACCTTATCCACTGTGTAACACCCTTTATTACACCTGTTTCCCCTGTGTGTGTGTGTGTGTGTGTGTGTGTGTGTGTGTGTGTCTGTCTGTCTGTCTGTCTGTCTGTCTGTCTGTGCTTCTTTCTCTTGTCTTTGGCCACATGTGGCTGAAGGGGGACATATGCAGAATAGCACTCATGCCTTTGGTGAGTGAGACCTCGGGGGATTTTACAAGCACAGACACACACATACTTTAGTTCATTGCACAGGCTTGTTTTTGTAGCCTCTCCTCAATCAACCAAAGAGGCTGTAAATTGTGCAGATTTCACAACTTGACCCGTGTTGTCAACATAATCTGTACAATGAGTGCATCAGCATGTAGCCAGTTTTCACTGGTCAAACTCTGCTGGGGTACACCTTCACTTCCATATGTCCACTAAGTCTCAACTTTGAGATCAAGTTCATGAGAAGTAAAAAAATAAATAAAAAAGATATTGAGGCTACAAATGATTTTACATTCTTGAGAAACTGCACTACTGAAGCAAAATATGGTCAAACCTTGAAGTTGACCAGTGTACCCAGAATCACTTATCTTCACCTTAGGCCAGCAATCTCACACACACACACACACACACACACACACACACACACACACACACACACACACACACACACACACACACACACACACACACACAAGGTGACCCTTTACCGATAACAAAAGACATGGAAACAATACTAACAAGTGACTTAAGTTTTATGCTGGCTTTCAAGGTCACTAAAATGTGCATGAAGTACACAAGCCTACCCGCAGTCCACAGTGTTTCCATCACATTACACAGATTTAAATGAATTTCCTGGAGACTTACCCTAACCTTACCCGAACCTTAACCTAATGTTACTCCAACCTTAAACCCTAGAATATAATCATTTATGTTATGAGGACTGGTGTTTGTGTATTGTGGGTCCCCACAATGTTACTGTGTATAATCAGATTTATGTCCCACAACCTGAGTATTACACAGGATGCACAAAACCCACAATATACACACACAGAGTTGTCCTCAGTGAGTGTGTGAGAAGCACAGGACAGCTGTTACATGTCTGCGTGTCTCTATGAGGGAAAGTAGCTCATTATCTGTAGAACAACCTGTTATCAGCAGTAGTAACTCTGCACACATAGTGTGTGTGTTTGTGACTGTTACATAACTGTTCATTAGAAAGGTTTTGTGTGTGAGGTGGCCCATGTGTGTGCCTAATTTTTATTTTTGTTGTGAATGTGGGGCTGTGACGTGTAAAGATTGGCAGACGGCTCTGAGGTTTACAGTGCAGCAGCCCTCCTGACAGCTCATTGACTGGATGGATTGCCTGGTGGGAGGTGAAGGGGAAGACGGGGGGTGGGGGGTGAAGGATTGCAGCAGCTGCAGTTGAAGCCTGAGGCGTTCTGATTTGTGTGTCCGAGATAATGTGTGTGTTTATCTGAAGCATGAATACCAGTGCTATCTAATCTGTCCTATGCTCTTAAAAAAGGTGACTGGTGAATATAAACAGCACACTCTCCCCTCGGGGCTGGCTGTGGGCAGGGGTGGGGCTGTTGTTAGGGAAAGGGGCTGGGGCTTTCGTTTGGGTGGGTGGGGCTCTTTGAATATTCCACTCTTTAAACCCGTTCTGCTGTGACTTCCATGTCTATTTTATGCACTTTGAGTGTTTCATATGTTGGAGACCATGAAATGCAGCAGGAGGTGTAAAGGACTTTAAATACCCACTGTAAACACTGTATGGGAGTGTAATTAACATTTCTCCAAAGCTAGAAGTATATTTTTAAAGTTAATTTAACAGCTTGAAATTTTATGGATGCCAGGTTTTTATGAGTTGTTTGTTTTTGGTTTTTCTCTCTCATTTCCACTTCCCTCTGTTAGAGACTGGTTTGAAACCAAACCAGACAAACTGGAAGTTAAAAATGACAAATCCTGTTTTGGAGCATTGGCAGGGTTTTGTGGTGTAGTCTGAAAGCGAGAAAACGGAATGAGAGACAAAAAATCTTAATTAGAAATATGTCTTCTCTTCAGTGCTATGAAACTTTAGTTTGTGCTGTGGAAGAAAGAACTTTAACATCCCACAGACTGAATTTATTCAACTGCTATTTCATGTTAAGTTATAAACTTTGAATAGACAGAGACAAAAAAGTAGAAGAGAAGGATTTGAGTTAAATGCAGATATACCAGTTTTGTGGGTGAACAACTGACAGGGAACAAGAGAAAAGGAAGAGTAAAGATATTAAGAGAGGAAGGTGGTGGAGAATAACTCGCATTCCTCCATCATACAGTTTCCAGGCAGGAGGAGGAGGGAGGACAGGGAGCCCTGTGGTGAACAGGTAGAGTGGGAGGAGTTGAAGTGGCCGAGCAACAGTCACTTACAGAGAGAGAGAGAGAGGGAGAGACGGCAACCCATTCAGTAGGAGGAGAGAGAGAGAGTTGTCTGCAGTTTGTGTTGTCCGGAGACAGTGGGAGGGAATCAGTGAGAGAGAGGAAGGACTGAAGAAACAAGAGGAGTATTTTTGAAGTGTGTGTGTGTGTGTTGTGTGTAAGTGTGTGTGTGAGAGTGTTGTGTGTAAGTGTGTGTGTGTGTGTGTGTGTGTGTGTGTGTGTGTGTGTGTGTGTGTGAGAGTGTGTGTCTTCATTCACCGAGACATGGGCTCCACGGCCAGCAAAGCCCATACAAAGCAGAGCAAGGCCCTCCCTCATCGCCGCAAGAAGAAACGCAAGAAGGTGTGTGTGTGTGTGTGTGTGTGTTTGTGCGTGTGTGTGTACTGCTGTAGCTGTGTGTCTGTCTGCTGCTCTTTCCTCTCTCCACACTGCTGTGGGTCTTTCAGTCAGAGCTGTGTGGAGAGTCACTTCAGAGGAATCTAGCTGGATGTTTTTCCCACCCTGTTGCTCTCAGTGGTCACGTTAGCTGCTGTTTTCACTACAAACTGTTTAAAGAAACTTGACTCGGCCTCAGCGGCTTTATGAACGTGACAGATTACACTCCAGTCATCTTTCTATTTTCACTACTAGAACTACTACTGTCTTTTTACTTTTTGCTGCTCTTTCACTTTACTGACCCCTTGTGTGTGTGTGTGTGTGTGTGTGTGTGTGTGTGTGTGTGTGTGTGTGTGTGTGTGTGTGTGTGTGTGTGTGTGTGTGTGTGTGTGTGTGTGTGTGTGTGTGTGTGTGTGTGTGTAAGCAAGAAGGCAGAAGCACATGCACTCAGTTTCCATTGTAAATTCCACTACTGCTGTCGTTAAGCTGCTGTTCTTTGTGTGTCTGTGTGTGCGCGCATGTGTGTGTGTGCGCTAGAAAGAGTAAATGTTATGTATTCTAACATGGTACTGTAGGAGAATATTGTTTAGTTCACTTATGGTATGCTCATCAGGTTGAAGTGTGTGCTAGTCCACGTGTTTACACACACACGGTGAAATGAACAGAAAATACTGTATTTAAAGTGATTTCCATCAGAGTAAGAATGTCAAAACATGAGACAGACAGAATCTGCTGCTCCTGTGTGGCAGGTATGGGATATTTCAGGTTTTTCAGGATGTTATTTGTTCATTCTTAATCTCTCTTAATCACTCTTTAGCCTTTTATTTGCCTGGGGAAATGGTTTTAATTTAGCATTTTTATTTTGCAGTTGTAGCTGCTGTTGGGAGCAGAACAAGATTTTTTTTTTGGCAGCCATGATGGATGTGGTCACCCTATGTTCATGAGCTCGCTCTCATATTTGTCTCCTCTGTCACTTCTATCTGTGTTATTGTGTTCCTGCTATGTCTCCACCCACAACTGGCCTTTACAAAAGTTCCCCTCTAGTTAACTTTGAAGCCAGTGATTGGAATCACTCATCTGTGATGAGTTCAGATTGTAAAACACAGAATGTTTCCAATTTCTTTCACTACATAGTTCAAAACAGAATCAGAATTGAGTCTTGTTTACATTGCTCTGTGTACGTTCATCATTTTGTGGTGATGGTGTCATTGACAGTGTACTGAGGCCATTTCACAATGCATCAGATAAATCAGTGTACTATCCATGGCCACTAACTGAGAGCTAACGAGCATTGTGCATTAAATTATTATTATTATTATTATTATTATTATAGCCACCTAACACGTGACAGAGTCCTCCACTAGAATTCCCTGCAGACTGAATAGTGAAGGATTTTGAACTCAGCCTCAGTCTGCATTTCTCTATCTCTGCTCATATTTAGACTTAAATGGATTCATTTTTCATCTTCTCCTCTGTGCAGCGCGAGGAGGCCTTAAAGCAGAAGAAGGAGTTGTCGCTGGAACTGGCCAACCTCCGAGACGAGCTGGGTAAGAGAGTGTTCACACATCCACTCAGCCGCCTGCTGCCACGTGCCTGCCAACATCCTCTCTCTCTGTCTGCCATTCATTTGCATATCACACACACACACACACACACACACACACACACACACACACACACACACACACACACACACACACACACACACACACACACACACACACACACACACACACACACAAAGCTTATCAGGGACGGGTCAACTGCCATTCAAAACCTGGTGTTCTTTCTGTTGTAGTCTTCATTCTTAATAAAGGCTCATATCTCATGTCATCTTCACAGTAAGGGCTGGCAGATTAGATATTGACATCAATAAATTGTTTGCATTTCAAATTTGAGACATTAGTGTAATTCCGAAAAAGTTAATTGAGAAAACTGACTGTCTGTAGCAGTCCCCATTTCTTTTGATAACATCTGTGCTGCTGGGATGGATTTGGAGTCTGGTGCAGTGCTTTACAGCACAAACGGAAATACCTTTGCAACGTCAATTTATTGTCATTTTTTAAAACAAGAGGGTTTAAAAAACTGTCTGAGCCACTAGTCTAGTAGTTTAAGTATCAACAGCAGCACACAAAGGCCTCTTCACTCCACACAGCCCTTCAGAGAACGGGAATGTTCCACGTGACTACAGCAGAAGACTTCAATAACAAGAAATGATCTTATGCAGAATGTCACCTGGCACTTTCACAAAATGATTAGGAAACAGTTTCCATGTCTAGTGTGTGTGTGTGTGTGTGTGTGTGTGTGTGTTTGAGGTGTGTTACCCAGTAGTTCCACAGTGTTTGGCAGCCTGCCATTTAACTGTCAATGAGACAATGCAAGAGTTCAACCCTACTGGTTACAAACAATGTGTTTATGAAGAAAAGAAGAAGCAGAGAGGGGAGAGGGAGCAAGTGAAGGCAGAGACATACTTTTATTAACATGTTTTATGCAAGCGGTTGTTTAAGTGACGGTGAGTTTTAGGATGATTTGCTTTCACAAACTGTTTGTAGAGACAGTTGAGTTCACAGTCTGAGAGATCCACATTACATGACACTGTGTGTCCTAAATACTGATGGTCCTGGTGTGTGTGTGTGTGCTCAGACAGCTGTGAATGTGTACCATGTCAATAGCAGCTCTGCCAGTTCAGCTGATACAGCAGGGTTATTCAAGATCACACACACACCTACTGTACATTTACACCCCATAATGATACACATACAGGCTCACTGGATAGACAGTGTGTGTTCACATGCAACACAAAGGCATGCATTTAAGCACATGAATATAGAAACACACACACATACTCACATGGATCTGTATATTAAAATAACCTTGACTGTAATTTAAGTATATTCAACTATTTGAGGAGACACACACACACACACACAGACACACACACACACACACACACACACACACACACATACACACACACACACTCTTACTCTGAATGCCATCTTAAATTTGGCTACCACACACTCTCAAACTGCCTGCCCACTGTACATACCAGGCACCTCACACTGACACACACACACATGTCCTGAAACACACAGCCGGAGCACGTCCTCAGCACCATCACTTTGTTCTCTCTCTCCACTGTCCCTCTGTCCATCACTGTGAGCAGCTCTGACTGTGATCTCCACTTTTACTGCCTGTCTGACCTTTGGCTCATCTCTTTACACACACAGAGCTGAAGAATGTCAGCAATGTATAGACCCCTGCTGTCACCACACACACACACACACACACACACACGCACAAACCCTTCATAGTCAGACTGAACTGGAAGGACCTGTTTGTGTCTTATTGGGTAATGTTAGCAGGTTTAATGGTTTTGCTGTGAAGTTTTACAGTGAGGAGTTACTGTAGCACAACTGCTGCGACTGTCAGGAGGAGGTCAGAGCAGCATTCCTGCTTCCTCTGCTGCACACCAGTCTAAAGACAGAGAGTGCTGCAGGAGCTCAGTGTGAAAGGTTTCTACTCAAAGACTGCAGGAGAACAGGTTGAAGTGTCGTCTTTTATGATCAGTGTTTGCATGTGAAGGAATTATTTGTTCCTGAGGCACTAAACCTGTTGCTCTGTGCTGACTCCACACTAGACATATTGTAGATTAAATCAAGACTGTGGCCTGAAGCTGTTTACCTTGTTTCACAGACTGCACTCACTCTGTTTCATGTTTTCATTTTACTGAAGACTGAGACTCTTTCCCCCTCGCAACCACTAATCTGACCTCCAGGCAGACAAGAGGGGTCTCTCCTGGAATGATGTCATTATTTTACACCACCACCTGCCCAGCACCTGCTGTCACACACACACACACACACACACACACACACACACACACACACACACACACACAGAGTCTATGATAGAGAACAAGCTTGTTTCAAAGCTACTCTCAGCTGTCGTTGGCTTTGTGTTTCCATTACCATGGCGACAGGCGCTTACAGTCACACTATAGAGCTCCATTCAGAGGGAAAGAGCAACTGTCCCAGCTACAGCCAGTTGTTAGCACACACTTACATAAGTTAGAATATGTTTTATTACCTGCGTGCGTGTGTGTGTGTGTGTGTGTGTGTGTGTGTGTGTGTGTGTGTGTGTGTGTGTGTGTGTGTGTGTGTGTGTGTGTGTGTGTGTGTGTGTGTGTGTGTGTGTGTGTGTGTGTGTGTGTGTGTACAGGGTGGTTTTTGATCACGTTTACTTTTTCAGGGGATAACATCCATATGTCCCCGGTGTATGATTGGTTCTACTGCTCCATTACATAATAGATGATCACACAATATGCAATATCTGTGAAAAGCACTGAGAAAGTGACAGAACAAAAAGTCCTGCGTGCATTGAGAGGCAGAGATCTGTTGGTGCAGGTGCTCTGGTCTCCACCTGGATATTTTCCCAAATATTTCAGACTAGAAACACACATGAATCAAAATGGCGTGTGATGATGGGTAAAGACGGAGGGAAGCGTGCATGTGCTTGTGAGAGTTTAAATTAGTCATGAGAGGAATGAGTCCTGCTGCATACTTCTGAGCTGACTTGCAGATGTTTCAGGGTTGGATCTCACGTCTGCCGTAAGAGTAGTTAAAGTGGAATGTGGTTGTCAGGGAATGCTGAAGCACACACACACACACGTACACACACACACACACACACACACACACACACACACACACACACACACTAAATGTGTTATTCATTACCTATGCTGACTGTTCCAGGCATGTCTCACCTCAGTACATTCTGGACTGACATAATGTGACACGATGATTGTATTTGTGTTTTTTACGGATATGACATCAGTAAATGGTCAAAATAGAAGCTCAGTGATAGTTCACTGACTGCACATCTTCCCTCACAAGCATTTCTAACAGATCTAAGGTTGTGTAATAAACAGTTGATTCTTCTTTCTTCTTGTTTTGTAACAAGGCTAAGCAGCAGGTCCAAGTCTGACCTCTGTGAATGAAGTTGCTCTAGCTTCTTTAAATGTATATTAAAATAAGTTTTAATATTAAGATGATTTTCTCATTGTTTAGAACATGCTACTTGTTCTAAGAAATTTAGATTACTTTTTACAGCCATTAGTCAGTGGGTTTAGTTTTCCACCACTGTTTTTTTACCTATTGGTCATTTTGACACTTTTGTATGTAAGAAAAGTTTTAATTCTAGGTTAGATTCTACTCTTCATGAAGGTGACATTCTGCTTTACTACCACAACAAAAGCATAGATTTCCAAACACAGCGTCCAGGTAGTAATATTCACTCCTGCTCTTCTCTTCTCCTTCCAGTCACGTCGTCACAGTGCTGCAAAGAGCTGCAGAAGGAGAAGGAGGAGGTGCGCGTCAGCTTGGAGGAGGCCTTGAAGAGGCTGGAGGAGCAGCACAAGGAGGAGCTGGTGCAGCTGGAGGACAGGTGTGGAATTCACCTCTGCTGATGTGCTCACAGCCAGACACTCGGCATCACATATGTGATGTGATATTATTAGGGCTGCAACTAATGATTATTTTCATTATTGATTAATCTGCCAATTATTTTCATGGTTAATCAGTTAGTAGTTTAGTCTATACAGAACAATGTCAAGATTGTAAAACATGCTCATCACAATTTCCCAGCGCCCAATGTGGCATTCATTCAAATCCTCACATTTAAGAAGCTGGAACCAGACAATGTTTGAACTTTTTGCTTGAAACATGACTAAGAGATTAATCAACTATCAGAATAGTTGGCAATTAATATTTTTCGATTGACTGATCAATTAATTGTTGCAGCTCTAAAATGTATAACCATAACTCCTCAGTGTTGGCATGCTGTCGTTTGAACATTAAAGCCTGCACTGATTCTGCTGTCCTCTGGATGTAACCTGTTTATGTGTCCGTGTGTCAGATTGAGGAGTTTTTACCAAACAGAGTGGGACAAAGTCCACCAGACATACCAGGAGGAGGCTGACAAATGCCGCATGTTGATGGAACAGCAGGTCAGAGAGCACACACACTCATACACACTCCTGTTGTACGTTCACAGTCACAAGTAGTTGCTTGTTAGTCTTGTAAAATGTTCTTCAGCCTGTGTCTCTCTCATAAAACCAAGTTTTATTATGAAATAATTACACACAAGGTGAAAAAAACATTCCCTCTCGCAATGCAACATGACATGATGTAATGAATGAATTTGATGGATGGAACTCCTGCTCTACAGCTCACATGGCTGCAGGGCAAGTGTAATTACTGCAGTGTGTATTGTCTCACACACATGGTGTGATATGTGGTCAGTTTGTGTTTTTTTCTTCAACTCTGAACTTTAAACACCACTAGCTGCAGAGAGTGCTGATTAGAAACAAAACGTCTTGACTTGACTGTCTCTTTCTCTCACTCACTCACTCACTCACTCACTCACTCACACACACACACACACACACACACACACACACACACACACACACACACACACACACACACACACTCTGATTGGAGTCAGAACATACCATACAGTTGGTCATAAAAAATCTCGGCCAAAGATTTATGGCTGCGTCGCCATGGTATGATGGTTACATCATACATTGATTGCAGTTAAACACTGCAGAGTGAACATGAATGTGAGGCTCAAGTTGCTTTAGGTCAGCTGTTACATACTTACACAACTCATCAGAGATGAGCCGTTATAGTTTTCACACTTTCATCCATGAAAGAAACACATATGATGTTGTGTTCACTGGAAACCACAGTTTACACTATATGTTCTGTTTCTTTGCTGCAGTAACGCCTCCAACTGCCACACACACACTTTCACATTTGTGTCTAATCAAAAGATTTGATCCAACAGTGTAATAAAAGAATCACAAGGCTTTTTCTAATTTGAAATCATTTGGTACAGATAACAGCAGCACCAGGAGCTCAAACTAACATCAGTAAATGTGAGGGAAGATACCAGATCTTATTTTTTTGCCAGGACTCCTCTTGGTCTTACTTCAGTATTGCATAGCTACATGTTGAAGGGACAGATATGAGAGCAGTTTTTATCACCTGACCTAACTTCTCATCTAAGTATATTTCCTAAAACACCAAACTATTCCTTTAAATACATCTGTTAAACTCTGAAGAAATCCAACATGGCTGCCAGGGGAAGATTTTTGTTGGGTGAAATCTAAACTTCAAGTTTTTCCGCCTTAAGCTTTAAAGGCAAATAAGGTTCAAGTTGCTGGTTGTTGAGGTCATGTATGCTATCCTCATTTGTGTCTGCATCCATCAGGTGGAGGAGCTGAGGAGCCGACAGGAAGTGGAGAGGAAAAACCAGGAACTGAGTCACTGCCAGAAGATGGAGTCTCTCAAACTGCAGTACGAGACCTCAATAGAAGGTTTGTGCAGGATGAGCTCAGCATTTTAAATACTGTTACAAGCTGAACACTTACACATTTCACAATCATTTCATATGTTGAATAAATGTTATTAAGGTTAACATTAGTCATTTGATGCTGATGTGTCTTTGTGTATGTTTGTGCCTGTCAGAGCTGAAGAGGATCCAGCAGACAGACCTGGAGAACTTGGAGAAAACCATGAAGGAGACAGAAACATCTCTCTCTGTAAGAGACGTTCATGTATTCAAATTTACACCGTTTCAAAAAGTACACAACTGACACCCGTGCTGCTCAAGTAAAGTTTAAAAAAGTTTTAAAAAAGTTTTTTTAGCCCGACCGATATCTCAATTGGCTGATATTGGCAGCCGATATCACAGATATTTCGGTATGAAAAACTTTTTGGTTTTAAAGAACAAACAGTGCAGATAACGATGCTTGGGATGGGTTATAATTATTAGATTTTGAGTGAGCTCCCTAATAACCATTACCAGCATCTGCCCCAAAAACGCCATAGTGGTCCTACACAGTCAGTATTATTAGTGTTTTATATTTGTTCCTAATGTTAGAATAGACTGTATGCACTGAATGTAGGTGGTTGATACTGTTGTTCTCACTAAACAGCTGCTGCAGCAGTCATACCAGGGACTTTTCCAGTTTAGTTAAAAAAAAGGAGTTGCCTATGCTAACCAAAAATATTTTTCTCCACTTGGATTCAAGGAAGAATTCAAAAAATCCCCAAATTCTTCTGGAGGAGTGCTGATGATTTATTATGGAAAGTGTCAGTGTGCTGCCTGCCAAATTCCCTGCAGTTTAACATGGAAGCGAAGAATCCACACAACACAAAGCTATGATAGGACTGAATACAAACTAACAAAGAAGACACATTTCTGCAGGAAAATGACTTTTAAAGGTTCTTTCACATCATGTGGTATGTCTGGAGTATTTTCTACAATTATATATTTGATTCATTGACTCTCATGAATCTCTGTCAGGTCCACAGTGAAGAAGCAGCAGTTTGAGTTGACCTGTTACTGTCTTTGACTCTGAAGTGTCCGTCTAACTTTGTAAGAACCAAAGCTCAGTGTTCTTCACTCAGTAATGACTGTTTCCACCTCTGTCTGTACATCTGTCCCACCTCCAGGAGAAAATATCTGAGCTGTCAGCAGAGAAGGAGGCTCTGAATGAGAAGCTTGAAGCAGAGGAGGAGAGGATGCGCATACTGACCGACAAGAATCTGGTAAAGATGGTTACATCTCTAATAATTGCTGCCTGACCCTGTGATTCTAGACTCACACAGTACACAGTGTTGGAGATTGTGTGAATGCAAGTCAATAAAGGAATATTAACCAGGAGTAATAGATGCATTGTTTCTGTACATTTAATCTATTACAAAGACAGACAGCCAGACAAACAAAAAACAAACAGGGAGCCACCCACTGAAAACTGTCAGTCATTATAGAGGAGCTCAAACCTGCTTCAGACCACTGATTTGTCAAGTCAGAACATAAAACCTGCATCACTCTTAATATCCAGTAAGGTGCAACCTCACAGCAGTGTCAGTGTGTGAGCTGAAGGGCAGTCACCATGGAGGTGAAGCCCAGTGTTGGTCTGAATGTGTCCCTCTGCTGAACATGACCTCCCCCTGCTGGTTTGAATGAGCCTCACACTCTGACTTTACTCTGAGCCGCATGAACTCTCCAACCAGGCAACGTCCTGGGCTCACCAAGGTCACATGATGGGCACAACCACTTACTGATGTTTAATCAGTATAAGTGTTCAACATTCAGGTTTAATGTAGCCTCTTCTAACCTGTGTGTGTGCGTGGGTGTGTGTGTTCGCAGAAGGACTCCCACACGGTGTACCTGGAGCAGGAGCTGGAGAGTCTGAAGGTGGTGCTGGAGATCAAGAACAACCAGCTGCACCAGAAGGAGAAAAAGCTCATGGAGATGGACAAACTGGTGAGCATCGGTTTATGTCTTTCACATACGGTCATCTATGAGAGTCTGTGCCACTCTGTGGTCTAAGTGCTGCTTCATAGTTCAGTCCTGGGAAAAGTGATTACTTACTGGGGGAAAAAGGTCTTACTGAAGGTGCTGAACTGGGTTCAAACCAATCTTTGTGCTGCTGTGTGTTGCAGGTGGAGACTAATGTGAAGCTGGAGGAGTGTCTGACGAAGGTCCAACAGGAGAATGAGGACTACAAGGCCAGGATGGACAAACATGCTGCTCTCTCAAAGTACGTCTTCCTGCCACTGCTGTGTGATATAAATAGTGAAGATTCTTGAGTGAAATAACTTTACAATAACTATAATGTTTGTGTATATTCAGCTCAATGTCTGTAGACTTTAAACCCCTGCAAATTGAACAAAAGTTCCATGCCATCATGTAGGTTTATCTCACACCTGACCTTCCCTTTAACTCATCATTTGTAAGACAGAACATTGTGTTTTTGACTCGACATAACAGGAGCAACCTGATCATTCATCAGTGTCTTTACTGGGAGGCCCTGTATTCAAAAGACTAACAATAATCTTAGATTAATAAATAATGGAGGTAAAATGATCATTAGCTTGTGTGTTACCATTTATATTATTTTTGTCTTCTGACCAGTGAAAATATGTAAAGTGTTTTTTGGTGACTCTCACATGGACGGTAATTACAGATATTAGGATTCTAGTTCGTTATCCTTTCAAATCATTGTATCTTCATGAAGCTCGACTGGCAGCCACAGTGTGTCTCCCTGCAGCCCACTACAGCTCTCTGTCTCCCCCTGCAGGCAGCTGTCCAGTGAGCAGGTCAAACTCCAGCAGACGCTGCAGAAAGAGTCCAAGGTCAACAAGCGTCTGTCCATGGAGAACGAGGAGCTGCTGTGGAAGCTTCACAATGGAGACCTGCTGGCGAGTCCCCGCCGTCTCTCACCCACCTCACCCTTCGGCTCACCCCGGAACTCTGCCTCCTTCCCCACAGCTGCACCCTTATCGCCCAGATAGCCCCAACAACCCACAAGCCCCTCCTCTCCTCTGACCTCCGCATTCTCCCCATCACCTTTCTCAGCGTGACAAAGATGGAAGCCGTTCCAAATACAGAGGACTGCAGTCACAGCAGTGTTGTTGGATACTCACGATGAACTTGTACATTTGAAATAAATTGCATTAAAGACTCTTATTTTGCGAGCGAGAAGATGTTGCAGTGGCACCGATGCACTTAAGACTGAGCGTGGGACTGGCCTTGCTCTCTATCAAATGACTGTTCTCCAAGAAAGCTTTCCTCTTTTTCTGAAGAAAACCTTAACAGGCACACCTCAGGGTCTGTACATAGCGCCTCACTTTGGTTATGACTATCTCTCCCTGTTTTTCTTTTGTTATGTTGTACAGTTTAAATTGAGCTCATCCTGTTCTTTATGCTCCTCTTTTTAAGAGGTAGATCCTTGGATTTGTTAGTGGAAACCGACTCAAAGTTGTTTGGGTCTGATAAATCATGAAATGACGGGTACTTGTTGGATGAACATGGATTGTTTTGCCTTTTCCCTTCTTTTAAAGAGGACTTTTTTCCCCCAAAGAGCGACGCTCAATCACTGATCTGCTTTGGATCTCTGGAAGAAGGCCGTGGTCCTGACGTCCCTCTGTGGACAAACGGGAACAAATATTAAGTTTGTTCATCTGAGGAACTGACCTGAATTACCGACATGAACCTTTGATCCAATGGATGTCTGTTCCTCTGTGTGAGCTCCTCACAACCTCTACCTTAATATACTATGTGGAATGTAATCACCCTTGGATGTTAAATCTGAGCAGGCCAGTTCATATTCTCACGCGCACACACACACACACACACACACACACACACACACACACACACACACACACACACACACACACCATCTCAGAGCCAAATATGCAGTTTATTTAACAAGGATGGTGTTGACCAGGACAGTGTTTACCCCTCTCCACTTGTTCCCTTAAATCTCTCATTAATGAAGGGATACAACTCCCCTGCACCCTCTCAAGTCACCATGTGCCCAAAAATTAATGAGGCAAAGCTGAACCAGTGACTGATCAGTTATGTCTTTGCTTTGGGTCACATCCACAGACTGTCCTCAACTGAAAGACTCTGCTCTGTTCTTTACTGAATCCAAAACAAGTCTCACTTTGTGTGTCTGCTGTTTGTCCTGAAAAACCTCAGATGTACCCAGATTGCCTAAGTTTACCATGTTCTGCTTTATTTTGGACACAGAATAAATACAATATGACAGAAGAGTTAAGCAAAGATGTTTTATTTTGAATATTAAAATAAATGCATTGGTACACATTCCTGACAAGTCATAGAGCAGGAATACAGGAAAGTCTGGTTGAGATGACTTTAACAGTTATTACCCTGAAACATGTGAATTAAGTGAAATATTTAAAAACAAGCAGGTGAGCTTCAGCTCCAGTAAGGAGACACATGTTGCTGCCACACTATCAGCCTATCGGCCATGAGGGGGATCGATGCCGTCATCTGCTGCCTTGTTGGAGTCCAGCTGTCCTGGCAGCGGGGCGATGACTGGTGGGGGATGCTCAAGGTCAGCAGCTCGTACCATCATGACCACGGATTTGATGGAGTACCACCAACCGTGCCATGTGTACCAAACCACCCCGTCGTCAGTCATGGCTTTGTACGGTCCGTTGTAGTAATGACCGTTCAGGTTGCCTGAATCACACCTGTGACGAGGAAGTAAGAGAAAAATCTCAAATGCTTGGTCAGTAGTAACTGCTGTATATATACATTTGTGGGTTCCTTGTTTTTCTCTCTGAAGTTGCACACAAGTGCCTCACATAGAATGGAGTTGAAGTATCTTTTACCTGCTGAACCACCAGCCTGACTTGCTGTGTCTGATACACTGAACGTCTTCATTTTCAGCACCTCCGTCATTCTGCTGGTCGTAGGTGCTGAATTTGACCCCGCTTGTCCCCAAGCCTGGACCACTCCACTTCAGTCTAGCGGGAGGAGATCCCTTCATGTCATCCAGGGCGTTTCCTGCGTCCCCAGTGTACTCTCCCAGATGTAACTGATACTGGTCCTGTGAGTGGACATGGGAGGAAAAACAAAGAGTTGTGAATAAACTTTTGATATTACAAAAGAGCTTTGGTTCAATGAACATTATTGTCTGATATTTGCATCCAGAGTGGTGAAGTTCAGTAAGTGCAATCAAAAGTAGGTGCTCAAAGAAATGTAGTTTGTCTTACATCTGGGATCAATTGATGAAGCTGATAAGGTTTTGTTCTGAATAGCAGCATGATTATAAATGACATGAAAAACGGCTGACGAGAGGATGGGAAAGGGAGAGAGCAGACAAGGGAGGAAAAACATTGAGAGGAAAATTAAGGAGCAGTGAGTATGAAAAGGAGGCCAAAGTGGGGATGAGAGGAGAATGAAAGTGAAGAGATGCAGAACAGGTGGAGGGCCTGGAGCCAGACGTCCTTGCTCCTGTTGCATGCATAGTCTAAACAAGAGCCCATGTGTTGTGGGAAATGAGAAGAGAACGAGGTTACAGACAGAGAAAGAACAGAAATCGAAGGAGAGATGGACTCTAATGGTTACAAGCTGTTTTTTCTATTGTACAGAATAGAGAGTGCAGTGGACTGCAGACGGGTGTTTAATTGCATTAAATCCATTAACTGAATCCAGTCCAGAGAGTATAAATCATTTTCCAAAAATGTGGTCCACAAGAGTTTTATTTCGACAAATGACTCCTAGTGCTTACCAGTGAAATTAAAATGATGTTTTGTTTTACCTTTTCATCGTCCACTTTGAATTTCTTGTACTCTGCGTAGCGCTGATTACCCTCAAAGTCCTCCATGTCAATCCGCAGGTCGTAGTCTCCTAGAAATCGGAGACTAGAGTCACACAGGCGACCATCCTATCATGAAGATATAAACACACACATACAGGTACACACACCTTGTGACGTGAGATGGTGTAGAGCTTCATTGCCCAGCCAGAATTCTCCATCAGGGGAGTAGAGGTCTCCAAATCCATGCTTGTACTCCACCCACGCTCTGTCCACACATAAATTCACTTTATACGCCAAAAGTCTTGACACATGCAGAGGGTATATTTCTATTTTTATGAGTGTAAAGCTGACACACACACACACACACACACACACACACACACACACACACACACACACACACACACACACACACACAAACACACACACACACACACACACACACACACACACACACACACACACACCTGTCAAAGCTCTCTTTGCCATCTCTTCTCCTCTGGAAGACGGTCCATCCTCCTCCGTTGTGCATGTCACAGTAGACGCTCAGTGCGGTGGGAGAGCCGTCTGGACGGATCACATAGAGCCCACTGGCCACGTTACCGTCTGCGAACACCTCGGAGCAGTCTGAACACACAAACACAAAGATATACAAGGTCTTTGAGACACATTAAGTGTCTGGAAGGACTTGTTACTGTGAAGCAGCTGCTGTAAAACTACCAAATGCTAACTGCTAATTGGCTGCTTGAAAAAAATGAGGCATCATTTTGAGACATTCAGATGTGTCAGCACAGTACGTCATTGATATATGCTTAACTTTGATTTGCATACATCTTTAATCTTTTCCATCCTATTTGTCTGAAACAACTGGAGACATTCAACAGGACTTTGAAGATGCTTTTTTAAAAGGCACTTAGATTTGCCTTTCACAGTTGTTTTAGCTAACAAAGTAACATTATCGTGTTGAAGGCAGATATGCACAAACCTGTCTCACATCTGAAATGTGGCCTTACCTCGGTACAGGTTCTCAGGGCCCAGGTGGGAGTTGGGTATTTTCTCCAGCTGCTGGGCCTGACTGTTGTGGAGCTCCTGGATGTAGCGATGCTGGTTGTTGATCACGTTCTTCAGGCCCTGGATCTCCGCTTCCAGGCGGACCACCATCTCCTCACAGGGCACAGGAGCCTGGACAGGGAAAGAAAGTATAGGAGTCATTTACACTGGGGACATATTTTGAAATGACCACTGTTGTCTGTGTCACCTTTTAAAAGCATAATAAGTTAAGAATGTGCTAAAAAAAAAAAAAACATGCATCAAGAAATGTTCCCATCATTATATTGTCTAAATCACATTATGTTGAAGACTGTTTACATTTAAAAAAAATAATAAAATAAATTTGTAACCGGTTCACTGACTGAGGGTTACCCTGGACCTTATGGGTAGTAGGATGCGAATGGTCAGAACAAGTCAACAACTCATCTTCAGGAGCAAGTATCACCTACTACAGACAGCCACTCACATGTTACAGCTGGGCAAAACTGCAACCATAACACAAGGAATATACTGTATGCCACATGGTTGGCATACTGTTTCTAGCTTTCCATCATGCACCTGGTTTGTATGGGCAGGATCAGACCAGGATTTTCCCCATATTGCAGTTATTGTTATGACATAAGGTTACTCTTGCTAACAGTTAGCACTGGAGACCACAGGGCATCTAGTCTGTGTGGTCATGTTACTTTGTTCCACATCCTCTCTACTACTGATCCGATTTATGTGCCAAATATTCAGTATTTGTTTTTCCAATCTGGATTATTTGTTTAAAGTTGCCTAAACCATGATTGCATCTGTATTTTCCCATTTTTCCATATTTATTCTGCACCAATGTTTGGCCAATAGAGAAGAGCATAAGCCTGTTAATGTCACACGTATTCACCATTCTGTCTACTCCATGCTGGTGCAGAGATGCCAGAGCCTTTCTGTATTAATATTCATTCATTCGTTATTAGTGTTGTGTATTTCCAGATACAAGATACCATCACACATTACCATTACACATCCACATGTTTCCAGATACCATTACACATGAAACATTCTATAATCTTTACCATTTTAAAACAGTCACAAACCCAAAATAAAAAATAAAAAAAACAAAAGATGGTGGTCAAGTCATGTAACAGTTAATACAATGCACCCCAAAACCAATATCACATTGAATCTCACAGGATCATGACACAGTAGACACTGGAGGTGTATTGGCTTGACATGTTTGGGTTGTTTTTTGTCTCTTAAAAGTTACAAGTTCTTGTTACTCTGGGCAAACCTTGACATGAACAGTTTTCATTGGAACCACTACTTAACCAAGCAAACAGTCCCTCAGTGAGGTCTGTGGATCACCCAGTCTAACAGGGACATAGTTTTTAGACACTGCTGTCAATGTGGCAATTTTAAAAGCTGTGGCCACCACAAAAGAAATTCCAATCACATCATTTGTGTTTGGGTGAAGGCAAAAATCTGAAACAGATTTGTCTCAGAGGCTGTACACAGAAACCAAAGCTATGCATGGAATAGGAACTGATAAGAAGCTTTGTGATGTTTTTATGATATAGTTAGAATTATCTTGTGTGTCTTACCGCCAGAGAGGCTGCCAGGTGAAGAAGAAAAGCCACTGATGTCCTCAGCATACCCATCATTAACGATGTGATTTGTGGTTGAATTAAACTGCTCCACTCTCTTGTCTCACTGACGTCCTCTCTCCTCTCCTTGTCCCTGTTTGGCTGTTGGATGCTGTAGCATCACTTAACTGCTTTTTCTCCCCCTCACTGTAATTTGCTGGAGATTATTAGACTGTACATGCACTAAGGAAATGTAAAATAGGCTCCATCTAGTGGTAAGAGTACATAGTCATGTCTCCTGCTTATGCTTGGGATACTGAATCTACTAAATGCACTCTCCCAAGGGTCAACAGTGGTTTCACTTTGCTTTTTAATGTCATTTTCGTGACAGACTGTTGGAATTATGAATGTGTATTATAATTTAAATTTTCATAATCGCTACTGTATGTAATCCCCAGCAAAACCAACTACTAGATTAAAAATAGGGAAGTTACTTATTTCTACACGTTGTCATTCTCGGCTATAATTATGGAAGACTTGAAGTGACTCATTCATCGCTGAATAAATAGATACATATATAAATTGATGCTAAAATAGATACAAAAATAGTGAAATAAATCCATAAATGTATAATTTAGAGCATAAATGAACGACTAACCAAAAAATACAAAAACAATCGTGTCACAAAAGTGCGACTCCGGTGGGACTCGAACCCACAACCTTTGAATCACTCCTCAAGTGCTTGACTAGAAGTCCAATGCGCTATCCATTGCGCCACGGAGCCACCTGTTGATATGCCATGTGTGATACTATATGAACTTTAGCGTGACTATATACATTGAGCTCTCTTTACTAAAATCCATAACGTAGGCAAATACTGTCATGTCTCGTCACGACAGGAGCTTCACGCTGCGCTGTGTTGTGTTGCAGAATGCGCTGCAGTAATGTTATGAGGTGGCGAAACACTGTTTGTTGCTCTCTTCCACTCGTAACTTTTCACTCGTAGGAGAAATATCGATCTTAAAGACGGCTATGTCCATGTGGGTTTTTGCAGAAAAGCTGAGTCGTGTACTGTTTCGACCTCTGTCCCGAAGCCTTATGGCCGGGTGCGTAGGCCCTAAAGTTTCAAAACACTGTCAACTTACTTCCTGTGTACGCCTTCAAAATAAAAGGGCGAACGCGTGCAAGCGGTAACTGCCACACTCGCGTAGGCCTACTATTTTTAACCTCACCTCACTCGATCTTTCGTCAGAAAGATTAATGATAAAACTCGTTGGCAGTTGCGCCCCGGTATCGTTATCCTTTAAGCAGACAGTATACAGACAGACAAACAGACATACAGCGAACCATGTATCAAGGCTGAGTCGTTACTGCAACGGCGGACCCTCTGCTGCATGTCAACCCTGAACTGTCAGCCCAGTAGTGATGCGCGGGTCATGTGATTTTAATACCCGCACCTACCCAATCCCTTATGAGAGCCAACCAGTTCAAATATGCGCTAATCAACAACCCGTACCCAGCCGACCACCATATGAGACTGACTGGACTGACTGTCCGTGGTGCAGATTCAGCTGCTGGGAGCAGATGAGACCAGAACAGAGCTGTCTCTCTTCTCTGTTCCTCTTTGTCACCCGCTCTCAGAAGAGGGAGGATCTAAGCTTAGTGAATAGTATATAGTACTAGTATATAAATAGTATTTAGTACATATATATATACACACATTTATATATATATATATACATATATATACATATATAACATGTCATGTTTAATAATATTAGCCTCACACTGACATGTCATGATGATGACGTGTTGAGCTGCCCCTATAAAAGCCAGAAGCCACAATTTTAATTTCATCGTGCACCTGAGGCTGACAGGAGCTGAACTACTGAGAAGTAGAACTGTTCACCTGTGAAACCAAGTGCTGAACTGTCGACCAGTGAAAACTCAAATTAATAAAAGCAGAGTTGAACTGTGGACATCTCCAGAAACGAACTGTTGAAGTGTCTACAAATGGCCTCTGCTGCGTTCAAGTTACACTGTGAGAAATACGTGCAGACCATCTGCGCTGTGCTAGGTGAACACCAGGGTAAAAACATAATAGAGCACATAAGTCCTCTATAAAGTGAGTTATGTTAGGTAAAGAATAAGATAATATGACATAAGGGTGGAAAATGTATGATTATTAATGTAGTGATTGAGGGGGCCACTAGGTTCGCCGAGTTAACATTGAAAGTATAGGACAAAGATGGCGACCGGGACATTTTTCTGAAAATGCTAAAAGTTGTTCATTTTGCATGCACCATGGAGACGTCAGCTATTAGAACTGTCCAGAGGCTGACGTCTGACGTCAGAGTGGCCAACCTTCACTCAGTCCACAGTAAACAGACAGAAGGTTTCTGATCATTGATGTGGCTCATTTCAATAAATGTGACTATGATGGTCACTAAAGGAGCTCGTATTGTCATACTGTGCTCAAAAGTCAGAGACAGATATAAAATAATCATTTTAATTTGAAATATTTTATCACAATTTGACATTTCAGTTACTTCCTGCTTCAAACATGGAGCTGTAAGTAAACATTTTACTTCAAGCTACTTAGGTTTTTAATTCAAATGCAGCTGATAAATAACTTTGGAAAAATCTGTAACACTTTATTGTAAAAGAAGTAAACCAATGCCAATGTGAAGGATATTAAAATAGTGTTTCATTTGTACCAAGAGCCATGTCCTGCTGTGAAGTGAACTGTGACATATCTTGACATTTAAACATTTTAATTAGTCTGATTATACCATGACTAATGTCACTAATGTGTCCCTTTTTTTCCTCTCCATTTAGTTGACCTGCTGAGGCCACAACCAGCTCTTCAGAATGGTTCTCACAAACTTGGGGAACCATCCTCTGATTGCTACATACGTGAAATCCATGTGCAGGTTGATCCTCAGCCTGTACCACAGCCTCGTCACAGGTTCGAAGGACTTCCCTGAGATTATGTTTCAAGGAATAGTCTGCTCAGCCCTGTTGGACTCGGCATTTGGCCGTAACAAGTAGAGGTGGAGTGAGAACACCAGGCCGTCTCCTCTCATGGACGCACCAGTAGGTTTGATTGTGCCTGCTGCCAGCTCCAGTTCTTCTCCTCCAAATATTCTGACTCTAGTTCTCCCTGAGAAGGTGGGGCTCGGAGTGCTGAAGGCTGACACCAGAAACCGTGTTTGGTGGCACTGCTTTCACCAGTCTTCTCCATTGTGTACTGCACTGAAGGAACTGAGATGACCAACCGCTGGAGAGTGACTGACTACAGTGCAGATGGACACATCATCATGTCGGTCCTCTTTCAGTTCACCAGGGAGCCTGCAGGGTATGCAGGGCCTCTCAGACAGGAGAAGAGGAAGGACACAGAGGAAGAGCAGCAGCAGGAGCAGCAGCAGCCAGTCTCTACCAAAGAAACACATGAGACTGTGATGGACATTTGCTCTGAGGCAGCTTTTGGTCCCTTGAGGATTCAGCATCTGACAGCTGGTATACTGTCACTCATGAGAGCCGGTCTCTGCGTCTGGCAGGGCCAGCGACGGCCCCTGGTAGCGCCTGGTACCGGGGCCCATGCACATATTTGTATGTAGTTTGTGTCATTGTGGTTTGGAACACAGGTCAGTGACCCAGTGAGGTCAGAGCAACAGGCTGCAGGAACAACTATGCAACTAGTGCAAACAAACTGCAGATTACAACCCTGCTGCATTCACCAAACAAGTTACCAAAACTGCATGTAGTCTCAGCTTTGTGCTTACATGAAATCAAAGCAATAAAAATGCTCTCAATCCAGCATAGTTTATTTTTGCGATGTTCTTTAGTGGTAGTTTGGCATTTTGTTCTGCTGATTACAGAGACCTCCAGTCTAAACCCAGAAGAAAAACATCCACAGCAGTCTACTGGTGAGTACCTCTGACTGGTGACACAGTTTGTGCAGTTGGGTCTGTTTCAGTTGAGTCTTTTATTCAGCTTGGTGCATAAGGACAGACAATGACAAACATAAGGAGCACTCAAATACTGAAGTATACTTTACAACGTGATTAAAAATCATTACATGTAATTTTCATAAAGCATGAATTAGCTGACATATGTTGTCTAGTATTTTGGTAATGAATTTAAGCATTTGCATGACCAGGATCTAAGAGTTTACTGATCCCTCACCGGGCTATAGCAGCTTACAGAAACATTTGAATACAACATAGAATAATATAAATATACACATATGACCAAGGTGGACAATTGCACAAGATAATTATATCAATAATACTATTACACACATAGTGTAGTGTTTTTAGTGTACTACTACACACACTGTAGTGTTTTTAGTGTACTACTACACACATAGTGTAGTGTTTTTAGTGTACTACTACACACACTGTAGTGTTTTTAGTGTACTACTACACACATAGTGTAGTGTTTTTAGTGTACTACTACACACACTGTAGTGTTTTTTAATATACTACTACACACATAGTGTAGTGTTTTTAGTGTACTACTGCACACATAGTGTAGTGGTTTTTAGTATACTATTACACACATAGTGTAGTGTTTTAAGTGTACTACTACACACATAGTGTAATGTTTTTAGTGTACTACTACACACAGTGTAGTGTTTTTTAGTATTCTACTACACAGTGTAGTGTTTTTAGTGTACTACTGCACACATAGTGTAGTGGTTTTTAGTATACTATTACACACATAGTGTAGTGGTTTAAGTGTACTACTACACACATAGTGTAATGTTTTTAGTGTACTACTACACACAGTGTAGTGTTTTTTAGTATTCTACGACACACATAGTGTAATGTTTTTAGTGTACTACTACACACAGTGTAGTGTTTTTTAGTATACTACTACACACATAGTGTAGTGTTTTTAGTGTACTACTGCACACACAGTGTAGTGGTTTTTAGTATACTATTACACACATAGTGTAGTGTTTTAAGTGTACTACTACACACAGTGTAATGTTTTTAGTGTACTACTACACACAGTGTAGTGTTTTTTAGTGTACTACTGCACACATAGTGTAGTGTTTTTAGTCTACTACTACACACAGTGTAGTGTTTTTTAGTATTCTACTACACACATAGTGTAGTGTTTTTAGTGTACTACTGCACACATAGTGTAGTGTTTTTAGTGTACTACTACACACATAGTGTAATGTTTTTAGTGTACTACTACACACAGTGTAGTGTTTTTTAGTATTCTACTACACACATAGTGTAGTGTTTTTAGTGTACTACTGCACACATAGTGTAGTGGTTTTTAGTATACTATTACACACAGTGTAGTGTTTTAAGTGTACTACTACACACAGTGTAGTGTTTTTTAGTATTCTACTACACACATAGTGTAATGTTTTTAGTGTACTACTACACACAGTGTAGTGTTTTTAGTGTACTACTGCACACATAGTGTAGTGGTTTTTAGTATACTATTACACACATAGTGTAGTGTTTTAAGTGTACTACTACACACATAGTGTAATGTTTTTAGTGTACTACTACACACAGTGTAGTGTTTTTTAGTATTCTACTACACACAGTGTAATGTTTTTAGTGTACTACTGCACACATAGTGTAATGGTTTTTAGTATACTATTACACACAGTGTAGTGTTTTTAGTGTACTATTACACACACAGTGTAGTGTTTTTTAGTATACTACTACGCACAGCGTAGTGTTTTTAGTGTACTACTGCATACAGTGTAGTGTTTTTTAGTATACTATTACACACATTGTAGTGTTTTAGTGTACTACTACACACATAATGTGTAGTATTATACTAAAAAAATAGCATAGAAGAATAATAAATAGAATTTCACAGAGAAAAATGAGAGGTTCCTGATGTGAAGATTTGGAGGCAAACCCCAAATTGAGTTTTCTTAGAAGACTGAATCATTGTGTAAAACTGAAAATTATGTTTATTTAGTTAAAAGTGAAGGTAAATACTAGAAAATTGCTGAGGAAGGTTCAGTCAAATTTGATTGAGTTTTCATAATTCAGGTGTCAGGCCAGGACCAAATGAGGACTCAGATGCAAGGGAAAATGAAATCAAACTCACTTTATTGAAATCAAAATTTCTTCTTTCAAGAAGTGATTAAATAAACAGGCTATAAAAACACTGTCTATCTGAAAACCTGACTAAGAACAGAATACTAGAATACCTCACCAGGGGGAAAAAACACAACATGGAAGGAATACTAAAAATAGAAATAATCAAAACCGAACACTATGCTAAAACAAAAATACTCTTACAATGAAGAAAACAAAAACTAGATAATAAACAAAATTCGCTCCCTAAGGAGGAAAACCAAATCTAATCTTAAAAAGGGCTCAAAAGGAAAAGGCTGACCTCAAAGGCGCTCTATCAAAAAGGGACAAAAGAAAAAGGCTCACCTCAACAGGGGCTCTATAATAACTAAGCTCTCTAAACAAAAATCACTCCGCAAGCGGGAGGAAAAAACGGAAATACAAAACAAGGAAAAATCTCTAAACTTAGAATTTATTAAACAAAAAATCACTCTTAAAAGAGGAAAAAATGACAACAACTTACGTGACCAAACTCTCTCTGTGAATACTTTAGCGGACTATGACAAGGAACAGAGGCTTAGGTGAACGAACAAACGAAACACTTCGGCACAAGACAAAGGGAAGACGCCGACTAAATACACATGAGGGAAATGGGGAACAGGTGGAAACGATTAGGGATCAGGTGAGACAATCAGACCGGTGACACATGAGGAAGGGCAAGTGACCTGAAACGAGAGGAGAATTAGATTTTCAAAATAAAACAGGAAGTAACGAGACAAAAAACCCAAGACGAGACAAACCTCACCGCGGTGTGACAGTACCCCCCCCCCTAGGGCCGACTCCTGACGGCCCAGGCTGGTCAGGGTGGTCCCTGTGAAAGTCCGTGATGAGGGTCTCGTCCAGGATGTGTCTAGACGGAACCCACTGTCTCTCCTCGGGACCATATCCTACCCAGTCCACCAGATACTGTTTACCACGGCCCCGGTTGCGAACTGCCAGTAACTGCTTAACCTTGTACACCGGACCGCCGTCTATTACTTCTGGGGGTGGCGGCGGGGCAGCGGCTGGCACCATCGGGCTCTCCTTAGCGGGCTTGACTCGGCTCACATGGAAGGTCGGGTGGACACGGAGGGATCGGGGCAGACGAAGGCGGACCGCTGCAGGACCAACAAGCTTGGTGATAGGAAACGGGCCCACGAACCGCGGCGCCAGCTTTCTGGAAGGTACTTTGAGATGCAAATCCCTCGCTGATAACCACACTCTCTGTCCTGGCTCGTAGGCGGGGGCGGGTCGTCTCTTGCGGTCCGCAGTTCCTTTGACCCGGTCTCCTTGGCGGACCAAAACCTGTCTAGCGGCGGCCCAGATGCGGTGACAGCGGCGGACCATGGCATGGGCGGAGGGTACCGACACCTCCCGCTCGTTGTCTGAAAACACAGGGGGCTGATAACCAAACACACACTTGAATGGTGACATACCTGTGGCCGAGGTGGGCAGTGTATTGTGGGCATACTCGACCCAGACCAGGTGTTTGCTCCATGTTGAGGGGTTCTGTGAGACCAGACACCGGAGGCCGGTTTCCAGTTGCTGGTTAAGGCGTTCGGTCTGGCCGTTGGCCTCCGTGATAACCCGAAGTCAGGCTGGTCTTCGCTCCTATGAGCCGACAGAACTCCCTCCAGAACCGGGAGATGAACTGGGGGCCCCGGTCTGAAACAATGTCCTTGGGAAATCCGTGAATCTTGAAAACATCGTTCATCATTATCTCCGCCGTTTCTTTGGCGGAGGGCAGTTTAGGTAAAGCAATGAATCTAGTCATTTTGGAGAATCTGTCCACCACCGTGAGGACCGTGGTGTTACCTTGTGAGACCGGGAGCCCCGTGACGAAGTCCATCGAGATGTCGGACCACGGTCTGGAGGGAATGGGAAGAGGCTGCAGGAGACCCATACGTGACCCGGAGGATGTCTTGTTGCGGGCGCAGACCGAACATGCCTCTACGTACTCCCGGACCTCCGGCTCCATGGAGGGCCACCAGAACCTCCGGGCGATAGCGAACATAGTTCTACGAACACCCGGATGACAGGAAAGCAGCGAGGTGTGGGCCCAGTGTATCACCTGTGGGCGTAATTCAACCGGGACAAACAAACGATTCTCTGGACACCCACTAGGTGACGGAGCCTCACCATTAGCCTGCTTAACCTCATTTTCTATCTGCCAGGTCAGTGCTCCAACCACACATGAAAGTGGGAGGATCGGTTCTGGGTCCTTGGCAGCAGGCTCGGGGTCGAAGAGACGGGACAGTGCGTCTGGTTTGACGTTTCGGGACCCCGGCCTGTATGAAAGAGAAAAAGAGAATCTGTTAAAGAATAGCGCCCACCTGGCCTGGCGAGAGTTGAGTCTCTTGGCTTTCTTGATGTACTCCAAATTCTTATGATCAGTCCATACGATGAATGGATGGTCAGCCCCCTCGAGCCAGTGTCGCCACTCCTCCAAGGCGAGTTTGACCGCCAGCAGCTCCCTGTTGCCCACATCATAGTTTCTCTCCGCCTTGGATAGCCGCCGTGACAGAAAAGCACAAGGATGCATCTTACCGTCCTGCTCTGATCGCTGTGAGAGAATTGCCCCGACCCCTTCGTTGGAGGCGTCCACCTCGACCACGAACTGCCGTTGAGGATCTGGCAGGGTGAGAATGGGAGCCGAGGTAAAGCGTTGCTTGAGGATCCGGAACGCCGCATCCGCGTCTGGGGACCAGTGGAACTGCACCTGCGTGGAGGTAAGAGCATGGAGAGGAGCAGCTATTGCGCTGAAGCCTCTGATAAACCGCCTGTAAAAGTTAGCAAAACCCAGAAATTGCTGAACCTTTTTGCGGCTATCAGGTGTGGGCCAATCGACCACAGCGCTAATTTTAGCCGGGTCCATCTGTACTCTTCCAGGGGCTACAATGAAGCCCAGGAAGGAGACAGTATCGGCATGAAATTCACTTTTTTCAGCCTTGACATAGAGTTGGTTGTCTAATAGTCTTTTTAACACCTGGGTTACGTGGTCTTGATGTTTAGTCAGGTTCGGGGAGTAGATAAGTATGTCGTCTAAGTAAACATACACGAAGTGGTCAAGAAAGTCTCTCAATACGTCATTTATCATGGCCTGGAATACTGCAGGAGCGTTTGTGAGACCAAAAGGCATGACTCGGTACTCATAGTGACCACTGGGGGTGTTGAAACCGGTCTTCCACTCATCTCCTTCTCGGATCCGCACCAAATGATAGGCATTGCGAAGATCCAACTTGGTGAATACTTTGGCTTGTTGAAGCTGGTCGAAGACAGATGACATGAGAGGAAGCGGGTAACGGTTCTTAATGGTTATGTCGTTGAGTGGGCTGTAGTCGATGCAGGGTCGTAGTGAGCCATCCTTCTTCCCGACAAAAAAAAACCCGGCTCCGGCTGGAGATGATGAGTGGCGGATTAGCCCGGCTTTCAGGGAGGTCTCGATGTACTCCCGCATAGCTTTCCTCTCGGGACCAGAGACCGCGTACAAGCGCCCTTTGGGGATGGTGGAGCCCGGAATTAACTCTATGGCACAGTCATAAGAACGGTGAGGAGGAAGTGATAGAGCTTTGGCTTTGTTAAAAACCTCTTTGAGGTGGTGGTAGCAGGATGGCACAGAGCTCAGGTCCGGGTAGTTGGGATCTGTGGCGGGGTTAACAGAGACCATATTAATGTCTGCGATTCCCTCTCCCCGAACTGAAATGTTCATACAGTCACGCGCACAGTCCCCTCCCCATCCCACAATCTTTCCCGTTCTCCAATCTATGTGGGGATTGTGACGTGAGAGCCATGGCTGTCCCAATATGAGGGTCTGTGATGGGGAAGTGAATACATAAAAACGGATGTTCTCTTGGTGATCGTTAATGCACATTTTAAGGGGGGTTGTGATGTGGGTGATAGTAAACAGTTCATGTCCATTAAGAGCCTTAGCTCTGATGGGTCTAGCTAAAAGTTCCGTGTTAAGGTCCAGTCTTTTAGCTAATTCCCAGTCCATCAAGCTTTCATCAGCCCCTGAGTCAATAAGTGCCTTGAGTTCAGTGGTGGTGTGGTGTGTTACCTGCACTGTGGTGAGAATACGTGAGGGAGTGTCTGTGGTCTTGAATTCGCTCACCACCATGGTCCTTTTAGCCGGGCAGGTGGAGACGAGATGCCCGGGTTCACCGCAGTAAAAACAGCGACCCTCCTGTAGCCGCCTCTGTCTTTCCTCCGGTGATAGCCTGGCTCTCCCCAGCTGCATAGGCTCTTCCTCTCCTTCTGGGCGAGGATAATGAGGCTGTTCTGGTGGAGGTCGCCGGGTGGTCGGCCAGCCAGGTGTCTGCATGCGCGGTGGTCTCAAGGTGCGCTGTTGTCTGAGTTGACGAGCTCGGTTATCCGTCCGGATCGCGAGGGCGATGAGCGAGTCAAGGTCCGGGGGAAGATCCAAAGGAACCAGAAGATCCTGAATAGGAGCCGCCAATCCCTTTAAGAACACGTCGTATAGAGCCGTTGTATTCCAGCCAATCTCGGCCGACAATGTGCGAAATTGGATGGCGTAGTCACACACAGAGTTGTTGCCCTGTTTCAGTCCGCTCAGCTCCCGAGCCTTTTCCCGGTTGGTAGTTACTGGGTCGAAGATCTTTTGCAGCGCCGTCTCAAAACCAGTGAGTGATCTGCAAACAGGAGAATCTTGGGCCCATTCTGCTGAGGCCCAGGCTTTGGCTCTGCCGGCAAGGTGGGAAATCATGAAAGCAATCTTTGCTCGATCAGTGGGAAAAGCTTGGGGATTTAACTCATAGTGTATGGAACAGTCTATGAGGAAAGCTTTACATAAGCCCAGTTCACCAGAGAATCGTGTAGGTGAAGCTAACTTACATGTAGCTCCCATGATGGTCGTAGTAGGAACGGGATTTACTGGTGGATTAGCGGCCACTGCCGGAGGCTCGGGTGCTGTATTCGTCTGCACTAGATGATTGTGCAGGCCCTGGAGTTGAGAGGAAAGAAGCCCCATCTGGGAGGCCATGGCGGTCTGGAACTCCTCCTGATGAGAGAGTCGGGCTTCTTGGGCTCGCAGGGCAGCAGTGAGTTGATCTATCCCTGCTGAGTCCATACTGGCCGAAGTGTAATGTCAGGCCAGGACCAAATGAGGACTCAGATGCAAGGGAAAATGAAATCAAACTCACTTTATTGAAATCAAAATTTCTTCTTTCAAGAAGTGATTAAATAAACAGGCTATAAAAACACTGTCTATCTGAAAACCTGACTAAGAACAGAATACTAGAATACCTCACCAGGGGGAAAAAACACAACATGGAAGGAATACTAAAAATAGAAATAATCAAAACCGAACACTATGCTAAAACAAAAATACTCTTACAATGAAGAAAACAAAAACTAGATAATAAACAAAATTCGCTCCCTAAGGAGGAAAACCAAATCTAATCTTAAAAAGGGCTCAAAAGGAAAAGGCTGACCTCAAAGGCGCTCTATCAAAAAGGGACAAAAGAAAAAGGCTCACCTCAACAGGGGCTCTATAATAACTAAGCTCTCTAAACAAAAATCACTCCGCAAGCGGGAGGAAAAAACGGAAATACAAAACAAGGAAAAATCTCTAAACTTAGAATTTATTAAACAAAAAATCACTCTTAAAAGAGGAAAAAATGACAACAACTTACGTGACCAAACTCTCTCTGTGAATACTTTAGCGGACTATGACAAGGAACAGAGGCTTAGGTGAACGAACAAACGAAACACTTCGGCACAAGACAAAGGGAAGACGCCGACTAAATACACATGAGGGAAATGGGGAACAGGTGGAAACGATTAGGGATCAGGTGAGACAATCAGACCGGTGACACATGAGGAAGGGCAAGTGACCTGAAACGAGAGGAGAATTAGATTTTCAAAATAAAACAGGAAGTAACGAGACAAAAAACCCAAGACGAGACAAACCTCACCGCGGTGTGACATCAGGTTCATATTTCTGAGGAAATAAGACTGTTTATATTGACAACCTCTCTATTGTCTTGAATTTTGTGCATGAAACTAAATCAGAGCTTCACTTTCGTCCTTCTTCGTTCAGCACCTGTTGATGCTCGGCTGGCTGAAGGAGGCAGACTCTGCTCTGGCAGACTGGAGATGAAGCATCAGGGAGGGTGGAGAGTTATGAACACCAAGGAAAGAGATGCCGCGGTGAAGGTCAGGTATGCAGAAGTGGCATGTAGGCAGATGGGTTGTGGCTCTGTAGTTTCCATAACACACAGCACCAACAACACCGGCCAGCGACCAGCGTGGGAAGTTAATTTCACCTGCAGGGGCACAGAGTCGACCCTGAAAGAGTGCAGCAACACCATAACCCAGAGTAGAGTGCAGGCAAAGCATACCTCTTCCTGGAGTCTGGAGGTGATCTGCTCAGGTAAGGAAAAAACTTTGGGCATCATGTAGCATTTTCATGTCAAATAATAAATAACCGCTTTATAGCAACTTTTTCATATTTTTCCAGGTCAAGCTTTCAGGTCAAATGTTTCCCCAAATCCTGTACAGTCAAAATTCTTTTGCCTTATTATTGAGGATGCAATGCGTATCATTTGCTGCTCTCAGAATTCCACGATGTCTAAATAATGTTAAGGCAAACATTAACTTGTTAAGTTGATAAAAAATAAGGTTCAAGGTTAATTCAAGTTATTTGTCATTCCACAACACAGGATTATAAAGCAAAATGCAAGTTGTAATTCCTACCACACATGAAAAACACTGCTCTGAAGTCTGGTGGGACAGCAGCAGAAATGTCTGTATCTTTTGTCAGATGACTGTGGCTGGGGTGGGTGTTGTCTTAGTATCCTCTGGGCTCTGTGCACATACCTCGCCTCACACAGACATCTTATTTATCAGGTAATTCTGGTGGTTTTGGTCTCTTTGAGGCTTGACAACAGTACCCCTCATTTTCAAGTGCCCCCTTGCCCCTCAGAACAGAGTTACAAAGGTAGTGGTTGAAATCATCAGGGGTCGTCTATGGTGTTTATGTAAACAGACGCAACCAGACTTTTCCAATCTGCCGTCTTCAGCTGTGATGATTTCTCTTGCGTGCCGTGGCAATCCAGGTATTATATCACAGAAAGGTAATGCACACCAAGGGCTTTAATGAAGTGCTGATCACTGTCAGCAGACTAGAAAGTGAAAAGTGTGGCACATTTTGGTTCCATATGCACCTTTCTTAAATTAAATGACATTTTCAGCCCTCAGGCCTTCTTCAAAATCAAGTCACAATGAAATACAGGCACTTGTGTTATAAAGGCCACACCCTAGTAACACATGTGCAAGTGATCAGACAGTCAACCAAGAAGCCTACTTTGACTACAAACTTTGAAATAGTCAGTGGCAGGATACAGCCCATCAAACTATTTCTTAAGTAAAAAGAAAAAAATGTTTCAAATTATATGTAAGGATTCAAACTCAAATACTTTGAGTTAAATACTTTTCAAAATGTTACACATTTCTGATTAGATTCTAATAGATAAAAGGCAAAAGTTAAACATCAGCTCTAAATGAACATCATAAACACCTTTAACCAAATATCCAGTAAATAGAGGTACCCTACACAAATTAAAATATATATATATGTATATATATATATATATATATATATATATATATATATATATATATATACATATATATATATATATGTAGAAAAGCTAACACGCAGCTTCAAATGAACATCATAAATCACCTTTATCTACATATCTAAAAAATGGGGTCTCTTACAGAAAGTATCCATGAGCTGCCAGGGTTCGTAAATGGTGGATTCAATAGTGCCCCCTCCTGGAAAGTAAAATATCCAAATTGAAGTGATTTTTGCAGGACTACCCCTCTATCCCAATAAGAATTGGGACACCCTAAACCCAGACATGAACACACAAAATGGAGGGGCAGGCCTAAGTGGTACGGGCAAGGGGTCTATTGAGATTGGGGTCAAAGAATCGAGTCCCTGAGTTGACCTTTCTTCAGGCCCTCACTTCAGGCCTCCCTCCACCACTCCTCCAAAACACATGAATATGCACTGCCCTACACCAACTACCCTGTAGCTCTCTCTGGCCAGCAGAGAGATGTGTTCATAGCTAGTTTACTGTGTTACACAAGCTCTCTTAGTTTTTCAGTCTGTAAATGCATTAGTAAACAACTCTGTTTAATGCCACAATCAGATAAACACAAGCAAAGTAGCCGTCAGAAACGCACCTCAGTCTGAAAAGGCTACGTAGCGCGACAGTTACTGCTCTCTGCTGTGGGCGCGTGTGCTTTGTGCTAAGTGGGTTAGCAACTGAACGAGTCTGTTGCTGTTGCTGCCGTCCACTTGTTCTCTGACTCAGCCGCTGTGTACTATCGTTAACCATATCCACATCCAATGTCTTACTTGCAGATAAGAACACACCTAACATTATCATAAGCTCACTAGCTCACTAGTAGCTTTAGCAATACAAGCAAACAAAAAGTGTTTCTAGAATATCTTACCAACCCTAGCTTTAAACCTCTGTTAGGGGGGATGTGTTAATTGAGACACAGCATCTGTCCCCACCCCAACCAGTGGTATGGTCTAAACTGCACCACACCAAAAGCCAAAAGACATCAATGCAGGAAAAGATTGACAGTGGTTTTATTTAAAATGTGCAGCTTAATCTCTGTGTGTCTGTTTTCAGAGTCCCTGAGGCTTGTTGGATCACCAAATGTCTGTGCAGGCAGTGTGGAGGTGAAGTCTGATCAGGGCTGGGTCTCAGTGTGTGAAGATGGCTTTGACACCAAGGCTCAAAAGGTATTCTGCAGGGAGCTTGGCTGTGGATCTCCGACTAATTTCAGGGGGACATTTAGCACAAGAGAAGGACCGCTTCTATCCAAACAGTTCCAGTGTGAAGGCAACGAGTCTCATCTTCAAGAGTGCGCCAGTTCATTCCGCACCGACTGCAGACCAGCATCTGGAATTTCATGCAGTATGTATACATTTATCAGCTTTACAGTATATGGGAAGACCTTAAAGCAGCTTCATTAAAATAACAGCTTCACTGTCATGTTGATGGTACAGTGTGTTGTAACAGGGTGAATGGTGTCTCTGTCACTTGTTTCTGCTCTATTTAACTTCAGTGAAATGGTAGGATCACAGCGTTACATACATGTTTACTTCAACATACACGTTTTTAACACATGATACTGTTATGACGTCATGAGTTTTGTCTGTAGTTAGCACCTACATTTCATCTGACAAATTATTACAGACCCGTGGTTTGTATTTACCAGTGATGTTGCACTCAGAAACTGTGGGGGGCGCCAAATCACACAAAATGCCAATTTCTACATAATGTTGCTTTAATGAAAACTGATTTCCGTAGTGTAACTTCCACCAGCACTTTTGGCCGCACCGGGTCAAACTGAGCCGTGGCAGGAAACCTGACAGAAAGATGTTTCTAAAAGTCAGTGTGCTGAGCTCTCAGTACTTTTGTAGCTTCTAACTGAATCTCTTTACTTTCTCTGAGTAGAGCCAGGCCGGCAGGTGTACACGGAAAAACGCCATTACTGACACCCCGCCTTAATGTCAGGGTCTTTCAACTCTATAGTTACCATAAAAAGAGAGGGCATTTAATACACATTGGATGATAAACTAAGCTGCCTACCTTTTTCCTCTAAATAAAATGATAAATATTCTGTTTTACATTGAAGACATTCATTCAATAGCAGAGCAAAGTATTTTCTTACTCCATCTGCACCTAATCCCTGCTTAATTTAGTTTGTATTTAAATCCAGTCTTTAGTTCAGTCTTTGTCAAGTCATCTGTTGAGTTTTCCTGAGTTTTCCTGAGCTTGCCTTTTTGTTTCCCTGATGTTTCTTTGGGTTTGCCTGTTCCATGTATGGCCATGATCGGTATTAAAACTTCATCACTCCATTGCACTTCCTGCCTGCTGTCTCATGCATTTGGGTCCACCTTCTTTGCTTAAGCTTGACACAGCCACATGGATTTGGAAACTGTAAAGTATAAATGGCATATACGTAGACCCATAATAAACTAGAATGGCACTCAGTACCTGTGCCAAGGCCCAACATTCTCCTTTAATTCAATCAAGCCTAATCCAATATCAAAGTAAACAGCCCTGTATCACTCTAAATTTAAACAACCCAGAACTGCTCAACCATAATTTAAACTCACTAGATCTTTAACAGCCAACCACTAGGACAGCAAAATGATGCAGATGGAGTCATAATCTCCATTGTGTTGAAGAATATTAGGTTGACGATTAAGTCGAGCTGAAATGAAAAATGCTTTTTTTTAACCATTTTAGATCACATCCACGAACCTGAGGTTCACCTATGTGCCCAAAGAAATGACCAAAAATCACTTTCTTTGTATTTTTATATTAAAAATTCAGTCATGTAAAACAAAATGTTACATTTGCTTTCATAAGCTTGAACCTTCAATTTTAACCAATAACATCGTGCCATCCACCATCAATCAATCTTCAACTTTAAGAGGTGAGCGAGTGGCACAGAGCTCAGATTTCATGTCAGAAAGAAAGTGTTTCACACATTTATAACTTTATTCAGTGATTTGGGTGGAACAGGATCATATTTAAAACATCATATGTTTTCTGGTTTCCCCTCTAATGTTCCCTGGCTGCTCTGCCTGAACTCTCCTGTGATTTACAAGTTTTGTGACGAACAGATGACTTGACTTGTTACTACAGTAACTGCTAACAGTGGCTACTTGGCCCAGTCTCCCAGGGAACACGGCCGGTGTCGGGACGGAACACAAACTCTGAGACCAACTGTGGCCAGTTTGACGACAGGAACTCCAGTACTGAGGTAGTTTAGCTGCTGTTGTACAGTTACCGCCTGCTTGTTTAGTCATGTAGTAACGCTAGTTGCTGACTGACGTTAGGCTGCCAGTAGTCCAACCCAGCAAGAAACCACCTTGGTACTCCATTCTCTGTCATTTGTCTCGTGTGCAGCCGTGTTTGGCCAGTGATCCTATTACTTCATCGGCCGGGTTCACTGGGAGCTCCTGGTCAGGCACTTTATCTAGAGTTGCACCAAAAGTTAATGGGGTTTATTCCAGGCCGAGACCCATCCTCCATCCAAGTTTAGTGGAAATTTATTCAGTAGTTTTTGTGTAATCCTGCTGACAAGCCAACCAACCAA
Organism: Pagrus major; assembly: GCF_040436345.1. Classification (NCBI taxonomy): domain Eukaryota; kingdom Metazoa; phylum Chordata; class Actinopteri; order Spariformes; family Sparidae; genus Pagrus; species Pagrus major. The sequence continues at coordinate 34,858,388 of NC_133215.1, read as the reverse complement.
AAAACGTTTAGCTAATACACAGTTTAATAAAAACACAATATAAGATGATTCTGCTGAAAACAGCTGCCTGGTTTATGAGAGTGGCGAGACTGAACCAAATTAAAATTACATTTGCAATCCACAAAACCAAAACAATAAGAAAACAAAGAGCTGAGGGGAACTCCAATGTTTGGCCGTGTTGTTTGTCACAACCCCAGTTTCACATATTGCATAGTCATTTGACCCGACTATGCAGTTCTTCTTAGCTTTACAGATGCTTTACCGGGGCAGCTCACCTGTCGTATATTCTGTGGCGATGCTGATGAAGATGTTTGAAGAAAAGCTCCGCCGACACTGTATTAGTTGTATAACAAATTTATTACAATAAGTTCAGTATCGTAAACAAGTAACACGTTACTTGGAGAGTCTCCAGCCGAATAATGAAACTCTCCCGAAGACATGCAGACAGCTCCTTATATACCGAGCTTGTTTTGGTCAAAGACTTAATTACCACACATGATCCACATCAAAGAGGGACAGATAAGAAGAGAGGCCTCTTCACCTCTGACCCAGGACTTCCATGACTCTGCTAAACTTTAACATTTTATACCTGTTACCTTGAATCATTAACCTCTTACCCCTGACCAAATCATCTCCAGGTCAGGAAGGCCCCAACAGCAAATAACACTCCAATATGTTTTCCAAATACTCATATTAATATGCTGCATATAACAGCAGACACCTCACACCCAAGTATGAAAATCTAGTCATCTATTCACTCAGGTCCACAAAACATTTCTGGAGCTTCACAGTAAAACAGCGTTGCAGCATTCTCCTAAACTTAACAACTTAAGTAGCTGGAGACTTGTTTTAAAATGTAATAAACAATCAATAAAACATAAAATGGCTCCATACAAGCTTCACAGCTACAGTGATGATTTCTGCTTAAAAAAGAGTGTTAATAATGTCTTTTCAATTCAATTTGGAATCTCCGGGCTTCCTGAGGCTTGGATTACATCAGAGGAGCTGTGTGGAGCAATTTTGTCTCGTTTTTTTGCTCACCTTTTCCCTTTGTAAATGAAATCCCCAGCTACCTCAGTTGATAAGGAGAATGGAACGCATTCGAGTACACTCTGGACCTGATGTTCCACTGGCATGAGGGTGAAAACATAATGACTAATGATTGTTCTGGTTTTCCAGTCTGTAAACTGGCTCATGAAGCTCTCTTCAGCATTTGATGCAATGTAGACCACATGAAACAGTGTTAAAGTAGGCATGCAATAACTCTCCTGTCTCTGTCCAGGTGATAATGATGTGAGACTGGTGGGAGGAGAGAGTCACTGTCGAGGCACACTGGAGGGAAAGTATGATGGAGAGTGGAGGCCCCTGAATGATCGGAGATTCTTGAAACCAGAACACTTTGCCGAGGTTTGTGTCCAAGTGGGCTGCACAGATGTCATCTCAACGTCGACAGGTCGTCTTTCAACAAGTCGACCTGTGTGGGAGCTGTCAATCCGCTGTGGTCGCACTGACTCTTTCTGTAAATCATGGAGAGGGAGTAGTTCTTCCTCAGTCATTACGGTGAATTGTTCAGGTAACAGTAAAATGTATCTATTTGCCTATCCTTTTTGTTGATCCTACATTGTTAATGATGACATCCATAGTTGGGATTACAAAGCTCAAAGCAATAGGATGCAGGGATGATGCATTTTTGAAGGCTAACCCGAAAGCTAGCTTTGCCCTGATTCCCTTGGCAAACACCACTGTTAGGTTATAAATTAACTACACTGTGGTCACATGACTTCAACGTCACCACCTATAAGCATCTTACTACACTACACACTTTACTATAAACTGACCAATATACAAGTTAGAGTCAGAATCGTTTGTAGCTAAAGTCGGCCTGTAGATAGACTAGTGAGGAGATGAGTCTCCGTGTTCACTGTGATGACGTTTAATATCCCCGACAACCTCTGTAGTCTCATTTAGACACTTGTTAGCAACCTCCGCTTTTAAGACACGTAAACGCGTTATAAACACGTTTAACGTTATATTTCAAACGTGGGATATTTACCAACTTATTTGATGTCATTGAGCAACCGCTGCATTGCGTATCTACTACGTCGCAGCTCCGGCAGTCCGGACCATTCCGTAGCAGATACGCAAGGCCTCAATTTCTGCCGGATGCTGGAGCACGGCTCAACCATTCAGCCGAATTCAGCACAAAGCAGACAGGAAGTCACACACCGAAACAACAACATAACATCCAATTAATTTTCATTAAAAAAACACTCCGTGTTGACGCTAGCACAAAAATCTCAAAAAAGAGACTAATCCAAGCACTTCTTTTAATCCTTCAGTAGGAAACACTAGCCTTTTGTCTTGTTGTTGTGTTTATAACACATACGTTTAACTGCGGTCGCGTGTGATTTTGTAATTATCACGGGAACTCCTCGGTCTCGCAACTTCAGCTGCTCAGCAGTGCACCACCGTGCTGCACTTAAAACGCAGCCAGAGGGGTTTGACAGATGAAGGAGCACGGAACTGTAACGGGGCCGTTCCGCAACGTACATGCAACCAGTGGAATTACTGGGTTAGCCTCCTGCTCCAGAGCAGGGCCAGCAAGCCCTACAGGCTGGCCACACTGGCTGCGCGAGCAAAGTGTGTGCGTTGTGTAACGTCTTGCTTTTCATTTCGACGTCCATGTTAACAGGTTAGCATGTAAAGTGAGGCTGCTGCAGCGCTTCATCTAGAGATTTACCACGACACGCACGTGGTTCTCGGCAAAAATAGACCTGAAAATGTCCTGTAGACAGTCATATGGACTTCATACCATCATTTCACTGAAAATGTCACAGACATGAAGAGAATCCTGTTTCCTCTCTTTCCCCCTCCCGCTTTCTCGCTCTTTCAGCAGGGTAAAGGAAAATCATGTCATCATATTTATATAATTATCAATGATAAACTCCATGTAAACAGACAGGGCAGGCAGGGGCCGCGCTGCAGCAGCAACACTGCCTGTGTAAACACAAACACGCGAGTGAGCCGCAGCAGCTCTGTAACGCAGCCACCACACACTACACAAGCTTCCAATGTGGCCAGCCTCAAGTCTGCATTTTGGAGTCGAGGAGCACTTAAGTTGCCACACACAGAGACATGACTCGGACTTGTACTGAAAAGACTTGAGACTCGACTCAGACTCACCTAATGACCCAAAAACTGAAGCTTTGGGATAATAGGTAAAAAAAGACTTGTGAGCATCTCTGGTATACATGGGATTAATTGATTGAGAACTGCTTTCAAAGTTTCAGAACTGATAACTATTTGTTATGCTTGAAATTCTGAAAAGAGCTCACTGCTCCACTGTCTTTTTCTCCCCAGAGGCCGTGAGACTTAAAGGGAACCACAGATGCTCAGGTGTGCTGGAGGTGAAGCCTGGTCTGTCGTGGGTTTCAGTGTGTTCCTCTTTCTTCACCCCAGAAGCTGCACTTGTTACCTGTAGAGAACTTGACTGTGGGTTTCCTCACAATCACTATGGGTGGTCAAATAACCACTATGATTTTAGTAGAGAGCTCATTTGGGATCGGGACTCTAAGTGTGAAGGCAGTGAGAAGCGTCTCCTGGATTGTCCCTCCACTACGCTCAACATCACAAAAGAGGAAATAAGTGCATGTGGCATAACTTACGTGACCTGCATGGGTAATAATCAAGACTATGTTAGTTAAACTATTTTAGTCCTTACAGGATTACTTTTTTTTTGTTGAATAAAACATTAGAAAATGAAAAGTGTTATGCTGTAGATAATATTAAATATGTATTATTTGACATAGTGTGTTCAAATGCCCTAGTGCCCGTAAAAAAATTCCAAGGAAAATCTTTTTCTTTATAAATGTATTTTATTGTAGATTTGCAACATTATCCTTAAAAAATGTTTTCCTACATATCACATATTCATCTTTTTCTTCAGGTATCAATCCAATATTAATGCATATGGATAATTTGCAAATAATCTAAGTAGTAACGTAACTCTTTTTTTTTTCTTTGCAGAACGTCCTCCTCCACCTCGTATCAGGGTGTATGTCCCTCAAGAGCTTGTGTCTTATGATTCCACAGAGGTTTTTAAGGGCCATCACTTTGCCATCATCTGCAGCGCTTATTCACCTTACAACATACTGTCCATCCGCCTTAAATCTGGTGTTAACACTGAACACCAGCACATCCAGTCAGCTGTTGATGGGAAAGCCATCTTCATGTTCCCTCCTGCAGAGGAGGCCCACAGAGGGACCTATCAATGCGATTACAACTATAATTTTAGTTCAGAAATCTTCTCTGTGCCAGACACTATATTTGTCGATGTGAAAGGTAAAAAGCGTATTAATGCAACAGATGAGGTATTCAGTTTCCAAGTTATAGCTTTAAATATCCTGTCTGTACCAATCATAATCATTTTTTAGCTATGTGTAGTTCAGTGTGTTAGTAGAAGGGAGGGGTATCAAGATATTATCTGTTTGTATGATATGTATAGCCAGCACTGGGACTAATACTGAACAAAGTCAGACTATGTAAAGATCTGGGATTCCATATGAACATGTCTGAGTAGCAGCTTAATAGAGAGATCTTTAATTGGGACACTGACGAGGTCAGGTCTCACATCCCACTGTACTTTTTACTTCCCATATGTGTGGATGGATTGTACTTGATTATTGACTGATTATTTAATTGCAGAGAACAATAATGTGAGGTTGGTGAATGGAGGCGGCCGCTGTGTTGGTAGATTGGAGGTGAAGCATGAAGAAAAGTGGCAACCACTGAGCCACCAGCACTCCTGGAGTCTGACAGAGGCAGCTGTGCTGTGCAGACAGCTCAACTGTGGCTCTGCTGTTTCAACCAGTAAAGTCGTCACCTTGACCGAACCTCTGCCTGCTTGGCGCTTTTACTCTGATTGTGACGGCTCTGAACGTGCGCTGATGGACTGTGGGACAGTTAGGAAGTGGCTTTCCTTTTCTACTGTTGAAGTTGTCTGTTCAGGTAAAAATGGTAGCAGTGTAACTTTTACATGGGCCTGATGATGATTTGAGCTCCAGACTAGCAGTTACCAGCCGTTTTCTATAATGTTGCCCACACCCCTGTCAGATGAACCAAGTACCCCTTCACTGACACCACTGCCCGTCTTAATGTCTTCATTTCAACTGATTTTAAACTGGAAGTTATAATTTTTCATACAGTTAAACTGTAAATGTTCAGTTTGGTCAAGTTTGTATTTGCTATTCAACGTGGATCTCTTAGCCTAGCCTTCTTTAAAGGAATAGTTCACTCTAGAACAAAATTCAGTCATTATCGACTCACCCACATGCTGATGAGAAGTCTGGTGTAGTTTCTTATTCCTCAAAGTGCAGCTGGAGACCCGCGGGGGTACCCTCCTGCAGCAAAAATCCATATAACGGGCATCAATGTGCCCGAGACGAAAAGGTCCATAAAACTACACAAAAACTTTGTAATATTCCTCCATACTGCTCGTCTGCGGTTTGCACTACGGAAGCCGTGCCAGACAAGATCAACAGAACTCGCGATAGATACACACCGGTATTTACATCCAGCTGTGAGCGACCAAGCGACACACAAACACAAGAGGGATCTGCCTGCACTAGTGATTTGAAACTTTGAAACTCACAGCTGGATGTAAATGTCCAAAACACTAAATTAAAAACCTACTAAAAGATTCTAAATATTCTACATAGACTGTAACCTAAAGAAAATATTGACCAATACACCTGATCTGTCATCATCAGCGGTGATCAGCCCTGTGACTGAAAAAATAAAAAACAAAAGACAAAAGAACTAAACTTGCCAGTGAACCAAAGCACACTGATTATAAAACTAGCCAGACCTCTCTCTGATTGCTAATTTAATTTACTAATAACAGCCAAAACAACAAACAGTACGTCCATGTTCCATGGATCAGTCCCCCTCTGCTTTCAGTGGCTGTCCCTTTGGGGCGCAAGTATGTGTGTGTGTGTATGGGTATTGAAATATGGTGAGGTGCTTTGGACATAGAGCCTTGTATCGCTCCTGATGAGCAGGATGGATGTGTGTTTGAATGGATGAATGTGGCAAGTGTTGCAAGTTGCTCTGGGGAGTCAGGAGACAGAGTAGAGAACACAAAAGAAAGTCCATCATCATCTTCTCCTTTGTAACATGAAGAATGTCTTACAAATCTCAGTCTACATAGCCTCAATTAAGAGTTAGCAGTCCACTTCAAGGGTTTTGTTTGCAAATATAAAACAGCATTTACGGCAGTTATTGCCGAATTCCAATTTCTAATGACGTTTACTGTTCTCATCCCATGTTTCATGTAAGACACAAAGCTATTATGATCACCCCTCAGATAACCTTTTAACACTAAGACATACACTGGTTTCACTTCATCCTTGCCAACAGAAATCCTGCTTCGGCCAAAAATTGCTGTTTTCTCTACGGATGTCCACTCTAACGACCAGGAGCAGGAGGTGCAGCTCTTCAAGGGCCACAGCTTCACCATCAGCTGCTCTGTGGGGCCACAATACCCTGGAGGTCACTTCAGCCTCATCTTCACTGGCCCCAACCAGACCCACAGCCTTACCCAACCAGCTGTCAATCACACTGCCTACTTCACATATAGTGGTCTAGATAAGGCCCGCCAAGGGAACTACAGCTGCATTTATCACAACTTTGTTTTTAATCATAACTTCACTTCTGAGAGCCAAAGCCTCTCACTCACTCTTAATGGTACGAAAATGGAATATTGTAAAATTTCTGCATAGATCCTTTTATAAAACACAACAATATATCAATAGATAACTGTTAGAAGTGACTTCCTACTGCGTAAACTTATCTGGGCTTTTCCTGTTAATCCCTGGCTAGATTTTGAAGGGGTGTTGTTGGACGATGGAGTGCTCAGAGAAGACGACAGCGAGCCCTGTGCCGGAAAACTATTGCTGTCGCTTGGGGACGAGTGGAGACACCTGAGCGCTGAATCAACAGTCTGGGACCTAAAGCACGCTTCTCTGGTGTGTAGACAGCTGGGCTGTGGTTCAGCTGTTTCAACCAAAGAGATCAATCTTCTCAAAAAGGAATACATGTGGCGTTTTTTCTCTGACTGTGATGGATCTGAGTCTGCACTGCTGGAATGTGGATCTGTCAAGCTGTGGATTTCCTCCTCTGCTGTCGAGTTGGTCTGCACAGGTGAGGCATTAACCAGCCCTCGGTCTTAGTGAGTAAGATGCACGAATACTCTGCCTCTTAAACAATTAGTCTAGGTTAAATACTGCAGAGGGAACAAAATTCTACATTTTGGGAATTTTATGTCTCAGAAAGTTGTGGGATAATCCAGAAATATAACATGCTATCTTAATTACGCTGATGACACACACTTATACCTATGAGTGTCCCCTGGAAACCTACAGTTGCAATCAAAATTATTCAACCCCCATTGGATTTTAGGTTTATTGGCAAAATTTTAAATTTTTCAGGTGTTTGCAATAAACAAATTACACAAGAACAGTTTAAATAGTTAAATAAAACTAATATTACAATACTAATAACTAGTATTATTATTTTATCCAAATTCAACACTAAGTCCTAACTACTGCAGTCTCAAAAATATTCAACCCCCTGAATAGAATTCCTCATAAGAGCACACATTTGCAAATCAGGTGTGGTCTCAAGCACACCTGATGCAACCAATCAAGGGCTTCATTAGTTGCATCAGGTGTGCTTGAGATAGAACACCTCAAATACCTGGACTGCTGATGGTGACGTTTCATTGCATGTTAGAAATATGGCTAAGTCAAGAGAATTGTCCAAATACTTCAGAGAAGAGATCATTGCCTTGCACAAACAAGACAAAAGACCTGCAGGAAGACTTGGTGGCAGCAGGCACTGAGGTTTCAGTTTCCACAGTAAGGTGCATACTAAACGCTGAAGGGCTCCATGCCCGAACTCCAAGACGTACACCACTACTGACACAAAAGCACAAGAAAAGTCGGCTCCAATTTGCTCAAAACTATATAAACAAGCCAAAGAGGTTTTGGTATTCTGTTCTGTGGACTGATGAAACAAAACTGGAACTTTTCGGGCCTATGGATCAGCGGTATGTCTGGAGGAGGAAGAATGAAGCATACGCTGAAAAGAACACCCTGCCTACGGTGACGCATGGCGGTGGCTCAGTGATGCTCTGGGGCTGCTTCGCTTCCTCTGGCACTGGAAACCTGCAGCGTGTGGAGGGCAAGATGAATTCAATCAAGTATCAGGAAATCCTGGGAGAAAATGTCATGCCGTCTGTGAGGAAGCTGAAGCTTGGGCGTCATTGGACCTTCCAACAGGACAATGATCCCAAGCATACCTAAAAGTCCACCAAGGCTTGGTTTCAGAAGAAGTCCTGGAAGATACTAGAGTGGCAATCATAGTCACCTGACCTGAACCCCATTGAAAATCTCTGGTGGGATTTGAAAAAGGCAGTTGCAGCACGCAAACCCAAGACTATTGGTGAACCGAAGGCCTTTGCCTGTGAGGAATGGGCTAAGATTCCTCAGGAACGCTTGCCAGAAGCTGGTTTCTGGCTATGCATCACGTTTGCAGCAGGTCATAACAGCAAAAGGCCGTCTGCTTAGTACTAAAGATGCTTGTCATGAAGGGGTTGAATAATTTTGAGACTGCAGTAGTCATTAACAGTGGCATTTTGTGATGAATGTGGAGAAACCACTTGTAATATTAGTTGTGTTGAGCTATTTAAATTGTTCTTGTTTGATTTGTTTATTGCAAACAGCTGCTAGTTTGTACATTTTGCCAATAAACCTAATTTGCAGTGGGGGTTGAATAATTTTGATTGCAACTGTAAGTCCTGTTAGATCACTAGTTTAATGTATCACAGACACAACTAAGGTAAAAATCTAAATTCTTTTTATGGGTACTAAAACCTTTTTAGCCTCTCTCTCCCTGGAAAATACCATACTTATTGAAAATCTTGGTGTTATCTTTCAAATCTGACTGTAATTTCCAGAGCCACATCACCAACTTAACAAAAACTGCCTTTTATCATCTTAAAAATATTACCAGAGGAAGTGACTTTTTGATTCAGGCTGATGCATTCAAAACCAGTGCATAATAACCAGTTTAAAAATGTGTCTAAAGCCCTACATGTCCTTGCTCCACAGTACATCTCTGCTTATCTAGTATGAACTGTTCAGGCCTGCTAGGTTTTCTGGCCAGATCCAGGTTCTGGTTGTTCAAAGAGTTGCATCCTAAAGTTCCTATTTGTAAGAGAAGCTGATTTAGTCAAATACTGACACTTTGGGGTGGCGATGAGTTGGGAATGAGACTCAAAAATCAACTTTTCTGACAAAAAGGGCCTTTTAATTTGGAGAAGAGCCTTTTGGTTTTCATCGTCCTACCTCCTGGAATAACTTTACAGATTGCATTGGAGTTGCTTCAACATTAACATTAACAGAAGCTTGCTGAAACCACTACTTGTCCACCTTTCCCTGCAAATCTGAAATAACTTTGTACTGTGACTCTTCAGGTCATCAAAGTGCTGCTGGCAAGAATTGAAGACATGAAGGTGGAATGTTAAAACCTTGAATAGTTCTCATCCTGGAGACAGACAGAGACTCAGCGATATACTTATAATCTACATTGAATTGAAGTGTTAAATGTATTAACTGCAGATAAAAACGATAGAAGAGGACATTATTAGCAGTAAGAGAATGGCTACAGTTGTATTCCTCTTAATTGTTTAAATGCAGACTAACTGTACCTGTTTACATATCAATAACATAAATAACAGTGTAATCTATTCTTTCATGTGAAGGTTATGTTCTCAGTTAAATAAGTTTGGTTTATCATTTCTTGCCATTTATTCAGTTGTATTGATCTTACCATATTTTGTAAAGTATTTTGAATTTCTTTGTGCTATTCAAATAAACAGACAACTGTATTAGATTGCACATATTCTTGACCTTCTGTGATGGTAATTATTGGAAGAAAGAAGATTATGTTGAGTGGCAGCCCTTCTTCAGTTGATGTACCATTAGTTAGCAACAAGCGCATAGGGCACTCAACATTAATGGCCACCTCACACCTCATTCTCAAGTCACATATTGTCTGGAAACTTGAAAAATATGTAAAACATTTCAAACATTTCTTCTCTAAGAAACAACCATTTAGTACAAATATTGATAAACATGTATTTTCTATTGACAGCTCTTATTAAATAGATCTAGGCCCACAGCTCAGCGCAAGTGTCATTTCTAGTTTCAGGCCGACACAGTTGTCATATTCACGCCTAGTGCCCATCTGTGCACCCCTCGGCGTGTTGGTCTTAAAGTGAGGTGTGGTCAGGCGCACTGAAGGCAGTTAGCTATCTTGACGCAGCAGATAGCGACAGCGCCATAGACCAACAAACATTTTCCCTCACTGGAGATGAGTGCCACTGCTTAATAAGAATGCTCCAGGTCCTGGCGCACCTAGCTCCGTCAGGGAATGGGAGATGACACTCTTAACAACTTAGGCCTGGACTACACGAATACGATATATTCCTAAACGCACATTTTTCTGTCCAATTGGGCCTCTCAACCACACGAACACGGCGATTTCACCCACATAAACGGAGATATTTTTAAATGGATAAAAAAGTGGAGAAATAAAAAAATATCCCATTGAGTGGTTCCGTGTAGCGATGTTAAATGGAGCTGGTGTTGACGCGATGACGTCAAGTGCCTAGCAACAAGCCGTTCGCACGTGCGCATTGAAGCAAAACGGTTGTCAACAACAATGGCCGACATGTACCGGGCTATCTATGTGTGCTTTGCACTTTTAGGTCTCATCTCAGCTCTACACATGAACGTAACGTTGCAACAACTCCACTTCATCGTCGGTCCACACAAAAGATTCTATTTTCGTTTTCTTCACCATAACTTCTTACCCTTACTGCCGCCGTTTGACTGCTTCTTCTGGACCGTTTGACTGCGCATGCTCATAACGTTCTTCTTCTGTGGTATTTTACATTTTGCTAATCACCACCTATCGGCCGGGCATGGCATTGCAGGCTTCAGAGGCGATCGTTTTCAGTTTTGCCTCTTCGTATGGACAGAGATATTTCTGTGGTGTGGACAGAGTTTTTTTTAAAACGAGGACGAAAATATCCGCTTAAAAAAATATCCATATACGTGTAGTCCAGGCCTTAGTTTAAGTTCCGCCCAAAACACACCAATAACAAAATCAGTGTCTAAATAGAACCCCTTTGTCCTGTGCACCTCACTTTGTACCCAGATTATCTGCTGTTTAAACCCCACGGCTACCTTTAGTCTAAGTGACGTGGGTGTGTTTGAAGGAATAAATCAGTCCAAACAAGTTCTGGATTTTCCTCATAAGTTTTAGTGTGCTTTAACATACAGAACTGTTGGGACCCACAGCTGAAGTCGTTCACTGTGGATTTCAAAATGGGCTCTGAACTGAACTCAGTTTCCCAGAATTCCCCAGTCTTCACACCTAGGTGCAAATTCAGTTTTTAGCTACTATTGGTCAGGGTGACAGACCCCCTCTGACCAGATAGTCCAGCTCCTTCCTTTGTTTCCTCTCTTCTCCAAGTGCTTCTCCACCTCTCTCCCCACGGGGCTGCCTGCCCTCAAGTTCTCTTCTTCTGGGCCTAATAGCCGCTGAGAGCTGCAAGCTACATTTCCAGCAGGCCCAAAGAACTTCTCCTCACTGCAGCGACACAAGGTCCTGCTAGTATTCCAGATCAGTTAGCACCAGCAGCTGCGACGCAAAGCTTACCAGCTAACTACACAATCTGATGAACACCAAGCAAATTAGCTATCCCTGCAAAGGAAAGGAGCGACCAGGTTCCTCCATCTGCTGTCTTTCGTCAGATCTTGCACAGCAAGAATAGCACTGTTCAACATTGGAATTCCAACCTCCTCCTGCTTGGCTCATCAGCCAAGGAACCACCAGCACCTTTTCTTCAAAGACTGGTAACGTTGAACTGGGCCTAGATAGCATAGCATAGCACGGCTACGCACAGGACTTTAAACTCTGGTTGATGTAATGCACATGTGTTCAATCTATGTTTGCTCACTGTTTTGGTGTTATTGTGATCTCAGGTCAGGTTATTGGTAGTTTGCTTTGCTACATGACTAATTTGACGTTAGTTGAATTATGCTTGAATTATGCACACACACACACACAAACTTGTATATAGTACATGTTAGTTAGATTGTGTTTTCATCATTATATTAAATAAAAGGCTTTTGAACCTTCATGCTGTCTATTTAATATTGTACAAGAGTGACTGTTGCCAACCTCTACTCTGTCAAGAACTCCAAAATCCTTCAATCATTACAGCTGTTATGGTAATTGTGGTGAAGTGTGCACAACAGTACCGTCAACTCATGTCACACTTCTCAATCTCAAGTTCAGTGACTAGAATTAGCTGGGGTGAAGCTGAGCAGACACCTAGTGGCTAGCTGACACTTGAAGCTGTTGTTATTGCTGTGGCTTCTGGACACCTATACATCCCTCCTGGAAAAGGTGTCATTAAGGGATAAATTAGGTCCAGAGATCAAAATATTTTTTTGCACCAGGCTGTAAACAGGTTTGTTTCTGCTGTAAAGTTGGACATTTTAAGAAGGGCTGCTGATTATTATAGTAGACAGAAATACACTACAACTACGGTTTTATCTGCTGTTGAACAGAATTTTCTTATTTTTGGACTAGCCCCTCAGTGATAACTGCCTCTTGCAGTTCGCTGCGTCCTCATAAGTTGCCAGGTTTTCAAGCATTTCATCAAATCAACTAAGTGTAACTTCAAATTCTTTCGAGTCATCTGTTTTAAGTCTAGGTCAACTTTCAGTCTCTATTTTATCAATGATAGACATGTCTCAAACCCTCAAAGTTGGGACTGGAGTCTGAGTCCCCCACCAATGGTATGTTGATAAAGTCGTTATTATTTATTAGGGTGTTGTGGTCACCATAAGCTAGTTATTTAGTTCTCCTCAGAACAATGCATGATCACTGTGGGATACATTCTACTCACTCTTTAGAATAGCTAGAGTTAGTACAACAAGTTGGTCGAACATTATAGCATATTTTCATGCAAAGTAGTTGAAGTACCTTGGGGTCCTGTTCACAAGTGACGGGAAGGTGTAGTGTGAAATGGACAGGCGGTTTAGTTCAGTGTGAGCAGTACTGCAGGCACCGGACCATCGTGGTGAAGAGGGAGCTCAGCCAGAAGGCAAAGCTTTTGATTTACCAGTTGATCTGCATTCCAAACCTCACCTCTGGTCATGAGCTGTAGGTAGTGACCAAAAGAACGAGAGCACGGATACAAGTTACCAAGATGAGTTTCTTTTGTATGGTCTCTGAGCTCAGCCTTAGGGATACAGTGAGGAGCGCCGACATCTGAAGTAGAGCTACTTCTCGATTGTGTCGAAAGACGAGGTGGTTGGGGCATCTGATTAGAGGGCCTAATTGGGCGCCTCCATTTGGAGGTTTTCTTGGCACGACTAACTAGGAGGAGACCCAGGGGCTGACCCAGAACTCACTCACTACAAATCTAATTCGGCCTGGGAACACCTTGGTATCCCCCAGAAGGGGCTTGAAAGTGTTGCTGGGGAGTGGGGCGTCTGGAATATGTGACCCAACTCTGGATAAGCATAATAAAATGGATTGAGGGATGGATGCTTGGGTATTTTCATGCTGTAGCCAGCCACAAGGCTTAAGTATGCTTACTGACTGATAAACTTTTGCTTGTAATTCAGAAATACTACTTTTCACAAAAAACATTAATGAAGTTTGGTTCAATAATGCATTTATTACAGGTCTTCTGAAAATGTGAACAAATCTGCTGGCTCAAAGATATACATACAGTAATTCTAATATTTGGTTAAACGTCCCTTGACCGATGCTTGACCACCTTTGATAGCCATTCACAAGCTTCTGGTAGTCCTCTGGTTGAATTGTTAACCACTCCTCTTGACAGAATCTGTGAAGTTCAACTATATTTGTTGGCTTCCTGGTACAGACTTGTTTCTTCAGCACAGTCCACATGAAAGGATTCAAGTCAGGACTTTGGGAAGTCCATTCCAAAACCTCAATTCTAGCCTGATTCAGTCATTCCTTTACCACTTTCGATGTGCGTTTGGGATCATTGTCCTGTTGGAACACCAAACTGCACCCATCTTCAGACTTTCCCATTGTAGTGTTTGTGGCTGAGTCTAATGGGTGTATCAAACAAGCCCTATTAAAATGGGCCCAGAAACGTCACCAGCTGTTATCAATCAGAATCACTCAGAAGAGGTTAAATACATTTTTACAATCACCAAGATTGATTACTTAAGTTACTGTATGTATATTTTTGACCCTGCAGATTGTCACATTTTCAGAAGACCCATAGTAAATTCAATATTGAACCAAACACAAAGTTTTGTGACAAAGTAGTATGTGTTTCACTCATTCCATCACAGAAAAGCTGTAGAAATCATTGGAACTCTATCACTGCCATGATATACATGTTTTACAAGTGTATGCAAACTTTTGACAACTGTACATGTTTTTTCTAATAACTAATCAGTTATCAACAATATTTATTGTTAATTTGCTTCATTTTTTCTCCATTTTTAAAAGGTTCTTTCATTATCTAATTGGGTTTTGGCAACACATAAAATGTTATTCCAAAATGGCTTACTAAATTGAGTGCCAACCTGGTTTCTTTAGTTGATGTACCATGACCTAGCAACAAGTGTGGAGAGCACTTAATGGCTGGGATGTTTTAAATTCCTTGCCAGGGGAAGATTTCTATTTCAAGTATAGGCTACTAAATTGAATCCTAGTACCGCAGCAGATCTTCATTGTTTGCTGCTTTACCCCTCATGCTAAAGTCACACATTGTCTGGAAGCTTATATTATCTATTGTATCTATTATAATCAATACAATGTCAGTTTGATGGCACCCATATAAACGTTACCTCTTATGTAAAGACATCCGAGTATGTTATTTAATGCATTAATTAAAGCAGTAAACCCAGCCATAGCATTTTTTAAGGTTGACAACCTTTAGACATTAGAATTGATCAAACACAGTCAACTTGATGAACTCTTGACAGAGTAATGTTAGCCAGTTGCGTTTTCCATGTCATTTGTTTTAAAGGGGAACCAACTTCACACATCACACAAGAGATGAGGCTAGATGTTTGAGGATACATTAGATGCTACAAGTTGCATTGTGGGTAATACAAATACATAGTGTAACTGGTTATCTTGAGACTGAAAATGTTATGAGTACATATTTTTTGGTTCTAGCAGCGGGATTGGAGAAGTTGAAAGAGAAAAGGCAAGGACATCACAAGGCCACATTTTATATAATAGAAATACTTTTTAATTTGAAGGTTCATCACAGGCGTAATCGTAAACAAGATATTTAAAAATGCAGATTTCATTTTAGCATTCAGACTGACAAACAGGCACGCACGCACACACACACACACACACACACACACACACACCAGACTAAACACGAAGAAAAACAAAAGTAACTAGAGATTTTGCTGGATTAAAATCATCCACCATGGATTCACCTCAAGAGCGCACGCACATGCGTGCACACACGCATACACACACACACACACACACACACACTCACACAAAAAGAAAGGTCTGCATCGAGTGGGGAGAGGGTTGTGTTGATGTCTGTTGTAACTTCTACCTGGACAGCGCAGAGATCCTGAGAAATGGCAAACAACAGACTATTAGTTTTTCCTCTCACACTTGTGCTCCTCTTACTAAAACAATGAAAGAACAATTCAAGCAGCTCCTGATATATTTTTCCTCTAGCAGTTTACTCTGACTGGATCTATGATTAACCTAAATATATAACAACTTTCTCAAATAAATCACTTCAAAATTACTTAAAGAAACACGGCTGTGAAAGCTGATTTCAGCACAGCAGCTTGTTTTCTTTGTGCTGTATTGTCCAACCAAAGCAGGGCACCAAACACCACGTCACTGTGTGTGTCAGTGTGTTGATGTTACTCACTGTAGCTTGTCCTGCAACAGCTCCAGCCTCTGCCGATCGACATAACGTGACAGGAGGGAGAGAAGGTTCGGAGGGGTGAAGAGGGGAGGAGAGAGGGATGAGGAGGGAACGCTGAGCAATTCTCTCGTCACTGAAAACACCAACTCAGTCCTGGACAGGGAGAGAGTCAGTGTGGGTTAATTAAATAACACAAGTGGAAAGGAAACAAAAAACATATCTAAAGAAGTGACAAGAGCACAAGTGGAGATGAGAAGGAAGAAAAAAAATAACTCAAGGTGTATAGAGAAAGTGGTTGACATCGCTGACATACAAACAGCTTACCATCGATTGTCGTCCATGAGCTGGCAGTTGGGGTCGGAGCTTTGCATCCTCTCTCCTTCACTCAGGATCAGATACAGCAGAGTCACACCAAACTAGACAGAAACAGAGAGATGTGTGTAATGTGTGTTTGGTGCATTGTTCTACAAAGTTCTACATTTTTATTATCGTCAACAACTCGCATGACTTCCTGTCTGTGGCTCTCAGCTCATATCGCACTGGTTCCTCCTGAAAATAGAAATCTTTAAAAACTGGTCACAAATATATAGCTTTATTTTTAAAAAGACTCAGTAATTTATTTACAAAAGTAGAAATTGTGCATCTGTTGTGGACTATTTTCAGTTGCATAGTTACAGCAGCACTGTTTTAGTTTTTGGACAACAATGGAGCTCTATGGCACAGAGAAATAACATATATCTTAGTAGGATCAATTCATTGTTGCTTTTGGTCTTTTAATGGAATTTGTCAAGAAAATAGAAGATCATCAGCCTTTAAGGTTCTGTAATCATCAGTGTAACTTTAAAGTTTGATGTTTGTGGTGCATGCAAAGAACAGGTCCTGCCAGAGATACTGCTGTCAAGTCACTGTTGTATTGAGACTGGACTGCAGTATTGATCGGCCATCAGTGCACACACTGTTTGCTGTACTACAGTGTAGCTGTTTAACAAACAGTCAGGTGATCTGACCATTGGACTGCATGTTGCAGCAAGAAGATTACATCAGTCTGACCAGAGGATCATCTCTCTCTCTCTCATGTTTGCTCTAAAGTTAATGAGCGACTGTGTTTTATATCAGTGTGCAATGTGTGTGTACCTTGTTGTGCAGTACTGTGGCCAGTTGGCCCTCATTGCCCTGAAGCTCCTGGAGCAAGTCTGTGAGGGCAGAGCTCGAGAGCGACTGGATCACTGCAGAAACCGGCTCCACTAGCCAGCACAGCACCTGAACAACAGGGATGAAGGTAGCTGCTGGTTAATGTGTATGGTCACAGGCAGGTGGTGGGCAATGTGTAGGATTTAGTGGTATGGAGCCGATTGCAACCAATTGAACACCCCTCGACTCTCCCTTTCCAAATGTAAAGGAGAACCTACAGTGGACTTTTAAGTCCTATGAAAATTGCTTGCCTGGCATTTACACTGGAAAAAAGTATCTACCTTCTAGGTTTACTTCTTGATCATGTGTCTGCAGGGCGGGCCGCCATCAGGCTGCTCTGCCACTGCTATGCCACCCAGCCTTAGTTTCAGGTGATTACAAATCAATGAAAAAATAATTATGATTATTATTGTCCATTTTTGCCAATAGATCCTCCTACATCCTACACACTGGACCTTTCAAGGACCCGAGCAGTTTTCACCGGCACAGCCTAGATTTTTGTGTTAAATTGATTGAAACCTGAAATGGTTACCTGGTCCTGCTTGTCCTTCTTGGCCAGGGCGGGAAGGTTGCGGGCAATCGCCATGACAACGGCGGCAGCCTGGGGTGATGGTAGGAAGGGGAGGAGCCTGGAAATGAGCCGTTTGCCCTTCCTCACCGACATGATCATCACACATTGCTCATCACTCACTCTTTAGAAAAGTAAGAGAAAAAAGAATTGGTGTGTGTGGATGGATGATTCTTGTGTCTTAAATATCTCTTACACTGCTGTCCCACAGGCAGCACTGTACAGATTTACAAGTTGTACTGGACTAAGTGCAAGACTTGTATTTCATATATTCATATTTAGTCATTCTTTCTAGCCCTTCCTCCTACCTGTCGTCCCACTCCTTCTCACGCAGAGAGTTGCACAGCTGCACAGTGTTGGTTTTATGCTGCTCCAGCAGAGCCTCCCTGTCCTCCTCTGGTGCATGGACAAAACGTTTCTCAAAGTCTTGAACCTCCAGCAGCAAACTGTACATCTGGAGGACAGGAATGGAAAGAGGGAGAGACATTGAAGTTTCCTACAGTCTGATTGAACAGCAAGACTATGTGCCTCCTCTTCCAGTGGACCACCATAGGACCCTAATTCAGAAAAAGTATATATGATATTAAATGGTGAGAGACATGTTTTCTTTTATTATTGAACTGTGCACTTACATTTTTTTTATTGGAAAAATTGGTCAGTTTTTCATAAGACTGTTTGAGTATAAGACATAAATACATGAATAGAAAAACTACATGCCACACAGTCACGTAAGTGACACTGTCTTATTTCACCTACAGTGCCTATCAGGAAAAAGACTCCCGCACACTGTCCACATCACTTGCAATTAAGTTAGGTCAAGTTTATTGACAACAACGTTCGGTATTTATACCATCATTAGGTTGTCCTGTACCTTAAGGTGTGCAAAAGCTGCACTCTGTAAAACCTACAGTGCCTATAAAAAGTATTCACCCCCTCAGATGTTTTCCACTTGTGTTGCTTGGAATCATAGTCAATATACAAAAAATATACAAAACAAAAAAATTACAAAAAAAGAAACTCTTTAATGTCAAAGTGAACACATTTCTACAAATCCAATGTCAATTAATTAAAAATATATAAGCTAAAATAAGTGATTGCATAAGTATTCACCCAGTTCAAGTCAGTATTTTGTAGATGCAACTTTGGCTGCAATCACAGCATTGAGTCTGAACTGCTCAAGCTCTGTCAGGTTGTACAGGGATCGGGCATCAACAGCCCTTTTCAAGTAGCTTTTGCTGTATGCTTCAGGTCATTGTCTTGCTGGAAAATAAATCTTCTCCAGGTCGTAGTCCTCTTGCAGACTAAATCAGGTTGTCCTCCAGGATGTCCCTATATGTTGCTGCATTCATTTTATCCTCTACCTTTACAAGCCTTCCAGGGCCTGGTGCTGAGAAGCATCCCCACAGCATGATGCTGCCACCATGCTTCACGGTGGGGATAATGTGTTTGTGGTGATGTGCAGTGTTAGGTGTCCACCAAACATAGTGTCTAGTCTGATGGCCAAAAAGTTCCTTTTTGGTCTCATCAGACCAAAAACCCTTCTTCCAGTTGACCTTGGCATCTCCTACAAGCCTTGGTAACCTCCAAGGGGTTGAATACTTTTTATAGGCACTGAAAAATCCATGACCGAAAACCTGTAGAGCTGGTCCTGTACTGTATATTAGCAGCTCACAGAACTGGCTAACTTTACTTTTACATAACTGCAGTTGTCAATATGGCCAGATAGATTTTCACCTTTTTTCATCCTTTTTCCCTTTTTTTGAAATCCTTTTCCTATGCAGAGGTGAAGGCCATGTTAGTGTTGGTGGCGTATGTTGAGAGAGACGATGGAGTTCACTAGTGACTTTTACACAAAACTAAATGATACTTTGTTATCTTTACGACGAACTTGACTTGACTCTTGACTTCTAAAAATGTCTTCTAAATTGACAAGCACAATTCACAAGGGATCAAAAAATGATTTGTCTCTCTCCATGAATAGCCAGACATTTTTCTGAAATAAGGTCCCAGGAGGGAAACCAGGAGGAGAGGGACTTTGCCTCTCTATACTGGAGTTGTCCTCTTCCTACCTTCTCCACAGTGTAGAGGATCTGTCGTCGTTTATTCCAAACCTGCTTCTCCCTTTTCTCCTGGAGGTAGACAGACAGACAAACAGACAGACAGGCAAGCTGACTAACATGACTTAAAATCAGACCAGAAAAAATACTTCCAGGAGCATGGGTTATAAATCACGTACAAAATAAATAAATCAAACATTACTTAAATCACACTTTATACTGTGCTGTTTTCAAACTGTTTGCACTTCTTTTAGGTAGTGGTGAGCAGCCCAATGTGGATGGAAAATACAATATGCAGGTCTTATTTTCAAGAGCAAAAAAAATAAAAATACTGAACACATGCAAGTTAACCAATCACAGGGTCACTGAATGGCTTTTCTGTTCATGTGACCAGGCATTAGTGGCATGTGCTGCAACTTTCAAACTCTTTACTGTCTTTTTTTGATTCAGTGCTGTTGAAACTCAGCACCTCTTGTAGCTACTTCATATTAACTGTCAGATGGTGAAGACAATGGTTTGCAGCTGTGAATGTGTTACAAACACGTCCTGCCTCATTCCTCAATTGTTAGTCAATTTAAGCGTCTTACTTTGTCTTACAGGACACAGCAACTTCGTACATAGAGAACGTTGCGTATTCATGAAACATGTTTCAATATGAAACGATGAAACATGCCAACAGACCTCGTCATCTGTGCGACTTGTCACCACAGCATCAATCATCTTGCGGGGGTTGTTGACGCTCGACACCGTCAGCTTACCCAGAGAGCCTGCAAACTGAACTGTTGACAAACACATGTCAATATTCAATAGAGATCTCCAGTACTGCAGGTGATCATGTACTCTGCAGATAATATTCTGAGGCATTTCATTGTTTACCTGGTCTGTAGGAGTGTTCAACCTTGGCAACTTGTGGAGTGATCAGTTTGGTGGTATGTTCCTTCTTGCTGCTGTCTCGTTCTCTTTCCTGACGTTTTTCCATCTTTTCATAGTAGTTCTACATATTCACACGCACACGCACACACACACACACACGTCAACTAACTTTGTTGGTCAGAGAAACAGAAAAAACACATATCCTTACATCTGAGTGTATGTCTACATTAGTCTCTATATTTTAAAACGATTTGGGTTCCACACTAGCACTTAAAGATCATTTTCATTGCGACCCTTTATCCAGTGACTCACCTGAGCTAAAAACAGAAGTTTTACTCTGAACCGAGGGATTAAACTGAGAGAAGCTGAACACAGCAACTTTACTTGAATTATTGATTGTCACAATTGATGTCCATTTGACATCTCGCGAAAATCTAATTGATTAATTGAGGGATTGATTTTTTTCTTACATGGCCTCAAAATTGACCATTAGGTTCAAGCAAAACCTCTGACAACCTCTGATACACCACCATACAGGCTGTTAGAAAAAAAAACAAAAAACAAATAAATGAAAACTTGGTCTGACACTGCAGAATGAATACATTTTAGGTCATTGTAAATAAAATGTATAGGCCGGACAAGCTTCTGCCTCGAGGAAAAAGTGCTGTGCATTTTTGATAGTTTCTGACATATTAATGACTAAACAACAAATCAAAAAATTATCTTTCATGAAAATAATTGTTAATTTTAGTTCTGTTTACATTCAACTCACTAAGATTATATACACCATAATCTGAACTGATTAAAGGTCAACAAAGAACATGAACATCCACCAAAGCAAGCCAACCATGAGAAGGCAGATATTTTGCATAAGCACAGCTAACAGGCAACATCAAAAACCAACCTGATAGTAGTAGTCATCCAGGTAAGGGTCGGTACTTTGCAGCTGCATCATCTGGATTTTGGTTACCCATTCCTTCTCTTTCTGGGTCATCAGGTTACTGTAGGGGTCTCTGCTGCGCCGGTCCCCTCCAGTCCGGCCACGGTCCCTACAGGGATATACAGAGACAAAGATGACGTGCTCTTCTCAGCAGCCATTTGAATGGGGAGACTGTCTTACAGCTGAAAGGCAAAACAGGGATCAAAACTAGCGGTGTCCTTTCATCCTGGGGACGATGGAAAATGTGTTTGGGATGCAAAGAGATCTTCCTTGTGAAGCCTCCGAGTTATCTCTCTCTCCACAGTGCTTGTTACAATCACTGGCTGGTTACTCATCAAGTAGAGACCAAAGAAGAAACATGACAGGTTAATATGTGAAGGGATGCAGTGAACCTTATTGAGGGAGACGCAGGGTATTTTTTCCCCAGATAATGTTAATGACATGTTGTTAACAACAAATCTGTGTTGAAATGGACAGGAGGCAAGTCAGCCAGGTGTAACTAGCAGCAGGTGGGCAACAGTCCCGCAGTGTGTTAGACTAATAAAGCCAACATCTAAAAGGATTCAAACACACAGGACTGAGAGTTTCTGTGCAGAGGGACATGAAGCGTTACATGGTGAACTGCAGTTTAATCATAACACAACAAGTTGACTCCTTTTTCACTTGAGTTATAATGGGGGTTGGCAATCCAGCCTATTGGTGCATTATTACCATGGACTGGGCTGGAGTGTAGCAATAGTCTGGCATAAAAAAAACCAAAAACTAAATTCTCTATTACTGTTACTTGTAAGTAGTCTATTAGAAGACTGCATACTGTCCATGATCTCTTTCCTAGCAGATTCCACACTGTAATATTGTGTTTTCCATAATTCATTATTGATATTAATTCACTGCCGTCCTCATCATACCTGTGGCAATCTATCAGGACATGTTGGACAGTTTCCAATTTATTTTATTGTGCGTTTAGTCAGGATGCTTGACTATTCTACAGAGTGTTTAATTTAACAAGTTTACAGTAAATGAATGTACTAAAGTACTTCAGCTAAGTACAGAGGCAACAGTACTATCAATAACAACATTTTGATTTTTGGGTGGTTTACACTCACTTTGGAGTGGTTAGAGCCCTACAAAGGCTGCTATGTTATGTACTTGACCTGCTCAAAGAGGTGTTGAAGAAAACGTCTGCATGTTGTTAGTAGTTGTTTGTTCCCTGGCCACAGTGCTGTGTGGCACTGCAGCTCTATTATAACTCATACAATATGTACCGTTTGCACACAAACATACACACACTTCCTCACCCTCCTCGGTTCTGCATGCGCTGGGTGAGCAAGCGACGGTGCTGGGGGTGGAGGTGGGTGGTGTTGTGCCGGATGGGTGGCGTGTGATTGGGGGGACCATGAGGGGGCGGCGGGCCCATTCGGTGGGCGTGTGGAGGTGGAGGGCCCCCGAAGAATGGCCTGAAACCACCACCACCTGGCAACAAAGGAGGTGCTGGACCACCACGGGGAAAACCAGCCACCTGGAGAGAGAGAGAGAGAGAGAGAGAGAGAGACAGACAGAGAGAGAACACAGTGGTGAGAGAAGTGGTGTGATTTAGGAGTGAATTGCTGACATTAGAACTAGAGAAGCAGTTTCTTCACCAACAAAGTTGACAATATTTCTGAAAACAAAGATCAAAATGATGCCATCCTTCTCATCTGACTACAGCTCTTAAGAGTTGTAACTGTTTTGTGCAATTACTTTAGTCTTGTGTACACAATTACTTGTACAGCAAGCACATTCTTCAAGAGGAATCATTAGTTTCTTATTCTCATGGTATTACCTACAACAGTGATGTGTATCTAAGAAAGAGGGAAAGATCAAAAAGACTGTGTGTGTGTGTGTGTGTGTGTGTGTGTGTGTGTGTGTGTGTGTTCAACCTGAGAGTTGAGCAGCTGGGCCCGTTGAATCTGAGACAAGACTGGACCAACTCCGGGAGGGAATGGACCACGACACAGCGGGGAGTTCTACAAAACAAAATCTACTGATTAATTTAAAGAAGAGGGAATTAAAACTTCGACCCATTTAAAGGACAAGTTCAACACTTTTGGAAATCAACACCACTGGCACAACCAGCACATTTATATCAGCCCTAAAAAAACAGTTTACAGTCCAGATGTTCAAATCACAGAAACTCATTTGTTGATATGTGCTGTGCAATAAAATGAAAAGGAACCCCAGGGTGTTCTTAGATTTAATGTTCATCCAGAGCTTTCAAACCAAGGGGAGGATGGAGGAGAGGAGAAACTCACAGCTATATTGAGGAGGGTGTTTGGTGACAGACGCTCAGGGAAAGGAGGAGGGTATCTGTGCTGAACTGGGGCTCTCACATGAACCGCCATGGGATGGTGGATCTACACACAGACAGGATGGGGTTAACAGAGACCAAGTTAACTACATGTCAAGTTATATCACAACAAGCTGCAGCATGGTAACTACTAAAACTAATGTGACTGCTTGACACACTGAGTGAGCTGAAATCCTTAAACAGATTCTATATAAAATAATGATTTTCAAAAAAGAACATTACTGCTGTAAAAATCATCTGTACACTTTGAACATTTCTGACGTATTGTGGTAGCATCAAAAGAAATACTATGGTAGGTGCTCTATCAAATACATTCTCTATAAAGACAAACAGAAAACAGTGAAAATGGGGGAATGATGGAGGAAAGATATCAGTGAATCAACAGTGTAGAATGAGAAGAACAGTTATTCACCTGATGATTCAGTGCGTGGCTCATTGGCTGTTTGGGCGGGGTTCCAATAGGCACTGCCCTCACTGGAGGAGAGCCAATCACAGGGGAAGAAGAGCGTGGAGGTGGGACCCTCTCTGACAAATCCTGTCCTTCATCACTCCTTCCCTGAGGAGGTCGTTTAGGAAGGCCCACCTCTTTGATTATAGACATGAGTGGACTATCCTGAAGAGCAAGAAGATAGAAAATTAAATATTATAAAAATAAACGTGTCCAAAATCAGTAACTTGGTTAAGCCTTTTCAAAACCTACAGTCAAAAAATTGGGGAGATCTTTACAGTTGGTAAGCACCGTATTTCATACAGTGCATGAGAAAGTTGCAGTAATATTTTGAATGCAGCTTTTGTTTTTTGTTTTTTTTACATTTGAACCGTAAACTAGTAACTTCAAACTAGTAACATCATTGAACAGTGGCTTTACTGAAAAATTGGTCAGTATTTTAAGCCTTAAAAAAAAAAATTTAATTGCATACTGCTTTTTGTACATTCTGAACCTACAGGTTCCCCTTGGTCACATCACACAACTTTCTGTCTTGTAATCAGGAGTCTTGCAGTCTACGTGGTTTTCACACTACATGAAAACAGCGACAGAGAACACACTGCAAGATCACACACACGACGTGACGAGAATGACACATTTCAAGCTGTCCCGGTTGTTTGTGCTCTGATTTGCAGTGAAAAAACAGGACGTAAAAGTAAACAAGGTGTGTGAAAGAATGTATCAGGCAGGGGCAGCAAGGATTATTTTTGCACAGAAAATGTGAAACTGCCTCTCATTATTGTGGATCAGTGAGGAGGACATGGTTAAATTAACTGAACAGCTTGTGCAGTGTTTTCCCTAGAATGGAGTTGTAGCAGTGGAGGTTTGACGAGCACATTTTTTTGTGTATTCACAAAGTCTAAAGCTGTACATATGAGGTGTGATGAGCCAGTCTTTTTAAATCAAATGAAAATACAAACCTGAAGGTGTGAGAATCTAATATCAACTTAGGAGGGATAACTACACGAATTCCTGAGTTGGACACCAAAAGTAATGCTGTAACTCTGCTAACGAACACTCCAACACTGCCCACTAAGGAAAACTATATTGCTCTTGCCAAAACTGCTAGTTGTGTTTTCAGTAATATACTGGGCCATATACAGATGATATACAGTGGTCATATTTCAGCAGCAGAGTTCTGCTGCTAAGTGGATACAGGGGAAACACTGATGTGTCTATAAGTGGCTGTAGCTCGTTCCTGCCTTCCTGACCTGTGGCAACTGGGCCAGATATTTAGACTACAAGGTATCCAGCACTGGCCGGTGATGTACCAGCGAGCTTCTGGATTGCATCTTTGAACAGTTCACACATGGCAATGAAGGCACACAGGAGTGATTTGCTCGAGATTTGGGGCTTTTTGTCGTAGATCTCAGGGTTAAAATCCTGAAGTGTGAACATCATCATTATGCAATATTTAGCTTTGCAGACACATCACAGACATAATTTAAGATGAAAATAGTAAAGTAAAGGTAAAAATCTTTTTCACTTTTGGACTTGTGTTCTGTACCCTGTGCATTTTTCTGAGCTTTGCACATTAGCATGAACATACATGCAAGCTGAGGATAAGCTGCGACATGAGACATGGCTCAGAAGTGTTTTGAAGAAGCAGAAGGGCAAGTGTGCCTCACCTCCATGTGTGTGACCAGTCCAGGGGTGACACTGACCGGCCCAAAACCCATACTGTTCTCCCAGATACTGTGAGAATTCATCTAAGAGAGATAATGAAAGAAATTACACTCAGAAGGTCCTGAAACAAAAAGATTTTACACAAATTAAGCCTTAATAAAATGTACTGCAGTGAACTGGTTACTCAGGCAGCCAGTTATACCAAATGTATTTGACAGAATAACTCAAATACCCCTATTCATTTTGATCTTTTTACTGCCATTAAAACAATTGCCGATTCCAGACTATAGATTAGTACACTGCTATCCAGTAACATTTGAGAAACTGCTCATTAGTACATTGTTGAAATATAAATTCTCTTTTGCTGTTACAGAAAAATGTTTTTGACATCATAAAAACTAATGTGGTCAAAAAACAGATTAACAAAAAGCAACCCCACATACACAGAGAGTGTCAGTTAAAAAACTAACCTGGCCCATAGGAGCAGTACCTCTACGCAGCAAGTGTTGCTGCTGTTGGTAGCTGAGCATAGATGAGGGAGGAGGTCCAGGAGGAAGGCCTGGAGGAGTGCAGCAGAACACGACTTCAGTAAGACAGGACCAATACATACAATATAAGAGTAAACCAAACTGCCTCAAAGTAGTCTCATCTACATCTAGTTTTGGTGGTCACCAAAATCTCAAGTTGACGTTTGTGCTAGATGTAATGAATCAAATTCCCTCCAGATGTTTCTGAGATATCGTGTTCATAAGTATGGGACAAATACCACGAAAATATATAGCAGCTGCGATCATTATTCTCACCAGAGGTGGAGGGCCCAGGGGGCAGCTGGTGCTGGGGGTGATGGGGATGCTGATGTGGTTGAGTGGGATGTGGGATGGAGGAGGACTGGGGCAGGACTCTGGGTCGGTCCAGCACCTGCAGGGCAGAAAGGCTGGATCCTGAAGAGCTGGGGGACGGAACGGGTCTCTCTGCCGCCCCGACCCCAGCAATGGCTGGGTCGGCCTCCAGGATGAGTCTAGCCAGGGACTCAGCCAAGTCACCATCTCCTCCTCGATCCTCCACATCTGTAACAACAGTTTTACTTTGGATTGTTCAACAGGTGTATTGATGCTCTTTATATTCTACAACAAGTCAAGCAAGAATCCGTGTCCAGCAGTGCCGTCCATTTATCCAATCAATTTGGCCGGGTGCAAATCCCAATTTTAAACTCTTAAAATTAACCAAGTAATTAAGACAATCCAAAAACCTGAACTGAAATGACCAGAAAAGTAAAGAACACTGTGATCTCGCAGAGAAAGGAACTGGAGTCCTGAGCGGAGTCAGTCTTTCTGTGAGCAGCATTCCTCTGACTTCAATACTGACCTGGAGGCGGCAGTCCAGAGGAAGACGGGGTGAATTTGAGTGGAGGGAGGGAAGTTGGAAGGGGGGGATGGGTGGAGGATGAGTCTTCAGCTCTTCCTAAATCTGATTCTCCTCCCATCCCCACTCCTCCCAACCCCATCCCCGCTCCGAGCCCGTCCTTCTGATCGAGCTCAGCAAGGCGTTTGTGCTCCTCCTGCCAGTCGTCATCTGGAAGAACAGAGGAGCCACAAAGACTGATGGTTTGTTCTCTGGCAATGAATCATCTGTGTTGTAATCTACCACACAGTTCTAAAGGCAGATGAGCTTTTTTTGGCATAAAAATGTTCAAATTGTCTCAAAAGTTGATATCCTCAACCACAATGGCCGTGTAGTGTGATTCACATCAAAATGATCAAAAGAGGTAACTAAAATAGGGATAGACCAATGTGTTTTTTAAGGCTGATAGTTATCGATTATTAGAAATCAAAAAAACCTAAAATCTGTAAATACCATCACAAGTACCTTCGTCAGGGCAGCAAACATCTGGGGGTTATGGCCAAAACTGTTATCACGATATGTTTTTTTTTTTTTTTTAAAAAGTAGCAGCAACTGTTGGTTGAACTGAAGTTTGACTTGTAGAAGCAGTGGAGCTGGGCTGTTGGCTACTTGAGGGGAGGCTGACGCTAGCATGATAACGCAAACTCATGCTTTCGGAGTACTGTTTGGGACGGTACCTTTTGAGATGATGGAAGAGGTTGGTGGTGTTTCCAGTTCTGCTGAGGACTGGTCGCTGACACATTTTACACCTAATGCTGGTCTGTCCTTTGTCAGACTTCAGGTAGCTGAACTATTTCCAAATAACCGAAGTGGTATGATCTTTCTTCGGTACAATTTCTTTGTCTTTGTCAGTTTCGCTAGTCGGACCGCTCATTACTTGTGTCGGCTAGACAGGTGGTCACCATCACTCTGAGTTGTTGTAAGTGGGAGGGGCTGGAAACATGCATCAACCACATGCATTTGTTTCTCTGCTGTGTGATTGGCTGTTGATGTAGTGTTTTCTGGGTAAAGGAAAACGGACTCAAAAATAACTATTGAAAATAAATGTCATAAATTTATCATCGTCATCGTGGATAATGTTATGAAAATGATCGAGATCGTTTTATCGCCCAGCCCTACAAAGAAGTGGATATCAACAGTCCTGGCATATTTAAGTACAACTGTAAAATAAAATGATGTAATATTTATCATGCAGTGTTTCCTCACACATTAAATTATTTGTGGCGGTCCGCTACAATATCGACCTTGGCCACCACCTATTGATTTTCTATTTTTGGAGCTGCGCATCCTGTTCTCACTCCCTCAAGACAGCGCACCTGTCAGTGAATAGCATGATGTTATATACTATAATACAGTGGATGGCGGTGTGGTTTTTAGTCCGCTTGTAGAACCAACGAAGAAGAGGAGGAGCATCTACTGTCAGACTTTGAGCTAGAGGAGCTGCCCAATTAAATTATTTAATCCTCATCCAAGTTAGCCACGCGCTAAACCAGAAGTAAGCTGGCACAGTCCCTAGCTGCGGTCGTGTTTATTTTTGCCAAGTGATAGGCTGTTGGATCAATCAATATCAAGTAAAAATGTACGGAGCTTATCGTCGAAATCGACATAAAATATTATGGCGAGCCCGGTTCGAGATCGTCGATTCACCCAGCCCGTATACAGAATGCATTCAACGCCATAGAACATCAATTATATGAGTACAAGGTACATGAATTTCCTAATAAGATAGATATGTATACAATTACATGAGTGATTGAATACAATAACCCTATTTTTTACATTAATTGTGCATGCCCTCAGTAAAATAATGTAATGTAAACACGAGGGGTGTGCATCTGTCTCATATAAGGTTAACTGATATGCATCCACATACAGGGGCTCCAATTCAGTGCAACATAATGCAATCTAATACAGTTCTTAACATTTGTTTCATGTAGTCATTAATTTTCAAATATAAATTAAAATAAGCTATTTCTAAAAGTGGCAGTACTCTGGGTTCTTTTATTTAGTATATCTGATATATTTCATGAAAGACCAGGGAACCCTGTATTTTTGTTACATTATGGCGTGCTGAAAAAAAGGCAAGAAAAATGTCATTTTGAAACCACACTGAGGACTGAAAAGTAAAGACAGGTTGCACTGTCACTAATGTCCACATCAGTATTGTCTTCTACTCATTGGCTGTTGCCAATCATTATTGTGATTATGACTTTTTCCAGTAGACACAGACACAAAAATAACATTCTGACATTATGAATATAAACTATCTCACAGTCAGGCCCAGGAGCCTCACTGGCAGTTAATAAACACATTGGAAATATATTTTCGGCATGACTCACCGATGGCCCCAGCTCCAAAGGTGTCATCATTGAACTGATCAATTTCATCTTCCTCTTCTATCAGTCCCTCGTCTTCCTCCTCCAACGTACAGTCTTCATCCAGGGACTGTAAAGACAGCAGGGAGGACAGACAATGGGACAAGAACACAGTGAGAGGAAGGTGGAAACAAGGCAGGACATGGAGACATCAGGGAGTGGAGAAAAGAAATGGATGGATAAGAGTAGAGAGTTAGAGAGTAGATCAGTGTAAATGGGGACAGGAAGAGAGAGAAGAGAGGAAAACTTGACTTATTTACGTAGCTAAGATTGTTAAACTACTTTTAACGCAGACATGATTCCCACGTACTGAAGGGTAGGGACTGAGTGGTGCTCAGTTTGAATTTGCAAGAATGAGTAATGCTGATCCGATTGCTTTTTGATTCCAGAAAACCAAGTTTAGCCCAGCTGCATTTCTATTTTGATTTATATAGGATCAGCATTATACATGCAGTGTTTCTCATATACTTGTGCAGCCTGCCCAGGAAGAAAAAAATCCAAATTCCACTTTTTTCCAATCAACGATGTAAGTGTACAGCGCACACCATCTGCCCTCCAGCCCCATTCACATGTGCGTGCATCATGCATCAGCAATTAACTTCAGCGTTTCCTCACACATTTATTTATTTGTGGCAGTCCGTCACAACATGGACCTTGGAGCTGTGCATCCCATTTTCAGTCATTCAAGACAGCACACCCGTCAGTGAATAGCATGATGTTATATACTATGATACAGTGGATGGCGTTGTGGTTTTTAGTCCGCCGGTAAAACCAATGAAGAAGAGGAGGAAGAGGAGGAGTATTTAGAAGACAGCTGGCCTCATCGTGCCAGTAGTGGCCAAACCATATAATTACATCGCCATGTGA
Organism: Pagrus major; assembly: GCF_040436345.1. Taxonomy (NCBI): domain Eukaryota; kingdom Metazoa; phylum Chordata; class Actinopteri; order Spariformes; family Sparidae; genus Pagrus; species Pagrus major. Next base: position 34,827,617 of record NC_133215.1, on the reverse strand, counting down.
TGCACTGGGGCCCAAAAAGCTAGCAAAATAACTTAAATAAGCTAACGGTGTGAAAGATGCTTCTGATACGGTGGATAATTGGTTTTGAGCCTCACAACCTACGTGAAATGACTCGTTTTACTGTCAGAATTTGAGCCATTAGGTCCAATAACATTCGAAAGAGCCCCACGATTAAATTATTTTATCCCCATTCAAGTTAGCTGCTGCGCTAAACCGGAAGTTAGCTGGCTCAGTCGGTGTGTACGTACAAACAAACCTAGTATCGATTCGGAAAAGAGTCATTATTACTGATGAGTTATCCTCCCTGTCTAAACCAAATGGAGTATTTCCAGTAGGTTACAATGCGCCTGTGCATATTGTCTAGATTTCATTTAAGAAAATATCTTAAAACTGCTTTTGCATATTTTTAATAGCAGCTTTGTGTCACCACTATATATTCTGGAGAGGCTGTGTGGCAAATCAGGGCTCAATTCTCGCGTGAACTAGCAAATCCAACTGCCCCTCAAGGTAATGTAGCTTGGGCAGCAGGTCTGCTTACAATGTTCTCACATGATCTGAGTGTGACAGTTGGTGGCTGTAATTCACCTCTGAGCTGGTTTGCCAACTGCTGCACAAGATGAGTGACAAGAAAACATGGAGGGAATTGAAATTATAAATAAACAGATCACGAGGCATCTCTACAAATCTAAGATGAGGGAGAAGAACTTGTTCCTAAAAAGGGCCGCAACTTGGTTTGGATTTAGTAAATCCCACACAGTATGGTTATTTTAAAGCATTTATCAATTGAAAATCCAGAGCAATCACTGTATCTTGGTATATAGTGTTATGGTGATATACAATCACATATACCATGATAGATCATTTTTTGGCATATTGCCTACCCCCACTTTCGTTGATACACTGATTTTGAATCCATCTGCTAGTACAGAGTTTTTGATAATCAATAATTATATAGACTGTTTGGAGGTTCTCTCCACCTCCAAGCTATTGCATCACTCGCAGCTGATGACCACTACATGGCAACAACAGCGACATGAATCAACTTCACTGATGTGACAGCAAATCCTCAATCATCTTTCAATGTGCTAAAAGTCACTCAGATAAGCTTTGACCTCAGGTCTCAAAGGAAATTAACAGAAACTATCATTATAACCATGTTCTTTGTTGGGTAAAAGCACGATGACCAACTGTCAGGAGACTTTGTAAATGCTGCCTTTCTCTGCCACTCATTCATCTAACTATAAAGCAAGGAATCTCTATCAAGTCTGTTATTTGCATATCTCAAGAACCCTGAATGCGATACATATTTGGCAGTTGTGTTTCTGAGGACCCAAGAAAGTGCAGTGTTGAATTTGGTAAAATTTGGACATGTGACGCGTTCAATATGAATAAATCTTGGATAAACAATGAACATCGCTCAGTGGCTTCATGGCCCTGCAGACTGGACTCGCACGTGATCCCTTTCATGTAATCTCATAGGGAAGCAGACGTAAACAAAATGGAGATTAGCATGATATAACAACTTGCTGTAGTAACGTGTTGCAGTAAGAAAAAAACAAAAGCAGAAGGTCAAACGAGTCTGGATGAGTGGGGAGATGCGGTCAAGACAGGTTTTCTATTCTTCAGTGAGAACTGAGGGTGAGATTTTAAGTTTCTGTCAACAGTAGTATGCAAGCTAACATTAGCCTCAATGGCTACAATGTTTACCGCTGCTTGGCAGCACCGTCAGCTGCTGTGAGAGGCCTCTCTCATTGGTTGTTGTGGTCCAGCTCAGAAAGTACTGATGTAATCATCCAGATTTTACATCAGAAATATCAAACTAGGGTTGGGCTGATGGCTGACAGCCATGGACTTCTAATCCCTGACCATCATAACATCGTGATTTCAAAGACTCCCCACCAGAGCACACAATCAAGTGGCGGATAGGAAATGAAAAGAAGCATGTTGCGGCTCAGTGCACTAACATTACATGTCCATGTGCCGCTTATCATTTTCTTATTAAACCTGTTCAGTTTAACGAACCCTATCAATCGGTTAAATGTGTGGCAGCAGTGTTTCTTTTCCTGTTGGCCGTTGTTTCTCTCAGACATGCCTATTTTATACAGTCTTCTTTAGATTTAGATTAGCTTCCTTGGCTTTTTGGCCAATGTTGTTTTATGCATATGAGGCTGAGCAAAGCTAAGTTATGGACATGTGGTGCGGAGACGATGATGCTTTTAAACCTGACATAGGGATGTATGTCGGTGTTAACTGGAGATAGTGTCCTCTGCAGGGTGAAACAGTTGGAGATTCATGTCAAACCCTGCTGCCTTACGACAACACTGAGGGGACATGCTGCCTCAAATTAATAAACAACGATGTCATCGTCCATCAAGATGTTTCACTATAGACATTGTCATATGTCAATTCAGCAGACATAGCCCAACCCTATATCAAACATGTTAGTATGTCAGACTGGATCTGTAAACCCCTCACATTACCAGATCATCTGTGCCCAACACCATGTTTTGAATGGTTTAGTAACTTGCCTCTTCACTTAATCTGCAGGTTACAAGACACGCCATGTAAGGGTCCGTTTATGAAGAAACTGATGGGCTACAGCATTACCACATAGGTAATTCATTTTGTATTAGCTATTGGCCACCTTGCTTCATATTTATCAGATTGCCTGCGTATTTTTTACAATATGAAAAGGTCAACTGAAAAGTAAATAAGCATGGATTCTCAGTGCAACATTACACTATTAAAGTGTAAGAACATAATGGCTACACTTGCTAAATGAACCATCAATATGCTAATGCCACACAGAACAGAGTAAGAAGTGTGACTGTGATTTAATTTCATACACAACTGGTAACATTGAGCCTGTGAGAAATGTTATTTGTCAATAAATTAGGTGTATGATATTTAATTTGGCTCACCTTGCATGACACAATGTCAAATATTTAAACAGACTAGCTCATCGGGCTAACACATGAGTTAGTTGGCCAGGTCAGCAGTGACCGAGCATGGCTTCTCTCAGGGGAAAACATCACAGCGCAGCAGATTCACTCCAGACATAATTAACGCCAAACGTTTGGGTTAATTGCTATTAGCCCTTCTTTAAACTACCAACATCAAATAACACGAATAAACAGAGCTCAGGACTTCTTCCGAAGGAACGTCTGACACCCTGTAGATACCAGGAGAACCTGTTAGCCACAATGCTAACGCTGACGTTACATCACGCAGGACCCACGGCGATGGAAAACTACTGCCCTAAAACTAACCCAAATGATACAGGCGGGACACAGCTTATAACTTTCACACACTGGCCTTACATAACTGAGACTCATTTATTAAACAATGTGCTCATCCTTGTCTCCAGCGGAGGGGAGCGCTCACCTCTCCACAGGCTCATGTCACCAGGCAAGCGGGCTGCTTCACAGGCCGCCAACCGCATTGAATTTGGCAGTCGCATAAACAATAGACAACATTCACCATACCAACAGCACGCAGTCCGGAATTACTAGCAGCTCTCTTTAAAACATCTCAAATGACCTTCAGGAAAGGGCACATGGGTGTGGGGGTACAATACTCACCTGAAATCGAAACATTTATCTTTAGTCTTTCGGGAAAAGAGGTGCATCGGGAGCGAGGCGGCGCGCAAATGACGCAGCAGGGACGTCCACTTGAACGTGCGTGACGGAACGACGTGAACGAGCACGCATGTGGACACAGACGTGACACAGACGGGGGCGGCGCTGCAGACTGTTTTCGTTTTGACTGGTGACGATTAGGAAGAGCTGAGAAATAATAACACAGACAACTGCAGAATACATCCATGGACTGAACAAGCCAACATCCACCTCTTATCTTTTTTATAATAACCGTAAGTTTCAGCCTCATTTGTTGTTGCAAATGCTGCCTTTTATTACATCAATGTATTAAATGTAACAGTTAGTGGCCTACCCGCGCTGTTAGAGCCTATGCAGCTAGTATTCTCAACTTTTTCTTTTTCAGAATTTGGTTTTGTTCCGATTTAAGAAAATGCTTTAATCGCAATTCTCAGACCAGGAAGTATTGCAGTGTCCTCGCGAGACCTCCATTCCCACTCTGTGCAGACCTGGCTCTAACAGGACAGCCAGCCTTTAAAACAGTTTAAACCATGTGTGTTTGTTAGTGTGAAATATGAATGTATGGTGAATGTATTTGTATACCTGCTTGTGTTAAAGAGGTCTTTCCTTTTATCTTTTTTGTGTTTATACAGATATAAGTGAATGTGCGAGTGTGTGTCTGTTTGTGTGTGTATGTTTGTGTGTGTGTGTTAGCCTCAGCCCCACTATGGTTCATTGGCAGCTCTGCACTCTGGAGCACCTGATGAGCTCATGGTTTGGCCGTCCTTTTCCACGACACGGCCTGCAGCTCCTGTTTTGGTTTGCTAAGCACTGTGTGACCTGTGAACTGGTTAACTGTGTGGTCACCATGAAGGTAAGATAATTAAATCACATATTTAATTGTTTGCCTTGGCAATGCTTGATACTTGCACCAATCAGCCGCTGACATATGATGTGAATAACTGTGATCATCTTGTTGCAATGCAGTGTTCTGCTGGGAAACCTTGGGTCCTGTCATTCGTGTGGATGCAACCTGACACACACACCACTCACCCAAACAATGTCACAGGCCAAGTACACCCCCTCATGTCAACGGCACTCAAAAACTGCTCAGAAATGGTCAGAGGTCTCCAAATTCTGCAAATCCCAGTCTGAGTAAGCATCTGTGGGATGTCCTGAAATAAATCCAATCCATGGAGGCCCCTCTGTGGATTTGCAGTGGGACAGTAACCATTGTCCTGCAGGGGGGGCACTGCTATCAGGAGTAGCTGTTGCCATGAGGTGGTGTGCTTGGTCTGCAACAGTGTTTGGAAGGGTTGTGTGTGTCAAGTGCAGTGTTGGGGGTACAGTAATATATTTCCTTTAGCACTAACAGAGTAATATGACACATTACTAATAATATTTCAGTAATATATTACTACAGTTATGTCATGAAACACATTACAATCCGCGTTACCGGCAGAAGTGAAGCATTTATTGTTGTTTTTTTAAGAATCCATCCACACCAACATGACCGTATAAATATAGGCTCTGTGTGTTTAATATAGCCGAGCCTATAAGTTGTTTGTTCAGTCTCTGTGTGACTGAAATGAGCCGTATTTCGTAGCCTAATGATGAGCACAATTTAATTTACAGTCTTGAATCACTTATGGCCATGCATTCCTCGTTCTGTGGTCTAAAATATAAAAAGAACTAAAAAGTAGTGTAATAAGTAATTTATTACTCTATGCAGACAGAAATATTGTGACGTAATATATTACTTAAAAATGAAGATAACTGGCAATATGTATATATATATATATTGCATTTTGAAAGTAATTTGCCCAACACTGGTAGAGTGGCAACCACATGAATGCCAGGGCCCAAGGTTTCCCAGCAGAACATTGTACAGTAACAAGATGATTGCTGTTTTTCACTTCAGCTGTCAATGGTTTTAATGTTCTGGCTGATTGGTGTGCATTATATAGCCTATATTTAGCTGTAGCTGAATAGCCCTATTCAGCAGTATCCAATCTAATTCATGTGTATAAAGCCCTTTTTACACAGAGATCAGGCAATACCGCCGCAACAAAGACCCTTTCTCTACGCTGCCTTTATTTACAGTGAGGCTAAGAGTGGCATTATGCTATAAATCAGTGTGTGATTTATAGATGGATGGATAGATTCTGCAGGTAAAAGAGGTGTGAGGTGTACGGGCCCAGACTCACCAAACTGACATCAAAGACCTAGTGGTGAAGCAGCTCAACTGTTGCGTCACCTCACATTGCCTGTGTCTTGGCCAAAAAGTTGCCCTTGAACACACCACAAAGACTACAGCCTGCAGACAACTAGCTCGTACGTTCTGCGCCTGTGTGAGAGCAGATAACACTCCAAAAATAAGAACAAACTACACTATGTTTTTGAAAATCATGGATATTACAGCGACAGGGTCAGAGAGCTTTCGCTTTCTTTGTCCATTTCTTCTCTTGAATGGCCAAACACAAAGGGCCTCCCCCACCGATTTAATATGCCCAATCGGCCAAAAAGTTGCGGACAAGAACCAACTAGGGCCAAAGACACTCACCGACAGCATCTGGTGTGACGTTTTACATATGTGTCAGGCAATGGTTGTTATACAATAAGAATGGTACAACATGGCAGTAACAGTTAGTTACCATTTACTGTTATATGGCAGTTGATCTCATCCTCTGCTTGGAGGACAAGGAGCTCCCAGACCTCGCTGTCTCGCCAATTGGCAGACCTTTTTTGGTTTCTCTTCTTCTTCTTCTTTGAGTTGGCTGCTAACTGCTGTTAGCTGCTTCTTAAATCTCCCAGTTGTGGGTCACACACATAACACGCCCTGACTTGCACGCCCCCTTTTTCACATTGAGGCTGATTCTGTGTTGTTACTTCCTCCACTGCCGGCTCAGGTGGAACAACACAGACTCCCCACTCTGCCTTTGTATCTTTTATACAATACCACATGGTGGACTAACGGTGCAAAACTCCTTTTTTGAACAGGCTGTGTAAAAGGGGCTTAAGACAGAAGTAAGAACAATTAATACTGTATGTAGAGTGACCAGAGTCTGTTGCCACAGCTGGTGTCAGATTGTCAACCAGAGAAAGGTGTCTACGGCTTCCACCTGTTTGGTAATATTGAGGAACTGCTGCCTGTGCTGGACAGGCCAAGGAGGCGCCAGAGTAAGAGACAGGTTTGTGATGTTTGTTTCTTTAGTTTTCTTTCTTTCATTAAAGGGGTACTTCAATCATTCAACACATAACGATCAGTTTGCTCCTCACTAGGAATACTGCATAGCCTGTGGAATCAGGGGTGTAAACTTTTTGTGCCTCTGGAGCAGCTTTGTCAAGCCCTGATGTCATCTAAACTTCATCTTGGAGACTAAAACGTTTTAGCAGAGGTCCTGCTAAAGTGGGGGGTGCAATACTTTGTAGTGCAATACTAAATAGTTGTAGTGACTGTATGAATTAATATTTTTAAGCCATGTACCACAACTGTCTCCTGCCATTATTTTCACTCATGTTTCCATATTTTTGTTGACAGTCCATGATCTTACCTTTACTCTGAACCATGTGTTATCTCTTTCTCTCCTTCTCATCCTTCTTTATCTCTTTCTCCAGCTTGCGTACTATGAAGTTGGCAACCTGAACGCAGAAACTTTCCCAGCTGCTGCAAACCTCCCGACATATGTAAGGGACAATTATGAGATGAATGGTTACCGTGGCGATTACAATATAGACCGCATCATCATCAGTTACCATGTGAGAACCAGGACGGTAGAGACGGTTTACGTCACGGAGCATGACGGAGAAGCCTTTGGGAGATTCAGTCCTGACAGGACTCATGAAATCAGCTTTGAACTGATTCAAGTTCTGCAGAGCCTGCAGCTAGATCTCACCACCTTTCTCGAAGAAATGGGCTACTACAGTGATTTTCAGGTGGTTCAAGGTAACAATATAGAGGAGACACACTACTCAGAAGATTCATACCAGCAAATGTTCAACACTTTAGAGACCTACAGTAGATCCATGGCAAGAACAATGCAAAGTGACTTCCAATCCTTCTCAGAAGCCTTTGACCAGCAGCCAGGTGTCAACATAATGCCCTTCAGCTATGAGCAGCAAGTGCACTACACTGTCAACAAAACCAGCAGACCTGCGACTAACTACAGTGACAGGAGCCTTAAAAGCTTCAAGAGAGCAAGAGCTGTGAGGCAAAGTTACTGGGAGCCGCAGCAGATATATAAAGGTAAAAGTGTAGTCAGCGTGTCTCTCACACTTCTGTACGTCTCTCTAGTATTACAGTATTTACATACAATCAACATCTCAATAAAATTGATTTTTTAAGTGTTTAACTGCAGTATGTGTGAGTGGCTAGTGTCACAGCTACAGTGACTAAAGGGTCAGTTCACTCAAATGACATTTTTTGTCCCTTACCTTTCGTTCAGTAATTCCCACACTTTGACATGATCCTATTTATAATTGGAAAATCTTATGGGGTCCACCCAAACTGTTAATCACAAACACAATTTTTTAACAGAACAATGTTTATGTGAACATGAGCCTAAGGCAATCTAGTTCAAATTAATAATCCATCCACATACACATAGCAATTTTTAGATTTACGTTACAATGTTGTGTCGAAGTTTGTTCCCCAGTTAAATAATGTTTTCCTCCTGTTAGAATTGTGTGTCCAGCAGTGCCAACAGGATCAATGGGAAACATGAAGAGTAAAATAGAATAAACACCCTTTTTTATCACTTTCTCTTCTCTAAATAGTCAATTGTAATGAATTTCAAACTTAATTCCAAATTTGAAAATTAAAACCTTTTTATTTATTTATTGTAAATGAGCACTTGCAGCCCACTTGCAGTACCTGCCTAGCCCACCGGGTGGCCACAGCCCACACTTGGAGAATCACTGCTCTAGTTGTATCTGTCTTTCAGATCTTCTGCCACCAGTACATTGGCCTTTAAAGCAATGTTATTTGTGCTGCTCACAGTGTTGAAAAGTAACATGCCTCACTGGCTGTCGATACTCTACAGAACATGCTATCACAGGACCTCTTTATGCTAAAGAAATAGTCCATATGAAAGCTGTTGACAGTAAAGGTGTTTGGTTATGTCGTAACAGGGGCATTATGTCTGCAAAGGAAGGTTGGTACAGCTGTGAGCAACATACACAAAATTCCCCTCACGTCAACTATAATTCATATCCACTACCACCTTAACACAGAATTTATATCAGCATTACTGTAAGAGCCCATCTTATTTCATGCTGGAAAATAATGACAGGTCACATTTTAATGCTGCTTTGTGAATTTATGTTTCTAGATTTTGAAGCAAAAGTCAAGAAAAGCGATGGAGGTGGTGGATTCAGCTTCATCAAGGTTCTCCTCTGTGCTGGAGCGCTCTACTTGGCAGCTAAATATTGCAGCAGGCTGAGGAGCTCGTGGACGGTGGACTTAAAAGAAAACATCCTCAAGATGATACCACGGAGGACTCCAAGTTATTGTCATACACATATCATGCTGGATTATGTGTTCTAGAGTTTTGGATGTGGGGGTTTGTATTGATAACATACTGTATATTGTAATGCAGCTACTGTTTACAGTGATGCAACCCCTATTCCAAATAAGTTGGGACACTGTGTCAAACATAGATAAAACAGAATGTGGTAATTAGCAAATATTTTTTGACTCGACTGACAACGGTACAAAGACAATATATTTAATGTTTGACCTCAACAACTTCAGAGATTTTTGTAAATATATTCTTATTCTAAATTTGATGGCAGCAAAACATTTCAAACAAGTTGGGTCGGGAGCAACAACAGACTGTAAAAGTTGTGGAATGCTCCAAAAACACCTGTTTGTTTATTGGGTGAAAGGAGCATCCTCGAAAGGCTCAGTCGTTCACAAGCAATGATGGGGAGAGGTTACTACCTGGGCTCAGGAACACTTTGTAAAGCTGTTGTCAGTCAACACAGTTTGTTTTCAAATGTTTGCATTCTGATTTTATTGACATTTTATACAATGTCCAGATTTTTTGTTGCGGGATCAGGGTGAGTGATTTGTAATGAACTTGAAAGGATTGAGAGAGATCTTAGTCCTGCCTGGAGGTGGACTGTCAGAATATAATATTTCTGGACATTTTAATATTATTTTCCATACTGAAATCATTGTAATTTTAATGCAATGGTCTTGTAAAGATCGTAATTTTAACTTTGGAAATACAAAATAAGTCAACCAAGACCGATAATAGAATGTGATAATGAAGTGTGTCAGCAAACACAGACTCAACTGAGATCAAAGAAAAGAAATGATTTTTAATAACTTTACGTTATTATTTTTTAACATAAAGATGTCATACAGTGATTGTCAAATTAATCTTGAATGACAAATTGTAAAGTCTTACAAACTTTTCAGATTTTATTATTTTAAATTGATTATAATAAAAATGACTTTAGATTGACAGGTTTGATTGATTTTGAATAAACCAGATGTATTAGTAACCCTGAAAGCTACAGGAAGAGACAATTATAATATAGTGATAAAAACAAAACTAACAAAAAAAAGCAAGCCTGGTCCAACCCCTAAGCAAAACAATGAAAAAGAGAAAAAAGCAAACTAAATCTGCATTTTGTCACTATCAAAGATTTTGCCATACTGAGGGTTATTGAGATAGTATCCCTTTAATATCTTTGGGTGTATTTGTGTTGCTTTGTGTAGTGAGTCACATCTCGTTTATCTGAAGTTCATATAAGTCTTTTTAGTACAAATACAGTAAAGAACCCCAAAAAGCCTCTTGTTAACTTCAGATAAACTTTGTTATATGTTTTGCGCAGAACAAGCACTGTGGAGTTTGTCCCTCATCACTTACCTGTCTACCAGAGTGTCAGAGCATTAGGCAGGGATCTTTTAACAGCAGTATGAAACTGTAGGAATGATTACAACAAGAACAATGTATTTCTGTGTTCATATGGGCATCTGACTATTGTTTTAATACAGACTTCAAAAACTATTAAATAGAATTAAATGGCACAACATAGACCTATGTATACAGTATATGCAGTACATTTTGTGACATTGTTTATAATATAACCTGTTAACGTGGACCAAGTAACTGAGCAGTGGTCACAGTTCAGGTCGATTTCTTTATTATGTCAGCCATGTAAACTCGTATTAAAACCAATGTTACAGGACCTACTCTTCATGCTGATGTGGTTTTCTTTAAATCAGTAGTTCAACTACCCAACCAGGAAACCACAGGATACCAGAGAGAGGAGTCATGAGTGTCAATATCTGAACACTAATATTTTTACTGCTACCACATGACACTGTTGTTGGTGGACAGGATTGTTTCATCGAACCAAACATAAGATGCTGTTTTAGAGCCAAAGCTTCCAGTGAACAGCAGATGGCAGCATTAAGTGAGAGATAATATCCAACATGTTTGTCCTTTACATGGAGAGGAAAACAGAGCTCATCATGACAAATAGCACCACCTTTCCCATTATACTTTAAATAATGTGGTCTTAAAAGTTAGTAAGTAGGTCACTCTTTAAATGAATCATTTGCTGATGCCGCACAAATCACGTAATAGTTTTGGGTTGTTGCTAAAAAGCCATTGAGATGGTGTTTAGTCTTCCTTATTGTACAAGGGTTTCTCATATTCTAATGAGCCATCAAGTCAGGATATAAATGTTGGTAAGTTATTTAAAGGAAACCTATTTAACAATAGTCCATCAAGTGTGTAGCTGTAAATGTAAAATAATAACACAAATGTCATGCTGGAGGAGGATAAACACCAGCCAAAGGGCTTTTCCATAATCTGGCATTCAATTATCTGTTTTTATTACCCAATAATTAACTGTTAAATCACATGACACACAACACATGCACACTGCTTTGTATTACTTACACCGCTAACATTAGTATATTCATCATTCAATTATCTTAAGGCCATTAAGGACCACTAAACATATGTACATATATAAAACTAGAGTGGATGAATGTTTTACCTGATATGAAGATTTTCTCTTTGAAGTACGATTGACTCCAAACTAGTTGTGATGTCATAAAATCCTGCTCATACGTACGATACCGAGATTTAAGGGAGACAGAGAAAGGAGAAACGCTCCCTCTTCAACAGATCAACATGAAAACAAACGGCACTGACATCATTCTGCACAGAAACATCAAAGCAAAGTGACAGGAAGCAACACATTTTTGAGAGGATGAGTACTTTAGATTAGTATATGAAACATGTATGTTTATTTAAGTGATTATTGCACATAAATGTGATCCAGAGGTTTGTATCCGTCCATTATTCTGTTCAGAGGCACAGGAGGCTTGTTAGAAGTCTATCCCAGCATACACTGAGCAAAAGGTATTCTACACGCTTCTACACAGCCTGCAGATACACAGGTAACAGATAAACGGCAGACATGTTTCATAAATATAGTATTACCAGTTCAAGTATAAACTTGGGTGATGGGAAGAAGTCAGAGCAGCTAAAAGAAACCTGGAAAGGCCCTGGATCTCACACTTGACTAGAGAAATGATTTTTTTTCACCTAGTGTAGAAGTTTAAAGTAGTGTGGATTTGGTAAAGGTAGTCAGGAAAAAGAATACATAATAGGCTACACTTGTGAAGACGTTACATATTGTTACAGATATACCCAATGAGGAACAGAAACCTCAGTGTAATTATCTTTTTGCTTCACTCCATCAGACAGACTGACTGATACACATACGTTCAGGTTATTAACAGACTGAAGGAGCAGCCCTGATGGAGCCAGAAGAACAGATATACATCAACTTAGAGGAGCTTGGTGACTACAAGAGAAAACACCATGGACCAGAGGCCACAGGTGAGCCTGTCTAATACCAGTACAGTAGTAGTTGAAGTTATACCAACAGTGTTGTACCATGAACTTTTATGTAGCTGCTGTAGCTTTGAAACCAGCAGCAGTCTGAAAGAACTAATGAAAACACAAGATGGAAACGCTCACTATTGTAAATATTTGGGATGTTTTCTTGTACTGAAACATTTCTGAACCAGCCTGTGGACAGGAAAACACAAATGCATCGCAGCACTAAAAAAACATGTGGAAACATTCCTCTCAGGGACAGTTTTTAATGACTTTCTTTCAGTGTGGAATTGGTTGAGTGGAGCTGATTGTCAATCAAAAAAAGACTTCAGGTTATTAGAGTTTAAACTTTTTGATGATTCAATTTAGAATTGTTTAAGCAAAGATAAATATAGTCTAGTTCCAGATTCTAAATGATGAACCTCAACTGAGAACTGTATTTGTCTTCTTAACTACACATGGATTGTTTGTCAGACACCAAAACAAGCAATCTCAAGACGTCACTCAGCCTTTTGATAAACTGTGAGAAAAATCATCAGATTGTTGCAGTTTTATCCAGCATTTTCTTTTTTTTTAACTGAGCCAATAACATAGCCAACAACATGTTAATAAAAAACATGTTATAGATATAAATATATAAATACATATATATGTATATATATATATATATATATATATATATATATATATATATATATATATATATATATATATATATATATATATATATATATATATACATAGTGACATAGAATGCATGTACAATTATTATGTAACAGTTCTGATGAGGAAGGATCAGTGTTCTGACTCATCAACACTGCACACCTGCAGAAACCAAGCCTGTGAGAATGGATGCTGTGGCCAGAGAAGAAACTGAAAGCTGGTTACCTTTAAGAGTGGCTACAGTTTGTCTGGGGCTGCTGTGTTTCCTCCTGCTGACCGCACTTGTGGGAGTTGGTGTTCTATGTGAGTATTCACAGAGAATTAAGGTGGAAGGGAGAACAGAAAGAGGAAGATGGGTGAGCAGCTTAGACTGAGAAACACTTTAGGCATGTCTGCTCTTTTTTCTCTCCTTTTTCAGATAACAGAGACTTTAATCAGCTGTCCAGAGACCTGGCCAATCACACAGCAGAGAAACAACAGCTCCTGGTCAGATATCAGAACCTGACCGATGAGAGAGAACGGCTTCAGACCAGTTTCAGCAGTACTTTACTTGAGCTAAACAAAGTGAAGGAGAATATGGGTGAGGATTCACCTCATACAGCAGGACGACGAAATGAAGATTATATTTGATGGGGTCTTACAGTTTGAGGAAGGCATAGCAGGCAAATTATTAAAGCTGAAATACTTCAAATGCTCCATTTTGATTTATCACTTTATCTAAAATCACTTAAGAACAAAAAACCTGTGTGTCTGGCTCAGCCCAATATGGATGATAACTCTTTAGCATAAGGTGTTACAGGATTTTTATTTAATCACAATTTAAACAAAATGAGGAAGTGCATCACATGGCCTTCTACCGAGAGCTTAGTGCGCAGTTTCATGAATTTGTCACATTAATATATTTATTTATGATTTAGATAGGGACAGATATACTTAGACAAAATGAAGTAGCTGTCCACTGCAAGTATCACAGTGTTCATAGCAGATGCTATTCTGTAACACCAGTCCCTAGAAGGGCTTTTATGAAAATAAGAAATTAAAACAACGTGACAAAAGAAGGCATTTAATTGAGGACAGCTTGATACAATAAAGTACACATTGAAAAGAATTACATTTGTGAATTGTTAAAAGAATTGTTTACCGGTTTGATTTCTGTGTTCACCTGTGTGTCATTAGTTAATGAGTCCCTGTGTGTTTAGTTGGTGTTTTTCTCTCTGTCAGCTGTCAGTGCATTTCCTCCTCGAGTCTCTTCAGTGTTCCTGCTTTTGTTCCCTCTGCCTTTCTGTCTTGTTGTCAGTTTATTTCATTTTTTTTTTTTACTGCTCTCCATCTTTTGGATTTTCCCTGCTTCTTCTGTTTTTGTTGCCTGCCAGCATTTGTTCTTTGGATTTCAGTTTTACGTCATTAAAGCTGGCTTTTTGTTTTTTCATCCTTCCTTGGTGTGTTGCATTCACAGGACTCTTGCTGTACTGCTACATTTTTTCATTCTGTCACATATTCCATGAGGTGACCCGTGTGTTTCCTCAGGAACATGCCCTGGTGGATGGAAACTGTTTGGTTGCAGTTGTTACTTGTTGTCTCCAACAAGGAGCACATGGGGTTACAGCAGACAGGCTTGTTTAAACCATGGAGCAGACCTGGTGATCATTAACAGCAGAGAAGAGATGGTGAGGTTATGTGTGTTTTCAATTCAAATCCATGTGTGTGTGTGAACATGAAGTGATAGAATGAGTTTTTTCCCCCCTAAGGTGTTTCTGAATACGCTTGGAGCTCATTTGAAGTTTTGGATTGGTTTGAGTCAGTCATCCACCCAAAGTACCTGGAGATGGACTGACGAAAGACCACTTGGGACCGCGTGAGTGTTAAAGAATAACATTTCAAGCTTTCCCATGTCCCATGTGAAAATACAGATGTACATGAGCAACACGTATGTAAATCAAATCAAACACACAACACCATCAAAACACCCTATTAGAGTATTCATTAACTGATGAGTGAATAGTTACTTTCTACATCTAAAACATTGTTTAGAGTCATATATGTCTCTTAGCACCGATATTAGTGAATCAACCAGGATTTCACACTAAAACAACCTCATCAATATTCTTATAGGTGTACAATGAATGACACATTTTCTGGTTTTTGACTTACATATTCTCTCTGTCTTTCCCTGGTATCTGAATTACTGTGGTTGTAGGCACTGGCAATACGGACACTCATCATTTCACTCCGTGACAACTCAGAGATGTGCAGCTTTTAACAGCTTCTACGCTGGAATCTTTACACAGCCGATTTGGTCATGGAGTAGGGAGGGCTGTGCTCACGTCCTGTTGTGGGTATGTGAGAGACGAGCTGAAATGCCCCTTCAGTGGTAAATTTGGTAATTTTAAGAGATGACATTTAAAAAGAAAGGACGTTGCCCCAGTGGAGGATTCTGACCATTATAGATGATTATGATTTTGAGCATATAAGAACATTAATGATAATATGAAGAATATGATGAATATAATCTGATTCAATTCATATTAAGAGTGTTTGGAAGTTGTCAGTTGCATAGAGTTTTTATCCATGCTCGCGACATGGGAATGAAAAAGTCAGTTTGTTGGACCAGCACCAGGCGAAATGTCTCAGCAACTATGTGCAATGAACTGTTATACAGACATCCATGGTCCACAGAGGATGAATCCTATAGACTTTGACCTTGTTGCCCCCCTTACAATTCCTGTAACACTGTGGACCAGAGAGAAATGTCTTAACCACTATTATATGGACTGTTACACTCATTGTCAATAAATGTAGTAATGAAATTCATCTGGTGTAGTCCCCAGCTACTTCAGTTGTTCAGGGGAATGCTGCAATGCTGTTTTGCTGTTGGTGTGGGTGTGAGTAGATAATGAATTTACATTTTAGGGTGAACTGTTCCTTTGACCATTGGCTCTTGGCGTTTCCCCTTGAGCTGCCATTAGGTTGACACTTTTGCTTTTTACTGAAATATCTTGATCTTTCAGCTAGTGCAGCCACTGATCAAAGGTTCATTTTGTCAATTACTTTTTGTTTTTAGGATTATTGTTTTGGCTTTTGCCTTTCGAAGACAGTATATGACATACAGCAAAGGGCCCTGGCTTAGTATCAACCCCATGCTGCTGCTGTAAGGGCTCAACCTCAGTTCATGGGGAGCACAGTCTACCAGTTGAGCTACGGAGACTTTGGTTTGTACAACCATACAACAAACAGAGACCATAAACATTTTATTACTCAGTCTGGGTAAAAATTATATTCAGAAGGCAAAACAAAACAAAAAAACAAAACGAGAGTTGGATGCAAGAAAGTAACAACATTTTTCATGTTTAGATGCACAAAAAAGCTTATATTACAGATATATAGGATTGGACCTTCTCATGCTGTTTTTTCATCAGCACTTTTGGCCGCGCCAGGTCAAACTGAGCTGTACTGATTTGCGTTTCCATCACCAGTTTTACTGCGCTAAGTTGAGCCACACTGGATCTGGACCTGCTCCAGAGTAGGGCCAACTACGGCCCTGCCTCCAAGTGGCCTGCAGCGACGTCTCATGACTGCAACCCACCCGTAACAAGCACCCATCTCCCCCTAATATTGATACTCAACCTATATCTGTGCAGGAAACCTGAGAGAAAGATGTTTCTAAAAGTCAGTGTGTTCAGCTCTCAGTACTTTTGTAGCTTCTAACTGAATCTCTTTACTTTCTCTTGTCCTGTTTGTTCTTTCAAACATCTGCTGTGTTTTACTGTTTCATCGTGTTCACTTTCAGCTGGTTCAGGAGTCATGTTTAGTTACTGCTGCTGAAAACACAACAGTTCCTGTGATGCTGCTTCATAATAAAAGCTTTTAAATGACTAAATAACAGAGGGCTTTTCTTGTGAAGTTATAGTGAATGAAACATGATTGTAAGTGAATTAGCAGATCCACTTTGTCAGCTGTGATTCTTTGACAGTACTGTAACTGCAGGAATTGAGACAAGTGCATCATTAGTTTAAGACTCACCTTCAAGCAGGTAGACCAGGTGTGGAGGAAATGCAAAAGTTGTTTTTTGTAAAAGAGTTTAAAATACTATCATGCCACATTTTGTTTTATTAATTTTTTTTATTATCTGCTTCTGCTGATCAGCCTCAGACAAGCTCACACTTTGACACAGAATATAATTGTAATGATCAATACTTAATCCTGCCATAAATTTCTTTTAAATTCAGACATTGTTGCATTTTCTTTCAAGACACACACGGGTGGGGAGTGATTAAACATGTGAGTGAATTACCTTATGGTGCAAAAATGACTTACCACAACAATAACCATAGTTTATTAGAATTAGAATAAATTTGTCAAGAACATAACATAAAATAATACTAATTACTAAATATTATTATCTAGAACACAGTTAAACACAGTTTGCTTCAGTTTATGGCCTCAAACACATTGTGTCAAGCATGCTGGGAAACTCCACCCACCTATCCCCAAACACACTACATTATAGAATGTCAGAATGTCAGAATTCAGAATTAAAATGTCTAAAAACGAGACCTTTGTTCTATATAATGGTGAGTTGTGTTCTTACATTAGCCCAACATTCAAACTCAGGGAAATCCAAAAGGTAAATGAGACTTAACACGAATAAAACTTTGACATTACTTTGACAAACATTACCTTATTATTTGTGCCTTGAGTCACATCATATAGTTTTTTTACCAGTAGTGTTTTATGGTTGTCTAACCGTGTGTTTACTACAAGTGAAGCAAGTTTAACCACAGGATCACTTGCATTTATTTGTGCGACTCAAGCTGTGTTTATCTGCCACAAATAGCCAGAATGCTTTACTGTGCATTAGCCGTAAGCTAACATTAGTGAGCAACAGCACACACCAAGGGTGTGAGTGTCTGTGTGCTCAATTCAGGTCAACCTCTGAGTGAACTCAACCCTCAGCAGAGACTCTGGTTCTCTCTTCTTTTCCCCTCTCATCTCTGTAACATTACGTTCATGAAGTAAAGTGCATTTCCCCTCCAGCTTCAGTCAGCAGTCAACATTACAGAACATAAACACCCGACAATGGAGGTCACCTCCATGGATCACTGCTGCAGTCAGGTTGATAAACAGGAGTGAAGAGAAATCCACTTTTTAATCCCAGAAGTTAAAAAAGTAATCTCTGAGCCCACCAGTGAATGGATGTAGTACTCATGGAGAGCCACTAGGGGGCAGGAGGGAAGTAGAGGTAGAACTGATGGAGCTTATGGGTAAGAGAATAATGAAAAACTATCATCCTAGATGAGGGTGTAACATTCAGTGAGTGGCTGAGTTATGACCACAGGCGTAATTTCCTGTTATTGTACTGTTGCTGGCCTTTCCATGCCCTTCCTGTGGTCTGTGAGAGGGTGTTTTTATCTTCTAGCTTCCCATCGACAGCCGCTATGGAAGATTTAAACTGTCTAAATCAAAACAAATCTGTGAAAACTTAGAGTAGAGACACTTAATAAAAAGTGAGCAGTATTTCAGGATATTTCTTACTTTTGATTGTCATTTTAAATCTTCAGCAGCTTCTTGTATGAAGATTTAAAGATGTGCTTTTGATTGTTAAAACAGTGACATTAATGGTCTACCAGCAGCATATTTCCCTTAATGTTCCAGTCAGGTTTTCTTTTTTCCATGTTGGCCATTTACCTATAATCTAATTCCTATTTATATGGTGAAAGTCTATTTTTGGTTGATTTCATGTAATAATTGACCACTGATTGCTAACGATAATACAATTTAACCTACCCTTAGTGAAACAAAATAGGATATATCATAGGACATCATATCACTGAGAGAAGGAAGGGATCAGTGGGACAATAATCAGCATTCAGTCATCATATAAGGACCAGTAATGAAGTAATGTGAACGCAAAAAATCAAGTCCTCTTCAAGAAGAGATTCAAGGCTCATTTATTGCAAGTCTACAAGTTTTTTAAATTTTTTTTTACAAAATGCAGTTTATAGTTTACCCTTTATGCTACACAAGAAAATATATTTTTTATGGTGGAGTGTTGATGATGAGTTCAGCAGCCTCACAGCCTGGAGAAAGAAGCTGCTCTGTAGTCTGGTGGTACAGCAGCAGATACTTCTGTATCTTTGGGTGAACAGACTGTGTCTGGGTGGGTGTTGTCTTTTAGTATCTTTGGGCTCTGTGCAGACATGTCACTTCACTGATGTCACTGATGCTCTGCAGATGGTACCAGTGATGTTCTGGTGGTTTGAGTCACCCGCTGCAGAGCCTTCATGTCCTGGGCCTTGATGAACCATGCCACTAGTATTGACTGATTGATTGACCAACGCATTTTGACTCAGAAGAGTAAGTAAAGCGCAAACATGCAATAAAGACAGGTGCTGTCTATAAAAGGAGCAATGTGACAAGGTTACACAATGTGTACATTCTAGTAATTGGTAAACATGTAGGTCAACAGTAAGCAACAATGTACATCCTTGCACAAATGTACGACCTCACACAAAAATTCTGTCTCACTCTTTGCAGGGACTGGGAAGGAAGAAAAAGATAAGACAATTTCAAAGCTGCCACATTGTGTTCAAAAGATACATCGAAAAATATTAATATTCGATAAAACTTTCAATTCCATGAAGAAAAACTGACACAACATTGAGCAGATAAAGATTTTTACTTAAAATGATGAAAATAACAAGACCATTACATGATGAGAAGATCTTTTCTTGGCAGAGAAACGTAGAAGGACTGTAGTAAACATTCAGTTTCACACTTCACACACTTTCACTTAGAAACATTATTTTTTCAGTCTAGTGTGTGCGTGTATGTGTGTGTCTGTGTGTGTATCTGTGTGTGTGTGTGTGTGTGTGTCAACTTACTATCAAAAATAAGAGAAAGTGATGATGTACAGCTGGAACTTGAGTAATGAGTGTTGAAAATGAGTATTGAAACTTTCAAATATTCAGAATCGATATCTATTTCTGCAGATGTGTTGATGGTCAATGTGATGTGAGGATCAGCGTGAGGGCGGAGTAGATAATAAGGGCAAGGAAACAGAAGCATAACAGGGCCGAGCCGAGGCTGCTACTAAACTGGCAATAAGAAAATACACAGCATGAAACACACTAACATTGACGACTTAGTAACAGAGTGTATATGCATCACATCTGCCACTTCAACACCGTGTCAGATGAACAATGCCATTATCACATCTACTGCAGAAAGCACCAGCTCATATTTCCATTTGTTAATCAACATTTCTTGGTGCAGGCTATTCTTCAGATTGTTTTTAAGAAATGTTGCTTTTAAAAAGTGATTGGGACAAAATCATGCATTTCAAAAAGTGGTGGGGACATGTCCCCAGTGTCCTCAGTGTTAATGACATCTATAGACAAAATGCAAACACAAATCCTGAGAGTGTGAACCGATCTGACTATGATGTACACTGATAAAGTGGATACTAATGAGAGAGTACTTGAAAGACCTTCTAACAAATAACCCTCAGTGATACTCATCTAGAAAATACTAATGATCAGAGCACGGCACAGTTAGGCTCCTGATATTTCACAGTAATATACCCCAACCCTGGAATCACTCAGTTGCTCACGTTTGCAGGTCGTCCATTGTTTGATCAGCAGTGTCTGTGTGAACCATGCGATGAGACTCCAGTTGATCATAGATTGTTGTTAGATTGGAGCGGTCAACAGGTCCTGATGAATCTGTTCCACGTCCTCCCTGCAGAAACAAAAGCCAAGGAAGTGAGCAATGGTGTGAGTTCTTTTGACTGAAACTCAGCCATCTGATCTGTGTGGAACTGTGGCTCCAGTGTAAGAACAAGATACAACAGAGACTTCAGCGTGATGTCTTCTTGATGGTCAAACTATCTAAACTAAGTAGCATAAAGTTAGAGTTGGACTCTCAAGTGCTTTGGCTAAGAGCAGCAACACCTGTCACAGTGGGCCCCTATTAGATAACACAGAGAAAACAAGGCCCCTGAAATCCTCCCAAAGCCCGAAAGCTCCTGTTTTGAGTGTTGAAAGAAGCTCCATTAAAGTATGTTGAAGGGACTTAAAACGGTTCCCGTCTACATTCAGGAGAATGTTTTACTGTGAAGCTCCAGAAATGTTTTGTAGATCAGGAAACTTCACCTGACTTTGACATCAGCATGGAGGGAGGAGCGGATGACTGAATTGACTTTGTGGGAGAATAACTAAGCAAACAATGCTAATAATAGCATTGCTTAGGAGCAGGATCATCATTTCTATTAAACATTAGTCAGGGTGTGTATTTGTGTTACCAACCTGGCGTCTGTCTTCACATATCTGTATGTCAGTGTACTGGACTTCTGGTCCTCTGTTCACTGAATCTACACAGAGAGAAGAGTTAGAGATACACATCTTAACTTGTATTTAATTCAAACTTTATTTATAAAGCACTTTTCATAACCATGGTGACACAGTACTTTACATTTAAAAACATCTAAATAAATACTTCCCTGAAAGCAACATGATGCAACTTTCTGACATTAAAATAACAGTTTCACTGTCATGTTGATGGTACAGTGTGTTGTAACAGGGTGAACGGTGTCTCTGTCACTTGTGTCTGCTCTATGTAACTTCAGTGAGAGGGGAGGATCACAGCGTTACATACATGTTTACTTCAACATGCAAGTTTTTAATATATGTATATGTATTGAGTTAGCGCCTACATTACATCTGACAAACTGTTACAGACCTGACATTTGTATTTACCACAGTGGTGACAAGAGCTACAGTGCACAGAGAACATTGTAATTTGGGAAGCACCACTGTAACAGATGATTTACAGGATACTGTAAAGTCTGTAAAACAAGAAGCTCTGTGTTCCCCCCAGCCTTTAGTTTAAATAAACCTCATCACAGGCTGCATTTATATCCCTCACCCGTCAATAACACTGAACAGATCCTAACTCTAATCAGTAAGACGTGTTCACACTGATATTTTTACTGTGTGAGAAACGCAGCCATCTCATTTCAATAACTGGAACAAGGTGACTCTTTAAGTAAAGTCTACAACACTACTGTGTCGAGCATTTCATCGAAGGAAAACTTATGTTTCATTTTTAATAAATGTTGTAGTTGTAATGACTACAGAATATCCCTCTGGCCTTGTTCAAAATCACTACCCTCTCAGCTTGTTCGTGGCCAAAAATGGCCACCAACAGATTGAGTCTGTAATTTTTTAGATTTTTTGTGTTTTTTGCTGCTTTTACTGCATAAAGTTTTTAATCAATATCAGTTCTTGTCACCAGTACAAAATATCCATTCCTTTTTAATTTTTTAACCCCTCAAATGCCAATTAGTTTGCACAATGCGCTTGTTGGAAAACTACCACAAAAATGACCACTGCCTATCTTCTCAGTGCTACCGGTTTTTCTTGTATTATCAATAACACAGTCTGAGATATGTAACTGATTAACAACAACACTGATTATTATGCATTGTTATTTTTGTGCAGGGAAGGCAAAGTAGATAAAACTCCCTCTCAGCTTGTTCGTGGCCAAAAATGGCCACCTCCTGTTTACATTTCCAAAATGCTATAAAATTAATATATATATATATATATATATGTATATATATATGAAGAAAATTCCACTTTTACTGACTTGATTTTTTAAAATTTGCATCAGTCCTGGTCATGAAAACCAAAATCTCATTCAAATTCAGAATTTTAACCCTTTAAATGCCTGTTAGACCACATAATGCTAATGATTTATAAAGGGAGAAAAGCATAAAATCACATTGTTTTTACCAAATAATACATGCTACCTGATTTATTCTTTAACCATCATTGCAGCTTAATGTGTGTTAGCAATAAGCAGTAACAATGATTTTTATGCTTCATTAGTTTTTTGTGCAGTGACAGAAAAACAAAAAAACTCCCTCTCAGCTTGTTCGTGGCCAAAAATGGCCACCTCCTGTTTGCTTCTACAAAACACTATATACTGAAAATATTTGCTTCTTTCACTGGTTAATTTTTTTAATTTGGCATCACTCCTGATCATGAAATCCAAAATTTTAATCAATTCCAGAATTTTAACCCTTTAAATACCAAAAAAGACAAAACTCCAATGTTGCATGTGAGTGGCCAAAAATGCCCATTTGTTGTTGTTTTTTTAGAGAACAACATAACAACAACAGCATGTGCGTGTTTGTGTGTCAGAGAGAGAGAACGTTAAACAGTGTGTTTCTGTGTGTGTGTGTGTGTGTGTGTGTGTGTGTGTGTGTGTGCTCAAGTGCAGCAGGATGTGCAAACCACAGCAGAGTGGTCCTTGCGGACACACTTTCCACAGTTGGAGCAAGTGGTTGCCGTTCTTCTTCCTCTTTGGGTGCATAGTTCACACCTTCTCCTACTTTTGTTGGCGGGCTCTGGGTCACACTCTGATTCACCCTCTTGTATCCCGGTAACAATGGCAGCAGCAGCTGCTGAGTGTGGGGGACATGGCCGAATGTAGCGGTAGAGGGGCATCGTAGCATGAAACATGGCCCGTCCTGTCTTGGCATCCCACATGCCACGTGTTGCTTCATGTCTTGAGCGGTAGACGCCAGCCAGAATCAGAATCCCAATGTAGGCTCTCATCTCCACTTCATCCACATCCCTCCAATCATCACACCTTTGCCTCCCATGCATGTTTGTGTGGGTGCACAGCAGCTGAATGATCTCCTCTGTTATAAACAGGTCAAAGGCAGACCTCAGGTTGCTGATGCGGGCAACTGCATACAGGGTGGGCCCTGAGGTGATACCAGTGGATACTGGATTATAGTGCAGGGTCTCTTCAGGAGTGGGAAACCACATAATTTTCCTATGGCGAGACATCCACTCACTCGCCAGCTCCTCTGTCTCTGCCATCAGCTGCTCGGCCTCCACCGCTGTGTCTGTATCGTCCTCTTCCCCTGAGGAAGAGGAATCCGGCACTGGCTGGTACTCCTCAGCCGTGGTGTTGCTGTCATCCTCTGAGGAAGGTGTCCCCTCATCTTCAGGAGAGGACGTGTCCTCATCTTGGGCAGAAGATGTCTCCTCCTCAAGCGCAGAGCATTTCTCCCCATCTTCACTCTCCGAGCCCATCACATAGTGAAGTGCGTCAGTCAGTGAATATGACCTTCTCGCCATCTTGCCAGAGAAAGAATGATCTGGGAGCTGTTAGGCTCACTTATAGCATTAGTACTGACTGCACCTGCATAAACTCAGGACAGATTTATAAACAGTGTCAGACTTTGTTTTTGTTTCCCCTGAGGGCAGAGGTCAAGATGACCTGTGATCCTTTATTTTTTTTGGAGAGCAGCTATTTGAGTATCTAAGGGCTATTGTTTAGTTGTGTGTGGCATTCTTTTATGAAAAGATCAAAGCTAAAGGTTTTTCAACCTGTGCATCAAAGCCAAGTTTGCTTTGGAAACTCAAAGCTCAATACCCTGTCCCAAGAGAAATTCACTGAAACTTGGAGGTATGACACTGTAATTTATGTCACTCTATCTTGCAAATACATATTTACAGGCACAATTTTTCTCATGCACAAACACACATCATTACCTGACATCCTTCAGATCACACCTATGTCAAAATTGTGTCATTCATTCGCTCCATTGGAGTGCAGTAAGCCATCATACGCCCCTAGTGGAAACTAAGAATATTACCTAAAATTGCAGCCTGGGCCAAATATGGACAAATGACATAATCTGGTAGAAAACATTAAAAACTAAAATTTTCAAGTGTTGTGTTTAGAATGAAAGCCATTTTACCTAAATTATATGATTTAATACTGTAAATCACAAGGAATTAAAAAATGTAGTTTTCATGGGTTTCAATTGGCCAAAAGTGTCCACGATAGAGCCATGAGGTACAATTGGAGATATACAGTATAATATTGACATATTTAAAGAGCAGGTTTTGAAAATTAAAAAATCAGAAAAAAATCCAGACCCTTGGGAAATATCATTCCATATGCATTAACACAGCTAAAATGGTCAACAAAAAGGAAGTGAGGTGGACACAAATGGCCAGCATAGAGTCCAGAGGGATATAATGCATTGTGTTATTCTAACAGGCTGGCCACACTGGATGCCCGAGCAGTGTGTGTGCTTGGTGTCAGTGTCCATGGTAACAGGTTAGAGCCACACTGGTGGTGTGAGTCGCACCTCCTGAGCCCATGTCAAGCTGCAGCGCCACTTCATCTACAGAGTCGGAGTCTCGAATATTTCTACCTCAACATGAACGCAGTTCTCAGCAAAAATAGACTGAAAACGACCTGTAGACAGTCGTATGGACATCATACCAGGGTTCCACCACAGTCTGAATGTCTGTATCTGTACAATGTGAAACAGACATGGAGAGAATACACACAACAGGTGAAGGTCAGGTTTTTTCCTGTGCACTCTCTCTTTCTTTATCTCCCTCCCTCTCTTTCCCCCTCCTGCTTTCTCGCTCTTTAAGCGGAGGTAAAGGAAAATCACGTCATCATATTTATTGATAATTATCAACGACAAACTCCATGTAAACAGACAGAGCAGGCAGGAGCTGCGCTGCAGCAGCAACACAAACACGTGAGTGAAGCTCAGCAACACAGCCGCCACACACTACACAATCATCCAGTGTGTCCAGCCTGTAACAGTCTAAATGACCACACAGAACATCAATAATCAACAGTTACTGGTTACTGACTCTGAGATTGGTATTTAAAATTAACATTAGAAATATTTCTCAGTCAATCAGCTGTAGCTTCCTATGTGATGAA
Source organism: Pagrus major (assembly GCF_040436345.1). Lineage (NCBI taxonomy): Eukaryota > Metazoa > Chordata > Actinopteri > Spariformes > Sparidae > Pagrus > Pagrus major. Next base: position 34,801,720 of record NC_133215.1, on the reverse strand, counting down.
TATCTGTCTGAGATCCTGTGTGATTCTCAGAAGGCAGGAAGCTGTCCAGCAGCTGCACGCTCTGTTACTCATGCTACTTTGGCCTGTCCTCACAAGATAAATGAAAGCATGGGTTGTTTGTTCAAATGCATTTTTGTCCTCTATTTATGTTCACCTGGCAACGACACATAGAGACAACGTGAAACATGACTCAGACTGTGACACAGGTGGTCTCTGTTTGCATTTTGTTTCCTGCCATGACCTTTCATGAGGCTTTCTCCAAGTTTAACCAAGTAGTTCTTTAAACTGTGATAACGAAGGTTCCCTGACTGTTTTTTTTGTACCTCAAACTGTTTAGAATAAGGACAAAATGTTTGTAGTTAATGTTTTGTGTGAATCACTGTTGCGTTGACATTTGTACGTGTCACAGGCTACACAACATTTCTACAAACAAAACGTGTCATACCACGCTCACATTACATGTTCATGAGCTGACACTCACACACTCAACCAGAAGAGAACTGCCAAGAACAGCCTCTGAACTTCTACTGCTGTGTTGCACTTCAAAACAGATTTACACCAACAAGAACCAAACAGAGAAATACAAAGGATGTCAGGATTGAGTACGACAGGTTGAAATGAAGCTTTAGTCCTAGAAATATTCAAATGTGTAGACACATGCACACATTACACTGAGACAAACTCTCATCCAGCAGTGACATTAAGAAAACAAATACTTGCCTTGTGTGTGTTGGGTTTTTTTGTCGAAACACTTCCACTTGATGGTACAAGCAACAAGAAGGACAAGGACAGCAAACACGATGGGGATTAAGATTCCAATGATGATATCTGTCGACCAAAACATCCAACATCAACAAATTACACTGGACAACATGTGAAAGACGAGTGTCTTTATAATATAAGATGTTTATCTTTTAATGGAGATAAAAGTTTAAGCTGAAGTTCGTGAGCAGGACCACACCACAGTCACTCCTCTTCTCCTGTCTGTCTCTCTCTGTCTCTCTCTTTGTTATAGGGGGTCTGCCAGCCCGGGAGCTGCTGTTGATCCCTCACCAAGCCTTCCCCACTGCAGCTGCTCAACACTTCATCAACATCACACTCATATTCCACCTCAATAAACTATCATGTACATCTCATTGATGGTGTTGTCCTTGCCCGTTAAAAATCAGTGTCTGAATTAGTCTTACGATGTCTTTCACCGTCCTCTGTGATGTTCTGTCCCCCGCAGGATATGCTAACATTAACAGGAAGAGTCTTATTCTCAGCAGGGTTGGCAGCCACACATCTGTAAGAGGAGCTGAAGTCCTGCTCGTGTACAGTGAGAGGCAGAGAGAGAGCAGAGCTGCTCTGGTTCACTATCACCTCGTCTTTGTACCACAGCAGGGTCGTCTCTTCAGCTCTCTCCACAGAACACAGCAGGGTGCAGCTCTCAGCACTCACATTCACTTTGTTCACTGCAGGAGTCGGGACAGACTCTGGAGGAGAAAGAGAGGAAAGAGATTCAAATGAGACAATATGTCTGACTGCAGAGCCTCGTACTCTGGTCCCACTCTCTGTTCACAAATGTTACTGACTGTCTTTTTGTGTTTCTCCCAGTTAAAGTCAACAGGGAAACATTTTCAGGGTGATTCTAAATGCTATATCGTAGACAACTGGACTTTCAGCTCTCATCCAAGAGGCTTCTTCAGTTCTAACTGGAGGGGAGTTGCAGGCTTGGAACCCTGTGTGGGAGGGTCCTTACAGGAAGCGTCCATCTTTTGTAATAAATTAGTGCCGAGGTGATAAGTGTGTGTGGGAATGACTCTTTTTCATTGGAATTCAATCAGACTGATTAACCAGATACTTCTGATTTCATTCATTTGTTCAGGTGGCACTCAGCTGTGCACCTCTGTAAATATTATCAGCTGATATTGACCTATCAGATGTATCGGTGCATGCGTATATGTTGTCAGTATCAGTCGAGATGAAAACTTGCAGATAATGATGCTTTGGTGATTCATAATTGTTACATTTCCATTGTGGTTTACTGTTTCAGTGCACAGCTGTCATCTTAGATAATAAAGTATCCTGCCTCTGGTATATATCTTTGTCACAAGTGTTTGATAACTACATTTGACCTGTCACCTAAAAAAGTGTGTACATTTCAACCGATACACAGTATCCATATCAGAACTTTTCACTCCCTAAGATTGGTCGAGCTCTGATCCTGTCTTAATTTTTGACTCTCATATCAGCAAGTTCTGCCTCAACCAGTGGACCTGGAGACTTTCTTCATGAGTTTGATGGTTTCTTTATGTGTTGACTTGATGAGCTTGTAGGGACCCACACAGGAATTTGTTCACTGTGGGATTTAAACTTGACTGTGTTTATGAGATGCTCTTTGCTCTCTGAAGAAAGAAGCCATGGTCCCAAACCAGACTTTAAGTGCTGCCCCATTCCTATTTGTACCATTTCAGCCTCTTGCAGACTCTCTCACTCAAACACTCAACAGGTTGAATTGGACATGAGTCCTCCATTTTTCAGCCATTTTGTTTGTAATTTCCTTTGTCCATGAATTGACTAACCCTTCTTTAAGGCTGGTGTTCCCAAGGTGATCTGATGTAAATTAGATCCTTTTATTTGAGATCATTAATAATTACCTCTGATTATTAATTTTCCTTTTAAATGGTGTGTAACGCCCCAACAAGCTGAACTGACAGTGTCAGCATCAAGCTGTCATGGATGCTGTTAGACTCCTTTGTGAGCTCTATACTGTACTTCACCCTGTGGTTCCATCTCACGGTGCTCTGGGATCAATATTTCCACAGCCTGAGTGTCTTTGCTTGATGTCTTCACTCGTCGTACATTAACTCAGCTGCAGTCTGTGCAAAAGTGTGTTTTCATTGAATTTCCCCCCCTGCCAAAAATGTTAAACATTCTGGGCAGAGAGCAGACGTCTGTGACTGTGAGCTCATGCAAATACACCTGAAGATACAGGCCACTATCAGTAAACTGATGTTTGATGATTTATAATATTGACCTATTCCAGGGAGCAACATATGGACTGCTGAGGTCACAGATGGGGCTAGGATGCTATCAGAACAATGTTACCACCAACAGACTGGTCAGTATACGGCAAAGGAAATGTGACTTACCATACACTGTGAGTTTATATCCAGCACGACGTCCTCCATCTTTAGGGTCAATAGCATAACTCCCTGAGTCGCTCCTCTGCAGTCCTGTGATTGTAAAGAGTCCAGTGTTTTTGTTCCACAGAAGTCTGTCCTTGTATTTTCCCTCATATATAGTGATTTTCTCCTCGTTCACCATAGCAATATTGTTTTCTCCAAATAAGAGAAACCCATGTCCCTTCACAGGGTCAGGTAGTGTGATGGATCCTCCCTCAGTGCCGGTCAGGTTCTTCTTCACTTCCTCACAATCAGATGAGATTATCACTGTAAAATAAAGAGATAACCAGTTAACAGAGATTTACAATGGGCAGCTGATCCACTGACAGTGAATATTAGTGTCACTATTGCAGCCTTATGAAATGCTGTATACTCGTGTGTATCAAATCCCTGAAGTGTTTTTGCTGATTGTCACCTTTTTAATAATTAAGATGTACATTAGATCTGTGGCACGTCACTCAGGAGTGAGTCACTTTCTTCAGTCTTTCTACAGAGTTCAGCAGGGATCCAAACATTTTCTCTCCCTCTGATACTGTTTGTTACAAACTAAACCTCTACAAAAAATGAGATATTTAGAAGCAGCAAATGAGTTCAATCTTTCTTGAGGGGTAAAATGTGAGGTTCTGTTACACTTTACTGCTTCATGCAGCTCAACAGGGGCTGCAAGATGTTTGCATCATGTTTGTCTCTGTCACACCAACAGACACACTGGGCAGTGAAGCACAAAACATGCCTGGAGAAATGCAACTGGAAAATGCAGCTTTAATGCCTCCTTTGCAGATGAAGCTTAAAGCAGCTATGATCAATATTTCTATATTAACAACCTTCTCTGACCGTAAACTTTATGTTTTGGTTCATTCTTTGCCTTTGAGAGGCAGGTGTTCTCAGTGAAAAAGTTCCATCAACCCACTGTTCAATACCTGTCCTCCACTAAACAGCAAAGAGACACAGTTAGAGACTAGCTGCTGAACATAGTGGAACATTTATTTAATATTTAAAGAGCCTCAGGAGTTGGTAGAGACCTGAAAGAGCTGAAGCAGAGTGAATATTGGACTTATGTTCGCACGGTAGCCAGAAATATGCAGTCCGTCCAGAAAAACGTGATTATGCGATCGCATAATTCAGCATAATCAGCCAAAGTCACATTTATGCGGGGGCCGCATTTTTTTAAAGACGCCGCACTTTGGCCGCATAAATCGCCGATTTCCGCGCAAAATATGCAGATCTTGCATGATTTCATAATCCCCGCATTTTCGTTGCAAAAAAGTCACATATATCTTCGCAGAAAGTTGAAAAATGTTGCGTTTACTTCACACAAGAGCAGCCATTTTCCTCTTGTTGCTTTGGGAACGTTATGAAGTGACGTCATCGGAAAACTGAGAACTTAATTATTCCCAGCACTTTCTGTGATGTAGTATGCTTGCTTATCATAGGAAGTCGTTAGAAATGACTCTTTACATTAAGGTAGTAGCCTAGTGAGCCTAGTAACAGAGTGTTGGGGAATCACTTTTTTTTTTCTTATTCATCAAACCGCAGTTTTTGCAAGTTCCTGCAATTTTTGCAAATTCCCGCAATTTCATTGCATAAAATTGTATGAATATCCCGCATATTCCATTGCATTTTTTAAAAAAATGTGCCGCATAATCAAGGATTTTTGCCCGCAACAATCACAAAAAACTCCGCATTTTTCTGGAAGGACTGAATATGGCACCAAAAGAATGCTAATGCTGCTGTATGTCTGCTGGATATGTAAATGAGCAGCTGTGGGTTAAAAAGATCACCATATCAACTTAAAGTGATGACAAACAGTATGTTCGTGTTGTTTTCACAGCCAAATAACGTGTAATGGAGGTTTAAGACTATAAGACTTTCATCAGCATCAGAGAACACAGGTTTTGGATTACAAGCAGCAGACTTTGAGACGATCACTACCCACGGATTCTTTCAACCATCCAATTTGTATAGCTGGACTGCCCAAGGGAGGAAGAGAGTCAGAATAAGAGCCATGCAAAACCTGTTAGCTTTAGGCTGCTCCTGGATAATGATTGGCTGCAGGAAAATGAAATGGACTAATGGGCCAGACAACAGGAATTAGAAACTGTTGTGCTCACAGATACCTGTCCCCACCACAACATCCAAGATCAAGCTGTTGCACTCGACAGGCGGGCTGTGCTCTGAGATGACAGAGTGCAGGACTACGGCTGGGAGAGGTGGGGTGGACTTAGGGCTGGGCGATATGGCCAAAACTGTTATCACGATATGTTTTTTTATATTGATCGATGTCGATAATTATCACGATATACAATATATTTAACAATAAACAAACCAGAAGGTTAATTATGGTTTATAAAATACAATTATTTATTGTCAGAATGAATAGGTGACAAACATTCAACAGAACCAACCAACCAAATGGCTTTATGTTAAACACTGAATAAATAAAATGATGAATATGTACAACAAATTGCTTGTTTCAAACGTGTCTCAACCATTTTAGAGGTAGTATACTGAACTAAACATTGATTAAAGAAAATGAAATAAAAAGGTAAATGTTGAGGATGATTATGCTACTGTATTCTTTGAATATTGCACATTCTTGAGCTTGTAGGTAGTTGTTCAGTTCAGCTTTAATGCCTCTTGTTCTCTAAGACCTGATGTGGTTCGGACCTGCGACCAGACCACATATCAATGGTGACATCTCTGAGCTGCTCCTCCAACTTAACCCCACACTCTGCGTAGAGCTTATTTTTAACCGTGCTTATAGGCATCATATCTTTAGCGATACAGCACATAACTGCGCTGGTTATGTCTTTGTGTCGCTTTGGTTTCTTCTCATATGGGGTAATGTCTGAAAAAGCAGCGGCAACTGTTGGTTGAACTGAAGTTTGACTAGTAGAAGCAGTGGGGCTGGGCTGTTGGCTACTTGAGGGGAGGCTGACGCTAGCATGATAACGCAAACTCATGCTTTCAGAGTACTGTTTGGGACGGTACCTTTTGAGATGATGGAAGAGGTTGGTGGTGTTTCCAGTTCTGCTGAGGACTGGTCGCTGACACATTTTACACCTAATGCTGGTCTGTCCTTTGTCAGACTTCAGGTAGCTGAACTATTTCCAAATAACCGAAGTGGTATGATCTTTCTTCGGTACAATTTCTTTGTCTTTGTCAGTTTCGCTAGTCGGACCGCTCATTTACTTGTGTCGGCTAGACACACAGGTGGTCACCATGATTCTGAGTTGTTGTGAGTGGGAGGGGCCGGAAACATGCATCAACCACATGCATTTGTTGCTCTGCTGTGTGATTGGCTGTTGGTGTAGTGTTTTCTAGGTAAAGGAAAACGGACTCAAAAAGAACTATATTGAAAATAAATGTCATAAATTTATCATTGTTATCGTGGAAAATTTTATCATGAAAATGATTGAGATCGTTTTATCGCCCAGCCTTAGGTGGACTCTGTGTTTATAACATCGATGCTTGATGCTGACACTCAGCCTAAGTGGATGGAAAGTGTTTAATGAAGATGAAAACTATATCATCACCATCTTGTTCCTGTTGTTTACAATCCCCCAGATGTAGATTCAAAGATGTACTACATGTTTATTTATATTTGTATATAAATAACTGTATATGTGTTCTGTGTTTGTGTAACATGAAGGGGTTTACAAACTTCGTTATGCAACCTTGTATTGTATAATGACAAATAAGCTTGTACCTTGAATTATTTAATTATATATTTTTTATTTTACTTTGGATGCTGTCATACTGTCTTTCATACCAACTGCTGCACCCACTACCTCCCCATCAGCACCTTGACCTCCAGGATGACCAGGGAGAATTAACTTTGAATATCCTCCGGAAGGATCCTGTCCTGTCTCCTAACTTCATATGGGCGTACACTTAATGAAGATACTTCACACTGATGGAATCTAATTGCAGCACACCGTGGTAGTTTACCTTGTAGAGCGTTTGCCTTATACGGCTGAGACCTTATACAGTGTCCTGGATTTCATTCTGTCTCTCTTTGACTATATTATCCAAAAAAGCAAAAGCTCTGAAATAATCTGTCAGAAAAGATTGAGTCTAATCAGCAAAATCTTTGTCTGTTGCTAACCTCAATTCATATAATTACAGACTTCAATCAATCCAATCCTATTCAATTATACAATTATTAGTAGTTAGTTAGGAAAATAAGGTCTCAGAACACTGTTTGAAGCTAGAAAGGTGGCAGGGTCCGCCACATATAAACAAAGTAAAACAGTATAAATTGTGTTGTCCTTTGAGGTCAGTTTGTTTATTCACTTTATTCAGTCATGAAAACAAAGAGAGTTTGTTTAGGCAGAAAAAAAAAATCAGCCAATGAAGATTTTTCTCTTCTCATTAACATTTCTTCAACAAAACGACAGAGTGCTGCTTTAAAGTGAAAAGAGCTTAACACATGTTTACAACAGGCAACGGGTCATTCTTACTGGCTAATGAAAATGAGCAGAGAAAGTCAAAAGAGAGAAAAAGAGTCCCCCTTTTATTTATTCACAGGGTTATAACTGAAGTTCATGGCCTTCTTTTGTTTGCATCTGAACAGACTCTCTACTATAACCAGGTGTTTTTTCACTGTCAACAGCTGGATGGAAAACCCCTGCAGGATTATTTACAGCTTGTTGCTGATAGCCGAGGACAAATACAAAGGCTTGTGCTCCTTTTTACTCAGTATATTAGTATTTTTTTTAATGTAATGCTACAATGCTGTATTCCCTAATATCACAGTCTTTCATATCTGGCCACAAGCCATCTGCTTACGACAGCATCTGGAGACCAACTAAGGAAACAGCATTTCCTGTTTATGGAGAAAAACCTCTGTGAGACATGAGTCATGTTGGGACTTTTTTATGTTTTTCATTCCAGTTTAGTTTTAGTTGCTTTTCAGATTCATTTTTATTAGAAGTTTATATGTTTTCTCTTCCTTTGGCATCCTTCCTTTAACTTGTCTCTGTTGGGCCAAGATCTCATGTTTCTGACCTCTAACATTTTTACTTTGATAAGAAATATAATGAACACAGCGTCTTCAGTTTACACTGAGAACTGAAGCTTTCCTTTGGGTCACAGCCTCAGAGAATGTTCTCATCACGTCAGTATACTGAAGAACGCTTGAACACAACAAAGACAGCAGTCTGGTGTAAACGTTGTCTTCAGCCTGTACTGCGTTCTTCATTTGTAGCGTCTGTTCATGAGGAGCAGCTCAAAAGTTCCTACTGAAGCCGACAGAAGTCTTCAAAGCTGAAGTGAAGCATAATGAGCGAGGCTGCTTACCCATGAAGAAGAAGATGATCGTCTTCACCTCCATCACACAGTCAAACATGAGGCTCTTCCATTAGCACTCCTAAGTTGCGTTCAAAGGCACCATAACGCGAAGACAAGTTATTGATGTTGTTTTTGTATTTATTAATACATTTATTCAAACCGTACCGAGACAAGCCGAGCCGAGCCGAGCCGCACCGGAGAGAATCCACCAGAAAGCAGCAGTTGGAGGCGGGCTGACAGAGACAGACTGTGTTCAGCCCTCAGGGCGTCACAAGCTCCTGAGGCTGTTTACTGTCTCTCACTGATTGTATTGTAATAATACACAGGGAGGGACAGTAGTTACAGACGCTGCTTGAATAAATGTAAATATGTCATGAAATGGAGGTTAAGACGTCATCTGTACAGTAACTGTGTTGATATAAGTCTGAGCACAGTACTGAGGTAAATGCAGAAACCAACTGTCTCAGCTTCTGTGCTCATCTTGTATCATTGGTTTATGTTTTCAAAAATCCAAAGCAGGTTTATCTTTAGTCTGAACATTCACTTCATTCACCTCCCAGCATGCTTTACATTAACATTTCAACACGGCACAGAGTATTTTCTGGTTATGTGACAATGTTGCTGATGTTGTGGGCCTCCTTGCTGTGAGGAGACAGTGTGACCACTGAGGCTCAGAGATGGTAAAGTTGTGAATAAAAGTCCCCGGCCACATGAGAAACAGGGATGTTGCAGTTCACAGTCAGAGCCGTAACCCCAAGGAAACTTTTCAGTTGAGGAGTTGGTGTAAAGACAAAGTACAAACAACAAACAAAGGCTTCCCGGCACTTCCTGAACATGACAGCTCGACATCCTGCAGTCATTGACAAGACTTACAGAGAAGAGAGCTGAAAGATGCACAGCATACGTTCATCTGTATTAGATTTATAAAAACCGACACCTGATAGCTTTGTTGCTCCCTTCTGCTCTACTCTCTCTACTCTCTCTACTCTCTCTAGCTGTTAACTTGCCATGATGTCAACGACGGGGAGATAAGCCTGATTAATAGGATGGCTGTAAATGATCTCCAGCAACACTGTGTTTTCAGCATCTAACAACGTATTGATCAATAGAATATTTAACTCAAAACAGCAAATGTAACATTTATAATGTACTGTAGTCTTCATAACAGGAGGTGTGGGCTGGGTCTGGATTGACTTGGCGTTCGGTCCAGATGAAGCCAAATGGTCTCGGGCCTGAATCCATCTCTGACTTATTTGCTTGTTTTTGCTTTTTGTTTTATTGTATTTTAAATGAAAATGAACATTTTCTGAATGTCTTGTTTTGAATGTATTTCTGTGCTCCTTTAAAGCACTGTGATGCCTTGTGTCTGAATGGTGCTATATAAATTGGCTCTAACGTGTCCTGCCTTTGAGATGATCTCTGACACTGCAGTTGAACACTTGACAGCAGTACAACAAGCATAGTTCAGTGATAAATGAATAAATCTGTGAGTTTGTTGTTCTGTTCTGTGCACGCGGCATCTATTGTCTGTCTGTCTGTCTGTCCAGGGAGAGGGATCCCTCCTCTGTGGCTCTTCCTGAGGTTTCTTCTATTTTCTCCCCTGCTGCTGCTGCTACCCCTGGGTCTGAGGACAGAGGATGCTGATCACTGTACAGGTTGTAAACCCCACTGAGGCAATGTGATTGTGATCATGGGCTATAGAAATACAACTGATTTGATTTGATAAAATTCTATATGAATAGTCAGTCCATCCATCAAGCTGTAAATATCACATTCCTGTTCACAGCAGCATCTGAAGCACCATCCTCTGCACACTGTGCTCTGTCTTTCCCTTCTGCAGCATGATGTGTATTCTTCTTACTGAAGGGAAACCAGACGTCTCTTCCTGTCACGTTTGAACTCAGAGCAAATGGTTAGATACAAAACAAGATGTACTGTCGCTGTCCAGCATTCAAGCCCTCTGGTTTACCACAGCCTGACATATATACGAGTTAAAGCACGCCATCCTCAACCCACGACAACTACACGTGGCTCGCTCTCATTTCTGCAGAGACCGACCGCAGAGACGGTTTTCTGTCAGGTTCTCACCCTGCATGGAGAACTGTCTATAATAAGATTGTGTGGTCAGGTTAAACAAATACCAGAACACAAGCTTGTTGAAGTCAGTTCTATTCTTCTAACAAGGATAATCTCACAGTTTTGAGGTATGGTGCTGATGCAGATCGGTGCTCATTCAGTGAGTGATGAATGACTGTCAGGAAGAGTAAGAATGTTTTGTAGTGAATTAAAGTTAGCAGGAATAGCTGTTTCTATTGCTTTGCTATTTGATGCTTTATAACTCTTTATCTCACTGAATTATGCCATGTTCTGCCATATCAGCACTACCATCAACCCACTGATGAAGTCAGAGCTGCTTAGGAACAATCATTAACTTCACTACTTTAGCACCTTGGCTCTATAGTCATTGATTCCAAATGTCACAAGTGGAAACTAGCATCTCTTGGACCACAAAAACATGACAAGATGACATGAGAGACAACTGCTCCACTGTGAGGCAGTGTGACTGTGGTTGTCATGTGCTTTTTCATTGCTTAGATGAGTTGTCTTGATAGCTTCTTAAAGAACAAGGATGAGGAAGAAAGCAGCTATATATTTTGTCACTGTTGAGTGATAAGTAATTTATACTTGAAGGGTTTTGAGGTAAATACACAGGCTGCTGAGCTAATGAGGGTTTAGACTAAGCATGGAACTAGAGACAGAAGTGTTTTTAGTCAACTTTAATGTTTCCCTCCAAACTTTGCTTTCAGGTAAGAATGTGTGCATGGGGTTAAGTTTGACTGGGGTTGAAAAAAAGAGGCAAGTCTCCACCTCTACCCACAACCACTCCACTCTAATTGTTTCAGGTTCATTTTGTGACTGGAGTCTCTGAACATTGTCATCTTACTCTCCAGCCACCAGATGAAAGAAGATCTGAGCCGATATAAAGTTGATACACTCATCAGGTCACCTTCGGTTCTGTTGCCATCAGCAGCAAGTGGTGCAGCAGGTGCTTTGTGGTCTTTTTTGTCCTGGGTTTAGTCTCTCAGGCAAAATTTCCTGTGAGGGCAAGAGTATGTTTTGACTGGTGTAGGTTTTAAAGGTGTTTTATATCACTCTTCCTCGAAAGAGATAATAAAACTAAACATCACTTAAAGATCAGAAAGTGAAGATGCAAAAACAACTTCAGTTATGTATCAGAAAATATTAGGTACAATATCTCTAACGAAACTAAACATGATTTGAAGTACTGTTAGTGCTGATACTGAGGTTGATATAGAATTAATTCTATAGAATTCTATTTTTGTTACAGTACTAGTATGTTGGAAATCACAATAACCAGTTCTATCATGTACATATAATAACATAATAAAGCATTTAAGACTTCCTGGATGAAAAACATTTTAAAAAAAAAAAGAATAAACCTTGAGTTACCTGACTTGTTAGTATCACAATTTGAATTCTCAAATTTAAAATTGATGAACTTAGCTTGTAACCAGGCCTTTTAACTTAACACCCCAAACCATGACATCATTTACCAAAAGATGAGCACATGTCCCACAACTACAAACCCTACAAACAACTCTACATACAAATCCCTTCATTTATCACTGGGTGCACCGTGTGTTCAGTTTGAAAGTACTGGCATTCAATATCATTTACAAAAGCCATCACAGCTGTAGCTCAATTAACACACAATTCCCCCACGTGGAAACAGGCTGGATTCAGACCAAATCAGGTGGTGCGGAGACATGCTGCACCAGTTCGCACACCAGTTAACAACCAGGATGCGAGGAAGATCATTACTGTGGGATTTTAACTGGGGCACAAGACCAAACCGAGTGATGACACAGTGAAACATCGTTCACACCGTTGTGTTCCCTCTGTACCCAGTTACTGACCCGTTCTACTCTGCCTCTGATCTCCGATCATGTCTCTGCTACAGAAGGTTATGCATGCTGGTCCTACAGTGATCGTTGGCTTCCACAGATTAAAAAAAGAGTGACGTGACGTCACAATCCACTGTGGTTTACAGTCATTCATGCTGCCAGTCCAATGGCCAGCTCATGTTAATGGCCACTGCAACGTGATGCCGGGCTGCGTTTCTCCACTTTTTTGCGTTTTTTTTTTTTTTTTCCGGAGCCCTCTGTGGCCAGCAGAGCCAAAACAGACTACACTCATTAAAATGAATGTGATTATATGGCAAAGAAATGAATATGAGGCTTACCAGGGGTCCGTGAGTCATGGCCAGGGCTAATACTGCCTGTGATGTTGATGAGAATCTCTGATAGGATGCTGAGGCAGAATAAATATGATATCTTTCTTTATCTACAAACCGGTTTTCCCCCAATAGTTTGTACAGGTAAATACATGAAAATGTGTTTTTATCAGTTTTATATTTTTACTCACTCACACACTCAATTTTATTCACATAGTTTCAGTTTATTTTACAACAGTACATTGGACATAATGTAAAAAATGTGAAAATGTATACATGTTGTGTCTTCATATCGTGTTCATCATATAGCCTAAAGAGGTTGTTCTGGGGGAAAACCACATGCATCCTTATTCAGATTTTTATGATAGTGTATTGAATTGATCTCATCAGTGTGTTATGGCTGTATTGTAAAGGCTTTTGTGTGATGTCTGAGGGCAAAGATTGGTTTGGATGTAAGATTACATGGTTTTGACATGGAGGTTTAAAGTCTGAAGTTTGTGAAGAAGAGTGTGCAGTTAGGATTGCTCAAACTGCCTACATTTATTATTTCAAAGTCAGCTCCAGCTTGTCATGTGTTGAAGCCATTTCCCTCCCCCAGACTGTTCATGTGAAGATTGATGCTTTAGGAAGATACCACCTGCTGTTGATCAAACACAAAGACTATAAAACACAGTGTCCTTGACAACCGCTGTAGCTGACACATGTGAAAGAGGAAGCACACAATGGTTCACTGCATTTGTCCCATAGAGTGTGGGTCGGTAAGATTGGGACAATTTTAATTAATTACTTAGGTATGTGAGAAGTGTTTGGAAAGTTTTTAAAATCACACTGCAAGCGCTGAGACTACAAGATAACATGTGTGGGAGGTTGTCAGTGGGCAAGTACTGGCTTGTTGAAGGAATAGTTGTGGGGGCAGACCAGAGCTGCAGTACTGAACCGTGGAAACACACCCTTATCTACTCCCAGCGAAGCATCTCTACAACAGCAGCTGGCAGTTCAACTGTCAAAAAAGGTAATGTTGACACAAAGCAAATATTTAATAAACCATAAACCGTCAGGTACGTTTATTGGATGGTAAAATCCGGGGCTGGGTTGATATACATGCAAAACAGTGTATATCAGGGCAAGTTGTGCAAGCCTCCCGCAGTCTGGTTACATTTTGGCAACAAAACTACTTGGTTGGGATTGGGCATGTCAATACTCGGTTAGGTTTTTCATCAAATATGGTTTTTATGTCACTCATTTACTCATATTTTACTCAAAATGACCTGTTCATGTTGGCTGTTCTCTGTCTGGGATGTTTTTTATCTTTCATTTTGCTCTAACCAATCAGAAGTGAGTGATACATCTATCCCAGTGACATCATTTTAAGTTGACGTGGATGCTATGATAATATTTCTAGGAGCAGTTAACGTTGTCCATGACATATGAAAAAACATGCCAATTAAAAAATGATTTCTGTAATTTAAGGTACAAATACCTCTCTCTACAGGGTGCTATCATTTTGTTACTTTGTTGTCATGAGCAGCATGACGCCATCACGTCACGAGATCATTCAAAACTGTAATTAATATGAACACACTCATACAGTTCATAAACAACTTAGCCAACTACATTTTTCAAAAGAATTAATGAATAAAACAACTGATTATCTGCTGCTCAATCAGTGTAAACAAAATGTCTGTTATCAGGGAATATACAGCATAGATTTAAAGCTGGGGTTGGCCTGTCAGTGAGTCAGTGGATGTTTCAGTATCAGTTTTCTGAAAAAAGGCCCTGAGACTCACTGCCTTGCATCAACATAAAGAGTTTACTTTAGCTTAATGTGAGTGAGGTCAGACACAGTGGCAACAGCATCATTTGATTAAAGCTGGGGGTGGAGTTACACAGGAATAGGATGTCATGAGAGTGCATACAAGTTGAAAGGAAAGTGGAAGACAAACATACAGCTGCTCACAGTATAAAAACTGTCAAGCTTTCCTCAAATATAAGCTGAATGATTTCCAAAAGTTCATGATTTCAGCAGACACCCTGCCCTAAAGCACAAGCAATATAAAAACACATTACCAACTGTGCTGGTTTCTTTTGACGCTTCTGAGTTCAGCCAAAGGTTTGCATGAGCACACAGCATGTAGGCCTGCTTTGCCTGGCAGTTTAAGATCTATACTGTGTGACTGCAGTATGACAGATGAAGTGAAGGTTTTGTACCTGTCTGGTCTGGAAGGTTTACATCTGTAAATAGAGGAACTTCTACCTCATCCTCTCGTATGAAAGTGGGATGAGTGCACTCAGAAGAGCAGCTGCTTTTATATATTTATAGTATTCTAACTTTTTGAAAAGGAACGTTTGTTCCTGTACTACTGCTCCAAAAAGTGAAAGCATCACTAAGCTGTGACTTACTGTCAGCGGTTCTAATTTTGGAGTTTCAATTTAACTATATTGGTACACAGAGTTCATTGTGAAGCTCATCTTGAACACACTTGATGGGAGGGGGTTTGTTGGTCACTGAACGGCTTGATGAACACAAACTCCCCCTTGTGTTCTCTGTAGTGTATTTATTCAGTCAGAGCCATGCAGAGTGCTTTCCAAAAAAGATCATTAAAAAAAGAGATTATGAATTCTGTGGTGTTCAGTATTATTTGTAGAAATAATTTGCCGAGGAGCTTCTTCAGTCTTGCCCGCTTTATTCACTCTTTTTCTATTCAACAGCAGCAGCCTCTACAGTACAACTCACATTCCTGCAGCACCCTCTATGTTCACATCTGCATAGCACAACACAACATTTCCCCTTTTCTTGAAGTAATTACTTCCACAGACTGATTGAATAAAGCATTTTTAAGGTAACAGCATTTTGTAACAAGAACAAATATCAACTGCTATCATACTATCATAAATGAATAGCAGGAGTATCATAATATATGGAACTTAATAAGTATTACAGAATCTTCCACCAGGATGATATGTAGGATTAAAACGAATAAACATTAACTTTTTGTATTCAAATCATGTGATATTTTGACTAAATTATACGCACTCTATGAAATGATTAACCACTAGTAAACATAACATT
Organism: Pagrus major; assembly: GCF_040436345.1. Lineage (NCBI taxonomy): Eukaryota > Metazoa > Chordata > Actinopteri > Spariformes > Sparidae > Pagrus > Pagrus major. The sequence goes on along the minus strand of NC_133215.1, from coordinate 34,785,936 downwards.
TTTTTTTTTTAACTCAGTTCTCAGCATCACATGAACTAACAGTGGCAAACGATTATAACAGTATGGAACCCATATTTGCACCAGTCATTACTGTATCAACATTTTCTATTTAGGGAACAGTATCAGAAGATTTTTCTTTTCATATATCAGTGCATAATCATGTATCCCTCTATCTAACAAAACCTGTTAGCCGTCGTGGTGATTTCTTGTTCTCTGGCTCCACCTTGGGCCTGGCTCTGGTGCATTATGGTGTACATTCTCAAGCACCATAAGCCCATCAAAAGTAGTGTCATGGTCTATACCAGTGGAGATCAGAGCCTCCTTAGGGAAGGACGCCAGCTTGGATGCATTCCATTTCCGACCATCACTGAGCAGGTAAGTGTTTGGTCCCACTTTCTTGATGACAGTCAGGGGTTCTGTGAATCTGGATGATCCCTTTAGGACATGTTCGGGTCTCCGGACACGCACAGTGTCATTTGCTTGGAACATAGGTACTTTTGCACCGACCTTTCTGTCTGTGTACTCTTTGCTCTTTTGTTGCTTTTGTTTTACTGTCTCTTCCACCTGTGGGTGTGTTTTGATGTTGTGTGAGACAGGGAGTACATGTAGTTTTGTGCGCATCTTTCTGTGTCTCAGTAACTCAAATGATGTAGCTCCTGTTGTAGCATGTTGTGTGGCCCGATAGTTCTGTAAAAACTCTGTTTCCATGGTCTGTGCATTTTGTCAGCCGTCTGTAAGCACTCTTTAAGCACCCTGTTGAACCTCTCGATGGCTCCGTTAGCTCTCAGATAATATACACTAGAGCGCAGGTGCTTTATCTCTCTCTCTCTCAGAAAGTGAAAACTGAATGACTACTTCAGTAGTGACAGTTGGGGCAAATGCTACTTCAGGCCACTTACTATAATAGTCAATAAGAGTTATAGCGTAGCGACAGTCCCATGCAGCCTGGTCGAAATGGCCTGTAATGTCAATCCCCACTTTCTCCCATGGTCCATTTGGAAGATCCACAGGTATGAGTGGTGCAGGTGCAGTTTTTGCAGTCTTGTCAGTATACTGGCATGACACACATGAAGCTATCATATTGTGTACATAATTGCCCATTTGTGGCCACCAATATAGCTCACGAAGTCTCTGCTTTGTTCGTACCAGTCCTTGGTGTCCTTCATGTGCCAGATCTATCACTCTGGATCTGAGTGAGACCGGAACAACCAAGCGACCTGTGCCCCTCATGATAAGTGAGTTACCAACGGCCAGTTCATCCCTCACATTGAAGTATGGAGCAAGGTGTTGTCTGGGTGGAGCTGAATGAGTACAGCCCCCAGCCCATAGTCAGAAGCATCAGTGGTCACTTGAGTCAGCAGTTCAGGGTCATATAGTGCCAGAGCAGGGCTCTCCAGTATCAGTCTTTTGATTTCAGCAAAACTGGACTCAGCCTCAGCAGTCCAAGTGAACCTCAGGTCAGTAGAGTCTTTGAGAGTGACACGTAATGGTTCAACAATGGTAGCAAAGTCAGGAATTAACTTACTGTACCACGATGCAAGACCATCTCAGGGAGCATGTGTCATGTGGGACAGGCGCCTGAGCCACTGTGCTGACTCGGTCTTTGTCAGGGTGGAGTCCATCTTTGGATATGGTGTGTCCTAGGAAAGACAAAGATGCCTGATTGAACTTACATTTATGCATGTTCAACTTGAGTCCTGCCTCATTCAAGGCATGCAGCATCCTCCGTAAGTTGGCATCGTGATCCTGCTGGGTGGTACCATAACATATGATATCGTCAAGGTAGGCTTGTACTCCAATGATGCCCCTGTCTTGTAGGTCTTGAAGCTCCTCAGTAACAACCTGTCGTACTGAGAAAGGAAGCCTCCTCAGCTTCTGCTGAACTGGAATGGCATGTGGTTTCAGATGTATTTTGTGCACAAACCCTTTTGCACATCCAACTCATTGTACCTTAACCTTTGGAGCAGTTGGTGGCAGTGCAATTGGGACTGATGGCTCAGGGTCAGGGTCAGGGGAGCCCTTGGGGTTTGCAGCAGGAATTACTTTGTTACCCTCAATACACATATGCAGAGCAACAAACAGGTTTAACCAAGGCAAAGCAGCACCTGACTCAACAACCATAAATGAGCATTTAGCTGAATGTCCCTCATGAGTTACTGTGGCATTTAATTGCCCAATAACTGGTATTTTCTCTTTTGAGTATGTGCACAGAGTCACAGCAGGCTTAGCAAGTTCACATGTAGGAAAGAGGTTCTGGTACATGCTCACAGGAAGAATAGAAACATGTATCTGCCTACTGTTCATAATCATATGGATGCTGTTATAATGTGTTGTGATTGAGATCCTGACCCACCAAACATCATGGAAAGTGTCAAAGTTACACTTTCTGCTCTAAATTACATAATTACATAATCACCATTAGTAAACAGGACACTGTCTGACTCTCACTTGCGGGAAGGGAGGCTGTTTTCTGGGGGAAAGTTCACTGAAGTCTCGGTCTGGAGGGCTGACTGTGGCTGTGATTTTTTTCAAAAGAATGTTTAAGAATGTGAGAAAAATTCCTGGATCCGTCCCTTCATGAGTCTTCAGAAGTCTGACACTTCCAAACCAACCGTGGAGAATCACATGAAGATTATCATCTCTTCCATGTTAACTTTTTTTATTTTTGTGGTTTACATCCACTTGTAAAGAGCATGTATATGATGGCAGTCTTCAGTTCCAATGATTTCTACAGCTCTCGTTTTCAGTGATGGAATGGGTGGAACACAAACTACTTTGTCACAAAAACATTCATGAAGTTTGGTTCAAATGCGTTTTTATTATGAGTCTTCTGAAAATGTGACCAAATCTCCACCAAAAGGTACCCAGCCAACATGGGCTTACAAGATACTGCAGACACAAAAAAAAGCAATCACATGAAAATATGAGAGAGAAGGAACAGAAATCACACTGTTGAACCAAATGTGAGCATTAGGCACATCTGAACACTGACTATGTCTTTATCACATCAAACACAACGCGCCCTCCTACGTTGCTGAAATACAGAGCTTGAGTTTTATCATTGTTTATTTTTCAGTCTCCACTCACTACACCGACAATACACAATATTCAACAAAACTTGAAGGTAATTTCAGTCTCAGTAAGAAGAACTATATCATCCATGTGTAGAAGAGTGACATCTGTAAAGTCATCCTGTCTGACACCAATAGCTGCTTGCTTAATTTCTAGTACTGGATCATTTATATAGATAACAGACAGTGCAGGAGAGAGCAGGTCCCCCTGTTTTACACCAGATGGGGTTGGAAAAAACAACATGGCAATCATGTTACATAACCTGCTGACATATAATATATTCATCTTGTGTTTAGAGTGCAGAGAGAAATGAAAACTCCACTGGAGTACCATGGATGCTTTTCATCTTATATGAGTAGTGGTGCAGTCCTGTTTTTTTCGACAGGACTGTAAGCCTAATTTTTGTTTTAGGCTGTAGGAGCCATGAAGAATTAGTAGGGTTTTTCTACTAGTAATAAGGTGAAGGGATATTGTTATCTTTTGGTGTTGTTTGTTTTGGTTATGATATTTTATTATGTGGTCATATTGAGTAGGGGGGTAGCGGGTCACATTATGTGGGCAGGTATATTAGTTAATATAGTCACCTGTTCATTTCTCATTGTCAGAGAGAGAGAGAGAGAGAGAGGGTGAGCTGGGTTGCTGTATTTTTTGTTGAACACTATTTTTCTTTGATCACTGTGATTACTTTGATTATGAGTTTGTGCACTTTATCATGAGTTGATCATCATTGTTTTTTTTGTTAATAAAAGGTTAAACTTATTTTCGAAATCCCAGTGACTTCTTTTGTGAAGCGCGTCAGACAATCAGGCCCAACCTCAGTCTCTCAGCGACTCCTTTGTTCCTTTAAGTCGCTACATAGGCTTTTGTTTTTAACCCTAACCCTAACCCAGTTTGTTTTTGTAATACTCATTTTGACCACAAGAGGCTGCATTGTGTAGACTGTGGAAACTGGTGACACAGTGTCAATTAAAGCCTGATTGCAGAAATTAAACATGAGAGACATTATTTTACACATAATGATGGATCTCACATTTAATTTAACTTCATATCAAACGTTAAATGTCGATCCACGTTTTCATAAACATTCAAACCAGCAGTGCTACTCGCGTACTTGCACTTCTGTATTTGTATTTGCTTATAGTGAAGTGTAATGATTATTCCATAAACACCTTTTAGTTGTAAAAATATCAGCCAACACAAATGTTAAATCAATATTTCCCCATTGAGTGCTGTGCCATTATCACATTCCCTGTCCTGGAGCGCAGCGGAGAGGGCCGGCCTCTTTGGTGACTAACTGATCCAGTGATCATAATCGATGGTAGAAATCCAAGATTAAATCAAAAAGCGTTAAAGAATGAATAGTCCATGTTTCACCAAATACATTTTTAGTTTTCATGTGGTTTGTGGGTGAAAACAGTGCAGTGGACACGACTGTGCTGTCAGCGCACAGAGTGCACTGGAGACAATGCACAGAGCACACTGGAGGCAGCGCACTGGAGAAAGCGCACAGAGCGCTCTGGAGGCAGCGCACAGAGCGCACTGGAAACAGCGCACAGAACGCACTGGAGACAGCGCACAAAGCGCACTGGAGAAAGCGCACAGAGCGCACTGGAGGCAGCGCACAGAGCGCACTGGAGAAAGCGCACAGAGCGCACTGGAAACAGCGCACAGAGCGCACTGGAAACAGCGCACTGGAGACAGCGCACAGAGCGCACTGGAGAAAGCGCACAGAGCGCACTGGAAACAGCGCACAGAGCGCACTGGAAACAGCGCACTGGAAACAGCGCACTGGAAACAGCGCACTGGAAACAGCGCACAGAGCGCACTGGAAACAGCGCACTGGAGACAGCGCACAGAGCGCACTGGAGAAAGCGCACAGAGCGCACTGGAAACAGAGCACACTGGAGACAGCGCACAGAGCGCACTGGAAACAGAGCACACTGGAGACAGCGCACAGAGCGCACTGGAGAAAGCGCACAGAGCGCACTGGAGAAAGCGCACAGAGCGCACTGGAGAAAGCGCACAGAGCGCACTGGAGAAAGCGCACAGAGCGCACTGGAGACAGCGCACTGGAGACAGCGCACAGAGCGCACTGGAGACAGCGCACAGAGCGCACTGGAGACAGCGCACAGAGCGCACTGGAGAAAGCGCACTGGAAACAGCGCACAGAGCGCACTGGAGAAAGCGCACAGAGTGCACTGGAGATAACGCACAGAGCGCACTGGAGACAACGCAGTCTCCGCACACACACTCTGCCTTCTCGAGTCAGCTCATCTGGATCATCCTCACCACCTGGAGATATGGATTGTATGATTTACCAAAGACTGTAAATAAAGTCAGTGACAGCTCTCACAGAATCGTTACACTCTGTATCCTCATTGTGAGTCCCAACCGTGATGCAGGCAGAGTTCACGTAACGAGACTTCAATAAATAAATAGTGTTCACATATCAAACTTCCATTTTCAAATGTTTTATGGAAAAGGAGCACCAGAAAAAAAGAAATTTCTCCCTTGCCCCTCAGGGCTTCCGTAGGTATTTGTATAGCCTGACCACCTTGTTGTACTTACAAGCTTGTGTTCTGGTATTTGTTTAGCCAGACCACACACACTTATTATAGACAGTTTTCCATGCAGGGTGAGAACCTGACAGAAAACCGTCTCTGTGGTCGGTCTCTGCAGAAATGAAAGCGAGCCACGTGTAGTTGTCTTGGGTTGAGGATGGTGTGCTTTAACTCGTGTATATGTCAGGCTGTGGTAAACCAGAGGGCTTGAATGCTGGACAGCGACAGTACATCTTGTTTGTATCTAATCATTTGCTCTGAGTTCAAACGTGACAGGGAAATATGAAGTTGACTAAAAACACATCTGTCTCTAGTTCCATGCTTACTCTAAACCTTCATTAGCTCAGCAGCCTGTGTATTTACCTCAAAACCCTTCAAGTATGCATTAATTATCACTCAACAGTGACAAAATATATAGCTGCTTTCTTCTTTATCCTTGTTATTTAAGAAGCTATTAAGACAACTCATCTAAGCAATGAAAAAGCACATGACTCAACCACAGTCACACTGCCTCACAGTGGAGCAGTTGTCTCTCATGTCATCTTGTCATGTTTTTGTGGTCCAAGAGATGCTAGTTTCCACTTGTGACATTTGGAATCAATGACTATAGAGCCAAGGTGCTAAAGTAGTGAAGTTAATGATTGTTCCTAAGCAGCTCTGACTTCATCAGTGGGTTGATGGTAGTACTGATATGGCAGAACATGGCATAATTCAGTGAGATAAAGAGTTATAAAGCATCAAATAGCAAAGCAATAGAAACAGCTATTCCTGCTAACTTTAATTCACTACAGAACATTCTTACTCTTCCTGACAGTCATTCATCACTCACTGAATGAGCACCGATCTGCATCAGCACCATACCTCAAAACTGTGAGATGATCCTTAGAAGAATAGGACTGACTTCAACAAGCTTGTGTTCTGGTATTTGTTTAGCCCGACCACACAAACTTATTATAGACAGTTCTGCATGTAGGGTGAGAACCTGACAGAAAACCGTCTCTGTGGTCGGCAGGAAGAGACAGGAAGAGACGTCTGGTTTCCCTTCAGTAAGAAGAATACACATCATGCTGCAGAAGGGAAAGACAGAGCACAGTGTGCAGAGGATGGTGCTTCAGATGCTGCTGTGAACAGGAATGTGATATTTACAGCTTGATGGATGGACTGACTATTCATATAGAATTTTATCAAATCAAATCAGTTGTATTTATATAGCCCATGATCACAATCACACTGCCTCAGTGGGTTTTACAACCTGTACAGTGATCAGCATCCTCTGTCCTCAGACCCAGGGGTAGCAGCAGCAGCAGGGGAGAAAATAGAAGAAACCTCAGGAAGAGCCACAGAGGAGGGATCCCTCTCCCTGGACAGACAGACAGACAATAGATGCCACGTGCACAGAACAGAACCACAAACTCACAGATTTATTCATTTATCACTGAACTATGCTTTTTGTACTGCTGTCAAGTGTTTAACTGCAGAGAGACACAGTGTCAGAGATCATCTCAAAGGCAGGACACGTTAGAGCCAATTTATATAGCACCATTCAGACACAAGGCATCACAGTGCTTTAAAAGAGCACAGAGATACATTCAAAACAAGACATTCAGAAAATGTTCATTTTCATTTAAAATAGAATAAAACAAAAAGCAAAAACAAGCAAATAAGTCAGAGATGGATTCAGGCCCGAGACCATTTGGCTTCATCCGGACCGAACGCCAAGTCAATCCAGACCCAGCCCACACCTCCTGTTATGAAGACTACAGTACATTATAAATGTTACATTTGCTGTTTTGAGTTAAATATTCTATTGATCAATACGTTGCTGAAAACACAGTGTAGCTAGAGATCATTTACAGCCATCCTATTAATCAGGCTTATCTCCCCGTCGTTGACATCATGGCAAGTTAACAGCTAGAGAGAGTAGAGAGAGTAGAGAGAGTAGAGAGAGTAGAGCAGAAGGGAGCAACAAAGCTATCAGGTATCGGTTTTTCTAAATCTAATACAGATGAACGTATGCTGTGCATCTTTCAGCTCTCTTCTCTGTAAGTCTTGTCAATGACTGCAGGATGTCGAGCTGTCATGTTCAGGAAGTGCCGGGAAGCCTTTGTTTGTTGTTTGTACTTTGTCTTTACACCAACTCCTCAACTGAAAAGTTTCCTTGGGGTTACGGCTCTGACTGTGAACTGCAACATCCCTGTTTCTCATGTGGCCGGGGACTTTTATTCACAACTTTACCATCTCTGAGCCTCAGTGGTCACACTGTCTCCTCACAGCAAGGAGGCCCACAACATCAGCAACATTGTCACATAACCAGAAAATACTCTGTGCCGTGTTGAAATGTTAATGTAAAGCATGCTGGGAGGTGAATGAAGTGAATGTTCAGACTAAAGATAAACCTGCTTTGGATTTTTGAAAACATAAACCAATGATACAAGATGAGCACAGAAGCTGAGACAGTTGGTTTCTGCATTTACCTCAGTACTGTGCTCAGACTTATATCAACACCAGTTACTGTACAGGTGACGTCATAATCATATTATGACATATTTATGACATATGACATATTTACATTTATTCAAGCAGCGTCTGTAACTACTGTCCCTCCCTGTGTATTGTTACAATACTCCATAACAACACGTTTCACTTCCCGTACATTCTTCACAATAAAAGTCCCCCGTGGTTTAATTATAAAAGTTTGTACTATGAAGCAGCAACAACATGAGCAGAGTGAACTTGATGAAGCTGAGAGAATGAAGAGGCAGCGAGAGAGACAGGAGCTTGTGACGGACTGAGAGCTGAACACAGTCTGTCTGTGGGAGCTGGTGGGTTCTCTCCGGCTCGGCTTGTCTCGGCTCGGTACGGTTTGAATAAATGTATTAATAAATACAAAAACAACATCAATAACTTGTCTTCGCGTTATGGTGCCTTTGAACGCAACATAGGAGTGCCACTGGAAGAGCCTCATGTTTAACTGTGTGATGGAGGTGAAGACGATCATCTTCTTCTTCATGGGTAAGCAGCCTCGCTCATTATGCTTCACTTCAGCTTTGAAGACTTCTGTCGCTTCTGTAGGAACATTCAGTGGCGGTTCTAGCTCGCATGACGCCCTGGGCGAACCTCACCTTCAAAAGACAAGGACAGAAAAACAACAACTCAGGCACAGAATCACTTTTTATTAAACTAATATTCACAATATTATTATGACGGAAAATGCTTATTTGGAAGCAATTCGTGATGTGATTGACTTTCGCCTACTAATTGCATTAGTTGTGCACTATTACATGATCATTGGTCATTTTGGTTTGTACTAACTGGGCAATTTTCATACTTGTATTTATTATTTATTAAATAACAACACACTGCCCACACTGTTTATAATTACACTGTCTATATTTGTACATATTATGTTTATACGATTCTATTTCTCACCTTTTTATTATATTGTTTCTTTTTTTATCATTATTATTATTGTTTATTGTTATATTGAACTGTCCTTTGGCTGCTGTGATGCACATATTTCCCTGTTTAATAACAATAAAGGAATTCTGATTCTTCAAAACATAAAGTTTACGGTCAGAGAAGGTTGCAGACGCTACAATGCTGCATATGTTTGTGTCAGGTGGTCATTCTGCATGGGTTCATCCCAACAACAGACTTCTTTCACAAACTAGTAGTCTTTTGATCCATTGTTAATATAGAAATATTGATCATAGCTGCTTTAAACTTGATCTGTAAAGGAGGCATTAAAGCTGCATTTTCCAGTTGCATTTCTCCAGGCATGTTTTGTGCTTCACTGCCCAGTGTGTCTGTTGGTGTGACAGAGACAAACATGATGCAAACATCTTGCAGCCCCTGTTGAGCTGCATGAAGCAGTAAAGTGTAACAGAACCTCACATTTTACCCCTCAAGAAAGATTGAACTCATTTGCTGCTTCTAAATATCTCATTTTTTGTAGAGGTTTAGTTTGTAACAAACAGTATCAGAGGGAGAGAAAATGTTTGGATCCCTGCTGAACTCTGTAGAAAGACTGAAGAAAGTGACTCACTCCTGAGTGACGTGCCACAGATCTAATGTACATCTTAATTATTAAAAAGGTGACAATCAGCAAAAACACTTCAGGGATTTGATACACACGAGTATACAGCATTTCATAAGGCTGCAATAGTGACACTAATATTCACTGTCAGTGGATCAGCTGCCCATTGTAAACCTCTGTTAACTGGTTATCTCTTTATTTTACAGTGATAATCTCATCTGATTGTGAGGAAGTGAAGAAGAACCTGACCGGCACTGAGGGAGGATCCATCACACTACCTGACCCTTTGAAGGGACATGGATTTCTCTTATTTGGAGAAAACAATATTGCTATGGTGAACGAGGAGAAAATCACTATATATAAGGGAAAATACAAGGACAGACTTCTGTGGAACAAAAACACTGGACTCTTTACAATCACAGGACTGCAGAGGAACGACTCAGGGATTTATACTATTGACCCTAAAGTTGAAGGACGTCCTGCTACATATAGAGTCACAGTGTATGGTAAGTCACATTTCCTTTGCCGTATACTGACCAGTCTGTTGGTGGTAACATTGTTCTGATAGCATCCTAGCCCCGTCTGTGACCTCAGCAGTCCATATGTTGCTCCCTGGAATAGGTCAATATTATAAATCATCAAACATCATTTTACTGATAGTGGCCTGTATCTTCAGGTGTATTTGCATGAGCTCACAGTCACAGACGTCTGCTCTCTGCCCAGAATGTTTAACATTTTTGGCAGGGGGGAAATTCAATGAAAACACACTTTTGCACAGACTGCAGCTGAGTTAATGTACGACGAGTGAAGATCTCAAGCAAAGACACTCAGGCTGTGGAAATATTGATCCCAGAGCACCGTGAGATTGTAGTATCGAAGTACAGTATAGAGCTCACAAAGGGGTCTAAAGGTGTTACACACCATTTCAAAGGAAAATTAATAATCAGAGGTAATTATTAATAACCTCAAATAAAAGGATCTAATTTACATCAGATCACCTTGGGAACACCAGCCTTAAAGAAGGGAAGAGATAGTCAGTTCAGTGGTTCAGTCTCATAAATGATGCTGAACTATCAATTTGGAGCTCTTGTACAAAACTAAATAGACACCATGTTTATTCAAAAGCTTTTCATCTTAAACAACCAGTAAACACACAATGAATCTAGAATCTAAAGATGTCTTGTAAACAGGTGTGTGAAAAGAAAAAAAAAGAAAATCCGATTCAGCCCTGAGCCCTCACAGACTTAGTTGTCGCCACCTGTTGAGTGTTTGAGTGAGAGAGTCTGCAAGAGGCTGAAATGGTACAAATAGGAATGGGGCAGCACTTAAAGTCTGGTTTGGGACCATGGCTTCTTTCTTCAGAGAGCAAAGAGCATCTCACAAACAAAGTCAAGTTTAAATCCCACAGTGAACAAATTCCTGTGTGGGTCCCTACAAGCTCATCAAGTCAACACATAAAGAAACCATCAAACTCATGAAGAAACTCTCCGGGTCCACTGGTTGGGGGAGAACTTGCTGATATGAGAGTCAAAAATAAAGACAGGATCAGAGCTCGACCAATCTTAGGGAGTGAAAAGTTCTGATATGGATACTGTGTATTGGTTGAAATGTACACACTTTTTTAGGTGACAGGTCAAATGTAGTTATCAAACACTTGTGACAAAGATATATACCAGAGGCAGGATACTTTATTATCTAAGATGACAGCTGTGCACTGAAACAGTAAACCACAATGGAAATGTAACAATTATGAATCACCAAAGCATCATTATCTGCAATGTGTTGTTAAAACCAACAAGTTTTCATATTGGCCGATACTGACAACATATACGCATGCACCGATACATCTGATAGGTCAATATCAGCTGATAATATTTACAGAGGTGCACAGCTGAGTGCCACCTGAACAAATGAATGAAATCAGAAGTATCTGGTTAATCAGTCTGATTGAATTCCAATGAAAAAGAGTCATTCCCACACACACTTATCACCTCGGCACTAATTTATTACAAAAGATGGACGTTTCCTGTAAGGACACTCCCACACAGGGTTCCAAGCCTGCAACTCCCCTCCAGTTAGAACTGAAGAAGCCTCTTGGATGAGAGCTGAAAGTCCAGTTGTCTACGATATAGCATTTAGAATCACCCTGAAAATGTTTCCTGTTGACTTTAACTGGGAGAAACACAAAAAGACAGTCAGTAACATTTGTGAACAGAGAGTGGGACCAGAGTACGAGGCTCTGCAGTCAGACATATTGTCTCATTTGAATCTCTTTCCTCTCTTTCTCCTCCAGAGTCTGTCCCGACTCCTGCAGTGAACAAAGTGAATGTGAGTGCTGAGAGCTGCACCCTGCTGTGTTCTGTGGAGAGAGCTGAAGAGACGACCCTGCTGTGGTACAAAGACGAGGTGATAGTGAACCAGAGCAGCTCTGATCTCTCTCTGCCTCTCACTGTACACGAGCAGGACTTCAGCTCCTCTTACAGATGTGTGGCTGCCAACCCTGCTGAGAATAAGACTCTTCCTGTTAATGCTATCATATCCTGCGGGGGACAGAACATCACAGAGGACGGTGAAAGACATCGTAAGACTAATTCAGACACTGATTTTTAATGGGCAAGGACAACACCATCAATGAGATGTACATGATAGTTTATTGAGGTGGAATATGAGTGTGATGTTGATGAAGTGTTGAGCAGCTGCAGTGGGGAAGGCTTGGTGAGGGATCAACAGCAGCTCCCGGGCTGGCAGACCCCCTATAACAAAGAGAGAGACAGAGAGAGACAGACAGGAGAAGGGGAGTGACTGTGGTGTGGTCCTGCTCACGAACTTCAGCTTAAACTTTTATCTCCATTAAAAGATAAACATCTTATATTATAAAGACACTCGTCTTTCACATGTTGTCCAGTGTAATTTGTTGATGTTGGATGTTTTGTTCGACAGATATCATCATTGGAATCTTAATCCCCATCGTGTTTGCTGTCCTTGTCCTTCTTGTTGCTTGTACCATCAAGTGGAAGTGTTTCGACAAAAAAACCCGACACACACAAGGCAAGTATTTGTTTTCTTAATGTCACTGCTGGATGAGAGTTTGTCTCAGTGTAATGTGTGCATGTGTCTACACATTTGAATATTTCTAGGACTAAAGCTTCATTTCAACCTGTCGTACTCAATCCTGACACATTTGTATTTCTCTGTTTGGTTCTTGTTGGTGTAAATCTGTTTTGAAGTGCAACACAGCAGTAGAAGTTCAGAGGCTGTTCTTGGCGGTTCTCTTCTGGTTGAGTGTGTGAGTGTCAGCTCATGAACATGTAATGTGAGCGTGGTATGACACGTTTTGTTTGTAGAAATGTTGTTGTGACATGTACAAATGTCAACGCATCAGTGGTTCACACAAAACATTAACTACCAACATTTTGTCCTTATTCTAAACAGTTTGAGGTACCAACAAAACTTACTGGAAGCCGGACAAGATCAACAGAACTCGTGATAGATACACACTGGTATTTACATCCAGCTGTGAGCGATCGAGCGACACACAAACACAAGAGGGATCTGCCTGCACTTGTGATTTGAAACTTTGAAACTCACAGCAGGATGTAAATACCGGTGTGTATCTATCGCGAGTTCTGTTGATCTTGTCTGGCGCGGCTTCCGTAGTGCAAACGGCTGTGAGGGAGACTCGCGTGCACGTGGGAGTGTGCCTCCAGGCAAATATAGTATAGTGACTGTTTAGGCTAGAAAAATGTACTAAATGACGTCGTTGCACTTAGCTGCACTTTGAGGAATAAGAAACTACACCGGACTTCTCATCAGCATGAGGGTGAGACGATGATGACTGAATTTCATTCTAGAGTGAACTATTCCTTTAAAGAGCGAGAAAGCGGGAGGGGGAAAGAGAGGGAGGGAGATAAAGAAAGAGAGGGCACAGGAAAAAACCTGCCCTTCACCTGTTGTGTGTATTCTCTCCATGTCTGTTACACATTGTACAGATACAGACATTCAGACTGTGGTGGAACCCTGGTATGACGTCCATACGACTGTCTACAGGTCGTTTTCAGTCTATTTTTGTGTTCATGTTGCGGTAGAAATATTCGAGACTCTGGCTCTCTAGATGAAGTGGCGCTGCAGCTTGACATGGACTGAGGAGGTGCGACTCACGCGGCCAGTGTGGCTGCTCTAACCTGTTGCCATGGTCACTGACACCAAGCACACACGCTGCTGGGGCATCCAGTGTGGTCTCACACAGCAAAAATATCAGTGTGAACACGTCTTACTGATTAGAGTTAGGATCTGTTCAGTGTTATTGACGGGTGAGGGATATAAATGCAGCCTGTGATGAGGTTAATTTAAACTAAAGGCTGGGGGGAACACAGAGCTTCTTGTTTTACAGACTTTACAGTATCCTGTAAATCATCTGTCACAGTGGTGCTTCCCAAATTACAATGTTCTCTGTGCACACTTTGTAAGTGTGATGACTGCAGGAGTTGCAGCTCTGGCTCCAGATCTTGGGCTCGGCTTGTGTTTGTATTTGAAAGCAGATCACATCCACGTTAAACACTTTCATGGTTCTGCCAAGTATACTCACACACACACACACACACACACACACACGCACGTACGCACACATGCACACGCACACACGCATACACACAGACACACACACACACCCATACACACACACGTACACGCACGCACACACACCCATACACACACACGCACGCACACACACACACACACACACACACACGCACGCACACACACACACCCATACACACACACACACACACGTACACGCACGCACACACACACACACACACACACATGCATACACACGCACAGACAGACAGACACACACACACACACACACACACACACACACACACACACACACACAGGCGTACAGCCACACAGGCGTACAGCCATGAGGCGATAATTATAGTTCTTTAAAGCAGCATTATGTCCAAATTGTCATTATAATTGTCATTAGAGAGCAGAAACAAGTGACAGAGACACCGTTCACTCAGTTACAACACACTGTACCATCAACATGACAGTGAAACTGTTATTTCAAGGTCAGAAAGTTGCATCATGTTGCTTTCAGGGAAGTATTTATTTGGATGTTTCTAAATGTAAAGTACTGTGTCACCATGGTTATGAAAAGTGCTTTATGAATAAAGTTTGAATTAAATACAAGTTAAGATGTGTATCTCTAACTCTTCTCTCTGTGTAGATTCAGTGAACAGAGAAGCAGAAGATCAGTACACAATATGTGAATACAGACGCCAGGTTGGTAACACAAATACACACCCTGACTAATGTTTAATGGAAATGATGATCCTGCTCCTAAGCAATGCTATTATTAGCATTGTTTGCTTAGTTATCCTCCTACAGAGTTTCAGTCAAAAGAACTCACACCATTGCTCACTTCCTTGGCTTTTGTTTCTGCAGGGAGGACGTGGAACAGATTCATCAGGACCTGTTGACCGCTCCAATCTAACAACAATCTTCTATAAACTGGTGCCTCATCGCATGGTTCACACAGACACTGCTGATCAAACAATGGACGACCTGCAAACGTGATCAGCTGAGTGATTCCAGGGTTGGGTTATATTACTGTGAAATATCAGGAGCCTAACTGTGCCGGGCTCTGATCATTAGTATTTTCTAGATGAGTATCACTGAGGGTTATTTGTTAGAAGGTCTTTCAAGTGCTCTCTCATTACTATCCACTTTATCAGTGTACATCATAGTCAGATCGGTTCACACTCTCAGGATTTGTGTTTTCATGTTGTCTATAGATATCACTAACACTGAGGACACTGGGGACATGTCCCCACCACTTTTTGAAATGCATGATTTTGTCCCCATCACTTTTTAAAAGCAACATTTCTTAAAAACAATCTGAAAAAGAAATGTTGATTAACAAATGGAAATATGAGCTGGTGCTTTCTGCAGTAGATGTGATAATGGCATTGTTCATCTGACACGGTGTTGAAGTGGCAGATGTGATGCATATACACTCTGTTACTAAGTCGTCAATGTTAGTGTGTTTCATGCTGTGTATTTTCTTATTGCCAGTTTAGTAGCAGCCTCGGCTCGGCCCTGTTATGCTTCTGTTTCCTTGCCCTTATTATCTACTTTTTCTCCATGGAATTGAAAGTTTTATCAAATATCAATATTTTTCGATGTATCTTTTGAACAGAATGTGGCAGCTTTGAAATTGTCCTACATACAAAAGTGACTGTTTTTAAGTATTTTACATTGTTGCTTGGGTTTTTATTTGTTTGTTGTATTGCATGCTTTTATTGTTGCAGCTTGGTTTGTGTCTGCACTTCTGTCACTGCTTGATGTCTGCACTCCCCTTAACTCATTTGTTTGCCTGATAACCTGCACCTGGTAGATCTCTTGATTTTGTAACAGGCACTGGCAACCACTACTTGTTTTCTGAGAATGGCGCGAGGGACCAATGGCGTCGTTCGACGGGTGGGACCAACCACCTGGGCAAAAGGTTAAAGATGAGGAGCCTGGCACAGAAAGGAAAAAAAGAAGGCAGAGGTGTAGAGCGAGGACAGAGGCGTGTGGAGCATGGACGGTGGTGTACCAGGCTGGTGGAGAGAGGGACACTGACGAGCTGCCACCTTTTCTCTGCTACACCCACACTGGACTGCAGGTTTTAAGGGATCGGTCGTTATTCAGATCACAGTAGTTTTTGTGTGAGACTTGGCAGCTCTGTGTTATAAGCAAAGTTCTACGCAATCTATTCAGGGGCAGATCATAATATTTCCATCTTTCTTCCCAGCCATGCATATCTCTATCTAGTACTGGTACGCTTCTTCTGCAGAGATATGTCCCTGCTGTGAGGGATAAACGTTCTGTCCAGTCGTTCTTTTCTATTCTTCACTTTTCTTTGGGGGGTTTCCTATTCTACACACAGCTTCACCACCTCCCCAAATATTCTTTAACCACCAAAGACCTTCTCATTTTCTTTGTACTCATGGCAATAAATCTTCATGTTCACTCAATTATGAGTTTCTCCTGATTGAACTGTAGCAAACAAACGACGTGCTCGTAAGGTTTGTTCCTTCTTCTGACATCAGCCATTAGTTGTTCCACAGGTGAGGACTGAGGAGAAATGTCTGTCATTATCTCCAGTGGTTCTCATCTGTGGGAGAGTCTGCAGAGGAGCTGAGTGTGTGTGAATCTGATGGTTTCAAACTAAATCTGAAGACAGTTGAGCAGTCTGAGTGAAGCTGTGTGCTATCTCCTTTTGTTTCAGGTGTTGTATTATCTCACATACTTTCATATCAATTTCTTTAGAGAATTTGTATTACAATCTTGCAGGGAGGATGCTGTGAGGACTGTATTTGGGATGTGAGCATTAGATGTATAGTCAACAGCCTAATGCATCTCTTAGGACAAATACACACTGGAGAAGTTTGAGTTTCACTCAGTAAGTTGCTTGTTTTCCATTCTTTTATCCAGTGCACATTCTGTTAAAGTAAGAGTGGCAAATACTTCACATTATTCTTTAATCAGTTCTCTGTCATTCAACCAGTTATACTGTGTGTGGTGGGGCTGCAATAATCCAGCCAAAATAAGTCTAGCAAAGACTCAGTTTTAAAACTGAATGTTGGGCATGAAAACTTTGGCCTAAATACAAATATGTTGCAGTATTCTGAAGCTGTTTTAAAGAACTCTGGTTGATTTCCAGCATGTTACTGATGGTGACGATCCTCTGGCAGTGAAGCATCCCCCTCTTGTGTCCCCTTTCATTATAACATCTACGTATCTTCTTCAAATATGTAATAATGAATTAAGGAAACAGCTTGAGTCTAAGTCAGAAATTCAGACACAGGAATACAGTGAGCACATGTTTCATCAGTTGGGTCGAGCTGTCAGCTTCAGGACACCCAGCCGACTGGATATGTTTGTCCACAGAAACTTGACCCAGACCTTTAAACGACCAACACTGTTAACATTCATGAAGAGATATGATCAGAGGCGGAGAAAAGCTAAACTGTGCATCTTGCCTCAAACTGTTTTAAATAAAATCAAACATATATGAGAGACAACAGGTTCCACACTTTCATTTCTCAGTTCTAATGAGCAGGACACAAACACTGTGAGCAGTGGAGTGTAATGACTGTGTAGTTACTGTATAGTGACAGAATGACAATATCAGAGAAACACTGAACATTTTTCAATCATTTAATCATTCATCACAACACACATACATCAGAGTTTAGACAACATGATTAGCATTATGTTAGAGAACTGGTCAGAACTCTCAAACCCTGTATAAACCAGCATCTTCTAACCATGGACCTCGCTACCACTGGAGACACAGAGGTTTTGTACTGGGAAATGTACATTCTGCAATGACACAAAGACACATTCTGTGTTATGAGATGAATAAACCTGATTGTGACATTTTATAGAGTTGAAACTTTTAAATTTGGCATTCAGCATTTAGGACATTATGTAGAGTGATTTAATTTCCAGACCTAGAATGGCACTCATTAGAGTGCATACTGACAGCCCCTTTCTACTCACTTAAATACACTACATCAGCATTTTTATTTGGATTTGCAATATACTCACTCATGGGCGTAGGTTTCTATATACCGGTAGATGGTCGTGACATGTCACAACCAATGTTCGAGGATTGCAAAATAGTCACTACCAATATTTGTCTGCTGCTGAGCCAGTAGTAACGTTAGTGAGTGGTAGTAGTGAGCATCTTCCAAACTGTGTCCGCTACTTGAAATGGATAAGAGGAAGAAACAGCTGAGAAACAGCGATTAAAAAGTTGAAGTCTCTGGAGGTGGAGGCTGCTAAATGTGCGAAGTTGACGGAGCTTTTTGGTGCCGGGACCAGTGACACCGACCCGCCAGCAGCCACAGGTGCTGCTGCGCCGGGAGACGAGGGAGGAGGACCTGGAGATGATGAGCGAGTGGAGGCAGACAGGGTCAGTAACGTCAGCCTGGGGCTGGCTCGGCTAAATGTTTGAGACATGTCCAAAACAAAGTAAAAAAACGTTTTTACATTGAATGTGATGCGACCTCACTAACTGCATACTGATGAACGCAGCTGCCGCTAATGCTAACGTAGCTGCCGCTAATGCTAACGTAGCTCCTCAGGGACTGAAGTCGTTATTTTCTAACTTTGACAATCTAACATGTGGCAGCACATCAGCCCAGAGTTAAAGGGCTGTGACTGTTGGTAGTTGTGGTTGATTTTGTTCAAATACGCCGAATTGTGATATTATGGGTTATTATTGTTCAGATGATTTAGCTAAGCTAGCTAACAGATGCTAACGTCAGCGGTCTCTTGTTGCCATAGCAACAGTAAACATTCACGTGGCCTGATGAGCTGTAAACAGAGATACAAAACACAAGTAAACCTATAGCAAATAATAAATTTAATTTGCAATATTTACCATTGAATTTATTGTAATCTTTCAATTCATTTATTGTTTACTGAGGTGATAACTATCTAATAGGTATAATTTGTGTGTAAATGTGTTACTTTTACTGTAGTTTTCAAATGGCTGTGTATAGTGTTAGTGTATAGTCTTGAGCATTTTCAGGTCACAAAGATCTGGCTTTTTTGCATTGGGAAACACTAGTAAAGTGTCCTAATGAAAACACGACAAAGCCATTTGACTACCTTGTTCATAAATGATGGTGTCAGGACTTTTTTTTATGACACACACACTTTCATTGATAGGAATACTTGGTTTTGAGGAATGACCTCTATTTTGAGCATGTGACATGCTTTTGCAGGTTATCAACAAGGTTTTGCAGTTTGTACTAATTGTTTTGAGAAATGCACCAACTGTTGTGCAAATGTAAGTAATGATGTGAGAAAAACTCCACCCCGTCTCTGGTTTTGGGTTCTTCCCGTTAGTCTCGTCCCACCCCTGGTCATAACATAACTTCTGTTGTGATTTGACACTATAATGAACAAAGATTGATTGGTTGATTGCTATAGCTGTCAGTTTTAGTCCTTGAGTTCATAGCTACGTGCTTTATTTGTTAACTGCTATCAAGGAATGACTCTCCTTTGTAGTATGTGTGAGAAAGGACGCCACGAGATTTGTGGACTTCTTCGTGGTGTCCGCTGATAATATAGTGGGCTGGTCTGGACAGAAAATGCCAGAGCTGAATTTTTGTCCCAGTCCACCCCTGGTAATGTCACTACCAAAGCTGAGACCAAACCTACGCCCTTGTACTCACTCATAGATACCAGCCACCTAAATACACCTGATCATTTCCATCAAGATCCATGCATTATTCCAAGAGAAATTAGAAAAAAAACAAAACAACACCATATCTCACAATGTTAAAGAAAGTGGATCTGCACCAAAGGATGAGGGGGTCTGTTCTGGGCCGAGACCCATCCTCCATCCAACCAACCATAAAATGGACAGAGGTGAAAACATACCCATTTCAACAGTGCACTTACTATAAACAAGTGGAAAGTTTACAGACTATTTTGGCCGATTAGTCAGATTGTCTTTGGTCAGGTGGGGGACATTTAAAATCCTGGTTCTGGCCCTGAAAGTGTTAAGTGCTAGCACTGAACAATATTAAAACATC
This sequence comes from Pagrus major, assembly GCF_040436345.1. NCBI lineage: Eukaryota > Metazoa > Chordata > Actinopteri > Spariformes > Sparidae > Pagrus > Pagrus major. The sequence goes on along the minus strand of NC_133215.1, from coordinate 34,765,666 downwards.
CAAGAAATCCAAAACCAGAAAACCAGAAGAATTTCATAAACCAAACAGGACATCCTCACTCCCTGCAGCATTGTTCTGAGGAGAAGTCAGGTACTCATGATGCACAACTGTCATATAATAATGTGTAGAAATAGTACACAGCTTTAAAGAAAAACACCTGATGACTCTTCTGACTAAAAACTGTTTATAATGGAAGAGGGAGAGATTATTGCGAGAGCATTAATTAGATTAGCAGGAAGCTGCCATCTCAAAACTTCTATGAGGGCAGGAGGAAACTATTCATACTTGACACTGATTTATGTCCTTGATAATGAAAACTCATGTTCTACAGCCACAAGTATCTGACTTCCACACATACTTTTCTCCTACACAACATCACATGGGCATATTATAACTGTCTTACAATAATGTTTGCCTTTTATTTCTTTCTAAGCAGCATTGACAGAAATATTGTGATTTTGAGATAAAATGCGCCTAAAAGACACTTCAAAGGAGAGTTAGAGTTCAAGAAGTGAACCAGAGCCTCTGATCACTTTTTCTATGATTCTAAAAGAACAAGATCCCTTAACTGATGAGCACCAGAGGGACAACCGAGCAGCACTCCTTGCATCCTGTTTTTGATCTGATTCATGTTATCTGCTGCTCAGGGAGGCCAATGAGAATCCTTTTACTCCTTAAGTTTGAGTCACGTCACCACAGGTGTGTGAATCTTTTCCTTTACATCGTATTCAAAGTGTCATTGACTTCTTATTCTTAACTTTGGTCAAAATGTTCTTGCACTTTGTTGGCTTTAGGTTTTAAATGATGAACCAGCGTGGCAGTGTGTGATCATCACTCCACAGATGTTGGCTTCAGACTAAGCTGAGGTCTCTGCAGAGGAATGGATCGTTATCAGAGAACAGGGTAATCATGGTGGAACTTGCGACCGCTCCTTTATTTCGCACCATGTCGATGAGGTCTCGTGCTTTCTCTGGCCTGGGTTTGACTCGGGCAGCCTTTCCCTCTGCATCACTTAAAACGCTGCAGCGTAGAAGTTCATCCAGCAGCTTGTTTAGGACAGGATCAGACACTCGGTCGATAAAGTGTGGCCGCACTCTTCATAGCTTCTCCTCTGCTGAGGTGTTGATATTTTTCTTTGGCTGATTTTCATCTGCACGTGAAAATGAAGCTGGAACAATAATTTGATACAATAATCAGTGGCCAAAATTAAAAAATGATAAATGCCATACGCTTCATTCAGGCACTGCCATGACCTTAGAGGGTAAAGCTGGTGATCTCTATACGTAAACTATTGTCAACAAATACAAAAACTATGTCTAACAGTGTGTCTACACAAAAAGCCTTCCAGACATGTCTTTTACTGAAATCGTACTGAAGAAAACTTAAAAATGCAATTCTCAGGTAAGATTTGGAGTCTTTTTTCCAAAAAAGAAAGTGGAAGTGGAAGTCACATTAAATCTAAAAACATGCATCTCATGTCAGTGAAAAATGTGAATAATATATCTACTGCCACAGACTGAGTGATGCAACACAACATTTAGTTATTTTGTTGTTTTGAGTTTTAGACTGAATGGTCCAACTCAAAGAAGAAAGACAGAAGATGTAAATCTGTTCAGTCTCACACTTTGATATATGAAGACATTTCAATGGCTCTCCACAAGAGGGCCTAATGAGGTACCAAGTACACTAGATACTGTACACTGCTTTTGCAGATAGGAGGAAGCCACTTTTATCACTCAGAGGAGATTCAAAACAAAACAAAAACAGAACTGATAGTACAGTGTGGTGTGTGAGGCTTTTACCTCCTTCAGAGGTACGTTGCCCGGTAGCACAATGACACTGAGAATGAGCGTCCCCCCTCTGCATGGTGGCCGCAGGAACAGCAGGACTTGGCCACTTACTGGTTTCGTAACCGTCTGCCTGAAGGTAGCGGTTGGAATAGGGAGTGTCCGGGGTGTGTACATTCCTTACAGATGCTGTTGGCTTTTTTCTTCAGCCTGAGGTCAGACAGGAAGCTGCTTTAGTGTGACAATGTTCTTTTAGCTTCCTCACAATCTAAGCTCTCCTCACAGGTGACTCGAGTCTTCAGAAGTCTGACACTTCCAAACCAACCGTGGAGAATCACATGAAGATTATCATCTCTTCCATGGTAACTTTTTTTATTTTTGTGGTTTACATCCACTTGTAAAGAGCATGTATATGATGGCAGTCTTCAGTTCCAATGATTTCTACAGCTCTCATGTTTCAGTGATGGAATGGGTGGAACACAAACTACTTTGTCACAAAAACATTCATGAAGTTTGGTTCAAATATGTTCTTTTTTTGTGGGCTTACAAGATACTGCAGACACAACAAAAAGCAATCACATGAAAATATAATGAGAGAGAAGGAACAGAAATGACACTGTTGAACCAAATGTGAGCATTAGGCACATCTGAACACTGACTATGTCTTTATCACATCAAACACAACGCGCCCTCCTACGTTGCTGAAATACATAGCTTGAGTTTTATCATTGTTTATTTTTCAGTCTCCACTCACTACACCGACAATACACAATATTCAACAAAACTTGAAGGTAATTTCAGTCTCAGTAAGAAGAACTATATCATCCATGTGTAGAAGAGTGACATCTGTAAAGTCATCCTGTCTGACACCAATAGCTGCTTGCTTAATTTCTAGTACTGGATCATTTATATAGATAACAGACAGTGCAGGAGAGAGCAGGTCCCCCTGTTTTACACCAGATGGGGTTGGAAAAAACAACATGGCAATCATGTTACATAACCTGCTAACATATAATATATGCATCATGTGTTTAGAGTGCAGAGAGGAATGAAAACTCCACTGGAGTACCATGGATGCTTTTCATCTTATATGAGCAGTGGTGCAGTTTAGCCCCTTGTGGTCAAAATGTGTATTACAGAAAGAGACACTGCGCCTTAATTTTCTATTGAAAAATATATTTGTTTCACTCACCCTGAGAGGCAAATGAGAATTATTATTTTTTTTATAGTTCTCAGTTTTACAAGTTCAATTTTTTTTCATGTGTGTAACAGAGTAAAAAAATGTATTTTTCCATTTTCAAAATTTATTTTTTAAATTTGTGTAACAGAGTGAAAAAATAATTTTGAACTTATAAAATGGAGTGCCAGAAAAAAAAATCTCATTTGCCCCTCAGGGCGGGTGAAGAAAAATATTTTTCGACAGGAATTTAAGCCTAATTTTTGTTTTAGGCTGTAGGAGCCATGAAGAATTAGTAGGGTTTTTCTACTAGTAATAAGGTGAAGGGATATTGTTATCTTTTGGTGTTGTTTGTTTTGGTTATGATATTTTATTATGCGGTCATATTGAGTAGGGGGCTCATCTGGATCATCCTCACCACCTGCAGATATGGATTGTATGATTTATCAAAGACTGTAAATAAAGTCAGTCACAGAATCGTTACACTCTGTATCCTCATTGTGAGTCCTATTCATTGATGCAGGCAGAGTTCACGTAACGAGACTTCAATAAATAAAGTGTTCACCTATCAAACTTCCATTTTCAAATGTTTTGAGGAAAAGGAGCACCAGAAAAAAAGAAATTTCTCCCTTGCCCCTCAGGGCTTCCGTAGGTATTTGTTTAGCCTGACCACCTTGTTGTACTTACAAGCTTGTGTTCTGGTATTTGTTTAGCCTGACCACCTTGTTGTACTCACAAGCTTGTGTTCTGGTATTTGTTTAGCCTGACCACACAAACTTATTATAGACAGTTCTCCATGCAGGGTGAGAACCTGACAGAAAACCGTCTCTGTGGTCGGTCTCTGCAGAAATGAGAGCGAGCCACGTGTAGTTGTCGTGGGTTGAGGATGGCGTGCTTTAACTCGTGTATATGTCAGGCTGTGGTAAACCAGAGGGCTTGAATGCTGGACAGCGACAGTACATCTTGTTTTGTATCTAACCATTTGCTCTGAGTTCAAACGTGACAGGGAAATATGAAGTTGACTAAAAACACATCTGTCTCTAGTTCCATGCTTACTCTAAACCTTCATTAGCTCAGCAGCCTGTGTATTTACCTCAAAACCCTTCAAGTATGCATTACTTATCACTCAACTGTGACAAAATATATAGCTGCTTTCTTCTTTATCCTTGTTATTTAAGAAGCTATTAAGACAACTCATATAAGCAATGAAAAAGCACATGACTCAACCACAGTCACACTGCCTCACAGTGGAGCAGTTGTCTCTCATGTCATCTTGTCATGTTTTTGTGGTCCAAGAGATGCAAGTTTCCACTTGTGACATTTGGAATCAATGACTATAGAGCCAAGGTGCTAAAGTAGTGAAGTTAATGATTGTTCCTAAGCAGCTCTGACTTCATCAGTGGGTTGATGGTAGTACTGATATGGCAGAACATGGCATAATTCAGTGAGATAAAGAGTTATAAAGCATCAAATAGCAAAGCAATAGAAACAGCTATTCCTGCTAACTTTAATTCACTACAGAACATTCTTACTCTTCCTGACAGTCATTCATCACTCACTGAATGAGCACCGATCTGCATCAGCACCATACCTCAAAACTGTGAGATTATCCTTGTTAGAAGAATAGGACTGACTTCAACAAGCTTGTGTTCTGGTATTTGTTTAGCCTGACCACACAAACTTATTATAGACAGTTCTGCATGTAGGGTGAGAACCTGACAGAAAACCGTCTCTGTGGTCGGCAGGAAGAGACAGGAAGAGACGTCTGGTTTCCCTTCAGTAAGAAGAATACACATCATGCTGCAGAAGGGAAAGACAGAGCACAGTGTGCAGAGGATGGTGCTTCAGATGCTGCTGTGAACAGGAATGTGATATTTACAGCTTGATGGATGGACTGACTATTCATATAGAATTTTATCAAATCAAATCAGTTGTATTTATATAGCCCATGATCACAATCACATTGCCTCAGTGGGTTTTACAACCTGTACAGTGATCAGCATCCTCTGTCCTCAGACCCAGGGGTAGCAGCAGCAGCAGGGGAGAAAATAGAAGAAACCTCAGGAAGAGCCACAGAGGACGGATCCCTCTCCCTGGACAGACAGACAGACAATAGATGCCACGTGCACAGAACAGAACAACAAACTCACAGATTTATTCATTTATCACTGAACTGTGCTTTTTGTACTGCTGTCAAGTGTTTAACTGCAGAGAGACACAGTGTCAGAGATCATCTCAAAGGCAGGACACGTTAGAGCCAATTTATATAGCACCATTCAGACACAAGGCATCACAGTGCTTTAAAGGAGCACAGAAATACATTCAAAACAAGACATTCAGAAAATGTTCATTTTCATTTAAAATACAATAAAACAAAAAGCAAAAACAAGCAAATAAGTCAGAGATGGATTCAGGCCCAAGACCATTTGGCTTCATCCGTCCGAACGCCAAGTCAATCCAGACCCAGCCCACACCTCCTGTTATGAAGACTACAGTACATTATAAATGTTACATTTGCTGTTTTGAGTTAAATATTCTATTGATCAATACGTTGTTAGATGCTGAAAACACAGTGTATATAATCTGTGTATAATCAGGCTTATCTCCCCGTCGTTGACATCATGGCAAGTTAACAGCTAGAGAGAGTAGAGAGAGTAGAGAGAGTAGAGCAGAAGGGAGCAACAAAGCTATCAGGTGTCGGTTTTTATAAATCTAATACAGATGAACGTATGCTGTGCATCTTTCAGCTCTCTTCTCTGTAAGTCTTGTCAATGACTGCAGGATGTCGAGCTGTCATGTTCAGGAAGTGCCGGGAAGCCTTTGTTTGTTGTTTGTACTTTGTCTTTACACCAACTCCTCAACTGAAAAGTTTCCTTGGGGTTACGGCTCTGACTGTGAACTGCAACATCCCTGTTTCTCATGTGGCCGGGGACTTTTATTCACAACTTTACCATCTCTGAGCCTCAGTGGTCACACTGTCTCCTCACAGCAAGGAGGCCCACAACATCAGCAACATTGTCACATAACCAGAAAATACTCTGTGCCGTGTTGAAATGTTAATGTAAAGCATGCTGGGAGGTGAATGAAGTGAATGTTCAGACTAAAGATAAACCTGCTTTGGATTTTTGAAAACATAAACCAATGATACAAGATGAGCACAGAAGCTGAGACAGTTGGTTTCTGCATTTACCTCAGTACTGTGCTCAGACTTATATCAACACAGTTACTGTACAGGTGACGTCATAATCATATTATGACATATTTATGACATATGACATATTTACATTTATTCAAGCAGCGTCTGTAACTACTGTCCCTCCCTGTGTATTGTTACAATACTCCATAACAACACGTTTCACTTCCCGTACATTCTTCACAATAAAAGTCCCCCCGTGGTTTAATTATAAAAGTTTGTACTATGAAGCAGCAACAACATGAGCAGAGTGAACTTGATGAAGCTGAGAGAATGAAGAGGCAGCGAGAGAGACAGGAGCTTGTGACGGACTGAGAGCTGAACACAGTCTGTCTGTGGGAGCTGGTGGGTTCTCTCCGGCTCGGCTTGTCTCGGCTCGGTACGGTTTGAATAAATGTATTAATAAATACAAAAACAACATCAATAACTTATCTTCGCGTTATGGTGCCTTTGAACGCAACATAGGAGTGCCACTGGAAGAGCCTCATGTTTAACTGTGTGATGGAGGTGAAGACGATCATCTTCTTCTTCATGGGTAAGCAGCCTCGCTCATTATGCTTCACTTCAGCTTTGAAGACTTCTGTCGCTTCTGTAGGAACATTCAGTGGCGGTTCTAGCTCGCATGACGCCCTGGGCGAACCTCACCTTCAAAAGACAAGGACAGAAAAACAACAACTCAGGCACAGAATCACTTTTTATTAAACTAATATTCACAATATTATTATGACGGAAAATGCTTATTTGGAAGCAATTCGTGATGTGATTGACTTTCGCCTACTAATTGCATTAGTTGTGCACTATTACATGATCATTGGTCATTTTGGTTTGTACTAACTGGGCAATTTTCATACTTGTATTTATTATTTATTAAATAACAACACACTGCCCACACTGTTTATAATTACACTGTCTATATTTGTACATATTATGTTTATACGATTCTATTTCTCACCTTTTTATTATATTGTTTCTTTTTTTATCATTATTATTATTGTTTATTGTTATATTGAACTGTCCTTTGGCTGCTGTGACGCACATATTTCCCCGTTTAATAATAATAAAGGAATTCTGATTCTTCAAAACATAAAGTTTACGGTCAGAGAAGGTTGCAGACGCTACAATGCTGCATATTTTTGTGTCAGGTGGTCAATTCTGCATGGGTTCATCCCAACAAGAGACTTCTTTCACAAACTAGTAGTCTTTTGATCCATTGTTAATATAGAAATATGGATTATAGCTGCTTTAAACTTGATCTGTAAAGGAGGCATTAAAGCTGCATTTTCCAGTTGCATTTCTCCAGGCATGTTTTGTGCTTCACTGCCCAGTGTGTCTGTTGGTGTGACAGAGACAAACATGATGCAAACATCTTGCAGCCCCTGTTGAGCTGCATGAAGCAGTAAAGTGTAACAGAACCTCACATTTTACCCCTCAAGAAAGATTGAACTCATTTGCTGCTTCTAAATATCTCATTTTTTGTAGAGGTTTAGTTTGTAACAAACAGTATCAGAGGGAGAGAAAATGTTTGGATCCCTGCTGAACTCTGTAGAAAGACTGAAGAAAGTGACTCACTCCTGAGTGACGTGCCACAGATCTAATGTACATCTTAATTATTAAAAAGGTGACAATCAGCAAAAACACTTCAAGGGATTTGATACACACGAGTATACAGCATTTCATAAGGCTGTAATAGTGACACTAATATTCACTGTCAGTGGATCAGCTGCCCATTGTAAACCTCTGTTAACTGGTTATCTCTTTATTTTACAGTGATAATCTCATCTGATTGTGAGGAAGTGAAGAAGAACCTGACCGGCACTGAGGGAGGATCCATCACACTACCTGACCCTGTGAAGGGACATGGGTTTCTCTTATTTGAAAGAAATGCGATTGCTATGGTGAACGAGGAGAAAATCACTACATATGAGGGAAAATACAAGGACAGACTTCTGTGGAACAAAAACACTGGACTCTTTACAATCACAGGACTGCAGAGGAGCGACTCAGGGAGTTATGCTATTGACCCTAAAGATGGAGGACGTCGTGCTGGATATAAACTCACAGTGTATGGTAAGTCACATTTCCTTTGCCGTATACTGACCAGTCTGTTGGTGGTAACATTGTTCTGATAGCATCCTAGCCCCGTCTGTGACCTCAGCAGTCCATATGTTGCTCCCTGGAATAGGTCAATATTATAAATCATCAAACATCAGTTTACTGATAGTGGCCTGTATCTTCAGGTGTATTTGCATGAGCTCACAGTCACAGACGTCTGCTCTCTGCCCAGAATGTTTAACATTTTTGGCAGGGGGGGAAATTCAATGAAAATACATTTTTGCACAGACTGCAGCTGAGTTAATGTACGACGAGTGAAGACATCAAGCAAAGACACTCAGGCTGTGGAAATATTGATCCCAGAGCACCGTGAGATGGAACCACAGGGTGAAGTACAGTATAGAGCTCACAAAGGAGTCTAACAGCATCCATGACAGCTTGATGCTGACACTGTCAGTTCAGCTTGTTGGGGCGTTACACACCATTTAAAAGGAAAATTAATAATCAGAGGTAATTATTAATAATCTCAAATAAAAGGATCTAATTTACATCAGACCACCTTGGGAACACCAGCCTTAAAGAAGGGAAGAGATAGTCAGTTCAGTGGTTCAGTATCATAAATGATGCTGAACTATCAGTTTGGAGCTCTTGTACAAAACTAAATAGACACCATGTTTATTCAAAAGCTTTTCATCTTAAACAACCAGTAAACACACAATGAATCTAGTATCTAAAGATGTCTTGTAAACAGGTGTGTGAAAAGAAAAGTGGTGGCTGGGATTCAAAACAGCCACTGAGGCCACATGGCGTGGACAAAGAAAACTACAAACAAAATGGCTGAAAAAGGGAGGACTCATGTCCAAAATGAGGGCACCACATGTTTCCCAATTCATTCTGAGCCCTCACAGACTTAGTTGACGCCACCTGTTAAGTGTTTGAGTGAGAGAGTCTGCAAGAGGCTGAAATGGTACAAATAGGAATGGGGCAGCACAAGTCAGGTTTGTGGACCATGGCTTCTTTCTTCAGAGAGCAAAGAGCATCTCATAAACACAGTCAAGTTTAAATCCCACAATGAACAAATTCCTGTGTGGGTCCCTACAAGCTCATCAAGTCAACACATAAAGAAACCATCAAACTCATGAAGAAAGTCTCCGGGTCCACTGGTTGGGGGAGAACTTGCTGATATGAGAGTCAAAAATAAAGACAGGATCAGAGCTCGACCAATCTTAGGGAGTGAAAAGTTCTGATATGGATACTGTGTATCGGTTGAAATGTACACACTTTTTTAGGTGACAGGTCAAATGTAGTTATCAAACACTTGTGACAAAGATATATACCAGAGGCAGGATACTTTATTATCTAAGATGACAGCTGTGCACTGAAACAGTAAACCACAATGGAAATGTAACAATTATGAATCACCAAAGCATCATTATCTGCAATGTGTTGTTAAAACCAACAAGTTTTCATATTGGCCGATACTGACAACATATACGCATGTACTGATACATCTGATCAGTGCACAGCTGAGTGCCACCTGAACAAATGAATGAAATCAGAAGTATCTGGTTAATCAGTCTGATTGAATTCCAATGAAAAAGAGTCATTCCCACACACACTTATCACCTCGGCACTAATTTATTACAAAAGATGGACGCTTCCTGTAAGGACACTCCCACACAGGGTTCCAAGCCTGCAACTCCCCTCCAGTTAGAACTGAAGAAGCCTCTTGGATGAGAGCTGAAAGTCCAGTTGTCTACGATATAGCATTTAGAATCACCCTGAAAATGTTTCCTGTTGACTTTAACTGGGAGAAACACAAAAAGACAGTCAGTAACATTTGTGAACAGAGAGTGGGACCAGAGTACGAGGCTCTGCAGTCAGACATATTGTCTCATTTGAATCTCTTTCCTCTCTTTCTCCTCCAGAGTCTGTCCCGACTCCTGCAGTGAACAAAGTGAATGTGAGTGCTGAGAGCTGCACCCTGCTGTGTTCTGTGGAGAGAGCTGAAGAGACGACCCTGCTGTGGTACAAAGACGAGGTGATAGTGAACCTGAGCAGCTCTGATCTCTCTCTGCCTCTCACTGTACACGAGCAGGACTTCAGCTCCTCTTACAGATGTGTGGCTGCCAACCCTGCTGAGAATAAGACTCTTCCTGTTAATGCTATCATATCCTGCGGGGGACAAAACATCACAGAGGACGGTGAAAGACATCGTAAGACTAATTCAGACACTGATTTTTAACGGATAAGGACAACACCATCAATGAGATGTACATGATAGTTTATTGAGGTGGAATATGAGTGTGATGTTGATGAAGTGTTGAGCAGCTGCAGTGGGGAAGGCTTGGTGAGGGATCAACAGCAGCTCCCGGGCTGGCAGACCCCCTATAACAAAGAGAGAGACAGAGAGAGACAGACAGGAGAAGGGGAGTGACTGTGGTGTGGTCCTGCTCACGAACTTCAGCTTAAACTTTTATCTCCATTAAAAGATAAACATCTTATATTATAAAGACACTCGTCTTTCACATGTTGTCCAGTGTAATTTGTGGATGTTGGATGTTTTGTTTGACAGATATCATCATTGGAATCTTAATCCCCATCGTGTTTGCTGTCCTTGTCCTTCTTGTTGCTTGTACCATCAAGTGGAAGTGTTTCGACAAAAAAACCCGACACACACAAGGCAGGTATTTGTTTTCTTAATGTCACTGCTGGATGAGAGTTTGTCTCAGTGTAATGTGTGCATGTGTCTACACATTTGAATATTTCTAGGACTAAAGCTTCATTTCAACCTGTCATACTGAATCCTGACATCCTTTGTATTTCTCTGTTCGGTTCTTGTTCATGTAAATCTGTTTTGAAGTGCAGCACAGCAGTAGAAGTTCAGAGGCTGTTCTTGGCGGTTCTCTTCTGGTTGAGTGTGTGAGTGTCAGCTCATGAACATGTAATGTGAGCGTGGTATGACACGTTTTGTTTGTAGAAATGTTGTTGTGACATTGTACAAATGTCAACGCATCAGTGGTTCACACAAAACATTAACTACCAACGTTTTGTCCTTATTCTAAACAGTTTGAGGTACCAAAGTTGGAAACTTACTGGAAGCCGCGCCAGACAAGATCAACAGAACTCACGATAGATACACACCGGTATTTACATCCAGCTGTAAGCGATCGAGCGATACACAAACACAAGAGGGATCTGCCTGCACTAGTGATTTGAAACTTTGAAACTCACAGCTGGATGTAAATACCGGTGTGTATCTATCGCGAGTTCTGTTGATCTTGTCTGGCTTCCGTAGTGCAGACGGCTGTGAGGGAGACTCGCGTGCACGTGGGAGCGTGCCTCCAGGCAGATATAGTATAGTGAATGTTTAGGCTAGAAAAATGTACTAAATGACGTCGTTGCACTTAGCTGCACTTTTAGGAATAAGAAACTACACCGGACTTCTCATCAGCATGAGGGTGAGTCGATGATGACTGAATTTCATTCTAGAGTGAACTATTCCTTTAAAGAGCGAGAAAGCGGGAAGGGGAAGAGAGGGAGGGAGATAAAGACAAAGAGAGTGCACAGGAAAAAAACTGCCCTTCACCTGTTGTGTGTATTGTCTTCATGTCTGTTTCACATTGTACAGATACAGACATTCAGACTGTGGTGGAACCCTGGTATGACGTCCATACGACTGTCTACAGGTCGTTTTCAGTCTATTTTTGTGTTCATGTTGCGGTAGAAATATTCGAGACTCTGACTCTGTAGATGAAGTGGCGCTGCAGCTTGACATGGACTGAGGAGGTGCGACTCACACCACCAGTGTGGCTGCTCTAACCTGTTACCATGGTCACTGACACCAAGCACACACGCTCCTCACGCATCCAGTGTCGTCTCACACAGTAAAAATATCAGTGTGAACACGTCTTACTGATTAGAGTTGGGATCTGTTCAGTGTTATTGACGGGTGAGGGATATAAATGCAGCCTGTGATGAGGTTTATTTAAACTAAAGGCTGGGGGGAACACAGAGCTTCTTGTTTTACAGACTTTACAGTATCCTGTAAATCATCTGTCACAGTGGTGCTTCCCAAATTACAATGTTCTCTGTGCACTGTGGCTCTTTGTAAGCGTGATGACTGCAGGAGTTGTAGCTCTGGCTCCAGATCTTGGGCTCAGCTTGTGTTTGTATTTGAAAGCAGATCACATCCACGTTAAACACTTTCATGGTTCTGCCAAGTATACTCACCCACCCATACACACACACACACGCACGCACGCAAGCACGCACACACGCACGCAAGCAAGCACGCACACGCACACACACACACACACAGACACAGGCGTACAGCCATGAGGCGATAATTATAGTTCTTTAAAGCAGCATTATGTCTAAATTGTCATTATAATTGTCATTAGAGAGCAGAAACAAGTGACAGAGACACCGTTCACTCTGTTACAACACACTGTACCATCAACATGACAGTGAAACTGTTATTTCAAGGTCAGAAAGTTGCATCATGTTGCTTTCAGGGAAGTTTTTATTTAGATGTTTTTAGAGTTTTTTTTTAATGTAAAGTACTGTGTCACTATGGTTATGAAAAGTGCTATATGAATAAAGTTTGAATTAAATACAAGTTAAGATGTGTATCTCTAACTCTTCTCTCTGTGTAGATTCAGTGAACAGAAAAGCAGAAGTTCAGTACACGATATGTGAATACAGACGCCAGGTTGGTAACACAAATACACACCCTGACTAATGTTTAATGGAAATGATGATCCTGCTCCTAAACAATGCTATTATTAGCATTGTTTGCTTAGTTATCCTCCCACCAAGTCGATTCAGTCATCCTGTCCTCCTCCCATGCTGATGTCAAAGTCAGGTGAAGTTTCGTGGTCTACAAAACATTTCTGGAGCTTCACAGTAAAACATCCTCCTGAATGTAGACAGGGACTGTTTTAAGTCCCTGGAAGCTCCAACATCTCAAATTGATTTGAAAAGATGTTATTTACTCCCTTTCCGAAACCGAAATCTTAGCCGCTACGTTAAAAGTGTACTGCTATATAGCACTTAGAAATACCATGACCTGGATGACTGAGGACCTTCATCAACAAGCAACAGAAATGTTTTGTGGACCATCAAACTTCACCTGACTTTCCATCAGTTATGGAGGTGAGAAGATTATGACTGAATTTTCATTTATGGGTGAACTTATCCTTTATTAACTGCAGAATCTGCCTGAGAATAATCACATTTTCAAGTTTTTTTCAGTAGCAGAGTAATCCAGTGACAGTTGTCTGTACTTTCATGGTCACACTGCAAACAGGAGCTGCTAATAGCTAATTCTACATACTTTAATGGAGCTTCTTTTCCAAAATGTGAACAAACGTAGGCTAAAAGAAACAGGACTCAAGCTTTCGGGCTTTGAGAGGATTTCAGGGGCCTTGTTTTCTCTGTGTTATCTAATAGGGGCCCACTGTGACAGGTGTTGCTGCTCTTAGCCAAAGCACTTGAGAGGCCAACTTTAACTTTATGCTACTTAGTTTAGATAGTTTGACCATCAAGAAGACATCACGCTGAAGTCTCTGTTGTATCTTGTTCTTACACTGGAGCCACAGTTCCACACAGATCAGATGGCTGAGTTTCAGTCAAAAGAACTCACACCATTGCTCACTTCCTTAGTTTTTGTTTCTGCAGGGAGGACGTGGAACAGATTCATCAGGACCTGTTGACCGCTCCAATCTAACAACAATCTTCTATAAACTGGTGCCTCATCGCATGGTTCACACAGACACTGCTGATCAAACAATGGACGACCTGCAAACGTGATCAATTGAGTGATTCCAGGGTTGGGTTATATTACTGTGAAATATCAGGAGCCTAACTGTGCCGTGCTCTGATCATTAGTATTTTCTAGATGAGTATCACTGAGGGTTATTTGTTAGAAGGTCTTTCAAGTGCTCTCTTATTAGTATCCACTTTATCAGTGTACATCATTTGTCCCCGTCACTGTTTAAAAGCATAATTTCTTAGAAACAATCTGAAAAAGAAACATTGATTAACAAATGGAAATATGAGCTGGTGCTTTCTGCAGTAGATGTGATAATGGCATTGTTCATCTGACATGGTGTTGAAGTGGCAGATGTGATGCATATACACTCTGTTACTAAGTCGGTCAATGTTAGTGTGTTTCATGCTGTGTATTTTCTTATTGCCAGTTTTGTAGCAGCCTCGGCTCGGCCCTGTTATGCTTCTGTTTCCTTGCCCTTATTATCTACATTGACCATCAGCACATCTGCAGAAATAGATATCAATTCTGAATATTTGAAAGGTTCAATACTGATTTTCCACAGTTACACTCATTACTCGAGTTCCAGCTGTACATTATCACTTTCTCTTATTTTTGATAGTGAGTTCAGACACACACACACACACACTAGACCGAAAACAATAATGTTTCTAAGAAGTGTAAAATGTAATGTTTACTACAGTCTTTCTACGTTTCTCTGCCAAGAAAAGAAAAGTCACATCTTCTCATCATGTTATGGTCTTGTTATTGTTGTCATTTTAAGTAAAAATCTTTATCTGCTCAATGTTGTGTCAGTTTTTCTCCATGGAATTGAAAGTTTTATCGAATATCAATATTTTTCGATGTATCTTTTGAACAGAATGTGGCAGCTTTGAAATTGTCCTACATACAAAAGTGACTGTTTTTAAGTATTTTACATTGTTGCTTGTTGTGTTTTTATTTGCATGACTTTTTTTGTTGTATTGCATGCTTTTATTGTTGCAACTTGGTTTGTGTCTGCACTTCTGTCACTGCTTGATGTCTGCACTCCCCTTAATTCATTTGATTGCTGATAACCTGCACCTGGTAGATCTCTTGATTTTGTAACAGGCACTGGCAACCACTACTTGGTTTTCTGAGAATGGCGCGAGGGACCAATGGCGTCGTTCGACGGGTGGGACCAACCACCTGGGCAAAAGGTTAAAGATGAGGAGCCTGGCACAGAAAGGAAAAAAAGACGGCAGAGGTGTAGAGCGAGGACAGAGGCGTGTGGAGCATGGACGGTGGTGTACCAGGCTGGTGGAGAGAGGGACACTGACGAGCTGCCACCTTTTCTCTGCTACACCCACACTGGACTGCAGGTTTTAAGGGATCGGTCCTTATTCAGATCACAGTAGTTTTTGCATGAGACTTCGCAGCTCTGTGTTATAAGCAAAGTTCTACGCAATCTATTCAGGGGCAGATCATAATATTTCCATCTTTCTTCCCAGCCATGCATATCTCTATCTAGTACTGGTACGCTTCTTCTGCAGAGATATGTCCCTGCTGTGAGGGATAAACGTTCTGTCCAGTCGTTCTTTTCTATTCTTCACTTTTCTTTGGGGGGTTTCCTATTCTACACACAGCTTCATCACCTCCCCAAATATTCTTTAACCACCAAAGACCTTCTCATTTTCTTTGTACTCATGGCAATAAATCTTCATGTTCACTCAATTACGAGTCTCTCCTGATTGAACTGTAGCAAACAAACAGACGTGCTCGTAAGGTTTGTTCCTTCTTCTGACATCAGCCATTAGTTGTTCCACAGGTGAGGACTGAGGAGAAATGTCCGTCATTATCTCCAGTGGTTCTCATCTGTGGGAGAGTCTGCAGAGGAGCTGAGTGTGTGTGAATCTGATGGTTTCAAACTAAATCTGAAGACAGTTGAGCAGTCTGAGTGAAGCTGTGTGGTATTTCCTTTTGTTTCAGGTGTTGTATTATCTCACATACTTTCATATCAATTTCTTTAGAGAATTTGTATTGCAATCTTGCAGGGAGGATGCTGTGAGGTCTGTATTTGGGATGTGAGCATTAGATGTATAGTCAACAGCCTAATGCATCTCTTAGGACAAATACACACTGAAGAAGTTTGAGTTTCACTCAGTAAGTTGCTTGTTTTCCATTCTTTTATCCAGTGCACATTCTGTTAAAGTAAGAGTGGCAAATACTTCACATTACTCTTTATCAGTTCTCTGTCATTCAACCAGTTATACTGTGTGTGGTGGGGCTGCAATAATCCAGCCAAAATAAGTCTAGCAAAGACTCAGTTTTAAAACTGAATGTTGGGCATGAAAACTTTGGCCTAAATACAAATATGTTGCAGTATTCTGAAGCTGTTTTAAAGAACTCTGGTTGATTTCCAGCATGTTACCGATGGTGACGATCCTCTGGCAGTGAAGCATCCCCCTCTTGTGTCCCTTTTCATTATAACATCTACGTATCTTCTTCAAATATGTAATAATGAATTGAGGAAACGGCTTGAGTCTGACTCAGAAATTCAGTCACAGGAATACAGTGAGCAGATGTTTCATCAATTGGGTCGAGCTGTCAGCTTCAGGACACCCAGCCGACTGGATATGTTTGTCCACAGAAACTTGACCCAGACCTTTAAACGACCAACACTGTTAACATTCATGAAGAGATATGATCAGAGGCGGAGAAAAGCTAAACTGTGCATCTTGCCTCAAACTGTTTTAAATAAAATCAAACATATATGAGAGACAACAGGTTCCACACTTTCATTTCTCAGTTCTAATGAGCAGGACACAAACACTGTGAGCAGTGGAGTGTAATGACTGTGTAGTTACTGTATAGTGACAGAATGACAATATCAGAGAAACACTGAACATTTTTCAATCATTTATTCATTCATCACAACACACATACATCAGAGTTTAGACAACATGATTAGCATTATGTTAGAGAACTGGTCAGAACTCTCAAACCCTGTATAAACCAGCATCTTCTAACCATGGACCTCGCTACCACTGGAGACACAGAGGTTTTGTACTGGGAAATGTACATTCTGCAATGACACAAAGACACATTCTGTGTTATGAGATGAATAAACCTGATTGTGACATTTTATAGAGTTGAAACTTTTAAATTTGGCATTTAGTGATTTCATTTCCAGACGTAGAATGGCACTCATTAGAGTGCATACCGACAGCCCCATTTTGTACTCACTTAAATACACTACATCAGCAGTTTTATTTGGATTTGCAATATACTCACTCATAGATACCAGCCACCTAAATACACCTGATCATTTCCATCAAGATTCATGAAATTGGAAAAAAACAACAACAACACCGTATCTCACAATATTAAAGAAAGTGGATCTGCACCAAAGGATGAGGGGGTCTGTTCTGGGCCGCTACCCATCCTCCATCCAACCAACCATAAAATGGACAGGGGGGAAAACATACCCATTTCAACAGTGCACTTACTATAAACAAGTGGAAAGTTTACAGACTATTTTGGCCGATTAGTCAGATTGTCTTTGGTCAGGTGGTGGACATTTAAAATCCTGGTTCTGGCCCTGAAAGTGTTAAGTGCTAGCACTGAACAATATTAAAACATCCAAGAAATCCAAAACCAGAAAACCAGAAGAATTTCATAAACCAAACAGGACATCCTCACTCCCTGCAGCATTGTTCTGAGGAGAAGTCAGGTACTCATGATGCACAACTGTCATATAATAATGTGTAGAAATAGTACACAGCTTTAAAGAAAAACACCTGATGACTCTTCTGACTAAAAACAGTTTATAATGGAAGAGGGAGAGATTATTGCGAGAGCATTAATTAGATTAGCAGGAAGCTGCCATCTCAAAACTTCTATGAGGGCAGGAGGAAACTATTCATACTTGACACTGATTTATGTCCTTGATAATGAAAACTCATGTTCTACAGCCACAAGTATCTGACTTCCACACATACTTTTCTCCTACACAACATCACATGAGCATATTATAACTGTCTTACAATAATGTTTGCCTTTTATTTCTTTCTAAGTAGCATTGACAGAAATATTGTGATTTTGAGATAAAATGCGCCTAAAAGACACTTCAAAGGAGAGTTAGAGCTCAAGAAGTGAACCAGTGCCTCTGATCACTGAGATTTCACTTCATCACATAATACAAGTATGTTTAAAACTATTTTAAAAAGAGGATTAAACCCAGTGTCATTCAGTGCACCCAGTACAGTTCACTTCTCAACATCTGATTCATGTTCGTAGAAAATGTGAGGGTCATGAGTTAATCAGGGTCGTACTGCACTGATGAAGGCCTTAATGGCTGAAACGTGTAGGCACGTTTTCTCTGATGTTGTGATTCAACAGCCATGATTAATTACAGGCTTTTTCTATGATTCTAAAAGAACAAGATCCCTTAACTGATGAGCACCAGAGGGACAACCGAGCAGCACTCCTTGCATCCTGTTTTTGATCTGATTCATGTTATCTGCTGCTCAGGGAGGCCAATGAGAATCCTTTTACTTCTTAAGTTTGAGTCACGTCACCACAGGTGTGTGAATCTTTTCCTTTACATCGTATTCAAAGTGTCATTGACTTCTTATTCTTAACTTTGGTCAAAATGTTCTTGCACTTTGTTGGCTTTAGGTTTTAAATGATGAACCAGCATGGCAGTGTGTGATCATCACTCCACAGATGTTGGCTTCAGACTAAGCTGAGGTCTCTGCAGAGGAATGGATCGTTATCAGAGAACAGGGTAATCATGGTGGAACTTGCGACCGCTCCTTTATTTCGCACCATGTCGATGAGGTCTCGTGCTTTCTCTGCCCTGGGTTTGACTCGGGCAGCCTTTCCCTCTGCATCACTTAAAACGCTGCAGCGTAGAAGTTCATCCAGCAGCTTGTTTAGGACAGGATCAGACACTCGGTCGATAAAGTGTGGCCGCGCTCTTCATAGCTTCTCCTCTGCTGAGGTGCTGATATTTTTCTTTGGCTGATTTTCATCTGCACATGAAAATGAAGCTGGAACAATAATTTGATACAATAATCAGTGGCCAAAATAAAAAAATAATAAATGCCATACCAGGCACTGCCATGACCTCAGAGGGTAAAGCTGGTGATCTCTATACGTAAACTATTGTCAACAAATACAAAAACTATGTCTAATAGTGTGTCTACACAAAAAGCCTTTTTTCCAAAAAAGAAAGTGGGAGTGGAAGTCACATTAAATCTAAAAACATGCATCTCTTGTCAGTGTAAAATGTGAATGATATATCTCACACAGTATCTTTGCCTCACAGTTTGAAAACCTCTGCCACAGACTGAGTGATGCTGTCTTTACCACGCAGATGAAGGTTGTACTCCCAAACTTGTGTCCTGTTTGGATCTTGCACCATCAGAGTCACTTCCTCTGTGCTCGTCGTCATGAAGATCTCAAACGTTGCGTGGTAATTTGGTCCGTAATTGTCAAAAAACGTTGCATGCTGAAATGAAAAGGACACAAGGCATTTAGCTCACTGTTTTTAGTTTGACTCACATTTGTGTCCGATAGTCATACTCACTGAAGGCTGGATTGTATAGACATCTGGGTCACTGAAGAGGCTGTAGTTTTGGCCTTTGTGGAGGAGACAGTGGGACGGGGCCTTGATGTACTCACACTCTTCATGTTGCACTTTTACCTTCAGTGACAACACAACATTTAGTTATTTTGTTATTTTGAGTTTTAGACTGAATGGTCCAACTCAAAGAAGAAAGACAAAAGACGTAAATCTGTTCAGTCTCACATTTTTGATATATGAAGACATTTCAATGGCTCTCCACAAGAGGGCCTAATGAGGTACCAAGTACACTAGATACTGTACACTGCTTTTGCAGATAGGAGGAAGCCACTTTTATCACTCAGAGGAGATTCAAAACAAAACAGTTTGAACTGATGGTACAGTGTGGTGTGTGAGGCTTTTACCTCCTTCAGAGGTACGTTGCCCGGTAGCACAATGACACTGACAATGAGCGTTCCCCCTCTGCATGGTGGCCGCAGGAACAGCAGGACTTGGCCACTTACTGGTTTCGTAACCGTCTGCCTGAAGGTAGCGGTTGGAATAGGGAGTGTCCGGGGTGTGTACATTCCTTACAGATGCTGTTGGCGTTTTTCTTCAGCCTGAGGTCAGACAGGAAGCTGCTTTAGTGTGACAATGTTCTTTTAGCTTCCTCACAATCTAAGCTCTCCTCACAGGTGACTTGAGTCTTCAGAAGTCTGACACTTCCAAACCAACCGTGGAGAATCACATGAAGATTATCATCTCTTCCATTGGTAACTTTTTTTCTTTTTGTGGTTTACATCCACTTGTAAAGAGCATGTATATGACGGCAGTCTTCAGTTCCCATGATTTCTACAGCTCTCATTTTTCAGTGATGGAATGGGTGGAACACAAACTACTTTGTCACAAAAACATTCATGAAGTTTGGTTCAAATACGTTTTTGTTATGAGTCTTCTGAAAATGTGACCAAATCTCCACCAAAAGGTGCCCAGCCAACATGGGCTTACAAGATACTGCAGACACAACAAAAAGCAATCACATGAAAATATAATGAGAGAGAAGGAACAGAAATGACACTGTTGAACCAAATGTGAGCATTAGGCACATCTGAACACTGACTATGTCTTTATCACATCAAACACAACGCGCCCTCCTACGTTGCTGAAATACATTGCTTGAGTTTTATCTTAGTTTATTTCTTAGTTTATTTTTCTCATGTCTCCACTCACTACACTGACAATACACAATATTCAACAAAACTTGAAGGTAATTTCAGTCTCAGTGAGAAGAGCTATATCATCCATGTGTAGAAGAGTGACATCTGTAAAGTCATCCTGTCTGACACCAATAGCTTAATTTCTAGTACTGGATCATTTATATAGATAACAGACAGTGCAGGAGAGAGCAGGTCCCCCTGTTTTACACCAGATGGGGTTGGAAAAAACAACATGGCAATCATGTTACATAACCTGCTAACATATAATATATGCATCTTGTGTTTAGAGTGCAGAGAGGAATGAAAACTCCACTGGAGTACCATGGATGCTTTTCATCTTATGTGAGTAGTGGTGCAGTTTAGCCCCTTGTGGTCAAAATGTGTATTACAGAAAGAGACACTGCGCAGTTTTACAAGTTCAATTTTTTTCATGTGTGTAACAGAGTAAAAAAATATATTTTTCCATTTTCAAAATTTATTTTTTTAATTTGTGTAACAGAGTGAAAAAATAATTTTGAACTTATAAAATGGAGTGCCAGAAAAAAAAATCTCATTTGCCCCTCAGGGCGAGTGAAGAAAAATATTTTTCGACAGGAATTTAAGCCTAATTTTTGTTTTAGGCTGTAGGAGCCATGAAGAATTAGTAGGGTTTTTCTACTAGTAATAAGGTGAAGGGATATTGTTATCTTTTGGTGTTGTTTGTTTTGGTTATGATATTTTATTATGTGGTCATATTGAGTAGGGGGCTCATCTGGATCATCCTCACCACCTGCAGATATGGATTGTATGATTTATCAAAGACTGTAAATAAAGTCAGTGACAGAATCGTTACACTCTGTATCCTCATTGTGAGTCCTATTCATTGATGCAGGCAGAGTTCACGTAACGAGACTTCAATAAATAAAGTGTTCACATATCAAACTTCCATTTTCAAATGTTTTGAGGAAAAGGGCACCAGAAAGAAAATAATTTCTCCCTTTCCCCTCAGGGCTTCCATAGGTATTTGTTTAGCCTGACCACCTTGTTGTACTTACAAGCTTGTGTTCTGGTATTTGTTTAGCCTGACCACACAGACTTATTATAGACAGTTCTGCATGCAGGGTGAGAACCTGACAGAAAACCGTCTCTGTGGTCGGTCTCTGTAGAAATGAAAGCGAGCCACGTGTAGTTGTCGTGGGTTGAGGATGGCGTGCTTTAACTCGTATATATGTCAGGCTGTGGTAAACCAGAGGGCTTGAATGCTGGACAGCGACAGTACATCTTGTTTGTATCTAACCATTTGCTCTGAGTTCAAACGTGACAGGGAAATATGAAGTTGACTGAAAACACATCTGTCTCTAGTTCCATGCTTAGTCTAAACCTCCATTAGCTCAGCAGCCTGTGTATTTACCTCAAAACCCTTCAAGTATGAATTACTTATCACTCAACAGTGACAAAATATATAGCTGCTTTCTTCTTCATCCTTGTTCTTTAAGAAGCTATCAAGACAACTCATCTAAGCAATGAAAAAGCACATGACTCAACCACAGTCACACTGCCTCACAGTGGAGCAGTTGTCTCTCATGTCATCTTGTCACGTTTTTGTGGTCCAAGAGATGCTAGTTTCCACTTGTGACATTTGGAATCAATGACTATAGATCCAAGGTGTTAAAGTAGTGAAGTTAATGATTGTTCCTAACCAGCTCTGACTTCATCAGTGGGTTGATGGTAGTGCTGATATGGCAGAACATGGCATAATTCAGTGAGATAAAGAGTTATAAAGCATCAAATAGCAAAGCAATAGAAACAGCTATTCCTGCTAACTTTAATTCACTACAGAACATTCTTACTCTTCCTGACAGTCATTCATCACTCACTGAATGAGCACCGATCTGCATCAGCACCATACCTCACCACTGTGAGATGATCCTTGTTAGAAGAATAGGACTGACTTCAACAAGCTTGTGTTCTGGTATTTGTTTAGCCTGACCACACAAACTTATTATAGACAGTTCTGCATGTAGGGTGAGAACCTGACAGAAAACCGTCTCTGTGGTCGGCAGGAAGAGACAGGAAGAGACGTCTGGTTTCCCTTCAGTAAGAAGAATACACATCATGCTGCAGAAGGGAAAGACAGAGCACAGTGTGCAGAGGATGGTGCTTCAGATGCTGCTGTGAACAGGAATGTGATATTTACAGCTTGATGGATGGACTGACTATTCATACAGAATTTTATCAAATCAAATCAGTTGTATTTCTATAGCCCATGATCACAATCACATTGCCTCAGTGGGTTTTACAACCTGTACAGTGATCAGCATCCTCTGTCCTCAGACCCAGGGGTAGCAGCAGCAGCAGGGGAGAAAATAGAAGAAACCTCAGGAAGAGCCACAGAGGAGGGATCCCTCTCCCTGGACGGACAGACAGACAATAGTGCTGCATGCACAGAACAGAACAACAAACTCACAGATTTATTCATTTATCACTGAACTGTGCTTTTTGTACTGCTGTCAAGTGTTTAACTGCAGAGAGACACAGTGTCAGAGATCATCTCAAAGGCAGGACACGTTAGAGCCAATTTATATAGCACCATTCAGACACAAGGCATCACAGTGCTTTAAAGGAGCACAGAAATACATTCAAAACAAGACATTCAGAAAATGTTCATTTTCATTTAAAATACAATAAAACAAAAAGCAAAAACAAGCAAATAAGTCAGAGATGGATTCAGGCCCAAGACCATTTGGCTTCATCCGTCCGAACGCCAAGTCAATCCAGACCCAGCCCACACCTCCTGTTATGAAGACTACAGTACATTATAAATGTTACATTTGATGTTTTAAGTTAAATATTCTATTGATCAATAAGTTGTTAGATGCTGAAAACACAGTGTATATAATCTGTGTATAATCAGGCTTATCTCCCCGTCGTTGACATCATGGCAAGTTAACAGCTAGAGAGAGTAGAGAGAGTAGAGAGAGTAGAGAGAGTAGAGCAGAAGGGAGCAACAAAGCTATCAGGTGTCGGTTTTTATAAATCTAATACAGATGAACGTATGCTGTGCATCTTTCAGCTCTCTTCTCTGTAAGTCTTGTCAATGACTGCAGGATGTCGAGCTGTCATGTTCAGAAAATGCAGGAAGCCTTTGTTTGTTGTTTGTACTTTGTCTTTACACCAACTCCTCAACTGAAAAGTTTCCTTGGGGTTACGGCTCTGACTGTGAACTGCAACATCCCTGTTTCTCATGTGGCCGCGGACTTTTATTCACAACTTTACCATCTCTGAGCCTCAGTGGTCACACTGTCTCCTCACAGCAAGGAGGCCCACAACATTAGCAACATTGTCACATAACCAGAAAATACTCTGTGCCGTGTTGAAATGTTAATGCAAAGCATGCTGGGAGGTGAATGAAGTGAATGTTCAGACTAAAGATAAACCTGCTTTGGATTTTTGAAAACATAAACCAATGATACAAGATGAGCACAGAAGCTGAGACAGTTGGTTTCTGCATTTACCTCAGTACTGTGCTCAGACTTATATCAACACAGTTACTGTACAGATGACGTCATAATCTCCATTTCATGACATATTTACATTTATTCAAGCAGCATCTGTAACTACTGTCCCTCCCTGTGTATTGTTACAATACTCCATAACAACACGTTTCACTTCCCGTACATTCTTCACAATAAAAGTCCCCCGTGGTTTAATTATAAAAGTTTGTACTATGAAGCAGCAACAACATGAGCAGAGTGAACTTGATGAAGCTGAGAGAATGAAGAGGCAGCGAGAGAGACAGGAGCTTGTGACGGACTGAGAGCTGAACACAGTCTGTCTGTGGGAGCTGGTGGGTTCTCTCCGGCTCGGCTTGTCTCGGCTCGGTACGGTTTGAATAAATGTATTAATAAATACAAAAACAACATCAATAACTTGTCTTCGCGTTATGGTGCCTTTGAACGCAACATAAGAGTGCCACTGGAAGAGCCTCATGTTTAACTGTGTGATGGAGGTGAAGACGATCTTCTTCTTCTTCATGGGTAAGCAGCCTCGCTCATTATGCTTCACTTCAGCTTTGAAGACTTCTGTCGCTTCTGTCGGAACATTCAGTGGCGGTTCTAGCTCGCATGACGCCCTGGGCGAACCTCACCTTCAAAAGACAAGGACAGAAAAACAACAACTCAGGCACAAAATCACTTTTTATTAAACTAATATTCACAATATTATTATGATGGAAATGCTTTATTTGGAAGCAATTCGTGATGTGATTGACTTTCGCCTACTAATTGCATTAGTTGTGCACTATTACATGATCATGTGTCACTTTGGTTTGCACTAACTGGGCAATTTTCATACTTGTATTTATTATTTATTAAATAACAACACACTGCCCACACTGTTTATAATTACACTGTTTATATTTGTACATATTATGTTTATACGATTCTATTTCTCACCTTTTTATTATATTGTTTCTTTTTTACTATTATAATTGTTTATTGTTATATTGAACTGTCCTTTGGCTGCTGTGACGCACATATTTCCCTGTTTAATAACAATAAAGGAATTCTGATTCTTCAAAACATAAAGTTTACGGTCAGAGAAGGTTCCAGACGCTACAATGCTGCATATTTTTGTGTCAGGTGGTCATTCTGCATGGGTTCATCCCAACAAGAGACTTCTTTCACAAAGTAGTAGTCTTTTGATCCATTGTTAATATAGAAATATTTGTCATAGCTGCTTTAAACTTGATCTGCAAAGGAGGCATTAAAGCTGCATTTTCCAGTTGCATTTCTCCAGGCATGTTTTGTGCTTCACTGCCCAGTGTGTCTGTTGGTGTGACAGAGACAAACATGATGCAAACATCTTGCAGCCCCTGTTGAGCTGCATGAAGCAGTAAAAGTGTAACAGAACCTCACATTTTACCCCTCAAGAAAGATTGAACTCATTTGCTGCTTCTAAATATCTCATTTTTTGTAGAGGTTTAGTTTGTAACAAACAGTATCAGAGGGAGAGAAAATGTTTGGATCCCTGCTGAACTCTGTAGAATGACTGAAGAAAGTGACTCACTCCTGAGTGACGTGCCACAGATCTAATGTACATCTTAATTATTAAAAAGGTGACAATCAGCAAAAACACTTCAAGGGATTTGATACACACGAGTATACAGCATTTCATAAGGCTGCAATAGTGACACTAATATTCACTGTCAGTGGATCAGCTGCCCATTGTAAATCTCTGTTAACTGGTTATCTCTTTATTTTACAGTAATAATCTCATCTGATTGTGAGGAAGTGAAGAAGAACCTGATCGGCACTGAGGGAGGATCCATCACACTACCTGACCCTGTGTAGGGACAAGGATTTCTCTTATTTGAAAGAAATGCAATTGCTATGGTGAACGAGGAGAAAATCACTATATTTGAGGGAAAATACAAGGACAGAGTTCTGTGGAACAAAATCACTGGACTCTTTACAATCACAGGACTGCAGAGGAACGACTCAGGGATTTATACTATTGACCCTAAAGCTGGAGGACGTCGTGCTGGATATAAAGTCACAGTGTATGGTAAGTCCCATTTCCTTTGCCGTATACTGACCAGTCTGTTGGTGGTAACATTGTTCTGATAGCATCCTAGCCCCGTCTGTGACCTCAGCAGTCCATATGTTGCTCCCTGGAATAGGTCAATATTATAAATCATCAAACATCATTTTACTGATAGTGGCCTGTATCTTCAGGTGTATTTGCATGAGCTCACAGTCACAGACGTCTGCTCTCTGCCCAGATTGTTTAACATTTTTGGCAGGGGGGGAAATTCAGTGAAAATACATTTTTGCACAGACTGCAGCTGAGTTAATGTACGACGAGTGAAGACATCAAGCAAAGACACTCAGGCTGTGGAAATATTGATCCCAGAGCACCGTGAGATCGAACCACAGGCTGAAGTACAGTGTAGAGCTCACAAAGGGGTCGAACAGCATCCACTATTTAAAAGGAAAATGAATAATCAGACGTAATTATTAATAACCTCAAATAATAGGATCTAATTTACATCAGATCACCTTGGGAACACCAGCCTTAAAGAAGGGAAGAGATAGTCAGTTCAGTGGTTCAGTCTCATAAATGATGCTGAACTATCAGTTTGGAGCTCTTGTACAAAACTAAATAGACACCATGTTTATTCAAAAGCTTTTCATCTTAAACAACCAGTAAACACACAATGAATCTAGTATCTAAAGATGTCTTGTAAACAGGTGTGTGAAAAGAAAAGTGGTGGCTGGGATTCAAAACAGCCACTGAGGCCACATGGCATGGACAAAGGAAACTACAAACAAAATGGCTGAAAAAGGAAGGACTCATGTCCAATTCAGCTCTGAGCCCTCACAGACTTAGTTGACGCCACCTGCTGAGTGTTTGAGTGAGAGAGTCTGCAAGAGGCTGAAATGGTACAAATAGGAATGGGGCAGCACTTAAAGTCTGGTTTGGGGACCATGGCTTCTTTCTTCAGAGAGCAAAGAGCATCTCATAAACAAAGTCAAGTTTAAATCCCACAGTGAACAAATTCCTGTGTGGGTCCCTACAAGCTCATCAAGTCAACTTATAAAGAAACCATCAAACTCATGAAGAAACTCTCCGGGTTCGGAGCTCGACCAATCTTAGGGAGTGAAAAGTTCTGATATGGATACTGTGTATTGGTTGAAATGTACACACTTTTTTAGGTGACAGGTCAAATGTAGTTATCAAACACTTGTGACAAAGATATATACCAGAGGCAGGATACTTTATTATCTAAGATGACAGCTGTGCACTGAAACAGTAAACCACAATGGAAATGTAACAATTATGAATCACCAAAGCATCATTATCTGCAGTGTGTTGTAAAAACCAACAAGTTTTCATCTCGACTGATACTGACAACATATACGCATGTACTGATACATCTGATAGGTCAATATCAGCTGATAATATTTACAGAGGTGCACAGCTGAGTGCCACCTGAACAAATGAATGAAATCAGAAGTATCTGGTTAATCAGTCTGATTGAATTCCAATGAAAAAGAGTCATTCCCACACACACTTATCACCTCGGCACTAATTTATTACAAAAGATGGACGCTTCCTGTAAGGACACTCCCACACAGGGTTCCAAGCCTGCAACTCCCCTCCAGTTAGAACTGAAGAAGCCTCTTGGATGAGAGCTGAAAGTCCAGTTGTCTACGATACAGCATTTAGAATCACCCTGAAAATGTTTCCCTGTTGACTTTAACTGGGAGAAACACAAAAAGACAGTCAGTAACATTTGTGAACAGAGAGTGGACCAGAGTACGAGGCTCTGCAGTCAGACATATTGTCTCATTTGAATCTCTTTCCTCTCTTTCTCCTCCAGAGTCTGTCCCGACTCCTGCAGTGAACAAAGTGAATGTGAGTGCTGAGAGCTGCACCCTGCTGTGTTCTGTGGAGAGAGCTGAAGAGACGACCCTGCTGTGGTACAAAGACGAGGTGATAGTGAACCTGAGCAGCTCTGCTCTCTCTCTGCCTCTCACTGTCCACGAGCAGGACTTCAGCTCCTCTTACAGATGTGTGGCCTCCAACCCTGCTGAGAATAAGACTCTTCCTGGTAATGCTAGCATATCCTGCAGGGGACAGAACATCACAGAGGATGGTGAAAGACATCGTAAGACTAATTCAGATATCATCATTGGAACCTTAATCCCCATCGTGTTTGCTGTCCTTGTCCTTCTTGTTGCTTTTACCATCAAGTGGAAGTGTTTCGACAAAAAACCCCGACACACACAAGGCAGGTATTTGTTTTCTTAATGTCACTGCTGGATGAGAGTTTGTCTCAGTGTAATGTGTGCATGTGTCTACACATTTGAATATTTCTGGGACTAAAGCTTTATGCTTCATGCTAAAGCTTACACTTATATGGAGTTTGTGGTTGATAATTATCAATAAATATGATGACGTGATTTTCCTTTACCTCCGCTTAAAGAGCGAGAAAGCAGGAGGGGGAAAGAGAGGGAGGGAGATAAAGAAAGAGAGAGTGCACAGGAAAAAACCTGACCTTCACCTGTTGTGTGTATTCTCTCCATGTCTGTTACACATTGTACAGATACAGACATTCAGACTGTGGTGGAACCCTGGTATGATGTCCATACGACTGTCTACAGGTCGTTTTCAGTCTATTTTTGCTGAGAACTGCGTTCATGTTGCGGTAGAAATATTCGAGACTCTGACTCTCTAGATGAAGTGGCACTGCAGCTTGACATGGGCTCAGGAGGTGCGACTCACACCACCAGTGTGGCTGCTCTAACCTGTTACCATGGACACCGACACCAAGCACACACGCTGCTCGGGCATCCAGTGTGGCCACCCTGTTAGAATAACACAATGCATTATATTCTGTAGTCATTACAACTACAACATTTATTAAACATGAAACATAAGTTTTCCTTCGATGAAATGCTCGACACAGTAGTGTCGTAGACTTTACTTAAAGAGTCACCTTGTTCCAGTTATTGAAATGAGATGGCTGCGTTTCTCACACAGTAAAAATATCAGTGTGAACACGTCTTACTGATTAGAGTTAGGATCTGTTCAGTGTTATTGACGGGTGAGGGATATAAATGCAGCCTGTGATGAGGTTTATTTAAACTAAAGGCTGGGGGGAACACGGAGCTTCTTGTTTTACAGACTTTACAGTGTCCTGTAAATCATCTGTCACAGTGGTGCTTCCCAAATTACAATGTTCTCTGTGCACTGTGGCTCTTTGTAAGTGTGATGACTGCAGGAGTTGTAGCTCTGGCTCCAGATCTTGGGCTCGTCTTGTGTTTGTATTTGAAAGCAGATCACATCCACGTTAAACACTTTCACGGTTCTGCCAAGTATACTTACACACACACACACACACACACACACACGCGCATACACACACACACACACACACACACATACACACACACACACACACGCACACACACACACACACACACACACACACACACACACACACACACACACACACACACACACACAGGCGTACAGCCATGAGGCGATAATTATAGTTCTTTAAAGCAGCATTATGTCCAAATTGTCATTATATATATATAGAGAGAGCAGAAACAAGTGACAGAGACACCATGACATGATAGTGAAACTGTTATTTTAAGGTCAGAAAGTTGCATCATGTTGCTTTCAGGGAAGTTTTTATTTAGATGTTTTTAGAGTTTTTTTTAAATGTAAAGTACTGTGTCACCATGGTTATGAAAAGCGCTTTATGAATAAAGTTTGAATTAAATATAAGTTAAGATGTGTATCTCTAACTCTTCTCTCTGTGTAGATTCAGTGAACAGAGAACCAGAAGATCAGTACACGATATGTGAATACAGACGCCAGGTTGGTAACACAAATACACACCCTGACTGTTGACTGAATATTTAATGGAAATGATGATCCTGCTCCTAAGCAATGCTATTATTAGCATTGTTTGCTTAGTCATCCTCCCACAAAGTCAATTCAGTCATCCTCTCCTCCCCCCATGCTGATGTCAAAGTCAGGTGAAGTTTAGTGATCTACAAAACATTTCTGGAGCTTCACAGTAAAACATTCTCCTGAATGTAGACGGGAACTGTTTTAAGTCCCTGGAAGCTCCAACATCTCAAATTGATTTGAAAAGATGTTATTTACTCCCTTTCTGAAACCGAAATCTTAGCCGCTACGCTAAAAGTGTACTGCTGTATAGCACTTAGAAATACCATGACCTGGATGACTGAGGACCTTCATCAACAAGCAACAGAAAAGTTTTGTGGACCATCAAACTTCACCTGACTTTCCATCGGTTATGGAAGTGAGAAGATTATGACTGAATTTTCATTTATGGGTGAACTTGTCCTTTATTAACTGCAGAATCTGCCTGAGAATAATCAAATTTTCAAGTTTTTTTCAGTATCATAGTAATCCAGTGATAGTTGACTGTACTTTCATGGTCACACTGCAAACAGAAGCTGCTAATAGCTAATTCAACATACTTTAACAGAGCTTCTTTTCCAAAATGTGAACAAACGTAGGCTAAAAGAAACAGGACTCAAGCTTTCGGGCTTTGGGAGGATTTCAGGGGCCTTGTTTTCTCTGTGTTATCTAATAGGGGCCCACTGTGACTGGTGTTGCTGCTCTTAGCCAAAGCACTTGAGAGGCCAACTCTAACTTTATGCTACTTAGTTTAGATAGTTTGACCATCAAGAAGACATCACGCTGAAGTCTCTGTTGTATCTTGTTCTTACACTGGAGCCACAGTTCCACACAGATCAGATGGCAGAGTTTCAGTCAAAAGAACTCACACCATTGCTCACTTCCTTAGCTTTTGTTTCTGCAGGGAGGACGTGGAACAGATCCATCAGGACCTGTTGACCGCTCCAATCTAACATCAATCTTCTATAAACTGGTGCCTCATTGCATGGTTCACACAGACACTGCTGATCAAACAATGGACGACCTGCAAACGTGATCAACTGAGTGATTCCAGGGTTGGGTTATATTACTGTGAAATATCAGGAGCCTAACTGTGCCGTGCTAATGTGATAATGGCATTGTTCATCTGACACGGTGTTGAAGTGGCAGATGTGATGCATATACACTCTGTTACTAAGTCGGTCAATGTTAGTGTGTTTCATGCTGTGTATTTTCTTATTGCCAGTTTAGTAGCAGCCTCGGCTCGGCCCTGTTATGCTTCTGTTTCCTTGTCCTTATTATCTACTCTGCCCTCACACTGATCCTCACATCACATTGACCATCAGCACATCTGCAGAAATAGATATCGATTCTGAATATTGAAAGTTTCAATACTCATTTTCCACAGTTACACTCATTACTCAAGTTCCAGCTGTACATCATCACTTTCTCTTATTTTTGATAGTAAGTTGACACACACACACACACACACACACACACACACACACACACACACACACACACACACACACACACACACACACACATACACACACACACACACACACACATACACACACACACACACACACACACTCACACTCACACACACACACACACACTAGACTGAAAAAAAATTTTTTTTCTTAGAAGTGTGAAATGGAATGTTTACTACAGTCTTTCTACGTTTCTCTGCCAAGAAAAGACAAGTCACATCTTCTCATCATGTTATGGTCTAAATAAATCTTTATCTGCTCAATGTTGTGTCAGTTTTTCTTCATGGAATTGAAAGTTTTATCAAATATTAATAATAATAATATTTTTCAATGTATCTTTTGAACACAATGTGGCAGCCTTGAAATCGTCTTATCTTTTTCTTCCTTCCCAGTCCCTGCAAAGAGTGAGACAGAATTTTTGTGTGAGGTCATACATTTGTGCAAGGATTTTTGCACGTATGTACATTGTGGTTGATTGTGTTTACCAATTAGTAGAATGTACACATTGTGTAACCTTGTCACATGACTTCTTTTATAGACAGCACCTGTCTTTATTGCATTTTTGCGCTTTACTGACTCTTCTGAGTCAAAATGTGTTGGTCAATCAATCAGTCGATATTAGTGGCATGGTTCATCACGACCCAGGACATGAAGGCTCTACAGCGGGTGACTCAAACCACCAGAACATCACTGGTACCATCTACAGAGCATCAGTGACATCAGTGAAGTGAGATGTCTGCAGAGCCCAAAGATACTAAAAGACAACACCCACCCAGACACAGTCTGTTCACCCAAAGATACAGAAGTATCTGCTGCTGTACCACCAGACTACAGAGCAGCTTCTTTCTCCAGGCTGTGAGGCTGCTGAACTCATCATCAACACTCCACCATAAAAAATATATTTTCTTGTGTAGCATAAAGGGTAAATTATAAACTGCATTTTATCAGAGCCTTTTCTGTTTATGCCTGTTATCAACATCCGGGGTCTGTAGGTTGACCTACTAACCTCTGACCTGGATGATGTCATCTCTGAGCACCCTTTAATGGTTTGATTATACTCTTCCTCTGTGTAGTAGCTGTCAAAGGGCAGAAGTGGCTGTTTTTAAGTATTTTACATTGTTGCTTGTGTTTTTATTTCTTTGTTGTATTGCATGCTTTTATTGTTGCAGCTTGGTTTGTGTCTGCACTTCTGTCACTGCTTGATGTCTGCACTCCCCTTAACTCATTTGTTGCCTGATAACCTGCACCTGGTAGATCTCTTGATTTTGTAACAGGCACTGGCAAACACTACTTGGTTTTCTGAGAATGGCGCGAGGGACCAATGGTGTCATTCGACGGGTGGGACCAACCACCTGGGCAAAAGGCTAAAGATGAGGAGCCTGGCACAGAAAGGAAAAAAAGAAGGCAGGACAGAGCGAGGACAGAGGCGTGCGGAGCATGGACGGTGGTGTACCAGGCTGGTGGAGAGAGGGACACTGACGAGCCGCCACCTTTTCTCTGCTACACCCACACTGGACTGCAGGTTTTAAGGGATCGGTCGTTATTCAGATCACAGTAGTTTTTGCGTGAGACTTGGCAGCTCTGTGTTATAAGCAAAGTTCTACGCAATCTATTCAGGGGCAGATCATAATATTTCCATCTTTCTTCCCAGCCATGCATATCTCTATCTAGTACTGGTACGCTTCTTCTGCAGAGATATGTCCCTGCTGTGAGGGATAAATGTTCTGTCCAG
The DNA here is from genome assembly GCF_040436345.1 of Pagrus major. NCBI lineage: Eukaryota > Metazoa > Chordata > Actinopteri > Spariformes > Sparidae > Pagrus > Pagrus major. The sequence goes on along the minus strand of NC_133215.1, from coordinate 34,732,268 downwards.
TCGTTCTTTTCTATTCTTCACTTTTCTTTGGGGGGTTTCCTATTCTACACACAGCTTCATCACCTCCCCAAATATTCTTTAACCACCAAAGACCTTCTCATTTTCTTTGTACTCATGGCAATAAATCTTCATGTTCACTCAATTACGAGTCTCTCCTGATTGAACTGTAGCAAACAAACAGACGTGCTCGTAAGGTTTGTTCCTTCTTCTGACATCAGCCATTAGTTGTTCCACAGGTGAGGACTGAGGAGAAATGTCCGTCATTATCTCCAGTGGTTCTCATCTGTGGGAGAGTCTGCAGAGGAGCTGAGTGTGTGTGAATCTGATGGTTTCAAACTAAATCTGAAGACAGTTGAGCAGTCTGAGTGAAGCTGTGTGGTATTTCCTTTTGTTTCAGGTGTTGTATTATATCACATACTTTCATCAATTTCTTTAGAGAATTTGTATTGCAATCTTGCAGGGAGGATGCTGTGAGGACTGTATTTGGGATGTGAGCATTAGATGTATAGTCAACAGCCTAATGCATCTCTTAGGACAAATACACACTGAAGAAGTTTGAGTTTCACTCAGTAAGCTGCTTGTTTTCCATTCTTTTATCCAGTGCACATTCTGTTAAAGTAAGAGTGGCAAATACTTCACATTACTCTTTATCAGTTCTCTGTCATTCAACCAGTTATACTGTGTGTGGTGGGGCTGCAATAATCCAGCCAAAATAAGTCTAGCAAAGACTCAGTTTTAAAACTGAATGTTGGGCATGAAAACTGGCCTAAATACAAATATGTTGCAGTATTCTGAAGCTGTTTTAAAGAACTCTGGTTGATTTCCAGCATGTTACTGATGGTGACGATCCTCTGGCAGTGAAGCATCCCCCTCTTGTGTCCCCTTTCATTATAACATCTACGTATCTTCTTCAAATATGTAATAATGAATTGAGGAAACGGCTTGAGTCTGACTCAGAAATTCAGTCACAGGAATACAGTGAGCAGATGTTTCATCAATTGGGTCGAGCTGTCAGCTTCAGGACACCCAGCCGACTGGATATGTTTGTCCACAGAAACTTGACCCAGACCTTTAAACGACCAACACTGTTAACATTCATGAAGAGAGATATGATCAGAGGTGGAGAAAAGCTAAACTGTGCATCTTGCCTCAAACTGTTTTAAATAAAATCAAACATATATGAGAGACCACAGGTTCCACACTTTCATTTCTCAGTTCTAATGAGCAGGACACAAACACTGTGAGCAGTGGAGTGTAATGACGGTATAGTTACTGTATGTGACAGAATGACAATATCAGAGAAACACTGAACATTTTTCAATCATTTATTCATTCATCACAACACACATACATCAGAGTTTAGACAACATGATTAGCATTATGTTAGAGAACTGGTCAGAACTCTCAAACCCTGTATAAACCAGCATCTTCTAACCATGGACCTCACTACCACTGGAGACACAGAGGTTTTGTACTGGGAAATGTACATTCTGCAATGACACAAAGACACATTCTGTGTTATGAGATGAATAAACCTGATTGTGACATTTTATAGAGTTGAAACTTTTAAATTTGGCATTTAGTGATTTAATTTCCAGATGTAGAATGGCACTCATTAGAGTGCATACCAACAGCCCCATTTTGTACTCACTTAAATACACTACATCAGCAGTTTTATTTGGATTTGCAATATACTCACTCATAGATACCAGCCACCTAAATACACCTGATCATTTCCATCAAGATTCATGAAATTAGAAAAAAAAAACAACAACACCGTATCTCACAATATTAAAGAAAGTGGATCTGCACCAAAGGATGAGGGGGTCTGTTCTGGGCCGCGACCCATCCTCCATCCAACCAACCCAAAAATGGACAGGGGTGAAAACATACCCATTTCAACAGTGCACTTACTGTAAACAAGTGGAAAGTTTACAGACTATTTTGGCCGATTAGTCAGATTGTCTTTGGTCAGGTGGTGGACATTTAAAATCCTGGTTCTGGCCCTGAAAGTGTTAAGTGCTAGCACTGAACACTATTAAAACATCCAAGAAATCCAAAACCAGAAGAATTTTATAAACCCAACAGGACATCCTCACTCCCTGCAGCATTGTTCTGAGGAGAAGTCAGGTACTCATGATGCACAACTGTCATATAATAATGTGTAGAAATAGTACACAGCTTTAAAGAAAAACACCTGATGACTCTTCTGACTAAAAACTGTTTATAATGGAAGAGGGAGAGATTATTGCGAGAGCATTAATTAGATTAGCAGGAAGCTGCCATCTCAAAACTTCTATGAGGGCAGGAGGAAACTATTCATACTTGATTTATGTCCTTGATAATGAAAACTCATGTTCTACAGCCACAAGTATCTGACTTCCACACATACTTTTCTCCTACACAACATCACATGAGCATATTATAACTGTCATACAATGATGTTTGCCTTTTATTTCTTTCTAAGCAGCATTGACAGAAATATTGTGATTTTGAGATAAAATGTGCCTAAAAGACACTTCAAAGGAGAGTTAGAGTTCAAGAAGTGAACCAGTGCCTCTGATCACTCTGAGATTTCACTTCATCACATAATACAAGTGTGTTTAAAACTATTTTAAAAAGAGCATTAAACCCAGTGTCATTCAGTGCACCCAGTACAGTTCACTTCTCAACATCTGATTCATGTTCGTAGAAAATGTGAGGGTCATGAGTTAATCAGGGTGGTACTGCCCTGATAAGGCCTTAATGGCTGAAACGTGTAGGCACGTTTTCTCTGATGCTGTGATTCAACAGACATGATTAATTACAGGCTTTTTCTATGATTCTAAAAGAACAAGATCCCTTAACTGATGAGCACCAGAGGGACAACCGAGCAGCACTCCTTGCATCCTGTTTTTGATCTGATTCATGTTATCTGCTGCTCAGGGAGGCCAATGAGAATCCTTTTACTTCTTAAGTTTGAGTCACGTCACCACAGGTGTGTGAATCTTTTCCTTTACATCGTATTCAAAGTGTCATTGACTTCTTATTCTTAACTTTGGTCAAAATGTTCTTGCACTTTGTTGGCTTTAGGTTGTAAATGATGAACCAGCGTGGCAGTGTGTGATCATCACTCCACAGATGTTGGCTTCAGACTAAGCTGAGGTCTCTGCAGAGGAATGGATCGTTATCAGAGAACAGGGTAATCATGGTGGAACTTGCGACCGCTCCTTTATTTCGCACCATGTCGATGAGGTCTCGTGCTTTCTCTAGCCTGGGTTTGACTCGGGCAGCCTTTCCCTCTGCATCACTTAAAACGCTGCAGCGTAGAAGTTCATCCAGCAGCTTGTTTAGAACAGGATCAGACACTCGGTCGATAAAGTGTGGCCGCGCCCTTCATAGCTTCTCCTGTGCTGAGGTGCTGATATTTTTCTTTGGCTGATTTTCATCTGCATGTGAAAATGAAGCTGGAACAATAATTTGATACAATAATCAGTGGCCAAAATTAAAAAATTATAAATGCCATACCCTTCATACCCTTCATACCCCTTGGAGTCTTTTTTTCCAAAAAAGAAAGTGGGAGTGGAAGTCACATTAAATCTAAAAACATGCATCTCTTGTCAGTGTAAAATGTGAATGATATATCTCACACAGTATCTTTGCCTCACAGTTTGAAAACCTCTGCCACAGACTGAGTGATGCTGTCTTTACCACGCAGATGAAGGTTGTACTCCCAAACTTGTGTCCTGTTTGGATCTTGCACCATCAGAGTCACTTCCTCTGTGCTCGTCGTCATGAAGATCTCAAACGTTGCGTGGTAATTTGGTCCGTAATTGTCAAAAAACGTTGCATGCTGAAATGAAAAGGACACAAGTCATTTAGCCTATTGTTTTTAGTTTGACTCACAGTTGTGTCCGATAGTCATACTCACTGAAGGCTGGATTGTATAGACATCTGGGTCACTGAAGAGGCTGTAGTTTTGGCCTTTGTGGAGGAGACAGTGGGACGGGGCCTTGATGTACTCACACTCTTCATGTTGCACTTTTACCTTCAGTGACAACACAACATTTAGTTATTTTGTTATTTTGAGTTTTAGACTGAATGGTCCAACTCAAAGAAGAAAGACAAAAGACGTAAATCTGTTCAGTCTCACATTTTTGATATATGAAGACATTTCAATGGCTCTCCACAAGAGGGCCTAATGAGGTACCAAGTACACTAGATACTGTACACTGCTTTTGCAGACAGGAGGAAGCCACTTTTATCACTCAGAGGAGATTCAAAACAAAACAAAAACAGAACTGATGGTACAGTGTGGTGTGTGAGGCTTTTACCTCCTTCAGAGGTACGTTGCCCGGTAGCACAATGACACTGAGAATGAGCGTCCCCCCTCTGCATGGTGGCCGAAGGAACAGCAGGACTTGGCCACTTACTGGTTTCGTAATGAAATTCTTAAACCTTTCGATAAGATCCCATACAATGCCAAAGGCAGTGAGGTGAGGGGTGTCCACCACCACGTGGGTTTTAGTGATCTCCCGCGGCTGTATGAAGCTCATGCCATCATCAGTAATGTGGACAACAGAGAGGCTTTTAGAGACCAGCGCTGTGAAGCAGAAAAATCCAAGGTTAGCTTCACATGTCTAAGTTGGTTTAATGGGGGGTCACCAGGAGCAGTGGGTTTTTTTCTTCCCCATCATAGTTTTTACAGAAAAAGCAAAAATTATCTTGGGGGGTTGGAAACAAGGTTGTTTGACTCATTCTTAATCTGAGGTATCAACCGAGAAGCTGCTTGGCACTTGAGCTGATATGCCAGTAGTCGACTATTCTTGTCTCCATATTCATAAGACAGACCATGGGAGTGGAACAGCAATGTTCTGCCGTTTGAGTTTATTAAATTCAGACCGTAGATCTTATCTCTTTTCATACAGCTCTGGAAAAGGGTCTGTATTATTGTTGTGCGTTAAGTTTGAGAGTAGAGCCGGTGAGACCTTGCAACCGCTTTTCGTTATTCTTGTGAGATGTACAACAAATTATTTTGCCACGCAGAACAGCTTTTAACGTCTCCCAGAATAATGAATGAGATATTTTGCCAGATTTATTAGTGAGTATGAAGGTATCAATAGACTTAGAAATTTTATCACAGAAATCCTTGTCTGAAAGTAGCAAGGCATCAAGTATTCCTTCTATTCAGGCTAAAGGAAATATCCAATCCGACATCATGATAGCCAAGAAGTCAACTGATTGGACAGAACCCACGAGAGCTCTGTCCATAACAAATAGTGATGAACATGTGAAAAAAAGAGAATGATTTTGAAAGTGGGTTTAAGAATCTCCAGGGCGCAGCAGTGTTCTTACCAGGTTCAGGTTCACAGTGTGGGAGGTGCAGCTGACTGATGGAGTCCTGAGAACACTTGATGCTGAACAGCAGCCCTCCAGGTACCTTGTTAGCCGGTTGGAGGAGCATTTTATCCCAGATCAAGGTCTTGTACATGACCTCTCCCTCATGAGTCACATTGAAGATCAGGCCAGTCAAGGAACACTGGAACAAACCTGAGCTGGGGAATGTGAACCTGCACAACACAGAATGCTTTTAAGTACAAAAACCCCTGTGTACTACTGGAGCCTATCACAGACATATGAGTATCGGTGTGCACGTTGTATTTCTTGCTGAGCATAATGCAAAAAAGAGGCTTGGAGTGATTTATAACTGTCATTTTAGACAATAAGCTTAATTGTTTGACTGTTATATATCCTGCCTCCATTACATACATATCTTTACATGTGTTTAATAAACACATTTGAGGGATCATTGCAGAAACATCTGCATTAATGTATACATCATGTGTATAGGAGAATATCAGCTGATATTGGTATCGGAACTTTATAATATGAGTATCGGAATTGGCCCCTAAAATCCAGTACCACCTAGGCTCTATTTATTACAGTTTGGGTATTGTGTAAGTAGTTTTGGCATTCATTCTTATCAATTAGACAAACATCACGTTTTTAATGCATCTGTCTCATCTGTTAAATGATGAGAAAACAATCACAAAAACCTTTTTTTTGCCTGCAGTAGATGACTGGCTCAGATGCTCCATGCTGCTGCTGTTGTGTTCACATTAGCCAGAAAGCCTACTTAAGTCACACAGTGCTTTTATCAAATATAACACGTTACCAATGTTACGGTAACGTCAGTACAACACTCAGCCAGCACAATCAAGTCAGTTCAGTGCACACACACACCCACCCCTGCATGTAGTTAGTGTTACACGCATTATACTATAAACTAATGTGTCACAGCCTCAATCATAACCATCAAAGCACAGTCACGGCTGCAGCCATGATCAGCCACAGCTCTGTTAGCACACAGTTATAGTTAGAATCAGCTACAGTCTGTCTGAGTCAGCCTCAGCAGCAGCCAATGAGAGAGCTAGGTTGACCTGCTCTCTTACTCCCTTTAGGCTCCATCCAGTGCCAACAACCTGTGCCCACATTTTATTCAACTCCTCTTTTCTCTACTGTGGGTTTGGTGGCTGACAGTAAGAAAAACAATTTAGTCAGGGAATCAAACTGAAACTATAAAAAGTGACGGAGGTGGAGAAAGCAGTTTGAATCCTCAGTGGAAATTATGCTCTTCTATGTGATATAAATAAATACATGATGTATTGACTAGCTTTTTGTGTTCAGGTGGTCATTATACAGTGGTAAGCAGTAGTTGATTTGAAACCGACACAGGAAGCATTGAGTTTGTATTAACAGTGTAATGCAGTAACTTTAACAGGTCAAACAGGAGCAGCAGATCAAAACAAGGCTTCCTACTGCAGGCTACAAAAACATTTAACACTAATGAGCTACAGCGTGACCTGCACCAACTTCTTACTCATGTGTTGGGACCCTCACCACATAGTTCTAACAATCGAGCGGCCTGCATGTAGACCGAAGCCTACAAGCAGCCTCCTTGCACTAACGTGTCTTTGGTAAACAAAGGGAAGTGCACTGACCCTAGTGTCTATGGCGCCTGGTTGTCACAGTCCCACCAGGTTTGAAAACTCCCTTCTCCCATTGTCTGAGAACGCACCTGAATGAATCGTCAGTTCCGTGCAGCGACTGGATACACGGAGGACATTAAAAACAGCTGCCCTTTTCACTGTAGTCCCATCGTAATGTGTTGCTGGAAGCATTAGCTTTTGCCTGCGCAGCTGTTAAAAGGGAGCACCCAAACGTTTGGATTTTACCCGCCTAGGCCACAGTCTTTTAACTCACTGGACGAGCCAAGACTCCCCTGTGTTTACCAAACGTGTTCCAGATCCAGCCTCTCTCATCCCTGCAGAAGGAAGACGTCCCCTCAGAAAACGAAAGCTTTGACCCTTTTTCTCTGCCATTCAGAGCCTGCTAACAGGAAGCTGTATCCAGCCCATGCTTTAATCCACGCCGAGAAAGAGAGCTAGATCAAGGAGGAAGACGGACACATGCTAAGCCGCCAAAAATGCAGTCACACGTGAGGCTTATTTAGTATCTGGGCAGATACTACAAATTGGCATGTATTGTATGCTTGTAAGCTACATTGTTTGAGTGTTTGTGGACCACCGAGTCCTATTTGCTGCTAGTTTTACACTGTAAAACACTGTTTGTTGCTTGCTTTTCTTTGTGCTCATCACAAGCTGATTTGAGCCTCTCCACTCTGTGATGCTAAGTGTTAGCTTTGCCTCTGTGTGAGCGTACAGTAAGCCGCGTTCCTATCAAGGACCAGCCGAAGGTCATCGGCCGCTGAGTGATCGAAAGGTGAGTGTTGTGTCTCCACGGCTGTTTCTCCCTCCTTGCCGCACTCCCAACGTTAGTCTTCTCTCTCTCTTTATGACTTAACAGATCAGAAAATCTGAGAATCACACCTATGTCATTCCGCAACTGGCCCAGTGCAGAGTTGAGAGGGTGAGCAGGGATTGAACTTCTCTCTCAAGCCCCATTCACACTGCCCTTTCAGTGCGGGAATCATGTGCCAATACTCCACCTTCGCAGTCTGTGTGAAAGTTACAGATGTGGAGAGGGGGGACAGTTTCGATCCACCTCTGATGCACCAACGGACGTATCAGAGCCGCAGCAGAGGCGAGACGGTGTCTGTGTGAATGGAAAAGCCAGCGGTGGATCAGAGGTGTGTCGGTCTGATGGTGTTCACAGTCTGACAGCTAAACAGATCCTTCACTTATCAAATAAAAGAGAAATGACCCACACTTCAACCCACAAAGCAACGCTACCGGACCAAACAACAGTAATGTAGTAGCAGGTAGTGTCTTCAGGATTATATATGAGGAAAAAAATATCGCATCCATACGTGGAAAAGCCTCTGAAATCCTGTCTGTCCTACTGACTCTTTGTCACATTTCTGCCCGAAAAACAGCGTCTGTCCCCGGCAGCAGAGCCAGGCAGCTCCCGCAGTTGACTGGCAAGAACCTTTAACTCACCATGTCTCCTTCCACTATTGTGTTGTTGTAGTTACTGTCTTGAAAAAAATCCCTGCGACAGTCAGCCCTCCCGACTGAGACTTCAGTTAACTTTCCCCCATAAAACAGCCTCCCTCTCCGCGAGTGACAGTCAGACAGCATCCTGTTTACTGATGGTGATTATGTAATTATGTAATTTAGAGCAGAAAATGTAACTTTGACACTTTCCAGGATGTTTGGTGGGTCAGGATCTCAATCACAACACATAATAACTGCATCCATATGATTATAAACAGTCGGCAGATACATTTTTAGATTAACAGGTGGACACTGGGGGAACACGTAAAAAAACGTGTACGACCTCTTTTGGTTCTGTAGCGCTGGCTCGCTGTATGAAATGACGCACTGGAGCAGCTTGGTTTAGTGTGAACAAACAAAGCCGATAATGCGGGGCCTCTGTATGGAAAGGGCTTTAATCTGGTTTTTTTTTTCACAGCTTCGAGTCCTTTTCATGTGTAAAACTGAATACCTTTGTGAGGGGCTGTATGAGTGTTTGCACTGTTACACCTATTGGTGTGATACATCAAGTGTCACCCCTCTCTACTACGCACAGACTAGTTATTTTGAAGCTTACATAACCAATCCAGTGTTTTGCGTGTTCACTCTGCATACTAAAACCAGACTGAGTTTTGAGTGTGCTGTATTTAAATAAATGATCAGGAATGGTGGTGAAATGGCTCCAGGAACACCTCAGAAAACAAACATTTTTGTTTTTTAGTCTCAGGTTGATGTCTGACAGCACAGTTCTTACATCAAATCCTGTAAATATTAGACATTTTCATTTATTTTCATATTCATGTATTTTAATTCTTGTATACCAACATACAAAGAGTAGTATAAAGATTAGTATCTAGTGTATACTGTAATACAGTCAGTAAGCAATATGGATTTGGGAAACAGCTTCAGTATTTTAATGGAGCCTCGCAGGAGTACATTCCCACTAAACAGCTAAAGCACACAACATTTCAACTGAAAGAAATGACAGTGTTTAGAATAACAGTTCAAACTAGGAGAAATATGACATTTCTTACCTGTAGGAAATGCCTATTCTGTCCTTTATCACCTCAGGTGTGAAGCCTGACTGAGCCTGGAACCCAGAAAGGCAAAATGAAATGAGTTGTTTTTGCAGTGATACAAACTTGTTCTGTGGTGATACTGTATGAGACAACCAGAAACACTCACACTATCCATTCTCAGCTTCACTGCACTGGACAGGCTCAGAGTGCCAATGTGAACGGAGAACGCTGGCTGGAGAGGCTCGGTGAAAGTGGTGTGGAATGTATGAAGGTGAGGTTTTGTGTCACCATGCACCAGTGTCTCTTCAGTCTGGCCAGATATGCTTGGACGTCAATGATGGGGACAGGAATGAAAGTCTCTCTAAGCCTGTGACGGAAAGAATAGCTGTCCAATTAAGTGATATTGAAGCACCAGGCCTTGTTGTATTCAATTTCTGTGTCCCACCATCCTTTCCTCTTTAAGCTCTTGCATGTCACACCAGACAGTGCCTCTCTACACAGTGCCTGGCTAGGCTAACATTAGCCATGTTATCTAAGGCTAGCTCTTTTATTAACTTTGAGTAGTTTATAGGCAGAAATGTAACCACATTAGTTGACTATCATATCACAAGCATCCCACGTGTCCTTACTGTCTATATGCATACATCCCAACAACGTAACATACAACAGAAATTCACACATTCCTTTATTCACAGCAATGTGTTAAATTGGCATTGTCAAAGACTTATTAAATGTATACATTTACAGCAGTACTCCAGCTAAAACCAGCCCAGTGGCATTATATTTGCATATTCATCAGGGGGCGGTACTCATCTGACAGTCTTTCAGTGGCATACCAGTCTCCAGCGGCACATACCGTCATGTGTCGGTGGAATACCGGCGGAGAACCACTCCAAGGATCGGTATATGCCGCTGAGCTATGACTGACAGACCGTTACCACTTTTCGATCTCGGCGTCACTCCCCCACATTCAGGTTGTAGCTGACTACAGGATGTCAATATTACTTTTCAGGCTCAACTGTCTCTGTGCAGAGGAAAGGTCTAAAGCTGAGTCTACGTGGAGTTACTTTGGGTTGTCCAGGCTGTAAACACAGAGTAAACCTGTGCTCTACACCTGTGGTAACCCTTCCACTAGTTCTCTAACCGCTGTCAGACATGACTGCAGCTTCTGCAGTCGTCTTTTCTCTTCTTCGCTCAATAGTTCCGCTCGTTATATCTATATATATATTTATCATTGACCGGTCCGTCATTTTAGACGACTCGGGCAGAGAGAAAGCTGTTTCTTACCGCTGACATTAATGAAACTGTGTTGCTTCAAGCCTCCTCTCGTTTCTTAACTGGACAACTCCAGCTAACATCCACCGTGAGGCTAACAGTGCTACTTCCTCTTAGCCAACATCCTGCTGGCAAAGAGCGGAAACTAGGCTTCATCAACAAGTTCTCCATTACTGCAAAGTCACATACAAGCATAGCGTTACCCCACACACGGTGCCAGTATACAGAACAGAAGCAGCTTAATTAAGAGAAAATCTTTCTTTTACAAGGAATGGATGGAGAAAGGTATCTGGTCAATTATATATTTATTAGATCATTGTGGCATTTTTTTTTAACATATGATGCTTTCATTGGGAAATACAGTGTGATGCGTACCAACAGACAATATAATGCAGTAATTAAGGCAGCAATGATTCTTTTGACCAAAGGCATGCTAATCTATTCTGTGTTTATTCCACAGGAGTCTTCGTTAGTCATAGAGGGAACTAGCTTTTTAGATAGAAAATGTAATAATATGTTATTAAGAACTATCCTCACTGCATCTGTTTTCCCCTCGCCCCTAAAGAGGAAACAACATTCAAAAATTCACCAACAATGCTGTAATAAAAATATGAACCAGCTACCTCTCTTACTCCTCCTTCCTCCTAAGACAAAATAAATTCAGTTTAAAGTGATGACTGAGCTCTACCCATGTAATGATTTCTTACATCAAATATTTAATTTAGATTTGAACGTCTGTACTTTCTGTTGTTCAGACATCGAAACCACAGAACATCTCTTCTTCTCTTGCAGTTTAACTAGAACCTTTTGGGATGCTTTTTAGTATTGGATATTGTAAGGATCAAAATTTTCCGATTTCCGAAGATTTGGTCTTCAAATGGAGAAAAAAACAGAATTTGGTAATAACAATTTGATTATCTTGGCAAAGTATTTTATTCACTAATGTCGTTTTCGTAAGACCTCTCCCATATTTGGTGCTTTTCTAAATAAGATAACACAATATAAAAAAATAGATGAAAGTTTGTAAAATGAAAGAAGCCCAACATCTGTATAAATAATTATATGCCCTAATTCCTTATTAACCACTTGTGTTTTCTGTGTCTCATGTCACCCTTTATTTATTTATTTACTTACTTACTTACTTACTTATTTCTGTTTTTTCTGTTTCAGTATTTATTAATTACCTATCTCATGATTTAAGGTTGTAAACTTGTTTTTTGTGTGTTTGCTTCTCATGCTCAGTTAAGCCTACGTAATCTATCTATGAACCTGTTCATGATGTGCCCTTTTGACTGTAGCTTGTTAATGTTCAATAAAGTTCATTTAAAAAACACAAAAAAAACACAAAAAAACTAAAACAAAAACGATTGAGTCAGGGCCAGGATATTCACACATCCAGCTTCTTACCTACTTCTGTTGGCATCCTATGAATAAGACATTATGAAATACATGATTTGAACAAATAAGAAATAGTAGGCTTAATAAAAATCAACCACTTAATTATGAAAAGAAAACTTGAATCTCAGCTGTTATTTTCAGTCAGGGATGTAGCCAAGAAATCACAGAGAGAGAAAGAGATCACAGTCTAAGTCTCCCAGTGTGTTCAGTACAAAATCACCATTTCATTTTGAGGCTTTTTGGCCTAAAGAGAAAAGTATAAGAATTTTTTCTCCAAAATATCAGAATGAAAAAAATGTGAAAAAAGTAGTGAAATGTAGTGACTGTAGACTAATGGGTGAACTAACTGACATAATTTATCACATGTGCTTGGATACGAGTGACATTAACTTAGAGTTGGTTGTGGGTTATAGTTCCTTTGCCAGCATTACCTTTTGATGAAGATATATGGGGCTGCTATCCAGTGGCGGTCCTAGCTTGCATGACGCCCTGGGTGAACCTCACCTTCAGCTCCAACTGAATGTACGACATAAAGAGGAAGAGATAACTGTCTGAAGAGACTGTGATAAAGGTCCAATAAGCAGCAGCATAACAAGTTTTCTACTTCTGTCATATATTCTTGGTAACTGTGCTCAGAAAGTTACAACCGAGCCAAGTTTAGTCAGATTGTATAAACTTGTTGTAGATTATACTGGATTTGAGTTTTAAACATTATTGTCTGTTATTTAATTTACTTAGATGTGTTCACAAAATGCTAGCGCTAAATCGCTTGCATGGAACGTTTCTGTACATCTGTGACATTTTTGAGCTTGCCTCCATCCTGACCATAACCATGCACACATTATATAGAAGGTAGCCTGCAGCAACAGAGATCTCGCTGACCCAAAGTAAGCATCACAAAAATCATGACATGAATTGTAGCACTGAGGATGATGATTAATTGTTAGTAACAAAAATGTTAATGCTTCATTTGGAAAATATGAAATGTGTTGTTTCCACTAAATTCTTGGAAATTTTTGACAGGCCTATTAAATGACTTAAGAATTATTACAACTTCTCTTGTATGACTGAAAGTGTATTTATAATGAGTACACATTACATTCTATCCTCATAGAAGAAGAGCGGAGACACAATGTTTAAAAAAAGAAAAAAGAAAAGATTATAACCAGAATAACCACGTCTGTTAGTGAGGGCTGGGGTTCATTCTCATTGCTGGGTTGTTTAGTCAAGACAAAACAACTATGTGAGACTGACAGTGTTGGGCAAGTTACTTCCAAAATGCAATATATTACATATTACTAGTTACCTTCATTTTAAAGTAATATATTACATTACAATATTTCTGTCTGCTAGAGTTATAAATTACTTATTACACTACTTTTTTGATACTTTCAACAAAATGCCCAATTAACCTCTATAGAACAATGAAATAGCCGATATCTTTTTAAATAAAGGAATGCCCTTGGACACTGGGATGAGCAGGCAGACAAAGGATCACAGTCTGATATATCATAGAGATTGGAATACATAACAATTTTTAATTGTATTCTGTCTTTGTGACTGAAACAACCCCCCTTAATAGCTCAATGCAGAGGTGATAAGTGTTTGCAGGAAATTACTCTTTTTCTTTGGATCATTTATTTTTTCATTTCTTAGCTAAATCTTGGATTTGGATCTGCCACCTGAATACTGTAAGTTAATTTGTAATTCCTCCTTCTTGTTTTAAGTTTATGTACCAGTGACTGTATTTATGCATTTTTCTTTATCACACCAGAGCCCCTCAGGGCGGTGTGTTCAGCCCCCTCCTGTTCACACTGTACACCCATAACTGCACTCCCACACATCAAGAGAACTCTAATGTTAAGTACCATCATCGCCCGCATTACAAACAAGGATGAGAATTCATGTTGGGAGGAAATCAACAGTCCTGCAGAGAACATTTTACTGCTCAATGCCAGCAACACAAAGGAGCAAATTGCTGACTTTAGAATAAAAAGGACCCAAACCTATAGGTTCTTGAAACCCTAGCATTGTAAAAGGCGGCAGGTACTAATCAATGCTGGATAGTGTTCATTTCTCAGGAAATAATGCATGGATCTTGAAAAGAATCTGCCATATTTAGGTGGCTGACGTCTATGAGTGATTACAATTTGATGCGGATCCGAGATCTGGAGTTTTAATCATGGTTAAGCAGTTATATGTGGTTTAAAATAGATTGATCCAGGGCTATTTAGTTTCATATTGGATTAGGCTTGACCGAATTAAAGCAGACTGGGCCTTAATGGAGGTATTTGTCTACTGAGTTCATGCATTAAATCATCATGAGTCAATCATTAGTTAAGTATATTTATACCCTGTTATATGTATGAATGTTGTTACTGTGCGCCACAGTAGAGACAGAGAACTGTCAGCCTATTCAAGATAGGCCTGTTGTGCGATATCAAATAAAATGATTGTATAAAAAATATTGAGAATAAAATATAAACTATAGCTAAACCTTCCATTTATGATAGTGTACTCTACTGTCCCATCGCTTCGTCTTGGTCTGGTAAGCGCTGCTTCACGTGCAGCTGTCGGCTGTGCTCGGCTCTCTCTCGTGCCTCGTCGATATGCCTTGGCCAGCCGCGGCGCGCGCCCGCACTCGAGCAGCAGCAGCGCGCGCGCATCTCAGGAGAGACGATAGGGCATCTGCAGAAGTCTGAGCGAACCTGGAATGACGCCATGAGCTGGTATTATGTATGATAGAGATGATGTTTTGGTAGGATCCGCCACCGTAGGCTGCTGTGGGCATCGCGTGAGGAACCTCATCTCGACCATGAAGCTGCTGCTTGTGGTGACACTTTTATGTCGCGAGGCGTTGTGCGGATCTCCGAGCGTCCAGATCGGTAGGATTTTCCTTTCTGTCATCGCCCCACCATCTCATCTTCACCTCTCCCTTTCATTGGTGTGTCTTAAATTATTCTCACTTTTCGCCCTTCTCCTTCCCCCATTCATCGTTCCATGACTGCCTCCTTCTAATGTGGGCCTCTCTCATCCTTGCCCTCCTTGCACCGCTCTGATTAGAACAGGCCTCCTGACTGTATGGCTGCTGCTGCCGCCGCTGCTGCTGCTGCTGCAGCGGTCTATTAATGTCAACATTTTCATCTTTTAATAATCGTGTATGTGATTATATGCGCGTGCATCTTTCTGGCAATACAGTGTGTGGCGTGTGTGTGCGCCCGTGTATGTGCACGTGTGTTTGTCTTAAGTGTTAACTGGGACAAAGACAGATATACATCATAATAAAATCCAGCACTTGAGACGTATTTCCTGAGCTCTATTCCATGATGCGCATCACACACACACACACACACACACACACACACACACACACACACACACACACACAAACAGTAGTATATATATATATATATATATATATATATATATATATATATATACAGTAGTATATATATATATATATATATATATATATATATATATATATATATATATATACTGTATATATATACTGTATATATATATATATATATATATATATATATATATATATATATATATATATATATGGATGTATATGGATGTGTTGGATTTCCAGCCACACAGCATAGTTTGTTCTGTTGGTAAAAAAGTGGCGATGCAAGATATATACTTTATCCCAGCATTTTCTACAAATTAGGCAAAATGTTGAGTTGTCAAAGTCACATTTGAGATGTCACAATTAAAATAAAATGCAAACACATGCTTTTCTTCCCTGTTTGAAAATATACAACTGCACAACATGTACATTTAAAATTATATAGAGTAGGACATGGCTGGATGTTCACTGTGTTTACACATAGCACTGGTGCTGCAGAGGTTTTATAGCACAGGCCACAAAATTGTAGCACAAATACTAAAGTATCAAGTAATTCCATTGTAGCGTGACCAGAGCTGGCCCCGACCAATTGGCTTCCCGAGGCAAGATTTTAGCTGGTGCCCCTTGCATCTTGGACAATGACCATTGCACACCAATCAAGTCCATACTCTCATACAGAAAACACATTGCTTTATGACATTAACAGTATTGAATAAACAATGGCATAAAACAAAATATAAATACAATATGAATAAGGTATTGCACAAAAAAATACAATATCAAAAAAAACAGTGAGACCATACTCTTTTTTACCTTATCAGTTAAAACACATGGCCAGTCTGCAGGGTCGACTGGTGCAGCCTTTCAGTAGGTGCTTGATGTTTATCACTGGGATGTGCTGAAATGGAGGGGACAGGTGCACTTGGTGCGATATCACTGGGCTCTTGTGAGTTGGAGGGAACAGGTGCGCTGGATGCTATATCACTGTGCTGTGCTGAAGGGACAGTAGAAGATGATGCTGCATAGCTGGGCTCTTCTGAGGTGGAATGTACAGGAGCACTTGCTGCTGCATCACTGGAAGGTGCTGGGGTGGAGGTGTTGGTGGCCGAGGATCTGCAGGCGTGGGAACAAAATATTTCAAAAGTGCATCTGAAGAGAGGAGAATATGTAACCACTGGGTGTTACATTATTTTAATATATAAAGCTGCTGATGGTGAAACCCAGCCAATAATAGCACCTAAGCCACATTACAGCCAGTGGTGGAAGACACATTCAGATTCTTTACGCAAGTAAAAGTAAGTATCAGTAGCAAAATGTCGTTAAAGTATTAAATTTAAAGTACTGGTTTGGCCCTTCTGTTAGTTTTTTGACTTTTTTATTTTTTTTATATCTTCTCACATGGTTTCATTTCAATGGATGTTTAAATGACCCAATATCTCAACAAAATGCAAAGGTTAGAGAAAAACACGACGTGTAGCACACATTATATAAGCTTGTTGCATAATCCATTGTGTAAAATCTTTTTTTTTTCTTTTCGCCACTGATTATAACCTATAACATTCTCAACACAAACGGCAAGAGTAATCACACCTGCATTCATGCACAAAACATGTATTCAATGAGCACTTCTCTCACATGATGTATGCTGTTTGCTTTGACTTATGAAAATGCAAAGGCTTGAAATCAAAAATTACAAAACGGGATGGGAATGGGAGAGCATTTTAATTGACTAACTTATTACAAGCAGGGCTAAGGTTGGCTAACTTGACTGAGATGTCAATAAAAATGTATGCCTGGTTTCTTGAGGCAGACAGTGGATGGTTCGTGCATCACACTTGAAAGAAAACTTGTGTTTCTCAAAATTATTTTCTAGGTTATTCCCCTTACACCTGAATAGTCTTTCCAATTTGTCAGTATGGATATAAAGTGGGAGTAACTGATGCTAACTTGCTCTTTATTAAAGCAAAGGTTACTAGTTACACTCAACAGTAACTATGGTAGAATTCATCACATTACCTCCATCTCTTTCCCGTTTCTCCTCCTGTTCTTCTTTTTCTTCCCAGGGCACCACAGGGCTTTGGTCTTTTTGACATGATTTTCAATAAGCAGCTGTTTTTATTGTCACGTTTCCGTCACAGTTAACTCCAGCGCGTTGATGGTGCTGGGTAAGTCTAAGCAATAGTATTTAGGCATGTCTGAAGCAACTGCAGTTGGCAGTGACCACTTCCATTATTCTGCGTTTAAATTCATTTAAATATACAAGATTCTCAAGTTTAAGCTCGGCCCGCAGATCATTCCAGGACCAAGGACCAAAGTAGGACAAGCTTGATTTGCAGGCCTCTGAGGCCTCCGGAGTGTTGATGGAGAGAGTTGGAACCTTTGTTCACGCAGGTGAAAAAAGAATAGTTTTGGTCTTGTTTGGATTGAAAAGCAATTTCAGATCCAACAGAACATGCTGAAGGGTGTTGAAAATCAGTCTGCAGATTTGAAAAGGCCATCTCTGTGGTCGGAGCACAGGACTATATGACCGCATACAGATGGTACTTGCAGAATTTAAATTAATCACGTACATTATTGATATATAATATAAAAAGCAAATGTCCCAAAACCGAGCCTTGTGGCTTTTCATGGTGATTGTGTGGCCAAATCACTTGTTTTGTTTATGGGGAAATGTTTGGATGACAGGGTAAAATGAGTGTGTAAAACACGCTCATGTTTAAACAGCCGGTAGATGTTTCCTCTGCCCATTAAAATCATTAAATTGATTAATTCTGTAAAAATGGATACGCCCAGGGGAGGGGCTTTTTGGTTTAAGAGAGGGCCATTTGGCTGGGTAGTGTCAGTCTTGCCATTTTTTGGAGTTTTTGGATTCCTGCAGAATTCAATCTTCACCTTATTGTACAGTTTGTTTGTTATTTTCACTTTTGTAAATATTTGCACTGCTGCATTGTGGAGGTTGGTGAAATTAAAAGATATTTTCACTTTATAATTTTTCGACTACACCATCATTTTTCGTTTTTGAGGAGTTTAAAATAGAACCCTGCTACAAACACCCTTCATGACAGTGACTGGATCGGACAAGACATTGCCATATTTAACTGTCTGCGAGAGGTTAGTTAGGTAGCTGTGGAACAATTTTGCTTTTTTGAATGAAAAACCAGCACTGAACAAGGTGAAAATGAGTAATGGGTGGTCCACAGTATCAAAAGCCTTTGTAAGGTCTAACAGCGTGACAGCAACATAACAGCGCATGAGCCTGCTGTCCAAGGCTTTTTGATATCTCCAATGACTTACAGAGTGGCAGTTACAGTGCTATGCCCTGATCGCAAACTGGATTGCATGTCATTTAAAATATTGTGTGATGTCAAATATGATTTTGGTTGGGTGGCAACCAAAGATTCCAACATTTTTGAAAAGACAGCGAGGTTAGAAATTGGCATATGATTATTCATATTGGCTTGATCACCAGCTTTAAGTAGAGTTGTAATATAAGCTTGCTTCCAAGCAACTGGGACCTGATTAACACCAATAGACATGGTAAAAAATTGTGCGACAGGCTTTGCTATGACCAAGGCAGCAGCTTTTAATAGGTAGGGGTACAGACCATCAGGCCCAGGTGCCTTTTTGGGGTCAGTTGTATTTAGAGCATGAAGAACATCAGACACATGGAAGGCTTCAAAATATAATGAGAGAGAGAGAGAGCAAATGATGAGGATATAATTGATGCAAAGCTCACTGACTAGTCATCAAATATATGACCTCCCTTTTCAAAATGACTGTTAAAGGCATTTAACAAGACTTGTTTATCTGTGATGGAGGCATCTCCAATTTTCAGTTCCTTAGGAGAATGATATACCTTTTTGTTCTGTAATTTTGAGTGATTAGTAAAACAGCCATTTGTCAATATTAGGTAATGGTTTGATTAAGATTTCTGGATGAGCTGTTCTCTTTCAAATATTTTTATTATGAAGCTTCATTTAAAAAGCCACACATTTGTTATTACAATGCTTCTTTTTTATATAATCAAAATATCAAAAAGGACATGAACAAAAAATAAAATAAATAAATAAATAAAAGGAAAACAGAGAAAACAAACAAAAAAAAAGAAAATGACCCACATCCCTACCTACAACAACCCACCCAGGACTGCAATCAAGATTCAACTCGTCCTGCAAGATAAGATACCACAGGTCGCCAAGTTATCTCAAAGTCTTTTAGTGTGTCCTTTATGAAGAACCGGATCCTCTCAAGGTGGAGTGTGTCCATCAGCTCTGTGAGCCATGACTTCAGTGTGGGGTCATCCTTCTTTTTCCAGAATAAGAGGATAAGCTTTATTGCAGTGACAAGTCCATACGCCAAGAAGCACTGTGAGCCAGTGTCAGTTTCTTTGCATAAAAAGGATGCGCAAAGTGCACTGACTTCATAAAGCCCTGAAAAACTGATAAATCATGAAAACTTTTGCTACTTTTGAGTTGGTATATTTGACGATCTGAGAATGAGACGCGAAAATCAACTTTCCTTTGAATCGTTTTAAGAATTTGCCTACATTAGTCCTACATAGTGTTGCTTTAATTGTCCTCCTTGATGTATACACACAGGTTGACTCTCCTTTCTCTTTCTCTCTCATTATTGTTTTCTCTCTATCAGCAATGTTATCTCCTTTCTTTGTCAGAAGTAAGGAGACAAAAAAACACACCTCCGGTTTAGGATTTTTTTCACCCGCGATCCCGTTATAGTAACAGCAGGTGAGCCACGTATGGAGGGCGCTTGTTAATTATGTAGCTGCTCAAAATCAACGTGCACCGAACGACATTGCAACAATCAGCTATACCTACAAGACTGTTTTTCAAAACAACAGCATTAGTAGGCCTACAGTAAATAGAGGTCGTTCCACAATCAGTGAATTTACAGGAGGGATGTAATACCAGAGAGCGTCTCTCTCTCTCTGTCTGCAGAGCATGAGTGATTAACAGTAGATGGGAGGGGAACAGCGAGGCTGATTGTTCACTAGTTAATTGATCGTGGATGGTATTGTTCTCTCAGATGGATTAAAAATATCAAAGTAGCCCATAAAGTGCTTAAAAGGGTCGTCAAATACACTTGGGCAGCTGTTTGTATACCTTGGCAACCCGTTCAAGTAAATTGCATGTGTGGGAAACATTGCTGACAAGGATCACAGAGCAGAAGAAGCTTTTGTGTAACGTTAACAGCAGAGCCAGCTGAGCTTGGTTGCAGTATAGGGGCCGTAAGGGATCGCATGTGCTGGGTTGAAGTGCTTGTCTGGTGAGAGAACATAACGCCGCGTTTGGTTCTGATTGACATTAGCTAACGCTATGGTAACTGAGGGCTGACTAGGCTAGCACAAAGACAAATCAGTTTCCCACATCTAACCTACTCCTTTTGTTATTTAATCGGCTTTACACTGTTAAAAAGTTTGACCAATGGTTACAAAAACAAATTATGTCAACAAAGTGACATGAAATTTAATTAAATTAATTAATCACTACAACTTTGAGAAAGAACTATTCAATCATTTAACTACATTTAATCAAAACAAGTTCACTGAATAAAAGCAACAATTAAAATGTGTTGGATTTACTTAATAATATGCAAAATGATGACTTATATACAGTGGGTACGGAAAGTATTCAGACCCCTTTAAATTTTTCACTCTTTGTTTCATTGCAGCCATTTGCTAAAATCAAAAAAGTTCATTTTATTTCTCATTAATGTACACTCAGCACCCCATCTTGACAGAAAAAAACAGAAATGTAGAAATTTTTGCAAATTTATTAAAAAAGAAAAACTGAAATATCACATGGTCATAAGTATTCAGACCCTTTGCTGTGACACTCATATTTAACTCACATGCTGTCCATTTCTTCTGATCCTCCTTGAGATGGTTCTACTCCTTCATTGGAGTCCAGCTGTGTTTAATTAAACTGATTGGACTTGATTAGGAAAGGCACACACCTGTCTATATAAGACCTTACAGCTCACAGTGCATGTCAGAGCAAATGAGAATCATGAGGTTGAAGGAACTGCCCAAGGAGCTCAGAGACAGAATTGTGGCAAGGCACAGATCTGACCAAGGTTACAAAAGAATTTCTGCAGCACTCAAGGTTCCTAAGAGCACAGTGGCCTCCATAATCCTTAAATGGAAGAAGTTTGGGATGACCAGAACTCTTCCTAGACCTGGCCGTCCAGCCAAACTGAGCAATCGTGGGAGAAGAGCCTTGGTGAGAGAGGTAAAGAAGAACCCAAAGATCACTGTGGCTGAGCTCCAGAGATGCAGTAGGGAGATGGGAGAAAGTTCCACAAAGTCAACTATCACTGCAGCCCTCCACCAGTCGGGGCTTTATGGCAGAGTGGCCCAACGGAAGCCTCTCCTCAGTGCAAGACATATGAAAGCCCGCATAGAGTTTGCCAAAAAACACATGAAGGACTCCCAGACTATGAGAAATAAGATTCTCTGGTCTGATGAGAGGAAGATTGAACTTTTTGGCGTTAATTCTAAGCGGTATGTGTGGAGAAAACCAGGCACTGCTCATCACCTGCCCAATACAATCCCAACAGTGAAACATGGTGGTGGCAGCATCATGCTATGGGGGTGTTTTTCAGCTACAGGGACAGGATGACTGGTTGCAATTGAAGGAAAGATGAATGCGGCCAAGTACAGAGATATCCTGGAAGAAAACCTCTTCCAGAGTGCTCAGGACCTCAGACTGGGCCGAAGGTTCACCTTCCAACAAGACAATGACCCTAAGCACACAGCTAAAATAACAAAGGAGTGGCTTCGGAACAACACTGTGACCATTCTTGACTGGCCCAGCCAGAGCCCTGACCTAAACCCAATTGAGCATCTCTGGAGAGACCTGAAAATTGCTGTCCACCAACGTTCACCATCCAACCTGACGGAACTGGAGAGGATCTGCAAGGAAGAATGGCAGAGGATCCCCAAATCCAGGTGTGAAAAACTTGTTGCATCATTCCCAAGAAGACTCATGGCTGTACTAGCTCAAAAGGGTGCTTCTACTCAATACTGAGCAAAGGGTCTGAATACTTATGACCATGTGATTTTTTCTGTCAAGATGGGGTGCTGAGTGTACATTAATGAGAAATAAAATGAACTTTTTTGATTTTAGCAAATGGCTGCAATGAAACAAAGAGTTAAAAATTTAAAGGGGTCTGAATACTTTCCGTACCCACTGTATACTATAATATTCAGTAAATACAAAACAATTTCACAAGGAAAAACAATTTAGAATTACTAGGTTTCTGATCAAAAGTTATTCAGATTTACTGAATACCTGGATGAAAATGATTTATATTTACTAAATATCTTGGTGAAATGAATTTACATTTAACACACTTACACTGCTCTTATTATTTAACTACATTTAAATTCAAGCATTAATGAGTATCACAGGACTTCTAGTCATTAATATTGAATGTCACTTTGTTGCCATATCTTTTCTGTCTATTTCACTCAATATTTTTTCTTTTTTGTGCCAAAGTGGAAATACATTTTGAAGATGACCAGATACACATTTATTGGTGCAACTTTGTCTTATCATGTTTATCCAACATTTTCAAGTGCAAAATGCCAAAAAACAAGAGAGGAGCTATAAGAAAACAAAGACATTAACTGTATGTGTAGAACATGGGCATATGTTCATGTATGTTCATGTATACTGGCAATCTGTTTGTCATTCATGTTATTGAAGGTTTAATCATTTGAGTGACAAAATACACTACCAGTCAAAAGTTTGGACACACCTTCTCATTCAATTTTTCTTTATCTGTATTATTTTCTACATTGTAGATCAATACTGAAGACATCCAAACTATGAAGGAACACATATGGAATTATGTAGTAAATTCCATATGTGGAATGTATCCTCAAGTGCACTTGAGGATACATTCAAAGTTCTGGATATTTTCTGGATTGACTGACCTTCATGTCTTAAAGTAATGATGGACTGTCGTTTCTCTTTACTAAGCTGAGTGGCTCTTGCCATAATATGGATTAGAACAGCAGTCGAATAGGGCTATTCACTGTATTGACCTGTGTACCAACACAACTGATGGTCTCAAACACATTAAGAAGGCAAGAAATTACACAAATTAACCCTTGACAAGGCGCAGCTGTTAATTAAAACCATTCCAGATGACAACCTCATTAACCTGAGTGGGGGAATGGCAGAAGTGTGCAAAGCTGTCATCAAAGCAAAAGGTGGCTACTTTGCAGAATATAAAATATAAAACATATTCTGGTTTGTTCAACACTTTTTTGTTTACTACATAATTCCATATGAGTTCCTGCATAGTTTGGATGTTTTCAGTATTGATCTACAATGTAGAAGATAATACAAATAAAGAAAAACCATTGGATGAGAAGGTGTGTCCAAACTTCTGACTGGTAGTGTATATTCAGTGACCACTTTAAAGTGTCTATCAGGAACTTTTAAGTGTTAATGAAACAGTCTTGTGAAAAGACAGCTATTTTATATAGTTATAATTAATGCCTGTGCTTGGGTCTGATCACATATATCAAATGTATAAAATCACATATAAATACATTACCCCATCATGATCCATCCTGCAGTCTCTCTGTCACTCGCTTCCCAAGCAAATGCACGCACTGCGCTGGTGTCATACCGCTTTTGTCAAAAGGGGCCACTAGAAACAACAAAAAAAGTTCCTCATAGTCACTTTAAAATGTACGCACACCTTTACGTGCTAATGCAATTCAAGATATTGTACTGGACTACCCTTTGCTCTGAATTGTTGCTTACATTCTGACCCACACGTCTGTAGAGTTCGATGAAACATCTTCCACTGTAATGCAGTTCAGTACAGCACCACTTTTAACTGTGACCTCAATGATACACAAATGTCAACAAAAACTAAACATTATAAACTTGAACAGCTATATCTAATAAATTTGCCATTGAGTGTTTACTATCTATAGCTCAAGAGCTATATGCTTTATGCTAATGTTAGCTGCTCCAGGAGCATGTTTCTGCTGCTGGGCTAATGGACTCCGTGCTTTGTGGTACTTGGTTAGCAGCTAAACAACTGCGGCTGCTCACTCGTTCTTTGGATCAGGGGCTGTGTGCTTAGTGCTGCTGAGTTAGCAAACTAATGAAGAGCGGCCTCAGTGGCTGTGTACTTTGTTGTCATTGCTTACTGTGTCCAACTTAGGGTGACCAGATGTCCCTGTTTTCCAGGGACAGTCCCTATTTTTGGTGTCCTGTCACTGGCTCAAGCTGCTTCGGGAAAATGTCCTCGTTTTTAGCTGTGCCATAAAACCAGTGTGCAAGGTGAAATATTACATTGAGTGGCAACAACAGGCCGGGTAGCAGAGCCTACCGGTTAACGTCTCAATCACGTTGTGCTTGTTTTGGCCAAAAGAGGGGGCTACTCACCACAGCAATGTCATATCGGTCTCCTTAATTCTTCTACTAACTACTTGCTCATGTTATTTTATGAAAAAAACTATTTTTTGGGAAAACTTGCCAAAAATGCATCCAAAACATCACTACAAATATCTTTTCAAGTCAGATAGAGTGGAGATGAAGAAAAGTGAAGGAGATAGAGGAGGAAAGCTAAAGATATGATTACAGAGCCTGCAAATGAATTATTTATTAGTTTTATGAGGTAAAATACAAAGCTAAGGCAAGCATGAGGATCTTGGTGGAAAGTCTTCCAGTACTGTAATTAATATTAAAGTTACATGAACTTTACTTGAGTATTTCCATTTTGTGAAATGAAACCAGATATCCAGACAAAAATCTTTCTGTTCTGATTAAAATGTCTTCCCCCAAACGGACCTTTTAATGAGTAGGCCTACTTTCACTTGCATAAAAGTGGGCTGTCTATTCAGTAGAAGGACACAAATATTTTTGAAATTGTTGCTA
Organism: Pagrus major; assembly: GCF_040436345.1. Lineage (NCBI taxonomy): Eukaryota > Metazoa > Chordata > Actinopteri > Spariformes > Sparidae > Pagrus > Pagrus major. The sequence goes on along the minus strand of NC_133215.1, from coordinate 34,706,821 downwards.
CATAACAGGAGAAAACAGAGAAAGGGGGCTCTGTTATTCAGCAGTTGGCATCAAACAACATGGTATTACAGCTAGACAGGCCACAACACTATGTTACTGAATGTTCGCTCATAACCACCTTGTTTTACAGTTTTCAGAGTTATTTTAGCCTCCGTTTTCAAATTACATAAAAAAAAATGGCGGGGACTTTCGGTTCTCTATTTTAGCTAAGTACTACACTAAAATTGTTCCTCACAGCATGTTAGGGGATGAATAGGCAGCGTAGTAACAGATTCTTGGTTTATATTTTAGCAGCACAGCCAAGCGGCTCTGCCTCTCCAGATCTGTCTGTGCTCCTTGTGTCTGTGGACGCACGCTGACAAAATGTGGGACAACATTCTCTAGTTGATTCATCAGTCCTGCAGCCGCCAGATGAGTGTGGGGGGCTTGGAGACCTGTTGGGATGTCCATTGAATAAGAATGAAGAGATGCCCTGTAATGCTGATGATGTGTTTGGCCTCTTTCACCTTCCAAGAACACTTTTATAAACTGATTGCATCTCTTTTATCAGCTGCTACTGCGTGAGGAATTTGACAATCATTTCTGCTGAAAATGTGTTTAAAATGACTGTAACACACCTGTCACCTGAGTGTAATAATTCATGAGTCTTGTAACCACCCACACCCAGTGAAATATTCAAACCAAATACTTCAAATATGAAAATGATCACACACAGAGCATATTTTATGATTATTCGGCTACCATATCATGATACTTGCTGTTCGACTCTCATCACCCACTAGAGCACAAGCTGGGGGTCATCAGAACCCTAAACCATCGGGCTGAGACTGTGCCCACAAAGACAGAGAGGAAGGAGAAGGAACAGAAGCACATCAGGGGAGCACTAAAACCTGTGGTGACCCAAACTGGACCTTTATCATAACCTATAAAAGATCCAGAGCAGACAGAGAGGAGGTGACGAGAAAACTTAACAACATCATCATTCCTTATGTCGCTGGAACATCTGAGACACTCAGGAGGATCTTCAATAAACATCATATCCCGATTCACTTTAAACCCACCAACACACTGAGGCAGAACTTGTCCATCCTAAGGACAAATCACCCAGGCATAAACAGAGTAATGTAGTTTATGCTGTTCAGTGCAGCCAGGACTGCACAGATTTGTACACTGGGGAGACAAAACAACCTCTACATAAACAAATGGCACAACACAGGAGGACCAACTCCTCAGGTCAAGACTCTGCTGTCCACTTACATCTGAAGGAGACAAATCATTGCTTTGAGGACAACAATGTAAACATCTTGTCCAGAGAAGACAGATGGTTTGAAAGAGGAGTAACAGAATCCATCTATGTCAAACTGGAATGACCGTCTTTGAACAGAGGAGGTGGTCTAAGACATTACTTATCACCCACCTACAATGCTGTTCTGAGTTCTCTCCCCAGACAGCTTAACAACCATTCACACCTGGGCTCACCTAGCCTTAGCAACCCACATGAAGGCCAGTTGGGTCAACAACCCACAAGTGGCCCTAACGACTCTGAAACTGAGAGCTCACACGTGTCCTTAACGACTCTGTAAGGACACTCCCACACAGAGTTTAAAAGCCTGCAACTCCCCTCCAGTTAGTTAGAACTGAAGAAGCCTCTTGGATGAGAGGGGAAACGTCTTCAAGAACCTGAAACAAGTCCAGTTGCCTACAATACAGCACTTACAATTACCATGACCTGGATAACTGAGAATCTTCATCAACATGTAAGTTTTTTTTTACTGTAGTTATATAAATGTAATTTCTCATGCTGTTAGATTACTGTTAGACCACGCTGTCAGGTGTGTGCGGAAATCCGAGAGCAACCTTTGTTTTGCCACAATAAAAATGTTGTTTTCGTGATTAAACACATATTTTCATTAGGTAAAAACATGTTGTGAATTTTGGGAATGATTACATCAGTATTTTTTCTATACATTTCAACTTTCGGACTTTTTGTGTTTATCTGTGCCGTATTTACTCAGTTTGGGAAATCCCACGATCTCTGGAGCGTTCAAGGTTTGCTTCCGACTATTATCCGATTATTTCCAATAATTTCAGAGTGCTGAAAAGACCAACAGTCAAAATATAGTGAAAAAAGATCAATAATAATATGTTTCTACAACATTTTCGCTGTGGCAAAAAGAAAGTTTGCTCTCAGATTTCCGCATGCACCTGAAGGCGTGGTCTAGCAGTAATCTAACAGCATGAGAAATTAAATCTATAGAACTACAATAACAAACAAGAAAAAAACCCTTTTTCAGCTCTTACACAATAATAGCTTGTCACGGTACCACTGCAGATCAAGTCAGCCGCTCAGATGAGTGCCACCCATGCAGTTTTTTTCTTCCTGTTATATCATTCATTTCCCAGCCTTATTACTTTCACTTTGGGAATCACACTCTGTCATACACATCAAATACTGTATGCCTCTGATACAGTAAGAACAGCTGAATTCATGCTTTCACGCTGTAGTAACGCTTCAGCCTCCATCATCACTGCTCCTCCTGGTGGATAGATAAACCACAGCAACTGGTTTCCACACATGGCACTTAGGGGCAATACTATTCGCAGGAGATCCAGTCAAGGACTTGAACAGGTCTGAGCATGGACCAGTCATGGATCTGTTAGGGCCCCGTCACGGAGGAATGGGAAGTTTGAGGGGGCTGCATCTGTACATGTATGAAATTCAGTACACATGTTTATCGCACATGGACCTACAAAAAAGTCTCTTGTGACCATCACCTAAACCCAACAGGAAGTCAGCGATTTTGAATTTAGCGCTCATTTTTGTTGATTTGCATGTGTTGTACTTTATTGAACTTGTCCTACAGCTTTAACCTGTTTGACTTCAAATTTTGTTCGGCTAATCTTACCAACTTTCTTATTAAAAGTGATTAAAAGCTAGAGTTTTCGTTGCAGGGCCATGATACATAATTTGACTTACATCTCTTGCACTCAGAGAAGGAATAAATCCATTAATCTGATGTAAATACAGTACATTCCACGTAAAAAGCTGTTTAACATTCATTCATTCAGTTTCACTCCATTAACTACCACTTGTGTCTGACTTGTGCCCTGTGGCAGGGTGGAGAATATCAATGATTCACCATTAAACAGCAAGTTGATGTAACTCAATATTCCAATAAGCCAGTATTCGTTTACAGTCACAGCGTCCCCTAGTGGCAGCAGGAAATGACATATTTTAAACAGTGACCTCCTCCTTATAGCTGCAACCATAGCCACCTTAAACATGTTGAGAACACTTAAAGGTGCACTTAACAAGATCTGGACATAATTTAAGTTTAAACCATTTAAAAAATGTCTGAGTACCTATGCTTTGCATTGCAGAGATATCCAATTCTAAGTAGTCGGGACAGGCCGTCCCCTCTTGTAATACCACCACCTGGCCTGAGAGGCGATAGTGAGAAACTTAAGCCTCTACTCTGCTGCAGGAGAGGATGAAGAAGTTGAGCCGGCCGGAGGGATTGGCTACCTCATAGAAGTTTACAGCCTCAGTTAGTTATTCTGTGAACACAGAGATGCAGAGGTGCCAGAAAATGACTCTTGTTATCGTCTCAGAATGTCAACTATTTTTCGACAGTGGCTGTATGGACAGCAAGAGCTAAGGAAGAGGAAGAAGGCAGGAACAGGGATCATCTTCTGTAGGCAGGAGATGGCCAGGTTTTAGATTTTATTGAATTTTATGTTTCATGTTCAATTAACGGTAATTTTACTAGTTAGTAATGTGTTACATGCACATTTCTGATCACGCTCCTAGAATAAACCAACTTTACATTTAATTATCACACCGGCCTAATGAGTTGATATTCTGTGTGAGCAAATATATAAGGTTGTAGCCACTGATGACTGAAACACAGGTGTTAACCAAGATAATTAAAGGCTAAAGCTTGAGCTGAACACTTCAAGGAGTGCAATATTGATAATAGTAGCTAATAGCCTAAAGCTAGTTAATGCTAATCTTATGCTTAACTTGGAGCTTTGGTAAATTCCCCACTTAAAGATGTCTTTATGTATGCCCCTATGTTACAAGAAAAATTGATCATTATAATACTTAGGATAATTTAAATATTGCATATCTCTTCTTAAAATAACATTTCTAACCTTGGGCCAGTTGCATGAACGTAGTTTAAGACTATTCTCTGTCTGAGACTGATTGGAAATTGTCAGGTAAGACAAATCTAATTGAGCCTGTGTGTTGCATAAATATTAAGACTGATATCATTTCAGTTAGGGAAAATAGCCACTGCAGAGCAGCAACATTTACATTGGTGAGAGTACAACCTCAGGACACAGTTCTTTCCCGGTGCTGAAGATGGAAAATGTTTGGGCCCGAAGAAGAGTTTATCTATTCAAATTGCACAAATAAAGTAGTAACAAACAATATAACAAATAATATTGCATCATAACTCAAGTGTTACCAGAAAACACAATTGACATATATATATGTACATAATGTTCATTAAATTATTTATTCTGCCGAATTAATAATCCTTCAATTAAAACCCAAATAACACTGAGCAGTTGAGTACTAGCAGATGAAATTCTTTGACTAACATGTCAAAAGGGAATATAGCATGGCAGTATCAGTAAATTCATGATGCCTAAGTTACAAAATCCTTAAGGTAGCCTATTAGAAGTACAATAGGTTATATTAGGGTAACATATTTACTCTCCCATTAACTGCATGTCCAACTTCAATTTATCTTGCTAAAGCTTTAAAACTTTGATTTCAAGCAGCAGTTTTCTTTTTCCAGTTTGTAGATGTATTGTTTGTTGAGCCGTGGACAGACATGCAGCAGTTCACTCAGACACATGTCCCCAAGGGCAGGCCTCTCTGCTCGGTCTGGCTGCAGCTGACTGTCCCGTCCTCTCCAATCTCTGTTCACCTAGTTCTTTTTCTTCTACTCACTGCCTGTCCTCCTCTGTTGTCCCATTCAGCCTGCTCAAAGACAGGGTCGCTATGAAAAATGAACAATTCAAGCAGTACTTCATATTGAAGCCAATGTTATAGCATTCGTTTACATGTAACATTAGTAGGTAGCCACACTACTTTTAACCCCTCATACCCTGCCTTCCCATCCACCATTTACTTTTCGTGTGGTCCTCCACCTGTTTTAGGTTTTCTTCTTATGATTATTTCTTTCTTACATTAGTCACTCATATGGAAGCTTTAAGCAACAAACTAATTTAAGTGTCTATAGCAAGTCTGACTTTAAGTCATATTTAAGTCATAGACTGGGTCTAATTTTATGCAACCAGCAGCGCCAGCAGGTTGTCCTGGTGAAGAGGATGCTCTCCTGTGACCTACGTTGGGAAACATCATTTCTTAAAGCTTGGTTGTTTAATTTCACAATCTGGCATATTTTACTGCTCTTATATATTGATTGGTGCCAAGTAATGTCTAAAACAGCTTGTTAAATGAAACTTTGTCACAAGCATCAGTTTTTTCACTGCCAATCACGTATATAAGTGTACAGAGTCATACTTATCAAAGTACCCACATTTCCTGAAGGCAACATAATTGAGGAAGGACTGGAGCATTCTTTGCCCCTTATAGTTGATGCCACGCCTCCCGAAAGTGAAGAAAAAAAATCTGAAACCCAAAAATAAGAGTTGAAAGTAAAAAAAAAGAATTATGATGAATCTGAAAACCTTAAATCTGCAACTGAAACAATCAGACGTGAAGACTGAAGACTGAAAAAAGAAAATAAATAATTTATTCAAAAGAATTCAAGAATTGTATCAAAATTCAATAGAAATTGAAAAAAACCTTTTCCTTCACCTATTTTTAGTTTGAATACATTGCTTTATTTTTTCTATACTGTGCTTAAACTTTCAGTTTAAAATTTAATTTTTTCAATTACTTAACAAACCTTTGGGCCACGATTTGACTCTATAATAGCTGAGCCACCGAAGGTCCCTCGGTCAATGTTATTAAATGTTACAATGATAATCAATGAAGCTTAATGACAAACTGCTGCTATCATTATCGGCAGATATACGTTGTAAATAGTTTGATCAGTGGTCTCGATAAAACCGGATCAGAAGAGCCGATCAGATAAACACATGAGACAGTTTCTCTATGCGCTGCTAGCAAGCAAGCTGTTTGTGACTGAAGGGATAGATGGACTGTTAGTGCAGAGTACGAGCCAGTGTTTGCAACCAGCTCTGACACAGCGCTGCAGAGAGAGAGATAACTACAGTAACAGCATGAGAAGAGGCGCTCTGTTGGAGTCAGAAGTAGTCACTGCAATTTATCATTTGGGATGTCTGTTTGTGATAAGTATAGTATTTCTGTCTGTCTGTGTTCCCGAGTGGGAAAACCAAGCAACGGCAGTTTCTTTTTGAGCTAACAGCTAACGGAGCTTACAGCTGACTGAGCTAATGGCTTACAGCAGAGGCACACTGCAGGACAGGGTTTCTTTTCAGAGGAACATGAAGTGTTAACAGTGAACTGCAGTTTAATGTGACAACACAACAAGTTTACACTAAATGAATGTACTGAAGTACTTTAGCTGAGTACGGGCAACTTTGAGTTTGGAGTTACAGACACTTTACATCAGTGTACATTTTATTAATCTTCTGTCAGAGATGAAAGTAACCAGATACAAGCAGTGAGCAGGTGGTGGAGGAGTGGCTTCAGGGAACAAAGACCTCAGTACAAAGACTGAGACAACTGACACTGAGACAGAATCTTTTCTAAATTCTGTGTTACTGAATTCTTTGTCCCACTTACTTTTTTTTTTTTTTTTTTTTTACAGTTTACAGTCAACAATTCATTTTCTTTTAAACCTATTTCTTTAAATCAATGTAAAATTAATATAATTATTTATTTCCTCAACATTTTAATGCCACTAAACTAAACTATGCCACTAATAACTAACAGTGTTGGAAATTACATTTTTCTTTTCAGCCAGTGGTGGTGGAAGAAAAATTCTAACAACAGCTAACAACTACAGATGACAATAAAGTAAAGAAACGTCCTTTTGATCTGTAATCGGTATTGGCCGATACTGCTCCCAGCAATCAGTGATTGGCCCCTAAAATTCTGATCAGGGCACCCTTACTGGTATGGCATCAACTGCAGCACAATCATGCAGAACGTAAGTTGTCTGTGACAGTAAACAGTGGGGATTCCATGGGTGTCCTATGGAGGCTCCACCACCTTCCACAAATGCTACCTGGTGGTTGTTAGAGAACACACAAACTCATTGGTGTTAGAATTAAACTCCAAATGATCTTGAGCGCCTCCACCCTATTGCAGTAATGATGCTGCGTGGGGCCATTACTTATTTTGGGGCAGAGTGGCAGAAGACATTGAGAGGCCAGTCCAACCTTACCTGATCATAGTGTACAGTTTAGAGTCGATTTACTGAAAAGCTGAAAAATGTTTTGATTTGCTGTTTCCTAGTGAAAACTGTGTAATCATAGTTTTTTATGATCTATGTTGTGAATAGAAATAACAATTCTGCTGTTGGTCTTCTTCTTTTCCTCTCTTCTTGTCCATCTGACCGTGGCCCTGTCTGTTTGTGTGTCTGTCTCAGGTGGTTTATTCCCCAGGGGTGCAGACCAGGAGTATAGTGCATTCAGAGTTGGCATGGTTCAGTTTGGGATGGCAGATTTCAGACTGACTCCACACATAGATAACCTGGAGGTGGCCAACAGCTTTGCTGTCACTAACTGCTGTAAGTATCAGTTTTTTTTAATTCTGTTCTGAACACAGTTTGATATACTACTGATGTTATCTATTACAGTTATTGTAGCAGATAATTATTAGATGCTCTTATGCTTTTGAGACATTAAAAAATTATTAGTATTACAAGTACAGAGCCTGACCAATGGGCTGTATTCTGAGTCAATATCAGTATTTCATCTGTTGTTATTCTTTATTTGGTCAAGAAAATGTGCTAATCTGTAAAAGATATAATTCAAAGTGATATCCCAAGGATTGGTATCAGAACAGATCCTGCCATATTTTAATGAAGCTGTATCAACAAGAGCCAATCAAAAGCCAAATCATTCTTTCATGTACTCTCCTGTAAACAAATAGGCTGTTCATTGCAGCATTTTTACTGCATATCAAGGTGAAAATAAGTGTATGAAAAATGATTTGGGTTACCGGAATGAGTGACTTTGGGTTATGACATGCTGACGTAATACACAGATTTTTTTAAACAACACTAAGCTTCTCATTTCTAGTTAGCTTTTACGGTTGACAATGATGTCCCTAGTGGCAGGTCATATGAGGTCCCACTACTTAAAGCAACATTATATAACTCTTCCTGACCTTGAATTAACAACTTTGAAATCATTTTGACGATACAGTGTCTTGTAATGTACAGCCACTCTGTCCTCATCACTTGTTTCTGCACTGTGTGACTTAAGTGAAAGGGTTGGACCACGGCTTTATATCCATGTTTACCTCAAGATACACGTTTTAAACACATAACATCGTTATGCAGTAATGAGTTTTGTTTATCGTTAGCACCTACATTACATCTGACAAACTGTTAGAGAGCTGGGTTTTGTATTTATGATAGTGCTGTGGTGCCAAATTGTACAAAATGCCAATTTTAAATCTGTGATCATATCAAGCACACTTGGTATTTGGATTAAGATGCTCATGAAAAGTAAGGTGTGCTACGCCTTCAGGGTCCATGTATCATCTGTTCATTCAATTATTCAATTCGATCGTGCAAATGAAAAATGAACAAACAAGTGAGATTTTCGTCTGTTTTTTTCTGTATCAACCAAAGATTGAAAATAGACTTTTTTTTTTTCATCTTCCGCTTGAAAGGGAAAACCTAATAAAAAAGGTAACCCAAGGACATGCAACCTGTCTGCTCTGCAACAGTGACCTGTAGTTTCCCCAGTAAACCTACTACACTCATTGGCTGTTACAGTCCCTCCTGACCAACCGGCTGCTGCTCCTCTTGGGTTATACTCCTCCTTCGGAACCTCTCTTCGCTGCTGGAGATTCTCTGGGCGAAAGAGAGTGGACAGGCTGAATGCCCGAAGGGCAGGCTGCCCCTCAACGCTGAAAACCAAGTCACTCAGGCCGGGTTTATGTGGAGAGGTAGCCCTCCCTGCAGACACTGCCTGTCTGCTCTCTAGCCCAGAGATACAGATGTGAGCAAAAGGAGATAGTGTGTTTAAAGGCAAAAGTACAGCTGGCAATCCGCTCACCGCCGCCAGCAACACAGACATGCCAGTGCACATGTATAAATGCTCACTAAGGCGTAGTCCAATTTGCATAGGTCATGGTGTTGGCACTGCGCAGAGCCAATAATACAAATGAAGAAAAACATAGATTTGTCTTTCTATTTTGTTTTTGTTTCCTTATTTATTCGATTTTCCCTTTCAAGCGAAGATGGGAAAACAAACGTCTTTTTTTCAATCATTGATGGATACAGAAAAAACGAATAAATAAAATTCTCACTTGTTTTTACATTTCTTGTCTGCCAGATTGAATTGAATAATTGAATGAACACTTGTAACGTGTAGTTTCTTTGAAACTTCATGCAGAGAAACAAGATATTAAAAACAGGGTATGTGTTTACATAAAGAGTGCATTTCTGTCATTTACTACCTTGTTATAGGAGGTTGTTTCAGTGTACGGTTACGGTACGGTATTAGTAATAGTATAAGTAAGGTAATGTATCCAAGGCAGTTGGAAACTCCTCAGGTGTAATGGAAAGTTAAAAGGAGTTTAAAAATTCTGAGTAAGTTAGCCAAAGGGCTTTATATTCACCAAATGTTTAATATGGATAATATAATGACTCACTAATCAGTTAAACCGCTAGCAATCTAGGAAAATGGACCAGACCTATTTAAATCAATGAACAAATCAGAGGGGTGGCCAGTGACTCAGAGGTCTGGAACCAGGCTACACTCTTGACTAGATCTGATATGTATAACTAGTTTATCTATCTCTATGCACTGCCTGCAAGAGGGATTGTGCTCTCTCTCTCTCTCTCTCTCTACACACGCACACACACACACACACACACACACACACACACACACACACACACACACACACACACACACACACACACACACACACACACACACACACACACAGACACACAGCAGCATAAGGGTTTCGAGTCTGGGTCATTCCTGTTTGCCCTGAGAAATGTGTTGCAAAAATACAACTTGTGGAGGTTGATCAAATTGTAGCATGAGTAGAAAAATGATGAGGGATAATAAGGACTAGGTCAGTCTTTCAGCATCTATGACATATCTTCATCATACCGTCAGCAGGAGAGCACACTGCTTTAACTCTGCTTTTATACACCTCACTACAGGCATATGTTATGGGATTTTTAGTGGTGGGCTCAGGCCACAAACCTTTGATATTAATTTGGTTTGAAATTAATATGGTGTGATAAATTTGCACAATAAAAAAGATTCAGTCATTTTTAACTGGGTGAGTGTAGAATCATATCACATTCCAAACTGCACACATTTGAAGCAATGGGAATGAGGACTCATGGATGCAGTATCCTCTGCCTTCATCAGAGCATGATGTAATGATGGCCTGAGGCTCAAAGCTCTGCTATTTAAGGAAAGTGCAGTCCACTGAAATAGCAGTTATTGCATGGAGTCCTCATTCTGCTTTCTACACTATTGGCTTGCACCTGCTACAAAGACATATCATGTGCAAATACTGTGACTAACACATTTACTTCACAAAGACAATATGCCTATCTTATGTAATTATGGAGGTGTTCAGAGGAACAGTTGTTATCAGGAAGTCCTACAGGTTACAGGTTCAAAGTTTTGATATATGTTCAAATGAAATAAACAAAACAAACAGTAACACTTTATTTTGAGGTCCCTGTAAAAAGAGTTGGTTAATAGTTAATAAGCCACTTATAATACTTTATAAGATGCTTATTAATTTAAATAAGACTATGGGTTAATAATAAGATTTATTTTATTTATTCATTTATTATTGTATTACATTTATAACTACTTACTAGAAACTATTTCATAAACTGCTTATCAATGTTGCTTAACATGTTGCATTAATAAGACTATATATGGGTTAATAACAGCATAATTAAGACCTTTTTTTCATTGGTTTATAAAACTCTTATAGTGAATGGTGCCCTGCTCAGGATTTTTTGGGCCAATCACAGATCACCGATCGCCGATTGCTGGAAGCAGTATTGGCTGATACCGATCACTAATCAAAAGGACATTTCTTTACTTTATTGTCATCCATAGTTGATAGCAGGGTGGGAAGTTAGCATCCCCCACTGGCCACATGCAGGTAAATTTATGAAGTGGTGAATTTGATCAACCCACCAGCCACAGTGGCGGGTTAGCAATTTGGACAGGAGATTCTGAGACAGAGAGCATCCAATTGAGTTATACAACTGACCTGTCGGGGCAGCAATACACCTGTGCTGCTGCTATTTTGCCCAGGTGTTAAAGAACTCTGGTGTGGTGCTGGATTTCTGGCGTATGACTATTTTAGAAAAAAAGAAAAATCTACTTCTACTCTCTGAAATAAGGATGGAGACCTGCAGGTCTGATTGTATAATTATATAATTAATTTAGGCTACTTATTTGCATCCCAATTAATTCACACCTTTTCTAAAAATATTCTGATATGCAGCTGATGTGTATATCAAAGACACCATAATGTATCAACATCAGATGTATAATTTGCTTAATTATCAGCTGCATAAAAGCCTAACAATGAGCTAAACATTCATAATGTAGGTATCATCATAGGTGTTGAGCACAAGAACACCCCTCCTTTCACAATGTATAGGCTTTTATCTAAATCCTGCCTGTCTGAGTTTTGTCCTCTCTTTTTGTCTGTGTTTGTTTAACGTTTATTAAAATGTTGCTTTTTCTCTTTTTCCTAGTTTGCTCCCAGTTCTCCCGAGGTGTCTACGCCATTTTTGGCTTCTATGACAAGAAGTCGGTTAACACCATCACATCCTTCTGTGAGACACTTCATGTCTCCTTCATCACACCTTCTTTCCCAGCAGAAGGAATGAATCAGTTTGTTCTCCAGATGAGGCCGGATATCAAGGGGCCACTAGTTTCATTAGTGGAGTACTACAAATGGGAAAAGTTTGCCTATCTGTACGACAGTGACAGAGGTAATGAGAGTCTTATTATTTATTACATAGAGCATGTGAGCATGTTATGGCAATACATAGAACATCTGCGTTCTGACTTCTAACACAACTCCAATTGAAGGGTCCCCTCAGTTTTAAACACCTAAGATAGGTACTGACGGGATACTGATTTTACAGTCTCCGTACACAAACAATCTAATGGCAATGCTGTTGATAAATCACCTCAAACTTGTTTTTGACATTTCTTTTTATAAATACACCAATACTGATATATCTGCTATATAGCATATTTAGGGGTTCAAACCTAAAGAATTAGAACTTTATTGTTGTTGTGTCAGTTTATAATTATTTGTCTTAATGCTGCGGCTCAGCTGGAATACGGTAGACAGATGAAACTGGGTCCAATAACTGGAAATGGTGTGCAAATGCTTCCCAAGAAATGTGAGCCACATGGGCTACATGGTAGCACTTTTACATATGCAATTTTCAAAGGCCAAAGCCAGTTAGTCTGATTAAGTTGAAATTGGACACTCAAGTCGAGCGTGAAGTGCTCTACAATAAAGTCTCAGGGTGCATGAGGCGCCTGCCTTGATGGATTTTATGCCAAATAGCATAAATCTATTTTTTCAAATTTGTCTTAATCAAGAACAAATTGGGTATACAGCATTGTGGGTCAGAGATACATATTTCTTCCATAAATGAGCAACATTTGTTGATTGGCCGCTTTCAATCAAAATATCCATGCAAAGGGCGGGGCTTAGAATAAATTGACCATAACTCAATAACCATTGGCCCAATCATCATAAAACTCTGTATATATCTTAAAGGAATAGTTCACTCTAGAATGAAATTCATTCATTATCGACTCACCCTCATGCTGATGAGAAGTCCGGTGTAGTTTCTTATTCCTCAAAGTGCAGCTGGAGACCCGCGGGGGTACCGTCCTGCAGCAAAAATCCATATAAGGAGCGTCAATTGTGTTGAAATGCTGTGGAACCCCAACCCTGCCTAGTATGCACTGAAAAATGCCAGCAATTCCAAAAGGGATGTATTTCTGATTAACCTTTGATGCTGTTCTTTATAACTTCACAGTAAATCGACATACATTCTAATTTAACTCATCATGTTTTGTTTGTGTATTTGTTTGTGTAGGTCTTTCTACTCTTCAGGTAATACTAGACACTGCAGCAGAGAAAAAATGGGTCGTCACAGCGATAAATGTAGGCAACCTGAAAGATGAGAGTAAGGATGAAGCCTACCGCTCCCTGTTTCAGGTACTGGTATTCTGTTCACACACAGCACTACATCCTCTTACTACCACCAAGCATTTTTAAAACCCCATGATGCACAAAAACAGACACAATGGTCAAAAAGTTGGTGCATGGCTTACTCCACTACCACAGATTACATTTCAAGCTCAATAGTGCAGTGCCCATGGGATATTTTGGAGTGCCTGTTGACCCAGTGTGCTATGGACTGTCTCTTCCAGGTTTAACAGTGAAGTTAACCTTGCAGTTAATTTGGTCATTAGATTTGTTTTATGTATATTTCTGACCCAGCAGACTTGGTCACATTTTCAGAAGACCTATAATAATATCATTATTTAATTCATTTGTGACAAAGTAGTGTGTTCCACTCATTCCATCACAGAAAAATGAGGGTTGTAGAAATCATTGGAACTCAAGACTGCCATGATATACATGTTCTTTACAAGTGGATATAAACTTTTGGCCATGATTGTATACGATGGAAGCAAAGGTTTTCTTTTTTAGTTTTAGGCTTCTGTACTTCACAGCCACCGTTGCTCTCTAACTTAACCATCCACACAATACACACTGCCCTTTTCCTTAAAGTAGCCACTCTACTCTTTAACATATGTACACTTGGGTCAGTGGCCTTGCATCTTCTCAAACTTTCTTCTCAGTATGACAGCGCAAGCTTAGAGGGTGACATACGACTTGAAGATGCTGCTATGGTCAAACATCATTATTCCAAGTTTTAGCACAGAATTTAGTTATTTATCAAATAATGAAAAAAACATGACTTTGATGTTTAATACTTGAAAATATCTGTTTTTCAGGACCTGGAGATCCGTAAGGAGCGCCGCATTATCTTGGATTGTGAACAAGACAAAGTCAAAGACATCATGGAACAGGTTGGTCCCAATTGGTCACACTTACTATTACTACTTATATGAATAAATTATCAAATTATATAGATAATCATATTCATCCTTCACCAAGATTCTTCTACCCCTTCAACAGGCTTAAGATCTGTTCTCTGCAGTATGTCGCTGTCAAATATAGTACCATTTCCCAATGTCCTCTTAGGTAATCTGGCGCCTTATGGTTGCTAAATTATTCAACCAAATTGCATTATGTATTATGTGTTATGGCTTAAAAAAGAAAAACACTTCTTCCTGTACATTTACTGAGGTTAACTTTATTGTAGTTGTTTTTTCAATGTTTGTCAGCACCTGTACACCAGACTTTATAACCTGCTTCCTTATCTACAAATCACATTGTATACTGTATTTCCCTGCGATGGAACGCAATTTTGTGCTATATAAGAAGGTAGGAAGATGACGTTGAGTTCTCATTGCAGATTTAATAAATTGCTCTCAGGCCCAAATCTTAGGTAGTAATGCAGGATTTTTGCTCAGATCCCGCTGATATTCTTCAAGAAAGTCAAACACACTGAACTTCTCCCTGGAACTTACAGTGATATAAAAAAAATCCTCCCATCTGCTGGGAGAAACTAAAGCTATTAAGCTAGCAACAGCTAGCCTGGAGGCTCCTCAGAATTCACACTTTGTAGGTCTGTAAGTCCTTCATAGGAGACAGATTAACCCCTATCAAGGAGTGTTATTCCCCAACTTTCTCTGCTTGGTATTTCTTTTATTTGCATAGCAGCTCTGGCTCCTTCCCCATGAGAAGAGTCCAAAATATAGGCTTCATGTCCCATGAGGATAAAGAACCAGCCCCCAACCTTCCAAAATGAGCCGTGGTATCTGTCTCTGGAATTGCTCTTTTTGAATTTGTCCATTTGTCTGACCTGAGACCGGTTTGCAAGTTGCTCTCGCCAGGAGCTCTGAAAATTGCTGATATTTTTATAGGTCAGAGTTGCTTTGGTATACACTTTAACAGGGAAATCCAAATGTCTGTCTCTTCCACTGCCTGATGTGGCCAAAAGAATTCCACGTGAAAAGGACAGACAGAACAGACATTCCAGTAACTGAAAAGGACAAACGTTGGTGTTGTCCAGATGTGACGACTGAAAACAAGACAAGGGTTTCAATCTCTATCCAACAATAAGCAGACAAAATGGTTTAGAGGTGTTCTGCATGGTGTCACTAGACTGTTGCTGACTCTATTGCAATTTGATGACTCATATAGTGACCAAGATGCCTGATAACACTTTCTTTTAACAGGTTTGATTTTTGCTATCTTTAACTTTGATAACCGTTATCAATAAATAACTGCTAATAAATGTGGCTCTCTTTCCTATTCAGTGCTACAAACAATCAAAACGTGACTTTAGCAGGCCATAGTGTCACTGTCCAGTAAACACTAAGGATGTTCAAATTGAATTATTTTGTGTAATTATAAATAAAAAACTGTTTTTTAGCATGCTTTTTTATTTTCATGACCATTTTTTTAACACACTTTGCAACCTTTTCCCATCAGGTGATCACTATAGGCAGGCATGTGAAAGGATACCACTATATCATCGCTAACTTGGTGAGTCCCTGTTTTTCTCTGGTTTAACTTGACCAAATGCTGATCAAACGTTGCTCGATCAGCTGTCAAATAGCAGGTTTACAGTCATTAACCTGCTGGAGTAAGCAATCACATCAAAGTAAGCTGCCGCAGAAGGGCAGGTAACAGGCACACATATTTACAAAAAGATAATAGGCTGGCAAAAAATGCTGTAGTGGTAAGGCTCATAAGCAACGTAGATGATTTGGCATTAGGTGATCTTTGACCGACTGGTGACTGCTCAGAAAAACATATATTACAAAATTCAGTAAATCATGAAATTGATGAGGTTAAACATTAAATGTACTGTCTTTGTAATGGTTTTAATTGAGTATAGAGTATGTCAAAATGGTTTTTGCAAGTCATTTACAGCCAATCATTTTTATACACACACACGCACACACACACACACACACACACACACACACACACACACACACACACACAGTATGTGGCTAAGCACAATCCAACTGCCGCTGATGGCAGGGGTGCTATGATATGTTAATAACACCCTCTGAACAAGATGGTAGTTATGGTAATAGAAATTGTTGGTGGTGTTAACCATCACTGTTTTTCACCTTGATATACAGTAAAACATGGATACCCCTATTACAGTTTTGATGAATATGTGGGTAAAATTCTTGAGACTGACAGCATGGCCCTGCATGATCCTGGGCTCCATTAGGTCCTGACCCAAAATAAGATATGACAAACATTTGTACAAGAGCGTAAATGTAAATACAAAGCCTCAAACTGATTTTTTTCCTTTTTGTTCATGACGTTGTCGATCTTGTTCCAGGGCTTTGTAGATGGCGACCTCTCCAAAATCCAGTATGGAGGTGCAAATGTGTCTGGCTTTCAGATAGTAGATTTTGATGATCCTGTGGTGGCCAAGTTTGATCAACGATGGGAGGCTCTGGAAGAGAAGGAGTATCCTGGAGCTGATTCACGGATCAGAGTAAGATTTGCTCATTCAACATTAGTTCATATGGAAGTCCAATCCATTTTTTCTATTTTCCTGACCTTGAAATTCTCTTTGCTTTGTGAGGCCCAAACAGGTGAGAGGTTCATTCAAATTAACCAGTGTAAAGTGAGCTTTTGGCATTTTGGTGGAAACTGGGTCTCATACTTTGCGTTGAGAATAGATATATCGGAACCATGTCTGTTTCTTCTGAAATGGGGCCCTTTATGTTTGGAAGATCCCTGATCTTGTCTAGAATATTGAGGGTTTGACTTTTTTCTGTCATCCCAGTGAATGATGACTGTAAGACGTGGGTCATTCTACCAGAACCACACAGCCAAGGACAAGGAAAATGTGCCAATATTTTTGTTATCTCAGCTCAGCACTGAAAGGTGGAAATTAAGCTTGAGCATATAATGATCTTTGCCATTTTTTCTTTGTCTTTCAGTATACCTCAGCCCTCACCTATGATGCTGTTCATGTGATGACTGAGGCGTTCCGCTTCCTTCACAAGCAGAGAATTGACATGAGTCGTCGTGGCAACAGTGGGGACTGCCTAGCCAATCCAGCAGTGCCCTGGGCACAGGGAGTGGAGATTGAACGTGCCCTCAAACAGGTAACCATGGATTTAAACCCTGTTCTATTAAAGCTGATTGTGGTCAGTGTTTGCTTTTGTGAGGAAGACATTTGAGAAATTAAGCTGAAAATAAAGACTGCACTGAAAACTCTTCTGTGTGTAATTGCTGTTAGAAAGCTAAGACCTCCAAGATGTCAGGATCTTTAGCCTTGGGTGAATGCAGCCCTGATCATTCATTCATTTGCTGCGTTGGCTCAGTGGGGCTGCTAATACAGAGGGCTCCAGCAACTATAAGTCTTGACAGGAAATGCCCAGAGGCAATGTCCCTGCCTGTCAGGGCACTGGTTCTAGCGTGTTGTTGGCCCTTTCCAGCAGTAGTGGGGCCTCCCTCGGATAAAATGCTCGCTGCAGCAGCATGGAAACAGAAAGTGTAACTATCAGGTCCCCCTGGTACACCAGTTATCCTGGCATGATTCCTCCACCTTGCCTTTAGGTCTTAGCTTTTGTTTTGTAGTAACTGATTCTTGCTGGCCAGTTTCTCCCCTCAGCACTGCAGCGACACGCTATGCAATTTAATGTTCTGACACATTGGCTTTTTAAACTTCTTTAGCTCAGTTTAAACAGCCTTAATTTCAGACCCAAAAGATGCCAGCTTGTTTTCCAGAATGGCCCTGACCTCTGTATCCAGCATGCTGACAAAGGCCTCTCATAAGGTGGACAGTATCTTGTTCCTAAAAGCCTCAGGGCTATATGCAGCATTAGCGGTAGGCATGCTCAGCTGCACACCTGTCTCAGCAGCACCCTCTGTAATGGAGTAATATTAGTTTACTTTAAACTGCTGTAAGCATTCAAGGTTAACTTGTGCTGCAATAGCAATCCCCTCCCTCCTCTCCATGTCACCACACTTGCCCTACTAATTTCTTTTTCAAGGCAGCTCTCTTCGCCTCTTTCTTTTCTTCCAGTGTTTTTCTATGCTTGGAGTGGTAGTCTGGGCCGTCACTAAGACACTTGAAATTGATAGCTAACCCTGTTCTGCCATTGCCCGTAAACAGAAGGATCCTGCTTTTATCGTGTTCATGAGCAGACAGGGAAGCGTCTTTATCTAGGTCTCTTGCCTGGTTGGATAAAGTGGGTTAGGGATTCTCTTTTACGGCATGAGTGGGGGGAGGAAAGACATGGGTCACTGACCATTCACTTATAACAGTGATTGCTGTTGGAATATAGAGCTATTTAACACTTATTTTGATAGGAAAATAATTATTACAGCTTCCATTTTGTGAATCTTTTTAATTTTAACACATTTATGTGAAAGTTTGTGGTAACATACATGTAACATGTTGCTACAAATATAATGTCATTAGCGCTGCTATGGCCTTGTAGGTTCTTCTTGAAGAGCAGCTTGCAGGTTGGAGACCCCAGTCAATCAGTGTGTAGGGAAATTATTTAAAACCAACACAGTTTTTGTGTGTTTCTGTTTTTGGGGGGCAGCCTCAGAATCAGAAAAGAAGAAAATTAAGTTGAGAGCAGTAAGATAAAATTAATTAGTACCAGTCAGATGATACAAGTATACTGTAGTACAAGAGATAAGTCAGTGTTCCTTGACATAATAATCATTCCTGAACATTGTAGCAAAGAAACACTGCTAAACTGCAGCATTATATAAATATATATATTTATATATATATTAGAAATTCTATACGGCTGTACCGCAGCCATGCTTACCAGCTGTAGGGGTGTTGTTTTGAATCAATTATAACGTCCTTGGATCTCACTACCTTGCTCAGCATGATCCACCCTACTCTGCCTCTGACTGGCTACATCCTGCCCATTAAGTAATGCACATGTGCAACGCTCATCAAAGATTGAAAAGAGGTGAGGTATCCCACTTCGTAGCTAAAACGGAGTGTTCAAGACACAGAATGAGAAGGGATGTTGCAGCAATGCATCATATCAGAAAAATAATGTGTTTTTTGAAAATAATACTATGTAAATCTATTGTACTAGAACCCCCAAATTAAAGTATGAACCTGGAAATCAGCAAAATATGACATCTTTAAGATTGAACAACAACAAAAAAAATGAACAGAAAATGAATAAAAAGATGTAACATTATCTGCTAACTACAAACAAAACTTGCATAAGTGTCCATAAGCATTGCATTGCAGAGCAGCTGCAGCACATCAGAGGGAAAACCAGAGGACTTTTCTTTCCCCATAATGGGCGAAGAACTCGTTTTCTTTGCTGATTTGTGGTGTCTTCGAATCGTTCTTAATTTGGCCCCCTACCCTTAGACCAATTTGCCCTACCCTAACCCAGTGTTGGAGGTGGAGCCCCGTTCATTCCTATGACAGGTGCTCAGTGGTGTTTTGAACCAAAAAAGCTAAACCGAGCTGACTGACTTCCAGTTTAGCTGGGGCTGCCTTGCCTGTGGGAAGAGGGAATAGGCGATTTTTAGTGGGTTGACCCGCATTTAAAAAATCCTTGTAGACCCACTAATTTTGGTGGAAAAGCTGTATTACACTGTTCCCACCACTCCAGAAACTCATGGTTACTGGCAGCTGTAAACTTGGCCTGAGCTCCATCCTCCTGTTGTAACCTTCTGTTGCTAACTTTCTCATAGTTGATAGCAGCTGTTCTCTCTGAGAGAGCAAAGTGCTTTTTGGACTCGTGTGCTGTGACCTCTACTTCCTAAAACAGCGGTGTACTCCACCCACTGTCTTTCCCAATGGACTGTCCCACAAGAGAATGTCTCCAACAACTCTCGCCTTTTGTGGAGCAAGTCTTCCCTCATGGTGGCTAATGAGAAGTTCAACTTCCTCTGGCCTCTTCAATTCCTCAAACTTGATCTCTGGGAAGAATTTCTGCAACTTCTGAGTTCAATAACTGTGTGCACTTTGGCGATTTCATCATGGCTGTAGCAGACAAGTTCATGAGCCCTCTCCGTCGCTTTAGGAGTCTTGGCTCCGACTCTAAGGACATATCTTTCAATGTTCACCTTATGCGTGATGTAGATAGTGTTTGATGCAAGGTCGATCAGGGTCCCTATCTTCTGATCTGCATTTGCAGTGACCTCCATCAGCATCATGATGACTGGAAGTTAACACAGGCCATTTCTCTCCAAAAGTTCAGACTGGTCTTTACTTGTCTTGCTTGTTGCTGTTGATTTGTTGGTGAAAGCGTTTCTGCACCGTTTCGCCATGTTTGGGGAAAGTTCAGACAAGAACTCCTCTTGTTCCTGCTAGTTGCTTTTAGCTCTGCTGCCTTTTCCACTCTTTTCCTCATCACCTCTTTTTTGTTCTACTTTGAGCAGAGAAAGTTTAATTTAATTTAATTTAATAAGTTTATTTGTATCAGGGACAATGTACAAAATAACATAAGTCTTGAGATGAGAGAAGATGCTTTGTACCAGATTTAGCTTACTAGCTACTTTCCATCCGTAGTCCCTGGGCAGGTGAGTAAGAACAAAAAGAGAAAGGACAAAAATTGTCAACTTACATAACAGACCAAACATCCATACAGATATGCATATATACGCCCGCTCACACATCACTAACACTCATTACTAACAGGTGTAAAACATATTTCATATCAGAATGAAATAGAAACATACAGTTATTAAAATACTTCATTCTTTGACAAAGTTAAAAATAATTTAGGTTTAAGATTAATGCTGACATGACTGGTTACTTAGGATCCATTTTTTGATGTCCCGGGAAAAAACGTTGAAGTCTGTACAGAGTTTCAGATTAGTTGGGAGATTGTTCCACGATTTAACAGATTTGAAAGAAAAAGCAGATTGGGCAAAGGCAGAGCTACGCTTAGGCATGTTACAATCTCCACTTGAGACAGATCTTGAAGCTCTGATGGAGTGTTCAGAACGGAGTTTAACAAAGATTTTCAATGGGGGAGGAGCAACATTATGGATTATTTTGTACACTAAACGGACATCAGAATACATCATTAAGTTATCGAAGCTAAGCATTTTATATTTCTTAAGTATTTCACAGTGATGGTACTGTCGTGATTTTCTGTCTAAGATTTTCAGGGCTTGCTTGTGGAGTGACCTGATGGGATTCAAGACAGATGTACTTGCCTGAGACCAACAGGACATACAATAATTATAATGAGACAAAATCATGGCATTGAAATAAGTTTTAGAGGCTTCAACAGTTAATGAATTCCTGATGTTTCTAAAGTTTGATAAGTTATATTTTAGTGTATGGCTCATTTTTTTGATATGGCTTTTGAATGTGAGAGTGGGATCTAATATCACACCCAGGTATTTGAACTCATTAACATTTTTTATTATTTCTCCATTGACATAAATATTTGGAAAAACCGTACTTCGTTGCTTGTTTGAGAAATACATGGTTACTGTTTTATTAGTATTTAGGGTGAGACGGGAATACTGAAGCCACTGTGTAACTTTTTCCATTGCCATTGACAACTTAGCAGCCACTTCTTCAGGATCTTTCCCAGTAGTGTACAAAACCGTATCGTCCGCATACATCAGGGTCCCTACTCCATCACACACAGATGGAAGGTCATTAATGTGTGCGCTAAACAGCAGCGGTCCTAAGATGGAATCCTGCGGCACCCCCAACACACAGGCTTTTAAAGACGATGTTTTATCATTAATCCGCACACACTGAGAGCGGCCGAGTAGATAGGACTGGATCCAATTTAATACATTAACTGAAAGTTTAAATGATGACAGCTTTGAGAGAAGCACTGAATGATCAACTGTATCAAATGCCTTTCGTAGATCTAGAAATAAGGCACCCACCACCCCTCCTTTATCAAGGCTGCTTTTAATGACTTCTAGGAAGTAGCAACATGCAGTTTCGGTAGAATGGTTTGCTCTAAACCCAAACTGCATAGGATGCAGTAGGTTTTCTTTATTTAAATGAGCTACCAGTTGTTCAGCAACTGTCTTTTCAATAACTTTGGAGATAGCCGGAAGTATATTGATCGGTCTGTAGTTGTTCACTTCCTGTCTGTCACCTGATTTATGGACAGGAGTCACAATGGCAGTCTTCAAAGTGCTAGGAAATATGTTTTCATTCAGTGACAAATTTATAATTTGAGTGATGGAGGTAGTTAGGACATTCTTGTGTTTTTTAAGACAAACAGTATCAATTCCCCAAATATCTTTGGCCTTTGAATTTGACAACGATGATAAAATTTTATTTACCTTTGCTTCATCTACATTTTTAAAAAACATGGCATTTGCCTCATTAGTTGGAACAATAGGGAGTTGTATTGGAGGGAGATTACCTCCCAATTCTATAACAGAGTTGAGAAAGTAATCATTAAAACCATCTGCAATAGCTAAACTGTCAGTCTGTATGCTACCATTTAATTTAAGTTCTATAGGGGCACTTTTAGGGCGAGCTCTTCCACTGAGTTGATCTATGCCTTTCCACAACAGTTTAGAGTTTCCTTTTGCTTGTTTAATTACCTCAAGAAAGAAATTGGCTTTTGCCTTTCGAAGCTGCCCTATGACCTTATTTCTAAGGCTTTTAAATATCAGGCGATCTGTTTCCAAGCCAGATTTTAAGGATTTTTTTAGTGCTGCATCTCTTGTCTTCATTAGGTGGGATAAGGTGTCATTAAACCAGGGTAAAGTTTGTTTACTTTGCTTGACAAGCACTGTTTTAGTGTATTTAGACAGAAGTGTACTAAAGTGATGGTGGTCTGGGGCCTCCTCCCTTTAACAGCACTTATTTCTGCATAGGAAAGTATCTCTGCAATATTCATCATCATCATGACATCCAAGACCTTTTATTCATGCTCCCAGCTTTTTCAAATCAGCTTTTTTTTCAGGTAGCTTCAGCCCTTTGAACTTCCTACGGAAGAAAATGTTGTCATTGTGCCCTCCATCACCGCACACATCTCCCAGCTCTTTGTGGCTTTTGTTGAAGCATATTTCCTCTCATATTTCTTTTCCGAACAGTCTGATATCTCCATCCTCTCCACAATCTTTAGCTGTTACACTCTCTCATAGATTTCATCCTGATTTTTCAGAAACTTCAAGAGCATGTGACAGTGGTTGTCTGAAGTGACATTATTTTTATGGTCAAGCATAACCATTAGCCAGTCTCTTTTAACAGGTAACTTTCAATCGATTTATTTACCAGTGGGTTCTTTATGGCGCCCGAGTTTCCCAGCTCTGTGAGATCTGCTAGGGCCTTCTCCATGGACTGTATGAGGTCAATGACTTTCCTTGGCTGGTTTCCCTTCACAAGTGGTATCTTCTCTAGCTCTTCAAGGATGTCTGTGGCAATGTTTGATCTGTTTCCATACCAGTTCTCCATGACTCTGAATATACTGTATCTTCCAAATTTCTTAAGATAATAATTGCGTGGTCACTTGGCACCCAATACATATGCTAATTTATATAATAGTAGTTTAACCACACTTTTTTTTAATTGAATGTATTTGTCTGTGAATCTAAAAAAAACTGTCTCTGTGTGTGTCTGTAGGTGCGTGTAGATGGCTTAACAGGTAACATTCAGTTTGACCAGTATGGGAAGAGAATCAACTACTCAGTGACAGTCATGGAGCTGAAGAACAGTGGGCCTGTAAAGGTAACTTAAGAATCAATTTGCCATTATGAATACAGTGATGGTATGTAGATATGTGAAAAATATATGAAGGATCAATATATGTGTGTGTGTGTGTGTGTGTGTGTGTTCGTGTGTTTGTTTCCTTAGATTGGCTACTGGAATGAGATGGATAAGATGGTGGTGACAAAGTCAGACCTATACCCTAACGACACCATGGGAATGGAAAACAAGACAGTCATTGTTACAACCATACTGGTAATGATGCAATAGTTGCAGTGGGAATGAGCAAAAGTACAAGGGCTGTGTTTTCTGAACTTTTAAACCAAAATGTCATTAATATTAGTCACAGGGCAATATGGAAAACACACTTCACTTCTTACTTAAGCAAGTCATTGTTAGAAACGACTGATAAAATAAAGTGTGTGTGTGTGTGTGTGTGTGTGTGTGTGTAGGAAGCGCCCTATGTGATGCTGAAGAAGAATGCTGAACTGTTTCAAGATAATGACCGCTATGAAGGTATGTCTTTATAGACTGTGTGTGTGAGTGTGTTTAATAATGCTGAATATACTGTATATATATATATTTTAATTGCATTTACTTGTGTTTACTTGCCCTGTATTAATTATATACTGAATCACTGGGATGTCACAGTAACAACAGTTACTTCTGGGTAGATTTGTGTTTATTTGTGTTACCATTTGGTAACACAAATAAATTCGGCCATAACTGTAACATTTAAAGATATATAGTGGTCCGACCTAGCTGAGGTTTCTGCTGTGCTTATTTTATGTACTGTGTTGCTTTGTCTTTGATATCTTCTCAACAGCACATCTCTGCTAACTGCTCATTTGGGTTAACTTAAGCTGTCCTTTTCTTTAGTCTGTGGTCGAACAGCTAAATTAGGTCTCCAACCAACCGCTAGTAAAAGTTTTGTTATTAATAAGTCATAATAGCGTGGAACATGCATTTTAGATGAAATAGATGTATACACAGCATCATTAAAAATAACCATTGCGGTTATGCGGGGGGTTTCTACCTGGAAGTCATTGTAAACAAACATTTTGATTTGGTCTATAGCTACAGAAAAGATTCTCTCTAGTCATGTTTTCATATTTCGTAGAAAACTAAGGAGTTCAGGAGAGAAATACTCTACTCTCCATCTTTTCTGTACTGCAGTTACTAGCGCGACAGGGTTTAGCTATCAGAGTGCATGAAGACTTTGATTCTAACTTCATGCGGATCATCCAATTGAGATCATTTGATAATAAGTGTCTTGCAGACTGGCTGAAAAGAGTACTTCACATACGATTCAAAATCAGATTATGTAAATGTTGCAGATCAGAGCAGAATTTGAAGTGACTCCAGGTGTTTATTCTCCAGAAGGAGCTGGCTTTAAGCGGCTCTTTTCCCCTGCTCCACCTGGCCCTTCACACAGCACTCAGTGATAGTGATATTGCTAGGTTTTCAATATAGTGAGTCACTAGCATCCACAGGTGGTCATTCAAGTGGGCCCCCAACAAAATTTGTGATGTCTGACAAATTGTGTTAAACTTGTGTTTGATGTTAAATGGTTATAATCATGGTTAAATGTTTGGTCAAAATGTACTCGAAGATTAAACAAATAAAAACAAATAAAATCTCAAATCTGAAAACAAAACACTGGCACATAACACATAAGTTAAACCAGCTTCATTTGTGTTTTTTGTTTGTTTGTTTGTTTGTTTGTTTGTTTTGACTGATGCTAGGTTACTGTGTTGACCTGGCTGCTGAGATTGCAAAGCACTGTGGTATACGCTACCAGCTAAGGATTGTGGGAGATGGCAAATATGGAGCAAGAGATGCAGAAACCAAGATCTGGAACGGTATGGTCGGAGAGCTGGTGTATGGGGTAAGATTTAAAACATACTCACAATAATTCAACAGTATTACACTAGTTAGAAATGTAGGTTTGGGTGAGCCTTAGGTGTTCTGAATTCCTGCATTGACTCATCATCCTATTTTCCTTGGAGATGGCATCCCATGTTATCTTTTGAATGCAGGGCTTACCATAATACATGAAGGGATCACTGAACATTTTGAATCTATGTTTCTGTACATTTTGATTTTAACATGATTCCCATGACATAGTGGTTCATCATTTTATTTGATGTCACAACATAAAAAGGTCATCCATGTAATGAATGTGACAAGGGAATTCACATAAGATTTTCTTTAATATCTATTATATTGTATTTTTTAGTTGACATGTCTAGAAACAACTAGGCCTTTGTTATATGTTTTGTTTAGTTATGTACTTCAAGTATCCTAAAATGTTTTCAATAATATTTAAACCCACAGAAATCTGTAATAATATCCTAATATAAGTTTAAATTGGTCACGTTGGTATAATTTCTTGGAGAGAGTCAGAGAGTGAGGAAGTCAGCCAGTAATGAGACTAAAACTTTTGAGCGTTATCCTGTTCTGTTCTGCCCAAGTCACTTTAAACAAATGTAATTTATTACAACTAACATTAACACTCACTGAACAAACAGGGTTGTGTCAGTCATTGACATCAGCAATAAAAGTAGGGTATGAATGAGTTGCATGTGCTATGAAAGTGTTGGATGTACAAAAATAAGAAGAGGATGCGGGATCGATGCCAGCTGTAGGGATGGAAAGACAAGTGTGACCTTTTATATCTTTTATGGATGACCCTCCACTATTTGCTAATTATCTGTTAAGCTGAAAAGGGACAGCCTCCTAGACAGGGATTGACATCAAACCAGATAAAAAAAAAGTGTCTTGTACGTTTCTTTCTCCTCTTTTCAACAGCTTGCTCAAGTCCATGAATGGATCACGCTGTCAAACACTCTCGCTCTATCTTTGTCTCTTTATCAGAAAGCAGATATAGCAGTTGCTCCCCTGACGATCACTCTTGTTCGTGAAGAGGTGATAGATTTCTCCAAACCCTTCATGTCTTTGGGAATCTCCATCATGATCAAAAAGCCACAGAAATCCAAACCAGGAGTCTTCTCCTTTCTGGACCCACTGGCCTATGAAATCTGGATGTGCATTGTCTTTGCCTATATAGGAGTTAGTGTTGTACTCTTTCTGGTAAGTCAGTCTGTTTATGTGTATCGATGTGTTTTGTTTCCACAAGAATTCTCAGATACTTTCCTGTCAGCATGGCTGTTAGATGTTCCTCATGTGAGTGTGTTGGTGGCATGCATAAATAGTCTGCCTGAAATGTGCTGAATGGTTGTAGCTAAAGCCTTAAAATAAGATTCAGATCTGTGCACATGCACAACGTGTGTAAATATAGGTTTATTAATTACAACTCAAGTGTATGTGTTCTATCACATGGATAGGTAATCGACAAAATCATGTAAAAATGTTGCTGAACTGCTTTGACAGCCTATGACCCCCAGATTCCACCGGGCCCACTTCACAATACTACAGCCAACATTACTTCCGTGATACGGCAGCGATACAGCTGCTGGAGCTAATTGCAGGCATTCTAAGCAATGGTCATGTTTTCACCAGATGCGCTATGGCACATTTCGGCAGCGTCCCAGCAGTGGTTAGCTTTGCTCCACGGAGAATACGTGTCGAGTCTGTTTTTGATAGATATGGACTGCGTTAAGCTGCACAGAGCAGATCGAGCCAGACAGGAAGCGGAACAGCATAGTAAAGCTTTTCAGTTTTCAAAATAAAACACCATGACTCAGAACTACAGCACAATCAAAGTCGGACATATTAACAATAGACACACTTAATGACATGCACTAATGTATGTTTGACAAATAACGAAACGATGATAATATATAATAATATAATATATAAATAATGATAACAATGATAATAATAATAACGATGATAATAATAACGATGATAATGGTGATGATAGGAGCCTAGCAGCACCACAGCAGCAGGGCAACCACAATCCATGGGAGCCTGCAAGATGAGAAAGCACAGAAACTCTAGTCAGTAAGTCAGTAACAGGCATTAATAAGATGACATTTGACTAATACCGCCCCCACCCATGGTTTGAGACTAAAGGTTTGCCATTGGCTCTCGTAAGCGTTGGACCACTAATGCAGGCATTAAGTTGAACGAAAGAGTTAAAGTTATAATATGCAGGAATTCTGTATTAAGTTGAATGAGTCCTTATATTATCCCAAATGTTTCCAAAAATGTTCAAACCACAGAAATCCAGAAGTTTACTCAAGGAAATGGTGCGTTTCATTAGGTTGCCACTGCTACTTTCAGGAAAGGGAAGTTGGCGAACTAGTCCAAACTTTAGGTGAATATAACTTTAAAACATTACGTTATCTGTGAACATTTGTGCCTGAGCCATGTCAGATAGATTTTCATCAGCAATAGTGGTTGCTTAATGGTGTATTAACCACCAGCAAAGTGAGTTTGACCACAGGATCATTTGTGTTTATTTTCCTTACTCACGCAGTATTTATCTGCTGCAAACAGCCACATTACTTTACTACATTAGCCATGAGCTAACGTTTGTTAGCAACAGCACACAAAGAGAGTGTTGTGTGTGAGAAACGTTGAAAAGTGATCTCTGAGCTCTTCTCCCGTCAGTAAACTGCTCCAGATGAGAGCAGATTCCAATGTGACTGTTTCTTCCTGAGGTCTAGCTAAGCCCCCTACACATTACATATTGTACTTTGAAGCACAGCTGCTCTGTTGTTGTCTGCAACAAAACCCACAAAAGTCTTCATCCACTGTGGCTGTAGTTCAGGAGGTAGAGCGGGTCGTCCAGTAATAAAAGGTTGCTGGTTCAATCCCGAGGTCCCCGACTAAACGTCAAAAGTAACCTTGAGCAAGATACTGAACCCCAAATTGCTCCTGATGAGCAGGTCGGCACCTTGTGTGGCAGCCCCTGTTTTGAATGTCTGTGTGAATGGGTGAATGTGACAAGTGTTGTAAAGCACTTTGAGTGGTCAGCAGACTGAAAAAGCGCTATAGAAATGAAAGCCCATCTACTCCAGTGGATTCATTTTAGAGAGAGCGAGGCGGGGAGGGGTTGGTGGGGCATGGAGATGTACAGCAACCACAACAATAATAACAGCTATAGTAACCAAAATATAACTAATATTAATAATGACAGCTATAAAAATACAAAATATGATATATGAATAATAGTATCAGTGGGAGTGAAGCACGACCACTGCAGCAGGGCCAACTACAATCCATGGGAACCTGCGAGATGAGAAAGCACAGAGACAAGAGGAAGAAGATAAGTTAGCATCATGTGAGAGAGGAGCTCAGTGCATCATGGGAAGCCGGCGTCTATGGCAGCATAACTAAGGGCTAGCTTGTGCTAGCTCTAACTATAAGCTTTATCAAAAATGAAAAGAGGAGAGGAGCTTGATAGCTAAAGGCTCTGCACCCCATTCTACTTTTGGAGACTCTAGGAAACAAGTAACTGTGCATCCTGGGAGCGTGTTGCTCTAGTCAAGTGATAGACTATGAGCTCTTTAAGATATGATGGATCAAGGGTTTTGTATGTGAGGAACAGGGGTGGACTGGCCATCTGGCATACCGGGCATGTCCCGGTGGGCCGTTGACCCAATGTGGGCCGGTCCGGTCGGTCCGCTATGTTTTTTTTTTTTTTTTAGTTTTTTCTTCTTCTCTAAATTCCCTCCCATTGGCTACAGAGGGCTATCAGCATGTTCCCAGCATCGACACATATAATTGGTCTATTGTTTGTCATTGTCAATCAATCATGGGCTGACAGGCTCAGAGAGCCCTGACAGTGCTGTCAATCACGACACGAACCAGGGTGGCGCGGACCTCGATGGGCGGGACGGGCTGCTGCTGAGCCAGTAGTAACGTTAGTGAGTGGTAGTAGTGAGCATCTTCCAAACTGTGTCCGCTACTTGAAATGGATAAGAGGAAGAAACAGCTGAGAAACAGCG
Organism: Pagrus major; assembly: GCF_040436345.1. Lineage (NCBI taxonomy): Eukaryota > Metazoa > Chordata > Actinopteri > Spariformes > Sparidae > Pagrus > Pagrus major. Next base: position 34,676,880 of record NC_133215.1, on the reverse strand, counting down.
ATTAAAAAGTTGACGTCTCTGGAGGTGGAGGCTGCTAAATGTGCGAAGTTGACGGAGCTTTTTGGTGCCGGGACCAGTGACACCGACCCGCCAGCAGCCACAGGTGCTGCTGCGCCGGGAGACGAGGGAGGAGGACCTGATGATGATGAGCGAGTGGAGGCAGACAGGGTCAGTAACGTTAGCCTGGGGCTGGCTCGGCTAAATGTTTGAGACACGTCCAAAACAAAGTAAAAAAACGTTTTTACATTGAATGTGATGCGACCTCACTAACTGCATACTGATGAACGCAGCTGCCGCTAATGCTAACGCAGCTGCCGCTAATGCTAACGTAGCTGCCGCTAATGCTAACGTAGCTCCTCAGGGACTGAAGCCGTTATTTTCTAACTTTGACAATCTAACATGTGGCAGCACATCAGCCCAGAGTTAAAGGGCTGTGACTGCTGGTAGTTGTGGTTGATTTTGTTCAAATACGCCGAATTGTGATATTATGGGTTATTATTGTTCAGATGATTTAGCTAAGCTAGCTAACAGATGCTAACGTCAGCGGTCTCTTGTTGCCATAGCAACAGTAAACATTCACGTGGCCTGATGAGCTGTAAACAGAGATACAAAACACAAGTAAACCTATAGCAAATAATAAGTTTAATTTGCAATATTTACCATTGAATTTATTGTAATCTTTCAATTCATTTATTGTTTACTGAGGTGATAACTATCTAATAGGTATAATTTGTGTGTAAATGTGTTACTTTTACTGTAGTTTTCAAATGGCTGTGTATAGTGTTAGTGTATAGTCTTGAGCATTTTCAGGTCACAAAGATCTGGCTTTTTTGCATTGGGAAACACTAGTAAAGTGTCCTAATGAAAACACGACAAAGCCATTTGACTACCTTGTTCATAAATGATGGTGTCAGGACTTTTTTTTATGACACACACACTTTCATTGATAGAAATACTTGGTTTTGAGGAATGACCTCTATTTTGAGCATGTGACATGCTTTTGCAGGTTATCAACAAGGTTTTGCAGTTTGTACTAATTGTTTTGAGAAATGCACCAACTGTTGTGCAAATGTAAGTAATGATGTGAGAAAAACTCCACCCCGTCTCTGGTTTTGGGTTCTTCCCGTTAGTCTCGTTCCACCCCTGGTCATAACATAACTTCTGTTGTGATTTGATACTTTAATGAACAAAGATTGATTGGTTGATTGCTATAGCTGACAGTTTTAGTCCTTGAGTTCATAGCTACGTGCTTTATTTGTTAACTGCTATCAAGGAATATGACTGTCCTTTGTAGTATGTGTGAGAAAGGACGCCACGAGATTTGTGGACTTCTACTTGGTGTCCGCTGATAATGTAGTGGGCTGGTCTGGACAGAAAATGCCAGAGCTGAATTTTTGTCCCAGTCCACCCCTGGTGAGGAATATAATTTTGTTTGGATTTTACAGGAAGCCAATGTAGAGAGGCTAATATTGGAGAAATATGATTTCTAATTTTAGTGTAAACACTACGGTACATTCAAGCATCAAACAAGCATGTGGTGTGTGTGAGTGTGTGTGTTTGTGTGCGAGTGAGTGAGCATGAGAGAGAAAGAGAGAGCGAGAGCAAGGGAGAGGAAGGGGCAAGATAGCGGAAGTGATCATGTGGTGGTCAAGTCATGCGAGAGTTCAAGAGGCAGAGCTGACTTTACAGCTGAATCTTATCCAGCAATGGGAGCTCACACATGACAGGGCGCTACTGCTTTTGTAGCCTGTGACATTTTCAATCGCCTGACACACGTCTTTAGTGCTGTTGTTGTTGAGGTCCCTCTCATGTCTCTGCTGATGTTTCCTCATGTTTCAGTCTTACTCTAGCGGTGTTGTATGATTCCTTTTCACCTGACCGAAAAAGGCCCTCAACTCAACATTCTCATAAGTCATCACTCTGACGAGCAGTTAAATCAGCCACAGGGTGTCAAAATCCTTCTAGCACCAAAGGATCAACTTAGTTTCATTACAGACCATATTTCTACATTTTCAAATGTTAATTATGTAGTGTTACTTTGTATCTGGCCTGCTGCACTTAGTGGTAATATAAATCCTGCACCCTGAACATATATTGTATACATGCATACAATGCACTTCATCCACCCACCTCATATAAGCATTTTATTTAACCAGTTTTTTACCAGTTCTTTATTTGACAGGAGAGACAGAGATTGAAAGGAAACATGGAATAAGGAGGGATGACATGCAGCAAAGGGCCACAGGTTGGAATCTCTGCGGCAGTGATACAGCCTCAGTACATGGAGCGCATACAAATTGAGCTACTGGTGCTGCCGTTGTAATTACTTGTACTGTCACAGAACACAAAACAGTCGCCTTGTATACAGTGTACTTGTATACAGACTCTTTGGTTTATACCTTTATGGTGTTGGCCATGAGCGATTTTAATATACTCTATATACACCTATTTTCTTTGCACCTGTTGCCGCACAGTACTGTATTTTACCATTCACCATTCTTTAATCTTTCTGTTAATTTTTTGTTCAGTTGTTGTTGTCCTTGTCCCTAGCTGTATGTCTATTCATGTGTAAGTTCACTGAGAGCAATGTAAAACCAGAGTCAATCCCTTGTATGTGTATACATACTTGGCCAGTAAAGCTGATTCTGGTCCTGATAAATCAACCGCAATAGGTTGGGGGAGATGGGTGACCCCATGTCTGTTCTTTTAGTTTGCTTGTACACATTCTAGCAGTTAAATTATCTGGTCCAAATTGAAGTTGGTTCTGTCTTGCCAGCTGAGGCTCAGGGTTAGCTGTTGTCTATTGACCTTCAGTGGGGATGCTGGTTCTCTGTGAGGTGAGCCCTTTTAAGTCCTTGATCGTCTATACAAATCCCCACTGTTGTTCACATGACACAGCCACACTAACAGTTACCCAGCCTATTTAGACAGATGTAATGATTCAATTAGAAATATAATCTGTTGTGCATGAGACAGACAGCTAAAAACCTGTGCAGATAACCTTTTGTCTCAGCAGCGGTTGAATGGTAAATAGACTGTATTTAAAGAGGGCATTCACCCATTTGCGCACACATTCATACTCACCAACACACCGATGGAAGAGACCCTGTGGGCAAATGGGAGTGTAGTGTCTTGCCCAAGGACTCCTTGACATGTAGACTGCAGGGACCGGGAATCAAACCACGCCGAGCTCTACCTCCGGAACCACAGGCGCTGTTGTTAAGATTTTGTACTTTTTTTGGTGAACCAGCAAAGTCACACCAAACATGTAACACTTTGTTCTCTGCCTCAGTTACCAGAACTGAGCAAACTCAGAGATAGTGAGATGTAGTTGAAAGTTCCAGAAGAAGCTACTAAGTGGACCTTACTGTAAACTTTTTAATAAACTATCGTTTCCAAGGTCAAGAATTAACTTCTACTCGCAACTTACAATTATTTTGATACAAATAGAATAAGGAGGAAAAAGGAGTATATGATGCAAAAACAATGTACAGGTTTTATGGTTGCAATTTTCAGATGTGTGCCAAAATGGCCTTTAAGTAAAGATCCAATTTTCCAAAATAGGGTTCAAAATAATGTGTTATCCACCACATCAGAAAAACCCAGGTACTTTTTCACAACAGTTGGGCCTCAAGCTGGCGCTCCACATGCAGCAATCTCACACACCTGCCTAATTGCTCCAGAAATAATGCATGACTGTCAGACTGCCTGTAGTGATCGAGCAACTTGTGACTCAACCTTTTATGTTGCATGTATGTTTAACTTTGTCTTTTGTCAATACAAAATCTTGCTTGTGTTCATCCTCTTGAATGAAAATCAACACATTTCTGCTAAAGTAAGGAAGGGTATCCTCATGTAGGTACCATGCAACAAGGAAATAGAAAGCAATACATTTTACATTATCTTGTAGGTATCAAGATTCAGTCCCTATGAATGGACGCTAGAAGAGCCAGAGGATGGAGCTCTCCCGCTGACAACTGAATCCACCAACGAGTTTGGCATCTTTAACTCCCTGTGGTTCTCTTTGGGTGCTTTCATGCGACAGGGTTGTGATATCTCACCAAGGTTGGTATAGCCATGAATCTACTGCTGATTTATTTACTTCAAATGAATTAATCTATGACAGTGAGTTGTATGAGACTGCATTCTATTGACTTTAAAAAAAATAGTTTTTCAACTCTAATGAATTTGCATGAGGATGACAGAAACGTAAGCATGTGCAGGTCGGATCTGTCAATGTCAACATCAACTTTATTGTCGCCAGAGGGGAATTTGTCTTGCAACCAGATAAAATGTAGAACACAAGAAGACGCAGGCACACAGACTAAGGTTAATAAAAAAACAAACATAAAACAATTCATAAATCATAATACCTCAAGTGACAACAGGAAAGAGTATGTTTACGCATCATTATCAGTGGCCTGGGAGATAAAAGAGTTATTCAACCTCTTAGATCTGGCCTTTGTTAGTTTAAATGTCTGCCTGGAGATAGAAGCTCAAATTTTCCATACAGAGGTTGAAGAGGACACCATAAACTATCTGAGACAGATCAGGGAGTTTAGCACCAATGATCTAACTGGCCACTGGCCAACTCAGGTATATATTGCATCCTGTTCTTGGCATCTATTGTGAGATTACCAAACCAAGTAATAATAGATCAGGTGATGACTGACTCTACCAGGACTTGTAGAAGAGTGTCGTAAGCTTTCTATACACCCAAACCAGCTGATCTTCCAGAGGTGGAGGCGCTGCTGGGCTCAACTTCCATCTCTCCTCTGACAAACATCATCCTGAGCCCAATGCTCAGCATGTAAGCACATACTCATCTGCCAGTGCAGCTGGCTATGCAGCAGTCTTCACTTGATGCACATTGATAGACAGCATTGTGGCTGGGATCAGAGTGTATAGATTGCTCTAGAACAAATAAATCACACAAAGCAGTGAAATTGTCGACCGTTAATGCAGTTCACCACAGACTGAAAAACGTAACCAACCTTCTGGCAAACTCAACATGTGACTGCTTACCAGTTTGCTCCTGTGACCCTGAATTGTGGTGATATGCCTAAGGCACCAACTCATATGCTTTTTACACAGCAGCCTTGACCTCTGCATAAATGTTACTGTCAGCCCCAGTGAGTACTCTTCCTGTGCTTTACCTGCCAGGACGCAATATAAAAGTGTGGTCAGAGTATAACAGCTCTCTACTCCGGGCTACCCACTCAAAAAGTGGGAATAAAGTGTCTCACTCAGAGAACTGAACAACTGACTGCAAATTAGTGGTAAGATTATAAAAGTAGACCTTCCAGAACAATTGAGAGAGTTGTTCCCACGAGCAGCATTTCAGTAAATCCTCAGATGAAGCTCTCAAAAGCACCAGCCGTAACTCAAAACACAACTCAATTTACCTACCCAAATGTTCAAAATTCTGCACCTGTTGCAACAAAGTCATACAACTCAGCATGCTGAGCTGAAACAGCCTCCCCACACAGCCAAAAAGCAACCCCAGCCCCATCCTTCTTTTTTCATGGTTAGGGATACAGAGCACATGCCTTTGACACCAGGACTGGGATTCACATCCCATGTCATGTCAAAGTCAGTGTGACTGACTTTCCCTAACAAGACCACAAACTTTCCCTAATGTCAACCAATTGTTTTAGATCCCAAAACAAAAGTGCTCTGGTTGTACCATGACTAGGATGATTCATTAACCTAACCCTAGTTGCCTTTTGTAGAAACAAGTCGATAATAAAAAAGAAAACATTCACATTGAGTGTGTAGCAAATATGTGAAAATGAGTTCACAAAAGGTTTTGCCATGTTAAATCCCAGACTGGAAAATGTTCTCTAATGTAACTAACAAACTGCAATACTCATAATGTTGACACTGGTGACCTGTCTCGAATAACTGTCTCTGGCTTGGCAGCCATCTTTTAGCAAAAACATTAATTACTAAAAATCCATTCCTATAACTTAGCTGAACAGTGGTTTACTCCGTTTGTAATGTTTAAAAAGTAATGTAATGTTGATTTCATCAGACGGCTGAAAGAAATGAGATATATATGAACTGACACAAGCTAGTGAGGACTTTGGCTCTCTATGTTTGCAACATAGTAACTGCTCCAGAGTTTGAACTGGTCAAAAACCATCAATCATTCTAGTTTAATGGATTTTGTATTCAACATGTTCCCATCTAACCCATGAACTTCTCATCTGAGTGCTCAAGTTATTACAGCAGACCTTGGTCTCTGTCTCTCTCTGTCTCTCTCTGTGTGCAGGTCTTTGTCAGGTCGTATAGTGGGGGGCGTGTGGTGGTTTTTCACTCTGATCATCATCTCATCCTACACTGCCAACCTGGCTGCCTTCCTGACAGTGGAGAGGATGGTTTCTCCCATCGAAAGTGCTGAAGACCTGGCTAAACAGACCGAGATAGCATATGGAACTCTGGACTCTGGATCCACCAAAGAGTTCTTCAGAGTAAGGACTTAACACATGTTAGAAAATGATTGAAGGTCACCACTAATTTGCAATGTGCTATTGCATGCTATTTCTTTATATGCAGGCAAAGTTTATATACCACACATACTGGTGTTATATGATTTCCTAGGCCACAATTAGTACTTACATTACCGAAGATTGTAAATCCACTCAATGGCTTCCACCATCAGGTGGTTGCTTTGAGTAGATCTACAAGTTTTGAACAAGTTGCAGACAAGGAACAATTGTGAACAATGACATGAAATTAAACTACATTACTACTACTTTAGTACATATTTGTTACAATTTCCAAAAATGTAGCTACAATGTATGCATTTGTTAGCAATTGTTACTGTACATTCAACATCAAGCTCAGAAGGACGAAAAAACAGGAGGGAAACGGAGGCCTGGTGCCCAATGTTGTCAGAATCAGTGGCGGAGATCGACTCTGTCCAATGATATTTGATGTTCAAACATAGTCAAAGTGGAGTGACAGTGTTTTCCAGATGTTAAATTTTTGATGTGAAGATGTCGACAACATCATGTCCCCTTTATTTTTGTTTGTACAGGAACTGTTTTGGTCAGGTGCATAGCATACAGCACGGCCAGACCAAGACTGAAATCTATGCCAGTTCTCAAGGAGGCAAAGTGGAGGCATTAGGAGAGACTGTATTGACCTTTTGTGCTCACTTTGATCTCCTGAAAAGAGCCATATTATGCTCAAATTCAGGTTTATGCTTCTATTTGGGGTTTCTACTTGAACAGGTTTCCATGTTCTAATGCTCAAAAAACATATTATCTTTCTCATACTCTCCATTGCTGCAGGACTGTATTTACCCTCTGTTTGAGACACTCTGATACGCCTCCCGGAATGCCAAGTGTGCTCTGACTGGTCAGCTCACACACACCTGAACCAGCAACGCTGACTGTGTGTCCTGTCAGCTCTGTTAATGTATTTAGCTTCCAGTTAGTTTCACTTGTACCATGAATATCAACCAAAAAATTCACCACCACACATGTGAGCCTCAGCCTCACTGCTCAACAGGGCACTAAAGTTACAGCTTTGTAACAGTCTGTGCACGGTGTCAGCTTGTGATTTAGTTGGTTTCAAATGATCAATGATTTGATCAATATGTACACAGTTTATATTGACTGTCTCTCAATATTATGTGTATATTATGTATTGTCTCAATATTATGTGTATTATGACATTAGTCCAACATCGCCCAAGATTTGGAGTATCATGCCTTCGCCTGATTCAACAGGCTGACCTACATAAAATATGGCAAAACTTACAGCTTCCAAGTTGATAAGTTTGTAGTAATATCCACACATCGTTGAGCTTGAAAAGTGACCGTAGCAGTCCAGAGTAAAACACACACACACACACACAATTAAATAGCTTTCCAGTTTTTGTGGGGACGTAGCCGTCATATATCCATGAAAAATGAAGTTCATCATCTTTTTAAAAATATCTCATGGTTTGACTCCTACAAATGTTGGAACGCAGTGGTCCCTTGCTAAAAAAATGTGCTGGTCTGTGCAGCCAACAACAGATCAGCAGTGCATTACTGTTGCCTTCAGCATAATGCTAGCACTAGCAGTCCGCCGCTTACCAGCTCCCGGCTAGCAGGGAGCCAAGCTCTCAAGCCGTTCCTTGGGATTCTCAGATTGGGGTCGGTATTATTCAAATGAGCCTCCTTTCAAAAGGAGGAGGCCAAAATCTGAATGGGTCGCTGAATCCCACGATTTCTGACCACAAAAAACAGACTTTCATCCACATTGGATGTGAGAAGAACCCAAATGTTTACATCTGGCATGGGTTTCAGTCACAAGTGGAGGGCTCTAGGCACAGGCATGAATTCAACCATGTGGCACTGAAAACACATTGAGATCTGATCGCTCTAACAACTCCACATGACAGTTATACTCCACGTACCATGAAGCATCCTGTGATTAAGGGTATTACAGTATTAAAGGTATCCAAGTTGCAAAAAAAAAGGTTGTGTGTCTTATCAGTGTCTGTCTCTCTTTTTTAGCGCTCTAAAATCGCCTTGTTTGACAAGATGTGGCAGTACATGAAATCAGCAGAACCTTCTGTCTTCGTCAAAAAAACATCAGAGGGTGTCCTGCGTGTCCGGAAGTCCAAAGGGAAGTACGCCTACCTGCTTGAGTCCACCATGAACGAGTATATTGAGCAGAGGAAACCCTGTGACACCATGAAAGTGGGAGGAAACCTGGACTCCAAAGGCTACGGCATTGCTACACCCAAAGGATCCCCATTAAGGTGGGTGGATCAGTATAACAATGCTAGCCAACCTGCACTGCCATGTACCATTCAGACTACTAACCTGCTGCCTAGCAAACTGTCTCTCTCCCCATTAACACAGTTTATTTGTCCATACGAAAACCTCTGTAACTCAAAACTTTGACATTAATAATAGTTCACTTACAGCAGTGAGTTGATTTAGAATTCCCCTCACTCAGTGCTCTGAAGCCATAAAAGTCATGATCAGAATACACTGGCTGACCACCTCCTATAGTGGTTAGATGGTTTTTGGCCAGTGTGTGAGCTGTGGCTGTGCTTCTGTGCAGCCCTGCTCAGGAAAATAAACCACCATGGGGAGCAATGTAGTATGGTCCCAAGTGGTACCAATTGGGTATCGCAGTATGCGAGTATGATGAATGAGGCATGGCGGCTTACTCGTTGTTATAATAATCCACCTACCCTGATGACATCATCTCAGTGGTTTGTATGTTTACCATGGTGACCACCTCTGACCAATGGCTAGTGGTGGTTGCTGTGATGACTGGGGGAGGGTTGTAAAAAGTTTGAGATTTCAGGTCTTAAAGAAATCTTCACAAACAATCTCATTATGTGCTGTATGGCTGTATAGTGAGTATTCTGTTGTCCCTAATTGTCTTAGTGTAATTATTACAAGATGGGATATCATGATACAATAATATCATACATTGTGAAATAGTCTTTCTAGTGAGGAGAAATTTGTTGCAGATTTTTCAACAATTATGATGAGCAAGCTCTTTAAGACCTGGATCAAGTAACTGTTGTTTTCTATGACCTGAACATGTTTGTGTGTGTGTGTGTGTGTGTGTGTGTGTGTGTGTGTGTGTGTGTGTGTGTGTGTGTGTGTGTGTGTGTGTGTGTGTGTGTGTGTGTCTGTGTGTCGGTGTGTCTGTGTGAATGTTTGCCAAGGAATGTGTCTACATTAATTTTCCATGAGAATTGCACTGAGTCTCCATCCAAAAGGACGAGTTGGAAATGTTATTTCCAATTATAGGTACATGATTTTTGTCAATTCCAAATCCATCAGAACTTTCTGACGTTTATTCTAGTGTGAAACCCAGTCTATCTGTGGTTAGTTACATCTCTCAGCATCCAAGGTAGCAAACTTTGCTGGAAGGAAAAAAGGTATTATATAAAATTCTTAGAATGGTATTGTTCAGTAATTTATTTTACAGGAAAATGGAGACTGTGTTTAATTGATACATTTTCTACAATTCTATTTGAAGGAACAGTTCACCCCAATATCAAAAATACAAATTTCTTCTCTTACTAATAGTGCTATTATCTATCTAGATTGATTTGGAGTAAACTGCAGAGGTTGGGAGATATCAGCCATGGATAAGTCTTCCCCCCTCTTGAATATAATGGAACTTGATGGCACTGGGTATTTGTGGGTCTCTCCAGTGTCATTTATACTCATTTTACTGATTTTTGTGAATGAAACCTGCCAACAAATGGAGCAAAAATTTCTCTGCCAATTTTAGGGTTATCTATCACGATACTGATGTAATGTCACATATGTGCCTCTACTTGTGAACAGGTGACCTAAATCAGAATGAAAAAAGCAATTTACAGCCTCTGTAGGGTGAGGAGGAGATAGTAATGCATTGGAGAAGTATTCACTGCTAAGCAGCCAGGGACAGGCCATCCCTTTGTAATACCACGTCTGTTGCCAGAGGTGAGAGTGAGTCACTGTAGTCTCTAGTCTGCCGCAGGAGAGGACAACGAAGTCGAGCTGGGAGAGGGAATGGCTCCTGCATAAAAGTTTACAGCCTTTGCCAGATGCAGAAGCTCCAGAAAAACAACTTTTATCATCATCTCAACCAACAGCAACAACAGACACCACATCTGCGGCAAAGAAAAGAAGCCACGTAATAATAAGCAAAACAAGATTACATTTTGCATTTTCCAATGCTGGAGACAGCACTGGGCGAGTAAAAAGACAAACTTGCAACGTTTCTTTAGACTGGTAAGTAACATCTAACATTGGCTGTTTACCGAAACATATCTTCAGTGTAACTAATGACAACAAAAACTGTAACAGTTAGCATGATTTGACTGTTTTCTTGATACTGTGACGTTGCTAAAACTGACCCAAGTAAGCTATAATGTAAACTTATACACAAGACATACATGAAGAAGAACATAAGATAGCAGTCTTATTTTGACCAGCTGTCGGAGGTTCAGCAGTTTGGTTGGCTTTTCCAAATTCTTGCTCTACTGTCAGTTTATTTGTTGCCTTTATTTATAACAGATGACCGTAAATTGCAATTGTGTGGACCTAGTGGAAGACAGACTGAAAAAATGTAGTTCAGTTCAACATATTGTTACCAGTTGGTATTACTGCTATGAGATGAGGCAAGATTTGATTAGGAAACTTTTTGAGGACATTATGAGATTTATTACGCATGTCTAAATGTAGCACTGACACTGTTAGATATTGTGTGCGGTAATACTAAGTGCTATAACGTAGCCAGCTGGACTTGTTTCAGTTTCTTGAAGACCTTTCACCTCTCAAACAAGAGGCTCAGAACTCAGTTCAGAACTGAAGAAGCCTCTTGAAACATCTTCAAGAAACTGAAACAAGTCTAGTTGCCTACGCACTTAGTATTACCATGACCTGGATGACTGATCTCACTTATTTGTACTTTGTAAACAGTGAAAACCATGTGACTGATGAACATGTTTTTCTCTGCAGTAATATAAAATCGTTAGTCTTGTACACAACTGTTCCTTTCTTCCTAAAAGAGGGCAGATGGCACTGTGATGTATGTATTATGAGTACTGACATCACCTTAGTGAAATAATGAATAAATCCTGTCTGTAAAATTTTAAATTAAAGATCTGACTAATCATATCCTACATGTACAGAGGGCTTAACAAAAAATACTCAAAACACTACAGAATTCACACTATATATCTTAGCCTGATCAAATCACTGTTCACACTGTATAATAAACACAGTCATAACATACTGTAATAAAAACAATGTGTCTGAACTAAACTAACTGTCCTGGCATATCTTTGTCTTTTTAGGAGCAGAACTCCAGTCCAGCCACCCCCAGTGATGAATTACCAACCTGTCCTTTAATATCATCTGTAGATGGTCTCATCAACAAGCCCCCCCCCCCCCCAGTCTGTCTCTATACATTACATTAGCTGACATCTTTGACCATCATCCCATGAAACATATTCTCTTTACTGTGAACTTTTGTACATCCCATAATGAAGAACTTGGCACAAAACTGTACAGCTTTGTGAGTCTAAAATATACATACTTACTATAGTATTTGTTATAGTATTTCCTTATTTTTTATTGTAATTTTTGTATTCTATATTTATAGTATTGGCTGTTGCAGTAATAAGCCTTAGTTTAACACCAAGGCAAAAAGGAGTGACACAGTGTCCACTACTGCATTGATATTTTTGTACATTTTGTAAACTTTCTAATAAATGGCAAAACATGAAAGGATGTTTGTGTTGACAATAACTGAAATGAAATATTCCAACCTGCTGGAAAGGCTTTTGTGCCAGCTTTACTCAAATGTGGGTTACAAGGGTTGTTTAGTATGCCTGCTTACACAGACTTATTGTAGTATCATTATAAACCTCCAAAAGATTTATTTAGCACTTATTGTGTAACAATGCAACTTAGGAATTGTTAATATATGGGTAAATAAATATATAAATAGTAGTAATTATTTTGGTCTTTACAATTTTAACAACTTGCAACAATGAGTTTGCATAGAAATAAATGAAATATATAAGATAACTAACTAAATGGGTGAACTAAACATTGAGAAAGGGTGAAATACTGCCCCCTATTTGTTTGAAGCAGCTGGCTGGGTATTGCAAATAGCTCCATTAAGGCCAGTAATATGAGAGTGATTGTCTCAGGCTTTGGAAGGAGGATTACCCTGAGCACATAAAAACCATTGTTAAATCTTACTGTTGGTGCTGGTCGCTGTCTTCTGACTTATTTTAAGAGGTGCTTAACTAGCTGATTCTAAGTGCTGTATTGTAGTGGACTGGACTTATTTCAGGTTCTTGAAGACGTTTCACCTCTCATCCGAGAGGCTTCATCAGTTCTAACTAACTGGAGGGGAGTTGCAGGCTTTTAACCCCTGTATGGGAGTGATCTTTCAGAGTCATTAACGACACATGTGAGCTCTGAGTTTCAGAGTCGTTAGGGCCACTTGTGGGTCGTTGACCCAACCGGCCTTCATGTGGATGGTTGTTAAGCTGTCTGGAGAGAGAACTCACCTACAATGCAGTACCCTCCTCCGGACAGCTTAACAACCATTCACACCTGGGAAACACGTCCAGTTGCCTATGATACAGCACTTAGAATTACCATGACCTGGATGACTGAGAACCTTCATCAACATGTTAACTAGCTGATGCGCAATCATAAACAGAGCCAAATCTCTATCCCCTAACAGATGGATGAAAAATAACGAGAAATAGGTCAACATGTGCAATCTGTGCCCCTCTCCACACACATTAGCACTGAAAAGGAGACCATTTTGCTGAGAAAGTGGCAGGTCTCACACTCTTAATAGTGCATACTACTTAAGAAGGCAAGACTCACCTTACCAGCCACTCTTGTTCAGGTGCCAAACTCACAAATACTAGCCAATCACAAAAAAATTCAGGATAGCGCATCTCTACGCCACAGACGTTAACATAGTTTGTCCAACAGCAGCTGTACTGGAGCCACCAGAATAACTGCTAAACCCTCCATCTAATACATACTGATAGATGAGTAGGAACCCCGTCCCACATCAGATCCATTGCTTGGTTCTGTTTTCCCGGGATATATACATTTCTGTTTGGGGATGGCTCGATGCCACTTTTTCATGTCCGATACTGATAAAACAACATTGAGTATCTGCAGATACCGATATCAATCCGATACAGCCTTTCCCCCTCTCTTAACCAACAAAGCTATAGATAACACACATCTGTATTGGAGCACTTTGCTTAACCTAGCCATTTAAAAAACATGCTTAAACTGTAGAACCAATAGTCTACTTCTCTAAAGGAAGAAATACATAGAAAACATCATGAATCAGTAGTACTGCTTCTTTTTATTTTTACTTCTTTACACACAGAACTTTCAGCATTTCCCTCCGCTGTGCTATCAAAGAATCACACTAACAAAGTGGCTCCGCTAATTCAGTTACAAACACGTTTCATTTACCATAACTTCTTCACAATAAAAGCCCCCCATTATTTAGTCATTTAAAAGCTTTTATTATAAGGCAGCATCACAGGAAACGTTGTTTTCAGCAGCAGTAACTAAACATGACTACTGAAACAGCTGAAAGTGAACACATGAAGCAGTAAAACACAGCAGATGTTTGAAAGAACAAACAGGACATGAGAAAGTAAAGAGATTCAGTTAGACGCTACAAAAGTACTGAGAGCTGAACACACGGACTTTTAGAAACGTCTTTCTCTCAGGTTTCCTGCACAGACATGAGTTAAGTATCGTTTAGATTGGGGAGACGGGGGCTTATTATGGGTTGGCGGCAGTTGCGAGACGTCACCGCAGCCCTGCTTGGCCCCCTTCTCTGGAGCAGGTCCATTGCCGGTGTGGCTCAACTCGGTGCACTATAACTGGTGATGGAAAAGCTAATCGGTGTAGCTCAGTTTAACTCGGTGTGCCTAAACGTGCTAGTGGAAAAACGCCATTGGTTGTTGCGGTGCACATTTCTGTGTTTTATCAAGTTTGTGGTGTTGAAGCTTCCAACGGTGCTGCCACCCCTCAAAACCCTTGCATTGCATACATTTACATTGAAAGATGGAAGCTCTGGCCATTTTTCTCCCACAACATGAGACTGACACATTTCTCCCAATACAGTATCTGTGACTTAACTCTCCTGAGGGAAACCCTTGTTGTCAGAACATGAAATTTTTTCGAAAATGTCAGGTCGGACTGCACGGAGGGAGAAAAATATATATAAAATCACAAAAACATTACATATATAACTGTTGACAGTGTTTTATCAGACACAGACCAAAGTGACACAGCCAAGGTCAGCTTTAACAGCTATGTAGAGAGTAGCAGAGGACTTTGAAATTGATTCATAAAAATAGGATGAACAGCAGGTCAGCTAAAATATTTACATATCTTGACCCAAGATGCAACTGTTGTGGTAATCCACAAGAAGATTTCTACTGTTTCACCCAGCCCCAGTTTGCTGTGATTGGCTTTGAATGACAGCTCCTGCAACATTTGTATCTACCATTGGTCATGGTTCATATTAAACTTAACAGACATGTATGTATTACAACAATATTCTAAACAAGTCAGAACACTCATCTAAATTAAACACCACAGTACCGCATTTTGTAAATACGGAAAGAAACTGGAATGTTTTATGTGTAAATATTAACATCAGTAGGGAGAGGTTTCCTCTTTAATATATAGGCATTTTGTTGGTTGAACAGACAGATAATGGTGCACGTGTGCATTTCTAATGAATATAATTTAGTTATAAACTAGAAATTAATGTGTTAATCCCAGTTGGAGCTCACTGGGATGTATGAAGTGCTTGGGTGGTTTGAGGGAGTTTTGGAGGTGACTATTTTGCCAAGATGGACGTTGGTAATGCAGACTTAAAAAAGATGTTTGTTGTGCTCCATTGTGTCACAAATTGAGGACTTCTGATTGAAAGAGCTGCATTTTCTACAGTAATCACCCAAAAATGGATGTGAACACACTCCAAAATCCTTAAAGCTGAAAGTTATTATTTTAACCTCACTCATTTATATTTTAAAGTAAAATAATGATCCAGAGACACGTGTGTGTGTATGTGGTGTGTGTGTGTGTGTGTGTGTGTGTGTGTGTGTGTGTGTGTGTGTGTGTGTATGTGTGTTGAGCTGCATGGTAGTTTGTTTCTCACTTTTGTGTCTTTCCAGCACTACAGATGGCTATATGGTTGTCTGCCCCACCTTCTCACTCTGTCTCTCTGTATCGCTGTCTCTGCAAGTTAAAGGTGCAATATGTAAGAATTAGCCTCCTGCCAAATTCAAACAAAAAGGGGACGCATATCAACAAAGTAACCGCTAACTACTGTAGCTACTGTTAGCTCAGATAGCCATGCAGTTAGTTATCCTATTAGCTTACTCAGCTCAGGCTGGAAGCTCAGAGCACCAGGGAAGTGTTGGTGTTGTTTACACCACTAGCACACAGGTACAGTACCTTCTGGAGTTAGGCTCCTGACTCCAGTGACAATGAAGACATGGCAGGTTCAGGTAGGGAAAAGAGAGGCATAAAGCAGGGGAGGAGCTAGAAGGAAGTCAGGCATGAGTCGGCACCACCCTTCAGAGGTCTAAATTATACTATCGGACTATCCTCTCTTTTGAGGTACGAAGTGGTAGGACAGGTTTGGGCTAGCTGGTTAACATGCTGACATCAGTAGATATCTTCACAACAGTTTGTTGATAATATTAGTCTGTTTTTGCATGTTTCGAACTAAAATTCGTACATATAGCACCTTTAACTTTTAAAATTAACTTTCTTCAGCAGAATGTTTTAAAACAATTACAGTTACTTGTATTACTCAAATTTGCAGTTAAAGCTACATTAAGCGATTATTTAACACCAAAGGCATTAGTAACTCATGGTCATTAGTCTTACATAGTCCAGTATATTAACTTATCAAGTTTATAGCCATTGGGATTTATAACCACTGACTGTATAAAAAGATAGACGACCTTACAACCCCAAAAGTGAAGCCAAAACATCTTGACCGTCTTGCTGCAACATAGGTCACAAACCTCTCCCACTTGGTGTTAGCAGATGGGACATGGGCCAGAGCAAAAACTCAAGTGCATGTTAAAAAAAAAAATTCTCCAAAGATGCTGTATCAGGGATATTTTGGCTTCATTTTTGTACAGGGGAGGAAGTGGAAACATGTCATCCATCTTTATATACTGTAGGTCTATAACACGGCATGGGTTCGCCTCAATAACTAACTCAAGGGTGCTGAGACTGTAGTTATCTGCTGGGCCCCTACTGGCCTCCTGTTACTGCTCGACTCTAGTAGTCTAGTGCAATATGTGCAGTATTCCTCTACCGGAATGTTACATTTTTCACCTTTGACAAAGTTGGCTTAAAGTTTATTAGGAGCTGTTATTATACCAACAAGTCACTGAAGTCAAACCTACACTGGTGCCAACAGTGCAGCAAAATACTGACAAATGAATGATTGTAGATGATAAAAGATAAATTATTGTGAACATGCTCTAAATCTGTTGGTGTCATCATCACAATTTAACTTTCACAATAATGAGTAAAATATCACAACATATAGGCTTGGGATACTATGAGTAAAAGAAACAGCCTTAACTTCTGTGATTGCATATCTGAGATTATATTGGCTCTCATATCATCTTGATTTGAATTGTCTCAAACTGCACAATGGGCCTTAATAAAACCAGGAAATATAGTACAATGACATTTGATGGGGAATTATGAAATGATGCAACATGAATAGGACACAGTGGGGTTGAAACAATTCATTTGAGTTAAATTTCAGTCCATTTTGAAAATTATAGTGAATTTAGAAAGGCTTAGTCAGACTCATCACAGTTTGCTGGAAATGTGTCATTCAGATGAATCTCTTACGTTCATCTGCTTCATGAGAGATTTCATGAAGTTTTATTCAGTGAGAAAAGCAGGTCATTATTTGGCTCAATTTTAATATAAAAAATATCGCTTAATGGAGCTTTAACACTAGACTTTGGTAGATATACTGTATGACTGCGGTTGGTTTACTATAGCATGGTAGAACCAGAGACATTTTAGAGACAATTTAAAATTAGGAAAACTCTTGATTCTGAATTGAATTCTTAAATGCTGGTTGAATTATTCACTGAATTCCTGCAAACATTGTCAATCATTATCTTTTCCCATGTCTCTGCTTCTAGTATGATCTAACTGTTGTCATGTAATGTTTTTTCCTCCACTATTTCAGTGAAAGTGTATAACAAATGGTATGTCAATGGCGGGTTCAGTTCAGAAAACAGAGAACTCAAGTGCTCACAATCATTTGGCATTTAAAAAAGTAATTGCATTCAAATCATGAAACAAAAATATAGCAATGATTACTCAGTGACAAAAAAGTTGCTGATATATTACCATATTTGACTAACGTGAACTGAGCCCAGGCCTAGTTATTGGTAACAATTTTACACCACATAATGAACATGGTTTCAGACGTCTTAATAACAATAGCCTTCATTAATCACTACATGATTTAATACGAAGTTTGCTATTGAGGAGCTTGCTTTATTTATTTAGGCTCAAAATAGCAAATAGAATTAGCAATAATGTCACCGCCTTTACGTCCTGTTATTACATCATTACTATTATGTAAAAGTTCTTCCTGCTGGATTGTCTAATCAGCAAATGCAGACTTTTTCAAACAAAAAGATCTGGTGATATGAGAAGAAAGGCCCAAATCCACCCACTAGGCTGGGTGCACAAATATCAGAGTTGTCTACAGATTTAGGCAAGTCTGATGTAAGTTAGGCAGAAAACTATTTTACAGTACACAAATAAGCCATAACAAGCTATACTTTGTATCAATTTAGACAAAAACTATGAACAGTATGTTCTTTATTAGACAGTAAACAAACAATTATACTCAAATAAGACACCATGCAACTAACATATGCTCTAATTAGACAGCATATATATATATATGTGTATATATATATATATATATATATATATATATATATATATATATATATATATATATATATATATATATATATATATATACCCAATACATATTATATTTAGACACTATTATTCCAATATATATTATTATATACTTTAATAAACCAAGTAGGAAATCCGTATAACACCGTTTTACAAGATCATGGATAAGTTAAAAATCAAATACAATGCCACAAAACATTCTACAGATAGACAGTATTCTAACCTTACTACCAAACTATAATGTAATTTGAAATCACATTTAATGCTACCAACATGCTACCTGTGATATCTTAATTAGACAGGACAGGCTGTAAATAGACAAATGTAATGCCTTTATGTCAGGCATAGCCTTTACAATATTGTCAGATAAGCAGCTGAGAGCTCAGAAGACAACACATTTATTTGACGTTTTAGCTGATAAAACACCACGATTCTCGACCATTAGCAAGATTGCTCACTCGTTAGCTACTTTCATAAGTTCTTGTAAAAACAAACTATTATAGACTATAGAATGTTTTTAGTCATGTCGTTTTTTTTAAAACAAGTTTAAATGTCTTCTGGATGTAGTCCGATGAGGCATATGATATAATTATATATGGTGACTTATATGTGCATCACATCTTTAAACATGTATATGTGTGAGACATACATATACATAGAATTGATTAGATCCACCCCGGTATTAATGGATATATAATCCCAACAGGTAACCAGTTGCATAATTAATTCCTTAGATGGAAGAAGCTTAAGAATGAGCCATCTCATCTCACCTCCTTCTCTTTTCTGTTTAGAGCTGCACATGGGCAGTATCGATTCAGTAGCAACTTCCACAAAGTGGCCATGCTTCTAGTGGAAAAGGCCCTCAAACCCTCAGGGGGTTGTGAGGCATTACACCTGTATGCCAGAAATTTAGCCTTCACAATCCAATGGCACAGCTTCTAGCAGAACAATTGCTTCCCTCTCACCTGTAAAGGAAATGGCCCAGGGCAAAAATAACTGATCAGCTTTCTTGAATCCTCCTGCCCTGCTCAAATGCATCTGCAGAGTCCACACTGAGGAGAATGTTGTTGTTGAAAAGCTGAATGATTCACCATGGGGTGCCTATAGGCTGAATCCAGGGACAAAATCTGGATTCAGTTGCAATCATACCTTAGATAGCCCTGATGCAAATTACCAGCGAAACAGGCAGATGGATAAAGCCTGCAAATCACCCACACTTAGCTGTGGTCAAAGCTAAGACCAATGCAGTCTAAATGGAGAAAAACTTCTCTGGTGGCTCAAACGGCAACCCAATAGCCAGAATGTTAGCTAACTACATTTCTGCAAAACCACAGATAAGTCAAAGTTTGTATTTCTTTATGTTGCAACTTTATGTTTGTTAATTTTCTATTTCTGTTTTGTCACAATGCTGTGCTTATGCTCTGGTTAGGTTTAGACACAGAAACCACTTGGTTATGGTTAGGAAAACACCATGGTTTGGCTTAAAATACCCGTTTTGGTCACAACAAACACAGCTGGAAATGTAGCAAGGCTTCCTTAAAAACGCCCAGATGTTGTTGCCACAAACATGGCTAGAGATGGTCCAACACAAAAATGCTGAAGACTCAAACTCCAGTCACCTGTATGGCAGCATCGTCATATATAACTCCACCAAAATCCCTTCAACCTCCCAAATGTGAAAGTAAAGAAATTAACATGTAATGTGAATGTGATATGGCACATTTTGTACAGATGGTACATAGCCTGTAACATACAAACTTGGATTATTTGTGGTTTGCAGAAACGTTAACTGCTAACATTATATCCTGGCAACCAGGCTGCAACCGGTGATGAGAGAGGGCGTCCAGCCTGGTGAGATAAACGTAAAGGTTTTGTTCATGAGATGGCCACCATGTAGACCATAACTGTGTGAAAGGCCTCTCCTTTTCATACCAATTCTTGCAGGATACACACTCGACCACAGGGTACTGCAAGACAATGGTGGGCTAAGACTCACGACACTCCTCAATAACCTGCCATCTACTGCTGTAGAGAGAGCGAGTGGTACTAGTCCTATGAAGGGCTGAAATTAACTGGGCTCTCTACCCAGTTAATTTTAATGACAGATGCCTGGGATCATTTCTCACCATACCAGAATCCCTGACTGCCTGCGTTTCGGATCATAAAAATGGTCCTGTATGCAATATTCTAATGCAGTATTTGTCAACATGGACAGGGATACCATTGTCTTCTCAAGACCCTTGGGGCTAGTGAAAGACCAAACGAGATTGCTTCATATTTGTAGGCAATACCCTGGTAGGCAAAATATCTGTCTGAATGATAAAAACCAATCGTCTTGATGGATAGAACCACAGAGAACTTTGCGCGTAACATTCTGCAGGGGCACTTTTTTAGCTGCCACAGCAGTGACAGAGTTTTTGCCCAAGGCCATGGGGTGCTTTACTGTACATTTACCTGTCTGCTCTCACACACCCTGCCTCCTCTATGCTGCAGAAGCTATGCCATCCCTGTGTGTGGTGTAAGCAGAGGTCAATGAGGTTCTTACAGCTTTCTGAGAGTACTGCTCTTGCTTTTTTTCTCCATGGCCAGCTAATGGCCTAATGTTCCCCAGTAGCCAGAATCACCCCACAAGTGATTTACTGAGTGAATATAATCAGGCTAACGGTGAGCGCAGAGCATATTCAATCTGAATCATTTCAGATCCAGTCATTTCTGCATTACTTAACCTTAACTTAAATAGTGACATCATTAAAAATAGGTCCAATGGCTAAAGATACAACAGTGGACAGATAATCGCATAATCGCACAGGTTGTAAATTAATCCCCAGGTTAGTTAAAAACGTATTTGAGATAGAAAATGGGTGAAAAAGGTAAAATGATTACTCAAACTGTTTGTCTGTTGTAAACATCCATTAGTGTTAACAGACCCAGTTGAAGTTTTTTGTATATGATCTTGGTATTTCCTTTCAGTTGACTTGTTTACAACCTGTCTGACCAGCTGACCTCTTGTTTATTTGCCCCATTGAACCCTTTTTTTTTCGCGATGTTTCTAGATTCTGTGTTCCAGATCTCAATTATTTTTGTGAGTACAATGTTACAATAACCGATCGAGCTGTTGGTCACTTCTACGGAACAAAGTACTTCAATGGAAAGTCACACCAAAGAGCTTGCAAAGATTACATTAACCAGACAGTACCAAGTTTTATTTAGGAAAGTAATTCACAACAATTGTGTTGTTAGATATAATCTGTAGCTGGTGATGTTTGATATTTTAACTGGCAAAAACAATGGTCAGATTTTATAGTGTTCTTTGCTAATATTAATGCTTAAGGAGAGAGAAATTATTCAATACCAGATTTATAATCTATCAACCAAGAACCAGCTATCAGAACCCAACCCTATAGCTTTATAAACATTCAACTTTATAAAGACTCAACATTCTTATTCCTATGGTTATTCTGCAGGCTGAGCTTAGCCACTAAGAAACTCTTCTGAGTTTGCTGCTCAGAAAAGAGAAGAATTCCAGCTGTATGTATTCTGTTCATGCTAAGGATTAAGAGTTTATGCTGCTAACATGCATACCAGCAGGAGAACTGACAACAACTGAACCTAACAGCTACTGTGTTCATGTAGAAATGCGGTGAACCTGGCGGTGTTAAAGTTGAACGAGCAGGGCCTGCTGGACAAACTGAAAAACAAGTGGTGGTATGACAAGGGAGAATGCGGCAGCGGAGGAGGGGAGAGCAAGGTTAATACACACACACACACACACACACACACACACACACACACACACGTACACACACGTACACACACACACACACACACACACACACAGAAATGAAGGTAACACTGGGTTAACAGGTGTAAAAGAAATCTAAAGAAGGAGCACAGTTACAATGCCACATGTGAAGGCAAAAGGTAGCAATGTAAGCAATACCAAGTTCTAGCCTTTCATAGAAATATAAGTAGAAAAAAGAATTCTCATAGATGTTACATTCAGTAAAGACACTAGATTTAGCAGTTTCTGAAAAGCATCCCCCACAGGTAGCATTGTAGTCTGTGCTGCTTCTTCCACCAATGTGTTGCACCCTGTTTGGTGGAGGTCAGAGTTGAGGCAGCCTTCAGGGGCAAGGCCAATGCAGGTGACCTCACACCAGATGGCAGCAACGGTGCAGGAGAA
Organism: Pagrus major; assembly: GCF_040436345.1. Lineage (NCBI taxonomy): Eukaryota > Metazoa > Chordata > Actinopteri > Spariformes > Sparidae > Pagrus > Pagrus major. The sequence continues at coordinate 34,654,180 of NC_133215.1, read as the reverse complement.
GGGCTGTTGATAAAGAGTTTGGGCAACCAGACCAAACTCTGTTTATCTGCGGCTCTGGCCTGGAAGAATACTGCTTCTAAAAAAGCAGAAAGGCTTTTCACTGCAGCGCCTCTCATTCTCTGTCTTAGGGGCCAAACAGAGGGGCCCTGACAACACAGTACTTCATTATAAACAGCTTTATTCAATTGATTATGGTGATAGCAGACCTAATGGTCTACACCTAGGGGCTATAATAATCTCTGCAATAAAACATGTTAGCATATAGCATTTAACAATATATGCAAGATAAATTAAATATTTGCTCTAAATGGTCCTGTTAAAATGATTAATTCATGCATTTTGGCATGCTCTTTAAATTTAAAGTAATGTGGCAAAACATTTGAAAGGAAAGCTGTTGTTTTATTGATGATGGATAATGTTCCTGCAAATAAAAAACATTAGTGGGCCCTGAAATGTTTGGTAGACCGGAGACCAGAGATATGAGAACCGCTGCCCAATTAATAACATAAGATAACATTGATAATGATGTTATTTATGTTATTCCCATTGAAGAGTGCCAGTAAACCTTGCCGTATTGAAACTGAATGAGCAAGGGACCCTAGACAAGATGAAAAACAAGTGGTGGTACGATAAAGGAGAGTGTGGCTTCAAGGATTCCACCAATAAGGTTAGTTGTATATGTCTGTGAATCAATCAAGCACACTGTCTCTTCACACATTTAACATGCACCGTCATGTTGGTTCTATATGTATCGTGAAATGAAACCAAATCTACACTTTAAAATTACAGTATTCCTTTGTGTCTTTACGTGTCTGTATCTGCGTGTGTGTGTTTTATCTACCTGTTGAATATTCAATTATTCTCTTTCTTTTTTAACACTTAAGTTGATGTCTGTCTGCTTGAGTTTTCAAGGGTTTGTCTTAAAACTAAGAGAAGAGAATTAGATTTATTTTCAATAATCACACTTTAGATACACAGAGAAGGTGATGTGTTGTAACATGTTACATGGAGTAATGAAAGGGATAATGAAGGTTATGGCGGAAGGTCAATACTGGTGGGCTAAACTGGAGGGCGCTGGGACCACCCAATCCAGATGTATATCAATGTCCTGGCAAAGGAAAAAAATATGGAAAAAGAGTAAGAGAGGGGAGGAAGTGGGAGATATGACAGAAAAGTGTGAACTAAGATGCCTTGGAACACAGGGCAAAAGGACTGCTGATAAAAACTAGCCTTTCATTGAACATTGTCCCTTTTTAAAATATATATTTTTTTAAATTAAGAAGCTATAGCTGTGTATGAAATGGGTTGCATGTAATATTCTAATACAGAAAGAAGAAGAGGCTTAAAGGTCCTGGTTACACAAGCAACAATAATATTTCAAACTAAAATTAGTTAATTGAAATCGCCATGATCAGGGCATTCACTCCCTGCGGCAAAGTGAGCTTCCACATGCAGTTCAACTTTGGTTGATGACTTGCCAGATTAACTAATTGCATATGATTTCACAGTGCTGGATACCTTCCAGCACAACCTGTTTCACAACAACTTTTGTTGAAAACCAGTAACAGAAGAGCAATGACTCAGCTGTATGAGACGGAAAATTTTAACACAACTGTTAAGAAACTGCCACTCGCTGGAGACAGATGGGCCATAATGGTGCGCTCAGACCAAACGTGAAGAGAATATTCACCTTGCGTTATATGTGTGGCAGCCAGCTTGGTGAATTTCACCCTCTGAAGCTGCATTTGGATGACAGCTTCCAATGCTACCTGAGGTTGACTGGAGCCCAGTTCTCTTCCCATCTGTCTCCGGTGAGAGTCTTAATGGAGAGCAGAAGTCACCTTCCGGTTTGCCCCATGGGACCATGGGAAAAACTTTGTATGGTAGTGAAATGGTAGAAAGACAAATACATAATTTTTTTTAGCCCATTTGAATTGTGCCATGAATCACACACATATGATGTTTGTCAATTTTCAACTTGAGAAAGTCGCTGTTTGTCATAAAACTAATGAAAATACATAATTATAAAGACTACACGGCCAACAGACGCGTCATTGACGTTGTCTCATTGAACGCTCACCAAAAGCAGTACTTTAAACATTGTAGAGCTGGTCCCGTATATTAGCTCACTCACACGACTGATAAACTAACCTTTCACATAACTACAGCTGTCGATATGGTCAGTTTTACTGTGATTTTCGTCTTTTTTAGTACGTTTTCTGTGCCGAGTTGGCGATATTGGTGGTGGTTATCAATGTTGTGCGAGATGATGTAGTTCACTGAGCGCTTTACATAAAACCAGATGGTATTTTACTTTATTTATAACAAACTGCAACTTTCTTGACTTGGAAAATTATCTTTTAAATTGATATACATCATATGTGTGATTCATGGCACAGTTCAAACAGAATCAAAAAAATATTTGTGTCTCCCCATTGACTACTGTACAATATTTTTTCTGAAAATAAGGTCCCATGAGGTCGATCAGAAGGGGCGCCGAAATAACAACATCTTAATACCACCTTGTAAAAATCCTGAATTTTATTAGCCATTTATCAGGTCTGTCGGCAAAACGACAAGCAAACAACTTTTAAAATGCTTGTTCCCTGAATGGAGTTCGGATCAATCAGGGCGATGCTGTGCTGAGACATACGGTATTTCCATGACAGGTGGTCCGACTTCCTCACTCACTCACATGTACAATACAAGTACTGAAAAATGATAGCAACAGAGGAGAAATTAATACTGCTGGTATCGGCGCATGTATATCTGTGCCTTGTATTTGTTGATAAATTCGCAGGCACAAATTATCTGCAAATTTCGGTACTTCCACAGATATTCTGTATTATACCAACCAAAGCACCTCGGCTGAACCTAAAAAGTGTCGTCTAGAGCTCCCAGCTAGACTCCCTGAAGACAGTTCACTGTAAGGCCCTCTGATAACCTAAAAGACAACAGTCGATTCATTTTGAAAGAACAATCAAGAAACCCAAACGCTCTGCTGTCTGCCCCAATTCCACTGTTTTGTTTTTTACCACCACCTGTAAGGAGGAGCAAAGGAAAGTCACTAATATGATACTGTAAGCACAGAGGTGGAGAACCGTAGACATTATGTTGGCCAAGTGTGGGCTGGAGGTTAACCCAGTATGGATGAAGGAAAAGGAAAAGTGCTGGTCATACAGTTACTATTTTAATGGCCATATGTTGATGTTGATGTAGGCTGCAGGCTGTAACTGGCTGTTGAGCATAGTGATGCATGACAAGCTAGCCAGATACCTGTTTGGCCAGCCAATTTTAAGTGCTGATATACTTGCTTTTGAGCATGTGCATGATGGCTACCGTGCAACAAAGCACACATCCGACCATACCCAACCCTTTCAGTGACGCTGGCCGAAATGTAGTGTTATGTTAAAGTTAAATTTAAAACTGATTAATGATACAGTATATATGACATTTTCCATTGTTTCTGTCGTTTATCATAACGTATTCAACTGCTGAGTTCTGTAATCATACTGACATCACTAAAATAAAATCAGATGGGCCAAGAAACAAGAGCAGTCAGATGGACAGGTTAGAAATAATTGCAAATTTATTATCCAAACATCACATTTTTTTACACCCACTTCCTGCTCTTATTCATAAGGAATAATAACTTGCATTGCGGCTGTCCTCACTTGTAGCTTGCCCTCAAAATAAAGTAGTTGAGATCATCTGGAGAAACCTTTGGCATGTTTACAGGCTATCAAGTTGTGTCACTGTTCATGTTTGTTGCCCGTTAGGACCTATTTCTTGTGATGTACCCACATTCAGAGATTTCAGCAATTACTTTATTGTGTGCAATATTATCAGACCTCATAAAAGTGATGGCCAGAACTGCCTGTAAAAAAACTTAAATGTTACTTAATTTATTAAGGACTTAAGGACTTAAAGAATTTACACTCTTGACAAGATGATCAGTAAACATACAGTATATGATAAACAGTACATACAAGGCTATACACTGACCGAAACACAGTAAAACCAATAGAGAAGAAGAATGTTTTAAATGTGTATAAATGCGTTAAGGTCACCTTTAGTCTAGTCATCTGTGACTGTGAGAAATTTAAATGGTTCACTGATGCTGTTTCAGTCATTAAAGTTTGCAGTTAATATAACAGCATCTCACAAAACACTTCTTTGTCTGCCTGCCCTTTTTTTCCCTCTGTGCATTTTCATTAGGAGAAGACCAGCGCTCTGTCTCTCAGTAATGTAGCAGGAGTCTTCTACATCCTGGTTGGAGGTCTGGGTCTGGCCATGATGGTAGCACTGGTAGAGTTCTGCTACAAGAGCCGTGCTGAGGCCAAAAAAATGAAGGTGAGTTATGTTTTCAGATCTCAGTTTTAATTCACATTCTTTCTTGAATATAATTAACATTAAAGTCATATTTATTAATAAGTTTATTTGAAAGGGACCATACATACAACAATGACTGAGAACATCAATTAAAAACATTGAATCAAAATAACGCCTAAGAACAGAAAAAAGGAAAACATTTTAATGCTAATTATTGGGGTTAAATCTGATACCAGTAGGATTGTCACTAAAATACTCTCTCAATCTGCATTTGTGTGATGCGTAATGTTACTAGACAAATTACCTAATGTCTCCGGTCAGAAAGTCAGACAAGCTAAAATGCTGGTAGTAAATGTAATTGTATAGTACTTTTTCCATATACCTCATATCCCATTTAAGTGAATGTAATGTAATAACAGTGTAATGTAATAAATAGTATGCTGGTGTTTTGCTGTCCATGGAGTAAGGTATCACTGAGGTACCAGTTTATTAGGTATATAGTAAATTTAGATATGGTAATTTGTGGTGCTGTTGATTTGAATTGTGTTGTACTTCATTATACACACATACGTTGTGTTTGTAGTATTTACTCCACCCTATTTAGATTATGGATGAGCTACAAAAAATTACAACCACAGCTTTCAGATGACCATCAATCAAGCCCTCTCTTAACTTTCATGATAGCAGGATTGACTGCAGGGCTCTTGGACTAGACTACTAAGTTTTAGCTCAATTGACCTAATAAACTAGCAACTAAGTGTGTAGGTAATCTAAAATGCACCATATAAGAAATGTATAAATACCTAGTTTTTTGTTGAGACAACAAAAAAACTAACAAAACTAACTAACAAAAACTCTGACAAGACAGAATAAATACTTTGATCCCAGTTGATTAGGTACACCATTTTAAAACTAATGCAGTCCAATACAAAGGGCCTTTAATAAAGTCTATTTTCATGAGACTTATGTTTTTTGTGATTTGTATAATGCCCTCTTCATGCGATTTTACTCTATTTCTTTTAAATAGAAAAAAATAAAAAAAATAAACTGAGCACCAACCAACAACACTAATAATTTTCAGCCACATACTGTACATGGTATGTTGAACCTGGTTCCAATGTGCTGTGTTCGTTGATGCTAATGGCACATGGATCTCCATCAGAGTGGAAGCTGCAGTTCACAACCAATCAAAACCAAACTACCAACAGCCCTGCTATAATGTACTGTGCTGTATGAAAGCTCAGTTTCTGCTGATTTTCAGGTGATTATTGATATACTGTACAGGGCTTAAAGCAAGTCAAATTAAAATTTTGCAAGTGACATGTCCCTTTAAAGTACTGATTTTAGGATAAACAACTATTGTTAATACAATCTGTATTCTCCATTCCCTCTCTGCTTTTGATTTTGACCAGGCTGCTCTACGATGATTGACAGGCCTGTCATACATATTCAAATGAAACATTTAAAAACCATCTTTGATTATAAATTGTGCATTTGTAGGCTGTAAACCAACTCTTAGCTATAAAAAAACAAAGGCATACATTTCATGGACATCAGAAACTTTTAGAAAACCTTTTAACAATGAACTTAATCACCAGAAAATAATGTTTTATAATTATTAATGGCAGAATGTCTGCCATGATAAGACCTGGGCTGTAATTCTATGTGTCTGGTGCCCCGTTCCCATACCCCGTCACTGTATCAAATCACTGTATCACAGAATTAACTTACATAACGTTAGTTAAAGGACTCAAGAGTTTAATGTTACAGTCTTAGCACAGTTTATGTGATCAGATTTCTGAAATGAAAAACAGGGAGTCAGGTCAGGTTTGACGAATTTTGACCACGTTAACTACTGTAATAAAACTATGGTACTGGTTTTAAGTGAAAGAACTGATGTTTCAGTAAACTGTTCATTGTCAGTGTTTTTATATCTGATGTTTTTGGATTAATATTACTGCTGCATTAAACTGTATGTGTCATTTTACTGCTGTAGATGTTTAAGGTTGAGCTCATTTTAACTTCTTTTTTATATATTGTTGGCTAGTTTAATCTGCAGCAATGCATCATATTCTATAAGATCATTATATGTCTGTCCTGTGAGGACCAAGTAAAATCAGCTCTGTGTTGATGCATTTCCCAGCTGATCCAAGAGGGATTTTAAAGAGTTTATATAGCTGTAGAGAGGGAAGAATTTTCTTCATCATCCTTCAGTTTATCACAAACATTCAACATCACCACATCTGGAGATACATGGTTTTCACTGGACAGGAAAGGGAGGAAAACCTGTAATCTGAATAATAACTAAAGCTGTCAGACAAATGTAGTGGAGTAAAGCAACATTTTTGCCTCTGAGATGTAACTCAAATTTTTACTTAAGTACACGACTTGGATAAAAGTACTTAAAAAATTGACATTCCACCACTAACAGGCACACTGTGACAGAAAACTACTACATTACAGAAACAGTACAGAGCAGACAGACCTGTCCACTCTGAACAGTCATTCTTTATAGTCTTCATTTTTCCTTCTCGCTTCCCTCTCCGTCCTCTCCAATCCATAACAATAAATAGTAGGCTACACTATTTAGATAAATACTTTGGCTAACAGATCCCAATGCTTGCCTTAGTTTTGTATTTTACTTCAAAAACTTGTTTGGAATAATGAATTAATTTGCATTCTCTGTAATCATATCTTTACCTTTCCTCTACCTCCTTCACTCTTCTTCATACCCAGTCTTCCTCCTCTCCTTCCTCTCTGTTCTATCTGACTTTGGAAGATTTTTGTGGTGATGTTGTTGATGCATATATGGCGAGTATTCCCATAAAACTTTTTTTTTTCATAAAAAAGCCCGAGCAAGTAGTAAGTAAAAGAATGAAGGAGAGTGATATGGTGCTGCTGTAGTGAAGCAAAGTATTATTTGACATTGCGTTCTGTTTTTAAGGTACTATGCTGACCTCAGTCACATATGCTTCAGTCCATTATTAATCTGGTCAGAGAATTAACCAGTCGCTGTGTACAGCCAAAAAGCTTTCCATTAGGTGACAAGTAAGCATACAACACCGCCAGAGCAAGACTGAATGCTGGCATCAAGGAGGCAAAGAGGAGACATCAGCAGGGACTGGAGAGGGACCTCATTGCCAACAACACTTAAGTAGTGGCAGGTGATTCAAAATACCGCAGGGGCACCACACCATGTTTGAGGCCTCATGCTGATGAGCTGAACAAATTTTATGCACACTTTAATCTCCTCAACACAGAGTCAGCTATAAAGTCTACTCCACCTCCAGAGGACCAGTCACTATCAGTCAGAAGTCAGAAAACTGCTGCTGAGTGTGAATATAGATACGGCTGTTTGTCCTTCTAACATACCTGTCAATGGTTAACCTGAAAGTACCTCTGATTGGTTGGCTTTGTTGGTTTCATTCTCAATGCTTGACTGTGTTACAGTTATACAGATGCACCAATGATGTCTGTTCAGCGGTGTTTGAGCTGAGGTAACACTCCAACCTCTTTACCTATTCTCTGGAGCAGCTTCTCATCCTGTCTGCTTCACCCAATGAGCCCAAAGACACTGTAGCTGCGACAGCCAGGCGGTGTGTTTACCAGTGGGGAAACTACAGCTCACAATCCACTGCAACAGCTCCACTGCTGGTTGTTTGTGTTTACAAAGCGACCACGAGAAATCACAATGCCATTAACACACGACAACCACTGAACATACAGTTAGGAAATAACAATGGGTTAGTTACGCTGACAGAGATATTTGTGGCCTTGGTCGTCCACTGGACAACAAGAGAGAGGGAGATTAATGGGACCCGCAGCCTAGAGCCTGTTATCGGCTGTCTCCCGTATCACACCCCCCTGGGTGCCCTGGAAGTCCCGCTGTACAACAAGAAGGAGGGAGGGATTGCTACTGGCTGCTGTATTGTTTTGTAACTGTACATAGTCCAATGGTTACTTTTCACACATGCTTAGGTCATGGCCAGCTACTTTTTTAGATACTATAGAAGCAAAGCAGAAGGACCTCAAGTAAAAAGTAAAAACAAATTGCATATGAATAATGAATGCTGTACACATCACATTGTTATAAAAGGACATTGTTCAAGTCATTTTTCCCTTTTAATATTGTGATAAATACCGTACTGTGTTAAAATTAATAATGCATTCATTACTTGCCAGCTTGCCAGGTTAAAATTATTGTGTCAATGTCCAGTTTAATTAATTTAAAATCAGAACACAGCAAAAAAACATTGGAAGGTAGCTAACAAGAAACAGTTTTTTAAAAAGTTACACTCCTCCGGTTAGCTTGCAAGCATTAAAAACCATGATTTTTTTTAATCAAAACATTTCAGACTCAGCATAATGCAAATATTTCTAGTAAGCTTGCCTGGTTATATTGAACCAGCCCAGCCACCAGGATATAATGATGTTAGCAGGTAACATTTCTGCAAACCACAGTAACGTCCAAAGTTGGCATGTGTACCAAACATGGCAAATCTTGTTCACATTATGCTTATTAGCTACCTGTCACAGCAGGAGGCAGAGATGAAGGAGGTGGCATTATTACAAGCCAATTGTCACACCACTGGATATTTTATGGAGACCTGCGGACATTTCCAGCGTTTTTTTGTGACAGAGAACAGAGAATCTAAATTCTGTGTTTAATTTGTCTCAATGTCTCAGTCTTTGAACTGAGGTCTTTATGCCCTGAAGCCACTACTCCACCACCTGGTCACTGCTTGTACCTGGTTACTTCACACTGATAAAACGTGTCTGTAACTCAAACCTGAAAGTGTGTTCACCAACAAACTGTACTTAGCTAAAGTACTTCAGTACATTTATTTAGTGTGAATGCTGTGTTGTCACATTTAACTGCAGTTCACAGTTTACCACTTCATGTTCCTCTGAACTGTTCTGCTGTGTTTAATGCCGCTGTAAGCTATTAGCTCTCTCAGCGTTAGGCTGCCAGCTCTGTCAGCTGTTAGCTCCATTAGCAGTAAGCTTTCATGTTGGAGGGCTTGAAACAAACAGCGTTATGTTCTCCCACTGGAGATGACAGAAAGTGTAAACAGACAATCCCAAACGATAAATTGAACAGACTACTTCTGACGGTTCCAGGCGGCATTCCGAAGGGCCGCCATTCCTAACGTTCACTTTCATGTTTCGGAATGCCGGCCCTTAATTATTTTTGAAAAAAGGGCGCCATTCCGAACCTGAAACCCTAACCCTAACCCTAACCCGGTCAGAATGGCAGTCCTTCGGAATGGCGGTCCTTCGGTACTTCTGACTATGCTGACTACAGCTGAGCGTGTCTTCTCATGCTGTTACCATAGTTACCTCCATCTCCACAGCACTGTGTCAGCGCTCGTTGTCATCTCTGACTGGCCTCTCAGCGCGAGATGTAACAATAAGAGAATTGTTCCGCGGTACTGGTCCATCTATCCCCTTAGGCCCTGTACAAATGTACAGGTATTTCTTAAAACAAAGCTTTTTCTATGCATTTTGGCCTTCTGTACACACGTAAATGCCGTTTTAGGGCACTGTAAACGGAGCTTAAGGAAAACGTTTTCAGCATTCATGTGTAGACAGGTTTTTTGGCTTGTCTCCTTTGTTTGGCAGGCTTCTGATTGGCCAACGTGGCCAGTGGAGGTTATATGGCCTACTGTTGGCATATGCTTGATAGCCTGGATTTGCGTTTTCATACCATTGGTGTGGATGTGAATTTTTTTGAAACCATTTTTTGAAAAAAATGCGTTTTTAAAAATACCAGTGTACATGTGGACTAGGCCTAAGTCACAAATCGCTGGATGGTAGGACCTTGTGAATATATTGCACTGGTTAAACCAAGAGGGCACTGAAAATCCATATTGATATTGACAGGAGGAGAGCTAGTGAGCTGTTAGCAGCAGACGAGCAGCAGAGTCCTCCACTGTGTGGCACTTTAGTGTCTCTGTCTCGTGTGTTTATCTGATCAGGCTGATCAGAGTCCACCGATCAAACCTTTTTATGCATATCGGCCAGTAATGATTGGTTTAGAGCAGTCAAACGCTTAAATGTAATTGTATTTATTATTTATGTGAGGCATATCTATCTATCTATCTATCTATCTATCTATCTATCTATCTATCTATCTATCTATCTATCTATCTATCTATCTATCTATCTATCTATCTATCTATCTATCTATCTATCTATCTATCTATCTATCTATCTATCTATCTATCTATCTATCTATGTCTCTCCTAAAGCAAATCTGTATTGCTTTTGCAGTTGGTGCTATCAGTACTCAGAATATTGCTGTCACTTGAATCAGTCACACATTTAGAGTCATTGTTGTTCTGTAAGAACAATAAGTATAGCAATAACAATGACTTTATTTTTGTTATAAAGGTGGCAGCCAACACCTTGTCGTCTCCCCAGAACACAGGAAACTACACACACACTCTGTCTTCTCCTCAACATGTTCCCAACTTCAACGTGCTGTCCCCCAGCCACCAGCCAAACTACGCCACCTATAAAGAGGGCTACAACGTTTACGGCATTGAGAGCGTCAAGATCTAACACGGGTAGGAGGGTGATGATTGATGGCTAAAATTTTCCTCACCTCACAGTCATAGACAATGTTTAGACAAATTACTTTTAATTGGCATTAATACAAACAATACAGCAACAACTCAAACAACAGTTTTATTCATATTGTAGTGGTGCATAAAATCTTTAATGGCAAGCTGCATATTCACTGTGCCTCAATGATTCAAAGTTCTGGTGATGATAATGGCAGTTACTTAATAGCTTTCGAAAAAAATGCAAAGTCAAAGAGGAGACAATTAGTAAATGAAAACTGTGTTTCTATTGAAACGAGAAACTAAGAGCAACAGAGTGGCAATCATGGCATGACTTTTCCCTAAAGCATTAATTAGTGGTGTTATTATGCATATTATAACTATTACTGATTTATTTTTTTTTACCAGCCAGCTATTCTTTAAGACCCAATGGCAATTTAAAATGGCTGCTTTTATTTAAAGTTCAGAAAGCAAACAGTTAGATACAGCTTGCTTGCAAATTTTGGTCCCTCTCCTATGTACCTGGCTCATTAAATAGATGTGCAAAGTATTTTTCTGTTTAGGTAAAACTTGAAAAATAAGACCCATCATTTAAAACACCAACAGCAAATCAAGTGTCCTATATAACCATTAAGGAAAATATTTCTGGAACATCCACACCAAATGAATAAAACGTCAGTTGTTAGGTTTCCCTTTTTCTCCAAAGACAAAGCTGTGATAGACTTGTCTTGTCTAAAGACAACAATTTGACTGCAAGTCTTAAGTTTGCCTGAGCTACAAGCTGCTGCTTTGTTACCAATTGATTAATTGTGGTATCATATGTACCAATCAATATTATAACTGTTCTGAATTAAAAAAACACAATTGAACATCCACACCATGCTTTATAAATAGCATGATTTAATTAATATCCATGTACTGTACATGGTATCTATTTGCTTAATAAAATCATCACAACTATGAGACAAATGTTGCCATTGAGGTTGACTAGCATCGCTAAGTGGCACTATGTGAATGCAGCAGTTGTTCTTGATAACAATAGTGACATGTAGACCATACTAGAGTCTAGATTAAGACTAAATACAATGTATCTAGTCAAAATTGTATGTGGCTGTGATACTCCTTTCCTTTATTCACTCATTACACTCCATCCTGCCCACCTCCTCTTTTCTTTTTCCTCACCTCATCTGACCTCTCCTCTTTTCCACTTCTCTGTCCTCCTCACCTTCCCTCTTTCCACTCATCTTCCCTCTCCTAGTTGTCCTCTCAACCACCTCCATTTTCACTTTTTTAGCCCCAGTAATTTTCCTGTTTCTCCAACTCCTTTCTACTTTCTAGCCAATCATCCTCTTTAATAGACTGATTCATTGGCCACTCACTCACATCTCTCTTAATGGCATTTATTAGGTAGCCCAATGATTTCATTTGAAAGATGGAATGGTTTGGACTGGCAGCATCATCATCTTGGTCAAAGAAATATGTAAGAACTGTGTTACATTGGCAAATATTACTGTTCCATGTCAGTCGATTTACTTAGTACAGCACCTAAAGTATGGAATATTACACCCATAAGTGGCCTGATTGAAGACACTTCTATTCATGCCTAAAAGGCAGATGAGCGGTGGTGACATCTGTAGCAAGAGCTAGCAAGAGCTAGTTAGTATTTCATGCTGTATTTCATTAGCTAAAACAGGACCTGGCTTAGAATCAGTTTGAATGTTCCAGTTTGGCTGCAACAACAACAACCTTAGTAAGTACAGTTCCAGAAGTGCCCTGAAGAAGTTCTAAAGCCAAACAGATAAAGGAAACGTTTGAGCCCGCCACCCAGTAATGTGTTGTTTTTTCTGCACCAATAGTAACAGCAAAAATCTTGTCCTGTCTGCCTGGAGATTATCTCCTCTAGGAGATTGCTGGTCGAGGTTGGTGTTGTGCATCCCGCACTCAACCCAGGAATGGTGGGTCATACTTATGGAAACATGCTGGGAATATGGTACTACCTCTTCATCTTGAAGTGAAGTTGTAGAGTCAGGAGACTCAGCTTAGTCTGGCTGTTTGTCCGACTTCCATGCAGATTGCTGGATTATGGTTATATGGAATTTGCTTAGCTGAGCTGGAGTTAGAGCTGTCTGAGGGCAGTATAGTCCAGGCAATCTAGCTCATTTTGGACCCAAAAATAGAACTAATTGTACACCAAATTCAAATTAAAAAATTAAGCCTATTCGGGTGTATTTTGGACATATTTGATTAGTGTATAGCTCATTTGCATATTCAGATTCATTTTCAAAGAAAGTTGTAATACAAAAAATGTTACTTTTCATGTATCCTTCATTTTGTAACATTTCATTGTGGTAGAAGTAAAGGAAAAAATTAAGCCTATTCGGGTGTATTTTGGGCATATTTCGATTAGTGTATAGCTCATTTGCATATTTAAATTCATTTTCAAAGAAACTTGTAATACAAAAAAATTTACTCTTCATAGATACTTTCATTGTGTAAAGTTTCATTGTGATAGGAGTAAAGGAAAAAAATAGCCCCATTGGGGTGTACTGTTGTCTGGCTTATTGGACCACATCTTGGATTGATGAGAATTAAACATATTTCCCCAACTAGGGTTTCTTAGGACTTTTAGTATGTTGTTCTGGACACCTCATTGAAATGATGTATGATGAAAAAAATTCTATTACAATTAGTCTGTCATAAAACGCTATTTTGCCTGGACTAGTAGCCAACAGCACCTTGAGCTTTCCTATTGGCCATGATGACTGTGACAGTTGGATATGCATGGTCTGTCGAAGGATGAACATTTATTCAGGATGAGACATCATCTTATTGGATTGCACCTCTCCTTTGCTGACTTAGAAGCTCTTAAGGTCAACAGGGATTTCCCTATCCTCACCCCGTACAGGGCCTTTCCTCTGTCCCCATGCTACAAACTTTGGGGATTAGGGGATGTGTCTGGTAAAGCTTGGTCAACAAGATTAGTATTGCCACAGACTACATCCCCTTACATAGTCTCACAGTTCCCTCTTCCGATACACCAATACATTGCTTTTGCCCCAGGTCTTAGATCCTAGTTAGATGTGTTAAAAGTGTCTCAGGTGACCATAGAAAGTGTTTCTAATGCTTGTCAATTTCCCAGGGGTGCCTTCAGTTCATAAACAGTGCTTTTTGTGCTTAGAATACAATTGTCATTCCCCATTTGCTTACCGGAAGGCCATAGCCTGACACAGTAACCCACAAAGGTCAGTCGGCTTGCAGGTGGTTCCTTGAGTGATGCACATGTGCAGACTCAACATGTCTAGAGAGAACAGTTGCAATGGGTTATCACTGTAAATAACATAGTTGTTGGGGACGGTGGTTAGGGTTTGGCAGGGCATCATTGATCTGTTTACCTCCAGGGAAAATTGCCACTCTTCTTTACATCCAGGGAGAATCCCCCCCTCTTCTTATCCATGACATATACTTAGATATGTGGTTAAGTCCATTGTTCCCTCTTGGGACTTGGCATAAGTGCTTGAGGCCATATGTCCTTTCTTCCTTTGTCTTCAAAGAGAACGGGTGATATCCACGAGACTGAGCACCCACCTGGCACCCAGTTAGATTCAAATAATTTCAAGGTTATATTACTCCCAAATATACCTCAAGTACCTATGGTAACTGTATGTGTGCAGTGACTTCTAAGCTTCTTGGTTTTTGCCAACCTCCTTTTGCCTGTGAGGAGCAGAGAAGGTTGTATACCTTGTGTGTGACTGTCACAAACCTACATAGACTGCACTAGAGTGCATTTAAGTGACCATGTATTGACCAAGGGGCTAAGCCATTGTCCAAGCAGAGGCTTTCCCAAGCTCCACAACAAATTTCTTCCTTTGCCTCATGGAGAAAGGTCACTCCTAACCATGGGCAAGGGCAATGTCCTGCAAGTTGCTAAAAAGTGTGTCAGTGAATGATATTTGGGCTGAGCCAGTTCTCAGTTGGGGTTATTTCAGTTACATTTTTCTGCTTGTTCTACAGTGTACTAATGTTAAGGAATTTCCTCCATCCATACATCTATCCATCCATCCATTATCTAAAACCACTTATCATTTTCAGGGTCACGGGGGGGGGCTGGAGCCGATTCCCAGCTGACATTGGGTGACGGCGGGGTACACCCTGGATTAGTCACCAGTTCATCACAGGGCTGACATATAGGGACAAACAACCAGTCAAGCTCACAATCACACCTCAGACAATTTAGAGTAACAGATTAACCTAACATTTGCATGTCTTTAGATTGTGGGAGGAAGCAAAACCCACACAGGCACTGGGAGAACATGCACAGAAAGGCCCTGCCCAGTCTCAAACCCAGGGGCAACAGCGCTAACCACTGTGCTGCCGTGCTGCCCAGCGGGTATACGGTCGTGGTCAAAAGTTTACATACAATTGTAAAGAAAATGTATATCATGGGTGTCTGCAGTTCTAATGATTTCTACAGCTCTCATTTTTCTGTGATGCAATGAGTAGAACACATACTACTTTGTCACAAAACTTTTACTTCAAATCTGAATTTATTATGGGTCTTCCGAAAATGTGACCAAATCTGCTGGATCAAAAATATACATACAGCAACTTGAACGATCAATTTTGGTGATTATAGAAAGTTGTGTGAATCAAATGTTCTTTGTAGCATGGCCCCTTAACTTCTTCTGAGTGTACCCTAACCCTAACAGCTGCTGACTTTTCTGGGCCCATTTTAATAGGGCTTATTTGATACACCCATTAGACTCAGCCACAAACACTACAATGGGAAAGTCTAAAGAGCTCAGCATTGGTCTGAAAGAGTGCATTATTGATTTGAACATTTTAAAGCAGTTCAGGTCCTAAGATCAACTGTACAAACAGCTGTTTGTAAGTATAAAGTGCATGGCACAGTTGTGTCACTGCCACGATCAGGAAGAAAACACAAACCATCACCTGCGGCTGAGAGAAACTGGTCAGGATGGTCAAGAGCCAACCAAAAACCACTAAAAAGCAAGTCTGCAATGAATTAGAAGCTGCTGGAAGACAGGTGTCAGTGTCCACAGTCAGGTGTGTTTTACATCAACATGAGCTGAGAGGCTGCCGTGTTAGAAAGAAGCCCTTTATCCAGACATGGCACCTTAAAGCTCGACTGAAGTTTGCTGCTAATCACATGGACATAGAAAAAAACATCTGGAGGAAAACTCTGTGGTCAGATGAAACAAAAACTGAGTTGTTTGGCCACATTGAGCAGCAATACGTTTGGAGGAGGAAAGGTGAGCCCTATAACCCCAAGAACACCAGACCTACTGTCCAGCATGGTGCTGGTAGTATTATGCTGTAGGGCTGTTTTGCTGCCAGTGGATCTGCTGCTCTAAAGAAAGTAAATGGAATAATGAAGAAGGAGGATTATCTCCAAGTTCTTCAGGAAAACCTAAAATCATCAGCAGAAGATTGGGTCTTGGGTGCAGTTGGGTGTTCCAACAGGACAATGATCCCAAACACACATCAAAAGTGGTAAAAGAATGGCTAAATCAGGCTAGAATTGAGGTTTTGGAAAGGTCTTCCCAAGTCCTGACTTAAAGCCCATTGAGAACATGTGGACTGTGCTGAAGAAACAAGCAGGAAGCCAACACATTTAGTTGAACTTCACTGATTCTGTCAAGAGGAGTGGTTAAAAATTCAGCCAGAGGACGACCAGAAGCTCGTGGATGACTATCAAAAGCACCTAGGCCAAGGGACATTAAACCAAATATTAGAATTACTGTATATTGTATATATATGTATATGTATATTTGTATATTTCTGACCCAGCAGATTTGGTCACATTTTCAGAAGACCTATAATAAATTCATTATTGAACCAAGCTGTAGAAATCATTGGAACTGAAGACTGCCATGATATACATGTTCTTAACAAGTGAATGTAAACTTTTGACCTCGACTGTATATGTCCCATATCACATGTGTTGTACCAAGTGAACCAGTTATGTTACACAAAGGGACTTCATCTTGCATTTTTTTATTCAAACCTTGAATCTTGAAAAGGAATGAAGTGATGACTAATTTTTGTGCACACAACCATACTGCCTCACAGCTAGGCTTGGTGAAGAGCAGCTATCAAACTGAGGAATGTGCAGGTGGGGGCCTAACTAGTCAGACCACATTAGAAACAATATCCTACATCTATTGTATGTATTGTACCGTGTTTCTCTCATTCGAAAAACAAAAGTATAACTTATATATCTAAATTTAACAAAAGCCCTCTCAAGCTTAATATTTAAATATAAAATTAGTTATTGGTGATAATCCCAATAGAGAGGACAGTCCTCTCCCACTTGGCCATACTGCAACATACAAACATACATAGCTTTTCCACACATTCTCCATTCATCTGTGACATAATGCTACAGTGTGTCTTGCTTCAAAAAGTGGCTTCAGGAAATGTTGTAGATTTCAAATTAATTCATTAAATTTCTGCCCTTCTCTCTTCTTCACTGTCTTCCTCTCTGAAACTCCACCTTAAACTAAAAATAGCAGTTTCTACGTTTCAGCCCTAAATGAGAATGATATCAGTTGTCTCACTCAAAAAGAAAGCAATTTCCCAAAATATTGAACCATTCCATCAAGGTTAATTTTGTCGAAACAATAAATCTACCAGAAGCCGCTGTCTGTATAGTTTGGTTTTGTTGTAAATTATTAAAATGTATTTAACATATTGTTTTTTTGTACAGATGAAATTCACAGATGCGATGCGCTCCAAAGCTCGTCTATCCATCACAGGATCAACAAGTGAGAATGGTCGTGTCCCGGTGGCTTACCTCCGTCCAGGATTACCCATGAGCCTCAGCATGACTGATCTCTCCTGACCATGCCTGAGCCAGTGCCTTACAGCCAATGGACACACATCCTCCCTTCCCCTCAGAAAGTGAATGGAAATGCGTGTCATCTCCTGTGGTGACCAAACACCGTGGGTGATCCTCCCTGATTTTCAATATGGAGTGTAGCCAATTATATCTTTCTGAGGACCCCTGATCTCGCTCTTTATCATCTAGCCTAGCCTTTCTAGGCTAGGTTTTGTCCTCCCACGACTTGGCTTTCAGGCTTCAGCAAAGACCTGCCCACCTACAAACTGAATCACTCACCATCAGTGAGAAAGATGGCTGGTCATGGAAGAATTCATTCAAAACAATCAAGCACAGTGGACAGTTTTCTAAACAAACACACCGTATTGTTTTAGAGATTTTTGCCATGGAGGCTTCTCTTGTATAGAAAATAAGGACAACTTAATGGCAGACTTAATGCAATAACAACATTAATCAGGGACGTGATCAGGAATTGCAGATATAAAAGCAGAATCTTGGTTGACATGAGTGCAAGTGGTATTAGTGGAAACAGACGTCTGGAAATATCACATTTGTGAAATAATAAAACTAGTAATTGTGTGATAGCAGATAATGATAAATTATGTTATTGCTCCTAATTGTTTTCCTTATATCTGCCTGAAAATCCCTAATTAGTAGAGACGTTAACCTAAGTGATGCATGGACTTACACACACACACACACACACACACACACTTTTACAACACACAACAATCAAGAAGTCACCATTATAAGATACACATGCACCCTACACAGGGATGGGCAAAAACAAGCAAAAATGTATGTTGATACAAAATAATAACACTTTGTTGTGTGCCCCTTTGTTGATATCTAACATCTGGCTTTGGTCAACTTTTCTGACATCTAGTGGTAGCATCAAAAAACAAATGACTGGTTTAAAAGCAGCACATTGACTGCACCAGTTTTCTATGGCAAACACTCCCATCCCCCCGATTTCTGAGTCCAACACCACGGTCATAAATACAAATCCCAGGTCTGTAACAATTTGGCAGACGTAATGTAGGTGCTAGCTACAAACAAAAGTCATCACATTATAACAATGTTATGTCTTGAAAACATGCATGGAATGATGTGATCCCACCCTCTCACTGAAGTTACATAGTGCAGAAACAAGAAACTGTACCATCAAAATGATTTTAAAGCTTTTATTTTAATGTAAAAACAGTTACACAATGTTGCTTTAATGAACTGCGCTACATCACTCATAGATAGACTAAATGACTGAACTACAGCCAAAAAAACAGAAACTGCACAAGTATCTCAGACACAAATATGTGGATAGCGTTGTTAGCATTTGGTTCTTAGTATTTCTACTGCGCTTACAACTTACAGTATCCTATTAATATGCTTTGTAGTGTCTTAAGTATTACTGTATATGCTTTTTACTCACTACTTTACGATTTCCTCTTATTTATGGGGAGCTTAACAATCAAAATTATTGTTTAGGCTGTGCACGCATCTCTTCTACCCTATGATAGTCAGATAGTGTATAGGAAAAGTGTATTACAGCCATTATGAATAATGTGAAGTCAGTTATATTATGTTTTCTTGTCCAATCATTATCAGCATTAGAGTTATTGCATTACTTTAGGAAGATATTACCTTGAGTAGGGTCAGCCACAGAGGAGAAACACTGGACATACTGTATATTTAGTCCGTATCACACATGGTAGTGTTTGTGACTGACAAACCAACTGGGGATTCCATCCTGGTAAATGCACGAGTGACTCCTAGTGGTTATCAAGGGATGTCTCCCTTGTCAGTGAAAAGGAGTGGGACCCGGCGTGGGTTGGCAGAAACATGCCGTATTACAAGTTGTCACAGGCTGAGGTGGAGATTAAATGATTTGGGCGAAACAGAACTTGAAATTAAGACCTGCAGATGGAAATTTACTACGTTTACTACTGCTATTAAGGTGTTCAAATCAAACTTGTCTGAAACTGAGTTGAGCTACCCTACCAGAACACAATAGGTCCCAGTTGTGTACCTGGCTTCAGGTTGGTCTTAGACCGTTTCGTTGTACAAAGGGACAGACTCAAACCAAGTACAGTTTGGTTATTTACAAATATCATTTTATAGGAATTTTCTCTTTCTCTGTTAGTCTGTCTTTTTAAGTTCAGACTTCACAAGAGCTACAGTACCTTAAATTTCAGTTCACACAGATTAAAAAAAAGTAGTATATGGTAATAGTTCACAATGTTGAATTTTTAAGTTCACAGTCCCAAGATAATGAACTCATTGATGTTCATTTCTTTAGTTTTTTTAAATGAGGTGCTCCAAGCTATTATTTTTCAATAGTTAATATTTCAATAGTGGTCTTCTCTTTTGTTAATGATTTCTAGAGATCATCATTTAATTGCAGATATTTAACAAGACTGGCCAGTTGCTTCAACTCGATATGTTGTTTCAAATTTGTTGCCAATGTGGCTGCTGATGGCTGTTTTTCAGACCATGCAGGCACAATTGCATAAACATGAGATTTTTCTGTTGGAATCTGTACAGATTGTCTCATAAAACTGCACAGTACCACAGCTGTCTCTGACTACTGACTAAATACTATTACCTACTTCTACTACTAAATAGTACTCTGGTGGAAGTTAACAATGTGAGCATCCTTACAGAATATGTCTCTTTTGCATGCAAGACTAGGGCTGGTTTGAAAATGTGTTTTCATGGTAGGTTGGGGTGTTACATAACTATAATTTGAATTTGAATTTGAATTTTGACGAAATGCTGAATTGAAATGCTTTTACTCATACATCACAAGACCCATTTCCACCTTATTGGTGCAGCATTCTCCCATTACCTGGTTAGAGAAATATCAGTACAGCATAGAATTTCACATAGGTCTAATATTGTTGGCTTATTAAGTTCTTCATTTTGAAGAGAACTGTGGATACTTTTAAAGAACACTGTCTCCAAGGGCTATGGTGGTAGTGACTTATAGCATAGTAATACTTATGAGAAATACTGCCCATCCCTGTTATAGGTCAGCAAACCAAATACAGCAACATTTACACTTATACATCCCGAATCACCTATACAGTGTATCACAGTCATTAATAATGATAGGTGAAACACACCTCTACCATACATGTGCACACACACATACACATAGTATTGTCTTACGAGTTCTGAAGCCAACTGGATGATGTGCCAAACATACTGAGAACCAACCAGAGCTCTCCATGCTCAGCCAATGGCAGCTGCTGATACTGAAAACTGAGCCAATAGGAGCTCTCACTGCTGTGAGGTGGAAACAAAACTGTGAACAAAAACCTTCTTAAATAAAAATAGATAGCAATGAAGACGAGAAGAATGAAGACGAGGAGGACGGAGAGAGGATGGAGAGAGGACGGAGAGAGGACGGAGAGAGCACGAAGAGAACGTTTGCATGTCACTTTCAGTTTTTTGTTTTTTTTCCAGATGAACTTGTCAGCCTGAAACTTTGCACCTGGCTGCATTTTAGTGATTAATAATGATAGTAATAAGAATAATATCAACAGTATTAATTGCCGTATTAATGTGGTTCTTGTTATGTATAGTGTATGCTTTTAAGAACTCAAGTCTGCTTTTTTCTTTCACCAAGAAGCTGTTATTTGTGCTGCTAGTTAGAAGCTAGCTGGTTAGTGAAAAGCTTCTCCCACAACTTTATAAATGCCCAAGGTGTGATAAAGGCCAGGTAAAGTAAAGCTGAAAATGTCAAGGTATCTGCTTCCATTTATTCTCATGATCTCATACTTGCAATGACCACATGTTGTAATTATCATGAGATTTTCATGTTGTTATAATCAAGTTATAATGAGTTACCATGGATGGCTCCCAAACATGGCAACCACTAAGAGAAATGTGGGAAATGATCATTCTTCACTTGTGACATGACTTCATTTTCTATTAAACTTGCAAATTTTGACCAAAATCTTGTAATTTGCTTTTCAACTGAGAAAAGTAAGTATTGGATAAATTGACTGAGAATCAGTGGGTTATTTATATCATACTACATAGTGCATTGAATGTTTCACTGTGATATGACAATTTTCAGGATATTTTAAAACATTTCTGCCTTCAAAATGTTATTCTTAAAAAACACAGAGACATTAAACAGCACTCTGAGTAGACTGTACTCTAGTACTAAAAAAACTGTACTAAAAAATTCAAATGTTCAAATACCCCAAATGACCCCTAGTTGTCATATGAATTATGACTTTTCGAACAGGATTAAAGGCTGAGTTGATTGATAATAATTATTATCCAACCAGGTATCCTATTCTTCTCTGATATTTTCTTTTATTTTCTTCTCTCTCTTTACTGCACCAAACTTTTTTTTGGCTTGTTATTTTGTCTGTTGTTTTGCACTGGAAAGGTTGAAAATCATGACCCTCACAGTCCTTCCGATGTGCTCAAGGTGTGAGAGGGATCTGTGTAGTAGATAGATGACTGCGTCGTCCACTCCAATACCTGGTTGGTAAGCAAACTGCCGGGGGTCCAGCGCTGAGCTTACCAGGGGTCAAAGGTGTCTGAGGATGATCCTCTTCATGGTCTTCATCAGGTGAGAAGTAAAGGCTTTGCACTCTGAAGTGGTTGGGCTCCCAGGGGGCACAGTCTTGGGCACAGGAACCACACAGGAAGTTTTTCGCATGACTAGGACTCTCTCCAGACTAAGGTGAAGGTTGAAAATATGCAGAAGCACCTGACAGAGCCATTCTACACAGTCCTTTAGCAGCCTGGAGCTGATGCCATCTGGTCCAGTGGCCCTTCTTAGCCTGGTCTTCCTCAGCTCCTTCCTCGCCTGGTCAACACACATGGAGAGAGAGTGGGGGTGGAGTGAAGTGGTGTTTTAGAAATGTCAGACAAACTGAAGCAACATTTCTTTTTTTAAATAAACAAAGTTTGGTGCAGTAAAAGGAAGCTGTCGGTGTGTGTGTGTGTGTGTGTGTGTGTGTGTGTGTGTGTGTGTATGTGTATGTTCCAATGTCAACGGTAGAGCATGCACCCACGCAAAGGGCTACAGCATTGATTCAACACAGGAGCATAAATCAAGCAAAGCATCACATTTTCTCCTGGAGCTTAGCAGTGGTGCTAATAACAGGGCCTGTAGTTTCCCCAGTAAACACACTGGGCCTCTCTTTGCTACTAGAGTGTCTCTGGGCGAGAGAGAGCAGACAGGCTGAATGTCCAAAGTGCCGTGGCAGACGTGCTGAACCCAGGTGGTCCTCCTCTGCATGTCTGCCCTCTCTAGCCCAGAGACACAGCTGTGAGCCGAAGGAGTCGGGGGGCTCTATTTTAAAGCCTATGGCGCCTGGTCTAAAGTGCCTGTCGCAACAGCGTTTAGGGCGTTTCCAAGTCAATTTTGCTATTTAAAGGGTGGATAATCTGGGCGGGAAGGGAGGCATACTGTGCAAAAGGGTTGTATTTAGAAATTCAGTGCGCCAGTACCTGGAGCACTGAAACAGCAGCACTCGTCTTCACTGAGGGACAGGAATGTGGTTCTCCTGCTGGATCGACCTCTGCCATCTCACAATCATCAACAAGTCCATTTGACTGCATATCTGAAAAGACACTTTAAACTCTAGGGGAGTGCTGCTACACGCTCTCTGTGTGTGCATTGATCTCAGTCCGTGGATCAGGCGGGACAGGTCATAAAAATAATCATTCAGATCAGTAGCTGGTGGGCTGCAGGTGGGTGAAATACGTCTTTTATGAGGAAAATATGAATGACATAACCTTCAGCGATCCTCCAGCAGCAGAAATGTGATATGTGTATATCTCCCTTAATGTGCACATTTCTGAACAAGGAGCAGCAGATAAACTTAACTGATTATTTGAAAGTCCACTGAGATTCGTTGTTTTTCTGTCCTTATTTATTAGATGTTCCCTTTCAAGTAGGAGATGGGAAAACAAACGTCTTTGTTCAGCCTTTGGTGGATACAGAAAAAACAAACAAACTTCTCATTTGTTTCATTTTTCGTTTCGCCAGATTGCATTGAATAATTGAGTGAACGGATGATACACGGGCCCCTCTGTATTGCTATTTGATGTTATCGTGGATCTCTACAACCTACAATGATGATTGCATCAGTTTCAAAACTCTCCGCTGCACTCCAGGGGCCAAATATATAAAACTCTGTATATCCAGGTGTAGAAATCTGTGTACACACCAAACAGGAAACATGCACACGCAGTCTTTTCATCAGATGTATAAAACACCATGTTCTTCTGTTCCCACGTGTCTTTTCCTCATACATCTCGATCATCCTGACATTTTACATATGAGCTGTCTGAACATCCCCACAATTCACTATAAATGTCTCTAAACACGCCCCCAATTACCTGTTTGCATATAAAGGGCCAGAATGTAGTTTAGTGTGTAAAGTGTAATTTTGCTGTAATTTTCACCTGGGTTAGAGCTGATTTGGATGGTAAGAACATTTGGTGCATCTGGAGTGACTTCTCTTATTTTTGCTCTTGACAAAAAAGTAATAGGAAATATAAGAGAAATTTAAGAGAATGCTGCTGCATTAGGCCCATTCTCTCCCTCTGTGGATTTTTTATACATTCGGAAATCTGTGTGGAAAGTGGCGGTGTAAAAGATCCATACCAATATGCACAGTCTCACCGCCCCTAGTGTTACAGTTGGACTGTTATTTTGCCAGGGCACTGTTCTTGTTTATTGCAAGAGCTTGCTTAAACCAGGTGAACCCTCCGTACTTGCCTTGGGAGCCATTCCATCGGTCCAGCTGGACAGCTTCAGGTTTAATAGGTGTTGTTCGCTTTTATTTTAATGACATTGGTTATGTAATCAATTAACAGAAATCAATTCAGTCTGATCCGAAACAGGTATTTAGTACACATTCAAAACTTTATTTCAGACTTCAAAAATCATTTGTTTATATTACAGTCCATGTTCATATATTATTTTATGGTTCAGTTTTTCATCCTCCACTGAATCACTATGCACTATATACAATACATTAACAATCCTAGTGTACTATTTTAATGGTTAGTAACATACGTTGATTTAATGACCATTCACGAACTGGAATGATAAAATAGTGCGATGATGGGCATCAATCCGGCTGTGACTCTGGAAAGCTACCGTCATATTTTGTAAAACATTTGTTATATTTAGTTGTTCCTGGAGCGCACCAACATCCACACTCCAACATTTTGACAGTTGTGAGTTTAAGTCGCATTTTGGAACCTGCATTAACAACAATCTATATTAAACAACTACACAGTACTATCCAAAAACATACAGGGTTAAATTTTAAAAATCAAACATGCACAGTAGGTTGGACAAAACAACAGAAATGCATCAGGAAAATCCATTTCCATTCTTTGGTATATTATACAATTCTGAATGCTGAAGTATTAAATAACACAAATGATTATACTTCACACATATCCATTATTGAATTAAACTTAATAGCATATGCTTTAAAATAAACACATTATTTATCTTTTCATCCAAAATAAACTTTGAATTAATACAAAACGCCAATTCATATTCCTGCAGCCTGAGACCAAGGCCTATACTATGAAGCAGGTTTTGGTGTTAGCTGGGTAACTTCAGGGTTAACCCTTAATTTTCCAGGGCTGCAACAGTAGTTCACTTCTTATTGGGGTATTTCATGGAAATGTGAGCTGCACACCTAACCTCCTTCAGAGCTGGTTGTTTAAGATGACAGATCAGCACATATGAAATCACCACCTACTGACCAATCAGTTTAATGGAAAATCATTCATCATTCATAGAGGTTCCCCTGAGCTCGGTGCTTGGATCATGACAGGTGTACTCCTGTGAAGAAGCCCCCTCATGACGTCTTAATTTTTCTCTGTTGGTTGCAAGCAATTTCAAAGGCATTTCATTGTGCTTTTGTATTTTAATGTATACCAGTACCATCATACAATAGAGTCCAATTTAAGCACTGAGGCCTTGTGATTGTTGTACTTGTGTACAACATTATTATATTGAGATCTACTCCTGCCTTAATGACAAGGCATACTATGAGCCTATTAATTTACGCATTGGTGCAATTTTTCGGCACCTCTCCTTGCTGCATTTGGCAGCTTTCACTTTGTACAATATTATGGTTTGCTTTTCCATTTAAAAATTCCTTTCAATCAGAATCAGCAATGCTTTGTTGATCCCTCACTTTCCGCTGCCACAAGACTCGTCCATTTTGCGATTAGTCATTTGCAGCAAACTCCTCCCCTTTTATGTGAATGCACTAATGGCTAGATGTGGGCTGTGTCTCAATTCAGGGGCTGCATCCTTCAAGGACGCGGCCTTTGAGGCTCACAAAGCCGGGTCCTTCGGAGAGACCTTCGAAGACCTCGTCCACCATTGTTAAATGGGACGGTCTAGCCTTCGGAGCATTTCCTGGTTGTGTCACCAGATGTTCCCACCCCTTACGTCACAATTTCTGCCGCCCAGGCCCGCGAAAGTGAAGATCTACACCACTTGATGTCGCCATTTTCCTTCTTTTTTTCTTCTGTTTTCGGGCGCGCAAAGGATCTTGGGATATGGGAGGCCGCGAAGGATAGTAGCGGTGCATCCTCCAAAAAGAGAGAAGGGCAGGCTGCATTTGTGGGCTGCATTTGAAGGAGCCTTCCAAGTGGCGTTGTGACGTAATTGGCCTTCAAATGCGCCCTTCGAAGGATGCAGCCCCTAAATTGGTGGAAAACCTGGGTAAACTCATGGACTTGATGAACACCTTCATGAGACCGCCAAGCATGATTGCAGTTCCTGGGCCAAGATAAGGAAAACGGTATGTCCTGGCTATGTTAAACTTGCTTCACAGTACAGGCCTCTGGCCTTTATTCTGTGATCAGAGTGTTTTGAGCAGATTCTTACAGACTCCCAGAGACTTAGTAAAAAGATAAGGGTGGTGATATATTCCACATTTTTTATTTGTGTCCTATGAAAAGACCAAAAAAACAAACAATGGAAATATATATTATCAAATATTGTGTGTATCCAAAGCCAAATTTATCCTATTCCTCTGTGATAAAGACTTTTATTGATAAAGAACACATCAATGAATCACACAATTGCATTGGTGATGTGGTTGTTTGTTTGTTCATTTATTAAGATCCCCATTGGCTTCTGTATTTACACAGTAGCTACTCTTCCTGAGGTCTCCATATTTTCATTAACAATACTTCATTAACAAAATTACATATATAACATGTCCCTTCATTACCATGAACAGACACTTATTTTTGTGGGCCCTGTTGGTTTGTTGATTCAGTTGGTGAGCAGCTCGATTGTTCTTCTTTGTTAAACAGAGTGGAACCATCCTCATCTACTTCAACACAGTGGTGTTTCTTTAAGGACTGTGATCGAGTGAACAGTCTCTTACACTGTGAACACCAGTATGGTTTTTCTCCAGTGTGAACACGCAGGTGTCGGCTGTAACTGTACGAACTATTAAAACATTTCCCACATTGCTCACAGCTATAGGGTTGCTCTCCAGTGTGGATACGAAGGTGGCGCATGTAGTTGCTTAGTCGGCCAAAGCCTTTCCCACATTCTTTACACTGGTATGGTTTCTCTCCAGTGTGAGTGTTTACATGTTGCTTATACGTTTTTGAAATAGAGAAACTTTTGTCACATAATTCACAGCGAAATGGTTTTTCTCCTGTGTGGATACGCATATGTGATTTGTAATTACCTAGCTGTGAGAAGCTCCTCCCACACTGGTCACAGCAGTATGGTTTCTCTCCTGTGTGGATGCGCATGTGTATCTTATAACTACTTAAGTCACTGAAACTCTTGTCACATTGGTCACACTCATATGGTTTCTCTCCTGTGTGATTACGTAGATGCAGACTGAAATGCCCTGACTGAGTGAAACTCTTCCCGCAAAAGTCACACTGGTACGGCTTTTCTCCACTGTGGCTAAGCTGGTGTCGCTTATATGAACTTAAAAAGCTAAAGCTCTTTGGACACTGGTCACAGCAGTATGGTTTCTCTCCTGTGTGGACACGCATGTGTATTTTGTAAATGCTGAGGTAAATGAAAGTCTTTTCACATTGGTTGCACTGGTATGGAGCAGTGTGGCAACGCAGGTGTTTTCTGTACGAACTCTGGGTGCTGAAATTACTCCCACACTGGTCACAGCAATATGATGTTTCTTCAGTGTGGGCCTGCAGGTGCTGGTTGTATGCATTTAGCTGGCTGAAAATACTGCCACATTGTCCACAGTGATAGAGTTTCTCTGTATCGTGAGTGCGTTCATGTCTTCTGAGATTACAGATGCGACGAAAAGACTTCCCACACATCTGACACTGAGGCCTGGTCCTGTCTGTGTCTGTGTCTGTGTGTTTCAACTGAGAAAACAGAGACAGAAAAAAAGTTCAGAGTAAGGGACTTGATTAAACACTACAAACTATTAGCCATCAGCTAGCCATGCAGTGGAACTTCACTTCCTCCATCTCAACTGTACACACAGCTTGAAAAACTATTTACAGGGAGACAGAAATAGACATACAGGTAAAAACAAATACACCAAAGCTCAACAAAGAAAGATAAAAACTTTTTTTTTTTAACTATCATGCACATAAAAGAAGGTGAAAAAAATAAGTCCGTATATAAACACAGTGTAGTCATTGGTGTAGAGAGAAATATGGAGTAGGGAGAGCTCAGCTCATTGCTGATTTAATAGGATCCTTAATGAAAGAAAAGCATTTCATAGTTTTCAAGAACACAACAGAGTACACTCAATAAAAATACAAACGCAAAACTTTTCTTATTGCCCCCATTTTTCATAAACTGTAATAAAAGATTTAAAACTTTTTTGTGCACAGAAAATAGTTATATCTTTCAGATTTTGCACACAACTTTTGTTGGAGCCTATTTAGATAATATTATTCTTTTTGATTGCTTCTGATTGATTATGGTAAAATAATAATTATTTACACTATTTATTTATTATTGTTTTTCTGTAGCCACAGTCAGGGCCCTCCTCCTTGTCAGGCGACCCTCCTCCCGTGATTTGGGAGTGAGGACAGCTGGTTCTGGAAGTGATTTTCTTTTGTCTGTGGAAGGAGTGAGGAGTGAAATAGTTTTTTGACCGCTAAATTACAGTTTATTTTGTTTATCTGTTTGAAGTCAACCCGGAGATGAGATCGTTTTTGTTTCTGTAAATAAATCGTTATACTTTTGATTGAAACTATCCCTCCGCGAGTGCTTTTTATTTAGTGAGTCTTAGACCTCCTCCTCACGCACTGCTCTAATGTTTTTGACCATCACTTTTTTTGGAACACAAGAGTAGCCACAACAACTTTGTTAGAATCTGTGGCAATGGCAGCGCATGAAAATGCGGCTGCCAGTAGCTTCCTAAAACTTGTTCTTTTATGCTAAAGTACATACTGCTTATGGCAGAAATACACTCATCAACACTGAAAAGGAAGTGTGGGGTTTGGATTAAGAGTAGCAGACTATAAAACTGTCTCTGCCAACAGCATCTCATGACCAGCCAGACCTGGGAGATGAAACATCAATAAAAGGGATGTAATTGTCCCAAGAAAAGAAGAAAGGGAGACGGGACCAGAGCTGAGCTGACCTCATTTGGACCTCAGGCTGTTTCTTTACCCAGCCTCCTTCTGGCCAATATCTGGTCGCAGAGAGATAAACAAGGATGAAGTAAGACTCAGGGTTACTCAGTAATAGGGCTGGGCGATTAATTGAATTTTGATTTCGATTTCGATTTTGGCTTCCCTCGATCATGAAAACAAGATAATCGTAATAAAACGATCATTCTGCCGCACGCCGTGTCTTGTGTGGTAAATGCAGCGAACCCTTCCATCTCCACCTGTGCACTCCGCTCCGCTCCGCCCCCGCCTGAACAGTTTCGCTTTCAGCCACGCCGGTGCGTGTTGCCAGTGGGTGTAGAAGAAGACGGTAGAAGATGGCAGAAAGGAGCCTTTGGTCGGGAAGAAAGATAAAGCGAATTCTGAGGTGTGGAAACACTTCGGTTTCGAGGAGTCTGACTCGGAACAAACGAAGATATTGTGCAAGATAAGTCATGCGACCGTGTCTGCACCTCAAGGGAACACGACCAATTTATTTAACCATTTAAAGTCCACACACAGAGTAATACATGACCAAGCAGTGAAGGAACAAAAAAAATGAAAAGCTCCTCGACTCCTGCCACCACCACACCGTTCTCAATTAAGGACACACTTTACAATGCCACCGCATATCCACCCAGCCCCCGCAGGCATGAAGAAATAACGGATGCCGTCACATACATGATTGCCAAAGACATGTGTCCTATCAACACCGTTAGCGAGCCGGGGTTCAATAAACTGATTAACACATTGGACAAGCGGTAGTCAGTGTTACCATCACGTCACCATTTCAGCAGAATTGCGCTGCCTGCCCTTTATGACGAATGTCGCAGAAAAGTTGCAAGAGAAGTGTCAACAGCATTATATTTTGCCACCACAACAGACCTATGGATTTTTTTTTTTACATATTATTTAATTCATTTTATTAATATATTTTTCTTATTTACTTGCATTTTTCCTGTTTTTCAGTTCAAACTTATCGTGTTCAAAGAAATACCAGAGTTAAAAGTTCAATAAATGCTTGTTCTCAAATCAATGAATAATCGTCTTTAATAATCGTGATTACAATATCAATCAAAATAATCGTGATTATGATTTTTGCCATAATCGAGCAGCCCTACTCAGTAACTGTCGTGGATGCATCTTCACAGAGACCTGGCTACATCCCAGCATCCTGGAGCTTTTGTACTGGTGCAAGCAACCCAGAACAGCTACTGACAGTCCAATCTTTCTGCATTGTCTTTGATAGTCATCAGTAATCAGTGGAGATGATGACAACAACTCTGTTTGACCCTAGTTTTGGCGTGCATCTGAACTACACAGACATCCTCAGGTTGATGACATCACCATAGGGCTGGGGACTTTGATGTCTGTTTATTTTGTTTGCACTCACCCACCCACCCACCCACCCACACAGACACACAGACACACACACACAGACACACACACACACACACACACACACACACACACACACACACACACACACACACACACACTATTGCCTTTAGTGTAAGCAACAAATAACATCCAAACTTTTATTCAGGATACTTGTACAGATGTTTCTCCTTTCAGAGGAGGCCATTGCTGCAGTGTTAAAGGGTCCTCCACATGGCAGAAAAGGAGGGGGGACTATTATTTTAGCCAACTGATTTTGCATTAGCTGCAGTGGGCACCAACAACCATCAGGTGGCACATGTGAACAGTCCAGACTACAGTGAACACATCAGGGCCCTGACTTTCTGTCTCCTCCCTCTCGACCCAGACACACTGTTTTATTTCCTCATTGAATTAGTCCGTAATTACGAAGCCCCTCTAGGGTCACATGGTAGAAAAAAAACTGGATGTGGAAATATGTGCAGCAGAAAGCATTTGCAGTAATAAGATGGGCCCTTGATCTAAAGTCAATGCCGCAGTGTTTTACCTGCTGTATAGGGGGCTCAGTATTCATATAATAAGATGCACCTTCATAGGCAGGTTCAACATGCATGTACACTGTGCATTAATGATTAGAGAGGATGCTTTCAGTCATTTAAAGGTTTCCTTTCCATGCACATAGTAATGTCATTGTAGCAAACATCATGGCTCATTTAAGCAGCCAAACTAAAATCTGTAGTTGTAAACAGGACAGTGCTCTGTAGAGGAAACAGCAGTGATCAAGCTCAGGAGTTGGGACATTCCAGTAATCAATCAAGTTAAACTCTGTCTTGTGCGTCTCTCTTAAGGGGGAGAAGGGGCAGCCATACATAAAAAAAAAAAATCTCAGTGAGCACAGACTCACACCAGGGCTGTGTCCTGACCCCGCTGTTGTTCACCCTGGTAAGCCATGACTGCACTGCCAGACTCAACACCAATTGCATCACAACAGCTAACAGTGTGGTGCAGATCCCACACGCTCTCCCTCAATGTGAATAAAACAAAGGAGATGGTGATCGACTTCTATTCTACGGCCTCACCTCCTTGTTTGGCAACTGCAAGGTGTCCAAACAACACCAGCTGAACAGGATAGTGAAGTGATAGTGATAGCCTCTCTCCCCTTCCTACTGGAGATCTTCCATCAGCACTGCATTTGCAGAGCTTTCAGTATCATCAAGGACCCTCAGCACCCTTCTTACAGTTTGTTTTCCATCCTACCATTGGGGCAGGCAGTCAGGATCATTAATGGATTGTGCCCACTTACACTAACATGACACCCCTGCACCTTCCTAAGAACACGATATCACACTATCCTCTCAAGCCTTTTTTATGTTTATCCCTCTAAAAGGATTACATAAGAAAAAACACTGTTATGGTAACTTCCTGGCCAGGACCAAGTTGTCGCCTCTTCAAATTCAAACATCTGCAGCCTGATGTTTCAAACCTGCCATAGAACTGATTTAATTATTCTGCAAAGGTCAAACCATCCCCATGATTACCTAAAGACAGTTTGCCTAATTTCTTTCTGCATGACTTTGACCAGCCTACTATTACCCTGCTGGAAGGTGATGATGAAGTACAAATTGGGCTTGAGACTTCTGAGAGTAGCTTCCAACTAGGGATGTAACGGTTACAGGTGTCACGGTAAACCACGGTAAAATTCCCGACGGTGAAGGTTACCGTTTAAGTTTTAATTACCATGGTAACCGACGCGGTCGATAACCACGGTGTGGAAAGCTCGCGAGATACTTTATTCAAGTCTCCCTACGCAGGCGCAGCGTGCAACGTCGCTTGTTATGTAGTGAAGAAGACATGGCGGAGGGAGGACGTGATAGTAGCGGCCCTCAAGGCATTTTTCCGCCTTCAAAGAGAACCAAATCTGAAGTCTGGGCGTATTTTGGTTGTTATAAGAATGCTCAGGGACAGCTGGTCGAGGATGGCAGCCGTATCTCCAGGAGCTGCAAGAAGAAAGTTGTTGCGAGGGGCGGCAACACATCCAATTTACATACTCATTTGCGCGACCATCACCCTCAACTGTTAGCTCTCTTAGCGAATGCAAGGTAAATTAACCTTAAGCTCAGGTGCATGATGTGTGTGTATGTCGAGTTTTCTCTGTCTAATTTGCTGTTGTCACTAATGTAAACTGACCAGATAGTGGTATAACTGAACGAAGTTGATCCGTGATTTGGCACGTTATCTGAACCGCTTATTAATTGTAGATTTCACTTTTTAAAGTCGACCTAATAATTCCCCAAATATTGATGCAGAGCTGCAGTGAGGAGGATTTGAGACAAACACGTACTGGGTGGACTGAGTTAGTGAATGCAAACTGACTGAGATGACTGACTTTCATCTCAGCTCCGTTCACCGGAGCAGCGTCTACCTGTGGCTCAGCAGCCATTAGACCAATCAGATTGACCGAGTCCATTGACAACAGACGAGCAAGCAGACAGAGACAGACAGCCAATATATATAAGTAATATCAGAAATATATAATACTTGGTGGATTATTTGTAGAATAGACTATATATAAAGAATAATATAAAATGGTGAATATAACAAGTGTCTAGATAGAGATAAGAGCCAAAATAGAGTGTTCATAATTAATTTAACAATAATCCTTTTTGTTTTGATCTAAAAGATTATCCAACCTGTTTCTCACAAAAGTGATGTGATCTAGATTGTGAGTTTTGTGATCTGTTGGTTGCACCCTTAGTATTAAGTAACAATGACAGAAATAATTAATAATGACATTTTCTATTCATTTTTTTCACAGAGAGGGTCTGCTGGCCAATCGAGTGCTACTGCCAGTACATCTCATTCTACCTCTGTAACACAGACATTACAGGACGCGTTTCAAAAACAGGCTGCTTATACCCTAACCCTTTTAATATATAATAAATCTATTTAAATATAAATCTTGGTGAAATTATTTCAATTTATCAGTGTTTTTTCAACATTTTGAAGACATTTTAAAAATACCGCGGTATACCGATAACCGTGATAATTTTGGTCACTATTACCGTGGTGTGAAATTTTCATACCGTTACATCCCTACTTCCAACCACCTTGATCCTTTCATTTGCCAGCTACGGTCCCCCCCAAAACTATTGGAACAGGGAGGCCAATTCCTTTATTTTTGCTGTGCACTGAAAACATTTGGGTCAGTATTTCAGCTTCCATTTCCAGGTATTTACATCTAGATCTGTTAAAAAAAGCGACGAAGAAGACAGCAACTTTTGTTTGAACCCACCCATTTTTCAAGTCAGCAAAATGATTGGAACATGTGACTGACAGGTGTTTTTTGCTGCCCAGGTGTGTCCTATTACACTGATTATTCAAACAAAAAATAGCGCTAAATGTCTGCTCTCAGTTTCAGATTTGGGTTTTGCCTTTACAGACTGCAGTTAGTAGTTAAAAAGGTGTAACCAACATGAAGACCAGAGAGCTGTCTATGGGAGACAAGCAAGCAACTTTGAAGCTGAGAGAAGATGGAAAATCAACATTGTCCATAGCCAGTACAACCATTTGGAATGTCCTGAAGAATGTCCAGGGCGGCTGTGGCTCAGGGGTAGAGCCATGTCTTGTTATCGGAAGGTCGCTGGTTCGATTCTGCATGTTGAAGTGTGCTTGGGCAAGATACTGAACCCAAAACCTTGCATGGCAGCCATCAGTGTATGAACTACTGTAAGTCACTTTGGACAAAAGCATCTGCTAAATGCCCTAAATGTAAATTTAAGAAGAAAGAAACTAATGGAAAAACATCAGCAGTTGATGACAGAAACATTGTGAGAGCTGTAAAGAAAAACCCTAAAACAACTATCAGTGACATCACCAGCAACCTCCAGAGGGCAGCAGTGAAGGTATCACAATCCACCATTCGCAGAAGACTTCGGTACAGAGGCTACACCAGAAGATGCAAACCACTCATTAGCAATAAGAAAAGGAAGGCCAGATTGGAATTTGTCAAAAAATACAGAGACAAGGCTCAAAAGTTCTGGGACAAAGTTTTATGGACTGATGAGACAAAGACGGACCTTTACCAAAGTGATGGAAAGGCTAATGTGTGGAGAAACCAAGGATCTGCTCATGATCCCAAACACACAAGCTCTTCTGTGAAACAAGGTGGAGGTAATATCATGGCTTGGGCCTGCATGGCTTCTTCTGAGATGGGCTCACTGATCTTCTTTGATGATGTAACACATGATGGCAGCAGCAAAATGAACTCAGAGGTCTTCAGAAACATTTTGTCCACCTATTTAAAGAAAGATGCAACTGATTGGGAGCGTGCGGCAAGACAACAACCAAACAAACTGCCAGAATTCATCAGGGGAAAGAAGTGGAAGGTTTTAGACTGGCCAAGTCAATCTCCAGACTTAAACCCTATTGAGCATTTTTACCTGAGAGGAGGAGACTAAAAGGAGAAACCCCCCGAAACAAACAACAACTGAAACAGGCTGAGGTGAAAGCCTGGCAAAGCATCACAAAAGAAGAATGCAAAGGTTTGGCGATGTCAGTGGGTCGCAGGCTTGATGCAGTTATTGCAAGAAAAAAGGATTTGCAACTAAATATTAAGTATTATTCACTTTTAAGTCTATCTCTTCCTGTACTTTTGCTCACCTAAAAAAATGGTGTTCTGTTACAAATGATGCTATCTTCTAAGTTGTGTAACAGATCTAGATGTAAATACCTGGAAAGAAAAGCTGAATGTACTGATCTCTTGTCTCATGTTCATCTTTTGATGTCAAACCCAAATGTTTTCAGTGTGCAGCAAAAATAAAGGAATTGGCCTCGCTGTTCCAACAGTTTTGAAGGGGACTGTATGTGTCCTCCCTGCCCCCCTCTTCATTTGAGCCCTTGATTGTGTCCTTTTGTTTGGCATTCACTACTGCTGGACTGTATCAAAATGCTTGTATTGAATTTGCTCGGGGTCAGCTCACAGACACACTCTGCCAGTCAGTTCACCAGTTTGCCGGCAGACTTCTAAAATCTTGATACATGTAGGTATAAAATTGTCCAAACAAAAGTGTATATTAGTCTGTCACGACTGTGTTAAGCCCATCTCAGTTTCCAGCGGTGTCTAAGAAGATGTCTCCACCAGCACTTTTGGCCACGAGTTGTGCCGATTTGCCCCAAGCCGAGCCTGCAATGGACCTGCTCCAGAGTAGGGCCAAGCCGCCCCGCCTCAAAGCAGGCTGCGTTGACGTCTTGCCACTGCGGACAACCAAGCAGTAACAAGCAGTCTCCTCCTGAAACAATTGTTTGTTGTAAATCTGTACTCAACTCATATCTGTGCAGGAAACCTGAGAGAAAGACATTTTTAAAAGTCTGTGTTCAGCTCTCAGGACTTTTGGAACCTCTAACGAAATCTCTTTAGTTTCTCTAATCCTGTTTGTACTTTCAAACAACTACTGTGTTTAACTGTTTCATGCGTTTTGGGAGTCATGTTTAGTTACTGCCAGTGAAAACTTAATGTTTCCTGTAATGCTGCTTCATAATGAAAGCTTTGAAATGACTAAATAGCAAGGGCTTTTATTGTGAAGAAGTAATAGGGGAAAAAAACGTGTTTGTAACTGAATAAGCAGAGCCACTTTGTTAGCATTGGTTCTTCAATAGTACTGAGGGGATCGAGACAAGCTCATCATTGGTTTAAGACACACCTTAGCTCAGTTGTGGTGGAAATATAATCCTTGCTATGCCGGGCGGCTGTGCCAAGTCAAACCGAGTAGAGCCAGGCCAGCAGATATGATGGGAAAACTGCCAAAACACAAGTCCAGTGTCCTCTCTCCTCTTGTGGGTCTGGTAACATTCTGATAGAAATGGGGCAGTACCCCATTTATAGAACTGCTATTTAAAACCCCCAATACAAATTCAGGGGCATCAGGAGCAGCGTTTTCTAACCTAACCAAAGTATCAATTCTTACATCTGCAGCAGCTCGAACATTTCCTCTCAGATGAATATTGACAAGGGTAATAAATAACTGTCCAAACTCCTTGGGGAGGTAGAAAGGCCTAAATGACAGTGACAGCAGCCTAAAATCCTCAGTAGTAAGTGTGAAGCTCTTGCACAATCTCTCAATTACTTACATCTGGTGCGATGGTCACACTGCTGTGTAACACTGCTGGTGTTGTAGTCAGCAACAGGCGTGGAAAACAAACCCCAGCCAGTACATGTGCACCAGAAGAGTGGCTTTTTAATGACAGCAATGCCAATACAATGAGCTGGAGCTCATTTTAATTTTTATAACATGACATGACGTGATGACATCACTCAATTTAATGGCCAGCTGAAACATATTTTGCCAGTTCTTCTGTTCTGTTTACCAGCCTTGGCAGACAGACTAGAAGTTTGGAACATTGATCTCACCTCTAGGGATGTAACGGTTACCGGTGTCACGGTAAACCACGGTAAAATTCCCGACGGTGAAGGTTACCATTTAAGTTTTAATTACCATGGTAACCGCCGCGGTCGATAACCACGGTGTGGAAAACTCGCGAGATACTTTATCCAAGTCTCCCTACGCAGGCGCAGCGTGCAACGTGCGTTTGTTATGTAGTGAAGAAGACATGGCGGAGGGAGGACGTGATAGTAGCAGCCCTCAAGGCATTTTTCCGCCTTCAAAGAGAACCAAATCTGAAGTCTGGGCGTATTTTGGTTATTATGATAATGCTCAGGGACAGCTGGTCGAGGATGGCAGCCCTATCTGCAGGAGCTGCAAGAAGAAAGTTGTTGCGAGGGGCGGCAACACGTCAATTTACTTACTTATTTGCGCGACCATCACCCTCAACTGTTAAGTGAATGCAAGGTAAATTAACCTTAAGCTCAGGTGAATGATGTGTGTGTGTCGAGTTTTCTCTGTCTAATTTGCTGTTGTCACTAATGTAAACTGACCAGATAGTGGTATAACTGAACGAAGTTGATCCGTGATTTGGCACGTTATCTGAACCGCTTATTAATTGTAGATTTCACTTTTTAAAGTCGACCTAATAATTCCCCAAATATTGATGCAGAGCTGCAGTGAGGAGGATTTGAGACAAACACGTACTGGGTGGACTGAGTTAGTGAATGCAAACTGACTGAGATGACTGACTTTCATCTCAGCTCCGTTCACCGGAGCAGCGTCTACCTGTGGCTCAGCAGCCATTGGACCAATCAGATTGACCGAGTCCATTGACAACAGACGAGCAAGCAGACAGAGACAGACAGCCAATATATATAAGTAATATCAGAAATATATAATACTTGTGGATTATTTGTAGAATAGACTATATATAAAGAATGATATACAATGGTGAATATAACAAGTGTCTAGATAGAGATAAAAGCCAAAATAGAGTGTTCATAATTAATTTAACAATAATCCTTTTTGTTTTGATCTAAAAAATTATCCAACCTGTTTCTCACAAAAGTGATGATCTAGATTGTGAGTTTTGTGATCTGTTGGTTGCACCCTTAGTATTAAGTAACAATGACAGTAATAATTAATAATGACATTTTCTATTCATTTTTTCACAGAGAGGGTCTGCTGGCCAATCGAGTGTTACTGCCAGTACATCTCATTCTACCTCTGTAACGCAGACATTACAGGACGCTTTCAAAAACAGGCTGCTTATACCCTAACCCTTTTAATATATAATAAATCTATTTAAATATAAATCTTGGTGAAATTATTTCAATTTATCAGTGTATCAGTGTTTTTTCAACATTTTGAAGACATTTTAAAAATACCGCGGTATACCGATAACCGTGATAATTTTGGTCACTATTACCGTGGTGTGAAATTTTCATACCGTTACATCTCTACTCACCTCTTCTGAAGAACTCATGTCCCTGGCTTATGAGTGACAGTAAACGTCCTCCGAATTCTTTTCTTCCCGTCAGCTTGTTTCAGGTCTGAAAACATCAAATAAAGAGACATTACTTGATGATGATCACATGATTCACATAGGATTTTAGATTCTTATTTGCTACGGTTCGGAATATTTTGGTCTATTTTTGACGTTTTATTTTGCTACATTAGTGGTGCACCTCCTTGAAAAGAACATTTTAACATATTGCCCAACCCTAGTGCAAACACACTAGAGTATAGTATAGAGTTATATATAAAGACTTGTACAACTTTGGATTTGGGACTACATACCTATTTCATCTAGTTATAGCTGTTATTGTTGTGGCTTCTGTACAACTCCATGCCCCCGACTCTCTCTCTCTCTCAGCCCAAATGGTCGAGGAAGATGGCTGCACACTCAAAAAACTCAAGTTTTGGGGTTTTTTTGCCACTGTTGCCAAGTACTTGCTCATGGAGGAAATGTTGGGTCTCTAAATAAATTTATTAAAGATTATGGTCTAGACCTGCTCAATTTGGAAGGTGTCATGAGATAACTTTTGCTGTCAGTTGGCGCTTTACAAATAAAGATTTATTGATTGAATATTTCACGATTAGCATTTGGCATTAGTGAATATGATAAACTTGTTGCCACTAGAGGTGGATAAAAATAAAATTAAAAAAAATATCAATTCACATAAAAATCTACATTCTTATCTCCTACGAATCAGAATCCATTCACAAATGTCAAAATTCAAAGCTCCAAATGTTGATTAATAGCGTGATGTCAACAGAAGGAGAAAGGCGGAACTGAATTGTGAGGGAAGTGCAGCACCCGGACAATTTACACATCTAGAGTTAACTTCAAATTGATCTTCAAAAAAGGCAGCAGTTGCAAGTACTTCTTTTCGTTAATGACTGAATAACTACATTTGCGAGACAAATGTGAAGTAGTCAAAGTAATCACATTTTTGTGATTACTTTCTACATCATCACTAACGAGGAAAGGCAGTGCAGTGTGCAGCAGAAACAAACGAGACCAACACACACCGCAGCGTTAAACAACTCAGTTAAACTTTTTTGGTGAAGAAAATAACTCGGTATCATGTAAAGACACCGCTTCACTCCGTTTGTAGTACTGTCTACTCAGCTGAGATGAACTCTGCTACATGTGCCCTGTTGAGTCTGAGAACGTTTGTGATAACGAAGTCGGAGCATGTTCTGCTGGACAAGGTAAAATCACCCGAAGCATCATTTTGTACATTACATGGTCTGTGAAAAAAGTTTTCATATAGGCCATATCAGACAACATACAGATGAAGCCTCTTAAAGCTTTCCACCCCACTGTGACGGGGCCCTAAAAGGTCCATGATGGGTCCGTGCTTGGACCTGGAAGAGTACGTGACTGGAATGAGATCCCCCGCGATGACGTAGTGAACATGGGCCCAAATAGTAACGCCCCTAAGCGCCATGTGGGGAAACCAGTTGCAATGGTTTATCTATCCACCAGGAGGAGCAGTGATGAGGGAAGCTGAAGCGTTACTTCAGCGTGAATCAGTTGTTCTTACTGTATCATAGGCATACAGTATTTGACGTGTGTGAGAGTGCTATTCCCACACAGAGCATAATTAATGATTAGACTACCATATCATGAGGTCATCAATATTATGCTTCATCCTTTTGTTTTTCAACAGTACTGCATGATAGCGAAAGTAATATGGCCGAGGAATTAATGATTTAATAGGAGGACAAAACTGGTGCACTCATCTGAGCGGCAGACTTGGTCTTCAGTGTTACTGGGACAAACTATTATAGTGTAAGAGCCATTTTCTTGTTTGTTATTGCATATAAATATATAATATATAAATGTCAGTTCACTCAGGTATGTGTGGAAATGCAAGAGCAAACATTTTTTTGCCACAGTGAAAATGTTATTTTTGAAAGGCTGAGTGGCAACAAATATGGACTGAAGCAGAATATTTTGTTAAAAACATGCTGTGGATTTTGGAAATTATTACATCGATCTTTTTTCAATATATTTTGACTGTTGGTCTTTTCAGTGCTCTGAAATTATTGGAAAGACCAAAACATTTGCTCATTTTTCCTTATTTTCCACATGTGGAAGGAACATTACAGCAATTTTTGTTGAAGCGGTGATGATATCTAATCTCTGTTGAGTCGGCCTTGAATGCTCCAGAGATCATGGGATTTCCCAAACTGAATAATACTGCACCACTGGACACAGACACCCACACAGTCATTCCCTAGCTTGCTTTAAATTAATTAGAGGACTGGAGGTCCATTAATCTTTCATTCTCTGGAGGCATTTCTTCTCCAGAAGTCATACAACGTAGATATGTTGGGTTTTAGTGTGTTTGTCAATGCATCTCCCATAGACTTCAATACAGCTGTCACCAAAGCAAGGTTCAGTGACGTAATGACTCTTCCTTCTTTTTTAGCTTGCTTGGTTAACAGACAAGAGCAAAGGAACTTCTCTAGCCTGTGGCTTTATCTGGGACCATCACCAGTTAACTTGGCCACCAGTTGACCCGTCACACCGGTAGATGTAGCCTCATGTGTACCTGTGCTGTGGCAGGTTGTACCAGGCGCAAAGCGTGAACGCAAAAGAAAGACACCACGAAGAATACATAGAGACACGTAAAGAACGACGTAAATCTGAACTATTATTTCGTTTTGGTTTCAATATTTATTAGATTTTCCCTTTCATGCGAAAGACAGGAAAACAAATGTATTTTTTTCTCTGTAGGGTTCAGAACAAAATTCGGACTCATTTGCCGTGTTGTGTTTGCTGGATGGAAGTGAATGAACGCATGACAGCCGGACCTGCTGCAGTCAGTCTGACGCTACGCTCCAGCAACAACAACCAGGCTCATGGCTCATACAGACCACATCAAACATCCAGGCCAGCAAACTGTCACAAGTTAGCAGCTCTACACCCTGAGTGCTATCAACAACCACCAAAGTACCACTGCAGACAGACAAGGCAAGCACGGACAATACCTTTCACCCTCCCGCCGCCTCTCTCCTGCCAAAACTGGCTGGTTTGTGATAGTGCCACGAATGTACTGCCGCCTTCTTCTCTTTTCTTTTCTCTTCTTTTCATTCCTTCTTTCCTGTCCTTTCCTTTCCTTTCTTCTTCTTCTTCTTCTTCTTCTTCTTCTTCTTCTTCTCTAATTTAACGGCGGGTTGCAAACCAACGTGTAAAGGTCCATACCGCCACCTACTGTACCGGAGTATGTAGCCTCAGGGCTTCATGTACTTCAGGTTACATTCTACAAGTAAATGATTGATAATGATAGTACACCCCCCACCCCACCCCCCAAAGAAAAATACAAATTAAAATAAATAAATAAAACAAATTATATATACACACACATTACACATATACATATGTACACACACGTACATGTTATCATATCTTACAATTTAAATCTGTATCTTTCAGAAAAATAATGAGAGCCTTGTAACATTCCCTCATTTTGTCACTCATCCCTAAAATCCCTTCCAAACGCCATCTCCGCCATATTTCATATCCTATTCGTTGCACTCTACATCATATTTGTTGTTGTTCTTCTTCTTTTTCTTCTTCTTCTTCTTTTTTTACGGTGTTGAACAGCACTTGGCATCCTATGTGTGCATTACTGCCCCCCTCTGGTTTTAATCGTCCACTGCTTCACATTTTACAGTTTTTTAGTCTTTTAATTATTCCAGTTCATTCCAGAAACCGAACTCACTCCCCTCCATCGTGCTCCCACATTCAAGCACAGTCACCGACAGGGATTACAGTGACCTGTATGATGATTTGATCTGTATGAACCCTGACCCTAACCCAGCCCTCTTTCGCTAGCTTGTCAACTTTTTCATATCCTGTAATTCCTGTGTGCTGGTACCCACACGAACATGATTCCCTCCCCATGATTGTCCATGAATAAACAGTTTTTCATGTGTCTGGATGGTGTCTTGTTCCATTTTTAATGATGCTGACACTGAATTGCTGCAGATGAGTATATATCGCCTTCACAGCAAACAAACTAAAATAATCAGATGTTGTCCTACTGACAGCCGTCTGGTGACAGGGAATCAGCACTGCTGCCCTTCTTGATGTTGCCTTGGATCCTGAGTGTAGTCCCTGTATTTCCCTTCCCTAGCTGTAATATTAGTGGACTACATCTGTTTTTTTATTCCTATGCTTCATATTCAGTAGCTTCATATCCACACAAGCATACTGCAGCACCCAGCCTGGTCTTACAGGCCACAACACAATTAGACTTTACAGCAGCTTTAACCGAAAAAAAAAAAAAAAAAGATTTTTCCC
Organism: Pagrus major; assembly: GCF_040436345.1. Lineage (NCBI taxonomy): Eukaryota > Metazoa > Chordata > Actinopteri > Spariformes > Sparidae > Pagrus > Pagrus major. The sequence continues at coordinate 34,611,229 of NC_133215.1, read as the reverse complement.
ACTTCTCAACAGCCCCTGCACTTTTCCTCCAGTAACTACCACAATACCCAAAACTATTATTACTACCACTGCTATTTCTATTCTTTCTGATTTTCCTTGTGCCTCAGCAGCACAGTTTATCACTGTGGCCAGGAAAGCTAGGACCCTCAGGTCGTCGCTATGTCTCACCTGTCTGGAAGACTAACCGTTTTTTAAAATCTTTTATCCCCTCTGCTATTCGTCTCTTAAATTCTTTATAATGATTTAATTTTATTCCTTTTACCATGTACATCTTACTGGTGAACATGTGCAACCTATTTATTTAGCCACTCTATTCAACTATTGATCCTTGATGACACTGTATTCCTTGGCATTCTATTTACTTACTCTACCTTATTCCCTATCTACTTATTGTGTGTACTGTGTTTTGTACTGTGCCAGTATGCAAGCTGCCGAAACCAATTGCCCCTGGTGGGATTAATGAAGTTGTCTGAGTTCTGAGTTCTGAGTTCATCATGTCCTTGCAAAAACAAAACTCATGCTTCCTATCAGATTTTCCTCCCTTATTGCTTGACTCTTTTGTATTCTGCTTCCTCATGGTTGAACCTTTTCTTGGTTCTGACTCTTATTACTTTCCCATCTCTTGTTTTTCCGTTTTCGGCGTTCTGCTCGCCATGCTTCATTGTTCTCCTTTCACTGATTACACTGTACAAAATTATTTCTACACACAGGTTCTTCTTCTTCTTCTTCTTCTTCGTCTTCTTCTTTGTCTTCTTCTTCAGATTGCATCCTAAATGTTGCACTACTGCCACCTTTTGGAGTTAGTGATCTCTTACAGTAATTCCAACAGTCCACTATGTAAGATTTTCCTAATCAGTCCCCTCGATTAGTCCCGTTCTCATTAGTTAGGTGACGAAGCATCTTCTGCTTTGTCCACTTCCACCACATTCCAGTAGGCTATACTCTTTTAATTTCATATGCCAGAAAAAGATTCAGTATGTCCCAATGCGAAACATGTTTTTTGTTATTTATTGAACAATTGAAAACATACAAAACATACAATATCTTGTGGAGGATATGCAAATAGTACAAAACAGAGTAATCAATAATCATCACTAAATAATGATTTATATACAAATTAATACAAATATGAAAAAAGGATTAAGCTAATGTCACATTCACTAGGCACAAAAATTCAAAATACAAAGTGGAGCAAAGACATCAAAAATAACAGTCTAAAATCTGTAAAGGGTTTGGTTTGGACCCAATAGCAGCACAAAGACAGGCGGGTATCGTTGGTAACAGACTTTATTTTCACAAGTGCAAGAATTAATGGCAGTAGGCAAAACAGTCTGTCTTCTGGCCGCTGGCCTTTAACAGTCTCTGGTGGGGTTTGTAGATTAGGTTCAGCCGAACCAAACCCGGATACTGGTGAGTAACGTCCGTGAAGCTCAGTCTTGTACTCACTCAGTGAAGGAATAATCAGGACCACAGAACTGCAGGATGCCACAGAGGAGACAGGAGTAACACTCACTCTGCAGAGCTGAATCAGGTAATCACCAGACAGCCCAGGGAGCAGACAGGCAGAATCCAGAAAGGGACAGGCGAGGCTCGTGGTCGGGGACGGAAGGCTGAGGTGATTACCAGGGGATCGGTCAGGCAGGATGGTCAGAGGCAAGCAGAGTCGAAACCGGGAGATCAGGCAGAGAAACGCTGGAGAGTCTGGTGCAGGCATCGAGAACAATCTGGCAATGAGTGAGAGTGGAGCTGGGGCTTAAATGCAGCCAGAGCAGAGCAGAGAGCACAGGTGAGTGGAGTTGACTTGATGAGGGGGGTGTGTCTGATTGGCAGATTGAAGCAGGCAGGTGCAGAGTGGTGAGGCAGAGATGAACTGTGACAGAACCCCCTCCTTAAGGGGCGGCTCCTGACGACCCAAACAAAATCCAATACCGAGCTGGGTGGGTGGAGGGGGTCCGGAGGAGGGTTAATACTCGTCCGAGACGTCCACCTCCATCCCCTCATCCCTGACTGTAGGGAATGCGTCGTCCGTATCAGAGAGGGGGTTATTGTTGCACCCATCATCAGCGTCGGACTCATCATCTGATGGTTCAGAGCGATGGGGTGTAGTCCGTGGTCTAGGGATATTACTGGTTCTGGTGGGTTGATCGGGGTGACACTGATGAAAGTCCCTGATGAGGTGGTGATCCAGTATGTGTCTGGCAGGAACCCAAGATCTCTCCTCGGGGCCGTATCCCTCCCAGTCCACCAGGTATTGGAGGCCCCTTCCTCGTCGGCGGGACTGCAGGAGACGGCGGACCGTGTAGGTGAGGCCTCCGTCGATGAAACGAGGAGGTGGAGGAGGTGGGACGGCAGGGGCCAGGGCACTCTCTCGGACCGGCTTGATTCTGGAGACGTGGAATGTGGGATGGACACGCATAGATCTGGGGAGTTTGAGTCTCACTGCTGCCGGGTTGATGATCTTGACCACCTCGAAAGGACCAATGAAGCGGGGAGCCAGTTTCTTAGACTCCACCCTCAGGGGAAGGTCACGGGTGGAGAGCCAAACCCTTTGACCTAGTTGATATTCTGGAGCCTGGGAGCGGTGGCGGTTGGAGGCAGAGGCATAGCGACCAGCGGCTTTGAGGAGAGCAGCTCGAGCTCGGATCCAGGTCCTACGGCAGCGGCGGATGAAGGCCTGGACGGATGGACAGGAAGTCTCTCTCTCCAGGGTTGGGAACAGAGGTGGCTGGTAGCCGTATACGCACTGGAAGGGAGACAGACCAGTGGCAGAACTGGTCAGGGTGTTGTGGGAGTATTCCACCCACAGGAGCTGTTCGGACCAAGACGATGGGGATTGTGATGTCATGCAGCGGAGTGCCGTCTCCATCTCCTGATTCTTGCGCTCCGTCTGGCCGTTAGACTGGGGATGGTATCCTGATGAGAGACTGACGGTGGCCCCCAGGAGCGAGCAGAATTCTCTCCAGAAAACAGAGGCGAACTGGGGGCCCCGATCAGAAACCACATCCACTGGGATGCCATGGAGACGGACCACATGTCTCAGCAGCAATTTGGCAGTCCCTTTGGCTGAAGGGAGCTTGGGCAGGGGCACGAAGTGGGCCATCTTGCTAAATCGGTCCACAACCGTCAGAATGGTGGTGTTGCCGCTGGATGGTGGTAGACCGGTGACGAAGTCCACGGAGATGTGTGACCAAGGACGATGAGGTACTGGTAGTGGGTGCAGAAGACCAGCAGGAGCGTGGAGCGTGGGTTTATGTTGGTTGCAGGTGGGGCAGGCGTTGACAAAGCTCCGAGTATCCTCAGCCAGAGTGGACCACCAGAAGCGACGCTGCACGACCTCCTTAGTCCGCTGGATCCCAGGGTGGCAGGTGAGTCTGGAGCTGTGAGCCCACTGGAGGACCTCGGACCGGAGGTCAGGTGGAACATACAGGCGTTCCGGTGGACAGGAACTGGGTCCGGGCTGGTCCTGGATGGCAGCTCTGACCCTTTCCTCCACCTCCCAGGTAAGTGTGGCGATGAGACGTGAAGCTGGGAGAATGGTAATGGGTTCGCCAGCCTCCCTCTCCTCCTCCTGGAACTGCCGAGACAAGGCATCAGGCTTGACGTTGCGGGACCCCGGCCGATATGAGAGAGAGAAGTTGAATCTGGTCAGGAAGAGTGACCACCGGGCCTGGCGGGAGTTCAGTCTCTTGGCTGACTGGATGTACTCCAGGTTTTTGTGATCCGTCCACACCAGGAACGGCAGTTTGGTCCCCTCTAACCAGTGTCGCCACTCCTCCAGAGCCAACTTCACTGCTAATAACTCTCTGTTACCAATATCATAGTTTCTCTCGGCCGGGGTCAACCGCCTGGAGAAGAAGGCGCAGGGGTGTAGCTTCTGGTCGATGGCGGCTCTCTGAGACAGAACGGCCCCAACTCCCACGTCGGAGGCGTCCACTTCGACCACAAACTGTCGTTCGGTGTCAGGCATTATGAGGATGGGGGCCGTTGTAAAACGTGTCTTTAGGGACCGGAAAGCCTCATTAGCAGCTGAAGACCACCGGAAGGGCACCTTGGAGGAGGTGAGGGCCGTGAGGGGGGCTGCCACCGTGCTGTACCCTCTGATGAACCTCCGGTAAAAGTTGGCGAAGCCCAGAAAACGCTGAAGCTGCTTACGGGAGTCCGGAGTGGGCCAGGAGGTGACAGCGGAGACTTTGGCAGAGTCCATCTGGACGGTCCCCCTCCCTATGACGTACCCCAGGAAGGAGACGGATGGAACATGGAATTCACACTTCTCCGCCTTAACGAAGAGTGAATTTTCTAGGAGCCGTTGGAGCACCCTCTGGACATGGTGAATGTGTTCGTCCTTGGATCGGGAGAAGATCAGGATGTCATCGAGGTAGACGAACACAAACTTGTTAAGCATGTCTCGGAGTACGTCGTTGACCAGGGCCTGGAAGACGGCAGGAGCATTGGTGAGGCCAAAAGGCATCACCAGGTACTCATAGTGGCCGGTGGGAGTGTTGAACGCCGTCTTCCATTCGTCTCCCTCTCGGATCCGGACCAGGTGGTAGGCGTTACGTAGATCGAGTTTGGTGAAGACAGTAGCTCCCTCCAGGAGCTCGAACGCTGAGGCGATGAGGGGCAGGGGATAACGGTTTTTCACCGTAATGTCATTTAGTCCTCGATAGTCGATACAGGGGCGGAGCGTCTTGTCCTTCTTAGCCACAAAGAAGAAGCCCGCCCCTGCTGGAGATGATGAGGGTCGGATGATGCCTGCGGCCAAAGACTCATTAATGTAGGTGTCCATGGCCCCTCTCTCAGAGGCGGAAATGGAGTACAGACGGCCTCTGGGTGGAGCCGAACCAGGCTGGAGGTCGATGGCGCAGTCGTAGGGTCTATGTGGGGGAAGAGAGGTTGCTTTGGCTTTGCTGAAGACCTCTCGGAAGTCTAGGTATTCAGCTGGGACCCCCGACATATCTGGAGCAGGACTGGAACAGGTAGATGACTGGGGAGTGGTGGCTTGCTTTAGACAGACCTGATGACAAGTAGGGCTCCAACCCAGGATCGCCCCCGTGGTCCAGTCTATGTGTGGGTTATGACGTCGGAGCCAGGGGAACCCCAGGAGGAGTGGGTGACGAGGAGAGGACAGGATGTGAAACTGGATAGTCTCGTGGTGGTTGCCAGACAGGAGCATGTGGATGGGCACCGTCTGGTGGGTGACAGTCCCCAGGAGGTGGCCGTCCAGGGCATTGGCCGGAACAGGGACTGGCAGGCGAATTCGACCGACGCCTAGCTGAAGTGCTAGGTCGTTGTCAATAATGTTAGCGTCAGAACCAGAGTCTATGAGTGTGGCAAGAGTCTGAGAGCCTTGGGGTAGAAGCAGTCGGGCCTGGCACAGGGGACATGAGATTGAGGAGGGTTTAGGTGTGTGTCTCACCAGGACCTCCTCCCTCACTGGTGAGCCTGACCCTTTTGCCGGACACCTGGATATGAAGTGTCCGGGCTGACCACAGTATAGGCAGAGGTTTCCTCTGCGGCGCCTTTCTCTCTCTTGTGGGGTTAGGCTGGCCCGGCCGATTTGCATGGGCTCAGAATCCCTCCTCGGTGTGCTGGCGGGCGGAGTTAAGGACCTGGGAGGAGCTGGAGGACGAGGAGCCGGAAGCCCCTCCCCTCGTCCCTGCCGTCTCTCTCGGTGTCTGGCTTGAATCCGTCTGTCCACACGGGAAGCCAGCTCGATGATATCGTCGAGAGAGGCAGGAAGGTCGTAGGACACCAGCTCGTCCTTGACGTAGTCGGCCAGCCCCAACAGGAAGGCGTCCACCTGAGCTGCCTGGTTCCACTCGCTCCTGCGAGCCCGGATGCGGAAGTCAATGGCGTAGTCAGTCACCGAGCAGACTCCCTGTCTGAAACCCAGGAGACCCCCGGAAGCGTCGGGACCTCGAGATGTTACACCGAACACCTTGCGGAGTTCGGTGGTGAAGGCGTTGAAGGAGGAGCAAGCTGGCGTGTGGCGTTCCCACTCGGCTGTTCCCCACAGCCGAGCGCGACCTGTCAGGTTATTGATCGTGAACGCCACCTTTGCCTCCTCGGAGGCGAAGGTGTGGGGTTGCAGAGCAAAAAGGATTGAACAGTTCGTGATGAAGGGATTGCAACCCTCTGGGTCCCCAGCGTAGCGTTCCGGGGCTCCCACTCGAGCCGCTAAGACAGGACCAGGATATGCCGGAGCTGGTGGAGGAGGATGACTCGGAGGAGCTGGCAGAGAGACGGACTGAGAGAGGGTCACGGTGAGTTGTTGAACCTGGGCGGATAGCGTGGCTAGCGCTTGCTCTTGGTTAGCTGCTGCTAACTGAATGTTCGCCGTGGTGGAGGCTAACATCGCCTCTTGATGCTGGAGCTGGGTCTCCACCCGGTCTAGGCGAGCCAGCGGATCGGGGCTGTGCGCTGGGTCCATTCTTTGGCCAGATTGTACTGTAAAGGGTTTGGTTTGGACCCAATAGCAGCACAAAGACAGGCGGGTATCGTTGGTAACAGACTTTATTTTCACAAGTGCAAGAATTAATGGCAGTAGGCAAAACAGTCTGTCTTCTGGCCGCTGGCCTTTAACAGTCTCTGGTGGGGTTTGTAGATTAGGTTCAGCCGAACCAAACCCGGATACTGGTGAGTAACGTCCGTGAAGCTCAGTCTTGTACTCACTCAGTGAAGGAATAATCAGGACCACAGAACTGCAGGATGCCACAGAGGAGACAGGAGTAACACTCACTCTGCAGAGCTGAATCAGGTAATCACCAGACAGCCCAGGGAGCAGACAGGCAGAATCCAGAAAGGGACAGGCGAGGCTCGTGGTCGGGGACGGAAGGCTGAGGTGATTACCAGGGGATCGGTCAGGCAGGATGGTCAGAGGCAAGCAGAGTCGAAACCGGGAGATCAGGCAGAGAAACGCTGGAGAGTCTGGTGCAGGCATCGAGAACAATCTGGCAATGAGTGAGAGTGGAGCTGGGGCTTAAATGCAGCCAGAGCAGAGCAGAGAGCACAGGTGAGTGGAGTTGACTTGATGAGGGGGGTGTGTCTGATTGGCAGATTGAAGCAGGCAGGTGCAGAGTGGTGAGGCAGAGATGAACTGTGACAAAATCATTTATAAACCATTCAGAAGGAGGGCTTGGAATTTCTCCATTTACTTCAATGAATATGATATTTACCCATAAGTCAAATTATATTAACCGTGTCAGAGACAGATGAGTTCAAATTATCCAAGTAAAAAAGAATGTGAGAGGTTTCAAAGGATGGAATGTCGTTTACCTTTAGTAATAACCATTTTTATATATATATTATCTGTCCAAAACGTGAGGGACACAAGGCAGAAGAAGAACATGTGTCCCGAGGTCTCTTCACTCTGATTACAGAAGGTACAAGGGTCCACTTCAAATTAAAACCGTTTTAAAAGAAACTTAGCTGATGGATAAATCTTACAGGTATGATTTTTTTTAAGATGAGTTTCTTTAACTTTTGGGGAAACTGACCATTTGATAAATTTGGTGTGTGCTATCCATAATAGACCAGGTTATAGACTCAGCTACCTGTATATGCAACCCTCTGTTATAATCATGAAACACTTTGGATTTCAGAACAGTACCAATAAACTTGTTATAACAATTCCTATCATTTAAGTTACTCCCTTCAATAATTAGACTTGGCAATACTGACTTAATATTTGAAAACATTACAATGTATTCATTATACAAATATATTATATTTAAATACAATAACAATGTATTTAAATATAATGGCAAATAGGTTTCAATTTAGTTCCACTTCATATTTGGTTCCAGGTCAGCTGTGCCTACTGAGCATTTCTCTTCAAGAAAAGCACTTTTTGCACATTATTACAGATTTAGCTGTATTTCATTGAAAGAAGAGTTTTCAAACAAGCTTCCCAACAAGAAACGTGTCAAGTTTGATAAATACTACAGTTAACATGGTTTCAATTGAGTTCCACTTCATATTTTGTGTGGAGGACAATAACGCCAATTTTGGGCTTATCTACACAAAATAACCGTTTTCTTGCCCCTTATTATGAATTAAGCTTTATTTCAGTGAAATAAGCTTTTTCAAGCAGGTTTCTTAAAAAGGAATGTGTAGAGTTGGATAAATATGATGGCAAACATGATTTCAACTAAGTTCCACTTCATATTTTGTTCCAAGTCAGATATGACCATTTTGAGCATTTCTCTACAAGAAAAGCACTTTTTGCACTTTATTATAGATTAAGCTGCATTTCAGCGTTTTCAAACAAGTTTCTTACCCAGGAACAGAAGAGGATGACAGGGGAATAAGTTATTTCAGGCTTTGGCTACACATATAATACTTGTTAGCAGCATCAATTCATTGTTGGCTTTAGTCATTTCATATCATTTGTTGACGATGAGAACAATAAGAATATTGCCAGTGTGAGACCAGGTCAGTGTGACCAACCACTGTAACTTGTGGGAGTAAAGTTGTTAAACACAAAACATGTCTTAGCTGTTCATGCTATGAAACATCTGTGGCTTGCTGGCTGCCTGAATATGATTCATACAAAAGAAATGTGTGTCTGTGTGACTTTCACTAGGACACACTGTTCGCTCTGAAGATGTACAGTGGAGTGCTTGTTGTGGCTTCACTGTTACAGGTAGGATGTTAAAATGTCCACATCAATGTTTTGTATCCTTTGTGTTGACTGTTATGTTGAATGCTGCTGTTGGCAGATGGCAGCTTAGGAAAAGTTAACTTCCCCTGAATTTAGAGACCAGCATGTATGAGGAGCCAAAGGTTGAGAAATGTTTTATACGTAAATATACCAATGCCAAAACATTTCCTTTTCTCTTACAAAGGTTTGTTTTTTATTTGGACCTTGGAGCTATTATTTTTTATCCTCCAAATCCTGGAGGCCCTGAGGCATAAACAACCACACTTGCTGGCACTGAAACATACCTGACTAATAGCATTTAGCCGCTAGGAGAGGGACTTTACATGCCACTCAATGATTTCTCCCTGAACTATGCATTTTTAAAGCAGCCTGGAGATGGAAAATAAGGCAGAAGTCTAAATTATACTTTACGCCAGGGGTGCTGAGATGACATTCTAACTATTTCAGCCTGGCCTAGACACAAACAAAGCCTGCACTTTTTAGCTTGAAGTGTAAGGTGGATGAATCAGAGGACAACTCAGTAAAGCTGAAATACATGGTTTGATAGGGAGATGGAAAAACACATCATACTGTGTTGTTATTAGATTACTGTAAATCAACAGACATTTGAAGGGTGTTATTGTAAAAAAAAAAAAAAAGAAGCGTCTGCTTCACTTAAGAATTCATGTCGCATGAGTTTCATTCAAGATGGTTTCAGACTTGTTGGAGCAACAGATGTAATTGAATGGAAAGAGCACACATCCATCATAGGATTGGAAATGTAGGCTAATCTAGCTTTTAGTAAAATGTCATAAAGGTTACAGATTTTCATATGTTGAATGGCACAATGAACAAATAACAAACTGGTCTGTGGCTGCAGTCTTTTGAAAATGGTGTATCATTTGTTCTTTTAATATTCAATTGGGAAACCAAAATCGGAAAATGAAATGAATGAAATTTTTGTATTTTTACAAATAGAATAAAGGTTTTTAGGTCAACAGGAGATAAAGTAAAAATAAATAAGAGTCAGGATTATCAAACCTCGTGATAGTTTCTCAAGACATTTTAATACTGAGCAGGTGGAACCACAGCAAATAGCTAAGAACAGAAATATGACTGAAAATCAGTTTACCATGAGCAAGGACAGTAAGAAAAAAATGCTAGAGCTAAAATGGTCAAAATGTAGGATTGTAAACCAATTACAGACTATGTCATTGTATCTTCCCCATATTTATTACATGTTTCAGTCCATGAACTGGCTTGAAAATGACAAATGAACAACAGAATGCCACTTTTAAGGTGGGCTGGAAAATTCCAATAAGAAGCTGTGAATCGAACGCTAACTTCAGCGTCGTCTGTTGCAGTGTGATGGAAATCTCTGCTTGTGTCTTCCCAGTTTCAACTAAGTCTTTTATTATACTAGCGTATGGTTCCAGTGCGGCCATGGTGTTGATTCATTGACTTACCATCACTGCGTAATTCTGGTTATTCAGGCTTTCTTTCACACTGAACTGTTGGTGCACGCTTATCAAGTGCAACACACAAAGAAGTCGATAACTTCAGGGTCACACAAATCGGACAAGCTATGTATCAAAATCAAGTTCGGCCCATTGCTCATTTCCCTCCCCTTTCCCTTTTTTGATCAGAGCATAAAATCGAAGTATGAAAAAACAAATGTTTTTTGTTCTTTGGTATCATATTCATAAACGAATAACGAAATAAACAAAAAAAATCAGTTTTTCATTTTCCGATATTGATATTGAGTTTTTGTTCGATTGTTCGATTGTTTTTTTGCTGTTATGAGTGTAATCTGTTTTTTTAATCTCATCTGTGGTGTCTGTTTTGTTTTCTCTGCTGATTTATGCAAAACCCTAGAATAAAACATGACTTGTTTTAGCCACTTGAAGTTGTTACCTGTGGTGTTGTTAAGAAAGCATTTCTCAGCTTCAAATAAAAATTCATATAAATCTTACTAAGTGCGGTCATGGTTCAGGTGAGAGTGTGGTGCCAAGCTCAGTGTGCGAGTCAAGCCTCACTGCCACTCTAAAGCTCCAAGCATGTAAACAAAGTCATCATCTCCAAACAGCAACCTTTTCTTTTTGCAATGGAAGCTCGTCTTTAAATGGTTGGATTTGTGGATAGTTTATCTTGACACACCGTTTTCTCATGTCTGTTGCCTACTGAATCATGATCCTCAGAACCGACAGCACTGCACCACTTTTTCTATAAAATAAAATTAGCCTTAAAGGTTTTCACTCTTGTTCCATTATTTTTCAGGTCTTTGAGATTCAAGGTCACATTCCTTTAATATTTATGACTCAAAGCTTGTTCGGTTAGTCTACACATATTGAGCAAGCATGTCATAATGGAAACAAACAATAGTAATTAGTAACCCAGTAGTAAAACATATTGTTCACTTTTAATATCTTTGTAGCAGTGTTTCATTCATTGAGCCCAGGGCTATTTTTCTCTGTACTGTCTGAACAGTGTGCCTGTCACGGGCTGAGTAACAGCCCCTCTCACTTTGTTGGAACTTGTCGACTGAAGCTATGAGTTAGACAAAGCTAATGCATTAACTCTCCAGGCACATGCAAGTCACTGGCACTGCAAAGCGTTTTCCTGCAGCACCTGGACTTTATACACTGCAATGTCATGAATAGGATAGATTGAATAAGTTGTTTTTTTTTTTTCTTTATTTCTGCTGGGAGGGCATAAAGTTGACAGAGGGATTGTTTTTGCACAAATGACCTAAAAGGTAAGCGAAAGTCGCCACTGTTCTTTGCCAAGGATGGAACAGGAGTCATGCATGTGTTAGTAAAGACTGAACTATAATTGGTTTAAGGTTTTTGCTATAAAAATAATAACATAATATCAATACTAGCACATAATAGCTGTAATTAACAGTAATAACTATGGCAGTAGACTGTGATTGAAATTTATTGCATGTGACACATAGCTTAATCATATAGCTATCAGCTGTTATTAGCTGCCCCCAAAGCATACATCAACAGATGGTCTGTTAATAGTGCTCATAACAAGTTTTTAATTGAAGGTTTTATTGGCTCATGACTTTTAAAGATTAGATACGATTAACTTTATTGATCTCAGGCAGGGAAGTTGAAGTGTCAATATTTTTGTTAGAAAATTAAAGGTACTGTGGTTTATGAAGTACATTTGGACATGCATAATAACAAATATAGTGAGGAGATGATGAAGTTGCACTACATGATTCAATAAAAAATTGTAAACTTGAAATTAAATACACTTATTGCACTTAGACCAAGTGAAGTGTGTATAAGGTAGAATATTTTAAAAACATTGCAAAACCTAACATCACATCTGCTCTCTGCGCTGTTTGAATTTGATGTTTGCACTAGTTGCATGCATCATATTTGAGAAATGTATGTAAATTGTGCGTGCATGAGTGCCAGGTCAATGTGTGTAATATGAATGCTGAAATGGGGGTATACTGTCCCTGATATTCTTTCCATCTGTCTTTCTTATGCCTACTTTCATGCTGGTGCAGGCTGTGAAGGTGGTTTGGGTTGCAGTATATGGGTGACATCGCTGGGGAGGGGACCCTGATTATCCTGTCAGATCATGGCTATATTTCCAAAAGTTTCCAGTATATATCAAAAAGCATATATTTTGGCTTTATGACCATGCATTTCTAAGTGTCTGGGTTTGGAACTTTGCTTACGCCTAAGACTCCTAAAATGTAAGTAAATCTGTATACTGTAGATAATTAGATGATATTACAATAGCGGTACTTTAAGGCCACTGCAAGGAACTTTAGTTCTTGTTGATTCTGGAGACCCCCTTGGACAGAGGAAGACGATGGTGAAACAAAGTTAACTTTGTTTTGGTGCAGTACCACCAGACTGTTGAATGGCTTTTTTCCTCAGGCTGCGAGACCCCTCAAATCACCCTCAGCACTCCGCCATAAAAAGATATTTTCATTTTATGATCGGAGTAGGAATCTGACACTATTTAGATTGTGCCGAAATAGTCAATCTTTGATGCCGGTCTTGTTTGCTCATGTAGTTCATATAGAGTCATCAGTATTAATTTGAGACTGTTGTAGGGCCATTAAAATTCAAGTGCTTTGCATGAAAGTTGCAAAATAATTGTGGAATCAAATGCAAGCCATGTAGGCTATATATGTTTCATTTTGCTTAAAAGACTGAACATTTTTTCACAATAATGTGAACTGGCTGAGAGGAGGAATACAACAATGTCTAACAGTTAGATGGCCCGAATGTTGTGTCAAACAGTCAGTGTAAGACAGACATAGGATTTTTATGTTAATGAATAATGGGGAAATGATTTGGAAGCAGAAAACTTGTCATTTCAGTTGACATATCAGTTAACTTCCCCGTGCTCTTCCTCATGTTTTACAAAAAAATGACAAAATGTCATAGTTCATGTTAGCAGCTTTAAAGCAAGACTAAGTAATTTTTTTTCTGAACAGTCGCTACTGCTGCCATCAGGAAACATTGTGTAACGATACTAAACGCTTCAGTATAGTGTAACAGAAGCAAAGTGGAGAAAAGTGATAAAGTCTGTGAACTACAATAAGAGTTCCTAACATTAACTAACATTAACCACCATAAGCTTCCGGTCATACCAGACCAAGTGAGGCTGTAGCAGCCTGAGTGTATTGAACTGGACTTGTGTCATTACATTAGACATTGGAGAGGGGTATTTGAAACAGTATTTGTAACTGTGTTGGTTTGACAGTCACACATTTTGCTTGAAGAGTGTGTATTTGTGGTTACAGTTTCCATTCTAATAGGTAACTATAGCAAATAAATCAGTGAATATCACAATTTGTACCAAGGCTGCACCCTCTCCTTTCATGTCTTCTGTTTCTTGACCATTGTTGTCTTTCCGCTTCAGCAGAAACATTTTTCATTTTTTCTACAAACAAATTATATAATTTTATTTAAATTATAATGTTGGAATAATTTCAAATCTGCAATCACATAAACGTCTTCCTCACAGTGGCTAAAATGACAAAATGAACAAATACCACATGTTTATACTGCGTCCTTAAACTTAAATTTCAAAATGCTTCTGTTATTATTGAAAACCATTACCTAAGTGACCTGTGAAAAATGTATGTGAGCTCTGAATTTCTTTTCTTTCTCATAAATTTTTCACAATGGCCCTCATCTGTTTCCATATATTTGTGACCTCTAATGAAGTAACTCTTTAGCAGTGTTACTTTTTTTTTTTTCAGATCAGATCATTACCAAACAACATTGCCTATGTCAGTGTATGTATGTGCTCTGACAGAGTCTGTACATGCCAGCAGTCATCACTTATAGGTTCAGTCCATCTGTAAGCCTGCCGGGCAAAGATTTTATGCCATTTTCTCCAGCTGTGACTGAAACACCAGACAGTTTTCATCTCATTTTCTGCAGTGATTTGCCTTTGTACTATAGGTCCTTTTTGTTAAAAGGAAGGCCACATTCATCAAGTGAATAAAGAGCTACGCCCTTTCTATACAGCTTCAGGTGGGCCCTTTAAATCAATGGCATGTTGGATTCTAAAGAGCCCTTTCCATAGGAGGTTTGACGACAAAAGAAAGAAATATGACCACACTAAATGAAAAGAATATGACTTGCTCAGAGGGACTGCAGATATTGCCGTAGGATAGAAGAACATTCCAGTTCAATGTAATGAAAACCTACTTTTTCAAGCAGTTTAGTCTTTCATATTTCAGTCTTTTTCTCATGAATCATTTGAAGCTGTTTTTTGTTTTGTTTTTTTGCTATAGCTAGCATTGGATGGACAATCTAATTACAGCCACGACTGTCAGCTCTGGTGGAGGTGATGGAGGAAGTAGCAAAGGTAAGATCTTAGAGGTGTTGGTCTTTAACTGTGGCTATTCTGAAATGCAAAACCAGCAATGCAATGATGCACAAGCTTTATTTATTTAGTATGTTTGACAAAGCATAATTTACTTTAAATAAGCTAAGAAAAGCTGTCATATGCCATCAGTAACAACTGTATATGGCATTAGCTTGAAGACAGCATTTAAGGGGCACAAGTTCTGAGGTGTCTGTCGCTGAGATTTCTGCTCATACATACATCTGCTGTATGTTTAAATAAGAATAAGATTTTTGGCTTACACTTTGTGGTATATAGTTGATAATAGTTACTATATGACACTAGACCATATTCACAAGCCAGCCATTTTCCTCTGACTGTCTGACAAATTGTTATCATTTCAACGCTTCCCAAACAAAAAAAGCAATTGAAATGGATTTTTCAATAAGATTTTGGCAGAAAATAAGCTCCATGCTGAACACAAGTTTGTGATACTTACATGTTTTGTAAAGCAAGATAATCTTTGGAAGTGAACACCACTTTTACGATTTTTGAAATGTAAATGCAATTGCCAGAAGTAAAAAGCTAACGTTAGGCTATGAACAAACTAGCCTACATCACAGTGACGACTTCACCGTCACCACCACTAGGTGTCCTACAACACTATACACACATTACTATAAAGGTGGACTGATAAGGTAGATGATGTTTAATGTATAACCTCTGGAGTCTCATTTAGCCACTTGTTAGCAACTGCCTTTTTTCGTAGACATGTTGACAGGGAAACACTTTTTTATTCAAATGTTGGATATTTACTCAGGTATTTAATATCATAGAACAAAACGTGGTAATCTCTTAAGCTTGTGTTAATCACAGACCTTATTTCAAGCAGTTAACCGAAAACCCATTGACTTCGAGACACGGGAACCAGGAGTGCAGAAATGCAAACTTATTTTCAGGTTTCAGGATTTATTTCTGTTGCAATATATTAGACAATGATATAATTAGTGATACACATACTGTCGTCATACCACTAGAGCAGTGTTTCTCAAACTTTTTTTTACCACTTAACCAATACAACCCGGGGTTTTTTTTTAAATCATAGATTAATTAGATGATGGTCTTACAAAAAAAGCGTAGCCTACTCACTCATCATTGTCTCTGTTGTCATCTCTTGCTGATCATTTTTCAAATAAATCGTGACACCGACGTTCTAATGTTGCAGGCAGTGGCACGAAAATGATCCCAAAAAGGTCAGCCACATTGCTGAAGCCTGACAACACAGCAAAACAGCAAATTCAAATAATGATGGTTACATTTACAAATGAGTTGATTGAAAACAACACATCTGTTCTGTTCATTACGAGGCTCTGGAGTCGCTCAAAGTCACAGACAGTTTGAGAAACACTTGAAATGTGATATTTCAGAGCCAGAGGCTGGTCAAGTTTCCAAGAGATTGTTAATAATTTTTCATAGACCAGTAAAATCACCACCGTGGGCAGCACCAGCAGTAGACACTTGAGTGAGTGTCATAAACCAATCTCATATAAGAGTAGAAGGTTTTAATGGTATAGAGTAAGGCATGTAAGGCATGTCCAGGCACATGACCAAGCAAGCAGAGGCATAACTTAGGAATGCTATTTAATAACAAAAAAAGTTCAAATGGGTGTTCACTTTAAAGGTCAAATACTAACTTTGCCAGTGCAGTCATGTAGTTGAAACTGGATCATGCAGTAAGATATTAGCCATCCTCAGCCCCAGCAGGCAATGCCATCTGTGTACTGGAAAAGATGTGTCTCTTAGGGCACACTCACACTAGGCAATCTGTTCCGAGCCCAAGCACGTTTGACCCCTAAAGTCCAGTTTGTTTGACTAGTGTGAGCACTCCTCAAGCACGGTACACTTTCTTGGCTCTGGCATGGTTGGAAGAGGTGTGCTTTGGCACGGTACGGTTGCTCTTGCCTCTTGGAGATGAAGTATAATCATGCGTATTACGCCGCCTTGCATAATCAAGAAATCCAGGAATGTGAGAAGGTCGTCTATGACCAAAACGACACAGAATAAACCATAAAAAAGTCAGTAAAGTCACGTTCTCTGTGTTGTTCTCCTTTGTGGCGCGACCGTGCTATGACATGATGATGTACTTGTAAGAGGTGACCGTGCTCAGGCCTGGTTGCGGGCGGAGCAATGTGAGTGCAGGCCAGCAGGGAACTGGGGAGGAGGGAAAATCATGCTTTGGTATGGTACAGAGCAACTGGGCCAGGTGTGAGTGTGCCCTTAGAGAAAAAAGTCTGATTTTATTTTAAATAAAAAATATAATAAATGATTCATGTGATTCATCATAACGAGTTAGTAAATCCTCTCCTTTGTTCTTTTAATTTAATTTCTTTCCTCTAGATGATCTTTCTCTGAGTGCAGTGGGGTCAGGTGGAAGAGCTGCATCAGGAGGCTCTAGCAGCACGAGCAGCTCAGTTCTGATCACATCCAGCAGTTCCCATGGTGCCGGTGGATCCAGGGCTGGAAAGGGCACTGGAGCTATCAGCATCACTACTCTAGGAGCTTCCTCTGCTGTATCCTCAGGTAGAGGAAGTTCAGCAGCTTCAGGTGGTTCAGCGGCAGGGTTAAGGGCTGCTGGAGGGGGGTCCTCTAGCATGTCCTCTAGTTTTGCAAGTGGTGGCAGAGAAGGAAAAGGGGAAGGCGGTCTAGGTGCTGTGACAGTTTCAAAAGTGACAAAGACCAGCCACGCTTCAGGAGGATCTGGGGAAGTGAAGAAAGGATCATCCTCTGGAATCAACTACTCACCTGTTCCAAAGGAAAGGAAGAGTGTGACCACCATGGCTTCAGCTCTCTCAGATGTCTTTGATGGTTAGTCATATGTCAAAGGTCATGCAGTTATTCATACTGCTGTACTCATCTTTCACGTTGTTTGTAGACTTGAGGGGCCAACACTCTACTTCAGAGCAAATAAACCCAAGATTAATATGATCTTTATTTTGCCACCATGTTTCAGAGAGTTCAAGCACAAACTCTTCTCCAGAGTATAACAGGAAGGAGTACAGTAAGTTTTACATGAATCTCACAGTATACTCTGGAATGTGCACATGTATTCATGTTAATTTTTGAATTTTCGTTTTTATTTTCTTTCAGGCACCTCAATTGCAACTTCAAGTCCTGCCACCAGAGGGAGAGCTCCGACCAGAGGTACACTGACAGCTCTGACACAGTATACATGAAGGGATAGAACATAAACAATACATATAATTAGATATTGATACAATTTTGACTGTTACTTGACAGATTAGTCATAAGTTACAGCAATAATTACATTTACTCAACAACGTTTTCTGTTTTTCAGAGAGCGAGATCAGGGCCAGGCTTCAGAGTGCTTCTCCTACAGCAAGCTGTGAGTATGACTCTTCATGTTGATGCATATCCACATACAGTATCTGCAGTGACTGAATGTAACTGACTGTACAAATATAAGCTACTTCTACTACTTTTAGTCCAGAGGGGGGACATGTATTTATTTATGTATTTTTTTACTCCACTGCAGTTGTGTGACAGCTATAGTCACCAGCACCTTTAACAATAAAGATTTGACATATAAAACATATGAAGAACCTTTCAATGTGATGCACTGTAAGAAAGAAAAGAAAAAAAAGAACAGCTCAACAGCAGGGATGTGGACTCGGGTCAACTGTCACTGTTTTGATGACTTGCAACCTGACTTGACAGCAAAAACTTAAGACTCAACTTGGACTTTAGTTAAAGACATTTGACTTGACTTGAGAAATGATGACTTAAATGACATGTTTGTTTACATTTTTTTTGTTGTCAGTTTTTTTTTTTTTTTTTTTAGTATTTCACTGTTTAAAGGTGATGGGGATGGATTTTTATTCTTTGATTGAGATTAAATGAAAAAATAAGAGCTTTTATGAAGTTATTTGTGTTTCATTTGATTACATTTATTTCACTGAATAAAGTATTTATAACATAAATTCATTTAATTGTCATACTTTTTGAACAGGTTAGAAAATGGCCAATATTACTAGACAGGTACCAATACCATGTCTGTTCTCTTTATAAGGACCGGATACTGCCAGTTAGACTGCAGTGTTAAAGGGAGGACTTTCTTAAACTGAGGACTCACTTGACAGAACCTGTGACTTGACCACTTGCTGAAGAAAAAATGACTAGGGACTTGTTTGAGACTTGGACCAAATGACTTGAGTCACATGTCTGCCCATCAGTATATAAAAGTCAATGAATTGATTGATCAAGAAAATAAAGAGCAGATTCTGAATTTAGTTTGAATTTAACTGGTAAGTGGAGGTGGAGCGGTCCTCCGTTTGATGCCCACTGTTAGTTGTGCCGTGCAGGGACGGAGCTGGATGACGTGAAGCGTCTGCTGAGAGGAAACCCCTCCACCAGCACCAGCCCCACTCAGTCCCCCAACAACACGCTGCCCATCCCCAGGAAAGCCAGCACGGAAACTAGGGCCATGTCTGAGAGCTCCAACACAGGTTCAACTAATCAGCTGTCATGGCTGTTATCTTTGAGATTGATATTAAAGAATTCTAATCATGTGGTCTGCCCTCAGGTTTTAATATTTCACATGTCTGTAAACTATTTCTCTTTCTTCAATACTAGACCAATATGGCAGCATTTGGTCCGGAGGTGTGAGCAGCAGCTACAGCTACAATACCAACCCCAACAACTTGTCCACCTCCTCCACCCTCTACCAGTCAGGTCAGTCATATATGACAACCCATAACATCAGCAACCTGAGGATGTGATTGCATCATATTTAACCACTCTCAATTAACTGTTACAGGACCATACCTTATACCAGAGCTGATTTGTTTTTTTCACAACAAAAGCACGTTTTTGTTTTATCAATACCATGAAAGCCAAGAATAAAAACAATGATTTATTATTAATATGTATTTACTTATGAATCTTATGAAGTTGATTTCTCATGATTATTTTGTTATCTCAAGAAAATAAAGACAGATTTCTTGAGATTACAAGATCATTCATAATGAGAGAACACCTTCATAAGATTCATAAGAGTGGACCATAACATACACACAGTGCCCTGTAGGGTGGGTTTGGGAGTTTCAAAGCAAACCAAATGAACTTGTTATGAACTGAATGGCACTCCTTGATCTTACATTTTCAGCTCAGATCAGTTGTTGAGATGTGTAGATGCCATCTATGCATGCCTGATCGCTAATAAACAACATAAGTAATATGAGGGAACGACCTTTTATTCTCTCTTGATAAAGGGTTAATTATCTCAGCATCTTGAGATAACAAGGCTTTTTTATATGAGATAACAAGATAAATTGACTGAGAGAATAAGCTTTGTTATCTCAAGATAACAAAATAATTAACTTGTGATGTTGAGATAATGGCATTGAAAAATAATTGCAGTAGTAGCTGTTCTCGGCTTCTGTTTGTGTTTAAGTGTTAAGCATCAGAAAAACTAAAATTCATTTTGTGTTTTCAGACACTGCTATTTTCATAGGGACTATTCTACAACAGAAAGTAGAAAGTAACAAAAACTCAGTTTGTGGCTTATCCAAAAACCTCAACCCATTACACTTTGGGTGAACTGACCCTTTAAAGCCAAGGGAGCCACTGTCTAAACAGGATTTATCAACTAAAAACTGCAGTCATCAAGAGATATACTCTACATACGCAGTATTTTCCTGTTGTTAATTGATTGAGGGGACCAAGCAAGCAGAGGCTTAACTTAGGAATGCTATTTGATTAAAAAAAAGTTCAAATAGGTGTTCACTTTAAAGGTCAAATACTAACTTTGCCAGTGCAGTCATGTAGTTGAAACATGAAATAAAAATAACCATATTCAAATATACAACTGAAAGCCGACATCACCAAGAAATGTAGCATACAATGGCTATATTATTGAAATCCTACTGGAATACTTTGTGTACCAAGAGTTATTTGCAATAAGACCCTTTGCTGTTTATAGTGAATCAGTCGATCAATTTGGCACCATGTTCGTTACTGAGGTGTGATGGACTAATGAACATTAGACATCACCTTAAGTCCTGCATGTTGTGACTTGTGAAAATGTTTTTGTTTTGTTTTGTTTCCTGTTGTGTGAGATGGTAGTTCTAGGCAGTTGGTGATTTGGTCATTTGTAAAGGAGATGATGGCCAAGATGGGTTAGGGCTAGGGTCATAGAAGTTAATATTGTAGGAATATTATAGGATATTATAATGTGTCTCTATGATCCTCATGCAAGTATATCGGCTACAATATAGTATAGAATTGAGAAGTAGTAGTATCTACTTTATGAAATATTATAGACCCAAGACATAACAGACAGAAGGATGGGACTGAGAGCAAAAGTCGCAATTACTCATCTGCCGGCTAGTTCAGCAACGCAGACAGCACCATAGGTTTATCAATACACAGCACAGTTAGGCTACTGATAATTCAGAGCCATGGTCGAGGACCAAGATGGTAATTTGCACAAACCTCCGTCAGATAAAGGATCAGTGAGTCAGGCAGACTAGACTAACATATTCCACTAAACAACCCCTCTGCCCCTGCACTCTCTCTGCTATAGGGGATGGAGAGGGGGGATGTCAGGTTACCATGGGGGGTACATGTTAGTCATTTTGCCAACAAGGTTGATTGCCCCTCAAATCGCCTCCTGGTTATAGGTGAATAAAGCCAGAGTTTTTCATGTAAGCTTTTATTTCCCAGCTGTAATAGATGGACAAATGTGCTCTGCTCTGTCACCTACAGGAGGAGTTCAGAACAACCTGACATTCAGCTGTCCCTCCATGAACAGTGGACTGTCTGCCAGCAGCACTGGTGAGCTTCTTGCTGTCGGGTCCACTCCCTTAGCTTGTCACTGATCATCAGTAGATAACCATGCTGTTGTCCCATTCTGCCTTAGTTCCTATGTATGGTGTTCAGAATAACCTGGTCACTACCAGCCCCGCTGTCCTCTCTCCCACTGGAAGCAACGCACATTTTGGTAAGACATGTCTTCTCCATGCATGTAGTGATGAAGATGCTGTAGAAGATGCTAATATGAAGAATCAAAAATATCCATGGCTTTTCTTCAAATCACCTGATAATGTCTTACTGTAACAACAACAATGGGAAGGTGAAAAGGTTTTGGGGTATTTAGGAGTTAATGTAAAAAAACTGTGTTCTGTAAGATTTAGTACTATAGCATTATTAAGGAATCATGAATTATTATACATATGTGTGTTTGTCTCTTCACAGTTTATGGTGTGCAGAAAAATGCATCTGGCACTGGAATCATCACAACCACAGGTGAACTGTGATAGTTAGACTGATTCATTGTGTTTAAATACACATTGACTTCATTCAGTAGTTTTATCATCTGTCAAAGAGAGTTTACCAACTTTTGTTAGAAACAATATACATTAATAATTATATGGTATAGCAAATTAAATGATTTGGTGTCATGGTATGTGACACTGTGGTTATTCAAGAAGTTAAACTGTGAATCAAAATATCTCAAAATATTGTAATCATGTAGCCGTTACAGTTAAGTCTGTTTGTACTTTACTACAATATCACTGGATGCTAGTTAGTACAGTGCATTTAGGAGGTCATTATGTTTGAATGTCATGTTGTTTTGTTTTGTCACAGTGAGACCCAGCAGTCCCACTCATGAGGAAGCCTCGGCCAAAGACTTTAAGTTTGTGATGATCGAGAAGGAGAACGCTCCTGTCAAGGAGACAGAGCGGCTGGTCATGACCAAAGACACGGGGAAGCAGTTCATGTCTGCTGCACCTGCTACTGCCTCTGGTAATACTGAATACTACTAAGTACTTCTGCTACTGCTAACACTACAACCCAGATACCAAATAGGTTGGAATGTTGTGTAAAATGTTAATAAATACAGAATCATGTGTTTGACAAAGTGGTACACTGTCTCAACTACTTTAACTGCTACTTCTATTTTAGAATCAACAAAGATGTATACCTGTTAATCATTTCCTATGCATGATTAGTGTTTTTAGTGATTAATGATGGTGTACATGTAATTGTTCTGTCTTGTAGCTCCCCACTCAGAAGACTCACTGAAGAGAGAGAAACAAACATTTTCATCCAGCACAATGGAAGGAACAGATGCTAAATGTAGACTAATATACAACAGACCTTATCATTTATTGGATTAATCACATACATTATGTCTCGTGTTTGGCATCTAAATATTTGCTGTTTCATTTTGTTTTTAAAGCTGCAGCCCTAAAAGTTGCTACCAAAGACAAAGCCACCTATGCAGGTATTGTCCCATTTTCACTTTTCTCTTTTTATTATAGTCTGTCCAGGTTTACAGTCAAATCCTGACAGACCCCCACCAAAATCTAGATTAACAACAGAATTGCTATAGTAGCTCTTGGATTATTACATACGAAAAATTGTTTTTCAGTTTTATTTTTCACTTTTGTCACATTAATGCAATGTAAAATAATATGTTGTTTGTTACACATCTTAAAGAAGCATGATTTAAGATATAGCCATCATTTTATTTCAAACATTACAAAAAGTTAACAAACATTATCAAAAGAGTGTGAAGAAAAAACTGTTGACATTATATCGTATGAAGTTAGCATGCTAACCAGCTAGCCCCAGTCCATCCTGTCCTGTAATACCACTTTGTACCTCAAGAGGTGATAGTCCAATAGTATAGCCTCAGTGTGATGACAGGCAAGGCTATGTCCCGTCCCAGTCTGGTGTCCCCCTGTGTTCCCTGGGAGGTGACTGTGTCCGGTAAAGCTTAGTGTAGTTGCCTGCTGTGACGACACCAGGTGATCCGAGGTCACGGTCTAGCCAGACTTCAGTCAGCTAACAGGGCTACTTAGCTCCATGACTAACTAAATACTTTAACACTGCAAGAAAAAATCTTATTTGCTTTCCAAAAAAATGTGACAAGTTAGAATACATGTAAGAATTATAAAAACCATGGACAGTAAGACACTGAGCTCAGTGTAATTTATACTAATTAAACTAAGTACTAATTGGAGGTGTTATGTTTAACCCTCCTGTAATGCATCCACTTCAGTTTTCTTACTGTTTTGGGAGAAAAAAATACAAGCCTGACAGAACAAGGTTTTGTTTCTCAGAGATCCGTGAAGATAAATCAGGCTTCGGCTTTGGCTTCTGCTCCTGCTGCAGCTGGTGGAAGTGGCTGCTTGGCCTCCTGCTCAGCCTGCTCCTCCTCCTCGGCCTCCTCTTTGGACTCATTGCTTTGGGTGAGTCAGTAAAATAAAACATGTATCTCCAGTAGCATATTTACCTTAATAGGGCTCACTGAAGATGGCGTGCACATGTCTATCATCCCTCAGGTGAAGAAGTGAAACGCCTCAAGAACCGCGTCGATGCTCTTGAGGCCATTACTGGCACTGCTTCAGCCAGGTCAAGCCACTTGTCGGCCTCCTCTGGCATCAACATCATTGACCCGCTGGACTCGTCATACATCGATAGAAGTTCTTCTGGATCAACCCTCACACACTCTGACAATGGGATCACCCTAGGGGCCGCTGGTCCTGGTGCAGGACGTGGATCAGCACAGGACAGCGCTGCCCTGCAGAGAACCGTCCAGCATCTGGTCAGGGCTGAACTGCAGTCAGATGCTGTAAGAGGTACAGAAATATAACACCATGTTAAATCAACCCAGCTGTCAGTGATCAGTAATTGATTTCAGTAAATAATCCTATTTTTTTTTCCCCCCACTTTTAGAAACACTTGCATACTCACTAAAAGGGGAGAGAGGACAGCCAGGCCCTAAAGGCATGTTTGTATAAATCATTAAATAATTAGTAACTGAATATTTATCTACATCCATCCTAACTGACTGTTTCTTCACAGGCGATCCAGGGCCACTGGGATCAAAAGGTGAGAGACTGCCCTGCATTTCTATGTGTATTCAGTTGATACATATATGAAGAATCATATATACATATCCAGTGATGGAATGTAACTATGTACATTTACTAAAGTTCTGTACTTAAGTACTTGTACTTTACTTCTGCTACTTATACTTACTTCACTACATTTTGGAGGCCAACTCATTTATTTGATAACGTTAGTTATGAGGTACTTTTCAGTTCACATGTGGCATCAGAGACAAGGTAGTGCAAATTTAACCTTTGGATTAAAATTATCAGTCAACCCATAATGTAGCAATTTTAATTTATTTGTACTTTAGATACCCAAGTACATTTATTGCCAGAAAGAACATGTAGTTGAACTTGTTTTAGGTATTCGTCGCGACACTATGTATATCAGTCTCCAGTTCTGTAGAATATAAGAATCAAACTCTGAACTGCAACCAACAGCTATGCATTGATCTTTGCAGGTGACAGCGGCTTTCCTGGCCTGCCAGGTAAGACTGAGAGCAAATGTGTTGAAGCCTCTTCCTTCCTACAGAGGTGATGAACTCACCCCACCCCTCTGTTTTATTTCTAAAGGTCCTCCTGGGCAGATGGGTCACACGGGATTAGAGGGACCAAGGGGAACTAAGGGAAGTGCAGGTAGTGATAAGATCATTTTCATTGTTCTGTGAGGACAAGTCGACACGAGGAAAAAAGAAAACATGGGCAGAGTCTTTCCTCCTTTCTGTACAGGGGAACCAGGTCCAGAGGGACCACCAGGGCAGAGAGGCCGAGAGGGACAGATGGGCCCCCGCGGTGAGGCTGGACCACCAGGTTTTGGAGAGAAAGGTAGGAAATGTGTATGCCACCCATGTTAAATCATGTATAGCTGTACGTTGAGGTGTTCAGCCTCATAATGAGACCTGGTTTTGACAGGACATCAAGGTGAGCCAGGACGTCCTGGTCCTGCTGGTGCTGCTGGACCTGTGGGGCCGAAAGGTAAGGTCAAAGGTCATGATGGAGTTCAGATAACATTCATGGAACCATACCAGTGCTTTGTATGTTCAGTCCATATGCAAACCACTTTAACTTTACATCATGAATGAAAAAACATACATGAAAACATTTCCTTTTTAAAACAAGTCGCAAGTGTACCAAGACACTGGAATGGAAACTTTTGCCAGGTTGGGAAAACACGTTAGAGTCAGTTCTCTAGCAGCTACTACTAACATAGCTGAAACATTACATGGTATACTTGCTGCAGTACATTAAGGAGTATTAATAATGCTGATAGTCAACGGTCAGTATCTTTTCTTTCCTTTTTGATGTAGGTGCCACTGGAGAGCATGGTGAAGTGGGAAGTCCTGGTAAATATTCTTTTCCACTTGATTTTTTTGAATATATTGTTAGTTCTTTGGTCCTGATCACCAGTCCTATATTAAATCTATTACACTGTATTTATGTGCAGGTGCTCCAGGTCCAAAGGGTTTCCCGGGTGAAGCTGGAGCTCCAGGAGAAAAAGGTAACTTTTAGGCTTAATCTTCTAAAATTGTCTTCTAACAATTGGTTAAGACGTATGTATGGTTAGTAGAAATGACGATGTGTAACAAAAAGACAGAAAGAAATGAGAAATGATTGGGCTTATGTTTTTGCAGAACATTGTTTGATCAGTAAATTATAGTTGTATATGTCAGTATAGCTTTCATCAATTTAGAATATCTCTCTGGTCCCTCCATTGACAGTTTTCATTATTTTGACGCAGGTGACAGAGGAACACCAGGGCCGCCAGGAACCAAAGGAGACCAGGGAGAGAGAGGACCACGCGGACCGGCAGGTGTGTCCCAGAAGAACATTATATACGTATATCATGCGCAAAATGAATAATAATACAGTTCCTACCACAGCAGCTACTGAATTTATATGTGGTAAAGATGACTGTGAACTTCTTTTTCCAAATGGTCTATTCAAATAACACAGAACCCAAACCAAAAAGAACCCCATATTTTTTTTCATAATGTACTGAAAACTTTATGCTGCTCAAAACATGAGTTTCCAAAACTTAAAATTAAAATATTCATTTTGTGTTTTTGTAAGCTTTAAATACTTTTTAAAATGTGAACTTTTACATGCATTGTGTCTGCACTGAGTGATGGCATCAGTTCTAAAGCAAGTCTACATACCATTGTTCTCTCACAAATGAAGAGTTCAATTCACAAACAGGAAAATGCAGCCTTGATCAATGCAACACTCCCAATGGTTTTGCTGCTACAGGCTCACTTGGGCCCAATCCTTTTCCAATTTGTATTCATAGTCTTCATTTTCAAGTGCCCCCTTCCCTTCAGAACAGACTTACAGGCGATAGTGATTAAAATCTCCCCCTATGAACTGGAACAACCCCTCAAGACTCTCATATGTCATTAGTTATCGTTGATGGCGTTTATGTAAACAAACAAACACTGTGAAACAAAGAAAACTGCTTCACTATCTAGCAGCTAGCAGTGCTTTACAGGCTGACATTAGCAATCCCCACATACTTTGCCAGTCTGCAATTATATCAGAAGACCGTTAATAAGTGACACTACTTCGCTGCCGGAGATTATTTACAAACTCTCGTAAGAAAACTGTAATAGGTTAGGTAAAGGTATTGATTTTGATGGTTCCTGCTTTTTTTTTTATGATTGAAGGTGAACCAGGACAACATGGACCACAAGGTCCTGCTGGAGCGAAGGGATCTAAGGGAACTGCAGGTAAGGAGAGGGCTTCAGAATAATAATAAAAGAAAATATGTGATGTCAAGACTGTTGAGAGCTAAAGAATGATTCGGAATACATCATACCTCCAGTCAGCTGAGTGTATTCTAATGGTGTCCTAAAAGAGTTACATTTTTTAATAACTGCTGCTACGGTTTAAGTTGATTGGATAGAAATGTTTGCTGTCACCATGCTAAAAGAGTGCTATTAGTATCAAGGACTGAAATGTATAGAATAAAAGATTGTACAGTTGAACCAATTACTATTTCAGACCATGGCCCTGTGACTATGAAAATCAACCTAGGTACGGACAATCACTTCAGACACTGGAGGCTTAATGTATCCCTGCTAACAGATATGAATATTAGGCAAGAACTGAAGGAGGCTCTGACTGAATACTTTATCGTAAATGATGATGGTAATGTCTCCCCCTCAATTATATGGGATGCTAGTAAAGCCACTATAAGAGGGAAAATTATTTCTATAGGGTCCAGAATAAAAAAACAAAGACTCGCTAAACAACAGAGTTTGGAAGATGAAATAAAAAAATTAACGAGAGAACACAAACAATTTGGAAAGAAAGACGCTTTGAAAATGCTAAAGGAGACGAGACAACAACTGGATGAGGTTCTGACATATAAAGCAGAGGGTGCTCTGAGATTTACTAATAGAAAATATTATGAAATGGGTAACAAAGCCAGCAGGCTTTTGGCTTTTCAACTCAGAAAAGCCCAATCTAGCCGTGCAGTTCCAAAAATTAGGAATCCTGAAACCAATCTTATTGAGGCAGATCCCACTAAAATAGCAAACTCATTTTCCACGTACTACAAACAACTATATAAGGCTGAAGACCTTGAATTCAAGGAAAAAAGAATATTAGAGTTTTTAAAACCCCTTAAAATGAATAAACTATCAAATGAGGAGGTGGAATTTTTAATACAGCCTATCACAGAAAAGGAAATTAGGGAAACCATTCTTAAAATCAAAAACAATAAATCACCAGGAATAGATGGTTTCTCTGGAGAATACTATAAGATATTTATGAATGAACTTACACCTATATTGTGTAAATTATATAATTATGTTCTAAAATCAGGAGACCCCCCAAATTCATGGTCAGAAGCCATACTATCAGTAATACATAAGGAGGGAAAAGATCCCCTTCAATGTAATAGCTATCGCCCAATAAGCTTACTCTGTGTAGATTATAAAATCCTAACCTCTATATTAGCAGTCTGAATTCAAAGAAATATAAAAAAATTAATACAACCAGATCAAACAGGATTCATATTAGGACGTCAAGGATCAAATAATATAAGACAAGCTTTAAATCTGCAAGCAATAGCGGCAGGAGACAGTCAACCGTCAATGCTCCTCGGTTTAGATGCCGAGAAAGCATTTGATCGGGTGGACTGGCAATTTCTGAAACAGACACTAATAGAAATGGGCTTTGGGAATGAATTTGTGAACTGGATAAACCTACTATATAAAGAACCCTGCTCGAAAGTCAGAGTTAACGGTCACTGTTCTAGCTTTTTTAGGATTGAACGAGGGGTGAGACCAGGAGACTCTCTGTCACCCATCTTATTTGCTATCAGTATCGAGCCTCTGGCAGAGGCAATACGCCAAAATGCTCAAATCCAAGGGATAACAGATGAAGGAGGCTCAATTCATAAAATAGCTTTGTTCGCGGATGACATTTTACTTTTTGTAAAAAATCCACTTTCTTCCATTCCTGTACTTATGAAAACCTTGCACGAATATGGATCAGTGTCCGGATATAAAATTTATGAAAATAAATCAGAAGCCATGATGATTTCAGGCACCTGGCCTACACAACTGAATAATAGTGTCTCCTTTCGCTGGTCTAAACAAGGATTTAGGTATTTGGGAATAATTATTACCCCTAATCCCACCCAACTATTTGAGGCGAATTATAACAAATTAATTAAACAAATAAAAAATGATGTGGCACGTTGGGAAATTGTACCGCTGTCCCTCGTAGGAAGAATAGAGACGGTAAAAATGAATCTACTACCGAGACTTCTCTTTTTATTTCAATCCCTCCCTATTAAAGTACCGGTTTCCACATTAAAAATGCTAGATAGGTTAGTTTCAACATTTATATGGCAAAAGAAGAGACCAAGGATAAGATTGAAATCTCTTCAACTACCTAAAGATAAGGGCGGTTTAGGTTTACCAAATCTCAAAAGCTATTACTGGGCTGCGCAGATAAGTGCTATAGTGGCATGGATCAGAAATGACCAAGAGACAATATGGACTAAGATAGAGCAAGATTCTGTAAAGGAGGTCTCCTTAGCGGTACTCCCTTTCATAGATATAAAGTCTGTTAATAAAATCAAAATAAAGAACGAATGGATAAAACACACCTTAAAAGTCTGGACAACTGTGAAGAAAAAGCTTAAGGGACCGGAGTCGATCTCAAGGGCCCTACTGATTGTAGGAAATATAGATTTTCCGCCCTCCCTATGGGACAGTGGGTTCAGAGGGTGGGTGGACAGAGGTCTCCGTACAATTAATCAACTTTTTATAGGGATGGAATTTAAATCGTTCTCTCAACTTCAGGAGCAATTTGGCCTCTCATCAAAAGATTTTCATAGATATCTTCAGATCAGACATTATGTCACATGTCACAAGGAAAGGGACATGGTCAGAAATAACCCTAATGAGATAGAAGAGTACTTAATCAACATTTTAGAGAAACAACACCCAACAAAAAAACATCTATCTAACATATACAAAAGACTAGTAATGGATGCTTATCAAAACACGGAATATATTAAAGAAAAATGGGAATTAGAAATGAATGTTATAATTGAAGACTCTGAATGGAATGACATGTGGGCAGGATGCCATAAGGGCATTAATAGTCAATTATGGAAAGAATTTGACTGGAAGATAAAAATTAGATTTTTTAATACTCCCCCTGTTGTTTCTATGTACGTGAAGAATTCCAGTGCAGCATTATGCTGGCGTAATTGTGGAAATACTGGAGACACCACACACATTTTCTGGGATTGCCCAGTTCTGCGTGGATTCTGGGGGGACATCAAAAGGGAGATTGATACTATGTTGGGGACAGATGTTGCTTGGGATCCAAAACTGTTTTTATTAGGAATTATTCCGAAAGATGTATACAATGCTGATCAACGATATGTACTGAGGATCCTTTTACTAGTAGCAAAGAAAATGATAACGGTTAACTGGAGAGACGTGAAGCCCCCAACCATAGGTCAATGGACCCAGAGACTGAAAAATGTCTACTCAATGGAAAAAATGACAGCCAGTTTGCAGCTGAAAACAGACATGTTTGAGCAGAGATGGTCCTGCATTACCAGATATCTGGGGTTGGAATGAGTAGAATTTTTTGTTTGTTTGTTTTGTTTTTGACTACCTGCTTATCCATTCATTTGTTTTTATGGCAGCTGGTTTCGATATGTATGCTTTGTGATATGTTGTATGATATGTCAGGAATTGTCTTGTCTTGTTAAGTGAATTGTTTTGTCTTGTGAAGTGTTTTGAAAAATGTTTGAAAAGTTTAAATAAAGAGAAAGTTCAAAAAAAAAAGAAAAAAAAAAGAGTGCTATTAGATAGATGGATCTGTCATTAATAAGAACAAGACAGTGACATTAAATTACTGAAATTTAAAATATTTTTAATGATATTAGAACACTGTCTGATCATGTGTCTTTTCATGTAAAAATGAGTTGGAGTTGCAGAGATCAGACATGCAACCTCTCAATTATTGAACAACAGTTACAACAGTTCTGCAGCAGCTGCCAAAAACAGATCACAACAGATTTATCAGTGTATGAATTGCAGGTGAAACAGGTTCGATGGGACTTCCTGGTGTGAGAGGACCACCTGGACTTGCTGGAGATATTGGTCAACCAGGTACCAAACACACAATTATAGTAGCTCACACAGTCAGTTATGATGTATCAGTTGTGTCTGTCAGGTATTGAATGAGAAAAGTCCTGAATCTTATTTTTGTTTGATTGCATACACTCACATTTTTTCTCCAGGTCCTCCTGGGATTCAAGGACCCCCAGGTATGAGAGTATATTTCATTCAAATTATTTTTACTTTCCTTACAAGTTAAATTTTGTGTATTTCAATATATATACTCTGACTAATTATCACAGGTATTGCTGGAATTCCAGGACAGCCTGGTGTTAAAGGTAATGCCTCATTTACTTAAAAAGCAAAAAGTCAAAAATGTCCACATCACCACACACTGCCACAGAGGGGGCTGGTTACAAAAGTTAAAAAGTGCCAATGAAGGGAAAAGCATCCAAAAAGCCACCACTTGGGTACAGACTGTACAACTAAACATCTGTATATGTGAGAGTTATATCAGAATAACTAAACCTTTTATTGCCAAAGTTGCCCAAGCTTAGAATTTGATGTGTGCTGTAAGTCTTTAAAGCAGCTGTAAGTAATATTTTTTTCTGTTATTAAAATAAGAACAGAAAGAATGTCGTGATCACGCAAAGAGCAGGATCCTCCTGTCTGCTGCTATGTCTGATGATTACAGCTGTGCGTTCATGTGGTGACGTAGAGAGGAGGGAGGAGATTGCTAGCTCCAAAACAGACAGGAAGTTGGCTAAAATGACACTTACAGCAGCTTTAATTAAAGCTTTAACACAGACTGGTTCTGATTAGAAATGCTAAAGACTGTTTTTAAAGGCTAATGTAAGTATAGACAAACATTTTGTTTATAATGTATTGTTTCATTAATAAGCTAACATAACATTGTCTTTCAGGTGAACCAGGATCACCTGGTAAAGTCATCGCTCCAGGTAAGAACAGGAAAACCTGTTGTACAAAGTGGACCGTGTATTAGTTTTTAGCCCAAAGGAAACACAGTCTCTGTAACTGGTGTTTCTCTTTCATTCCTTTCAGTTGGCTCTGATACTGTGGCTGTCCCTGGACCACCGGGGCCTGGTGGTCCTCCAGGTCCTGCTGGAAACCCTGGTCTGTCTGGTCCCATCGGCCCTGCTGGTGTCCCAGGACAACCTGGTAAATCCAGAACCTTGATGACCATGTTAGGCATCTAAAGTGGATTAACTGTAAAATGAAATGTAAAAATCTTTCTCCTGCATTGAACATATTTTTTCTGTTTTTTTGTCTTTTCTACGATGGAAAATTCAAACAATTATCAAGGCTCTAAGGGAGAACAAGGAGAAAAAGGAGAGAAAGGAGAGAAAGGAGAAAAGGGGGAGAAGGGAGAACAAGGAAACCCTGGCGAGCCTGGGATCAGCATCGCGAGTTCAGAAACTGCCAGTTCCACCCGAACAGCCGGTGAGTACCTCTCTCATCCATCACTTTGGTACCACCTGGTGGTTGTATCCAGAATGACTCTGTATCTACAGAAATGTGCACTACCACATCTCCTGTGTTTTCACTTCTAGCAGAAGTTTCCTCAGTATCTGCACTGCCTGGCCCACCAGGACCTCCAGGGCCTCCTGGTGCACCGGGTCCTCAGGGTCCTTCTGGTATGTCAAAAGCTATTTGTAAAATATCAAGGAATTTACAAACACTTGGTACTGAGGCTCAGATCAAACTAATGATTTATTCAAATGCTGTTGTAACTCTTGTTCAGGTGAGACTAGACAGGGTCCTCCAGGACGCAGAGGTCCTCCTGGACAGCCAGGTAAACAAGGATCTTGCATTAGAGACAGACACATAGACAGATTATCAGCACACAACATCATTTAAGCAGTGTCAGAATAAAACGTCACATTTTTCTCTCTCAAATGTAATTGACCCATTGCTGTCCTCACAGGTGTTGGTTCACCTGGACCTCCAGGAGAGAGAGGAGAACCTGGCAGCTTTGTGCCTACCTCAGGTTGGTGAAAGACGTCTCGTCTCAGATGTATTGTTGGCCTTCAGACAACTGGACATACAGTATGTCATATTTAACATTTGCATGGCATATTTGATGTATTCTTCCCTCTTTTGTCTTAGAAACCTTTTTTGCTGGCCCACCAGGACCCCCAGGACCCACAGGCCCACAGGGTTCACCAGGTAGGTTTGACAAATCAGATGTTTCTGATCAGAAGAATCTAAAAAAAAAAAATAGTGCATTACATAATGGATTCATGCCGGGGCTGGGTGACATGACCTTAAAAAAACATCCACATATTTTAAGTCAATCGCGATACACAATATATCTCTTAACATTTTGAAAGTTTCTCAAAACCTCTTCATAAATGTTCAGACTGAGGGACAACAGCAATTATCTATTCTATTTTGACCAGATAACACAACATTAATATTTTGACAATATTGTAGGGATAACTATTGGTACTTTCACAAAATATTAAAACAATGAGTTTTTTGATAAATAATCATCAGTAATGTGGATATAAAGACTGAGTGGGTAAAGGCGAGTATTAACAATCTGGTAAGTTCAGAAAATTACATCAATTTACTGTAATGCAGCCTTTAAAACCAGGAAAAGACAGAACTTATCACGATAAAACAAGTCTTGTATTATGATAATATCTATTGTACATATTGCCCAGCCATAATTCATACATTAAAAAATGTATTAAACTAATGAGTGAATGTGGCAGGTCTCAGCTCAACAGAAAGATTAGGATACCTCCTGGAAATGATTTAGAAGCTCTGGCTCACAGAAAGTTTCTTTCATCCTATCATTCCTTCATTCCTTCTCCTTAGGTGCCCGAGGGGGACAGGGGTACCAGGGTGAGATAACTGCAAACCGCTGCATATGTCACAATTTTTAGAAACTACAGAATTTTAAAACAGATATACATATGTATGTGTATATACATACATATATATATATGTATATATATATATATATATATATATATATGTATATATACATAATGATGATTTTTTTTCAGGTGAGCCTGGTCAACCGGGTCTTCCAGGGAGTCCAGGGGAACGAGGAGCTGGTATGTGAAAAACGTTTAGATTAGATAAGGTGGATTTTTACCAATGTATAATTAAACAGATTATCCATGGGGGTCCTGCTTAGAATCATTATTTGTGGGCATGGCACTGAGGACGATGCATGAAATAAGCAAATAGTTTGCTAAAAAGATGTAATATGTAACATTTCTGCATTTACATTTCTAAAAACAACAACGAGACTTTTGTTCAATTTTTTGTTGAGTTGTGGTGTTACA
This sequence comes from Pagrus major, assembly GCF_040436345.1. Lineage (NCBI taxonomy): Eukaryota > Metazoa > Chordata > Actinopteri > Spariformes > Sparidae > Pagrus > Pagrus major. Next base: position 34,576,923 of record NC_133215.1, on the reverse strand, counting down.
TTATTCCACGTGCTGGTCCACATGCTGGAAATATTCAAGAGCCTTTAGCTGCATGTTGTGGCTGCCATCAGACGTGGGCTTTGTTCAGTTGTTGTGGAGATATTTCACTGGTCAATAATGAACCTCCAGGCTCTTTTACCAGATGTTAAATCAGTGTTTTTATTGTCATGTCAGGTTTCCCGGGTCAGCCTGGAGCTAGAGGCCCTCCGGGTCCATCAGGACCAGAGGGGCCACAAGGACCTAAAGGTAAACTCACCCAAATGTTCTGAGTGACCTTCTATAAATCGCCTCCTACAGACCTGTTTTCTTTGATTCAGAAGTCAGCAGCACTGGAGTTTGTCTCTCATACTGTTTATGTGTTTCTTGCAGGTGATGAAGGAGTCCCTGGTCCCCCAGGAGTCCCCGGAGTATCTGTTGGTAAGACTGTCCTAAATATCATATCACGTCAAATTGGGGCTTAAGACAGTATCTTTTCAATAATTTTGAACAATGAAATGCTTTTAGAAGGTCTACAGGGCTGTGAGAAAGCAACAGCAATTATGGCACCTGTCAATCATGCAAACATGCTCCAACAGATATATCTTTTTATTCATTCACTAAACAACTTTGACAGCTCTTGGGGTAGCTAAACAATACTGATCAACACAAATAAAGCTGGGACTAGCAGTACCCCAACATACCCTTTCACATTCTGAAATCATTTAAAGTGGAGATTTAATCTTAGGGGTAACTCCACTGTTTTTCCACATCAGTCCACATATCTTGTGGCTGAAGAATACAAGTTTTTTCAATACAAGATCTCTGTAGCTCATCTCCTCGTGAGGCTAGCTGCCAAAGGGTTTGTTAGCTGCTGCTAGCGTAACACACCAGAATCTCTGCCTGAATTGTTGGCAATCGAAATGCATTGTTGGTAATGTAGGTTTTGACAATTAAGAGGAATCTCTGGTTCTGCTGCTGTTTTTGATCCTTTAAAAAAGAAAAAAACACACAAAAACTGTCCAACAATATGAAATGCTAAATTTGCAAAGTACTCTACTACAAAATTTTCTTCAAGTTACAACCAATTATTATGATCCAAATTTCTTGTAGAGAAATTGTATTAACTTTGCATTTAAACGCGAAGGTGGACTTAATGGAGGTTGTTGTTGTTGGAGTGAGCATCTAGTGACCAACTAGCTGCAGATTAACGCACTTCTTTATTTGTTTCACCAGTCAGCAAAGGTTATTGTTGCTTGGTCAAATGCTGCTGCTAAAACTTCAGCAGTAATAATAATAGTTATAGAAAATATTCTCCAAAATTACTAATTGAGTATTTTTCCTCCATGTACAGACATAAAAAACACAGACACAAGATTTTGTGTTGATTTGCAGGTAGCTCATACGGTCCTGCTCCCCCAGGCCCTCAAGGCCCACCTGGACCGCCTGGTCAACCTGGAAGAGATGGAAGTGGGTCTGGATCAACCGATGTGGGCCAGTATATTGCAGAATACCTTCAGAGTAAGCTACGTATTTATTTACTTTGGTTTATATAACGTTACAATTGAATGAAACAAAGAGCTAAGTCTAAGACTAAATTGTGTTGATATGCAGGTGATAACATCAGGCAGTACCTGGCTGGACCTCCTGGGCCCCCTGGTCCTCAAGGGGCTCCAGGTGCTTCGGGGTCCGCAGGCGAAGGGCTGGTCGACGATGTGGCCAAACGAGTTATAGCTTACGTCCAAAGTATGACCAATGACATTCAGAATGTTGTACTACACAAGATGCCCTCACGTGAGAATCAACTGTTTTTCTAATAGTGGTGAAAACCACTTTACATCTTCCACCCATTCAGGTACAGGTAGAGGATATGATGGGACTCATAGCCCTCCTGGTCCTCCTGGTCCTCCTGGACCTCCAGGTTCATCTGGCTCCATCTCTGTCAATGACATCATCAATCTATTACAACGTAAGTCTCATTTAAGGATGGTCAGGATCACACACACATACACATTAACATACAATTTCTGTCTAATGATCTGTGTTATGTCATTTAACTTTGAAGTTTGTTGGCTTGATACCAGCTCTGAAGATCATAGCATATGAGACTATTTGCCAAAGTGTATCAATGATTTGTGTCCAGGAGAGGACGTGAGGAGATATGTTTCTGGTTCTCCCGGTCCACCAGGACCTCCTGGAGCTACAGGCCATGGCAGCTACAGATTCAACACCCAGGAGGTGGCTGAACGTGTCCTCAGCCTCATGAATGGTGAGTGTTACAGAATGACCAACAGGTTACCTATTAATAAGGTGTTGTGTTGAAAGAACAGGACTGTTATTGACCGTGGATCCTGTTTTTCACCAGAGAGGGGGGTGGTAGGTGCTCCTGGACCCCAAGGACCTCCTGGGGCTCCTGGTCTTCCTGGAAACTCGTTATCAAGTAAGAAACACAATGAAAAAACAGACAGATATGGTGCATTCCATTTACCTAGGGAGTTGGAAGTTGAAGCTGGGAATAATGTCTTACTCGAGTAGAAGTTTTAGCCAAGTAACCCATTGTTTGTCATTAATAGCGATGCCAGTTGATAATAACACATGACACCAGTGCTTCTCAAACCTTTTTACCTGGCCACTTTGTACCACTTTAGAAAATACAAGGCTCTACCAGTACCTCCATTATGACTGACAGTAAAATACAGCAGCGTAGGCCTTCTTTTGGATTTTAAATTTTGGGGTTGTTTAGTAATTCCGACTATCCAGTTCAATGGATTGTACCATTGGCTCCCAATTAAAATCAGGTTTCTGAGTGTTATTGTTCATGTTAGTGTGTGTCTATTCTGAAGTATTTAGATTCTCAAGCTGACAGATGTTTATTTTCATACTCCAACTAGCTGGGTATCAAGCACATGTGGGCCCTCAAGGGCCTCCTGGTCCCCCAGGTATTCCTGGTCCACAAGGTCCACAAGGTCCACAAGGTCCACCTGGCACACCCGGCCCACAAGGATATGGGAACTACCTCACTTCAGACATTCGTGACTACCTGCAAAGTGGGTCCAAACACTTACTACATCAGTTCATGAGGAACTTATCTGAGAAAGCATACTTCACATCGTGTCTGCCTCCACATCTGTTCCATTGTCTTCCTAAAGGTGTCGCCTTCAGGGGACCACCAGGCCCCCCTGGTCCCCAGGGACCTGAGGGCCCCCCTGGTCAAATGCATGGGTTGGTTTCCTATGCTGAGCACGCCAACAGACAGACGCTCAGAGCAGAACTGCAAGAATATATCAACAGTAAGTTTAAAGGAATACTTTAGCAAATTTTAAATTGGAGAAAAATTCAAAATGTGTCTTTAAGGCTAAAGTGTATGACTTTTGACGTATATAGCTACGATAATTCCTTGTCCTAGACTCATGTAAGCGCATGAGTAGGGTATAACTGCTGCTAGCTGTAGCTGTCATTAGCTAGATCGCTCAGTTAGCCATGCAGCTAGCCATGCAGAATGGGAGAAAGGACTGACTGGGGCTAGCTTGTTAGCATGCTAACTTCAGTAGACATCTCTGCAACAGAAGACGTAGTTCATTTTGAATGTTTTGAATTAGAATTCTTACAGAAATATACCTTTAATTCAGGCACATTCTTGACATAGACCTTCACCAGAATTCCCTATATATGCAGACTCCTAAATAATAGTGGATTTTAGATTTCACCTTTGTGATATGAGATATTAGATTTTAGCCTATTAACATATTGTGATGCTTAACTGTGACAACAAAATAATTCAGTGTTTTTAATGACAGTTGTGAGCCTGTAATAATGCTGAATGATCAATAAACAAACAAAATGTCACTTGACTAACCCGTCTGCATTATAGTTACATTTGACTGTGTTGGCTGAGTCACTGCTTCTTCTGATCTTATGTTGTGTTGTCTTCAGGTGACAATTCGAGAGCAGCTATGTTCAGACTTCCTGGACCACCAGGACCTCCTGGGCCTCCAGGACACAAGGGAGAGCCAGGCCTAACTAGCGCCAGTGACTGGAACCCAGATCCTGGAGACTACACCAATATGGCTGTCAAAGTAACTGATTATATCAAAAGTATGTGATCTAGAGGGAGTTTGCCATGAACCGCATCACACATCACACCACAGCATGAACACTTTTCTCTCTCTGAACCTTGCTGTCATTGTTATATGGCTGTCTACTTACCTGACTGTCCTCCGCATGCAGCTCATGGTCTTCTCCATGATGTTGTGAGAGACTCTGAACATGTTGTTCAAGGACCTCCAGGACCTCCTGGCCTTCCAGGAACACCTGGACACAGTTCTTGGGTTAGCTCCCATGACAATGTTGTGGATGTGGTGGAATACATCAAATGTAAGTTGATATGAGCTGTAAGTGCTTTTAAAATTGAAGGACTTGCATGTAATGTAGTTGAAGAGTCCCATTATGACATCTACTGGTAGCAGTGCTGGTTGACACTATTCACCTTGTCTGTTTTCTTCCAGCTCATGGTCTGCTAAGTGATGGTGAATGGAGCAACAATGAACGCGCCATCCAAGGGCCGCCGGGACCACCTGGCCCTCCAGGTCCCCCTGGATACAGCCGATTGTTTGGTTCCAACACAGACGTCACTGATTTAGTGGAATACTTCAAAAGTAAAGAAGTCATTACCATACCAGTTAAAAACGTCACACTCACTATTTTCCCAGTACAGAAAAAAAGGGAAAGGGTGTGAGAGCACATTGGCATGAATGATGACCGATTCATTTCTCCTCTGACAGCACATGGAGCCATTGTGGGGCCGCCCGGGAGACCAGGACAGAAAGGGGACATGGGATTCCCAGGACCAAAAGGAGAGAGAGGTACATCTAACAGTTTGCTCGGGTCTTGATGCTTCAGATATCATTGTGGCATTAAACATATGACCACCCCTCATCCAACAAAGGAAACCATAAAAAAAATTGACTGGCTAGTTGATTTTCTCAGTTAGACCATCAAGGAAAAAAACAGAGTTTTTAAGAATGGCTTCCAGTAGCTTGGCACGCCATAAACTCTATGACAACTGTTATTTTAAGTGGTTATCATTGTCAATAACTAGTTTCAATTTCAAAGCACTCTCCTCTGGTGGACATACTGTAGGTGAACAAGGCTTTCCTGGGCCTCAGGGATGGCAAGGACAAAAAGGTGAAAGATATCAGCTGATGTCCTTTCACATTAGGAAGTGGGCCACTTGTTTCATACATGGATAACTGATTTAGTTTGATATGATTGTTGATGATTTGACACAAGCCTGGTGTCTGTTCTTTCTGTGTGGAGTTTGCATGTTCTCCCTGTGCTTGTGTGAGTTTCCTCTGGGTGCTTCGATGTCCCCCACCATCAAAACATTATTGTAAAACATGTCAATTCTTCTGTCAGTGTCCTTGACTAAAGTATTGGCTTAAATCTGGAGTTGGTCGCCAGATGCTATATGGTAGCAGCCCACTGCTCCTCACGGATGGATTAAATGCAGAAAGCCAGTTTCACTGTATTGTGCATTGTGTGATTTTGTGTGATAAAGATTTTTCTTCCTCTTGATTTAATGTGCTATAACAGGCAGGAACCCAATGATCAAAGCAATTCACATCAATCAACCTTTTAATAAACTCTGTTGCTTTTCAGGAGAATACCCACTGATCACTAAAAGGAGGAGGAGGGACGTTGGTGTTTAAGAGCCAAGTTACTGAATATATGGAACTTTTTTAAAAATTATATATCATATATTATGATATATGGAAACTGTCTGGTGTGTATAAAGAGGGTAAAGGTACTGAAACATGCAACTGATGTGTTTGACCAATGTATGTGTTTTTCTAAATGAATTGTGATTGTATTTTTATGCTCTTGAGTACTGAGTTGTTTTGTGAGATCAGGGTTTATTATAGTTTTGTATTAGGTTGTTTAATACACTGTTAAAGGGTAACTCCCCCAATTTTCTCCATTAAAGTGTGTTTACAGGTCTTGGGGAGTGCTACTGCATGTGTCAAAAAGTAGTATAAATCCTTTTGTGGCTTCAGAGGAAGCTGCATGTAACCAGATAAATTACCTCCAGTGATATCACTCAGTGGTTAAATTGCATTGTGGGTAAAATAGGCACCAGGTTTTGAAAAGCAGTCCAATGATCTACCATTACACTCCTTTAACAAATGATTAAAATACAACAGATAACTGTACTGTAAACACACTTTAATGTGTAAAATAGGTGGAGTTACCCTTTAAGGGCTGTCATACAGGGGGTTTTTTGGGGATTGAATTAAGTGTTTGTTCTCTCTCAACTTTTCATACATAAGGCATTTTTCCAATGAGATCATGTTGAATTATGTTCATTACTGCTAGATAATTACACATGTATGGAATTACATCAAAGACTAGACACAACTGTAGTAAAGAGGAAAATGTTTATTTACAGCAAAATGAAAATCTACATTACACAGACAGTCTAGAAACTATACATTAACTTTAAAAAAATGCATAATGATTTTGATATGGATATCATTTCTTTTTCATTCAACATTCAGAATTGAATCAATTTACTAAGATTTATGGAGAATCTAACTTACCAACAGAATAAGAACCGACAGGATTGTTTTTTTTTATTATATTTTTGTATGCTTCAAAATGAGTGAGTGAGCTACAGCACAGATGCAGCAGCATGGGTAAGACATTTCCATATAAATAACTACTGAGAACGTTTTGTAAAAGGTGCACAGCACTCCTTCATTGTTTTGTTCTTTACAGTTTAGGTATTAAATATCTTTGACTAACTGTGACTCTCAGTAGCCAATCGCAAAGAAATGAGATGATAAAATGAACCAATCAGAAGTCTAGATGGCCTAAACCAGTCAGGTCCATGTTTGTTTTTACAACTGCATCAATACATCAGCCTAAATAAAAAAAACCTGCTCAAAGCTCTTATTCTGTTTTTGTTTCTTTGAATACAGATGCAATCATTCTAAAATTGTTTCATGCAGTCATAGATGAGAACATCTAGTTGGCGAGCTGGCATAAAACCTTAAGTTTGACCAAAATCTTTAAAGGCGGACATATCACGTATACAGTATATCCTTACAGCTTCTCTGACGTATTAAGGCTATTAGCTAGCATGACAATGAAATCGGTATTATCATTTCAATAAAAAGAAGAGGAACCATGCAGGACTACTCATGATACACATGGTAGCAAAATACCTTATGCGCAGGCAAAGGAAGAAAACCAAAGCAAATAAAAAGGAGGCATCATCATCTGTAACTACAGATTAAGTGGGTTTTGTTTCAACTCGCTGAACTGAAAGCTGTCTGGAGTTTTAGGACACTCAAGAAAATTACAAATGTGACATCACTTCCAGATTTTACAGACATCATTAAACATTGCATTCTTTATTCATCCCTGAATAATGTGCCTAGAGATACATAACCTTTGCTTGACAATAACAATGTGGTATTACCTAAAAAAATAAAAACCAGACCAACCATTAGGTACATAAATGCTTGTTCGACAGCCTTTGTTTCTGCCACCACAGTGATTTCCTTAGTGTCCAATAAACAGTGTGTGTGTAAACATCATCTCCACATCTCCTTTAACTGTCTGCAACAAACATGTTTCCAACTTAGCTTGTTGCTAAATAGTAATCTCAAGCCTTGTGCTCAAGACAGGAAGGCAATCTGAGGAGAAACCTGATCATTTCTGCTGGAAAAGGTTCCTAAAGTTTGCTTGAAATCATTGTTTAGACTGGTTATTTTAACCTTTAATGTATCACAATCTAAAACTCTAACCGAGATATGATTTCATAAAAATACACTGTTTCATCATTCCTTTAACAAGACTGATATTAAAAATGTGCTCCATCTCCTTTATTGGAAATACATTCTATTTCATCATCAATTATAAATGATAAGGTTGCTATTTCATATTTAACCAAATTAAATAATCAACATTGTGTTTAAGAGGTATAAAAATGCTATCCGTTCCTAAGTGCAAACATCTGAATGAGAGAGCAGTTGAGCAGCAAATAATTCTCATCAATTGCTTGGATTCAAAAGCATCAAATTCTACAGGCACTGGATCTTTATAAAAACAATGCAATCACAAAAAGAAGGTTGGACAGAGCTACTCACTTTAGTGGTTTTGAGGTGATGACGGAATACACAATCTGAAAATCTCCTTCATAATTCTCCTTCGAAATGACTACAATAGTGTGAAAGTCTGACATAAAGAGTAGACGGGAGATGCAGAGCAGAGCTGCAGACTGAGGAACAGAGTCCAGAAACACAAATGCTTCTTACACCCTCCAACAGTTCTCAAAGGATGAGGGCAAGGCAGCACAGACTCTGTCTCTACTGTTGGTGTGTGTGTGTGTGCATGCTCATGTCCACATGCATTGTGTGTATGGAGACTGTGTTACATCTCTGCATATGTACGCAGGTTTCTCCTAGAAACCAGTGGAGTGGACGCTGGGGATGGGGTAGAACTTGGAGATGCGGCTCTGGGTGGAGGGGTTAAGGCACTCGGACTCTCCACTCATCTTGAAGAACACTTCCTGTTCCTGCAGCTTCCTGGCAAACTCTTCCTCCAGGGCCTGATGATACACACAAAAACATGTTGGTGTTAAATATAAATATTGAGGAGGCATTTTGATGCTAAATTAAAAGTGTTTTAATCTGGTTCCTTGTATACCTGGTACTGGTAAGTGGATCAAACAACAGCTCTATCTACTGGCCTTGTGTTTGATATACACAGCCTGGTTACTCTGGTTACTCCACTTGGAAGCATTTAGGAGCGCTCATATATTCATTGTCACTAATGCCTGAGAGCCTTAGGGTAATCCAAGATTCTGTTGCACTCTGAACATGTTTGAAGTCATTGGTCTATGTTCATGTCTCGGTTGACAGACAAATTCAAAGGTTAATATTGTGATAAATAGTCCGACATCGATGGCAGAAAACAGAGAAAACAAGACAAAGAGTCTACAGCCATGCTGGCTCTGTGAGGCTGAACAGCTGTGCTATGAGCTAAATACTAACATCAGCATGCTCACATGCTTATTAGCATGGAACACAGAGTAGAGCTAAGGCTGATGGGAATAACAGTTCTGCAGGTATTTGGTCATAGAGGTGTTACAGGACGAGTTAAAATATTGACCTGACAACAGTGAAGTTATAGTAATGAATAGTTAGAGGATGATGAAGTTATAGTAATGAATAGTTAGAGGATGATGAAGTTATAGTAATGAATAGTTAGAGGATGATGAAGTTATAGTAATGAATAGTTAGAGGATGATGAAGTTATAGTAATGAATAGTTAGAGGATGATGAAGTTATAGTAATGAATAGTTAGAGGATGATGAAGTTATAGTAATGAATAGTTAGAGGATGATGAAGTTATAGTAATGAATAGTTAGAGGATGATGAAGTTATAGTAATGAATAGTTAGAGGATGATGAGGTTATAGTAATGAATAGTTAGAGGATGATGAAGTTATAGTAATGAATAGTTAGAGGATGATGAAGTTATAGTAATGAATAGTTAGAGGATGATGAGGTTATAGTAATGAATAGTTAGAGGATGATGATTTTTCTAGTATAACTCAGCTCTTACTATCTCCTACCAGATGTACTCCCACTTGGTCATAATTTGTGATGGGATGATAAACAATATTAACTACATATTGTATCATAATAAAAGTAAAAACACACTTTGACGTTAGCCTGAAGTGTAGTCATACAAAACATTACTCCACATGCAGTCAGGTATAGCAGACACTGTACCTTCTTCCGGGGTCGTAGTTTCTCCCTCCACTCCTTCAGCTCCAGGCTGTGCTCCTCGTCTAACTCCTTCAGCTTCTGGGTCTCATGTTCGATCAGCAGGTGGCACTTCTCATTCTGAAACACACACAGGAACTTAGTGCACAAAAAGTGAAGGGATGTACATGTTACTGTGGCAAAGGCTTTTTTTGGAGGCTGGGATGGTCAAGAAAAGCAAGACTGCTTTTAAATAGTGGACAGTGATGGTTCATAAATAGGTTTAAATGTGTAGATTTTTCATCAACGTTAAGTTTAGCGTTTTTGAACATCTACCTGTAGCTGCTGAAGCTCTCGAATGTTGGTGTCACACTGCAACTGCAAGTCTCTCATCTGGTTTTCATGTTTCTGATGCTGGTGAAGCCTCTCGTTCTTCTGTCTTTTCTCTTCCTGTGCTGCAAACTGAAAAACAGACACATGATCAGGCTTCATATTTAGTTATTCTTCTAATAAATTTGTTTTCCATCAAATAAATGACAAATGTTGGTTTCATGTCTAGCACATTAAATTCCATATTCTCGTCACCTGTTTGACCTTCTCCCTCTCCTGCTCGGGGGTGATGGCAGCTCCGGTGATGCGAAGGCTCTTCTTGAACATGGCCATGCGTGTCTTGGCCTCGCTGCGCTGAATCTTGGGCAATCTGGTTCTCTCCTGTGTCTGCTTGTTCTTCATCTCCTCAATCAGACGCTGGTTGTAGCGCTGCATCTGCTCCATTTCCTGTACAGGACAGTTGCCATCAGACAAAGCTTCCACAGCAACTTATTTTAAATACTGAACACATTTCTTGAAGCTATTTTTGACAGTTACATAACAAGTGAGTGTAATCCTGAAGTTGTGAGAATGATTAAAGAAGTTTAAGTGTGTAAAAGAACTACAAGAAAGCTCTTTCCCTCATCCAGCCCATACCTTCTCGTGTCTCTTCAGTAGCTGGTGTCTCTGCATGAAGTACTGGTCTTTGAGCTGCTGTTTGAACAGCTGGTGTTTCTCCTGCAGATGGCGCTCTTCCAGCTCCCACATGGCAGCCTCTCGTGCTGTTCACAGACACACAAGTGAACAAAAGACAAAGCTAAACAATCACACAGAAGAACCATTAACAGGCTAATTGGAGGGGAATATCTCCTCAAACCAGCTCATTTTAAGAGCAGCCTGCTTAACAAGTCTGCAACAGAGACAAACAAGATGGAGCAGAAGACACAAAAACAGTTGTGAGCTGAAGTTACCTCATTAGCAGGAAATGGCTGAATGCTTGAGGTACTTATGTCAACCAACACCGACTTTGCTAATGAGGTTTCAGCTTTGAAGCTTTGAACTATCTGACCATTTCTATTCCCAGTGAAAGCATTTTACAAGCGCCTAAAGCACAGCTACAACCTCCCGTGACTTGGTTCAGTGAGCATTTCTGAGAAGCGTTGTTTGTGCAGCTCCTGGCACATTAAGCATGGGATTAAGTCCCAGGCAGAGCTAACAGCTAACAGCCTGCTGTTCACTACATTCATGTTGGAGGGGCTGCAGTCCGTGGTCTGAGAGAATTCACCCTCCCAAGGGAGTTTGTTCCCTGCTGATCTTAGTCACTACACATGGGATGTTTTTGTTTTCTCATATACTAAAAACATAATGGTGTGACTGAAAAAAGGGTAATAATGTAAATTATTTGCAGTTTGCATAAACCTGCCTTTGTAAGAAATGAGTGGGGTTTACTGTAGAGGACAGTTGTTTGTTGTCATTTAAGTATGATATCAGCTAACAGAGGCTAAAATGCTCTATAGAGCAGGTGGGTGTGTAAAGATAATGATTAGATCTACTGTTCATATAAAAAATACTGATTTGTAGGGCTGCAACAAACGACTGTATAGTACGCCCCTACCAGATTGTATGTGTATATTTTCACTGTCAAATAATCTGTTGATTATTTTCTCGATTAATCAGTTAGTTGTTTGGTCTATAAAATGGTGAAAAATGACGACCAGTGTTTCCCAAGGCCCTAGATGATGTCCTCAAATGTCTTGTTTATTCCACAACCCAATGATTTTCAGTTTACTGTCATAGTGGAATTAAAGAAAGCAGAAAATATTCACATTTAAGAAGCTGGAATCAGAGTTTTGACTTTGTTTTCAATTATCAAAACTAATGGAATCATTGTGGCAGCTCTACTGATTTGTTCAGCTTTTTTGCATCTGCAGCGTCTTTGAGCATCAGCGGCTGAAGCTACGCAATGAGAATAAATTAGCAGGATTCTACCGAATAAATCCAGACCATTCATTCACATGAAGCTTACTGAATTTATGCAAGATATTTATAAAAAATAATAGTTTATTGTTATTTAATGAATATTATATTTTTGATAATCAAGGTTTTACCACGGAGAAGCTGCTGCTTGTGGTTGAGGCAGTCCCTCTCGATAGTGGCGAGTTCATGTTTATGCTGCTGGATAATCTTCTTCAGAGCACTGTCCAGATCCTGCTGCTGCTTCTGAAGAAACTCTTGTTCCTGGATGAAGGATGACACACATTATAAATGACATGAGGACAGCAGGTCAAGGCGTTAATCTCGGAATATACAATACATTAAGAATTTGAGAAAGGCAGAATGAGAGATTCATTGAATTAACAATAATCAAGGACACATCATCGTCTCCTCTAACAAAAACCTTTATCAATAAATAAAGCCAGATAGATGTTATGAGGCCAACTGAGGGTGTGTGATTGTGTTTGCTGGCATTCAGGCTTTGTGCCAACTTAACTTCAGGTTAAGCCCGGCTTTTGCTGATGAACCAGACAGTTACAAGTGGCAGTAAAGACTGTTTTTACCTGCTCGTTAGTCACATTAATCTGGCCTACTTGGCACACCCGACAGAGAAGCTGCAATTTTACACGTTGATGCAGTGCTCATTGATATACAGTAAACATTTTCAAGATTTCTATCATCACATGTCTCTAAATGTCTACAAAATACCCCACAGATTCTTATTGTAGGCAAAAAACAGAAAAACAGAAGGAAAAACCTCTCCTCAATGCCAAGCAGTTAACTTTAAGTGCTGGCCATTTCCTGGTACTGTTCTGATCCATTACTGTTGAAGAACAGTTCAAATTTACAGCATTCCAATTTCAGCATTCATCTTAGTGTGACCAGGTTAGAGATTTGTGGTAGCATAGCACTACATCAGGACTGATATACAGAAAAGAAAGTGTGTGTAGTCTTAAGAGTAATGACTGATGCTTTAAGAGACGCAAAAGAGGCGTATTCAGGGGTTTCACTTTCATCCTGTATGGGAGTGTTGCACAACTGAAAGGACTGAATCATAACATGAGCCACTCCCTGTGGATCACAGTGTATTACCCTCCTATACAGAGCACTAAACCTGTGCTTCTCATACTTTTCCTGGCATGCCCCACTTCAGGAACTGAAAAAAGTTCATGTTCCTCACTGCACAATTTTCTTTTCATTAATCATCAACAATGATAGGGGGAGTCAAAAAAAGATAAGTGGAATTTTAGTGAAAAAACTTTCGTTTGTTAATTTCCCTTCATAATTCATATCCATTCAACTTAGTTCCTTATTTTTCCTCTGGTAATCCAAATCCCCCCTGTAGTGGCTTTATGCACCCTCAGGGGGTCCCGCACCTCAGTTGGAGAACCATTTCTCTCTCACACACACACACACACACACACACACACACACACACACACACACACACACACACACACACACACACACACACACACACACACACACACACACACACACACACACACACACACACACACACACACACACACACACACACCGCCCCCCCCCGCTGGTTCTGCAAGCCCATGTCAGTGTAAAATATGGAAACGTTAGGGTAATTTATAAAAAAACTGCATCAAACAGCTGTTAGCTAACTTTGCACATGCTCCCTCACACAGTCTGAAGCCTGTTCCAACAATAGGCATGTAGAGGACAACTGACAGGAATGGTGTGGCATCAAATTTCACAGCAAACCGAGGCCTCATTACCTCCTCAGGCCGGCTTGGATAATATCCTCTTTAATACGTTTCATCATAGTGTTTGTTTGTTTTTTTGTCACATGCTTTGGAGAAAGTCCCACTTCATGTTTGCCCTGTCTCAGGACAGCCATGAATAATACAGGGAGATAAAATGAGACAGCAGCTGAGGATAGATTAGAACTATGTGAGAAAATGAATGAAGAGTGGAAGCACAGACGGATTTAGTTCCTGTGCAGCTAAACAGTGGTTATGTAAACACTTTTAAGACAGATCAGAGAGGTGTGTGTGTGCCTAAGTATCAAAACAAACTACTATAAATATCCCTATATAGCTATCCCATCCTCCTGATGGACTATACGTGAGCAAAGGAAGTAAAAAGGAAATGCAATGTGCCAACCTCTTTCTTGCGGTTTTTCAGCATGTTCTGGTACTTAGAGAGTTCTTTGTCCTGCTCTGCTTTAATGCGTTTGGCTTCGTCCCTTAGCCGGTTGGTGTGCTCTTGCTCCAGCCTCTCGATGGTCTGCTTCTGCTGCCGCTCCAAGTTCTCCACCTCCTGGTCGTATTGACGCTTCTTACTCTGGAGAACACACAGGGTCACATCATATCAGTGAAATGAATTACTGTGAAAGAAGAAGCAATTCTGTTCTCTCAGTGTGTGAAATCTTACAGGCAATCTGAAGCAGCTTTAGATTTGACAGACGTTTTGTGGATGGTAACATGACAAATTTGCTATTCACTGCCTGCATCCAAGGCTTTGAAGGCTTTTGAAAAAAAGATTTTTTAAGAACCACAAAATCTGGATCTTTGTGTAGTGGCAGAGAATATCACACTCAGATGAGTCATTATCTTTTGCACTTTTTCCCACATCTGGACAGTGTTATGCTTGTAGAAGGTCAAAGCAAACCTTCATTTAACAACCACACAATGAGTTTATTTTTTCACATTTTTCCCCCCCAGAAAAATGACATAACTTGATGTTCATGGGAGGTTTTGGAATGCAGAGTGTCACATTTATTTCCATTTTTACAGACTGAAAAATAAGTTAATAAGTCCTCCATCAGCCAGGGGCAGTACTCACATAACACATTACAGATATGAATTCACCTTCCTCCAACCCTTCTCTATTTATGTTCAAATTCCTTATTTATAATTGTTCCATCAAACCTTTTAGAGCTTAAATAAAAGAAATTACTGAGGTCATTGACCACTACAGGTTGTCAAGCTAAAACATCACGCAACATGCATATGAGTTTCCAGGTCCAAGCAATCGAAAATAGTGACTAACAGAGGAAATGACAAATCATTTTTCTCATTTTGTTTGAATTATGCCATGAATTACGCATATGATGTTTGTCCATTACACGATTATTTTGCAAGTCAACAAATTCACAGTTTGTCATTAAGATATTAAAATACCATTTCATTTTGTGTAAAAAGAACTCAGTGACCTACATCATATCGCTCAATGTAAATCACCAACACTAACATCAGAGTCATCAGTTCCGAGAGCTGCTAATAAATGGAACTGGCTCTACAAGTTTTCAGTTATTGGTTTCAGTGAGTGTTAAACAAGACGATGTCACTAACGTAACTGTTGGCTGTGTCATCTTTCTAATTACGTACTTTCACAGTCGTTTATTTATATGTGAAAAAAGCAGATCACTTGTGAAAACGCCCAGTTCAAATGTGACATTATTTCACTTTCACATGTTAAAATTCTAGTTCACATGTGAAAATACGGTATTCACACGTGAAGAAGCTAATTTCACATGTCAAATTTTGTTGCCACACATGTGAAAAAAGCAAGTTTACAAAAAAAGAAAAAAAGTTTACACGTAAAGAAGCAAACTTCATGTGCTTTCCTGTACAATGTTTTATTTTCTCATGTGGAAATTCTAATCTTAATGTAAAAAATAGACAATCACATGTGAATGTATGAAATTAACATGTGAAAAAGTGACTTTCACATGCGGACCACTACAGGAGGTCTCATGTGTGAAAAATGCTGATCACTCGTGAAAATGCCCAGTTCACATGTGACATTCAGTGTTTCCCATTAATTAATGAGACTCTGGCGGCCTGCCATAGTCTAATTTGCTGCACCATAGTCTCATATTGATCCAAAAATCTTTTTCACCCATCATAATAGAGCTGAAGATCTCAAATGTTCGCGGCGTTGCTTCAGCAAAGCCTCTTTCCCTTCCAGTGTAACACTTACAGGAACAGCTGTGAGGTAAACTTAATAATAGTAACCTTAAGTTGATGTACTAGCTTGTACTCAATCTCTCTCCAGTCCGTTTGTCTGTCTTGTTAACCTAGCTGGGCAGTACTTAGCCTATATCTCCCTGTCTGTGTCGTATCTACCAGCCTCTTCCAGCGCTGTTCTGTGACTCTGTGCCTGAAAAACATCAGACTGAAATACAACTCACGTTTTTTATTAAATTTGATAAATGCCAACGGGCAGCAGTGTTTATGAAACGGAGCTCGGAAAGATAAAGGCATTTCACATGTACACGTGCTCAGATGCGCACGCACAAAATGACACTCCGGTTTTAAAGCAGCAATCTCAATCATACAGACCAGACAATATATAGTTAACATGGCACTCACGGGCACTCACAATTGTTAAACAAGTCATTGATTATCTGGTCTCTCAGTCAAGGTTTAGTTCTCAAAGTGCACCAGATTGATGCATTTAACTTTAAAATGTGCAAAATTTTCTTAGAGGGTCCAAGGTCCACCCACTGTAGTCTCACAAAATCCTGTGGGAAACACTGAGTGATTTGAAAACAAAGTTAGTCTCAGCCTTGACATTTCTGACTGGAGTGACTCACTGTGGTCTCCTGTTCAAAACGCCGATAGATCTGTTCTTTTTGCTGTTGCAGTTTGTTGCTGAGCTGCTGTTGGGCCCTCTGCTCCTCTTTCTGCAGTAGACGCAGCTCCCTCAGCTCCTGGCGCCTGAAGATGTGGGGGAGGAGAGGAGACAGAAAATTATGTTAATTATGTGTCTTTATTCAGCATGAAGCCGGTCACACATGAACACAGTCAGGTTGTACACTGAGGTTCCTGGTAAATGTATTTTCATAATATTTGCATAAAACTGATGCCCAGGGTGAATGTAAATGAAGGCAAGTGAATACCTCAGGAATCTCATCTCCTCGTTCTTGGTATCATTGTCAGTGATGATCTTTGACG
The DNA here is from genome assembly GCF_040436345.1 of Pagrus major. Classification (NCBI taxonomy): domain Eukaryota; kingdom Metazoa; phylum Chordata; class Actinopteri; order Spariformes; family Sparidae; genus Pagrus; species Pagrus major. The sequence continues at coordinate 34,559,934 of NC_133215.1, read as the reverse complement.
TAGTCACACTCACTTCCACTCCATCCACCATGAATTTCCGAGTCTTTTTTAACGTTTTCTTCTGGCGCTTAGTGTCCTGGGAAAAGAAGAAGCAAGAATTTATAGATGTATCTGCAGCTATGTAAGGCTATAATAGAGTTTCTAAAATTTGAGTGTGTGGGCTGTGTGAGTCACCTGTATAGAAACAGATCCAGGCTCTTTTGTTTTGGACAGAAAGCTTGAGATAGACAGATTGAGGTCTACACTGCTGTTATCTGCAGCTGAGCCACTCCCAGAGTCTGAGTCTCTCTCTTTGTCATCCTTTGCTCTGTCTGGAACCGTCTTCTCATCTTCTGTATTAATTTTATCCTTTTCTGTGGGTTTCTCTCCATTCTCCTCTTTTGGAACAACTTTATCTTGTTCTGGTAGTGTCAATGTCACCTTTAGATGTTTGTACCTGTCCTCCTCCTCCTCCTCTGCTGGTGTGTTTGATTTCTCCACAACGGCCACATTTTTCTCCTGAGGAGCCTCAGTGACTGACATCTCTGTCCCCGCCTCTGTATTGGCAGGAACCTCAGCTGTGTCCACTTCTTTTTCATCCTCAACAGCAATCTCCAGCTGCTGCATTTCCTTAGCAGGTGCCTCTGGTGAAGCCTCTGCGTCTGAGGAGGCAACATCTTCTCCTCCTTCTGGAAACTTTTCCTCTTCTGGTTTCTGTTCTCCCACTCCATCATCAACCGGTGTGTTTGAGGTCTCCTCTTTGACCTCCCCAGCTACAGGGGTAGTGGGCTCCTCCACAAAGCTAGTGCTCACCACATGGTTGGCCACAGGGATCTCAGCGGGTGTGGGTTTGGGCACGGGCAGAATAGGCTCGACCTTCTCTGGGACTGATTCCAAGATGGAGGGAGAGAGGGGGATCTTCTCATCCTCTGAGCTGGCAACACTGACATCAGAGGGAGCACGTTTGTGGCCCTGAAGAGGAAGAAGAAGTGACAGTAACAGAAGTTAGGAATGTTGGTTTCTGCAAAAAACAGTTTAAACAATAAAGAAATGAATTGTTAGTTTTAGCTCTAATTATTATATATAAAATACTTTACTGGAAAAGTATTAATGACTAAATTACTGGATCATGAATGCAGTATTGCTGCATCTAGGGCTGCACATTTTATCAAAATATTACTCAAATCCAAATATGGCCAAATGCAATATCCAAATTGCAGAAGTTGCCACTGTTTTGATAAAGGCAAAATGTGTGACCAAACAGCACTGTAATGAAGTACTGTAGTGCTGCAGAGATGTCCTGGCCCATACATTTTGTTATCCGCTTGTAATAAAAACATGCAGGCCCTAACAAATGTCACATCAGGATTTTAATTATTCATTTTTAAATGATCATTCCCACTAATCTTGAATCACATGCCAATCGTAATATCCATCAAAATTATTGCAATATGATTTGACCATATTGTGCCGCCCTAGCTGGACCTTATGATTAAAAGAATAAATAAAATCATCTATTAATCTGATGACTGTTTCTCAATTGATTGATCATTTTAATTATCAAATTAAAATTTCTCAGAGCCTGAGGAGATATATTCAAATTGCGTGTTTTGGTACAGCCAACAGTCTATACAATTAATGATTAAGATAGTTGCTCAATAATGAAATTAGAATTATGTCAATTGATTATTCATTAATCATTTCAGCTCTAGAATAAAGTTTTTCGCACAAGCCAAATGTTGTCGTGTTACCAGAATAGGTGAATGTGCATCTGAAAATTCAGTATGCTCCATTTCATTTATACAAAACTATAAAAAACTAAAAAATTCCTTAATGCTAGCATTTTCCCTTCAACAATGCCAACTCCTCTAGTAAACCTTATGAAAACTGATTTTTGTTTACACACCAGATGTGCTTCTGTCTCCTCCTCTTCTTCTTCCTCTTTGTGCTCTTCAATCTCCTCGGTGACCTCAGCCTTCGCCTCAGCTATGAGCTCCCTCAGTGGCCTATTCTCTGACACGCTGGACACAAATGAATGCTGTACAAAAAAACAAAAGTAAAATGATTAGAAATCACATTTTTATTTATATATTAACAGCCAGTGTGGAACACATGTTATGTTAAACTCAACATTTACCTGCTGCAATAAAAGCCCTTCAAGCTGGAAGCAAAGACTAGACAACCGTCTGACAACTAATCCCACAGATTTTGAGATATATTGAGAAATTGTTTACCGTTTAACAGGCTACACAAGACAGGGTGAAATACTCACATCCAACAAACACACATTAAACAATACTAATACTTCAAACTTTCTTTGGTGCATCCCTTGTCACCTGTCTGTCTGACTTATATGCAAACAACAACATGCAAATAAATAAATCTATTGGCAAACTTCTTTAATGCAACTGAAGACTACACATACTGCATCTACATCTCGACAGCCTCACCTTCTTTGGCTTAGAAATCTGCTGCATATACTCTATGGCTGGCCTGAGAATATGCATTTTCTTTGATATCAAAACCTTCATCGGTGGCAGACCGCTATTTTGGATTTTTACGCCCATTGAGTCGTCCTCTGCGCAGAACAATCCTTTAGCAGCAGTGTATCCCGTGTGTGTGTGTGTGTGTGTGTGAATGTCTCCTTACTGCTTCTCTGTTGCTAAGTGGCTCTGACTTGGAGAGCACCTTAAACCCTATTGAAAAAGAAAAGCCTGTACTGCTGACGTCAGCTCAAGCGCAGAGGGATGAGTGTCTTGCCAGGACACACAGTTCAGTACCTGCCAGCAAGCACGTAAACAGATGTCGTCTAGGACTGTGCGGTTAACACTCCTAATGGCAGGTGGTACATGGGTATGGGATGGGGAATGAGGATTATAACTTGATTTAAGTGGCCAGGTACAGGGCTGGGCCAACTGATAGACAGTGAAATAGGAGTTCAGAACTTGAGTGTGAATGTTCAAGACAAAGGTACCTGTAGCAGTTGTGGCGCACTCCATCTGTTGTCCACATGCTTGTCCAGACACCGTTTTAAGAAATCACTGAATTCTGGGGACCTTACAGGTAGAGAAACATTGATAAAAAATAAGACTTGAATATGGTCTTGTACAATTACAAAATGTATTGCTTTAAGTGTCATAAAAACATGACGGCAAACATTTACTTAGTAATCCAAAACAAATGCTGGCTCAGTCAAACATGTGACCTCAAGGCATCTTCTCCCTCATTCCTGAGGGCTGACAGAGATTCATGCTGTGACTCACCAGCGTGATGGTTGCATCAGGGTAGGAGGATCCGACTTTGCTATTTTCAGCAGGACTCTCATTGGGTTCATCTCGTGATTGGGCGGCTCAATCTGCCCCAGCTCAATCAAGGTGACCCCAAGTGACCAGATATCAGCCTTGTAGTCGTATGGACGGTCCTTGGACGTCTCGCACATCACCACCTCTGGAGCCATCCTGGAAGGATTAAGTTTGTGGATGATTATTGTATTTTGTGCAAGAAAGGCAAAAAGAATGGCAAAAGTATATGTTATCATTTGGTTTAAAAAAATGGACAAAAAGTGTTTTCATTGTCTCTTCTATGTTTCACTCACCAGTAAGGTGTTCCAATGAAAGAGTCTCTCCTCTGCAGCGTTTTGGTGTTTTTGGCAGACACACCAAAGTCAGCTGGAAGACATGTGATTCAAAACAAATTAGCCAGAGGAACACCACTGTCATTATTTATTTCCTACATGTAGCCACACAAACCCAACAAGTACAAAATGATAAACTGTCCTCTTGAGCAGCACAATTTTTAAACTCATCAGTGCATGAAATGAACAAAATATTACACAGAAACCTTATGCTGTTATAACACTCGTCTTACATCTGCATGATGACATAATGCTTTGTTTGAATCGTGTATGAGTAACAGCTCATCAGTGTCCTGGCAAGCAGATGCACAGGCACCTCTGAGTGTGTAATGTCACTGGACAAAATGCTTACTGTGTGTTATCTCACTGAGCTTGTTTCATTCACCAGCAGTGACTCATACCCCTCTAAACAAGCTACGCTACTGCATCTGCAGTGGACACATGTTTATGACACACTGAGTAGCACCACCAAACAATTGCTGTTGTGTAGAGCTGCAATAATTAATCAATTAGTTGTAAACTATTAAATAAATTACGAACCATTTTGATAATCGATTAAATGGTTTGAATAATTTTTTGAGGAAAAAACTCTCCGATTTCAGCATCTTAAATGTGATTATTTTCTGGTTTCTTTACTCCTCTATGACATTCATTATTCCATCCACTATCTATAACCGCTTATTCACTGCAGGGTCGAAGGGGGGCTGGAGCCGATCCCAGCTGACATTTGGCGAACAGCAGGTTACACCCTGGACAGGTCAGCAGTTCATCACAGGGCTGACATACAGGAACAAACAACCATTTATGCTCACAGTAGTACCCGTAGAGAACTCGAGAATTTAATTAGCAGATAAATCAGCAATGATAATAATCGTTAGTTGCAGCTCTACTTCTGCATAAAGGTCACAAGTTCATGTTGCCATCTCTGCAATTGCCATGCAACAGTAAGAGTGTGTAGAATAAGTCAAAGTGAATTCATTTTTTCACCAATTTTACAGATCAAAGTCAGCACACATGTCACAAAGACATTTACCTACATAGTCTATGAAAACAGTTGTTAAATGCATTCTGTGGCTCTGGAAGGAGCGTTCCAAAGTCTGAGATAGTCCAGAGACAAAATAACCCTGATGATGTCACTGTGGGTGGATGGACAGACATGAGGCAAGATACTGTATGAGGTTAAAGGGGCACATGCATATCAGTGTTCTAAGAAGAACAGGAAGTTAATTATTTTAGTTTGGCCCACTTAATTGGACCACTTAAAAACAGTTTGAGCTACAGTGGAAGTGGAGACACACAACTCATTTAAGGTACTTTATAACCCTTGGCAGCAGATTGCTGTACTTTGCATTAAAATTTGTACTCCTATCAGTCTCAACTAAATTTGAACACACAGACATTTTATTCAGTGTGACTTACACTTTCTGATCTCCAATGTGAATACATGTATATAAACCCACTTAGAAATTACAGAAAAAAATGCACCTCTTTTATCAGAACCTGCCTGACAACATTCATCTTTTTAAGTTTTCTTCCTCAAATTAAATGACAGTTTTCTGTACATACATACAGTCAAAACAAATACTAATAGCTAATTCAGCAAACTTTTAATGGGCCATAGTGTGCCATAATATAAACACACAGAGGCTAAAGGGTAAGTAGTTAAAGGTGTAGTTCACAAATAACTTAATGGCTCCATGGTAACATTAGTAGAAATAAGAAAGAATTATAATCTGTGTGACAAATTCATTAACTCCATTAATTTTTGCTTTTTCATGTTTCATGGTTCTGTTATTCCAGTAACACTGGCATTTTCCTCTATACATTCATGTACAAATTTGTGTATAAACCTGCGTACATTTAGACAAAACTGCAACAAAAAAATTCAGGTGTTGACCTGTAACTAAGATATTTCAGGCTCAGCCATGTTAATACTGACAACTGTTCAATTAAATAAAATATTTAAATAATTATATTTTTATTTATGTTTTATAATTTATCTTTACTGGCAGGTCTAATGGCCAGAACTACAAAAATAAAACACACGTTTCAACAAACTGAAAATGTCAAGTAAATATGGCAACTTTAATGTCAGTGTTATTCTGGAAAACTTTTGTGGTTGGAACAAGAGCAGCACTTAAAGTCACAAACATTCTTTCATATGTCTGTCTTACGTGCACACAGTGTAATGTCATGAGAAAGATCATGTGAACTTGTAAGCTTCTTGCAGTAAAAGAGCTAAAACATGAGTATGGCAAACATCAAAGTGATAAAGTTGTTTTTCAGATCTGTATAATACCACATGATACCTCGACTCAGTACAGTTTCTCTGTTAGAATGACCTGTTTGTGTGAACCAACACCCTACTTAGATTACTAAACCTAACATTGTGTCTGAGCAGCATGTGTGAAAGTGGCTCTAAATGGATGGTATCACTATATAGTGATGAAGGTTCTCAGTCATCCAGGTCATGGTAATTCTAAGTGCTGTATTGTAGGCAACTGGACTTGTTTCAGGTTCTTGAAGACGTTTCCCCTCTCAGCCAAGAGGCTTCTTCAGTTCTAACTAACTGGAGGGGAGTTGCAGGCTTTTAACCTCTGTGTGGGAGTGTCCTTACAGAGTCGTTAAGGACACGTGTGAGCTCTGAGTTTCAGAGTCATTAGGGCCACTTGTGGATCGTTGACCCAACTGGTCTTCATGTGGGTTGCTAAGGCTAGGTGAGCCCAGGTGTGAATGGTTGTTAAGCTGTCTGGGGAGGGAACTCAGTACTGCATTGTAGGTGGGTGATAAGTAATGTCTTAGGCCACCTCCTCTGTTCAAAGATGGCTGTTCTAGTTTGACATAGATGGATTCTTTCAAACCATCTGTCTTCTCTGGCCAAGATGTTTACATTGTTGTCCTTAAAAGGAATGATTTGTCTCCTTCAGATGTAAGTGGACAGCAGAGTCTTGACCTGAGGAGTTGGTCCTCCTGTGTTATGCCATTCATTTATGTAGAGGTAGTTCTGTCTCCACAATGTACAAATCTGTGCAGTCCTGGCTGCATTGAACAGCATAAACTCCATTACTCTGTTTATGCCTGGGTGTTTTGTCCTTAGGATGGACAAGTTTCTGTCTCAGTGTGTTGGTAGGTTTAAAGTGAACCGGGATATGATGTTTATTGAAGATCCTCCTAACAACTCTGAAACTCAGCGCTCACACGTGTCCTTTACGACTATGTAAGAACACACCCACAGAGTTTAAAAGCCTGCAACTCTCCTCCAGTTAGTTAGAACTGAAGAAGAATCTTGGATGAGAGGGGAAACATCCAGTTGCCTACGATACAGCACCTAGAATCACTATATAGTACATTCCTGTGCCATTTCCGGCACTTAAATTATGAGGAAACATGAAATAAATAGCTTATATGGAGCCTCTGGCCAAAGGCACACAGCCTACATCAGTAGACTGTGAACTCATTCATAATTTTCCCTCAAAGTAACAAAATTCCATAACTGAGCAAGGAAAAATACACTTGTAGGGAAGACAACTCACAATCAGGTTTTAACTTTCGCCTACACCCTGTGTGTATTACATAGCTTACAGTTTTCTCCACTCCTCCTTCAGCAATACCCATGGAAGCATTTATGGATTGACTTTGGCCTTACCAAGCTTGACGTCACCGTTCAGCGAGAGGAGGATGTTGCCAGCCTTCAGGTCTCTGTGTATGATGTTGTTGTCGTGAAGGTAGATGAGGGCCTGCAAAGTCTGCTTACACACCACCCTGATCTGAGGCTCTGTCAGGGGTCTCTCCAGTTCTGCAGGGTCAAACAAATGCATGAAATCAAAAGCAACCTAATAATAGATGGTAGGAAGGGTTAAGCTACATAAGCTATGCTACAGTGTATCGAGTAATGAAGAATGTGATTTCTGGTCTACAGAGGACTTCAATTCAGTTCAGTGCTGATTTCTTAACAGTTTCCCTTTTGATGTAACAACCTGTATGCAAAGTGGAAATGCTGACTCACCTAGCATGACTGCATCCACAGCCCCTCCTGCACAGAACTCAATGAGGATCTACCAACAATAAAGGGAAAAGGGAACACAGAGTCAATGTGTTTTTCAACATTTGCAACACAGGTATTTGTTTATGTAAAGCAGCATGCAACTAGGGTTGCAATGCTAGATGATTTTCACAGTACCAGAGCCACCTCAGGAAATATCACAGTATACAGTATTACACAATTATTAGTTACTAGAACCTTTAAAGAATGAAAATAAAAGGTTTTATTTGGTTGAACAGCTTTATTTCTATTTATTAGTATGTCCTGACGGACATGAAATTTCATATAACCTTGAACTATATTGTTTTAATAAGACCAATATGGAAGAATTGAATGCTGTAGATAAGCAAATGTACACAGTATGATAGCCACCAGTTTTCACACCACAATATACCCTGAAACTGGCACTGTGCACCACTGCAACCCTACATCCATCACATAAAAATCTAGTCTTTATTAAGCTTTCATGATTTAGAGATTAGCATGAGCTATGCTACAAAACTCATTTCATACAGAGGTGAACGCAGGTCATTCATGAGGTTATAATGCTCAGGTTGAACCCAGTGACCCCTCAAATCTATTGTGAGGGTCTGGATGGTTCTCAGGTTCAGAGAGAAATGCTTGCTCCCATGTATTTAGACTGCTGAAACATGCATTGTATATGTACTAAATGAAATGGGCCCATCATCATCACCACATCACATAATGTACCCTACCTACTCACTTGGCTAAGGTAATTTGAGAATGAACCTCCACCCAGCCTGTGTGAATGAAACTCTCTGAGACCTTAATGGCATTTAGGAGCTCTCAATATGGCTGTTGGCTTAAGAGGATTGGCCCAGTTGGGGCCACATTGTGGAAAAGGTTTCACACATGTGCGAGGTAGCTAGCCAGCTATATTGCCAGACCTTAGGCCTTATTCTGTAAATAGGATTAAAGTTTCTATGGACACAGCAGCTGAGGCAGGGGTGAGTATGATTATGGCATTAAGTTAGATAAAGCATCTGGAGGGGTGTTTTTATTAAGCTCGCACACAAGGCTAGCCCTATAGCATGAAGTTAACCCACTCGTCAACACTGAGATTTGGGGAACATTTGGTCAAATGTCACACATAAAGGAAGAGGAAGTAAAGCCACAATTCTGCAATTTTGCAACCATTGAGAAATAAACTGTGGCTGATACGTTGGTTAAGGCCCTAGCTTTTGTTACATGGTCAGCCTGTATATAAAATGACAAGTGAAAAAATCTTCTAAGGGCTTATTTTCTAAAAAAGACTAATTCCAACTGTTAACCAAGGTTCAATGCTATTCCATTATTCAGCTGAGCTTTTCAAGACTGTTCTACTTATAACAACAAAGCCCTTACAAGACATACAATGCCTCAAGTCTCAGAGCAGTCTTGGCTAGTCACCACGCACACCAGTCTAGTGTTTCTCTGTAGGCGTGCTGTTGTTTTAGTGGCTCTGCTGGTGTACAATGGCCCCCACAGTGGTTTTTCAGAGTGGCAGCAGGCAGAGAGGAACCACGGGCCAGGGCTGTGGCTTCCTCCTTCTACTTGTTTATTTCACACACAAATACATGGAGAAGTGTGCACCCACATATTTTCAAATGCCTTCATGTGGTACAGAGAGGGAGGCTGTGAGTCTGTATGATCTCACCTACTTGTTCTAAGGCTTAAAAGATGAAAATAACAACGTCACAGCCCAGAGACTGTTGCTGTGCAACTGAGATTGTAGTGTAACACAGCAATATAGAAACAAAGGGTATATAAACAGGTGACAGTATTTCGTAAGCAGTTATGAAGTAAGCCACCTCCCAAACCCCCTGTGGAATAACGCCTTTCATCTCCAGGAGGAAATGTCCTGGACACTCTCTCCTCTTTGCACGAACAGGTGCCACACAAGCCAAGATAAAAATCAACAGACAACCTCAGTCAGGTTGTGGCCATTGTTTAGAGGACAATGGGGAGGAAAGGGCTGAGCGTTCAATGAAATGCACTAAAATCAAATACTCAGGTAATCATGAGCATTTCTAATGACCTGACTGGCTTCTTGGATGCTTGTATATTGAGTCACATGAGCCAAAGCACAGTACTTACAATGAAGTTCTCAACCCTGAATGCGGAGATGCCGCTTCGAATTCAGCAAAAGAAATTTTAGGCTTTGGCATCAAGTGGAAAAATGTCCTTTGTTTATCTTAAGTGATTTGAAAAATGTGGGACACCACGGACATAACAGATTTAATTGATTTTTAATATTTGACCTTAAGAATGCACACACCAGGTGATTGAGTCAAGACACAGGACTACACACTTGGTAATTATATCAACGATTTTAGAGTGGCAATACCTGGGACTTGAGATCTCACAGAAAAGTGTGTGATGCAGGGATGGGAATTGCAGAGTATCTCACAATCTGATATTATTCATGATATTTTGCCCAAGATAACGTCAGTATCACGACGATACAGTGATTCTGTGATAATCAATACATTACAAGACAATCATCTAGTAATACATCATGATATTTGTCTAACTAAATGATACAAAAACCCCCAAAAGTCAAAGTGCAGGAATAATGTATTCATTATATTCCTGGACAATAAAACGATAGCAATATGTGTTGGTGACAGACACGTCTTCAATATTAAAAAAAATAAAATAAAAATAGTTTAATAAAATGTTCGATAGTTTCATGTGTATGCATTACATGCAAACCAATGGAAGCCCTATAAGAATATGCCCTGGCAACCTGTCATATCCCATGAAAATGGAGCGAGCTACAAGTGACATGCAAACAGCCAATCATTTAATAGGCAGTTCCAATTGAGAGAAATACACCTAAAATTCAAAGTATGTGTTGCAAGGAATAGTCAGACTTGAAGTTTTGAAAGATACCTTAACAATTTTTTACAAAAGGTGAATGAAAAAGGGACTACAGTGACAAGCAAAGGCATTTGAATGAGCTTATATCAAAAGTGGATGGATTATGAACCTGTATGATGATTAACCAGCTCTATATGGAGCTAGTTTTTGTGGCACATATGAACTTTGGCCTCAAATTCTGATACCAAGATAATAGTAGAAAAAAGGATATTGCATATACTGCAACAACCTTGCGGTAACAGTTCAATTATGCAATATGCCTTTAATTTGGTACAGATCATATTGTTAGGCCCACTCTGAGCCCATAGTGTCATTATCATAACAACTGGAATACAGAGCATACAAAATAAAAAGACTCAATGAAACAGTGGGCCTATTTCTTCTGTGGTTTTATGGATCTGATTTACTGTGGGAGGAGATTTACTTTTACAATCACATTCAGTGTTGTTTTTGTCCAAGTTTTAGGCTATACTCTATTTACCCCTGCTTGGCTGGTTACATGAACAAACATGATGACACTGTCACTCCAGAGAGCTTATCCTTCTACTCACCCAAAGTTTGCTCTCATAATAGAAAGCGTCGAGTAGTTTGACAATATTTGGGTGGTCGCAGGAAGCCAAAATGTCGATCTCCACCATGTAGTCCTCCAGCTCTTCCTCTGTCTTAGTGTCAATAACTTTGGCTGCAGCTAGGATGCCCGTCTGTTTGTTCTGAGCCTGTAGGATGAGAATGTTATTAGACTGTTGGATGACAAAGGACAGTTTTTCACTTCACATTCTCAAGTCTTGCACGTTCAGCACTCTGATCTAGTTCAGAAAATGTTTGTTCTCATCTAAAGCTCTAGATGAACACATGTTGTATCAAAGACTCATAGAAACGTGGCCTATGTCGGACCTGAAGTTGTCTGGACCTCAGACCAGCAACAAGCACCTTTAACAGCCATTAAGAGGATCTAAAAACAGCAAATAAACACCCTCTGCTTTGCTGAGAGTAAGTCAGCAGAACATGAGACATGTCTGGTTGAAGTGGAAATTTCTCCTGTTTGTTTTGGCTTCTCTGTGGGCAGGATGTGCTCGATGAAGTCGCGGCGGCGATATGGGATGCAGCCACTTCCTGGTGACCTGCCCGTGTTCCGTGGTCAGCAATACATGCCATTTAAAAAAATAATAAAATAAACCCCCATAATATACTCCTCAGTGCTAAAGCAGGCACCTAGCATTTTACTATACATCAATACGGTGTGGACTATCCCAGTAATGAATCAGTGCCATGATGCATTACAACTGGAGTGGCCCACAGCCCAGACATATAAACATAACACTGCAATTTACTATTTCTAGATCTCCTTCAGTTTGACTCTAGTGCCACTGCCAGTAGGACAAAAATAAACTGCTTCGATGATGATAAAGGATCTCTATTGGTACATTCTCCTTTCTTGAACAGTAGGTCTAGTTACTGTTGGAATGCTTTGAAATTGGCAACCTGTGACTAAATCATTGTGCAAGAAGATTAGGCTTGATTGAAGTTTGATGTAAAGTAACACTGACATGAAATCTTGGCTCGGGCAACAATTTTAGTGTCCAAAAATAGCATTTAGCAAATATGACAAAAAGAGAGAATGTAAACAACACAGTTAGCCACAGATTTCCTGGTATTAGACTTGGTAGAGCCCTCCTGTATGATAAAATTGACTGTCACTCATGCAAATAAGGCTTCTGGCTCCACTTATGGAATAGGGTCAAGCCAAACAATGTCACTATTAAATTGATGATGTTACTTTGACATTGGGTCAGCTAATCTGAAAATGTTAAAGGAGGAATTATTTGGCTGGTTTGTTTGAGCTTCTAAAAACAGCTGAATAGCAGATACAATACAAACATCACCCACCTGCATCAATGTCAAGTCTGTGACAGCTTATACCGGCATGTACATGACCAAACGTAATGTTAACTGCACGCTAATGAGACCAGTGGGTGAAGAGGTCAAGTTTCCAGCAATTAGTGGATCGGATGACTTTTGGATGTTTGTCACATGTGAACAAACTTCACAGGGAGACGGTTAAAAACAAGCGTGTTGGGTAAATGTGGAGACGGACCCCAGCAATCTTATCTGACACCACCTGTCTCTCGGGCTGGTGTATTGGGCTGAAGGTGGTGGGTGGGTCAGAGAATTCAAGACTGAGGTGTCACTGCTGGCTAGATGTGTCAATAAGAGGACTGTGGGGTACAGAGAGGCTACAAAAGACTCCCATTTAATACAAACACAAGTCTGCCACAATGAAGCAGATAAAATGGCTCTGAAGGAGGCATTCCTTACCTTGAACACTTTTCCAAAGGCTCCATCCCCTAATTCACCGATTATGTCCCATATTTCCTCTGGGTTTTCATCTCTGCGGACGTGTTCATACTGTTTCTTCTTCTTCTCAGCTCCCAATTTAAATATTTTACGGAAATTAAAAAATGACATAATGGATCCTGGGTCATTCAACCAACGTAGAAAGTTGACAATGGAAATTTCCCTTAACAGTTTACTTTAGCATAAGTCTTTGGAGTTAGCCTATGTGTCCCATTAGCTATAAATATCCGCTTGGCCAATACAGCATTTAACTGTTAGCTTTCATAACAGTTCGGATCAAAACCTAGCTTAGCCTTTGACACCGTTTGGGCCGGTCAAGAGAACAGCTATTTCGCACTTCAAAGGTCATTGTTAACCCATCGAATAATAACTAAAGGTTAACCTAGGCGTGTCGTGGCATCTGAAATCCGCCTAAACAAGATAGCATTTCAATGCAAAGTAGTACGGGAAGCTCGTTGTTGTTCCAACTCCTGACGACCCACTGGCCCGACAACCCGGTGGGGCTCTTTCTCAACAAAAAGAAAAAAGAGATGAGTAAGACGTCCTTCCAGATAGTTGTATTCAACAGAATAATTAATTAGTTTCCTTGAAGGTACAGACGGGTACAGTTGGTCGGCACATTAGCAATCGCTAAAACGGTAAAAAAAAACAGTCATCTTTCCCTTGGTGGGAGACGGGTTTAGTAATCTAGCGGATTTAGTGTCTCTGCGCGTTCACGAATGCGCGCGGCTGCGATTCTTTCTCTTCGAGCCCCTCGTGCTTGACACTTGGCGGGGTAATTTCAGTGTTCTGCTGCCCTCGTCTGCACTGGAGACCGAACACAACTCGTGTTGTGGTGTTTAAACTATTAACTACAGAAATACCGCAGTTTATTTACTATGAGCAGCAGTAATGTCTGCTGCACAGTAGTTCTTCGTTGTCATAACTGACATTATCGCGTCTGTCGGCCAATAAACGTCACAGTCAGGTTTCTTTGTGTCCCTGAAACTACATGTCCCATACACCATTGCGAAACATGAACGCGCCTTGCAGACAGAAAAATACTAAACTTTTTTTTAAAAAGTAGAAATGTTTCCATGACTTTCCTCGGGAGGAACCTGTCTAACATGTACAGCATATTATCGCGCCGCAGTAAATAACTAATAAGTAATTTTTAACACGAGTTAACACGTCACGTGACCATTACTTCTCAAGACACTCCCCTGCTGCTAGCTTACTTTGTTGCTAGAGACTGACTGCACATGGACTGCATGTCCGACGGGAAAAAAACGAAAAAGACATAAACTTCAGTATTCTAATTTTGAATTCATGATGAAATGCAGGCAGATACAATGGATCCAGCGGAAGAACCCCCATCTATGTTGTGGGGACTGGACCCAATCTTTTCTGCCTTCGCCAGGCTATATGTCAAAGACATCCTACAGATGACAGAGTCCACGCAGGTACCAGGTAACGTTTAAAACACCTGTTAAAACCCATGTTATTGTATTAAGTGATTGTAAATGAGTCGCATCATTACATGTTACATTCCTTAATTTCCCAGCTTGGGATCAATAAAGTATATCTATTCTATTCTATTCTATTCTATTCTATTCTATGTCCGACTGTTCTTGCTCAACAGCTAACTGAACGTTAATTATCTTGTATGACATTTTCAGAAGTTTTGTATTCTTATCTGACATTTGTATAACTTGTGTATCCTGTGTTTTTTTAATTGGTACCCTTTCAAATCAACATTTCAACACCTCGAAGATCTGCTGCCTGATGTTGATAATGAAAGTAACTGAAACATTGTTGTGTCTCCACCCCTGGCCCACAGGTATTTACTTCTACAACTTACATCCTATCTACAAAGTTGATGTCCTCGGGACAGTGGTTTACAAGAGAGAAAGAGAAGACTTCTTCTGTTATGGAGGTAATTGTGCTGTGTCACTGTGTGGAACAAATGTATTCTTTGCTGATATTTCAGTACACAAGTATGTACTGTATGTGTTTATGTATCTCTGAGTTATGTTAACCCATCAAGTAATTTAGCAATATTCTTACTGTGAATGTTGTCTTTGGGAGTCATTGAGCTACCAACAGTGGCAGCAGAGCAGTGACATTGTTGCATGTTATGGATAATGCAATGAGAAAGTCTCTCTGTTAAAATGACAAATATTAACACACACACACACACACACACTCCTGTTGTACAAAGTAACATGGCATTGACTTCCCTTCCTTTTGTCTGATTTGGAGTATCTTCCTCCTGTTCACAGTGGATGATGGTACTGGCGTTATTAACTGCCTTTGCTGGAAAACTGACCTAATGAAAGAGGAAGTTCATCCCACTACTTGTGAGTTTGCATTTGTATTAATCCCAGTGTTGGCATGATTGTACGTCATGCTCTGTATTAGTTTGCCAAATCACCACACACTGACATCAAAAGGGAAATTGATTTGTGCACCCACCTTGAACCCAATTAATATAATTTCTGTGGATCATCTTGGCTTGCTGCTTAATTTGACAGAGGACTATGTAGCAGATGCCCTTCAGCTGTATTGTTCATATGAAATAGCTTTTATGAGCCTTCTAGCATCCTTCTAGCTCTATTTGTCATGTAAATATCAGACAAACATATTGTCAGTATCGGCAAATACAATTTATGACCGCAACGCTCAGTATAAAAGGTACCCTTTAGTTTTTTCCTTATTAACAAGCAGTTTTGTTTACATTCCGTGTTTCTCACTGAATGTGTGTTGAGGCCTAACACATTTGTTGAATGCATTACTGTTCTCATAAAACCTTTTCATAAATATTTTGAAATTGGATTTGTTTACATCCTTATTTACATTGGTTAGCATAGGAAACAGTCTCCTTTATGCCTTCTTTTGCTAGCACTTGTGTTATGTTTCTTTGCACGTTGTAGTCTCCAAATGTTGATCAAGTGTGTGTGCGAGTTTCCTTTTGTGAGTCAGTAGGCATTGGATACTAACACTCAAACACCACTAATCAAAACATTGCTCCATAGTGCCACTTATCATCAAAAACTCCACAGGGTAACTTTAACCTACAGTTCAAAAGGGCCCCGGACTTTGTAATGCCCCCTCTCCCAAAAAACTTTAGCTTGAAGCAAGATGTTGGTGTGATTCACACTGTTATGAAGGAAAGCTCAAAATTGCAGGCAACACAGATGCCATATTTAGTACAGGTTCTTTTTACTGTTTTTTTGCCAATTGAGGGAAGTGTAACAAGCTGAAACACAGTGTGTTCGTATTGACACATTCAGCAGTTAAACAAAGTCCAGTATCCACTCTCTGTTTTGGTCCCAAAGAAAAATGTCCAGGTATTTTGCTTGTTATATTCTCGCAGCTAGTCGCTAACTTTGTCTGTCTGCCATATTGTGCTGGGCATGTAGTGTCTAGTAAGTTTATCAGTTTATCAGCTTTGCCACTGAAAGCGGGTTGATGAACACAGGATTTGTGGACCATAAAACCAAAACGATGATCTTAAAGAGGCCTAAAAGCTCTGTACAGCTGAGGAGAACTGGCATTTGGTGGTGAATTGCTGTTCGTTCATGACTACAAGAGACCTATATTACATTACACATAGTCATTTGATCCCTTGTCTATCTAACAAAAATGATTAGTGCAGCTTTAAAGTCTTGCATCTTTATGGATTATTTGATTTATTTAAAGGTGCTTCACAAATTCATATTTATTTCTTGACTCAAACCAGTGTGTAATATCCTGTATTTGTCATCTCCAGCAGGGGGAAAGCACAGTGATGGGGCTCGAGGAGGCTTCAACCCAGTTGCTGAGCTGGACAAACTGCGACAGGCCCAGCAGAGCCGCTGCCACCTGGAGATTGGAGAGCTGCTCCGAGTCAGAGGACCGGTGAAGACATCAAGGCAGCAGAGAGAAATCATGGCCTCCACCTTCTGTGAGTGCAGAGGGATGTTCTCTTCATGCCACAGTGGCAGTTTGAAGTCAAAATTTACCATCCACTTTTACTTACAAGCTACATTTTATAATAGCAAAGTAAGACAACAAATGTCCAAGAACACCGACATGATGATGATGATTGTTCATTAGAAACTACAAATGCTCAACCAAAAACATGCTTTAGCTCCAACAATCCCTTACCCACACATGCCTAGCAAGGACATTTTTTATCCTAGCACTGTAGTCTCGTTTTATGATGGCCTCCATGTGTCTCTCTTTCGCACACATACTTACACAACACCACACAGCACATTTTTTATTTGAGAGTACATGAAATCTTTATCCTCTGCCCATTCATCATGTGTGTGTCTGGGTCTGTGTGTGTTCCCAGATAAAGTGAACGACCCAGTGATGGCGGTTCAGATAGCGTGGATGATGGAGGTTCCTCAGCTCTACAGACTGTGCTATGACAAACCATTTCAGCTGCAACTGAATGAAACCAGGTACAAACCTCCATCCCTTAATGTACCATCACAGTGTATTACAAGACTGTAGTGAGGCTTCAATCCAGTGTTTAGTGCAAATTTTAACTGAATTTCCAAGAAATCGGTTAAAGAAAGTGTAAATGAAATCATTTCTATTCAACACTGCTGTGAGAATATTATTTGCTGGTTCAAGTGATGCTAATTCTCCAGTCTGGTGCCATTCAGTCACTGTAGAGGAAGAGGACACACACCATGACATTATTAAAAGTGTGCCAGTAAATCCACAAATGTTGAAAAACAATGTAGAAAACATGATGGTGAAGTGAGGTGTTTACACAGAGTGGAGAAGAAGCTTCAGAGGATGTTTAAGTCACATGCATCATGTACAACATGAGTCACTGTCTGTTTACAGTCTGCAGTTTGTCATATTTTGCTTTTATTGGTATATCAATATTCCCATCTCAGCCAAGCAAAACACTTTTTAAAAAAAATATTTTTTACAGCCCAATGTTTAACCAAGAATGTTTATTTTGTGGGCCGGAGAGGCCCCTGAAACAGTCATGACACTAATACCCTTCACTAAAACCAATGAAAATAGAGTTCTTGGCAGTTTCTTACCTATTGATTCCCATTCCTGTTGTACAAGGAAACATTTCAAGTTTATGATTTGTTCCAGATGTATGTACAAGTACTGAATAGTCTTACACTGTGTACAGCAACAGGACTGGTCAATGTTATTAAAAGCTAGGACCAGAAATGTATCAGATAAAGCCAAGAAGAATAGGTGGTAAAAGTACATTTATTTAAAGCAGCCACAAGTAAGTTCCATTTTTTGTTGACTCTGGTGGTCCCTGTGGACAACAGCGGTATGAGGAACCATTGACTCCTCTCACAAAGATCTTGATCTGGCTAGGGAGTAGTGCTGCATGATTTGATGAAAATATGCGATTGCGATTATTGTGGACTATATTGCGATTTGCGATTGCGATTAAGATATTATAAATGAATGGTGTCATGAGTCTACTTGCTTGAATATCAAGGACAACACAGAGAATTACAATAGTTTGTATATTTCTCAACTCAAAACATACAAATATGACACAAAAAATACAAAACCTGAAGTTTATAGTACTGTATTTTTTCCCCAAATAACTTATGGAGTCAGTGATTTCCTTGTGTCTTTTCGAGGTATTTTCGTATGGTGTGACACTTGCAAATGTATCCGTAATTGTGCGTTGTTGTGGTCGTTTCAGGCGTTTTTCAGTTGTATCTTTCACGTTACTCTGTTGGGCTTTCATTTGAATGCATTCTTCGTATTTTTCTTTGTGGTGTTTAAAGTGTTGATATAGATTGGTCGTATTGCTGCGGGACGTAGTGACTTTAGCTTTGCATGTTTTACACAGCACATCTTGCTGTTCAGTGTCGTCGTACCTGAATCTAAAGTATCGCCATATAATAATAATTATAGAGTAATTATTATATTATAATAATTATAATTATTATAGAGATAATAATAGAGTTAGTAAAAAAAGGATTTTAATACTATTTTTCTTTTTTAAGCACAGCTGTTTGCAGGCTAGATAGTAAAGCTAATGTATCTATTTGTAACTATGTAAGATTAATAACTGTAATATGACGATAGTGAAACAAAGTAAACTTTGTTGTAGTGCCGTACCAGCAGAATACAGAGCAGCTTCTTTCCTCTAGCATATAGCAGTCCCCTATAATAAATGGTTTTATCCTCATAACTTATTCAAAACGGATAAGTTGAAATCCAACCTGTTATTAAGAATAACCAGAAAAACTAAAATTTGCGTATTTAGCTCATAGAGGCATCAATATTGAATTGCGACCCTTTCATAACAAGTTAAAAAACACTTTTGAAACAGTTTAAAAGGCATATCAGTTTATTACAGTTTAAAAGGCATATCAGTTTATTACAGTTTAAAAAGCATATCAGTTTATAACAGTTTAAAAAGCATATCAGTTTATAACAGTTTAAAAAGCATATCAGTTTATAACAGTTTAAAAAGCATATCAGTTTATAACAGTTTAAAAAGCAGTTTATAACAGTTTAAAAAGCATATCAGTTTATAACAGTTTAAAAGGCACATCAGTTTATAACAGTTTAAAAGGCACATCAGTTTATAACAGTTTAAAAAGCACATCAGTTTATAACAGTTTAAAAAGCACATCAGTTTATAACAGTTTAAAAAGCACATCAGTTTATAACAGTTTAAAAAGCATATCAGTTTATAACAGTTTAAAAGGCACATCAGTTTATAACAGTTTAAAAAGCACATCAGTTTATAACAGTTTAAAAGGCACATCAGTTTATAACAGTTTAAAAAGCACATCAGTTTATAACAGTTTAAAAAGCATATCAGTTTATAACAGTTTAAAAGGCACATCAGTGTATAACAGTTTAAAAAGCACATCAGTTTATAACAGTTTAAAAGGCACATCAGTTTATAACAGTTTAAAAAGCACATCAGTTTATAACAGTTTAAAAAGCATATCAGTTTATAACAGTTTAAAAGGCACATCAGTTTATAACAGTTTAAAAAGCACATCAGTTTATAACAGTTTAAAAAGCATATCAGTTTATAACAGTTTAAAAGGCACATCAGTTTATAACAGTTTAAAAAGCATATCAGTTTATAACAGTTTAAAAAGCATATCAGTTTATAACAGTTTAAAAAGCACATCAGTTTATAACAGTTTAAAAAGCATATCAGTTTATAACAGTTTAAAAAGCATATCAGTTTATAACAGTTTAAAAAGCATATCAGTTTATAACAGTTTAAAAAGCATATCAGTTTATAACAGTTTAAAAAGCACATCAGTTTATAACAGTTAAAAAGGCACATCAGTTTATAACAGTTTAAAAGGCACATCAGTTTATTACAGTTAAAAAGGCACATCAGTTTATAACAGTTTAAAAGGCACATCAGTTTATAACAGTTTAAAAGGCACATCAGTTTATAACAGTTTAAAAGGCATATCAGTTTATAACAGTTTAAAAGGCACATCAGTTTATAACAGTTTAAAAAGCACATCAGTTTATAACAGTTTAAAAGGCACATCAGTTTATAACAGTTTAAAAAGCACATCAGTTTATAACAGTTTAAAAAGCACATCAGTTTATAACAGTTTAAAAAGCATATCAGTTTATAACAGTTTAAAAAGCACATCAGTTTATAACAGTTTAAAAGGCATATCAGTTTATAACAGTTTAAAAGGCACATCAGTTTATAACAGTTTAAAAGGCACATCAGTTTATAACAGTTTAAAAGGCATATCAGTTTATAACAGTTTAAAAGGCATATCAGTTTATAACAGTTTAAAAGGCACATCAGTTTATAACAGTTTAAAAGGCATATCAGTTTATAACAGTTTAAAAGGCACATCAGTTTATAACAGTTTAAAAAGCATATCAGTTTATAACAGTTTAAAAAGCACATCAGTTTATAACAGTTTAAAAAGCACATCAGTTTATAACAGTTTAAAAGGCACATCAGTTTATAACAGTTTAAAAAGGCACATCAGTTTATAACAGTTTAAAAAGCATATCAGTTTATAACAGTTTAAAAAGCATATCAGTTTATAACAGTTAAAAAGGCACATCAGTTTATTACAGTTAAAAAGGCACATCAGTTTATAACAGTTTAAAAAGCATATCAGTTTATAACAGTTTAAAAGGCACATCAGTTTATAACAGTTTAAAAAGCACATCAGTTTATAACAGTTTAAAAAGCATATCAGTTTATAACAGTTAAAAAGGCACATCAGTTTATTACAGTTAAAAAGGCACATCAGTTTATAACAGTTTAAAAAGCACATCAGTTTATAACAGTTTAAAAAGCACATCAGTTTATAACAGTTTAAAAGGCACATCAGTTTATAACAGTTTAAAAGGCACATCAGTTTATAACAGTTTAAAAGGCACATCAGTGTATAACAGTTTAAAAAGCACATCAGTTTATAACAGTTTAAAAGGCACATCAGTTTATAACAGTTTAAAAAGCACATCAGTGTATAACAGTTTAAAAGGCACATCAGTTTATAACAGTTTAAAAAGCACATCAGTTTATAACAGTTTAAAAAGCACATCAGTTTATAACAGTTTAAAAGGCACATCAGTTTTTAACAGTTTAAAAAGCACATCAGTTTATAACAGTTTAAAAAGCATATCAGTTTATAACAGTTTAAAAGGCACATCAGTGTATAACAGTTTAAAAAGCACATCAGTTTATAACAGTTTAAAAGGCACATCAGTTTATAACAGTTTAAAAAGCACATCAGTTTATAACAGTTTAAAAAGCATATCAGTTTATAACAGTTTAAAAGGCACATCAGTTTATAACAGTTTAAAAAGCACATCAGTTTATAACAGTTTAAAAAGCACATCAGTTTATAACAGTTTAAAAAGCATATCAGTTTATAACAGTTTAAAAGGCACATCAGTTTATAACAGTTTAAAAAGCATATCAGTTTATAACAGTTTAAAAAGCATATCAGTTTATAACAGTTTAAAAAGCATATCAGTTTATAACAGTTTAAAAAGCATATCAGTTTATAACAGTTTAAAAAGCATATCAGTTTATAACAGTTTAAAAAGCATATCAGTTTATAACAGTTTAAAAAGCACATCAGTTTATAACAGTTAAAAAGGCACATCAGTTTATAACAGTTTAAAAGGCACATCAGTTTATTACAGTTAAAAAGGCACATCAGTTTATAACAGTTTAAAAGGCATATCAGTTTATAACAGTTTAAAAGGCACATCAGTTTATAACAGTTTAAAAGGCACATCAGTTTATAACAGTTTAAAAGGCATATCAGTTTATAACAGTTTAAAAGGCACATCAGTTTATAACAGTTTAAAAGGCACATCAGTTTATAACAGTTTAAAAGGCACATCAGTTTATAACAGTTTAAAAAGCACATCAGTTTATAACAGTTTAAAAAGCACATCAGTTTATAACAGTTTAAAAGGCACATCAGTTTATAACAGTTTAAAAAGGCACATCAGTTTATAACAGTTTAAAAAGCATATCAGTTTATAACAGTTTAAAAAGCATATCAGTTTATAACAGTTAAAAAGGCACATCAGTTTATTACAGTTAAAAAGGCACATCAGTTTATAACAGTTTAAAAAGCATATCAGTGTATAACAGTTAAAAAGGCACATCAGTTTATTACAGTTAAAAAGGCACATCAGTTTATAACAGTTTAAAAAGCATATCAGTTTATAACAGTTTAAAAGGCACATCAGTTTATAACAGTTTAAAAAGCACATCAGTTTATAACAGTTTAAAAAGCATATCAGTTTATAACAGTTAAAAAGGCACATCAGTTTATTACAGTTAAAAAGGCACATCAGTTTATAACAGTTTAAAAAGCACATCAGTTTATAACAGTTTAAAAGGCACATCAGTTTATAACAGTTTAAAAAGCACATCAGTTTATAACAGTTTAAAAGGCACATCAGTTTATAACAGTTTAAAAAGCACATCAGTGTATAACAGTTTAAAAGGCACATCAGTTTATAACAGTTTAAAAAGCACATCAGTGTATAACAGTTTAAAAGGCATATCAGTTTATAACAGTTTAAAAGGCATATCAGTTTATAACAGTTTAAAAGGCACATCAGTTTATAACAGTTTAAAAGGCATATCAGTTTATAACAGTTTAAAAGGCACATCAGTTTATAACAGTTTAAAAAGCATATCAGTTTATAACAGTTTAAAAAGCACATCAGTTTATAACAGTTTAAAAAGCATATCAGTTTATAACAGTTTAAAAGGCACATCAGTTTATAACAGTTTAAAAAGGCACATCAGTTTATTACAGTTAAAAAGGCACATCAGTTTATAACAGTTTAAAAAGCATATCAGTTTATAACAGTTTAAAAGGCACATCAGTTTATAACAGTTTAAAAAGGCACATCAGTTTATAACAGTTTAAAAAGCATATCAGTTTATAACAGTTTAAAAAGCACATCAGTTTATAACAGTTTAAAAAGCATATCAGTTTATAACAGTTTAAAAAGCATATCAGTTTATAACAGTTTAAAAAGCACATCAGTTTATAACAGTTTAAAAAGCATATCAGTGTATAACAGTTTAAAAAGCACATCAGTTTATAACAGTTTAAAAGGCACATCAGTTTATAACAGTTTAAAAGGCACATCAGTGTATAACAGTTTAAAAAGCACATCAGTTTATAACAGTTTAAAAGGCACATCAGTTTATAACAGTTTAAAAGGCACATCAGTTTATAACAGTTTAAAAAGCATATCAGTTTATAACAGTTTAAAAGGCACATCAGTTTATAACAGTTTAAAAAGCACATCAGTTTATAACAGTTTAAAAAGCATATCAGTTTATAACAGTTTAAAAGGCACATCAGTTTATAACAGTTTAAAAGGCACATCAGTTTATAACAGTTAAAAAGGCACATCAGTTTATTACAGTTAAAAAGGCACATCAGTTTATAACAGTTTAAAAAGCACATCAGTTTATAACAGTTTAAAAAGCACATCAGTTTATAACAGTTTAAAAGGCACATCAGTTTATAACAGTTTAAAAAGCACATCAGTTTATAACAGTTTAAAAGGCATATCAGTTTATAACAGTTTAAAAAGCACATCAGTGTATAACAGTTTAAAAAGCATATCAGTTTATAACAGTTTAAAAAGCATATCAGTTTATAACAGTTTAAAAGGCACATCAGTTTATAACAGTTTAAAAGGCACATCAGTTTATAACAGTTAAAAAGGCACATCAGTTTATTACAGTTAAAAAGGCACATCAGTTTATAACAGTTTAAAAAGCACATCAGTTTATAACAGTTTAAAAAGCACATCAGTTTATAACAGTTTAAAAGGCACATCAGTTTATAACAGTTTAAAAAGCACATCAGTTTATAACAGTTTAAAAGGCACATCAGTTTATAACAGTTTAAAAGGCATATCAGTTTATAACAGTTTAAAAGGCACATCAGTTTATAACAGTTTAAAAAGCATATCAGTTTATAACAGTTTAAAAGGCATATTGGTATGAATTGTATTAAGGCCAGACTCTGTTTTTCAGTGACTCAGCCATCAGTCCCCTCAACAAGGCGACAAATATCCTCAGGGATTTCTTGAAGCAGAAGTCGGTGACCAGTTTCAGACCCTATGATGTTCAGGACCTCCTGCAGCCTCTGATCTCCCACCAGCCTCAAACCGCATCAGCAGACCAGGTACACCAGAATAATAATATGGGACCCATTTCTGTTTGAAGATGTGTGCTGGTGGGATGAAAAGAAAGTCAAACATCAGACTTTATTTGAAGTGTGCTTCTTATGTGAGAATGATGAATGGAATAAAGAAATCCAGCCACGATTTGATTTCTAGCATTGAAGTAGAGCTGCACGATATATCGTTTCAGCATTGTCATCGCGATGTACGTGTGCGCAAGAGTCACATCGCAGGGCCTGCGATGTAGGAGGCAAATGAACTCATCTAATTTCAAGGGTACTTGACACACACTGTGCATGCAGACTCTGCATGCACAGCGATCCACCAATCACATTAGTTCTTATTCAGTGTGCCGAAGCAGACCACGCCCCTGCACATGGAGTGAGTCGCTGGTAACAACATTGAAAAATGAGCAACGAACAAGAAAAAATCGCTGAAAATGAAGACTTGGTGCCAAAAAGAAAAGCAATGTCAGTTATCTGGAATTATTTCGGCTTCAAGAAGGATGATATTGACCAAACACGTGTTCTGTGTCGACAGTGCCTTGCATCTGTTGCCACAACGAGAGGTAACACAACTAATTTGTTTGACCATTTACGTCGGTACCACACAGCTCAGTACAACGAATGCAAAGCCAGATCTGACTGTCATTTTTTTTAATCACTTTTGATAAAAAGAAAGATGTTTAGTTTTGCTGTAAAAGATTTCAGTTGCTGAATAAAAAGTTGAATAACCTGTTTATCACTCATTGTTAGTTACTTAATGTAATTATGAAGCTAGAATGTTCCATTTTAAGATGGAGAGCTCAAAAGGTTCAAAGGTTTGTTTATTGTCATTCAATTCACGTTTGCACATGATAGAACGAAACATGTACTCAGGTCCCAGCACAATAAAAGCAAGCAATAAAAGAAAACAATAAGAATATCTCTAAAACACAGACAGAAGCCATACTCGTAACAGTCACAAAAAGAGGTAAGATCAGTGCAGGTTAATTGTCCACAAGATAGCAGCAGTGCAGCATAACTTAAAGTGCTATTCAGGTCATCTGATGAAAATTCCTGTATTTTTTCATATCGCAATATATATCACAGGGTTGAAAAAAAATCACAATGTCAGTTTTTTTCCAATATTGTGCAGCCCTACATTGAAGCTTATTTGTATTCTCTATAGTTGTTGAAGTTATTAGTCATATGAATGGAAATTATTAAACTCTTAAAGCTGCTGACAATGGAACTTGCACTTCTTGGGCAGTTGTTAACTGATCACAGGGTTGGCGGTTCAATCTCCAGGGTACCCTCATTGGTTCTACACCTGCATGGGAGGATATAACTCTCCACACCACCAGGTGGCGGCAAGTCTGTATTCGTCATTTAAAAGGGAAACGGGAAGACTTAAGACTCTGAATATACAAGCGATGTTACGATAAAGCAGTGTTCTTTCACACCACTCTCGCTACTATAGCCTTTCCTAATAAAAGATGTGTCTATAAAAAGTTGCACTGGTGAAGAGGCAGAAGTTGAAAATAAAGAGAAATCGCACTTACTGGATGAATTCATGGATACTTCAGTGTCAGGTTCAAGGAGGTTTCCCTTTCTTTTCCGTTTCTCGTGTACTGATTCGCTGAACTGAATGGCCAATCAGACTGACTTCTCTCACTGACGGACTCTTCCGCAGATTCAACATGCTCAGTCGGCCAAAAACCTGCCGACAAGGACTGACTAGTGCCAACAATGCCAGACACACAGCAAAAACTAGGGCCACCGATATTCTACGGTCCACAACTCCTTTATAGGGCTACTGAGTAGACTGCAGTAGGAGTTATAAGAACAGATAAAGTACACAGCCTATCTGCAAGCTATGTTAAAGTCTTTGTGTCAGTTCGTTGTGCGACAGTATCACAGCGTCATGTTCTGTTTAACATCATCTTATCTTTAATATCACTATCCATAACATTATCTACTCTTATAGAGCACTGATTTAAGTTTGTGGAGCAGGCACGTGTGTGGTGTCAGATCCATGGTAGAGGAAAAAATCGTTAGTAATTAAGGATTGTAAATTCACTTGTCACTTGTACTGAGGCTAAGTGAGCGAAACATCTCTAAATGTACAGCCGGACAGAGATTATACAGATTATTTTTACAACATAGTTCTGATAATAAGTTAGTTAAAATCATCTTAGTGTCATTGTAGGAAAAACAAATTGTCGATCATCCCTTCAATCGTTGATATACGGTCCGATTGCCAATCGGTACAAGTGTAGTCTGGCCAGCAACATGGATGGTAGCTCACTGTAGTGCGTGTGTGTGTGTTTGTGTGTGCGCGCGTGCGCGTGCATACGCTGTATAAATGCACCCATTTGCCATATTTTGGTTTTCCTACAAATTAAACAAAATATCATCAAGTTGAGATATTATCACGTTGCACTAGAGTTTAACAGAAAATCATTTAGTTATTCGAAAACTGAAACAAATGCATTTCAGCGCTTTTGCATTATTATGCTTCTCTGTTGCTGTTAAGGAGCCTGTGGCGGGTCCTTCTGCATGCCAGCAGCTACGCCAGCTTTTGAAGGAGGCCCTGCAAATATTACAGGACAATGGGACGGTGTACCGCAAGGTCAAGTCCCAGGATGAAGTCTATCGGGTAAGAAAAATAGAAAGTTGTTATCATCTGGATGCATTATGGACATGCATCTCTTTGATACTGTTGTACGTCACCAGGTGACTGCACATGACAAAGATCTACTAATTGCTGTCAAAGACATCATCAGGGAAGACTCAAAGAGAGAGAAATGTAAGTAGAATTAAGTGTTGCTCTTCATGAAGTATTAAACTTGTTTTAGTTCGACTATGTGTCAGTCTCCTTTGTGGCAGTGTGTTGAATATAGCAGTAACTATCATTCATTTGAAGTAATCAAAATTGGAAGCTTTTATTAGCTATTTTAGCTTTTTAGCTTTTACCTCCTTCTTGTCAAATATGAAGTTAGCACAACAATCACACCTGTGAAATGGGATTCTTGTCATTCTGTAAGATGTTTGTAAAGAAAAAAGAAAAAAAATCCAAGAAATGTAAAAACTCTTGAAAAAAGGAAACTTCATGAATCACTTTTTTCAAGTGTTATATTAAAGTCTCCACCTGCCTCTGGACTGACCTGTGTCATTGTTGTTTTCTCCTGTTCCTGTAGATGCAGAGAAGGGTTGTCACATCATGCACGTCTTGTCTGCGGTCAGGCAGCGCTACAGCCTCAACGTGAGCAAGGCAGCACTGGAGCTGGTCCTCAAATCACTGGAGTGCAACAGTGACATTGTCAGCACCAGCGATAACTATTACACTGTGTTTTAACTCGAGCGCAGCAGGCTTGGGAACCCAGTATCACTGCATATACTGTACCATGTGTAGCACAGCTTATTGCTCCAAAATGTGAGCATCCAGTATGTTTAAGTAAATCATGCCATTTGCCTTCCTTGATTCATCTAGACTATTGTAACAGTTGCCACCATTAATTGAACTCCCTATGTTTTGTATTTTTAATTACTGCTGGATGTCAGTGTGTTATGGTTAAATATTAAGTTTAACTGAAATTTATTTGAAAGACATGCCTACGAAAATGGACATCAGAGAAGCCTCTAGGACCACATTGCTCTCTGCTGCTATGTATATTTATGTATGATAGTAGAAATTTAAAAATATATAAAGAAACAAAGATAAAGCTCATGCATAGCTGAATTAACCTGTCAGGGGGCCCTGGAGTAAAAATGAGCTCCTCTGTTCCCATTAAAGGAATATTAAATTCTGTCATTATCTGATGCCGTTAGAGAGTTGGGTGAAGTTTTGTAGAGCACAAAACATGTGTGGACCTTTACAGCAAACTGTTCTCCTAAACAACTGAAGTAGATGGGTAATAGCAAAAAACAACTGAAACATAAAATGTTTTTATACAGCTTGTCCAGTGGAATCCAAGTCTCCAGAAGCCCTGAGATCCTAAATTGATTTGAAAATACGTTTACACTTATTTTAAAGCTGAAACTTTTACTGTAGCTGCTCAGCTAAAAGTGTTAGTGCGCACCACGTCTAAAGTGGTTGCCCGAGCTTAACCACGTGTCGAGGGTGTTAATAAAGTCTTTTCAAATGAATTTGGGATCTTGGGGCTTCTGGAGACTTGGATTACGTTGGAAGAGCTGCAGTTGTTTTTTTATGTTTTAAGACAAGTGCCCATCTACTTCAGTTGTTTAGGAAAATGCTGCAACACTGTTTTGCTGTGAAGCTCAAGAAATGTTTTGTGGACTATGAAACTTCACCTGACTCTCCATCGACATGTGAGTGAATAATGACTGAATTTTCAATTTTGAGTGACCTTACCCTTTAAGCCCTATTCTTCTTACTGTATTTAAAATGTGTATAGCTTTTCTTTAAAAAAAAAAAAAAAGAGAAAAAAAAGTCTTATGTTATTTATTCAGACAATTCAACAGAAAATATGTGTTGATGAAGGTTCTCAGTTATCCAGGTCATAGTGATTCTAAGTGGCTTCTTTTTAAACTGTTTATATTACTATGTCGCCATCATGAAATCACAACCACATATTGCAACATGCACCTATATGTCACATCCTCATGTGACTATTATGACACAAATATTATAGCCTCCTCATGCCAAGTATGCCACATCATGGTTTTCCATAAGAGGCTCAGATCCTCAAGCTTCAAAATGTTGGATGCCACATTTCCCACAATGCAACTCAGCAGCATTTGTCAATAGACTTCCCTTAACTACCAAATGCCCAAACCTTTTAAATGCTATTCTGCAGGCTTTCAGTTAATGATTTGTAATCTCCAAGCCCAAGTTAAGATAACCCTGATAACATCATCAGGGTTGTTTTCCCAGACTTTAGGAGGCTCCCTGCAGAGCTACAGGGGAAAGAAATGTGTAAAGCTGTTTTTACAGACTGGCTGTGTTCCAAAATCCATACTATTTTAATATTTTGTATGCCAGAAAATGATTCAGTATGCCCCAATAATTGTATGTCGAATGCAGTTTGCCAAAAATACCAGGATGTCCATGTGGTATTCTGTCGTATTTTGCAGTACAGAAGCCAGCATGCATTTCTGGCTGTTCTGAGGCACAATCCTCTGCCCGGCGGAAGACTTTGCATTGACTGAGCCGTGGAGAGAGCACAGACAGCACGGTTGCGTCCCAAATCACTTGATATTTCTTTTTACTTCAAATTTCACACTACAAGGCGCAGAGTTATGATGAAGAGGGATGTCCCAGTTGTATGTGTACTGCATGCAACAGTATATACTTTGTAAGGGTAGCTGCAGTATGTACAAGAAGAAGTATGCAATTTGGAATATGCAATGTGAACCCAGCTTAGGAAGCCTTCGTAATGAGTAAACTTAATGTGTAAAATCTGTGTATGATTTGATATGACCAGAAAAGCCCTTTCCATTGTATTTTATATATCAATCAGTTAAATAGCCACAAATGATTTACCTCACAATGAACCCAGAGCCCTCTGGCCCCTGAGGATCTGGGGCCCTGGGGCAGTTGCCCACTCTGCCTTGTTGTAATCCTGCCTTGCATATTCACTTATGCATAATCAATTACATCACCACAAAAGCAGTTGACACACATGAGGCTGGAGATTTTAGGAGCCCTGGAGTCCCGGGGCCCTGGGGCATTTGCTCAGTTGGAATTCCAGCATTGTACTAATGGTTATAATCAAGTCATTAAATACAAGAAGATTTCCACAAGTGATTTTAAAGATGATACTGATCTGGTCTCATAATGTCCCTTTAAGGGTCCTACAGCATCTTAGCTGTTTGATTTTATGAACTAAATAAAAAAGGACAAAGGGGAATAAGTCTCGCCTTTAAATGAGCTTCTTTACCATGTTGCTTATGTTGCGGCGTGCACAGGGGGGCAGTGTTCGGTCGTTAATTGGCTCTTTCATGTAGAGAAGCCTGCTGCTGATTGGTCGCCTGTGAAACATCTGTATCCATAGTTCCAGCTGCTCGTGTCTCCGGCCAGAAAGAAAGCTGCCGGTATCTAAGAGCCAGAGAGTGTTAACGAGCCGAGTGTGGCTTCATAACCAAGCTGCCTTCGATTGCACAGGACGGGATTAGAAACATGTCCCGATGAATAACACACTGTAATGTGTTGAATTCAGGCCTTCATCTCGTACCAGATATGTATGACATGTTTAAGGGGGGAGGGAAAGTTGTGTGTTGAGTGAAATGTTAACAGTCGACTGTCAGCTGGTTCCAAACACAGCTTCATCATTATGTCACATTACAGCACGCTTCTTGTCGAAGAAGGCACAGTCAGCCAAATGATTTTTTTTCTTGAGCTTTATTCCAAGTCGCCCTGAGGACGGTGTGTGAAGCCCATCCCACTCCGCTCCGAAATCCTCTGCGCCTGCTGTAACGCAGGAGGCGTTTGGCGCTGGATCTGCCGGCTCCCTCACACTCAGCCCGCCGCTGTCACCTCCAGGTATGCCGCCGCCGCCGCTGAAGGCATCGCAGCAGACACACAGCAGCTCGCCACACTTCTTTTTTTTCTACATTTAAGGTGACCGACTTCATTCCCGCTCCGCCCGCCGCTGGCCAGCCTGTGTGCCCGGAGGCAACGTGAAAAAAAATCGCCCTCTGCTTGGATATTCAGCTGTGAGAGCGAGCTGCACGGGCTCTGACGGACTATTGATAAGTTTGCAATCAAATCGATGATCGTTGCGTCAACCGAGGGAAGTCCGAGCTGCCGACTGGCCGCGAGCGAGCTGATGTCTTAATGGACCGCTGAATTGTTACATGGCAGCGATGAGTGCTGTGATTTCCCTCCCGTGATACGAGATAGCTTATCTGGAGCCGCAGTCAGCCGCCTGCCCCGACGCTTTTATGCATAGCCTTTGCAGGGTCAAGATGCAGTTTCGGACTGTGCTGGACGTGAAAGTCGTGGACGTGGAGAAGAGGCGCAATCCATCCAAACACTACGTGAGTTGTCTGCCTGCCTCGTCTTCATCCATGTCACCTTATTCCCACCTTGTCCCGTTCAGATGTGTGAGCGGTGTGTCTCTGGCCTGTTCACAGCCACAGCGTGACACCTAAACGTTGCATTTGGTCCACCAGTGTAGCCTAGCTGCTACTGTATGTGAAGACCACAGCTAAGCTATGCTCAGTGTTAGACTGTTCAGCAAAGATACCTGCTTATGAATCATAAAGCATTCCAGACCATTAAGCTAACCCCTCACAGTATTCCATCGGACCAAGTTCATCATCACAGGTGAGCTGTCACCACTGTGTGCTGTCAGATATGCAGCCGGGCACCATCAGCTCTGTTACCTGGTAATGCAGGTTATTATCTTCACCATGTCAAGATTATCATGACTTTCTGACAAACTATTGGCTCTTCAGTCAGTGACAGTATATGAATTGTTACATGCATTCATGTTTAGGGTTAAGATGATTCATTTCATTGTCATCACCAAGGGGTTCAATCCATGTAATGCCAGCTGACCATTTTGTTTTAAGGTGGAAGCTAAACTTCCACAGCCAGAGAGATGATATTCAGCCTCTGTTCCTCAATAGTAGAACATTACATTTATACGAATCTAAATGATATATCCCGACATTTCACAGACTCAAATAGCATCCAAACAGCATTTGGATTTATTCCGTTATCTTCGTCAATAATTTGTCAGACCTTCTCATGTTCAATGCTTCCTGTCCACAAATGGACAGTCTGCGAAAATGAAAACTGTTTTCATTCCCATAAATGTAGAAAAGCATCTTCTTTGATTGATTTGTTTGTCTTGGAAATGATTGGATCCTGAAATGATTTTGTCACATAAAAATATTGAGTCTGTAGTAACCACTTGCCATTTAGTTGTTCTTCTGCAGCTTCTGATCATATCACATCACCTTCATCAGCAGATGGAGTTTGCCTAGTTGTCGTGGGGTTATAGATGTTTTAATGACCTTGTTTTCCTCAGCACTTTAAGGGCTCCCGTCAGTGTTGCCTTACAAAATTGAGATTAAAGATCATTCTCGCTTCAGCAGTTAACAAAATAATCTCATCACAAGGTCCATATAGCACCTGGTCAAACTATCACCTTTCAAATTCACCTTTGTTTGGTTTGAATCCTGTTTTATTAATCAATTTGAAAAAAATGCAGAACACTATTTTCTAGCAAACAAACCACAGGCAGGCCTCAGTGATTATTATTACCTTCCTGATCCTTACCTCCTGTGGCCTCCTTCATCAATACCACACTTGTTGTAAGTGAGAGTCTGTGTATGGGCTCTGCCCTTCATGGCCCCCAGTTCAGAGCCTATTTTGAGCTCATAGACAAGTCATAATAGATGACTTGCTCATATGCAGTTGCAGTCCTGCAGGGCATAATGACATGTGGACACAATTAGCACACTGACTCTTTTTTTCAAAAGGAGGGATTCACATGGCTCTCACCATATGTGCTCCTTTGTCAGACTTGAAGTATGATGGGGATTTTAGACATGTTATACATTTTCTCATACAGAAGAAAAGTGCATTTGTGAACTTTGTATAATGGCACCCTAAACACTGTACGGTACAATGAGTGTATACTTTTTAGAATTGGATGTCCCCAATTAAACTGATACCTGCTGTACATTCTGACACTGTGCAGAGCCCTGGGGCAAAATTGACAACCCCAGTCGCCCCCTTCCCCCCATTCTCTGGGTGTTGTGTGACTCCACATGGCAGCTTAGTTACATATATTTTGCCTGGAGCTCTAGAACTCCTTTCTGAAGTACTACCTGCCCCCAGGTTTGTTGTGTGCCAATTAGTTTGTGTTTACTTGATTAAACACAAACCTATTCACGCCCCATGTAAAAACGATATCAAGTGAAATAATAATGGTCTTTAAACTAGATGTTGACATGGCTCCAAGATTAGGTAATAATGGAAAATGAGCCTTAAGGCACTTCAGTTAATATTGTGCTTTAATTGTGCATATTTCCCAACAAATTAGTGTATTCATTATTACATCAAACGATAGTACTTATAGTTTGGTATAAGAGCCCCTGATTGGCTTTGGCTTGGTGGAACATGTCCACTATGCGTGGGCTGTAATTCAGTCTTGTGGATGGCTTAGCATAGGTGACCTAGCATAAAGAAAACCTGTCCAGGTGCACGCTTTAATCTCAGACATCTCACATTTTATTAAAATTATCAGTGACTAGTTCTTTAAAGTGCCTCAGAGGAAAGCGTGTCTCTTACTTGCAGCTGTTCCACTGAAGGCAGAGTGGTCATTCACTCATCGGAAAGTTGGTTGTTGGATCGCCTGCCTCTGCTGTCTACATGGCAAAATACTTGTCTGGTGTTCCATCGGTGTGTGAACTTGCCTAGCCGACTGCTGACTTGTGTTGTACAGTGCACTGAGTGGTTGGTAAGACTAGAAAGGTCTATTTAAAATACAGCCCGTTTACCATTTAACTTGGTATGAGTAACCTTTTAACGCTAAGCTAGACTAAGATCTGGTGTCATGGTTGTTCACTTTCAACTCAACTAAGGATATCAAATGCTCAACAGCTTTGATAACATAGGCCTTATGTATGAAAACACACATGCTGATGGCTGGTGGACTTGATAATGTAAGTTTCAGTGATGAGGTTTATCCATATTTCAAAACATGTTTGTCCTCTGCAGACACTTTTGGTTTCATTTGTCCAGGTTTGAGATATCTGTCTCTTCGGTTTTTGCCTTCAACACAGTACAACAAAGGTGAATGGGATTCAAAACATGAAACATTATGTTGAAACAGCTTCACAGCAACAACAATCTTTGATCCCTTGTAGCTCTTGTTCACATGGAAGTTGAATGCACTTCTTGTGAGTCACTTTGGACAGGTTTCTGCCCCAAAAAAATGTAACGAACAATAATAATATAATACATCTCTTTCAAGAAACAACCACGGCTGTCCTTGATAATCCACAGAGTAAAATGTTTACATTGATCTACTTATTACAAAGAAATAGTCTGTATTAAATTTGCAAAAATTGTGTCGAGTCAATTATCCAGAGTAACAAGAAGTGACATATTGCTTTTAAAGGTTAAATGTAATATTTCAGTGCTGCAAGCACCAGAAACACAAGTTTAATTTATTTAATTGACCTCCAATGTGAAAAAGTCACTCAAATCTTTGCACAATTATTCAAGGACTAGTCTGAAATTTTGGGATATGTGATAATTCGCCTTCTTGTGGAGAGTTAGACGAGAATACTGATAACTGCCTCATGTTGTACTAACCTATGAGTTAACCTATAAGTATGCAGGCTATAAGCTTAGTTGCTTAGCATTAAAAATGGAAGCAAAACAACTAGTGTGGTTTGGTCAAATGTTCAAAAATATGCCTCAGGCTCACTAATTAACCCATTGTATCTTGTTTTGTTTTTGTGTTTTTAATTTGTACACAAACAGCAATGTAAAAATGTCAAGTTAGGGTTTTTACATCTTGCCATTTTGACAGAGCCAGGCTAGCTGTTTCCCCCAACCTTCAGTTTGTATGCTAATTATCAGTTAGCCTACCTCCGGCTACATACTTGACGCACAGACAGAAGAATGGTGTCAATCTTTTCACCTCACTATCAGCAAAATGGAGAGAGATGAGAGGATTGATACCACCCTCATTTATGTGTCAAGTATGGAGGTGTTATGGAAGTTAATTCTAGTTACCTCTAGCTCCACACTGAGTCTAATCTCACTCTCAGCAAAATGTTAAACTATTAAAAAACACACATTGAAAATAAATAACTGGGCAGAATCCTCTTGTGGTTACAGACAGGAATGAATGGTTCATTGTACATATACAGTATTATGTTTTTAAATCAACTTGGACTCTTAATGCACAGTTATTGCTTCCACAGAGTAGTTTAGTAGTGTAACATGAGCTTCCCAGATCAGTCCAACTCTATAGGTAGGCTTGCTGAGCTGTAGTCAGGCTTCCGGGAAAGTATAACAGGAGCTTCTCAGAGCTGAGCTGAGCTGTTCTATGTTTTGGGCTCCTCTGTCTCAGCGGGCCAGTCTGTGGCCTAGTTTCCCTAGCTACCCTGTCTCATGAGACAAGGCTAGTCACTGTGAGAAGAAAAAAAGAGGGAAAGAGGGAAGAAGAGAGAGAAAACGAGAGAGACACAATCTGTGGCACTCAGTGAATCTCATTTGTAATGTTTGTGAAACCAGCTGGAAATGCTTATCTTGTGAGAGGAGGGGGGGTATGAGACTCTGGGCTCTGTCAAAGGGAAGTGCTCGTCGGACCGTAGGGAAAGCTGGACCGCTGTGTCGCAAACGCGCATCCCACACACACACTTTCTTCTCCTGCGAGCGATTTGTGTGTATGTGTGTTTGCAGGCGGAGGTGATAAAAGATAGTGCAAGGTTGGGCACGGCCATGTTTACTTTAAGTTTCTGTTTCCCTACAAGTCCCAGTCCCATAACATTTCATTTTCTAGAGACTCCTGTGCTGCGCAAAGGCCCAGACTGTAAGACGGTGTTGTTATTTGGCACCATAAAACATCTCTTCAGAGAGCTGTTCCCCACTCAAATATTTATTGGCCTATCAAACACAGAGTGATCTCGGTGAAAAGGGTGCCTGTTTTCAGATGCTCACCCCTGACTGAGAGGTGCAGGCTTGGGGGAGAGGTTTATGAGGCTGGCTTTCTTTTGGATTGGTCATTGTTTGGGATAGTTTGACGACTAGCTGGGAGTGCTCAAAGGCCATGTGTGTGTGTGAGAAAGAGAGGAGGGTGAGTCAGGAGCTCTGCTGACGTTTGTTAGTGAAGTCACTGATCTTGATGCTCAGTTTTATAGAGCCCTAACTCTGACATTGATACTGACATGAGTGTGTATCTGTGTTGCATGCAGCAACACGAGTGCCTGACAGAAGCAGCGGATGCTGTCGTCCTTGCACTGTTATTACTGGGACCTCACATGCATGCTGGGGGTTGTTTTCATGTGTTAAATACCAGATGTTGTTTGTTATCACCGAACATTTTATTTGTCCTCTGCAGAAGTCTTAGATGCATGACAACAGCTCTATTCTGATAGCAAGATGTCTCCCACACCCTTCTGCCGACTCTCAGGGTGAAAGCACATGTCGTTGTGCTTGAATATGGCCTCCAGGTCCCCGGCAGTCTTTTCAATAGCTTGACTTATGATTACGTCATCCGGAAATGGCGATGCTCTGTGGAGAGACAGAACATGTGTGGGCATCATGTGCGGCCTCAACTGTGCTGGCTCTTGTTTTGTTTTCATGGGAAAATGACCTGAACTGATCATTCTCAACAATACTGGGTGTGTTGCCATTTTAGTCATGTCTGCTGCATGTTTTTTGTGTGAGAAGAAGAAAGACAGAGACAGAAGAGGAGGAAGAGAGAAATTGCAAGAAAAAAAAGAGATGGAGTTGCTCACAGCTCTCTGCTTAAGATTTCTAGATAGTCAGGGAAATTGGCAAAAAAAGTTATTAGAATCAGACTGGCTTGATTAGCATGAAAATATATTCTTTCTCTACCAAAGCACTCAAGTAGGATTTATTAGAAATGATTGACCGATTAATAATACATCCAGGAAGTACATTAAAAGTTAAGTCATACTAAAATATTTACACAAATACGTCAATTAAAGGAGTGCCCTAATGATAACTGAGCTTTGGGGGCTCACTAGAGACAAATTGAAAAAAGAATGGTCAAAATCTGTGCAATGGAAGCAGAGATATCCCAACTGTTAGTCCCCTGTATGCATTGGGCTCCAAATCACCAGATCCTACAATTCCCATAATGCATCTTATTAGCATCATTTACATGAACCTTCCTGCCTCAGTCCTCATGTCTTTCAAAATCCATTCTCCAATTTTATAACTCAGGCTTTGTGTTTTAAATATGTAGTCTTTCAAGGTGCAATATGTAAAAATTGGCCATCTGTTGAATTCATACTCGCAACAAAAACCCAGGCAGCATATCACTAGAGTAACTGTTAGCTGTGCATATAGTGAGTTCTCCGAACTCCTTGGACCAGGAGTTCGGAGAACCGGGATGTGTTGGTGTTCATGCTAACAAAGGGCTTTGGACAGGGACGGGACAGTGCTAGCTGCTTAAAATGCTAATTTCAGAAGATATCTCTGCAACAGATTAAATAGATGTCATAATGTCAAAACTTCAAAATCTATAATTTTAGATTTTTGTTGTTTTCAACTAAGATTCTTATATTTTGCCCCTTTTAGCCCAAGCCAAGAAAACACTGATAGCATCACTACGACATCATCCGTTTTTTTTCCATTTCCATTTTCTTTTGCAGGTGTGACAAAGCTGTTCAAGTGCCAAAAAAAGCTATTATAAATGAATAGTACTCAGCAGATCTTGGTGTGTAAATCAAAATTAAACGAAACAACGCATCCTTAGGTTATAAGGTTATAAGAGGTTGTTTCAGTATTGTTTTTTATGACTATTAAAGCTGCTGTAATAAATATTTTTATGTTGACAGTCGATTAAATTACAACCTGTAATGTCTTAGTCACAAACTCAATTATCATCTGACTCTGCAGTTCCCGCTCGGCTTTAGGGAGCATTTTAGCATCTTTTAGCTCATTGTTTTGGTTTTATGGCCCGTAACTTTTGCCTTTTGGTTCACTCTTAGGGTACATTCACATGAAATCTGGTGATGTGGCGAAACGCTGCAGACTTGTGTGGCGGTGTCACTCTGTGGTCTGTGTGTGTGACGTGTTGGGGACCCCTACTGAACAGTCTGCCAAAAGGCGAAGCTACTATGTTGTATTGCTACAAGCATGCTGGTGCTACTTGTGATTGTTTGTCCTCATCGATGGATTAATAATAACAGTAAACAACCAGGATGCGAGGCAGATCATTATTGTGTGTTTTAAACTGGGGCACAAGAGCAAACCAAGTGATCACAAGTGAAACATAGCGCTACACAGAGAAATGGCTGTTGCATTCCTTCTGGAGCATTTAGCCATGCTAAATAACATGCCCCGCTACTGACCCATTCTGCTCTGCCTATGATCTGCTGTCATGACTCTGCCACAGTAGGTTAAACATGCTAGTCCTACAGTGATCTTGTTTTAAAGTGGTGCACAATGCCAAACTGAGTGAATACACATGACACATGAAGTTACAATCCACTGTGGGTTCAGTCATTTATGCTGCGAGTTTGATTGCCAGCATTTGTGACTGGCCACTGCAATGTGACGCCGGGCTGCGTTTCTCCTAAAGTTGAGGCGGCTTCAACTTCAATGGCGGGGTTTTTTTTTTACAGAGCCCAATGTGGCCAGCACCACAGCAGCCAGAACGGACTGCCCTTATTTAAATGAATGGGAAAACCTGCGTTTTCGCCGCACTGCCTGAGCCAATGTGAATCCAGCCTTACTTCTCTCACAACCTTGTTTCCAGCAGCAGCAAATGCAGTTGTTTTTAGCAGTAACCTCTATAATCCACTGTTCACCACTTGCCCAGCACTAAGCTATATATATAGACACAAGTTTGAGACTAGCTTGTGAACATAGTGGATCATTTAGCAGCTAAATATCCAGACATGTCCCAAACACAAATACGACTCCACATGAATGCTAATGTTGCTAAGGGAAAATGTATAAATGCCATGTCAAGCTCAACCTTGTGTCCTACAGATCTTGATCTGGCTAGCACATGTATTTGTTTTGAAAGCAAGTGAAAGAAAGAAGCAACATTTTTTTAATACTATTTTTATTTTTTAAATACAGCTGTTTGCATGATGCATGGTGATGAGGTAATAGTTAAATTTTTGGCCATGTGAGATTAATAACTGTTATATGGTGATGGTGAACAAAATAAACATTGTATTAGTCCTGTGCCACCAGCCTACAGAGCAGCATCTGTCAGGCTGTGAGACCCCTCAATTCATCCTCAACACTCCATCATAAAGACTTGACTTGTGCCACGAGACTTAAGAACTCTGATATAGTGTAATATGCAATATCTCTGTATTATACCTGTTATGTAGTTTTACCTGTTACCACTGTTTCTCTGCTGATGCAGTTGATCTATGTGTGGCACAGGTTATTATATAATATTTATTTCTGACGGACCTCTTTGCAGGTGAAGGTTGAAATTCACATAGTCCATCTTATGAAGTTGTTTACATGAGCATATGACCTTGTCTTTTAACTTTGTTGGAATCTGATATACTCACTTTATTATTGTTCTTTATTATTGTTGTTCAACAAGTTGAAATGGTATCAAGGAGCCATCAAAGGTGCGCAGGATGTACCTGCTGAATCCACTTTTCCTAAGCACCCCATGATAGGTACTTCCTGTGCCCAGCACAAAGACACAGAAAGCATGATTGGACCATTTCAAAGTGGAAGTCAGGACAGTTAAGGAAAGTCGAGGCGTCGGCCTGGTGTGTGGTTAATAAAGGGCACTGTTTTGGCAGCGGAGACAAAAACTCTGTCTAAAGGGGGTTTCCAAAGACCCCCTGCCAAAGCCTATGAATGGAATTGTACTCCAGTTTATTTCACTCTTGTGACATTTTCATTGGCTTTGCAGAGCAACAGCTCAGAAGAATTTGTCAGGCTTTATTGTCATTTGTTAACCTCTCTGGCTAGACTGAAAGCATAAACTGACTGTATTAGACAAGTGAGTATATTTAGACCAGTTGTGGTTCCATGTGGAAAGATTTCACTCCCATTCAAAGAGAATTTTTCCAACCTGACTTTTTTGTTGTCAGATCTTTTGCGCTTTCATGGGCTGCAAGTATGATGTGTGTCTGTTTTATAGGTTACTTTAAATATAGAAGTTTAGGCGGGGTTCACTGCATTTAGTGGCTGGGCCCACATTCTCTGCCCAACCAAGCACTCCGCTCTTTGCCTTCTTCACTTGAAAAGACTTGGTCCCGGCTTTCCTCTGAAACTGTAAGTTGTTTTTACTATTTATATAGTATCTTAACTAACTCCTGTGTTAATGTTCATATTATTAGGGAAAAGAGTAAGCTGTTAACTTGACATGAATAATCATAGCTGTTTCAGAAGAACATGATGAAATAATCAGAGCTTCAATTTGTACTGTCGTAAGAATCCATGTTCTTTTCTTTGCTTCTTAGCATGAATAAAACTTTTGTTTTCAAGTCTGCTTCCTCTGTGGGAATAACAGATCTTTTCTTGCTATCTGGGACATTCAAGCCCCCAAAGCCTTCTTTGAGTTGTTTAGTTTTTTCCCCTTGTTTGTGTTTTCCATGTTCTGAATCAGTTGTTAGATTTTTAGATATCAGAAATGGAATATTGACATGTGACTGCTGTGGAATCTGAGGAAAAACACGACAAATCTTTGA
The DNA here is from genome assembly GCF_040436345.1 of Pagrus major. Lineage (NCBI taxonomy): Eukaryota > Metazoa > Chordata > Actinopteri > Spariformes > Sparidae > Pagrus > Pagrus major. The sequence continues at coordinate 34,519,043 of NC_133215.1, read as the reverse complement.
TCAGGAAAAGACTCCTTTTTCAGTAGCAGCTATGCACTGAAATACATGTACATGTGGTCAAACTTACTCATGACTTTACAGTCATCTCATAATCATGAGTTATGGTGCAGTTTACTCATTGTTTCCTAATCCCACGATTCCATCACCTTCCTGTTTTCAAATAGGAGTGGTTGTGAACAGCTGAGTGTTTGTAATCAAAAGATCATGCAGATCCTGCTTCTCCACATGAGCTTTCATTTGGTGTCCTCGCCCAAATTTCAGCACTCAATCTGGAATTGCAGCAATGCCCTCAAGACGTGTTGGTTGGTCCAGACATGCCTGCTGTGGAAGAATGTCTTGCAGCAATCAAGAGATAATGTTTGACTTTTTATCTGGATTTCTGTGGTTCTAAAATCCAAGAACATGGACGACTTGTTGTTGTTATGCTTCCAAATGAATTATGTCTCTGTTGCTGTTGTGTAAATGGCTTATTTATGTTCCATCTTGTCTTATGGAATTGTAGAAGGATGTAATTGCAGAGGGATAATTTTTTAACTAACTTGAATTAGTTTTTCTGTTTGTAACACCTTATTTAGCATTGGTAGTAGCATATAATCATTTAATACATTTTTTATAACACATTATATGCGCAGATATAAGTCTTTATTAATGTTTTTGTCAACAACTATAACTCCTCCGGTGGACAGCCACAAGTGGATATTGTGTATAAACTGAATGGCAATATAGTTAAACACAGTTTAAAATATGTCTTCATAGTGGAAGTTATAATTGTTGAAAAATACTATTTAATTAAACATCTTCCTATAGCTGCATTCAACATAACATGTGTAACAAACATTTATATGGTGGTTATAAATGCAGAATAAAGGGACCTCAATTAAACTGTTACGATTTTGTTCCACCACTGCTTGATAGAGGGCATTTTGGCTGTACTTAACACTCATGACTGGATGTACTTGAGATCTGAGTCAGCTCACGTTGGCTTATTTTAACGTTGTTGCATGAGTGCGTCTCATTCCTCATGAAAAGGTGAAGAAAAAGCAGCTAGCTTATATCATGCAAAATGATATGATCAGATCTCATTACAGGCACGTTAGAAGATGTTTACTGCTGGATGCTCCTTCATCTATATGGAGAGGCAGCAGCCCAGACTGTTATAATTTAATGGCTGTGTTGAGTCTATTTTGAGGACTGTAGGGGGGCGTGGGCAGACCATGGATGGTTTTTGGTAGTGTTTTCCACTACGGTTGCCATCACATATCCGTCTGTTTCTTGGGTTTGGATCTTTATATTGAGTCCTGTCTTATACCTCAGCTCAGTGTGGATTTGCTTCTGAGTTGAATTGACTGGCCCAGAGGCATGATGGTCCGAATTATACTCTGGCATACCGTTGAGGTCAGAGGAGTTTATAGAGTGCACGCACGCACGCACGCACGCACGCACGCACGCACGCACGCAGGTACGCACGCATTCTTTTAAGATAACAAAGATTGTTTTGGAGCAAACATATGCTAACACATTAAAACAACCTAAAAGTATCTCAAGCAGATTTAAATAAATACTCAGTACCTAGTTCCTCTGCAGTAAATTAAATTTTTGACATATTGTCACACTGGATCAGAAATTCTGCTGCTGAGTTGTCTGCGGCCACAGATTCCATGTGGGCCTGCTAGAGCCAGACTGATAATCCAGTAACAATATATCGGCCGATATACACACATATTTTGCAATGAAAGTTTGTGACAAAGATTTGTAACAGAGGCAGGATACTTTACAGTTTAACAATAACCTTTACTGCCTCAAATCACATCAGTGCGCTGAAACAGTAAACTCGGATGAGAATGGGAAAATCATTATAAATTACCCCAAGCATTTGTTTCTCTTGTTACGAAATAAGTGCTTTTTGAAAAATATATTATTTAAAAAAAAAGAGTATTTTCAGACTATGAATAGAATTGAATGTTTAAATTCAACTATATTGTTTCTGGAGCAGCAACAGTAATGTTTACAACCGCAAAAATCCCTATAAACTCAATAAAATCTCACTGGAAACAATGTCAATAAAATAAATAATATTCCTGACATCAAAATACTGAGTGAAGTTTATAAAGAATGAAGAAGACAGACATCAGTCAGTATCGGTCCTCCTTCCTCTGCTGATGTGGTTCACTGCCTGCAGGTACTGCTGGTGGAGGGAGGAGGGGTTCATTTGTCTCAGCCAGCAGCTGAGTTTATAAGAACTTTGCACATTTTAAGATACTGGTAGGTGGAAAAATAAGCTAAACAGGTAGACAGCTTTCATTTTAGCGCCCCAGAAGCTTGTCTGCAAATATATACCATTAGTCGAACAAGTGTGCTGTGCTTGTATTGAACATAGTGGTGGTGAATGAGAGCTTGCGGAAAGAGCAGATTAAAATATTGCTTTCTACATGTTTACACGTTTATGCTCGTTGAACAGGTGTATTGATAAAGTATTGGAATTTTACCAATACTAAATAAAGTGTGTGTGTGTGTGTGTGTGTGTGTGTGTGTGTGTGTGTGTGTGTGGGAGCTCAGCAGAGGAGAGGCAGTAACATCGTAATAATAAATTACACCGAAAACGTTAAGCACTGATTAAACTGTTAATGTGGGAGCTTATCAATATAACAGTATGTAATAATTTAGCCCAGGTGCCCATTTAATGCTGGTTTTGGTGCCCGTCCCTCCAGAAATGTCAAAGATATGCTCAGACAAGAGTTCACCGCTCAGCTAGCAGCTCTGCGCACCAGCGTTTTGAGCTAATTTCAGCATTCTAACATGCTCACAATGACAATGTAGCCATGCTAATGCTTAGGAGGTTTACCTTGTTAACCATTTTAGTTTAGTGGGTTAGCATGCTAGCATTTGCTTATTGGCACTAAAGACAAACCACAGCTGAGGGTGATGGACAATGGCCAAAATGATTAAAAATGACTTAGTCATTAGTTTTGTCAGTATCTGGCCGTTAATGATGACAGAAGTTTGGGATATTTTGCTGAAAAAGTAATATCGTAGTACTAGCAGGCTTACACCCTCAGTTTCAAAGGCCAGGACAACCCCTCCATTCCCTCTGAGGCATATCTTGTCATTCAGATAAGTCCCTATCAGTATTAACTGTTATACAGCAGAAACATACAGATATTTTGGGTATTTGTGCAGGTGAAATTAAGTGTAGCCTTCACATACAGCTTTCAAAGGTAGGATGAAGTGCCTCGTGACATAAGTACACCTCAGCCAACAGTTACCTCACTTTGCCATGCGTGGTCTTTCAGGTTTTTTGTAATGTAGTCGCTTTTCTTTAAGAGATGCTTTGTTACTGAGAAGTTCAAAGAGCGATTTTCTATACCCATGAGTCCTTGTTGTGCTACAAAAGTCACAAAGACACTTGGAATCATAACTGACTGTGGCTACATAAGCTAGTTTTTGACTTATTTGATTTTGTAACCCAACAGAACCCCAGGGAGCACATTTTCATAGCAGTAAATGCCAAAGCTAATCGCTGTGGTGACACCCTACCCTGCTAAGAACAAGTTTGTCAGTGTAGTGTGACAGTCACAGCTTCTGGATGCCAGTAACTGTGTTTGCATGGGAGTGAACATACTGCAGTGGCTCCTTGCCAGCAGCAGCTGAGCCCCTTCCAGCAGCAACAAGGCCTTTTAACCCCCTGGCTTTGTTGTGGAACCTCTTTTTGTTTCAAGCTGCTGCCCTTCGTGCGTCAACGTCAGGGTCTTTCACTCGACCTCATTCATCTCGGCTCTGCTCTGGAGGCTCTTGGCAGATACAGAGAGTTGGAGTGACAGTGTAAGATCAGTCAGACAGATGAAGCCTGCTGGAATAAGGAGCAGGAATGGTTCACGTTGCCTTTATTTAATCAGAATGCTATACATGAGGCAAAGTCAGTCGTTTCTGTGTTCTCAGCGGCTTGATGCTAAGTGGATTTCTGTTTGCACTGTGTTTGGGCCACTTAACTGGAATGCCTTGGCCGGGTGACAACATCTTGTTTTATTGCAAATCACTTGATAATGGCAATTTTAGCTGTACATTGAATACACGCCGGATGTATACAGCTTTGTACTGCTTAGTAGGTACAAAATATACAGAAACATCATGAATGCTTTTGTGTAGGCTGTTGTGATCTGGCAGCAACAATGGAAAAATGGCAAATCTGTGTCAGAATTGATGGCTTTTCTTCTGTGTCTTAAATAAGTGTTGTAATTTCATAATGGTAAACACAAAGAGGGAACATCAGTCGAGAATAAAATCTCCACTTTAAACAGTGTTAGCACATTGGTTTGTTCAAGTGTAGAACATAGTGCACGAAATTACATTTTTGTGAAGCTCTTAATGGTTAGTATTTGTTGACAAATTTCCTCATCAGAAAGACAATAGCATCTGCGTTAGAATGCTTCAATTCTTGAGTTTTCCTAAGCGATCTCTTGGGGTCATGCATTGAATCTCAGAAGCAAAGGTGGAAGTAACCCAGGACCAAGATGACGCTAAGAATAGCTCATCTTCTCACCATGATTATACAAATCAAGTAGTTCTTCTTCTCTACAGGGCCGGCTGTAGCTCAGGAGGTAAAGCGGGTCATCAGGTAATCGGATGCAAGATACTGAGCAGTCGTCATCTTGGTCCTTACCATACCATTATGATTGTTCCCTAACCAAGTAGTTCTTCTTCTCAACATTATTACGATCATTCCCAAGTAGTTTTTCTTCTCTTGTGATCAGTCCTAACTGTAGTTTCAGCTGCCTAGACTTAATCACAACTTAACATGGAGGTGTTGGATAAGAAAACACTCATATGACTCTAATGATCAACAGTCATATACAGTTTGGAAGGCACTGACAAACAAGGCCATCCTACCAGTAAAAAGAAGACGCTTGTTTTTCAAGGCAATGGCAAAGGGCCAGTTTTGACGTCTAGGACTTGCTGTAGTTTCAGTGTGTCCTTCTTATGTTTTTATGTTTTGTCCAGGTATATTAATGGTCTGGTAACCCATCTTAGCATTTTATACTATAAATATATACTTATATGCTCTGCATTGAGAGAGAGATAGAGAGAGAGAGAGACGCTCTCTGGTATTACATCCCTCCTGTAAATGCAAACTCTCCTATTTGCTGTCGGCCCACTTATGCCATTGTTTTGTACAAGCTTGTAAGTGCACCTGGTTGTTGTGATGTTGCTCATTAACAAGCTTCCTCCACACGTGGCTCGCCTGATGATGTTTTTTGGTCGACTTTATAAAAAACGCACTGCTGCCGTTATTTGCCACGATGAAGACAGCGAATAACATTGCTGGTAGAGAGAAAACAGAGAGGAGAGAGACACATAAATGCAAGGCAGGCCAGTGTGGATGCATTGACGTGGACAATTAAAGCAACACTATGTAATATAAGCAAACTGTCAAAGTGATTCTGAGGATAGATAGTTGATTTTTGAGTCTCATTCTAAGGTCTAGAAGAGTACTAGAACAATATCAGCTTTAAAACGTTGTGTTGTGACTCTGGAGGTGCACCCAATGAACTATTAACTCAGTGTAATTTCCTCTTCAAAAGCATGTAGCTAATGTTATGTAACAGATCATCTACTTGGGTAATTTCACATCCAAAGCCTTTTTCTGAACATCTCTATATCAGCAGTTGAGAAATCCCACCTGCTCGAAAAGTCTCTGATGAAAAATTCCTGGCCTCTGGATCTGTTACCTTGGTAATCTATGTTTCATTAGATTAGAGATGATGGCAGCATCACTTGCCTCCTCTTGACAGATAAATGGACTCTCTCTATCTCAATCTTATCAGGCCTCTTATGGTTGCAGCATTGCTTTAGCAAAGGGTAAAGGCCAGCGCGTACGTGTGTTGACAAAGTAGGGATGATGTCATCATCTACCCTGACAGACCACGGACAGATTTATGCCTGTGTGTCATTGAACATCCATGTTGGGGGGATTGGTCTTTGGCTGTGCGAGCATGTTTGCCTGTGTGTTTGTTGGCACTACACCACATGTCTACGTATACCATTACAGTCAGTAGATTAATTGATAAGTTGATTGACAGAAAATTATTGACAATGTTATAAATTAATCATCATTTCAAAAAAGGGAAAACTTCAAAGTTAGCCATTTGCAGCTTCTTGAATATCAAACTTGTTAATGTAGTTGTAAATCTTTGGGTTTTGCACTGTTGGTTGGAGAGTGGCCCACATTTTAACTTTGCCTTTCTTCTCTTGGCAGGTTTATCTCATTAATGTCACCTACTCTGACAACACCTCCCACATCATCTACCGAAGATACAGCAAATTCTTTGACCTACAGGTAATGTTCTTCTTCACTCATGCGCTCCCCTGCACACACCATGCATTTGTATCAAAATCCGCAATTCATTGCTGCTGATGTATTTTGAACATGTCAACCCTGTGAACTTGCAGCTTTGTTTGTATAGATTAATGTGTAAGCCTTGCGACTCTTCACTGCCGCCGTGTCTGTGCCCATGTTCTCCACACCTCGTCGCCTCAATGAATCAATGTGTGTGTTAGTAATTGGTCGGGGAGCAGGGGAGACATGGTTTGTATCCCTTAGCCTCGTAGAGATGCAGCAATACACTGCATCTCTCTCTCTCTCTCTCTCTCTGCCCTCGCTGTATTTCTACCCTCCCCTCTTCTTCCTCGCTCTCATCTCATCTCTGCCTTACCCTCAAAACGTCAGGGAGCTGACAGGCCTTTTTTATAGTACAAGCAAGAAATCCACAGGGAAGTCAATTTAATGTACCGTGCTTTATAGTGGGTCACCGTCAGATTCTCTAGTACAGGCTGTCCTGATTGGTGGGCTCTTTAAATATAGTCCTATATGGAGGAGTTTTTTTTCTTCTGTTTTCTTGACTCGGCTCAGATGCTTTACTCTCATGTTGAAAGTGTCAAGTTCCCTTGTCAGATTTATTTTGGAACGGAGCAGGGGTTGCAGTGAAAACCCTGCCCTGTGTCTCTTAGATTGACTATTCAATACTGAGAGTGTGTTTGTGTGCATTTATGCTCCTTGCACCCATTGTGTGCTACAAGCTGACACCATATGTATATTGGACCAGAGGTCTCTGGGTCACTAGTAAATATGAAAGGGCTGTAGTGAGAGTTACAGGAGATAGATATCAATAGCCTCAGTGTGCTAGTCCAGCAGGAAATGATGTTTCAATCAGTGGAGGAAAGGTCCTCTCTGAAAGGTCCCATTGATAACCAGTGGGGCAGTGTAAGGTAGAAAATGGACCCCCTGCAACTGATTACTCCCAATGTGGAATAAAAGGCAGAACTTGAATAATAAACACAGAAAAGCAAGCAAAGTATGTCTCTGCTCTGGAAAAGTCAGAGACGTCAGTGAGTGGAGTGGATGCGTGTCTTCCACCTGATATTCAGCCCCTCACGTACGCAAGCGTGGTCCTTAAATTGCCTTGGAGGAAACTAACGAACCTTAATGGTTCATGGATGGCTTGGCACAAAATCACTCCCAGTCAGCAGTGAAAAGATTGATTTTGTTAGCTTTGTCAGATGGCGGGGGGCAAAGGTCAGCCAACTTGGCTTTATTGAGCTGTCAAAGAAAGCGGCTCTCACATAGCCGAAGTTTGTCAGAGTTTGGGCTGGCTGCTGTTAAATGAGTTCTATTGTGAAAATCCCTGGCTCCATATATTTCTGGGTTTTACCAGATGTCCTTTTTAAAGCACACTGCAGGATATCTCCACCAGCACTTCACCGCTCACGTCTTACTTTACCTAGTTCTTTGATGTTTCCATTTTCACTGTGACACTAAAACTACCACTGGCAATTCTGACAGACCAGCTTTCTAATAGTCAGTAATCCTCCATCTCTGCCGGTATATGGACCAAAAGTAAAGTTCTCTCTGCCAGCCTTTGATCCTGCGAGATGCCTTTGATGGTGCGGTTTGATCCCATTGTTTTCAGAGCAACCTGGAGCCTCTCCTGTCCAAACATTTATCTGGTGCAGGGACCCTGCTGTTCTCAGCAGCCCTGCTAACCCTAAGGCAGAAACATGGATGGCCTCTCCGAAACTGTCGGAGGGCGCTTTAACCAAAGCTTTGGCAAAGGCTGCTGGGGATTTTGAGACTGATTGCTAGTAATAACCAGAACAGGCAGTCTTCCTGGAAACATCGTGGCCCTGGTTCTGCACTGGTGTCAAGAATGAGAGTGAGTGTTAGCTTTGATTGACTTTGGTTAGGTTTTGCCCTGAAAACAGACTTTTTATGTTCTGTGTAGAATGCAAGGACAATACAAGCACTGACCATTCAAGGTCTATATGTCTCTTTCCGTATCACCTGTAAAAATCTTTACACATGCTTGCTTTCTGCCAACTCTCCTGGAAAATGAGGAATTTGAATAGATCCAGTGACGCGACCTTCAGCTTCAAAGCGTTTCTGCCAGTGTGAAGCCAGCGATGTAGAATGTCTGAGTTAAAAATAATAGGAACCATATTAGTGCTATTTAATGGCACTCTGTGAAAACGAAGTCATTTGCAGCTAAAAGAATGAATCTATTAATGCAAAATGTTGCCAGAATTGTCCTATGGGGAGACATTGTGTCTGAGCACTTTTTTTCTATTAAGCGTGGGTTGGATCCCACACTGTCCACTTCTTTGAGGAGAAAGTAGCACCTTTCTCTCAGGCCCTGCTCAGACCTGGTATTAACATGCGTCCTGAGTGATCTGATCATGAGTGGACTGCTCTAAGTTCAGGTGTGGATCCCTCCAAGACGTATTGAGGACACATTCGAGATCCGATGAGTCGGACCACATTCAAAGGTGATCGCATTTGACCAAATTATTTTAGCAGTGTGCCACATCGAAGGACCACCTACTCAACTGATGTCCTCCGCAAAAACACCAAGAGGAAGCCATAACAACAGGCAGCATGGATTACATACTGTCTGATTTCCATTTGGCTCACTGTAATGTTCATTTACATGTTTGAGCTCTCTTAACCTGTCAATGTTAGCAGCAGATGTTTGTGAACACAGTCTGCTTCAGCCATTCCAACCATTGAACGAGTGACCACAATATCCCCAGACTCCCTCAACAAATCACACAATTTTGAGAGTTGTTGAGTGAGAAGACACAATTTGTGAAACAGCTACAACAAATTCAAAATGATTTACGCCTTCTTGCATATTCAGTTCTTTCCTTGTAAATGGTGTCGGTTTGTTGCGGCATCACTATACCAGCCTGTCTGCTTCCATGTCTGAAGTCTTACCTGCCAACATTTAGCTGTTAATTAAACACAACATTTCAACTGATTTCACCATTTACACAAAATGTGTTAAAGACATTTTATTGATGTAAATGGGTCATATTTGATAAATACAGTAAATAGTAACTGATGTAGACTACTTCTTTGTCACCTGTGGAGAAGGGCCACACAGTCCCTTAAAAAAAAATCAAAAAATCACACAATCTTGAGTTGTTGGGTTAGTAAAAACTTAATTACGGACACAGAGCTGTCCACTTGTGACCGGATCACTAAGGCAGATGGTAATAACAGGTCAAACCAGCCTATCAGCCATCCTTTGCCATCGTCATTCCATTAAGTCTTCTACTGTTTTTACAGTTGTTTGTGGTGCTACAGCTGCCCTGCTGATTTTTGTCCACTAAAAGAACAGCTCATCTCCCTTGCTCTGCTGTGCACTGATGTAGTTTTGTCTCAGCACGACCTGACTAATGAGTCGAACAGTGTGTCCTTCTGTCAGAAGTAGGCCAGCCCAAGTTACTCGTCAGAGGGGAGGAAACCAGGACAGGGAGTGGAACAGGTCAGCCTGCCAGGCAGCCAGGGGAGAAAGGAGCAATGAGGAGTTGGAGTGGGATGATGATGATGATTGTGGTGGTGATAATGAGGCAGAGGAGGACAGTGATGAAAGATATGAAAGTGATTATGGTAATGAGGATGATAGCAATAGTGAATAGTGTTGATGATTAAGATTCATGCTGTTGATGCTGACGACATTGATGATGCAGATGGAAAAAAAAAAGATATTGTGATATGATGTGGGTTTCTTCAGAGTCACTTGTTACAAAGAAGCCTTCATAAGCATGTTTCTGGAACCTTTTGAGAAGTGGGTGATTGTGCCCAGGGTGTCCTTGGGCAAAGTTGGTATATTTAAAGCTGCGGCATGGCTCACCATCTGAAAGAAGGACACGCTCTGACTCATGCTTTTTACGAGAGCCTTTGGTTTGTATTCTGTCCGCACGCGCAAACACAAACCCTCTCTTTTCTTTTTCCGAGTCTGCCCTCGTATGAGCCTCCCTACAAAACTGAATATTTTTAGTTGGGGGAGATTTTAATGATACTTATCTCTGATGTCCCTTTTTCAGTGTACATTTGAAGAACCAACAGCCGATATTAGTTTGGTTTGCTCAGAGAGTCAGTCTCAAGGTCGATATTCAATCCTTTTAGAAACAGCTTTACGGATGCTAGCAGCAGGCTTTCGGCAAACAGCATGTTATGTTCAGTGCAGAAAATTATACAGTAGCCGTGGTCAAAGCGCTTAAAAGTAAGGTCACTGAATTGGGAATCTCTAACCTCTAAGTGGGCTGTTTGATGGAAACATATGTCTAGACCACAAGGCATTATCGGTATGCCATCCTTGAGGATAAATTGCTGAATAGCCGGGCCACTAGCTCAGCCCCTTTGTCCTTGAGGTGTTCTGTGGACGTACTGTAACTCAACTGAATGAGTTAGCCCATTGTTTCAAGTCGAGGATAAAGGGCTGTTTTATTTTATTTATGGGTGTGTGTGCGAAAGAGAGAAGAGAGGGAAACATACATTTTAGTCCTTGATGAGAGGCAGAGGAAGGACACCTACACACCCAACACAGGACCTGTTCTTGAGAGTTACAATCGGCACTTGAGAGCACGGCCCTGTCCGGGTTCTCGTTGGACTGTGAGCAGAGGGGGGAAAATATGCAGTGTTTCCCACAGCCATGGCGAAGGGATCAGGAGAGTGGGCTATATTTAGGATGAATGAGCACAGTTCAGGCGTTTGTGGGACATTTCCATGGCTCAGAACACTTGTGTGACTGTGAGGTGACTGGGACACATTCAGGGAACCAGAGAGACAGACAGGCAGATAGACTGACAGAACGATAAAGAAGAGTGGAGTTGGCAGTGGAAACTTGAGGTTTAAGGTACGATAGTAGACACAAGATATGATATGATAAAAAAAACTTTAAAGAGAAGATGTTAGCTGCTGAGCTACTCTGTTGGTGCCACAGCAGCCCATACTTTGGTTCAGGGGCTGTGTTCTTTGTGCTTCTCTGTTAGCTGCTGATGCTTCGAGAATGATTTACCAAACTTAGCTTTAAACATAATCAACGTGAAAGCATCTAGTGAGCATATACTTTAGACACAACTGCACAATTCACTAAATTTGTTAATTTAATAGTACAAAATTATTTGATTTTTCTTTTTTCCATGGGAATAGAAGTCAGTTGTTGGATACGTATACCGTAATATGTACGTGTATGCATGTTCTTTGACCTATGGCCTAACTTCAGCCTAACACCAGATTTCAGTTAGCAAGTTATAAGACATGCCTAACTAGCAAACAGACAAATGAATTTGAACACAGCTTATTTTGTAGAGGTGAAACTTCCTCAAGAAGATACCTGAAGCACCAAACAAATTATTTATAACAATTGATCAAATGACTGTGTGATCTGGTAGGGGTCGCTCATAGTGACAAACCCACAGTGAAATATAATTGTGTCACAGTGATTATGCAGTATGGAGCCCTTAAGCCTGTTTTGGTTTGCTGTTTTGGTTTTATAGCCTGATAACTCCACTCATATCGCTTTTTTCAAGCAGCAGGCAGCCGTTTTCAGACTCAAAGATTCCTGCCTGTACCCGACAATAGACAGACAAAATGATGACAAGCTAGTGGAGCATTTAGCATCTAAAGAGTCAAATAGTGTTGGCGGAGACCAAAATAGAGTGAGCAGTGGAGTTGGTTTCATCTGATGGCCAGAGACACGATTACATCTGAATGCTAATGTTACTCTGTGTCTCCTGGATGTGTGTTTGCTAACACATTCCGTTTATTCCACTTGGCCTCGTCCATGGCTAGAGTGAAGGGCTTGTATGAAGAGATGCAATCAATAATGCTACGCAGTGCACCAAGAAAAGGCAAGTACTCATGTTAGTGCCAGATCACATCTTCTGGCAACAAATGATAAAACAGGCCCTTTTGAATCACCTGGAGAAGGTGTTGATCAGACATTGACATGTGTATATCAATACAGGTTTTCCTGCTATCTTTTGCCCCACAGCCAACCCCAAACACCCCATTCAGATCCATTTATTTTGACTGAAGATGCGGACTTGGCTTTAGTTTTTAGATCACCAACATACAGGCAGTCAAGAGAAAGAAAAGCATGGGTCAAAGCCACAGTGTGCTGCAGTAAATCGATATAGTGATCGCTCTCAAGTTAGAACCTCAGGCCTTTACATTGATCCAATATGTTTGAATGGAGTGTTGATGCTGGCCTCTTCAAGTGTGTGGAGAAGAGGAGAGGTGTTGTTCCTCTCCGGGCTTTTGCTCTTTGTGTTGAGGTGGAGAGGCCAATGACTGGCAACCTCTGCATGTGAGGCATGAATGCAGAGGATTCATGAAGAAGTGTGTCAGTTATTCTTATTTTCTTTTTCGGCAGAACTCTCAAAAGGTCATTACATGATTAAAATTGAGTTTTACTGTATAGTTTTGTTTCTCAATGCATCAATATCCATCCCCTCTTACATCCACGTGTCTTCTCTTCTTCTGACTTTAGCCGATTTACACATTTGATTACATGTAGAATAGTCAACCGATGAAGTGTACATGTTTTCCCCATTTTCCCCCTCTGTTTACACTGCTGCCTGTTATTCAGAGATGTATGTGCCAGCTGACAGACTTCCGCTGTTGCTCTCTATCCATCTCTGTCTTGTTTTCTTTCCCTCTCTGTGCTCAGCTGGCCAGTCCTCGTGTTTCTGTTCGGCTCAAGGTCTCCTCCACCCGAATGGGATGGTGAGGAGAGTCGATGAATACTTTTGAGCACTTTGTGCGCTGAGACATCACTGACAGCTCTGCCTCACACTGAGCCTTGAACAGAGAGGCTGCTCAAGGTTTTTTCTTTTTCATTACATTTCGAGCTAAGTCTCCGCTGCCTGCATTCACCATTTGATAAAACACTATTTTTTTTATACTCCTACTGTGTATAGAGGGCAGGGTTGCGTTTTTTCTTTTTGTATGCCCGGGTACTGTTGAGCGCAGAGCAGCTTGCACTGTTGAATGACTGAAAGACAGACGTTATCAGGAACATGTAATGAAAAGGAATATGAAACTGTAGTATGAAGTGAATTCATACAGTTATTTGTTGTCCTGAGATGTGGAGGATCAAGTCGAGGAAGAAAAGGAATGCTTCATATGTCCTTCTGTCATATTTCCTCTTTCATAGCAGAACTATGTGAAAATCATTACATATCGACATCTGTAAATCAAATCAATTCCTGCTTTCTTGCTGGATCAACAGTAACATGTTCATATATCAGTTAGAGCTCTTACATATATCCTTGTCTTTAATAGTCATGTTTTAAAGCCACTATGTGAATCCTTTGAGAACTTTGGACGCTCACCACAAGTATGTCAAATAAGCCTGTTTCAGATACCTTTAAACAATCCAACAAGAACTTTGATTAAGCCATAATAGGACAAGGTTCCAGGGTGGGACTGTCGTGGTTTGTTTGGAGATCTAAAAACTAAAGCCAAGTCCACGTCTTCAGTCAAAATAAATGGATCTGAATGGGGTGTTTGGGGTTGGCTGTGGGGCAAAAGATAGCAGGAAAACCTGTATTGATATACACATGTCAATGTCTGATCAACACCTTCTTCAGGTCATTCAAAATGGCCTGTTTTATAATTTGTTGCCAGAAGATGTGATCTGGCACTAACATGAGAACTTGCCTTTTCTTGGTGCACTGCGTAGCATTATTGATTGCATCTCTTCACACAAGCCCTTCACTCTAGCCATGGACGAGGCCAAGTGGAATAAACGGAATGTGTTAGCAAACAGTTATTTACTCATGCTCCCAAAAATCTGTCAAGGGTGGCTAAACATTTCCATTGGTGGCACCGGTGTGCCTGAAATTTAGCAGCTCTGATTAAACAAAAAGGAGCCTAAAAAAACATTTTTGAGGTTATCACAATTTCTTGTTGCATGTGATTGATCTGAATGAAGAAAAGTTATCTGCACCTTTATTTCTGTGAACAATCATTAGCATAATGTGTTAAGAAATTAAATTAAAATCTGTGACTGGCTGCATCTAAATTATGTGCTGGTGCACATTAGGCACACCAGTGCAACCACTGTATAAAGTTAGTCTGGAGCCCTGTAAGATCTTAAAGTTTTATTGCAAACAAACAAAAGTTACATTCAGTGCTACTCACCAAATAACATGCTAAAAATATAATAATAATTATGCCTAATACAGTGACTTTCAATATTTTAAGTACTTTTAGTAATTTAATTGAATGACCCATTCAGTGGGTTACAGGGTCGCATTTAGTGCAAAGCTTTCTCATCATGTTGAGTCAATTTAAATAAATTAGATAACTAGATGTGTGATTTATGCTAGGAGACAGAATAACCAATTTAAAATGCTTTTCTTTTATGTTTGATACTTGAATATTAAACACTTGAAAAACACTTGTTATGTTGGAAGTTCCTCTTCAAGTAATATGTAATAATTGAATAAACACATAAGGTGTATGTATAAGTCTCCATTGATTTAAGTTAATAAAACTAAGTTATTTAACTTATACACACTGACTCAACATGATAGAAAAACTTTTGTTAGATGTGACACTTTACATTGAACTTCTGTATCAAAATTTGATGAAAATTTGACATGTAATTGAAATACTTATTACAAATGTGTTGAGTGTTTTTGTTCTAAAATATTTATAATCGGGGATTGTTTACGTCCATTTTTTCAGCTTGCAACCTTCTTCCTTACTGCCTTTGTTGGTGAATTGCTTTGTTTCTTAGCCATGAGCAGAAAAGCATTAGGAAGGAATGTGTTATTGACCTGAGAATGAGTGACAGCACCAGTTTTCACTAGGGTTAGCTCATTCTCCTACCAGCAAAAATAGTGTATTGAGCAATATGCTAATTCACAAAAAATCTACTAAAGTGGCTTTCAATTTTGGAAGGCAAAAAAATTGTTTCTTCAATGGAAATAAAATAATTGTCAATTCACTATTTTTATCAAGTGCTGTTTTTCTGGGCGATTGATAACGACAGTGTTTTGTTTGCACACACAAAACTGTCCAAAATGCAACCGGGCAAAACCCAGGCATGTGAAACTGAACTGAGCATACTTCACTATGTTCATTAACCTGTCTGACTATCTGTGTTCTCCTGATGCCTGAAGCCTCACTCGTCTGGCATTCCAAAAATATTAAGACAAACATCCCTTCAGGTTTATTATTGATCGTGCAAATTCATAGATTGCCTCTGCTTATCTACAGTATCGATGGCGATGGCCAGTCCCAGTCCAGCCAATGCCCTGCCTAGCCTCTCTGTCTGTAGGTTAATGAACAGTGATTGGGTAAACAGCAGGTGGGACAGAGCATGTGGGACACAGACTTTTAAAGCCACCTAGTCCGGTCGAAACAGAGAGAGAGACACAAGCAAGACAAACAGAGATAAGAGATGACGAGAGTTCCTGCTAGAATTCAAAGTGATTCTCGTGTGTCTATCTCTCATTCTGCTCTCCACATCAGTCTTTTCTCTATTTGTCTTTGCCTCCCTCGACACGCCTGACTCGGCACGTCTTCCCTCCCGCCTCACACACTTTTTCACATTCATATCTCATTCCTACAATTTCTCACCCTATCTCCCCCCCCACCCACTGCCTGCATATCTCTCCCCTCTCATCCATCTGTCTCTGTCTCCTCAGAAAAACCCTTCCGTGTCTCCCACCAACACCCCCCTGGTTTATTCTGAGCTAGTTTTCCCTGGCCAATCTTCCACGACCTGCATGTTCCCGGGGTCAAGTGCATTAGCTTACAGAGCCACAGGCCACAGATGTTGCTGTTGTGGGTTTTTCATGTAAGGCTGCCTTGCTTGCATACATTTTATTTTTTAGTGTGTGCACATATGTAAGTGTGTGTGTGATCCAGTTTCCACCCACTGGGGCCTCTCCCTCTCTCTCAGATTATATTTTATACTGTAGTAACAGAAAGAGCTTGATAGAATATAACCTTCAAATTAAAACCCTTCTACAGAGCACACTACAGTTAACAGTTTGAACGTTAGCTTCTAGAGGGTGACTTCTGTTCACTTCATTTTGCAAAACAAACTTGTGGGTGCAATTAACCAACCAGAAACTATTGTCACAAAATATGAGAGATAAAGAGTTAAAGTGTTAAACAATAAAAAATAATAATGTTTTTACATTTATTAACAATATCTGTAATTGCTTTCTCTTCCTCTGCTCTCAGACACATAGATCTGGGATTCCTTTCTATAGAATAATCATTAATTTCTTTGGTTGTCACTGGTGGATCAGTTCAGTCCAACACTCACAAAAAATGTATTAAAGCTATTTACCACATCGTCCATATTATAATTTTCATTATAATTATCAATAAAATACTGAAGATAACTAATATTTTTATTACACCATTTAATATATTCCATATTCCTTTCACATTATTTTTATTATCATCTAATATTTTACTGTAGTAGTCCTTCCTACATCTCCTTATAATATTAGTTATTCTCATATTTTTGTATTTATTTTCTCTCTTTAGTTCTCTGTCTCATGAAATCTTTGTATAGTGTATTTTTCTTCTTGCAGGCGTTTTGTAATCCCCGGTGATCCATGGATGATCTCTATATTCATGTTTTCTGCTATATTGTTTTTTGGGACAATTTGAATCACATAATGATCTGAATATTCTGAAGAATGTTTCATATGCTCATCGGCTCATTGGATGGTTTTCTATGTCATTAGTGAATATGTTATCTATTAAAGTGGCCCAGTGGGATGTTACTCTACTGGGTCTGCTCATGTTTGGAACTAGGCTCATATTGTACATTGTGTTGATGAACTCTTCACCCATTCTTTGTATATTTGGATCCAACAGATCAATATTGAAATCCCCACAAAAGAAAAGTACTTTCTGACTTGTGTTTGAAAACATTTCCTCCATGCAGTCCCTGAAAGGTTCAATAGACCCTGGAGCCCTGTATTTACACACAGCTAATTATTATATTTGTTTTTCTCTGTGCAGATTTCACTTGTTATACTCTAATAAGTTGTCCACCACAGCTGTCGTACATTCTAACACTATATAACTCATTCATAGCCACTCCTCCTCCTCCACTCTCATTGTTTCTGTTTATATAAGTGAATTCATATCCGTCTGATTCAAAGTTTCTTCCTTTATCAGGTTGATCCATGTTTCAGATATGACAGTTATGTTGAACGGTTGTGTAAACTGACTTCAGGGTTCCTTGATGTTGAAGTTTGCTTACAGGTTTCTGCAGGTGAAGTGGATTATTGATAATCTGTCTTAATGGTTTGATTATACTCTTCCTCTGTGTAGTAGCAGCTATTATCATTTATGTTACAGAAGAAATTATTGTCCGGATCGATATCATTTTCCATGGTCTGTGAGTTGTGGTGACTATTTAAGAAGGCATTTTATTAATCTAGAAAAATAACATCATTCATATCAGAATGAGGTGGTTACCTTCAGTTTGACCTTCAGCTTCAGTTAACAGACGGTCTCTATTCAGATCACAGTAGTTTTTGAATGTTTGCAGCCTGTCCTACTGACTCCCTCTGAGATGTGACGGCATGACCCGCCCTACTCAGCCTCTGATTGGTTGGTACTCGTTGCCTTTCGTTGGGTTGGTTAGACTTAGATATGAGGACTGATGATTGGTTAGGGTTAATATCTGGGTAAGCCAGAGGCAGGGCCCCAAGTATAGTAAGCGGCAAGTGAGGAAATATATTAGAGGGGAAAAAATAAAAAGGGGGCAACTTCTGATTGTCACCATGTGACATATGAGGATTAGAGTGTGACCGTGTGAAGATACTCAGTTGCGTGAGTCTCACCACGGTCACTGCGTGAGTCAGACTAGATGCTGCAATATTGCTGCCTTCTGCTGTTCATTATTAATATTCCTTTTAGTTACTTATGTTTTTTATATAGTCCAATACTGTACTAATATTCTGTCTATTTCTTCATTTCAGTTACCAATATCTGTTCAAATGTGAATGGTAGCCTCCCCTAGTGTGTTGTGTCTGCTCTTCTATTGGTCAGTGTCAGCCATACTCTGTAAGGAAAAGGACTTCTTTTCAAATAAGCCAACTTGGAGTTGGAGGTAGTCCATCTATCCAATCTTTCAAACTGCAAATCAACAGTCAGTAAACTGCTGAGCGTGTTTTTTAAAAATCAATCAAGCACTCTTAACCTTGGCAGAGCTTCTTTGTCATTTCATAACTTGACATGACAAGGAAAAGCAGCTAATTTGAACTCACATTTTTCTTCTCTTTGGTTTCTTCCACTTTGTTACTTCTCTCAGCCCACTCATGGTTATACTCCAAACCTCACTTTTCATTTCCCTTCCACGCCCTTGTAAGTGTGGACTGTGCAGGGCATTTAGCACCAAATCCAGCATGCACACGCACACACACACACACACACACACACACACACACACACACACACACACACACACACACACACACACACACACACACACACACACACACACACACACACACACACACACACACGGAGGGCATTGCCATCTGATTCACCCCTTCTGGATGAGACTGTGGTTTGGCCACACTGCCCAATATTTGTCCTGGCTGTCAGTGTGGAAACTCTTGAGACCATCAGCATGGCTAAATTAGGTCCTAGGCTACTCTGTTAACACTGAACCCTGGCACAGGTGAGAGCCCTTCCTCTCTGCCTCGCCTGTAGTGAACTGTAAGTTGGCTGGCCTACTTATTTAACCCAAACTAAAGCAGGCCGTGTGTAAGCCGACACTGTTCTTTTCTTCAGATTTAGGGTTGCGGGTCTGGAAGGTGAAGCTGTTGTTCAGTTGCCCGGGCAGATCTCAGACAAGTAGTCGAGATGGTAATTGGCCCAAAAATGCCACTGGAACATTTAGTTATAGTGCTTCTATTAAATATGAAAGGAGGTTAAAAACGTTGGGCACAAATAAAGGGCAAAGCTCAGAGGATAAAATGATTGCCTCTTCTTTGTTTAAATGTAATCGTGGCACTGTTCTCATTTCCCATCCCTTCAAAACAGCAATTTATTAGGAACTAAATATAAATAGCTATGGACCTATCATGTCTTCAAGGTTCTCTCACAGCTTATGCTTTTTTTTTTTATCTCTTTGATTAATGTATTTTTAATGACTGTGTGTGTGAGTAAAGCCTCTATTTGTCTGAACTCAAACACCACTACCTCCGCTGTACAGAGAGAGAGAGAGAGAGAGAGACATATGGATTGTTCCAGTGATTTCAGGCTCTCCTACAGCAGGCGGTGTTCTGCACCAGCACAGTGTTAACACAACTGGCAAACTGGCTAATGCGTCTTTAATTTGTTTCACTGTCAGTGTTTGGATAAAATTAAGTTACACAATTTCACTGAAATCATTCAACGGCACCTTTGACAGCTATTTTTTTATCCATAATCTAAAAAGGTGGACGTGCAATAAAAAACTTTGGTAATTGAAAAAAAGGATTAGTTGATTAATCAATTAGTCCATCAACAGAAAAAGAAATTGACCACAATGTTGTCGGCCATGTTAGTCATTTATGAATTATTCAATAGTTTAAGATTAAATGCAGGGGATTTTTTTGTGTTTCTCTGATTCATGTCATTGCAAATTGAATATCCTTGGAATTTCCTTTGTGTTTTTATTGCCTTTTAACAAGCGCAATCTCACAGTGCAGTCAAATGTAGTCTGACTATTAAAATCCTCAATCGACTATTCCTGGTTTCCCGTGTGCTGCATTTGGAAGGCAGGTGAGTTTACCGGGGATCAGACGAGGCGGGTTGGTCAGAGGCAGGCAGGGTTGGCAGCAGCTAATCAGTCTGGAGAAAAGTGCTGGAGACTCTTACATGAGGTGAAAAACAATCTGGCAATGAGTGTCTGTGAGGCTGGAGTATATAGACCAGGTTGATTGGTGATGAGGAGCAGCTGAGAGAACAGATGAGTGGAGTTGGCTGATAAGGTGAGAATGGCAGGTGACAGGGCAGGCAGAACTGAGCAGGTGACCAGCTATGCCAAACTGTGACAGCTGGCTGATATTATTGACCAATGTTGGCCATTGACGTATGGTCAAAACTCTTTTTTTTCTCTTTCTTTTTGTTAAGAGATAATAATGACATTGCACTGACGTCATTTTACACAAAGGTTATTGTTAAACTGTAAAATACTTCTATATCCATATTTGAAAAAGGAGTATTGGTCAGGCTGTAGTTCAGAGACACAACTCTGGCATACATTTCTGAAAAGACAGCCAGTGGAATTTGGCGTCTTTTCATTGTCCATACATAGTTCCCACCATTCTCAGGGTAAGAAACCCTGAAAATATAAAAGAATGGTGACAGTCGTCCACAGACACAAAGAAAACCAGAGAATGTATATTATAAAAGAGAAGACATGTACCAATTAATTTACTGTCTCTTAGATGACATCAGTTGAAAAAGTATGAGATGATTGGGGACCATTTAGTCAGGAATATATTTGTTTTTAATTGTAGTCTGGCAGTTATGTTTTCCATATAGAGAAAAATCCTTAATGTAATTCCTTCTGTTGTGTTGCTGTGGGGGGCTACAGCCTCAACCAGGAGATTGTGATTATCTTCTTAGCAATTAGAATATTTTAGTAATATTCCTTATAAAAAGGAAAAGGGCTTCTAAGGGCATAGAACAGTTCAATATACAAATATATTTTTTTATTTTATTACGTCCTCGGTGGAGGTTATGGTTTCATCCGTGTCTGTTCGTTTGTTGGTAGGTTTTGATGGTTTGTCAGCAGAATTATACAAAAACCACTGAACAGATTTCCATGAAACTTGGATGGTGTTGATCCGGATAAAGGGACAGGAATTTTTTAAACTACGCACAATAGGGCTATTTTTAAAACATTTTCGTTACTTTCTCTTTCGTCTACTTTCTCACCTGGATATTGATTTTAAAAAAGACAATAAAAAAATCAGGCATATTCAGCTGGCTGGTATGTGAGTACAATTTGATGTGGATCATAGATCTGCTGAGCTTAAACTAGGGTTAATTTAGAGAGATACAGGGCTGTCCAGTTTGATATAGGATTAGGTTTGACTGAATTAAAGGCGACTGTTTGGCCTTGGCGGAGGTATGTGCTCTACTGTGCCATTCTATTTTTGCTTTTTTACCAATATCATGATAGTTTTGGACACTTTGGACTATTTGACAAAACAAGCAATTTAAAGACATCACACTGAGCTTTCTATAATATATAACATTTAAAGATATTCAAACAACCTCATCCTCCCTCACAACACTAATGAATCCATCCGATTCATATCACTCATATGGCCACAGATGCCACCAGATTTTCAGATAAGCTGGAATTCCGGTTCAGCCCCAGGAGGAAATGGGATCCTAGTCCATTAAGGGTGTTTCCCAGTCCGAAACCATCTCTTGAGCTTTGTTCCAAAGGCCAGCGCAGGCTCTGCCGCCTGAGACCGGGGAGTGACAAATGAACGACTGTGGACAGACGGTTACCACATCCTTGCACCTGTTGTCTCACTGAAACAAGGGGAGCCTGGATTGCCACATGAGGTGTATCACCCCCCAGTGTTGACGTCTCCAGGAACAGAGCTCAGATTTTTAGACAAATCCCACCCGTACGCCACTACCACACATGCATTCATTGCATAGAATACCGGGATATCATGTTCAACCATGTCCAATATAATGTGCCAACCATGGGCAGCATTTAGATCTAATGCCAGGATGCCAGGTTATATTTAGATGCACAACTGTGAGTGATTGTGGCTGGAAAGGAATGCCTTCCCCCCTCGAGCCCATCTCAGACATCTGTCTCTCTGAAACTGAATCCTGCTAGGCACTAATGCATGTTGAGACTTGTGCTCCATTAGTTTCCATCCTTCTGTCTTTAGGATTTGAGCTGTACGAAGAAGACAAAAAAAAGCAGAAGTTGGTCCATATGGGCACTTCTCACTGTCAAAGATTTGTGTGAAATGTTCCTTCCGGAGCTTGATAAAGGGGTCAGAGAGATGAGGGGGAATTTGATGTATCTTGGGACTAAGAGTGAGAGGAAACAACATGTTTACATCACAGAGACAGGATATGTGTTGGATTTATCTTGAACTGTATGCTTGCTTGCAGATACAAGAGCAGTGACCTTATCATGTCATGCTTCAACACTAGTGAGAACAAGCATGCTGAGTCTGTGGCCTCGCTCACCATGCTGCGAGGATCACATGGTTGTCCTGCTGTGCCGGTCATGAGTTGCTCCAGAGGTTGAATGCGTGTTTATATTTCTGTTCCACTACTTGCGAAGCCAAGGGTAAACCCTCACAGTCACATGACCACCGGCAGGAAGTGAGGCATCAATCCAGTGCACTATTAACAGTATGGCATCCCCCAAGTTTATGCCAACTGACCCTTACAGTTCCTTATATGGAGGCTCTATTCTTAGCTCATGTGCATGATATGAAGAAGGAGCTGCTGTTAGTAGGAGCACAATCCAACCCTGGCCCAGTTCTCAGTTGTACGTCTATCTCTACAAGCTTCTGCAACTGAAACTAAAAGGGCTGCTGTTTGAAGAGAGTATTGTTCTTCAAGTGGATATTGTTAATTAGTTGAGAAGCCCTCCTACAAAATGTGTATATTTGGAACTGTCACAGTGTTTTGGTCTGCTGGGAAATGGTTCAAATTTGACCCAAAATGAGTGCAGAAAGGTTTTCAATTGTTGTCTAAGTGCTAAACATGTAGTTAGCCAGGAAACAGAACCATGCTTTCTGTTTCCTGGCTCATCAATCAACTGATGAATCTTAACATTACTCAACAGATTAGTTGTTATTGAATAGGGGTGCCATGATTTTGATTCTATCGAACTACGGTACAACGTTCAAAAATTGAAATGAATGTTCAGTATCTTTAACCAAAATCAAAAGCAGGATCAGCCATTATCCCAGTGTTTTTTCTGTACACCGCAGCTACTTCATCCAAAGGGAAACAAAAACATTTCAAAGATAACAGCTAGCTTACTGGTAGCCTGCAGCTGCACTTAGAGACACTTATCCTATTAGCACGAAGACGATCAGCTGGCTGGTACCAGAGGTAACTTCAGCAGCATCAGAGTTTGTTTGGGTTTATTCGGGACAAATTTGAGAAACCGAACTTTGTAACAAACTTAATTTCTATCCTTGTTGTGAATCACCCAAGGGTGGTATTTTTGTTGAACTCTGGAATCTTTTATATTTTTAATGAACATTATTTGAATTTGCCAAACACTAACCTGCAAAAATCCACCAGGATAAAATCAAGCTGGTGTTGTAAAATACCCCTATCTTTTTAAAGAAGAATTACAAAATGTAATGGACAGTTAAAACCAATGATCTGCTGACAGTTATAAATCCACATGGCATAGTCTAACATGACATAACTGACATAAATGTTTGAATCAAAATCAAATTAAATCATAACCCTGAAATTAAAAGTCAATCAGATCATGGATGTGGAGAATCATGACGCCCCTATTATTGAAAACTAACTGCTTGTTAGTTACAGTTGTTATTTACAGCCCTACCCCTGGCTGGATGTCTCCATGGGTTCCCTCAGACCAGACTGAATATGATTTGGACCCAACCTGAATCTGGTCTAATTCATTTTCAGATATAGTCCCGTTGTACTGCATGTGTCTCAGGTCTGTATGTCATAGTCATGGTCTCTGGAAGCAAGATGGACAATCTCAAATCCTATCGCTTTTTAATTGATGGGACATCATGCTGGTGTTCTCTCTTCAGTCAGCACTTTGGACCCGTTTAATTATCCTCTGGTCAATTTAGACGGTTGTTTTGCACAGGTTAAGATCCAGGATTTCTGATCCTGTAAAGACCTTTACCCCAAACCATGGAGCGGGACCAGGGTCTGTACCAAACAAACACGTTCTCTTACATCAGGAGATGTGCAGGCAGGACACTCTCTGCAGCACTACAGTACTTTACATTATAATGCTGCTTTGTCACACATTCCACCTTTATCAAAAAATGACAGCTTCTTGTGATTTTGTTATTGTACTTGGCCATATTGGGATTTTGATAATAGCTTGAATAATTGTGTAGCCTTAATGAATTCTAACCATCCAAAGAATCTTACAAACCTGACACTAACTGATGAGGACTTAGAAATGCTCACTCTGTCATGTTTTGGTATCTGTTCTGCATACAGAGAGAGTGTTTGTCTTCCTTTAATGAATTATAATTTGACCGTTGCAGCACTGCAGCCCTTTTTACATTTGAAGGTAAATGCTCTTCTCCAGAGCTGTAATCCTGCGTTTGAATTGGCTGAATCGAGTGCTGAAAGCAAAAACCAACAACAAAATCCTGACATCCCTGAAGGTGTGATGTGTAAGAATATGAATCGGACATTACGTCATAGTTATCTGTGCTCACTCTGAATCTGAAGAGATAAAAGAATCTCATCCTCATGCCTTTTTTTTTTTTTTACCTGACTCCCAACATTTACACCAGTGGTCCAGAGCTGCGCAGCATCATCCAATCACATCCCTTCACAACTCTTCTTCGCACTCTCTCTGTGCTGGTTACCAAGGAGACAGTGAAGTGAAGTCTGGGAAGTGGAGCAATGGTTTGGCATGAGTGTTTTTTTTTTATTTATTATTTATTTTTTTCTTTCTCTTTCGACATCCTGGGAGTTTAGTATAACCACCCAGACTAATGATTGTGTGTTTGTCTTATTAGAAGTTAAGGAAGGAAGAGTGCTGAGCGTTTCCTGTACAGCGTGCAGCATGTATGCATGCATGTAAAAGAGCAGTCGAGTCACAGGCTCTGTCACCTGATCCCCACCGTCCCACCTGTTCTCACCATTTTCTCTCTCTGTGATCCCACGATTCCTGGCGGGATGCGAGCATGCTTCTGGTGCCAGGAATCTGTCAGCAGGGACAGGAAAGCCTGTATTTTAGGACGAGTTTGAAAGAACCGGAGACTGTTTTGAATAATGAGTTGACCTTGATCCAAATGAGCCAATCGGACCAAACCGAATGAGAATGGGTGGACTGGTTTGTGATCACTTAGTGTGTTGAACTCTGGGGGAAAGAAATCTGATGAAAAAGTCAGCTGATTGAAGATGACATGAGCTGAGAGCTGACATGCCGAGCCTCTGAGAGGTGCTTCTGTCCATTCCAGTTCTTGCACCTGTGCACACATGAACACACACATACAGTATATGCTTACATACACTCTTTGACTTTGACTTTTCCCCACCTCACATCCCACCTCATCACTCACTTTTGTTAAGAAAGCATAAAAGAAAGGTTGCAGCCACGTTTTAAATCTGCTTCTCTGCTTAATGTCTGGTTGCTGGTCCATCATCCATCTGTCCCTCTGTGTGTCTCTCAAAGTTGGTTGTAAATTCAGCAGGATTTTTTTGTCCCAAGCAGCATGTGTGGGGGGTCCAAACAGCTGGGCCGGCTGCAAGTTTTGTGCTGAATGCTTCTGCATTCATGGCAGCTAATGAAAAATCTTCCCTAGAAGACTATAAGTTAGGGATGTCCTGGACACAGGCTAGTCCTTCATCTCTCCAGCCAGGTAGAACCAGGTAAAAACAAAGACAGGAGTTCTATATAGAGGTGGATGCAGATTGACAGATAGACAAAGAGAGCTGGATCTAGGGAAGGATGTGGGGGATTTGTGTGTGTGTGTGTGTGTGTGTGTGCATGTGTAGATGTGTCCATACTAGATGTCTTGAAGCCCCACCAGGCTGTTTGCTCACTTAGCTCCCTGGGGTCCTTTACATCCCTCGGCCATTAGATACAGACACGACTGATGTCTCTTCTCTTCCCTTTAATGTTCTTTCTGGACTTCCACCCCTGTATGCAATCATGCACACAGACACACACACACACACACATGCACGCGCACACACACACATGCACGCGCACGCACACACACACACACATGCGTGCACACACACACACACACACATGCGCGCGCACACACACATGCACACACACACACATGTGCACGCACGCACACACACACACACACACACACATTTTTCTTCACCTGCTCTCCGTCTCTGATTACTGTAGGAAACAGTTTGCTGCAGTGCTGTACAGTATGTATGTCTGCTAGCCCTCTGCATCTCTCCTGTGCTTTGCTTTTACTTTCTCTCTAATCCCTCTCTTGAATGATTTATTTGAAGGGTGAAACTGGGTAAACATAATAGGGCTGACACACTCATCTACACCGCCTGACCTCTGCTGTATCTCTCCTTTTCTCCCTTTGCCTTCCCCTTTCCTGCTTTGTCTCTATCTTCTCCCTCTTTCTCGCCATCCTCCCTCGTTCTCGTTCTTTCTGCCTGCACCTTCAGCTCCAGTGTCAGCACTTCTCTTCTCACCATGCTCGTGTCGCCATGCTTTATGAATAAATCGGAGCTCGCCTGACTCCTGTGATCCCCCACAGCTCACAGTACCTCCTCTGCTGCACGCCCTTGGGACCAAAGGAGTGTCGACAGGCTTTGATTTTTTGAATATTTGTGATACCCTCGTGGATTTGGGATTAAGCGCATAAGGGTGTCACCACCAAAATGCTGCACATCCACTTTGAAAGAAAAAGATCTTACTTGATGTTTCCTGGTCAGAATAAAGTAAAGACTCTCTGATTTGTCCATGGGAGTCTATAAACCAACTGAAATAAGTCATACATCAAATGAAGCAAATTGCGTTTTATCTGAGAGTAAAATAAAATGATGGAAGTAAGTGTGGCCATATTTTCAAACCCCCAAAACCAGGACCCTTAATGCCAAATTCACATTACAGGATTTTAGCCCTGATCTTGCTGTAGGCGAGGTTTTTTGAAGATCGCTGACAAAAAGCCCCAGATCAGAGGCCAATCGGCACAACGCTCCGTGTGTGATGATCATTATATAGAATCTGTTCATAGACGCGAGTTGGGACAGCTCACTGGCATGTCGCAGATGGGTCGGGGAGCCAGGAACAAGCCAATGAGAGCGGACCCTCTTCTCCTCTTTCTCTCTCTCCACTCATCAGTATCAGCTCTCTGAGCCCGGCCGTAGCATGCATCTATTTGTATGGAACGGGCACAAAAACAGCCTATAGTTTCTATGAGAATACCTACACACAAGCTGTTCAGCATTTGTAACAGCATTTTGTCACACATATTCTTTTCTTTTTCTTCCTTGACTTCAGATAACAATACAGAAAGTAGTGCAGTGTGACAGGACATGATAATGATAATGTAAATGAATCCCGCTCATTTGATTGACTGTAAGCATCAAGCTAACCACATAATAGGAGGTTGCCAGTCTCTACCAAATGAGAGGAAATGGGCCTCCCAGTAACTACAAAAGCATTTTCTTCACTTTTTCAGTCAGTGCTTACTGAAACTCAGGAGTTTATTCAGAGTTTGAACACTGGAGTGCTTTTTAGCAATTGTGGATTTAGGATGTGTTTTATCCAGTGAAGATCGATGATGGCAGCACAATTTGGCGGCACGGTGTTGCTCTGCTGCTGCTATACGTGCTGTTGTTTCTACACAGACAGCTCTGCTGGTTGCCTTGGCATCCTTATTTTTATACCAAGACCCAAAGAAAACACCAAGACATACTAAGCCTACAGGACGTAACCCCTCGTAAAACCACAAATTGTCACTTTGCCGATTTCTTTTGTGTAGGGATTAAACCATTGAGATAGAACATATTAATTAGTGAGCTGTAGAGGTGCTGTTTGGTGTATGAACTTTGGAAACAGCCAGGCTAGCTGTGCTCATGCTAAGCTAATTGCCTCCTGCCTCCAGCTCTATAATAACGTAAAGACACAAGATTGATACAGATCTTTTTATTTACTCTCTGAAAGAAAGCAGATTTTTAACTTTATAACCCATAAATCTTAAACTTTTTTCCCCTTTTTCCTCCTTTTAGATGCAGATACTTGACAAGTTCCCAATTGAGGGAGGGCAGAAAGACCCAAAGAAGAGGATCATCCCATTTCTCCCAGGTAATAGCCTGCGCCAGGGCTCCAGTTATCTGAACAGGCTCCCATATTAATAATGTATAGCTGGCACTAGCGCAGCATCAATATGAGCTGGTTACTGATGCCTGCCTGTGCTGCATGTGTGTGTCTGTGTGTATGTATGTATGGATGTGTGTGTACTGTGCTATTGCTGACAATACGCTATCTGTGACTTTCAAATCTTAGCTGTGTGTCTGCCTGTGTGTCAGTGTGTTTTTGATTTTTAGGAGATATTTGGATCAATTTTAATTTTGTTTGAGTTTTTGCATGCATTTATTCATTCGATGACATGGATATAAAGCATGTGAGCAGGTCCTAGTATTGATTGGAGTCATAGCACACATGCTAATATCTCTTGCTGTAAGTCGCCACCTGACATTCAGGCTCATGGCAACCTACAGTACAGCGTGGCAGTGATCGATGGTGGTGTTTGTAACAGTTCAGTGTCCGGGGCAGAGGGGCTGACAGTGATTCTGCTAATCATGTCCCGTGTGTGTGTCTGTGTACACCTGTGTGTTTGTCAGATTCCTGCAGATGAATCTGCGCTCATGGTGTAAAACACTCCTGTCTGTTTGCTGTAGTTTATTTTACTAAATGCTCTGTTTAAGCCCTGTGGCAAACACACCGTCCCAGCACCTACTGTAAATGCTCTCCATCTCCCCTCAAGCCCTCCTGCTCCTCTGAGTCTCTCTCTCTCTCTGGCTGACACACTCACAAACAAAACCAATTTGGAAACCACCCAAACATCCACCTACCTCTTATCTTTGAAACCAGTCAGATGCAAACATTATTGACTGTCTGCGTTAGTTTGAGGACGTTTGTTTCAGGATAAACTCCTCTGCCTTTGTTGGAATTCGTTAAACTGCAGGGCAGCATTTCAGATGAAGGTGGGCTATAAACAAAAATGTTGCCATACAGACAAAGATTTTTCCTTTGTTTGGTGCTGGGCTGAACCAGCTTGTTAGTCTACCTTTTCTTTGATCAGACGGTCCCTGATTTAAATGGAAAACCTCTGTACAGCTTTTCTTTTTTTTTTCAAGGACAAATACTGTAGATTTATTTTACAGAGTTCATTAAACGAATAACAAGGTTTTTCTCCAAAAAAGAAAAAAAAACTGTTATCAGTGATAAAACTCAAGAGTCAACATCAAAAGCCAACTCAAGCAATGCTATTGAAGAATTTTCAATAGAGGTCAAATGACATTCAAACAGAAATCTAAAATTTGACAGTTTTGAAAGCTCAGCTACACTTGTTTCTGTTCTCACTCTCCAAGGACATGATGTAGAAAACGTATTTCAGTGCGAAACCAGCGGCAACAAAACAGGACAGGGGGCATTACACCGTTTATAAATGAACGCTCATTAAGACGGCATGTAATCTCCCCAAGAGCATAACACCAGCATAAGAAATGTTCAATTTAATTCTTTCATTTTTTTTACTAAAAATGCACTTTGACCTGACTTTTTGTTTATTTCTGTTCATTATTTTCTTCTGTATTATTTGGTTACTGTATGAAAGCTTTTTCGAAAGACAGCAACTGTTTAAAAAACAGTCAGTAAAGAAATGTTGTGGGGACAAAGTACAATAAACCCTCTGAATAAAAATGTTCATGTAATGTGTGTACATCTCTAGTGGTGAAATAAATTAATGCATTATTTTGAACCTGTGAAACCAGGATTTTTCCTAGACTATAATCATACTATCAAATCTTTAATTGTTGCGTCCCTATTTTATAGACCAAAATCTAATCGATTGATTGAGAAAATGCTAATATGTAGCATATTTATTCGAAATAATCAAGTTTCTTTTGTTGCTCATGTATATATTAATTTGTATTATTTGTCAATGTGTAAACCAATAAAAGATAAATAATATATACACAGATCTTTATGATTATTTTTGGGCATATTGCACAAGTACAGCTCCTATAATACTACCCCCATGAGCTGACAATGCAAGAGACACTCACTGTACAGATCTGAGACAGGATGCAGTGCAGACATGTAGATTGTTGGGTCTTGATCCCTGGGTGGTGACTTCACTGTTCTCCCTCAGTGGGATGACAGCAGGGCCTGTGATGCCTGACCCATGAGTGTATAAATCCTATTTGTTATTTGGAAAGCCGTGTCACAGGCAGAGGTCGTGGAACCCATTGGGGGCCAGCTGGGGCCTTGAGTGTAGGACTAAGATTGCCGTGGCTGTGAGGGATCACCACCGCGCATTACTGACATCTCCTGGTCGGCCAGGGTATTACAGAAAGTAGTGAGCACTGCAAAATCAGCTTTAAATTGTTATATTTTTAGGGAGGACTGTATGCATGTGTCAGATTTTCTCATCACTCTATTTTCCCTTCACCCTTTCCCTCCCCACACATTTTGATTTTCTTTCTCCTTCTCCCCGCTCCAGGCAAAATCCTGTTCCGCAGGAGTCATGTACGAGACGTGGCCATGAAGCGGCTGCGTTTCATCGACGACTACTGCAGGGTAAAGAGGCCTTTCTGTCAACATCCTTCAGTTCCCTATCTGACTCTGGGGAATGTCCCCCCCGGCCTGTTAGGGGTCAAAGGTCACAGCCCACACTGTCCTTTCACATGCTTTAAACATGGGACATGAGACATGAGTTTACAGAGACGAGGAGGAGCTGTGTATCTGAGCTATTCTGAGACATCTGTAGAGTCTGTAATGTGCACTGACACTAAAGTCTTCTGAGTCAATGAAGGGCTCAGCTTGGTGTTGTGATCTTTTGCTACTACAGTTGAAGGGTTGTTTATCTGCCTGTGTGCCACAGTCAGAGATGCGGGGCGACCTAGATGTGCATCAAACTGCATGAAACAGACTTTGAGCTCTTTCATTATTTCAAAGCCCCACTCACTAACAACCTTATCCCTTTATTTGATACACTTAGGAAAAAAAGGTTCTCTCCCAAATTAGCGTGCTAAAAAAAAGAAACCTTGAAAAACTTTCATCATTCTCTAATTCAAGAGAGACCGGCCTTATCACTTCCTGTTCCCTTTCTTATTAGTTTTTTTTATTTTTTTATCCCGGATTCAGATCCTTTCCTCCGTCATGCCCTCCCCACTTCCTTCCTTCCTTCTTGGCACAAAGCCACATTAGCAGTAGGGAGAGGGTGCATTCAACCCAATTTGGGCTCCTATGTTTGTCTCTATGCACACAATTAGTGCGCAGTACTGCTGGCCTACATTAGGAAAGGTTAGCCACAGTAATTGGGACCAAAAGAAGTTTAAAAACCGAAAGCAATTACATCCATATGAAATGAACCTGATCCTTAGCTCAGCACAGTCAAAGGCTTCCTCATTACCCAAATAACCTGAAGCGCTCCAATGTTTACAGTTGCTATAGCGAGCCTGTGTTTTTGGCCCAGCGCTGGAGTGTGCCGCACTGCTTACTTCCTACATCCTGTTTATGAGTCAAACAACAGAGAGGAAGAGTAATTACTCAGTATTCTCAAAGGATCTGCTCTCTGGAGATTGTGGGAGTCCAGCCAGTGGTGGGTGCACAGCAAGATACGGCCCCTTCAACCACAACTGCGAGGCTCTTTCAATGATATAGGATCCGATGAATGAATTATGAAGGGAGCCCAAACTGTGCCGATTTATATGAAAAGCCTATGCTGTACATATGTTGTCCCATATCTCTGCGGCCCAGCACCCCAGTACTGTACATAAGCTATACGTTTAGTGGAAGCTGGCCAGATCATTAAATATAGATGGTTAGTCAGACAAAGGATCCTCTCTTTGACTGTGGTGTGGCTTTGTGAATGAACATATAGGAAGAGGACAGTGGAGGAAGGATGCATACAAGATGTAACTACAAAATTAACAAAAAAGCAGTTTCTGTGTGGGCCACCCTAATTATATTGAGGTGAGACCTCAGCCGTAATACAGTTCCCCCAAAAATCCCTGCCATAAGACAGACCTAAAAATGTACAGTAGGTTTAGTACTTGAAAGTTAAACTAGTAAAGAACATGACTAATTCCATCGTAGGCTTTTGTCTCTTAAACCCTCCATTCTCTTTCTCCGTCTCTCCGCAGGCACTGGTGCGACTCCCTCCTCAGATTTCTCAGAGTGAGGAAGTGCTGCGCTTCTTTGAGACAAAAGCTGAGGACGTCAACCCCCCAGTAGAGTGAGTGTCACGTACTGTACTGTGCACGCACAAAGAAACCCAAACACCTGTACACATACTGTATATGTATAGACTAATCCATCATCTAGTTTATGTGTCAGACTCTTTTGTGACACTATCATTACTGCAGTGGTCAACCGAATAAAGTTAACTTGACTATTTCCATTTTTTTACATTTTGGAGGCAGACATTGTACTTTTTTAATTTATTCTCCACTTGCACATATTAGTGTGACATATATCCACTTTACAAATGCACGTCTGGAACCAACTGAACAGTACACGTCTGTAGTTATCTCAGTGCTTTTTCATCCGTAACTTAGTAAAATACTTCACTTCACCTCACAGTTAGCTTTGTATATGTTGTTAATAGTTTAGTGTTTGTTTTTGTGTATCGTGTTTTTTTTTAGCATTTTTGATCATATAAATAATCACAAAGGTGTTTTTAACTAGCGAGGTTAGCCTGTCGACTAGCCTCGCTGGCTCACTTAAAAGCTCTGCATATACACATAATAGCAGAACCAGTCACCCCCCCCTCTGACTTTTGATTTAAATCCCTCATCCAGCAATGAGGTCAGAGCTTTACTGCTCACTTTCACAGGACAGTTTACATCAGTCACTTTCATTTTTGGAAGCTCTTCCTAACATATAAATAAATTACTTAACTTTTCACAGTTTGCTTTGTATATATTGTTAACAGTTTACTGTTCATTTTTGTATACAGTGTTTTTAACATTTTTGATCCTTAAGATGGATAGATAGCTACCCACACGCTAACATTAGGTAGGTATAAAGCTCAGACTTCATTGCTGGATAAGGGATTTACATCACAAATCAGAACACTCAGTGCTAGGTAGAGCTGCCAGAAATGAAAGTAACTGTATGTACACCGTCTTGTGAAAGTGAGCAGTAAAGCCTTGACCTAACTGCTGGATAAGGGATTTAAATCACAGAAGGATCCACTGTTATGTGTATATGCAGACCTTTTTAGGAAGCCAGGTAGTCAAGCTAACAGGCTAACCTCGCAAGTTAAAAACACCTATGTGATTATCTAAATGATCAAAATGCTAAAAATATGATATACAAAAACGAAAATTAAACTATTGACAATGTATTAAAAGCGAACTATGAAAAGTGAATTATTTTTATATTAAGTAAGTTACAGATAAAAAATCACTGACATAATTTTTTTTTTTAGAGTTGGCACTGAAAGCAAAAGGCTCGTGAAGCAGACATGCGTCACACTATATTGTGCAAGTAGAGAATTTGCACGTATTTAATGACGGAGCCTTTCAAGGATGTCGCTTCCATACCCAATCATGATACTATCACCAGTGTATAATGCTTGTTTCAACTACATGACTGTGTGTCAGCATTTAGCAGGTGTACAAGATTTCCTTGGCAAGAGCTGCACAAAAACAGCTCAAATTCAGATTCATTACATAAATTACGGCACAGTTTTACAAGTGAGATGCCTCTGCAGTAATAATGGCTTGCTTACTTTTGCCTACCACCAGGATTAGTCTATACAGACACAGATGAATGCACACACATACGGTATGTAAACGTGCTCAACATGCAAACATGATGTTGCCGATTTTGCTGATTGATAATTCTTCTCAAGATTGACACACCTGTGCATGGAGTCATGAATTCTAGCATCTTCTGCATGTCACTGTTTGACACATTGCCTCAAAAATCCAGAATGATTGTACCATGACTAAGCTCATTACCTCTCTGTCTGTTCCCACTTTCTAGTCTGTTCCTAAATCAGCTCTTTCTCTTGTAGTTCGTTAAGACATCCTACCAGGCCAGGCAGAAGGGGTGGTGGTTGGGGGTACAGAGAGTTGATGGATGTGAGAGTGGGAGGAGGAGAATGACTTGTTTCATCGCAGGAGATAGCCCCTTTGGGTAGTTTTTAATTAGAGAACACGCTCTCCTCTCCAAATCTCAAATGTCAGTATCGCACTATTCATTTGTAATGTGCTCCTGTATGCACCGAGACAGCTGCACCCGAGGCACTGCAACCGAGTATTCTTGTTAGACCCAGGCTATGTCTTTTTTTTGTATTTTAATTACTTCTGTCAATATTCCTCCTCTCCTCTCCTCTCCTCTCCTCTCCTCTCCTCTCCTCTCCTCTCCTCTCCTCTCCTCTCCTCTCCTCTCCTCTCCTCTCCTCTCCTCTCCTCTCCTCTCCTCTCCTCTCCTCTCCTCTCCTCTCCTATGACAAGAGAGGAAGCATAGGAGGCAGTATTTAGTGACCTCTGCCTGCCAGTGTTTTCAGCACAGCGTAAAGCGCCCCTCTCTCTCCTCATCTTCCTCTCTTCTGTAATTCTTTGTATCAACTCGGCCTCATAAATTAAAATACATTTAATTGATGCGGCTGCTCAAGGTTAGAAACACCAACGCAGATGCAATCATTCTTTCATTAACATCTTTCGTTTCGTCGCTGTTCGTACAGCTTGCCACCCTGCCTGCATTCTCATCTCTTTTAGTGTCTCTCCTCCTGCCTCTCAATTGGCTTATACCCTTCATCTCTTCCAATCCTTCTTTTCTTTCTCTTTATAAGCATCGTCCTCTCTCTTCTTTCTTTCCTCTTCTCCGTCTCTGTTCTGTATATGTCAGTGTATTTTGGTGCGTAAAGAAATGGCATCAATCTTCTTGTCAGGAGTTGTGGGAGGTGAAACTATACATCTGAGTGCACACTGCACTCACCACACACAGTATGTTAACCCCCATCTGTGCTACGCACAATGGTGCACAGACAAATTTTAGATATTTAGTTTCCCTCCA
Organism: Pagrus major; assembly: GCF_040436345.1. Classification (NCBI taxonomy): domain Eukaryota; kingdom Metazoa; phylum Chordata; class Actinopteri; order Spariformes; family Sparidae; genus Pagrus; species Pagrus major. Next base: position 34,483,752 of record NC_133215.1, on the reverse strand, counting down.
CTGAAATAAATGCTGCATATCATTGAAGTTAACTAAGTTCATTAAGATCCTTCAAGGATACCAATAAAGAAGTTGACCACATGGACCACAGGGGTCCTGATAGTGATGAGAGAGACAGTCAAACTGCTTTAAATGAAGCATGTTAAGGGAGAAAAAGGAGAGAGCCGAGGATCGACACTTGAGGAACTCCACACATCACAGGAGCATCACAAAGAACTTGTGATTAGATAAAAAGGAGGAAAAGGTTTCAAGTGCTATACCAGATGTTCTAAACCAGAAATACCAGAAGCCTAAAATCTTCAAGAATCAGCACTTGGTCTTAGTTGCACTTAAATCAAGAAGAACTCAGCTGCCAAGACGTCATTAATGACTCTGAAGGAAAATCATTTAATAAATAAGTACAGTTTTATCTACAAATTCCAGAAGTTACTTGCACACAACTTTTTTTTAAGATTTTAGAAATAAAATACAACTTTGGAGATGGTTCTGTACATTGTTGAATTACCTCCACCTTGACAAGCTTCAGTATTAAAGGGCAACTTCACAGATTCTAGACATTAAAGTGTGTTTACAGGTCCTGGAGAGTCCTACTGCATATGTGAAAAAGTAATCGAAAGCCTTTTGTGGCTCCAGAGGAAGCTGCATATAATCTGATAAATTGCCTCCAGTGATGTCACTCAGTGGCTTAGTTGTATTGTGGGTAATGTAGGCACCAGGTTTTGGACAGGATGAAGAATATGATGAATAAAAAAGGGGGTACATTTTTGGCTGTGCTGTATCGATTGTGATCATTTGTCTTCGTCCATAATGAATCCAACAGTGTTATAGGAGTGAAATGATAGATCAGTGGACTGCTTTCATTACCTAGCACCTTGTGAAGTAGAAGTGTGTTTTAAACCCAGAGATGGTGTAATTTTAGTAGTACTCCACTCCAGTCAGTTCAGATCAAATAGAGCCAGAACCTCTTCTGGCTACTCTGTGTCCCTGCAGGTGTTCTCTTGGTCTCAATAAAAGAAGAAAGCACTCATGGGGTTAAACTGCCCGCTCTGTTTAAAAAAGAAAACGACTGCTCAGTTAATGGTAAGTAAGACGTCATGATCCAGAGGACTTGACTTGTGTCGGGGCGAAATTGGATGGCTTCCTTCCAATCCCTATTCATAACGCATCTGCTGGATGAAAATGAATCATGGGGGAGGGTGTTCAGGAATGAGATTGGCCATTGATTTAAAGTTGTGATTGGGGAGTGTGTGTATGTAGTGTGTGGGTTCTTTAATGTTTGTGTCCAAATACACACGTGTCTTGAGTGCCGTAGAGGAAGTGATTTGGAGCCTTGAGAAAGATGGACTGCTGACAGATAATATTAATCCATCATGGCTTGTGTGTGTGTGTGCAAGTGTGTGTCCTGTCAGCTCATCTATTATGTCCTAGTGATCTGATACTGACTTCTTACCATATACATCTCCTCAATTTGCTCTTTATGTCCGTATGTGCCTGACTTTATGCAGACTGTTGTGTGTCTTAGGAATGTCCTGATAAGGTTTTCAACCTTGAAACTTGATCTGAGTTTTTGATATTGATCAACTGTCACCACTTATCCTTATTAGATTTGGAGTTTGATAACATTTTATCAAATCTAAATCCAGAATCAACCTCGCTTGTTGAATGCCTATACCACTTAGGTTCTAATTTCAGTATCAGTTCTACTAGATTACTAGTTGGGATGTGTATTTTTCATTGGCTGTGAAGGCAGAGACACCACAGGTTTGAGCAGCTGCCGAATTAATGTTGACAACCTCGTTGGGGTACAAAGGTCAGGTAGGTTTGGTTATTAGTAATTAATAATTACTAATAGTAATTATTAAAATTAATAATAACAATTATAATATAGATTAACAAAAGCATCACCCTGGAATCAGGGACCAATAAACAGACTGGAAAACAGTCTCAAAAGAAGGGTTCACTTTAAATATAGATAATTCTAAAATATTTAAAATAAAAGGAACAGTGTAGGAAATTAATCTGAGAACTGACCATCACAACCAGTACGAATAATGACAGAAAACTGCTCTGTCCAATATAATAGAATTTATTAATGTTAGCAAATTGATCAATAATCAATAATACTTCAATCAACATCCATCATTCAACTACAGCAGCTAAACTGTGAAACTAAAACACTTGGACTCTGATGTTCCAAATGGGTTGTAGGTGCTACAGCAACACATGTGTCTGATGATATAGCGGGGTCGTTAACAATTAGTTTCCAACAAGCCGCCCATGAGGCTGTGTGTGTGTGTGTGTGTGTGTGTGTGTGTGTGTGTGTGTGTGTGTCTGTGTGTGTCTGTGTGTACGTGTGTGTCTGTGTGTACGTGTGGGTTAGTAGAGAGAGAGAGGGAGAGAGAGAGAGAGAGAGAGAGAGAGAGAGAGGTGGCTAATGCTGGGAGCGCAGCAAGGAGGGAGCTGTGGAGACACAATACTTGCCTTTCTATCACTCAGCGGCCGGTGAACAAACTCAGGCTCGAGGAACTGTAGCAACCAGGTGTTAATACTGGACACAGAGGGCACACTTTTCCCTCTGTTTACAGGCTTTGTTAGTGCATGGAGGCCACATGTTAGGCTTTGGTTTACATACAGGCCTCTATTGTTAAGACCATGTGGTGAGGTCCCAGCAACCTGTAGCTCCAACCTTAGAAATGAGATGAGTAGCAATAGGTGTAAAGTAAACTGTTGATGAAATATGTATCTGACACTTTGAAATAACTACAGTGGTATACTTTATTTTGCAAACCCTATGTTTCATGAGCTACTTGATGCAAATACTGGAGGTACTGATTCCAAACTGTCAAGTTAATAAGCTTAAATTATTGATATGATAAAAAAGTTTAAAGGTTCATTACACAACATTCACATTTGCTATGTAAAGATATAGTGGAGTAAAGATGTCCTGAGCAGAGAGTGACGTCACACTGCCTCTCTGTGTATTAGTGTCATTATTATTGAGCTTCTTTGATTTTCTCTTTTGGACAGCCGGTCTGGCCATGTGTGCAGGTAAGTGCATGTGAGCCCCCACCCTTCAGAACCATTGGATGCCCCTTTTATAGATACAGCAAACAGGGTTGTGTGTGTTCTGACTTGTGCCACTTTTGGGGACAGAAACCAGCAAGTGCAAATGTGGTCTGACTCTGGTGTTTGTCCCCAGAAGTGGCATAAGTCAGAACACACACACACACAGACACACACACACACACGCTCAACATGCCTTTACTCTCTGTCTGCCGGCGTCCCAGCTCTGCCAGTAACTGAAGCAAATAATAGTCAAGATCTCTCCCTTGTATAATGTAGTTACATCATCAGTTGTCATGGCCTACAAAAGGGTAACTTTATTCCGTGATATCCTGTATTGAGGGGATGCTTCCTCTGCACTGCTGAAAACCGCGGGGGTAGAGAGGGTGGGGCACATGGGCGGGGAAGGGAGAGGGGAGGTGTGGCCGACACGCTGGTTTGTTTTGGTCTAACTAATGGTGCTGAACTGCGACCACTGCTGGTGCTCAATTTGGCACTTAGGACCTTTAACTGGGCTGTTCTGGCTTCTGACATTGACGTGACACAACTGGATCATTTCACGAAGAAGAATCATCACTCTGACTCTGTTTTTGACCTTCAAAAACACAATCCACTTGATCACAGTGAGAGATGCTTCTTCTACCTTACAAGCGACCTTTGACCTTTGGTGGAGATAATGAATGTGGGTGTTTTATCAACCTGGATCCTGACTCACATTTTTTTCATTGTTTTACCAATTAAATGTAGCTAATGCCAAACAGTCATCTTAAATCTCGAGAAAACTCAACTTGATCTCAGCTTTACATAATTGTGTTTTTGTTGTTGTCACAAAATGACAACATAGACGAAATTAACATAAATCAGCTGTGCAGATATGAAATAGCAAGTCGACGCACACACACACCTCTGCAGTGCGCCTGTGGAACCGCCCCCTCACACTCAATTACCCTAAATGCTGTTGAGCTGATCACAAAGTACACAAGCCTTGCCTTATTTATCTTTTTTTTTTTAAAAAAGAAAATGGTATCGAATTTCAACTTTTAAGGTACTGTAGCCTATCAAAGTTGGAGATACGTAATGTGACAACACTACCAGGGACCCTTCTGAGTTATTAAAGTTCCTCTTGTAACCTCTCCTCTAAATCTAGCTGTTAAAGGTTCCTACACAAGGTTCCTTGTTTGTTCAGAGGACCTGCTTCCTCTGTAGATTTTAAAAGGCTATTTCTAAGTCAAAGAAAACACAGTGATTCTTAGTTTCAGGTGATTATACATTAATGAAAACATAATTCTGATTGTTATATTTAGTCTCTGCCAATGGATCCTCCTAAATCCTGCTCACTGGACCTCTAAGTGTTTAAATTGTTCATGTTTTTCCATCTGACAAACATTGCAGATCTCATCTGTTGTTTTCTCAAGCTGAAATGGTGATGATGGTGACCCTCACTCTAGGCTTAATGTTAAAGGAGATTTTGCTTTGTTTTATTTAGTTTCTTAATTTCTTAATTGAGTTTTTTAATGTCTTGCTCTACTTAAGTTGAATTAGTATAGTGATCCATTTTATGATGTTGTGCGCTTGGAAGGTGCCACAACAGTAAACTTACTAAATTTATCCCCTCTTCCGCTACCTCCTTCAGATTGTTCTCTCTTCACCTAGGCTATTTACCTTCTCTGCCCATCTCTTTCTCATCCCCCCCTCTCCATTGTCCTCCCAGTCGTCTGTCCGTTCCACTCCGTCTGCGGCGAGCAGGAGACAGGCGACAGACTCACTCAGCCTTAATGGATAAGCAGCTCCATTCCACTCACTATTAGGATCAATAGCACTCACTGGAGACTGCACAGCACAACACGAGCAGCGAGCAGCGTGCAGCATCAGCGTCCACAGGGTTAAACACTGAGTGTGTCAGAGTGGTGAGGAGTGGTCAGCCGAGCGTGTGGCCTGTGGGAGGTCTTGTGTTTGTGTATGCATGTGCTCTCATCTGTGAGTATTTATTGATCTCAAATGGAGCAGTTCTACACTTCATGCAGTTAGATTTCAAAATGTTTTGGCTCATCGTCAAATAGATATAGATAGATAGAGATAGAGCGGCAGGAGAATAGTTGAGTGCTTTTTTTGTTAGGACTAAATTGGTCTTGCTTGTTGTTGCAGCCTGTTTGTTGTTGTCAGGTTATTTCAGTGCACCTCCCTTCTGTCTGCGTTCTACCGTCTCAGCTCTACTTTTTTTCTCCTGCCACCATTTTACATGGATGCACTCATTCACCCACTCAGCCACCCGACACGGTGTCTGACTCACTTGTGCTCTCTGCCTCACACACTTGCTCACAGGGTGTTGTCATGGTGGGGTTCGGCTTGCTTACAGTAATAGCTTTGGGAGGGCCTGACTGTACATGAGTGTGATGAATAGAGCAGGCAGCTGTAGCTACCGGGGTGATGAAATGTGCCCACAGCATCACTTCCTGGGAACGGAGGAAGGAGATGAAGAGGATGGGGGGATCCCTAGAGAGGTGAAGAGGTCATGGACACAGGAGTGCAAGGCCAATGGCGCACTGGCCATCCCACTGCACTCTGTCAGGCTGGAGAAGATTTAAAGTTGATCAATATACGCAGCAGCTGATAAATTGGCATTTAGCTTAAAGCAAGGTGTAAAATCTGACCTTGTGCCATTTTTGTGAGCGGATCGACCTGTGACATCTTATTTTTTATACACCCTTCATAAAATCTTATTAAAGGAGTCGCGCTTTAACAATAACCAACGCCTCTCCTACCCTACCATGTAAGATTGAATTTTCTGACTATGATCTGATTAGAAAAAGGAGCCACGAGCCTTGCACTGCAGCACAGGAATCAATCCCATCAATCAAAGCTCAGAAAGCACACAGACGCCTGAGCAGATCCCACCATCAGCCACAGTTTCCTCTCCCCTCTATCTGTCTGTGTTTGAGAGATACTGACCCCTGTCTGTGGAGTGAAGCACTGCAGCTCAGTGGGACGTTAAGACTCCAGGCTGATGTCACTCTTGTGCAATCAGGGGCTCCTTTTTGAAGCCGAGTGCCCTTGATGTTTAATGTATTTTGAATGGATCTTCAGCTGGATCTCTGGTCTTTTTGTTTGCTTTTTGATGCATTGAAATGTCCTGCAGAATATAAACTACAAAACCATGAATATATCTCCCCTGTGGTGCTTAAGCTGATATCAAAGGACGGACTTCATCATAACAGCATAATGACATTTTTATGTGCGAAAACACATATTTCACTTTACTTTACTTACTCGTCTCCCACAGAGCAGAGTATACTCTCTACCCCTTAGATTCCAATGGGACCGTCACTGCCGCGTTCCAGTCAGTGCTCGTGTTTCCACCAGCTGCGCCACAGCGCGTCCCAGAAGCGGCGCTCCGCTCTGCTCCGCGGAGAATATGCAGTGAGTCTATTTTTTATGGAGACGGACCGCAGTCGCATCAAGCTGAACAGAGCAGGTCATGCCAGGCAGGAAGTCACACACTGGAACAGCATTGTGCATCTGGTCAATGTTCAAAATAAAACACCCTGTTCTGTTTCGGGATCATGTTTCACTTCACTACATTGAACAATGAAATACATTTACATTTAAGTATGTAGCCTACTCACCCATGGTACAAGCACAAAAATAATGAATGTGACGAAATAAGCAAAATCTCAGGAGGTCTACTGTATCAGCCGGCAGCACGCTCCACTTCTGTAACGCTCACGGTGGGATATGCAGTCTCGTGGAGAATGGAGCAAAATAGCATCGCACACATAAAGTCATAGGCACGCGTCCGATGGAAACCAAGGGTAAGTCTGGTTCCCAACATGTGGGTTAGGGCAAAAGGAAACAAGATGGAAACAAAATGATTACGAAGAGAAAAAATGTTGTAGTATGTTTATTTTTCAGAATTCTTTCTAATCTTGGTGTCTTTCTGTGGAAACACTTTGTAGTCTTGTCTTTTTTTTTTATGTCTCTTGAAGCTCTTTTTGTGTTACTATCCTTCCACTGCAGCTCAGTAAACGACCTAGGGCTGAGCAATATTTCCTAAAATGACTATCCCCATTAATTTTAAAGAAGTGATATCTTAATAAACACACTTATGCACAACATTCACAGTCCTCACAATTTAGTTGCTATTAACTCTATGTACTAAAATAAACAGAAAATAAAAAATATATATGTATTACTTTGCTAAAGTAGGAAAATAAACTAACAACTATCAAAAGTAATAAATAGATCTGAATAACATTTATATTCTAGTGTATGAAATAACAAAAGCAGAAATGACCTGCTTCATCCTCCAGACAGTAGTCTGAAAGCAGAGGGGAGACTCTTGTCTTTGTAGTCCAGCTCTTTCTCATCCACACCTGCCTCCCACTGCTGTCTTTTCTTTCTCAGTCTTGTGAGCAGGATATCTCAGGAACAACTTGAGGGAATTTCTCCAAATCTGGCATAAACTCCCACTTTGACTCACTGATTAGATCTGGGTGGTCAAAGGTCACTGTGACATCACAAAACAGTTTTTGGCGATTAAACCATGAATTAATATGCTAATCAATCAAAATGTTCACACAAATGTCTTAAAGGATGAAAAGAAATGATTATGAGACATCATAATGTCCTGCAAAAACACTTTTCTGGTCATTATTCAACACCGTAACTCATCAACAGAACGGAGATTGTGACCATATTCCACATTTGGTCAGATACTGACTTGGTGACATTAATCTTACGCGTCCACCTTCACACTGTGCTGATTGTAGAGGTACTCTGTGCTGCTGGGTTCAACAAGTGTGTGAAGAAACCACATTTTAGTATGTGCAGCTTCTTTATTGTTTTATTGTTCAGGCGTGTGAACACATACAAGGAATTTGACTGTTGTCTTGTTTCTCTCAATGAACTTACAGCATTAGTCCAACACAAGCTCATTAGTTTTGCTGATATTGAGCTTCAGGTAATTGTTGTTGCACCATGTGATGAAGCTCTCTATCAATCCTCTGTTTGCATAAGCGGTTCCAGTTTGTTTTGAGTGATTATTGTTATTTTATATAGATGCTTTAAAGGGAAAAGAAAGTGAGCATATTACGATCATATTTCATGAATATTTGTATGGATATGTATGTTCTCATGTTGATACATATATGTCAACATTCTTGAATAAAAAACAATTGAAATAATTAATCAAATATATTGATATGACTAAAATTAGAATGGTTAAAAAGTCAGAACAAGGACTGTAGAAATTGTCCCCTAACTCTTTTACTGGAGTCAACTTCTTTTATAGCCAGTATAGACGGCAGTGAAAACTACAGATACCAAAAATGTGCATATGAGAGTGTGAGTGTTGTTTAAAGATACACTGAGAGAAGAAGTGAACCTGTCTTTGAAAGGATCAAACGCAGGAAAGATTGTGGATCACTGCTCAAGGTTCGCACTGCATGTGCATCAAACTGCTCCCAGCACAGCTTTCCATCGAGCTGCGTTATCTCTTACTTTACTCTCCAGTAACTATCCACATGGTGGCGTACTTCACAATACAAACAGCTGCAAATGATGTCCCCTGAACCCCCAACTGCTCTTGTCCACTCACACACCTCCCCAGGGCTTCTCGTCCTCTATAAAACTATCCTCTGTCTGGCCAGCTTCTCAGGCATTTCTCTCAGCCTTCTTCTGTCGTTCTCTCTGTATCTATGTCCATTTTGGCCCCCCGCTCTTCCTGTGTGAGATCTATTTCCACGCAATGGAATTTCTCGCTTCTCCAAAGCTTCCTAAACACCCCCCTCCCCTCCGTCCCTTTTCCCTTTACTGTATGTAAGACATGTTTTTTTTTCCTTCTCTTACTTAGCATTTTTGCCCCCATCTTGCATTTTTATTAAGTCCATTTGCATGGGACATGGGCTGTGATTAGTTTTATCTGTCTGGGTGCCTGGTATGGCAATCTAATAACTATCAGGCTAAATGGCATTATCTGTCCACTGCAGACCATAACGTTGACAAATTTCTCTATTAATATGCGCATACCGCTTTTCAGCCATGATGAAAATATTGGCGACTGCCCCCCATAGGCTAGTGTAGTGTGAGACGAGGGTGATGTTATCATCATTCATCATGCCCCCTCACAACCCTCCCCATGAATAACAATGGGGATCGACCTTGGCTTGTGCCTTGAGCAGAGAGATGCTGCAAGATTATCAGATTATTACCAGGATAAGTCGCTAACTCGCGTGATTGGTCAGCTTTTGGGCTCTCGACAGGGGATGGCCTAAGTAGCAGGGTTGATGGGGTGAAGACAGATTTGGTGTTTTTGGGATAATTAGGAATAAGTGGGTGATAATGTGTTTGTGTTACAGAGTGAGGGCGGAGGGAGTATTGGGGCAGAAGTGTTTCCAGCTCTCTCACTGATACTGATTCTATTCACATGGAGTGTATATTTAAAAGGGGACTATGTAACTTCTTTTGAAAGAAGACACAGCATTCTACCTCTTTTAAATCAAAGGTTGAATTCACCAACACCCTTACTTAATTGGATACACTTGGGGGTTTAGCTGCTACAGCCCTGTCTGCACATACTCAGGTATTTCTTAAAATATAGCTATTTCTATGCATTTTGGCCTATTTATACACATGTAGACATGTAGAGCATTTTAGGTCACTGAATATAAGATATTCAGAAACTCTGTTGTCAGTCTTTACATCTGGACCGGTAGAAATAGAGATTTTGGGAAATGATATCGGAGATACACGTTTGCTTCCAAACTGGGTGCTGTCAGCATATACAGTATGTAACATTATTGGCAAGAGTATGTGTTTTGAAATTGTGGATTATTTGACTTAGTACAGGCATTGATAATACAATGATGGCGAAGAAAGACAAAAACACAATGTTTGAATTAAAATAATATTATCCTACCTCATCATTGTTAGCCTGGTACCTGTAACATATATAATAGAAACTGAAAGTATGTAAGTAAGTGAAGAGTACATTAAAGTACTAAAGTATTAAAGTACTAAAGTCATTCATAGTATTTTCTCTGCTTCCCGTTTACACTGGCATACACATGCCCAGTGTATGTGTATGGCCATGTGATGTGTGTTTTTCGATGTGTTAGTATGGACAGATTATTTCAGAAATGGTGCTAAAACGCTCGACGGAGGTCGTTTTTGTTTTAAAACACAGCTAGTTGTAGATTATGGCTAATCTTTCTTTCTTTCTTTCTTTCTTTCTTTCTTTCTTTCTTTCTTTCTTTCTTTCTTTCTTTCTTTCTTTCTTTCTTTCTTTTTAGTAGTAGTAGTATCCCTAATGAACACTTCATTACTGCTTGGTGGCACCATTGCATTACATTGTATATGTTGTTTGTACTTAATATGGCCTTTGTTTACTCTGGATAATACAATAATCAAATTAAATTACACATTTTTAGATAGGATAATGGATGTAGTAAATTAAGCTCAAATTATACTATTGCATCTTCATAGCCCCAAGGGTTCATGCATAAATTTCATCAGCTGCTCGTGTCTGTGAGGGTCTCTGCAGTCCACATGCAGTCCAAAATGTATGACTGGCTGACTGTAGGCATGAGTAACATGTGCAGACTCCGATTGTGAACAGGTCCGCCTATGGAGACACTTAATGTAGTAATAAATGAACAAATTGTGTGTATTTATTTGCTTAAAAATTCCTCAGCTACCAATTCTTTTGTATCTGCATACTGTATGTGTCTGTGCTTACAATAAGTGTGTCCACACTTGTGTGTTCAGGAGAGTATTGAGGTTAATTGAGTCAACGAACCCCATCTGGAGCGTTAATTCCCACAATGGGCTTTAGCCTTGTCATAGCCAAGAGGGCTACAAGACAGGGGATGGCTGAGGGTAATTTGGGGCCCCTGAGGGGTTTAGATTAGGTGGACCTGGGAGTAGGAAGGTTAGGGCTGAGGTCCGGATTTGGCGACACTAAGGGATGAAGTGGGGTGTGGTGTTCAGGGAAAGAGAGAGAGAGGCTAAGACGATAATCTTGGGAAGTGTTTATTTACCCGTCTTGAAGACTAGCGTAGCAGGGGGCCATTGAGAGTCATTAGCTTGCTGCCATTATGCTAATACATGTAAACGCATCGATTAGCTCTCTATCTGCCAGCCCACTCATATATTTTTAATGGGTAAATACATTGCATTCATAGACCATTGTCTGTTTGTTTCTTTTACGGTTTTAGGATTCTGGAATAAAGTCAGAGCAAACAAAATATAATAATACCAGACTTGCAAGGATTCAAGAGGATTAATATAGCTAACCACCTCATTTTGTTCACCCTTTGTAGCCAACATAATCCTGGTCCAGCAGCATTCACATAGTGTGAAAAACAAAAGGAGGGAGACTCATTTTCATGTGTGTAATGTGAATTTGAGGAATTTACTGTTTGACATGAGCAAACAGTAAACACGTTGTAAAATGTCTTGACTCACACTTGTGTAGTCAGCTGACCACTGAGCTGACCTGCCTGACCCTTACACCACATGGCCTGCCTCACGATCCTCACTCACATCTGTTTTGGCTTGACAATCAATGTCTAGAGCTCCAAGCTCTGGAACTGATAAGACGTGCATGGAAGTGCTCCTGCTTCATGGAGCTGTGGTCAGTGAATACACTGTGACGAAATGTCAGCATGTGATGAAAAGTGTGACGAAATGTGTGTGAGCGTGTGTGTGTGTGTCCTTATGTATACAACTGGCCCATCTGTTGATGTTTTTGTCCGGTATGTACATACCTTTCTTTGCTATGTCTGTCGGATTTACACACGCACACACACACACACGCACACGCACACACACACAAACTAAAAGATACATACCATGTGGTCATTTAGTGCTGATGTCAAAATAACATACATTTTAACTGCATGTTTGTCACCGTCAACATCTGTGCATGTAACAATTTCTCACCTTTTTTAACAACATTTTTAAAATACAGGAAAATATGTGTATGAATGTCAATGTAAAAACTACAAAGTCTTCATAACTCCTCTGCTAAAACAAATAGTCACCAGGACCAGTGTAGTGTTTCTCTATTGGCTGAAAAAAATGGCCTTGAGATTCCACCTAGCCACATAAAACACCCTTTTCTGCACCACTGCAGTATGTATTCTTCACGTCGCCTTTCACCCCTTGCTTCCTTCTCTCCATACCTCCAGGAGACGTAGGAAAAGAGCTGACAGCCGGAGCTGGTTGCTTAGCCCTCGAGGGAAGACTTTGATTTCAGCCTCAGGGACTCGGGTCACTGAATAGAGTCGGGACCCTGTGTTTCTTCTCTCCCTCCTCATCCTCCCACCCTCACTCAAAATTTTGCCCTCGCCTGCCCCTCCTTTTGGCCCTAATGTTTTACAGATGCCTCCAAAACCATACCCCGAAAATAAAGCCAAAAATAGCCAGCTGCACTCCCACTGGTGTGTCGTAATGTAATGTTAAATGTTAGCTGCTTAGCTAACAAGGAAAGCATTTGTCTGTCTTTTTACATTACAAACAGTCTGTTCTTACTCAAAACTAGGTTATTTTTGGTTCTTATTAGCTGTTATTGTAATTAGCTTCTAGTTAATAGCATGGGTAATGTGCCTGTGTGCTGACTAATATTTGCCTCCTGAGCTGTTTTAGTGGGCTAATGCTTAGATGTCATGCAGGCATGTTAAACTAAAGCCCTTTGTGAATGTTTAATGCTAACCCACATGTGATACAAACTAACCTCTACTTTGACCTGATTTCCATTACAACAGTAAAAGCACATGCTATTGATCCGATGACATGTGTCAGGATTAACAAAGGGCTTTAACAGCTGTACTTTCTGTGACTTCATCTGATCATTTATCAAGAACAATTAACCCCAGAGAATCATATGCAGCACAGCCTCGGTTTAGACCCTCATTTGAAGGCTGAGTGATTCGTGTAGACATCTCCAGTTGGACCAGAAACTGCTGACGTCCCTGCCGTTGTCTTGATTGGGACTTGTTTATAGAGCTTAGAGGTTGTGTTTGCCTTTCAAACCACGCACAGCAAGAAAAGCTTAAAAGACTCCCTGGGAGTTTGCTTCACCAAAGTACTTTTCATGCTGCCGCTGTTTTCCACCAAACAAAACTCATTCATTGGCCCTTGTCCTCACCTCCTTGATAGGTTACAACCAACAATTTCCAGGTCCCGATTAACTTGTTCAATTAACCCAGCAGACATCCAGCATACATATAAAATCTTTTCTTATCGTCTGACTAATGGTGGGTCAATCCTTATACACTCTGGGTCTCTTGTTCTTTGGTTAACTGTCAAGAATTACATGTACACCATACATTTCTGGACCGCTGAAAACACAAATATACTGTACTTTGAATAGTAAATAGGGTGAAAAATGAATAAAATGTTCAATTATTTCATTACTGTTTGTGGAGATTGATTAGTTCATGGCCTAAGGTAGAAGGAGATACGTTGTACAGCTCTATGCATGTGCAGTTCAACTTTTTAAGTAATTATGCAGAAAGTTTAAGGTAATTGAAAATTGCAAGTCAGCACAATGACAAAATGAACAAGCCAACAAGTCCACAGTGGCAATGACTGCCATCCAGGGATGCTGATTTGAAATTGTCCAACACGTGCCCTTTTCACCTGACTTGGCACACTCTGATACCTCTTCCCCAATATGAAGAAGGAGGTCAGATAGTGCGTGCTGTCAAATCTGGTAGTTGCTGTAAGGGCTTTTGCTGGAGACCTCTTGACCAGATGAGCTGAATTCCTTTTGCCCTGTTAAGTCCTACAAGGGTGGACCAGAAAAAAAACAACAGTGGATGCTGCAGGCTGCACAGTAGTATTTTAGGTTGGGGAATGAAATGAATTACTAAGAAAACAGGATATTAAGTTTTCCTGTCCATGTAAGCTTCTATGACAAAGGAACCAATTGTGTTATGTTCCCATGTTAGACCTCCCATTTCTTAAAGAAGACATACAAGCAAAACTTACTTTTTAGAATGAAATTAGAGGAAGTGGCTTATTTTGGACCTTGCCTTACCTCATTTTCGACAATCCATTGAGCTAGCAAAAGAGTGTTTGTAAGAGAGGAGTACTCGAGAAAATGGAAATGTGAGCACAGCAGTTAACATTCCCTGGAAATGTAAAACATTCTTTTGTGCCTGAACAGAGGATATCAGCATCTTTAATGCCACTGCGGCAAACCTCGAGCGAAAAGGGCAAACATCCTGGCAAATTTCCTGCCAACTCTGAGGCTAAGTCTGTCCACAGCATACTTTCCACTGAGACACATCCAGACACTCTGCAGTACAACTCATTGAAAGTCGTTGGCCATTGACTTGACATATCCATTCCCTATGTATTTAACGTTGTGTGTCCAGTATGGCTCAAGATGGATGGGATGAGGCGTGGGGTCAAGTCCTGCCCTCTCCGTGCCCCACTTTGGTAACAATGAAGCATATTCTGGTTGCTAGCACACAGTGATCTTGGTGGAGAGGTTGGTATAAAGGCTTTATTCATCTGCTGTGGCTGGTCACAAAGAGACAGATACATCAGATCACAGGGGAATGGATGAAGGGATAGAGTAAAAGAGAGCTAGCATAGTGACACTGAAGAATCCGGATCTGTTCTATCTCAAATGAGACATGGCTTTTGCTTGTGCATGTGTGCTATCTTGTCCGTCTTCTTGTAAAGCACTTGTGTATCTGTGTGACCTTGTGCACGAGCAGCGTATGTGTTGGTGTGTCTCTTTATTAGCTCAAGTGCAGTCACAGCAAGAGCCAAGAGGAGGTTTTCATTAACCTCATGCAGTGAGAGGGCACTACCTTGACTGCCGGTTACGCTGCCATGAGCAGTTTGTGCTCTCCTGGTGCTGCGGTATAATCTTTCGAACCTGACAAGATGAGAGGTCCCTCATTAATGTAATGGGCTAACAGGGCCAACAAGGTCAACTGTCCCAATCAAGGCAGCTCTTGTAGCTTGGCAGTTGATCCTGAATCTTAGGGGAAAATCCACGATCAGTTACATCCACTGCCTATTTGAGGGCCCATGTTCACTGACTCAACATCTACAACCAATTCTTACATAAACCTACTTACCTCACACACATCCTCATCAGCTGCAATCTCTTGAAATGAGTGCAGTTGTCCGTCTTCCACAGACCACTTCACCGCCTGGTCTCTATATCTCTTGTTGCCATCTGGGGCTTGATATCAGTACCTATTTCTGGGTTATTTTTAAACAAAAGAGGGTATTTCACATGGCTGAGAACCTTCTAGTGGCATTCAGTTCCTCACTGCGGCATTGTGCTTTAGTTTTATTGCCCTGCTTGGATCTGATTTTCAACTGTACTGCAGCAAGATGACGTGGCTAAATTTGAGGCTGGATGAGAGTTTTTGATTAGCCCTTGGGGAAACTGAGAGGACATATTGATTCTGAGTAGCATGAGAGAGAAATAAGGGGAGAATGTGGAGTGACAGATTGTTAGGTTTGTCCTTCTATAAATAGCACCTTCTGCCTTCACCTGATCGATCCCTTCATCCATCTTTTTTAACCCAACTGCCATGCTGCCTGTGTCCAGAAGTCACTTTTAACAAGGGCAGAAGCACGCACGCTCAGCACAGCAAACCTCACACACAAGCACGCTCACAACTCTGTCACCCCCCATGTATAGCTCAGCCCTGTGGCATAATCCCATTAGAATCCATTAAGCAAGGCATCTTAAACTGATCCTCCTTCGTTCAAATATGGGGAGAGGTCGCTTTCCTCTCTGACAGGATGAAGGAGGGAGGGAGAGGAGGAGTATAGGAAGAGGATGGTGGTGCCGCTTTGGAGTCACATGACTAATTTGTGTCTGTTGCAGGGAGTACGGGCAGCTGGCCAAAGTCAACCCTCCCTCTCTCTCTCTATCCTCCACTCTCTTTCTTTCTCTCTCTTCCTCAAACACATGCATTTGTTGGTGTGCTGAAGCCAATTGCATGCATGTGTTTTCGCGTTTACCAGTTTTTGCCATTTAGGAGTGTCAGGATCCATAAGCGGTGACTGCATGCTTTGTTGTCGACTGAGTGGCGTCCACTGTCACTAACCATGTCCCTCTTGTGTTGCTTCTCTCTCAGGGACTATGGCTCCAAGCGCAAGTCGGGTAAGTCACCTGTTTTCTTTAACTGTCCTCCCCTAATGCTAGCTTCACCCTCCTTTCTCTTTCAACTTGTTGCTCTTAAACAAACCGCCTCAGATCCAAGGGAGGCTGTTGTGACTCTTAGACCCTCTCTGTTACTTATCTGCCATCCATGTGATGTCAGTGTGTGGTTTGTTTACTTGTCTCACTGCATTACGGTGACTTACTGTTGACTGTGTTTTGGGGTGGGTTCAAAAAGGCTGTCAATCCCTCTCCTTCTGGTTTCGATTTGGCTCGCACTCGAGGGTGGGGTTTGAGAATTGCCTGATAGCTCTGTTGGATGTCAAAACAGAGTCAATAGCGTATGTCCTGTAAAGAGAAAGCGTTATTCTCCAATGTGACAATTGGGACGTTTGACGGGTTGTTTAAACTGAGTCTTTGCTGAAGGTCTAGGTGGAGCTTTTTCTTGACACATGTTTAGTATTCTTAATTAGTCATTTTCACTAAGGGAGGAGAAAGAATGATTTCTCTTTAACAGAGATGCCTTTAAGGTACGTTATGGGAGCTTTGGTTTTATCCTGATCTGCATGGTCTGATTTCCAATCAATTCAGTAGAATATAAAGTAAAAAACACCCTACCGTAGACAGGTACTGGTCCTGTTCCACTGTATCTTTGTGATTTCTGTCGCACAGGCCAACAAACCACAAAACAACTGGTTGTTTGTCTATAAGACTATTCATCCATTCCTTACTGTCAAGGATTTTTAGCCTCATTAGCCATCTTAGCAAATGTATGGTTCTTAGAGGGTATTAGCTGCAGTATAGCTGCTTAACAAAAGCATTGGTACATGTGAGTCTCTATGCATCTTGGACCCCGAACCCTAACCCTTTGTTTTTAAGCGGAGGTAGACTTGGGAAATTAGGAGGAAATATCAGTTGTACCTCTTCTGAATTATTGAAGAGGAAATGCAGGAAATAGCCTGCAGTCAATGGAGAATATGATTCTCTTGCTACAGATGCCCTACAGATGACTATTCTTTCTTGTTTTTTGAGAAGTGAGTTCTGGAATAGAAATATCTTCAGATTTGATAATGAGTGGGCGTATAGCAACCCAAGAAGAAGTTTGTATGTTGTGGCCCCTTGACCTCATTCGTAAAAGTTCTGAGTAAGGCCAAGGCGACTTCCTTTCAGTAAACAACCATTGAAATTGATGGTGAGTTTATTTTTGGACTCAAAGCAAAGAAAGTCTACGACCCTCCTGTGAGGAATCGATATGTCATAGCCCCAGAGGGAACTCTCTACCAATTCAATTACATCCACATTCCTCAAACTGATTTGATTTCTTGGAAGCTGATTGCTGCTGCAGATTAGCCAGCTTGTGTTTTTTCTCTACATCCCCTTAGTGCAGTGCATTATGCCTCGAAACAGGTGGCTTCCATACCCTTTGTACCAGCCAAGCGAACTCTTTAGGATAAAGCTCAGTTGGACTGACCCAGTGATCTCTGCAACAACCTGAAGTAACATTGAGTCAGTCAGTGTGGCAGCAGGGTGTCTGAATGTCTGTTTTTAAACCCTTGGACGGTTACATAACACCTGCAACACCTTTGAGTTGTCTGTGATGATGACAATTGCTAATCTTCCCTGCTGTTCCTCTGTTCTTTCTAAACAAATTATTGTTGTCTCTACGGGAAACATTGCATCAGAACACTTCTCCAGACACAAAAACATAAAATAGAGTTGCCAAGTGGATAAAATGGAACCAGCTGCAGTGTCCTGGTGGAGGAGCTATCAGAGATTCACACCATTGCAACTACAATTTCCAGTTTGAGTACATCTAGGGACCTTTGTTGTATGTCATCTTCTCTAATTAGGGAAGCCATGATGAGGATATTTTCCCACTGGTTAATAAACTTGTGACAACAGGTCTCTGTAGGCACAACAGTCTCTGATTTCACCTTGTTCCTATCTTGTCCATTTCCTTTTCCTGTAACTGGACATTAGCCAGGAGCTGCCTTAAACCAACCTGGATTAGCATGGCTCTTATTCTGACTCTCTTCCTCCCTGGGGTGGTCCAGCCTGTCAGGTTGGATGGTTGAAAAAGACGCCATGGGTCGTGACGGTCTCAAAGTCTGCTGCTCTTAATGCTATGAGTTTAAGTGAGTTTTGCACTAACCGCTGTCGATCGAAAATGCAGGTACAAAACAACTATCATTTTCAGCATTTGTTGATGCCGGATCAGTTTGAAATATGTCAGGAAATAGTTTCATATAGACTGTACAAGTGGAACAAGAAGGAGCTGTTAGATGAAGAGCTGCGGGTGACAGGCTGCAAAATTTTCAACTTCGAAGAAAGGTAACCAACAGAGCTGCAACAGTCAAATAAATTATTAAGTAATTGAATTTTCCAGTTTCTTAAATGTAAAGATTTTCTGGCTTCTTTGCTCCTCTATGACAGTAAACTGAATACCTTGGGGTTGTCAACAAAACAAGACATTTGAGGACGTCATCTCTGGCTTTTTGAAACACTGATTGACATTTTTATAGACTTTATTCCTCATTAACATTATCAGGTTCCCTAGTAGCTTTGGGTTTACATATATGTATATATATATATATATATATATATATATATATATATATATATATATATATATATATATATATATATATATGTATGTATATATGTATGTATATATCTATCTATCTATATATATATGTATATATATATATATATAGATATATATATATATATATATATATATATATATAGATATATAGATATAGATATACATTCATATTGTCTTAGTTTAAGACAATATGATAATGGTGAGTAAATTATCTGAAAGTACATAATTCAAAAGAATTTGGACTTTGAAAGCTAGATGAACATTTTGTGTGTGTGTGTTTGTGTGTGTGTGTGTGTGTGTGTGTGTGTGTGTGTGTGTGTGTTTCCCAACAGAAACCAAATACTGATTTGTCTTGCATCAAGTTAGTGGGGGACATAGATGTCAGACATGCTTTTTTTTTTAACATGGGTTCAGGTCCAGGGAGTTTCAGGGGTCACAGCTCTGTGCTCCTCCCCTGGAGCAGATGAAGCTCACTCCTCCATGTGAGGCCCACGTTCAGAGGGAATGGAGGAGGGTGCTGTTTGGGCTGCAGAGGCCACAGGGGTTGAGACTGTCAGACAGGCGCTAGTTTGTTTACGTGGCAGAGTGGATACAATTTCAGACTGATGTCCGTCATATTTACATGGAGGAGGGAGGAGGGCTGTGTGTGTGTGTGTGTGTTAGCGTCTTTACAAGTATAGGTTGAGTGGACAGGGCAGTTTGTGTGTGTACATATCTGTTAAGCTGTCTGTGCTTATTAGGATCTTAGCCCTCGTCTGTTGTCTGTGCCATCAGGAGCTCCTCCGTAAACAGACACATTTATATGACACTTACACCCTCCATTACCTGCCTCCATATAACAACCTGTAAAAATAAAACCCTTCTCTATGTTGATTTTTACAGAGTTAACAACACACTAAATACTTAATTCCCGCAATAATAATGTCAGCACATTCTTACCACATCAATGTTGAAACTTTGAGGCATATACAATAAGACTGAAGAGCAAGAGTTATTCCGTGAAGAGTGACAGTGGTAAGGTGAGTCAGAGTAAAGAGTGAAGTAGAGAGTGAGGGAAGGAGAAGAGAGAGTGACTGCGCTCTCTGTGGAACAGATGTGGCCTGTGATGGGATTTGACCTCACCGTGAGGCGAGCACCCACACCATGTCACTCTCCCGGCCTGGGCTGGGAACTGTATTTTGTAGCACTAGCACTGTGTCAAGGCTAAAGCAGAGGGCCCGTCAACTGTCACCCCACCGCCGCCGCCACACTGAGTGAACGCAAATGCCATTTGTCACCACAAACATTTGTGTCACAGTCAGGGATGAATGTTTACTTCTCTGTTGTTTTCTCCTCTTGTTAAACACTGTATCAATACTAGTTAGCTTCTGCCTGTGGTTTGACATTGTTAGCGTTGGTGTAAATCACTTTGCTGTGCTTTTTCACGAGTGTCGAATCAATATCGGTTTGCCGTAATTTGTTATTGGTCGCCTTTGTCTTGGTGTCAGGTGACAGAGGTTTAGCATTTAAGATCCTGTGTGGTGGCAGCAGCTACAGTTAGCTCTGTGATGGATATGCAGGGAGTACAGGCCACTACAGGCTTTTCTATGATAACTGACTTTGCTTACCTATTCGTAAGGTTCAGATCTTACTTTTGACAGTTTGTTTTTGGAGAGAGGGCTGTAGGATTAAGGTACACAGTGAGTACATGATGTTGATGTGTAATATCTAATGTGTGTGGCCCAACCAGCTGAAGGTTGTCTGCTGTCTACTTCTTTTTTCTTAAACTGTTTTTCTGTCTTTCTCTGTCTCACCTGTCCCCTCTCTTTCAGCCTCGCTTATAAGACACACCCGCTGATGATGTTGTTACAGTATCACATAGCACCCCCACACCCACAGACTGATCAGGCATAACATTATGACCACCTGCCTAATATTGTTAAGGTTCCCCTTGTGCAGCCAAAACAGCTCTGACCTGTGAAGACATGGACTTAAGACCTCTGAGGGTGTCCTGTGGTGTCTGGCACCAGGGCGTTTTATAGTGGATCCTCTGGGTCCTGTATGTTGAGGGGTGGGGCCTCCATGGATCAGACCTGCTCCAGCACGTCTTACAGATGCTCGATCAGATTGGGATCTGGGGAATTTGGAGGCCCGGTCAACACCTTGGGTCCTTTATTGTGTTTCTCGAGCTGTTCCTGAGCAGTGTTTGTGTGTGTCAGGGCACATTGTCCTGCTGGGGGGCCACTGCCATCAGGTAGTGTTGTTGTGATGAGGGGTGTACTTGGTCCACAACAGTGTTTGGATGGGTGGTGCGTGTCAAGTGGCATTCACATGAATGCCAGCACCCGAGGTTTCCCAGCAGAACATCGCATTGTGATGAGATGATCAATGTTACTCACGTCACCTGTCAGTGGTTTTAATGTTGTGGCTGATCGGTGTATGTGCCGATTCATTGCCCTAGCTATCAGCCTCTTGCTGTCTTCCAAAGTATTCCCTCAAAATAGTTATTTATATGCTCAATGTGCTTATTTGTGTCCCTCAAATAATGAATTAATGCACTTGAACTACTGAAATATTTGTGATTAAATTATTACTGTATTTGGAATATAAATATATTTTAAATTGTGGCTGTTAAACACAATGTGGTGTTGTCTTTGACATTGAATTTATGAGACTTGGTGAGGCTAGATAACTGTCATACATGAGAAACAAGGCAAGTTAAGTTACAAAACATGCTACATCTACAGTTGACTGTCAGGTTTGGAAGTATCAACGTGCAGTTTGATGGAATTTCGGACCTTTAGAGAGTATCTTTAAGGTTTCAGCATCAGCTAGTTTATGTGATCTCTAAAGCTGCAGAAATACCCGATAGATAGTTAATTATGCTGAACAGCTTCAACAGACACTTCATTCCTCAGGCCACAGGTCTTAGCTTGTTGATGGATTGTGGTTTGTTTGGGGGATGTGCGATAACAGGAACCTTTCTTTCAAAACACAATCAACTTAGTCAATGGAAAAACAAGACAGATAGCTATTAAGCCCCTCCAAATCCAAACCTAGAAAAAAGGACTTCAAAGAAAACATTTTTCACTTTCTCTAGGCCCTTAATTACAGGGTAATGTAGACGTTTGGGGTCAGAATTCTAGGAAAATTAACCACAGCAGCAAAGGGACAGAGAAAACACTGCTGGCTCTGCTGGTTTGTGGCGTCATCACCCAAACCTGAAAGAAATTAAGCATCTGAGCATTGTGTGTGTGTGTGTGTGTGTGTGTGTTTGTATGGAGTTGGGGGTGACTTGGAGCCCTGACTAGAGAAGAGAGTTAATATCAATCAGATGCTGAGCGCCACACTAAGAGCAGTCGGGTGGGTAATAATCATGGTAGGGTGTTAGTGAGCGGGCTTCGACCCTGGCTGACCTGGGACCAGTCCATATCCCTCCCTCTGGGGCCAACATCAATCCAGCAAAGCTCCTGAGGCTCTGGTGGAGCAAGAGGGGATTTGGCTTTTATTATCTCACGTGACTCATGAGGGGAACTGTCGGCTTCACAGCAGGAGCGGCGCTTGTCAGAATCCAGTACATACTGCTAATGAAATATAAAAATCTCTTCAAAAGATAAGTTGACTAATTTGGGGAACTGCCCTAATTTCAGGCTGATGACCATTTATTTTTGAAAAATTTCCATGAGTTTCAAGTGTTCTCATAGACAGTCGAGCGATAACACCAGGTGCACTCAGGTCATAAACCTTTAATTTGAGTTCAAACAGTTGGATTTGTCAGGGTTTTTTCAGAAACATCATCTTTTCACCCCAACCATCTCTGTTTGACTCCATGTTTTTAATATAAAGATTAAAGTGTTGAAAATGTGTTGTGACGTACATTGAAGCGGGCCATTATTGTACAAAACTAACGGCTTTAAGACATTTTTAAAGTGAGAGAAATGTACCTTTAACTGCCTGCTATTTAACATTTTGGTTGGATCAAATCAGCATAGCACAAGATTGAGCTAGCTAGGCAGTTTTGTGTTTATACCGAGGGTATTTATTTCATTTGGGAAATTACAAGATCTCTGGAAAGCTATAAAGTTAGCTGAAGTTTACAGGCTGACTCAAGAGGAATTAGAAATCGTCTCTGTTGCTAAGTCGTTACCGAGGGTTGGCCTAATTGCTTTGGGTACAAAATGAGGTTTCATTACATATAGTCTACTATACAAATAGTTTGTACAAATAGTCTACTGGCATGACTGTTTGTCTAGTCAGTAATCAGACCCCATGTATTTCTAGGGAAACAGAGATAACACCAGCACAACGTTTTATATTTTGAGAGCTAATTGCCCCACGACATGAACACATTGTGATTATATCTTTTTATTTAGTTGGGAACTTTATAAGTGCAATATTACATCATCAATATTACATCTTCCTACATGGCTAGCTACATTCATCACAACAGAAAACTATGAGCAGGAAATAAAACCAAATTAGTGGATTTTTATTGAAATGAACCTTTTTTTGAAGAGTTTTATTTCATTACTATTCACTCAAGCTTGTGCCTAAATGCCACAGTACTTCACAGATGAGAATTCTGAGATGATTGAGTTATGGTGTGTTTAGCCAGCCTACCCCTGGAGCAGTTTGAAATGTAATGTGTTTAATACAGAACGTCCCATTTTGCTTGTTTATACTGCAAAATACCATATACATCTGTAGTTATTTAAGCTTATGCTTCTATTTCTCCCCTGTTAAAATGCCTGTGGGGTTAAGACTTTCACTTCTATCCATACATAAAGTAAGTTGATGAAAACCTTTCTTAAAACAAGCTCTTGAATAAGGATCAGTTGCTTTCAAACAAGTGAAGTACTTCATAAGATTAAAGAAAACTACAACATTTTAAGACCAATCACACACATACATCATGGTGGACATTTCTTGCAGTGTCTTTATTCTCAGTAGCCTGCCCTGCCCTGCCCTGCTCTGCTCTGCCCTGCCCTGCCCTGCCCTGCCCTGCCCTGCCCTGCCCTGCCCTGCCCTGCCCTGCCCTGCCCTGCCCTGCCCTGCCTAGCTGCTGCTTCCAGCTCCTTTGTCTTGTTCTGTGTACTGTATATGGCCTGTGTCTGAGGCAGTACTGCAGCCCTCATGCTGGCTCACTTCCAGGACAAGATGACAGCCAGACACTCATATATTATTTTGGTCTGTAGATCTCAAATCAAGCTTTCAATCACAGCTTTGCTTAAATATACCAAGGTAGCTTTATCTGCTGCACCCCAGACCTCGGTCACCAGCTCCTCTGTCCCTGTCTTCCCTGATGCATGGCGTTTAATTTCCTGGCTAGAGGCTGAGATGTTTTTTGAAGAAGGGGGGTTGGGGGGGTCAGGAAAGACTTTAGAAATGGGTGACTACCATCTCAAACATTCCAGGAGGTCCATATAGAGGGGATGGAAGAAATGATTAAAGATATGAAGAGATGGAGGAAGGTGGGATCATGGGAAGGGTGGAGGGAGTGTCTTGCAGTCTGAAGGACGGAGGGTTTGAGTAGGAGATTAAAAATGGAAGGGGTGTTTGTAATGCACAGCACCAAAACATTGGCAGTTACTTGACCTCAGATGCACTTTATTCTCTTCAGAGTCAATACTTTGTCTGTCATCTCCAGATGAGTCAGTCCAGATTTAGGATCCAGCGCTAAGATTGTAGGACTTAATCTCTGCCTCTTTATACTTTGTGCTCAGAGGGTGTGAATAAGGTGTGCTTTACCATACTGTTGCTTCTGCATGCTGTCCAACTGAATAATCTCTCTCTGCTTCTCTCCTTCCTTCTCTTCGTCTGCAGTATGGATGTACGGCTTTACAGACAGCCCAAGGAAAGAGGCCTCAGGTAGCCTTGTGTGTCTATGTCAACATGTTGAATATGCATGCACTACTGTGCTCGTGCGAGAGCAACATGCCAGCTGCATCCCTTTTGTTTTTTGCAGTTTATTTCTTTTCACACTTCTCTCGACATCTGCTTTGCATGCGCCGTCATCTTCCTCTGCGTCCACCCATCTGCTCATATCAGCCTCTCTCTCTCTCTCTCTCTCTCTCTCTCTCTCTCTGCGGTCTGTCTATCCATCTCTGCAGACTTTATTGGCCAACACAACAGCTAGGTGCAGTGCCAGAGGGCCAGGGCATGGACTTTAGTTCTGCATGTGGCGAAAACTGAAATGAGGTGTCAAGTCTGGTTCTTTACATTTGTCTGCAACATGAATGCAGATAACTGCTGTGACTTTGCGTGTACTGTACAGTACAGAGTCGTGAGAGAAGAAATTGACTTGAAATTGTCTCTGTTGGAAATAAACATCCTAGAAAAGAACATTTTTTGGCAGATTTAAACATATCATGACATAAATTCGCAGATTTCTCCATCTGGTGTACATTCTCTGAGACATTGAACTGTAATTGAGGCATTGCTGGGGAAAGACAAATACATGTTGTCTCCTTCCATTAGATCTATCACTGTGTCAGTACGAGTTATGAACCATAAAGACAAACCCCCCTTTGAACAGATTCAGGCCCGATCCCGATACACTCTTTGCCCCTGCCACTTGACCCTACCTTCTATTTTGTGGGTTCACATCTAGGTGTAGTTGGTTTCTCAGAGGCACACATAAAACCAAGGGTTATGAGAACTATCTGTCGTTTCAATGTATTACGGTTCTTTTCTTTATCGCATGTGTAAAATAATCGCTATTAGTTTGTGGATGCCTTGGTAGCTAACTTGCTAGCTAGCTAACGTTGCATTGATATTGCTGGTTTGTGCATGGAAGTCCTGCATTTTGACGTATTTCAATATTACATCCCCCCACTTTGAGGTTTCGAATTTTAAGTCCAGCAGTGAAGTTGCTGCAGTTGGTAATGCTCCTTATATATCAGTGCAAACTGGCAGGGTAGGAGCAGTGGTTGCTAATGTTAGCCTGTAAAGCATCGCTAGTGGCCAGGTAATGAAGCAGTGTTTTTTTTCGAGCGTCCATGCTTTTTTATCTCCATCAGATAAATGGTAAATGGCATTGTGATTGTCACAGTAACACCAGAGAAATCACTCCAGCTGAGGACGGCATGTTGGAAATGTCTGGTCGGGTCGGTTTAAATGAAAGCCATCAACTACAAGTGATGAGGGTCTTGAAGGGTTGTCCTAGGGAGAGATTTTGACCACTACCCCATGTAACTCTGTTCTGAGGGGCAAGAAGCACTGGAAAACAAGGGGGTTGGGCAGAAAAATTGCAAATTGGAACAAAGTGTTAAATAGTGGGAGAAAACCACTTGTGAGCTGCACAGTAAACACTTGAGCTTCGTGAAGATTGGTTTGAGGGAGATCTCCTCTTAGACTTTTAAGGACAGTGGCATTGTACATACGGAATACAATCCATTTTCAAGGTCTTATCCCATTTATAAAATGACAAAGAGGCTGACAGCAGAGAATCCACTGTCTCAGATGTGGTCGTAAGTGGGAAGATGGAGAGATCTGCTGACAAAGTGTAGTACTTTTCCTCTCAGCTGCAGTAATTAGCCAGCGCTCATGTTGTCTGTAGATTGTCATTGCTGACGCTGATGTGCCTTTTTTCTCTTTTTATAGATTATATTTAGTTATCTTTTTTTTTTAATGGTACATGTGGCATCCTTCATCTCTCTTTGCCAAAATGCTATGACTGATAAGGGTCAGCAGTTAGGCATTTGCTTGGAAGCAAACTCAGTAGGATCTCTGTTCTCAGTTTCCTCAAAAAGAACTTCTAGAAGGTTTTCTGCTGAAGCTGATGCTACAAATGGAACAGGTCACCTGTGTTGTTGGAGTTGATCTTTTCATTTGCAGTGGACGTGTCTGATTGATCATCAAAATCGATTTTTGGCAGTGAAGTGCTGTTTTTCAGGGATGGTTTCTTTCTGACTTCAATCATACAGTCACAGTGATAATGTCATGGATTAGCTGCCACGGTATGACTAATGACAGTATATTGCAGCACAGGTGCATTTATATGAGCTTTCAGCCCAACCTCCCCAGGAATTATGTTCTTTAGGACAATAGTGCACTGAGGATTTACATTCAGTATCAACCTTAAGTGCCAATGGTGCCAAAGTTAAAGTTGGTGGATGAATGTGTAAACACATTTTTGTTAAACAACTACCAGTTTTCACTTCCTGACACTTTTTTTGTGTTAGATGAGAAAACTTGCTGGAGGTGATTAAAGTATGGAAGCAGGAGGAAGCAGCTACCCTGGGTCTGTCCAAAGTAACTTAAACACTAGTTCCACTTTCTTGAGTTAGTAAATTACATGTCTAGTCAACTGATCAATTGATCCTGTAAGTTCCTTACAATAGTTATCTTCCCTTTTCTAATGGAAATCCAATAATTCTGTCCTCAAGACCCCCCAAACATTACTTAAAACTTTATAATGTACGTAGCAAGACACCCCTGAACTATAAGGAAACATCAAACTGAAGTCTCTGTCAGTGCTTTCAGTTTTGCCTTGCTAGTAGGACACTTTGGGTCCTGCAAGTGAAACATGAGCTGTTTCCCTCTGATATTGATGTTAAAGCACGAGCAAGAATTGTATCTTTACAACCTTTTAAAACGTTTGCTTTTGTTAAGAGGCCGTGTACAAGCTGAAAGGGAGTTGTTTGTAATCATTATTGATAGTGTTGTCTCTAACCTTAACCATCTTTTAACTGCCTAACCTTACCCATACCTTCATTTTAATTAACTTGTACCTTGCTGCAGCTGCCATGCACAAATGTGGTGACAATAATTTGTTGATTATTAAATGTTCTGGAAGGTCATCAGTGGATCAGTAAGGATCTGTTTGGGGAATGGGTTCCATTCATTTGATGATTTGTTATGATCAGCCACATCATCTGAGTCATGTTCAGAGTCATGGTGTGAAATCACCCTTTTAACAAATTGGCAGACTGATATGAATATCTACCTTTCTTACAGTATTTTTATTCTGACCTACTCAACATCAGTGTATTTGTTCTCACTGTGTAAATGTCACAGACTCAGACATGCTGAGACACTTAAACAACAAAACACAACAGGTTGTGAAGCGTAATAGGCTAAAATGTCCTCTCCAATCTGTTTATATCATCTCGCTATGGCCAAGCAAGCAAATAGGCGTGTCTGCAGCTCAGATCAGATACACACCACATGAAATTAGTCAATGAAATCACTGCTGGCATTGAAAAGGTTAAATATCAGAGAGGAGAGCGAGAAAACACAGTGGCCTAACCCCAACTGAAATGCTTTCTTCTTGTTTCACATAAACATGGACCCAGCCTCCTTCCCTGTTTCTCTCTCTCCCTCTCTCTCTCCTCCTCTCATATGTTTCTATTTAAGGCCAGCAGTGCTGACTACCATGATTGGTGTGTTCACCCCCCCTCCCGACTCGCCGTCCAACGGCTGGCTCCCAAAGGCAGCGGAGGGGAGGCCTTTCCTCTCAACCGCACTGTTGATTTTCCACAGGGAAACTTCACCATTCTTCCACTCATTCCCTCCTCAGTCTTCCCCGCCAACCACTAGCTGCTCCTCTGGTTCTCCTTTTTCTTTTAATTCGTCCCTTTCTTTCTATTTTGGATCTTAAAGTTTCAGGTCATGGATCCACATTAGGTGTGAGATGCCGCCCCTACAAACATTTCCATCCCGTTCCCTCCTTTTGTTTTGATTCCTTCCGATGCTCCTCAGTCCTTTGCTGTGGGCTGGGGGTCAACTCAGCTATATGGCCAGACGTTTAGGACTATGCAGCCGAGTCGCAAGCTTGCGTTCTGATTGGTCAGGGCGGCAGGGAGCAGGGGCTGGCCGATGGCTGCGTACCGGGTGCATGGCGGCAGCGGTGTAGTTGGTTGCGGCGGGCGTTCGCGGGGCGCCACGGCGGGCAGGTGGCTGACAGCCTGTTTCTTCCCCTCAGGGATTGACAGCTCGGAGCCCATGGTGCTGGAGCAGTACGTGGCCGTGGCCAACTACGAGAGGCAGGAGAACTCAGAGATCAGCCTCAAGGCCGGCGAGACAGTGGACGTGATCGAGAAGAGCGAAAGTGGTGAGTGGAATCTTCTTTTGTTGAACATTCACACACTGAATGTAACACATGCTGTGTGAAAAGTAACCAAAATGTGTCTTTGTCAAAAACCAGCATGCTCTTGGAATTGCCTGACATTTGGTTTGTTTCTTCCTGTTTGTGTCTTCCTCTCTCGGAGTACACATTAGTAGTGTAAACATACACAGAGAGGTATGCTCACTCAGCATCTCACTCTCTCCCTTCTCTTTATTTGACTCCCTCTTTTTCTAACCCCTTTGTCCTCGAGAGTCCCCCACTCCATCCTCCCTCCCGCTCCTATGCTCTCCCGCAGTCTTTCCCCTCCTCACCCAATCTCCTGATCTCCTAGCTAGGACTTGGCACCACCTGGAGGTGCTGTTTGGCTGGCAGAAGTTAGTGTGTGTGTGGAAGAAAGGCATTGTTGTGGCTGGGACCAGTCTCTGGTAACACTACATGGTACATTAATGGTTAATCAAACTGAAGGTGATATTTATTTCGCTGTTTGGAACAATGAAATGCTTTGCAAACCATTTATTAAGCAACTGTTTATTGTAACGCTGCAACTGCTGTTTATGAACCTTTTGCTTCATACATTGTTTATAACGCATTTCATTGCTAAAATAACTATTAACTAAAGTCTTATTAACTGTAAAGGAAACAATCTCTGTCAGTCTGTTACTCACATATCTTGAGAACTGTTTAACTGATGTACTTAACACTTTACAGTATTGTTGCTGAGGACCCATGGAAATGCAGTGCTGAATTTTGTGCGATTTTGAATAGCGACACATTCAATATTAATAAATGTTTAATAAACAGCATACACCATGTCTCATGTAGAGTTGTTCAGGCGTCTCTGTCACAAACTATCCACTGTGGTCTGCCTTTGGAGGGGAGTAGGGCTCTCTGCATCAGCTGTGGGCTTGGCCAGCATGTCGTATATGAGACTCGATGTAGTCCGGTGGCGACTCAGTTCACATCGACAGTCAATGTAAATAAGTTTGTTCTTGTCGAGAGAACCATCTTGGCAGGGCTTTGAAGCTGAACTTGCCATTCAAAAGACTCTTTTCTTTATCCATTTCTGCTGAAGGAGGATTGTTTCTCCTGCCATCCACAACGTTACTGCTGCATAACTCCCTGATTTCCCAAACTACAGAGCAGGCCAAGGGTCATAACGTGCATGTGTTAATTGTGCGTCAAAAAAATGAATGGCGTTAATAGGAATTTGCGTTTGACAGCCCTACTTAATATTAATAATGAGTCCACCATCTTCAACACAGCACTTCTTTTGGTCCTCAGCAGCAAACCTGCCAAGTATGAAGTAGATTAGATGAACTGTTCTTGAGATATGCAAATAGGACAGGTAGACAGAGATTCCTTGCTTAATAGTTAGATGCAGCACTTCACTGTTCACCTTGCCTCTCCCCTGTAGAAATTGGGTTTAGCAATCCCAGTGCTGGATATTATTTTCCACTCAAGCAGCCGCTGACAGCCAGCAGCTTGCACAACTCAAGAGAAGTCAGCAGAAAGCTTGGTAGAAATAATCCCGTTGTTCTCTAGGCTCTTATCTATACACTGATTACAATGTGTGAATTCATTATTCTTTGAGATATCTTGTGTGCCCATCTTTCAATGATTATGTGACTTAATGAGTCGGTTCTGGCTTTGAACTATCTTGTCATTTCGTCTCTGTGTAGCTTTTGGTGCATTTCCAATTTGTGCCCCTGTCAGCATAAACGTGGTAATTGTGAAATGAAGTTTTCACAGAGTGAAGAAGTTCCATGGAAAATGATTTATTTTGTGATGTGGCTTTCGGTCAAACTTCAAGCATGTGGACATCTTCATTTCCATCTCTCCTTTCAGCTTTGTTTGTGAGGTTTTGAAATGTCAAGTGTTCCTGTTAACTCTTGACTCCCTTTGATTCCCAGGAACACTTTGGAGTTAGTGTTAGTTTTATTTTTTTATTTTTTTTAGAAGTGTTTCTCAGCCACACAGTAGTTTTCTTTGGTGATCCCATTTCTGAATATCCTGGCCTGACAGCATATGCTCACCAGACCAGTTTGAGGAACTGCTGAACTCTGAGGCGCTCTCATCCAAGAGCTGGATATGTGTGCTGTCGTCATTTACTGGGCCAAAGAAGTGGAGCAACAGCCATGATGATGATGATGATGACATCACTCAGACACTATGCCAAGACAAACACATCTGAGAGCTCATATAGTAACCCACAACCCCCTTTCCGCTTTCAAAGCTTTTACTGCAGCCTTCTGGTCTCTCAAAGCAAGGATGAAATCCATGTTTGACTTGCTTTTCTCGTCAAATGCTTAGCTTTTTGCTAAGCATTATTATGCTGTTCCTCATTCAAACACAGAATGTTTCAACCACTTTTGTCTGCAGGCTTGACCTTATATAATTATGGGTTCAACTCCAGAGTCGGATGTTGTTGTTTTGCCCCATGTGAGAAGTTATTGCCCTTGCAAGTCTAGACCCAGCTGTTTCACTGTTCTGTGTCAAGAAGATCCTTTGTCACGGTGAAAACTGGTTAAATCAGAAGTGTGCATGAGACGGGGGATTGGTGTGTATGTGGATGAGTTTGTATGGATGGTTATGCCCTTGTGTGAGGGAATTCTGTGTACTTGTATCCTCGCCTATCCAATCTAGTAATTTGAGATTTATGAAGCACCAGGGGAGTCGGGGTCGGACAGCCAAAATTGTCCCTGAGAGAGGAGTAGAGGCTGCGTCTGGGCCACTGTCATGGTTTTCTCCCTCGGACATGGGAACCATAGAGCGTCTGGAGAGAGGAATGTCCCAGCTGGAGAAAATAAATCTGCATATGTGACCAGTTAAATTATATGGTGTGTTGGACTAAGAGGAGGCAGTGATGGGAAGGAGACGGAGAGGAAAGGTCAGGGTGTTTTAAAAGCTGCAGACCTGTGTCAGATAGGACTTGATGTGAATAACATGGGATAGCAGATGGGGCACGGGGAGCATTACAATTACGTAGTGCGAAGTTAAGATACAAGTTTTTGTGATTTGACAGTTTACCTGGTGAAGTCTAGTCCTCTTAGAAATGACATGACAACAGAGTCTACAGCCACGCTAACAGCTCTATAAAACTGTACCCAGGCACAGCAGCTCTTTGAGCTAAACATAAGCACATTATTATGCTTATAATGTCATGCAAATATGCTGGTCCTAAGAAGGTATAATGTTTACTGTATTCACTATTGTGGTTCTGCATGTTAGCTAATCAGCACTGAACAGAAAGTACAGCTGAGGCTGATGGTCATGTCATCAGTAAATCAAGTAATAAATTATAAGCCAACGTTTTGGACACACTGGAAGGCCAAGTTATAGTTAGTCCTGCTAGAGGAAAAGTGCAAGGAGCACCAAAGTTATCAGGAGTCATCATCTGGGGACGATGGATATCTGTAGTACGTTTCAAAGCGATCCAGCGAGTAGTTAAGATATTTAAGTCTTGACCCAAGTGGTTGACCGACCTACATAAGGACAGTGTCATCTCTACCAATGTATGGCTAAAATTTTGACTGCCTGCCAGATAGAGGTCTTTGTGAGTCTGGAGGTTGACCACATTATGGATATATTAAGCTCTGTTTCGACTGAGCCTGGCTTATCTTTTTTCTGGATCAAGACCTCTACTGCCAGGCTTTAATGATCTGAAGAAAGTGAGAGCAAAGCTTTGTTTACGCCCACACAAAAACCTGATGCTGTGTTAAACACGGCTGTGTTTTCTTCTCCACTTTCTGATATCATCTCAGAAATTTAATTGTATTTTCATCAATAGCCTTCTACTCTGTGGCCACAGTGACAGAGTGGGAAATAAATGTGGGGGAAAATACCTTTTTTTTCCCCCTGTTTCATCAGCCAAGACTAATGGATCTGCCAGGAGGACCTTGACGCTAAACTGCAAACTGGAGTCTTTGGGTTAGTGTACCGCCCAAGCCACAACGCCAGCCGGAGAAGCCATTTACCCAAATATCTTGGCCCTCCTCGCGGCCAAGTTTCAGGGGCATTTTGTCACAGTTGATTTAAAGAGATTAGACAGATTTGCTTACCTCTCTCTGGACTTGACTCTACACCTCACATGGAGAACGACCTCCAGTTGTGTTGCCAGATAATAATCCTCTATTTTGGAAAAAGATAAGAGTTATGTTTTTGTGGACATTGTCATATGTTTCTACAGTCTACACGGAAGCGAGATCTCTCTGTTGTGTAGCATTGCTTGTCAGCAGTTACAACACGGTTTTTAAGG
This sequence comes from Pagrus major, assembly GCF_040436345.1. Lineage (NCBI taxonomy): Eukaryota > Metazoa > Chordata > Actinopteri > Spariformes > Sparidae > Pagrus > Pagrus major. Next base: position 34,450,646 of record NC_133215.1, on the reverse strand, counting down.
AAGAATCAATGCCAGGAGTTTTGGTAATATTTTACAACCACACCTTTGAAAGTGCCCAGGAGATCTAGTGAGGCTTGCAGCATTCAGTCTAAACCATAACGCCTTTCCAAAGAAAGCCTTGAGCTAAAATTTAGTATGAGAACCTCACATCGCTTTAGGTTGTTTGCACTATAAGCTCTAGTTAAGATTAGGGTAAGACTTACCTTAAGGCAGTTAAATAATTGCAGCATTTGTATGCTGGAGTGGCTCAAAGAAGAAGAAATTCCACCAAATTAAAGCATTGATGAGTTCAGTTGTTGATTTCTAGTATGTTGATTGGACTGCCTGCCCTTTGGCCGTCGGCTCTACCTCCAGTGTTAAGAAACTGTAGTACAGAAACTTACACAGGAACCTGGCTTTGATGTTTGGGGCAAAGGATTCATTACTCTGAACTTGGAACATGATCATTCATTAAAAATTCCCTTCATAAGTCAACAGCTCCAACAAGAAACCAACATGTTTAATTTAAATGGAAAAAAGCCTCAACTAATCTGTTAATAAGCTAATTGTTTCAGAAATACACCATTGAGAATACAACAAAGATACAATAAATATATCCAATAATGTTGCCTAAAGAGATGAATGACACATCTTTGGTTTATGAAACCATTGTAAAATAATGCTTAACTATCTTTTTAATCTGCAGAATTTATTATATTTTAAATATTATATTATTATGTCATTATAAAAATGATCAAAGTGTCAAAATGTAAAACGATGCACCATTTCCCTCTTAAAGCCTTCTCTGGAGGGCGCTATAAAGGATTTTTGCATAGAAGCTAGATTGATATACCCTTCGCCTTAGGCTGTCAAATGTAGCCTATGTCTTTAATCAAGGTCTACTGAGGGCTAGCTTAAAGGATGTTCTGGATCAGAGAGCGCTGTTTTGGACAGGGTTCACATGGGTGACTGTTGGCGACATTAGCATTGCCTCCAGGCTGTAAAACAGACAGCCAGCATTAATCAGGGTGGTACGTCTTGAGCCAAGAGATGGCCTAGGATCATTCTCACAACACCCTAGCTTAGCCATGTGAGCTAGCTACACCCTCAGGCAGTAAAAAGTGCCAAACTGCTTCAGTCACATTCTTAGAGTTGAGCTCAGACAATCTGGGGCTAGCAGAGGCTCAGGAGAGACTATTTTAAACTGACCAGGGAGCCACTTCGAGGGCCTCAGGTTAAAAACAGCATGTTTAAATAAGCATAGCAAAGACATGGGTACTGATACTGACGTATATACTCTGCATCTCAGAAAAGTCTATTGTTTTTAATGAGCATGATGATAGAGTTAGCACAGAGGGGTGTGTGTGTCAGAGGAGGATATTTTAGCTAGAGGGTGGTACTGTAGCACATGCTAGCACACACACACACCATATGGAGGATTAATGCAGAGGTTTAGCTGGACCCCACTGAGCGTGATGTCTAGTCACCGCTGGCTATCAGCTTTCACTTGTTACAAGCCTGGCTCAGTAACAAGACTCCAAGATTTTATGAAAACTCCAACCATGACATAAGCTTCAAGAGGAAGTAACATGAGCTTCAAACTGGGATGTTATGCCCCCATCTCATTGTGTCAATAAAGAGCACAACCTTGAAATTGGCTCGGACTTTCTAGGAAGAAACAGCACAGAACAGGTTGGCTGAGCCCTCATATATCCTCTTTTTATCTTTGAAACAAGCTTGTGTTAAAGTGGCACTCCTTTAGAATATCCAATCTTTTGAATATACAGTAGTCATCACCCACATGTTTGAGAGGTAGATGGTAAAAGTGTGCAAACACCTTTTCAAAGCAGAAAGAAGTTTCAGTTTGTTCAGACTTCTCAAAGAGCAGTGAAATGGGTGGAGGTATATTCCCCATTGTAAGTTGACATTTAAAAGTTATCATGATAACCTTAACATTCCTCAAAACAGGAGGAAACATGGGAGTACCCTGGGTAATGTTATCACATTGTTGTTGAGGGTGCTCATTACCAAATTCTTTTTTTATTTTGTTTGGCAATCAAGCAACTTATTTGCAATCAACAAATAGGAAATGCACATTGCCAATACCCGATCTCCACCATCCAGACTCCTGCATGGGTCCTAAAGAGAAAGCTTGAAAAGGTTTGAAAAAGTATAGATTTAATGCACACTGATGGATCAAAGTTGTGTTCAGGAATACATTTAATTATTTGAGTACGAAGTCTTTTACAGCCACTATTACATCTTCCTAAGGACCAAGTAGTGGTAAAAGTAGTTGCATGTATCCTTGAAGCTTGACAGTTTAGCCAGTTTAGAAATGCAGTATTTCAACTTTTTGGGTGTAAATGCTGGATTTCCATTCATGGAGACGTCATGCAGTGATGCACATCATCTTCACTTTCAGAGTGCTTTACTACGGAAGCCCTAAAGGGCCATGCATTCATGCATTTTATTTCCTCCGTTTTCCCGTGATAACGAGTTAATTTCATTTGTTTTCTCGAGATCTCGAGTTATTATCTGGAAATAACAACTGCCGTTTTCCCGAGATAACGAGATAATTTTCTCGAGATCTCGAGATAACGAAACTTTGTTTTCCCGAGATAACGATATAATTAATTCGAGATCTTCTCATTAACTACATAGCTGGTCAGCTATGTAGTTAATGACGACATCAGGCTCACTTACATTGCACTGCCGATATAGCTGAAGCCTTGCTAAACGTCTTTTTAGATTACGCACACTAATGTGTATATTATCTGTAATAGCAAGGCATAATACCATTTCAGCCTGTGTCAGGCCTTGATTGAAAACATATGTGACGTGGTGATCGATATGCTCCTGCTCCTCTGACATTGCTACACTGAATGATGTTTCCTGCAATGATTTAATATACTACACTAACGTTTCGTTATCTCAAGATCTCGAGAAAATTATCCCGTTATCTCGGGAAAACGGCAGTTGTTATTTCGAGATAATAACTCGAGATCTCAAGAAAACAAATGAAATGAACTCATTATCACGGGAAAACGGAGGAAATAAAATGTATGAATGCATGGCCCTTTAGGGCTTCCGTACTCTACAATCACGATGAGCATGGATTAAAGTTCTCTGTCGCTACGACGGATTTCCGTCATTCAAACTGAACAGAGGCGACTTGTGAGATCAATGTAGATTGGAGGAGAACTGTTGGCTGATTCTTATTGACAGATTGTCACACTCTACAGCCAATGGTATTGTTAACAGCGTGTGCGCGCCTGACCAATGACAGTGTAGTGACCCACACAGGGCGGGATCTCAACACGGGGGGGCGCTAAAGTTTAGTTGCTGAGTTAGCAAGGACTCGTCGCGCTGCTACGTTATCAATTAGTTTTTGTTGCCTGATTGTAGCTCAATGCTGAAATCTTGTATTATAACATATAGAACAAAGCCTCAGAGCTTCTTTGATTATTAACAGCATGTTAGTGATGACAGAAAGGTGATAACTCGCCATCAGACTGACAAGGCTGCAAAAGTTGCTGTTTGTATGATGTATTTTTCTGTTAAACGATAAGAGGCTCACTTTAAACAATATTAATAATAATAATAATAATTAATGATAATGATGATGAGAAGAAGAAGTAGAAAAATAGCGTACTGAAAAGTTCTGTAGATGGTTGATTATTTGGAAGAGTAAAACTTGAGAGAAGCAAAAAAAGGCACAGATTGATTTCATAGATTGAAAATTACATTGAAAAGACAAAAAACATTTTAAGTGTGAATAGAACAGCTGTTCAGATCATCCTCCTGTAAAACACTGTTGGTCAAATATTTAAACTTGATGTCTGCATTAGAGAACATGGTGTGGGGTGAGGCTGTAAATCGTATCTTATTTTTTTAGCACGTGTCAAGTAAAATGCCCTGTAACATGTTTCACAAATTACAAATTGGGAATATGACTTGGCTACAGCTCGAAAAAACATTTCAGTCAAAAGATTTTTTTTTGCTTTAATCCATGCGATGAGGGAGAGCCAGTCAGGGTCATCTATTTACTGATGCCGATTATGTGATGTAATTTAGAGCAAAAAACTTCTTTGTCACTTAACTTTGTCACTTTCCACGATGCATGGTGGGCCAGGATCTCAATCACAAGACATTGGACCAAGATCCATATGATTAGGAAATATGAACAGTCAGCAGATACATCTTTAGATTTACAGATGGAAACCGGGTCGAAACGCGTTAAAAAACCACACAGATCTCAGGGTTATGATGTGTACTGACACGCCTCTTTTGGTTCCAGAACGGCGGCATGCTGTGTGAAATGACACACTATAGCAGCATTATGTCGGCGCTGCTTGGTTCAGTGTGAACAGACAAAGGTGGCATAAAGGCCAGGCTTTGTTGAGGCCATATTGCGGAATATCTCTGTGAAAAGGGCTGCTGACACAGCAGAGCACACCGCCTTATTTTGTTCACATACACGCATGTATGTTTCCTAATTAATTCAGTCATTGATTGATGCTCTTTTTAAAATAAAAAGGCTGAAGATCGTTAATGTTAATTTGCAGTATTGTTTCATATTGTGTTTCAGCAGATTGCAGACCCCAATTAATAGTTTAGCACACAATGAACAGGAGCAAAAGACCGAGATTAGTGCCCCCTTTTCTATTCATTCAATCGATAATCAAACTTCAAACGAGAATTGTTTTGAATCAAAAATCGATTCTGATTCGAATTGGACACCCGAGATCGAATCGAATCGTGAGATTGCTGAAGATTCACACCCCTGGTAGTATTGATCCTTACCTCACCATTGGCAGTACAGGAACACACATTTAGGTTTTAAGCTCAGTGATTGTTTCTTTCACAAATGCTCAATGGGAGATAGTTGACATGACTTGACTCCTTTTTAATGTAAAGATTGACATTGGAGTTTTTTGTCAAAGCAGCAGGTATTTTCTAGCAGTTACTCATCTTTCGCACTGATGTTTCAACTGGACTCCTATTCTATTGTTTGAAGTGCTCTTAAGCGAACCTAACACTGGCAATCCAGAAAATGAATGCAAGTTTTGCCTTGAGAGGCCTGAACGCTTGAAATAACTTCTCTCACTTCACTACTTATAGATTGTGGAGTATCAAAGTATGGTTGTTGTTTTTTTTGACATAGACAATTTGCATGGCTGTACTTTGCTGCTGACATACGAGATATTTTAAAGCTTGACAGGGAGTTTCAAATGCATCGGTGTCATTGCTCTGGATTGTGTCTGGTCCTGAGTTCAGAATGTGGTTCAGTCACTGCTTTAACCTTTTATCATCTTGAGCACATCCACACAGATTGAGTGAAGATGATGAGGATCTAAAAAAAAAGAAGCAATGTGTTCCAGCACTTGCTGCTATCCAGGGGATCTGTTCCTAATTAGACGCTGAGAGGAGAAAACAAGAATGACAGTCACCTTGTGGATCCTGCTCGAATGTTGCATTTCTAACAGACATCATTGTCAGAACTGTCTGATGATCATTCTGACAATCCAAAAATGAGAAACTCCAAGGAAAGCATGTGGTGTTGTTCTTGGAAGGGGAATATGCATGAAATACCACCGCTTTGAAGCTCCAGCCAAACAATTACTGGCTCTTCCTCTTTTGTCATATTTCCCTCATACCACTCCTTTAATCTCTTTCTGGCCTATGTCTTTTTTTATTGTGTCACTTCATGCATCTCCCATTATCCCAAACCTCTCCCACGGGGCCCAGGCCTGTGACGGTCAATGATAATCTTGCTCTGCTCACTTACTGTGCCACTGTGTTCACCGTGACCTCCACTTCCCCTCTGTGGTAGAAAGCAGGCAATTATTGCCTGCCAAGACATGGTGTAGCTAGACACTCCAATTAGAGCTCCACGCTGTAAGAAATGCCAATTACAGCCCCTCTGCTGTCTTACATATTCATATTTTGTGCTGTGTGTATAAATGTGGGAGACAGCAGGTGTTGCTGCATAACCTCTCTGAATATTAGTCATTAGATGTTCAGTGCCTCATGAATCCTCCAGAACAGTCGGTTCGGTTATGTCGGACAAACTAGCAAGAGAGTCAATTTAAAAAAATAAAAAAAAACCAACATGATTGTTGACCTGTTCTATTTTAGTGTAGAAGTGGGCTGAGCTTCACTTCACCAAGCACCTGGACAATAAAAAGACCTGACACCTAACAGGAAATGAGCACTTTTGTTCTAATCATATCGAACACCACGCATCATAGCTGAGGTTCAAGTCAAGAGGACTGACACAGCATTGAGTTTGCTTTGCACATCGTGTGACTCACCCAAAAACACGTACACAGAGTGAACCTAGGCACCAATAATAATGTATGATCATTTCAATCTGTTAAAACAAGTTTGTTGTGCTGTATGTACAGATGGCTCTACAGTGTGCACTTCAGTACCTGAACACCATGTATTTGTCCTGTTCTGCACTGGTTCAGTTTCACAGCTGCTAGCACCCACCCCAACAGCTGGGTTTGACTTTGACTCCTTTTTCCATGGCACCTCATGTACACGAACATGTGCAGTTATTTTTCATGTTTCAGAGAAAATGTGATGTGTTTTCTCCCATTTAAGCAGGTCTTTGATCACCATTTCAGGCCCCTATAGGTGACACTTTGAACTCCACAGTAGGCGAGATTATCATAACACACTCATTTTTCATCCACATGTGGAAGTTAAGATGAAAACATTTGAACATCTCTGTCTCCAAGACATACAGAGATACTGTAGTTCCACCATATGCATGAATTTTTACACACATGAAGTACAATCTCAAAATTAAAAGTAAAAGGCATTGAACAAACTAAGGATTTAGTTCTTCTTTTCAGCAAGTAGTGTAACTATCGGTGTACATTTTGTCCTGAGGCTGAAAGACAGTGTTTAAAGATAAAAGATATTGAAATTAAAATGATATTTCACATTGGGAGCACGAATGTGCACTGTAAAGGGCATACATAGGTTATATTGCTTTAAAATAATATTATGATATTTTTTGGCTATGTAGCAATACACATTATATATCTCAAAATGAAATGCTAGGACTGGACGAAAAAAAATCAAAGATCAGATTCATTTTGACCAAATACCTCAATATCGATTTTTCCCCAATATTGTTGGGATGACTATTGGTACCATGAACAAAATATTAACGCAATAAGATTTTTGATAAATGATCATCAGTAATGTGGATATAATGATTAAGTGGGTAAAGGAAAGTATTAGAACAAGTAGAGCAGTCTGGTAAGGTCAGAAAATGACTACTTACTTTAACGTAGCCTTCAAAAAACAGGAAAAGACAACACTCATTCCATATCATGATATCCAAAGTCTAAAACGATATACTGTATAGTCTCATGTCACAATAACAATGTAATATCGATATTTTGCCCAGCCCTTGTTCTCTTGATGATGATACTAGACAAAAGGTAGCAGAGGGTCCGAAGTGGAAATGAATATCCATGTGTAATTAAAATGGTGCAACACACCAAGCAACCTAGCCATATCATAATCCTTACCAAGAGCTCAGACTTCAAAACAACATTGCTTTAAAAAGGGTTGTGTTGGTTGGGGTCGGTTGCTTCATCTCCCGCCCCCCACACCTGGGGGCAGGTGTTCATTTGACAATTTTTTTAACTTTCTGCAAAAATCACGCTCACTTCATGAAGCAGTTGGCCAGGTGTGAGCTGCTCTTCTAACAATACTACCTCCTTCACTTCTGGTGTGTACAACTGTGTGAAACTCAACACCGTGTATTTGAGGAGGGACCGTCCAAAACTGTGCACCGTTATCCTCATTTGAACACTGGCTATTAGGCATTGCCACTCATGGGACAAAAGTTAACAAATAAGTTACCTTCCATTTTGAATCTCTTTAAAAGTGAGCATATTTGCCCCTTACAATAAATTGGGCCCACCACGCCCTCCCTGAACTTCACTGTTTATGCATCATCCCACGCATATCTTGAGCCAAGTTATGCTTTGCTTTAATTGAGTCTGAGTAATTTTTCTCCATCTTTGCTGCCAATCTTTGGCCCAGATCTCCTCCTACGGGACAGATTTTCTGTGAAAACTGTAATCTAACCAAAAGCTGCTTGCACACAAGAGTCAGGCCCAGGTTTGCCATGCTGCCAACTGGCTAGTATTGTCAGAGGGTGACTGCTTTTCTATCTTTCTCATTTAGTCTCGTATGTTCACATCTGCATCTCCATTTTGTTTTTCTTACCCTTTATCTCCAGTCTGTTTTATCATCTGTGAGGGGAGAATTGTGTATATGTGCATATTTGACAGGGTCCAGCACCGCTTCTGGTCCTCATTTATCTGCTTTTACTGTGCCCACTTTCTCCAGAGCTGGATTTATAGGGGGACTGGGCCCTGTCAAAACCTTGCCTTGCAACACCATATGTGCACACGATGGGAGTCTGAAGCTTGGCATGTGTGAGTGAGATAAGAGGCTTCTTGACTTGTTGGGCATATGTGTAGAAGACAGGAAACCAAAAAATATTTGTTTTTATTTTTCTTCACACATGCCTGTTGTTGCTTACAAGTAAAGAAATCATCGCCATACAGATTATTTTATTCTGTGCACAGCTGGTCATACCATCTCTGTACCCCTTTTTTTTCCTGATTGTATGGCTGAGCATGATGTAGGAGAATAGTTTAATTTTGGGGGGCAGGCACTGTCTTGCAAAGAGTTAGATAAGAAGATTGATACCACTCTTACACCTGTACGCTAATGTTTTCAGCAGAAGCCACTAGTCAGTTAGCTTAGCTTAGCATAAAGACAGGATTTGTGGGGAAACAGCAAGTGGTGGCAGGCTCTTGGTTCTGACAAAATCTGCATAGACCTCTAAAGCTCACTAATAAACATGTTATATCTTGTTTGTTTAATCATAAAATAGTGTAGGGTAATTCCATGCCAACTCACGAGGACTTCCCAGCTAAAAATTGTGTGGTTTTGCCATCAGGGCTAAATTTCAGCATTTTTGTTATTCTTTGTATGTGTTCTCTAAACCTCACCAATCACTTCTTTTTCACTGGATTGGGTTTAAATTTGTCCTGAGCATCCAAGAGAAACTTGGCTACATGTTTTAATTTTCAATGTTTTCTATTTTCACTTTCTTGCAACCAAATGTTGGTTCTGTGTAGTATTAATGTAGTTCTATCACATATAGAAGTAATTTGGTCCTCCATAAAAAGTGTCAGAGATCTAGCTAAATATAGCTTTAGAGCTAGATTCTCCCAAGGATTACACATACAATACACATAACACACATATACTATTTCACAATTTCAAACTCTGAGCTAATTTCCAACATAATCAAGCTACATGGAAATCAATAAAACAAGTCTGGGATTCATTTCATCATTAAGCAGTATGATGTGATAGTGAGATCACTGAGCCCTGCTCACTTGGAAAATCCTAGAGGCAGAAGCCAACTGTCACAAAACAGCCTATGGGGAAGTTCATTTTATTTTTGTCTGACTTGTTGATGTCAGAAATAGTTCAGATAGTTTGAAATTGTAATAAATGTGTATTGAGCCAAGAGACTAAACTTGATATTTTGTCCAGGCACAGAGAACAAGATGGCATCACCTATTTGCAACAGACCTTCACCTTCTTTGCCTCCTCCACCAGCTCTTTTTCATTACCTGGGGATAGCAACCTGAGAAAACAATGACTCTTCCTGTTGTGGTTGTGCAATGACGGACACACTTCCTTTGTGCAATCATTTGACCTGGTGGCAAACAGAATAGCATAGTGAAAATAAGATTAATAGGCAACCAATCTTTGTGTGGATGGTGTCATCTTGCTACAGCCATTACACTGTGCAATCAGTATTTACTTCGGTAACTTAAAGCAGAAAAGTTGTCTATTGCCAGTTTAAATGCACAGACATTGGAGTGGTATTGATGTTCTCATCTAACTCTGGGCAAGAGAGCTAATTTTGTGTGTTTCCCAAAATAGTGCCGTGTCACTTAAATCTCCAAAGCTAAATAACAAATCTGAAGTTTCCTCTGAAACACTGAAAGTGGTTTTATAATGAAGACTCCTGCTGGCCAGTGTTAGATGTTGACAGCAGGTGAAAATTAAGGAATAATCCTTTGATTCTGATGTCAGGCTTGATCATCTGTACAGCTGAAGAGGCTTGTGCAGTCTGTCTTTCTTCAAGTACAACTGAAGACATTTTTTTGTTATTTAGTGGTCTGGAGAAAGCAGCTCATGATTTTAATTCCCAACAGTTGGATTTCTGCAACCCTCATCATTCTGGCATCAATCAAAAACTCATGTTTCATTGTCGTCATTGTGGACAGTGCTGAAGCTGTGATTGTAACCAGCATGATCTGATGAAACCATGTTACCTCTGAGTTGATGTATGACTGGTCCATATCCAAATGACCTTTGAATTTTCGCCAAAAAACAAACATTCCTATCAGTGTACAGTATATTTAATTTTACTGAAGGTAAGATGCAGGGGAGCTCACACTTGCCACTGTTGATGGCAAACAGTCACCTCAGTCCTCTATCAGTGCAGGAGATTTATCAGTGTGTTTTCCACTGTGTGCCAGGTGCGTTTGTCTCAGTGCAGACCTACTGCTCTCCTCGTACAGGTGGCTCCAATTCTTCTTTAGCTTTTTAAGTAGTTGCAATGAATCAGCCTATGAGAGTCCTAATGTGTTTCACATGGAGCAAGCTATTCTTACTGCTAGGCGGACCTTTCACACTGCAACAAAGCACGAAATCTACACTGAAGAACCCAAGGCTGCTTGGACCGTTCACATATGAACACACACACAAAAGAAAGTCGTCGTTAAATTCATAATTTAAAGCCAATGTCTGGTCCCAGCCCGCTTCTCTAACTTGTAGGTGACAAGTAGATGACCCCCGGTCAGGAAAGTTTGACAGCCCCCCTGATTTTACAAGTCTCAGAACTGTGGCAAGCTCTGTGCATTCCAACACTGGCTTCTTCAATCAGGAGAGATACTGTAATATTTAAACGATAGTATAACTGTTTCACCAGTCACATCCAAACAGGGTCTGAAATTGATCCTGACGGGTCCGAGGCCAAGTTGCACTGTAACATCTCTGCAGGAGTATGACAGCAGTCGGTGGAGAGGTACAGAGCATCCACAGAAAGCTAGTGTGACTGAGGAAATTCAAGTTGGAGGAGCCACTGTACACTGCAGCTACTGTGCAAAACCCCCACAGGCCCTCGGTTTGAATTAACTGCTGTGTTGGCTGCGAGACATGACCAGCTGTGGGGAAATTCAGGGGAGACAGTATTTCAGTATGATTTTATGTGTGAGCTTGTGTGTGTGTTGGAAGAAGGTTTTTTAATGCTGCACATAAGCTGTCAAGGTGAGGGTGGCTCAGGCCTCACTGTGCTTATATGGGTATAAGGAGAGATGAGGCCACATGCAGGGGGCTGGTCAGGGTCCTCTACTGTGGTCTGCTAAGTGTCAACCCAATAATATTTTAATGCCTGTTAGTGTAGTAGTTGTTGTTACAGTCTGCCACAAACGGAGCTCAGGACCACTTTTCTGTGTTTTCTGTAGTGCTTCTGTTTCATCTTCAAATGAACCTATAGTGTGGTCACATTACATTACTCCAGAGCTTTCAACAATGTATAATGGTCTTCCTTAGCAGCGGAAGTTTGCTTAGTTGCAAGTTAGCCGAACTGACAAAACTCCAGCCACTGAGGACGACCACAAGATGCAGTTTTTTGCTGTGTATTGTGTTTTTATCCTCCCTTTTGACAATTGTCAGCAATCATTGACTTGTGCATTTTTCACCAATAATTAAAAAAGTAAAGGGTCCATCATGTAGAAAATGAGATTTCCTGCCTTTTATTATAATAAAGAATGTCTAAGTGCTATATAAATGCTGCCTTCAGCTATGCCACTAATGCGGCTTTGGTTGCAAAAACACGGTCTGAGGTGATGCGGAAAGACAGTGGGTGGTGCTTGCTCAGGCCTGTGAGAGCGGACCAATCGGCGCAGACTGGGCTTTCTGTGAGGAGGGCCTTAAAGAGACAGGCAATAAAAACAGAGCGTTCAGACAGAGGGTGAATAGTGGTGCTACAACAACAGACACTGTCAGAAAATGTATGTTTTTTGAACATTAAAGCAAGTTAACATTTTTGACCTGGAGATGACCTTTGAGTAATGTGACCGATGATTATGTAATTCCAGTTATCAGTAGTAGCAGCTCAAGCGCTAGTGGTATATACTGTAGTTGCTTATACTGTAGCTGCCTTAAACAGCACAGACACACCTTCCACCCTTACTGTTTCTTTCCCTATGATACAGCTCTATGCTACAGGCATATTTTCCACATCACTCATAACACGTGTTAATGTGATTGGTGTTTTGCCGGGTAATAAAAAAGGGTGTGATGCGGGTGATTCACGCAGGCTTCTCCAACCACATTCGAGATCCGATCCATATGACTGCAAATACATTGGAGCAGTGATGACCTAATTGTTGGACTCCTTTGGAGAGAGAAAAGAAATAGCTTGTTGTCATTTTTGTTCCACTTTCCGGTCCACCCATCTCTCTAATTCTGTTGCTTTGCTGTACTCATACATTCAATCACACTTACATAGAAAAGGACACTTGAGACCAGTCTGAGCACTTGAAACCAGAGGGTTGCCAATTTAAAACCTTGGGATACTGGTAAAATTTAGGGTGTCTGTATCAAACAAGTAGCTCACAAATGCTACTATTACAAGTGGCCACAAGTAGGACACTTTCTTGCAGTGTCCTCCCAAATATGTTCTTCCGCACTGTTGTTGTGAATATAAATAAATCTATTACCAACTTTTCACTGTAAAAAGTAAAATGCTGTGATACAGAATCTCATCCTTGCCAGTAACAGAGTCATCTGTCATACCTGCTTGTCTTGTATATATTAGTAGAATGTGTCATGCAGTGGTTTCTGGCCAGAAGCCAGAGCGACCACAATATTGAAGTCACACCCCCCACATTTTAAGACATGTCCAACTTATTCAGCATCATTGATTTGATCCCAGATGTTATGAAGGCAATGCTCATCATGTCTCTGAGTTTTGTAAAACACAGTCTTTGTAATGATTTGGCACATGCTGCCTGTCACAATGTGACTGACTTGCCTTTTGGTTCTTTTGATTGTGACTTTTGTTTTTGTAAAAAAAGTGTCAAGTCAGCTAAATGCATTGATCTGTCCTCTACAACTACAAGATGGTGTACATGGTAAACATTATACCTGCTTAGAACCAGCCTGTTAGCGTAATTGTGAGCATGTTAGTATGCTAATGTTAGCATTTAGCTCAAATAATTGCTATGCCCGAGTATGGCTTAGACTCTCTTGTCCTGTCTTTATCTGTAAATAATTGCTTATTATGCGTAATATATTGACATGATTGACAATAAGAGGAAAATCTAGATTGTTAGCATGCTAACACAATAAACCAAGACTGTGAACGTAGTATTACACCTGCTCAACATTAGTATGTTAGCAATACCCGTGTGAGCCTTGTTGTTGTTGATAGCCTTTCACTCAAAGCACTATTGAAAATAAAGAAGCTCACAGTGCTGCTAGCATGGCTGTAGACTTTGTATGATTAGGTTACACTGTACAACATTGATGTGTCTAACTTAGAGCCACTTGGTTTGCATGCTAACATGTTTCATAATGAGTAATAGTTTTTGCTCCATTTTAAAGATGAGCAACAATGACGTGAAATTCCCTTTGTTTGGTTTAAATCCCCCCATGGGAATGATGCTCACTGCTGTCCTTCAGGTTTGATGATTGTTACAGTACTGTTATCTTCACTCTGTCTTCCTTCATCTCTCTGTCCTCTGTCGCTCTGTCTAGGCTGGTGGTTTGTCAGCACAGCAGAGGAGCAGGGCTGGGTGCCGGCCACATACCTGGACTCCCAGAATGTAACCCGAGATGATTTGGATCTGGGCACTTCCAGGACTGGAGAAGGTTAGTGCAGACACACACACACACACACACACACACACACATTAAACACAGAAAGAAAAAGACATAAAGGTCATTCTGACCGGCTCGTTATGTGTGTACCGGGCCCCGATTTCTCAATAATGTTTTTTGGTGGATGTTTTTTCTGTGCTCACATCTCAATCTAAGAATAAAAGCAGCATACAGAAGTCAGCACTAAACACACTTGCACATACACACACTTCCAACCACACATTGGGAACCTTGAAGACCACAGTCGCAGCTCCATGGTGAAATGGTACCAGACCGCAGCCAAAGGATTTGCAATATTTTGGCACCACAGAAAATTCCTTTGTACTCCCCCGGGAGGCTGCAACTCTTGCAGGAGCCTCGTTTTGTTGTGACCCTATCCTCTCTAATGTTTAGTCTGACTGCTGGGAGGGAGCGTTTCATCACTGTGTCATAAGCCCCTTTCTACTTTTAGACAGCAGGAATCCAATAGAGATAAATAAAGCCCAATCACACTAGCATGAGCAGTGAGTGAGTAGTAATGCAGGCAATGCATACATGCAGACAGTTTATCTGCAGTCACAAGGAACAGGAATGGTACAATGTTGTATCTGCTGCAGAGGGCCACTGGATTATCTAACAAACATTTTCTGCCTCTCATTAAGACATGCAAGCCTCCACGCTTCATTGAATCGTGCACATTCTGCAAGAAACACACACACAACACACACACATCACTGCTAGAGTGATGACAGCTCCTGCACAGCTGCCACCATCACTGTTATTTGCTGTTCTCATTTGTTTCTTGGATTTTTTCCCTGTGACACACATTCACACACACTACATGTTGTCAGTGGCTGTAACAGTGGAATCCCTTACATGTCCTGGAGGTGAAACAGCTATATGGATACGGAGCATTGGTTGTCTGTGGATAAAATGTCTTTCTTAATGTTTTTTTAATTAGATTTTCCATTACTTTATTTTTTATGTACAATATACTTAGATTGAATTTGTTGTCCTAAAATTAAAAGGATTTATTACAGTAGACTAGATTGATTAGCAGGCAAGGGTTGCAGAGGCTTCTGGCAATGGATGTGAGCTGGACTATCACTTGTCCACTGACAGAACTTAAAGATACAATATGTAACATTTCTGCATTAAAATGTCTGGAATATTATCTCGTTAGTGACCATTTTGGCCTGAGTCACATAGATATATTTAACTTAGTAAAGCGGTTGTTTAACAATGAAGACAGCTACTCCTATGATCCCACCCTAGTGGCCTCTTTTGTTTTGCTCTGATTGACAGACCCGCCTTTGTGGGCATGGCTGATATCAGACTGCCCCTTCTTAAATGCAGAGCTTTCATTTCCAACACATATTCATAATGTCTTGCCAACATTTTGTGCTTTAGCTGAGCAAAACTTAACATTTGCTTTTTTTTTTTTCCATTTTCATGCTGTTCTTTCATGACATGCTCTGTGTAACAGGCTCTTAAAGGGCAACCAAACATCCTCAAGGGATGTCACCTGAGTCAGTGTGGGTTATAACATGTTTAAAGTTTGAAATGACAAGGGTGTGGAGACCTCTGTAGCTGCTCATCATCTCTGCTTGAGGCTCGAGGGTACATTAGCTGCTACTTGCATAACACAGCCGAATCTCCAAACAAACTGTCACCAGTCAAAATGCATTGTGGGTAATGCAGGCTTCAGGTTTTAACAAGGAAGAATGCGTGGGATAAATAAAGACTGTTCTGCTGCATCGATAGTGACCTTTTCCATCATGACTGTCATGATATTACATATACATATACACACATATCTATCTGTCTATCTGTCTATCTATCTATCTATCTATCTATCTATCTATCTATCTATCTATCTATCTGTCTGTCTGTCTGTCTGTCTGTCTGTCTGTCTGTCTGTCTGTCTATCTATCTATCTATCTATCTATCTATCTATCTATCTATCTATCTATCTATCTATCTATCTATCTGTCTGTCTGTCTGTCTGTCTGTCTGTCTGTCTGTCTGTCTGTCTATCTATCTATCTATCTATCTATCTATCTATAAAATATATATATATATATTTATATTTATATATATATAAATATAAATACATAGATATACATAGATAGACATAGATAGATAGATAGATAGATAGACAGATAGATAGATAGATAGATAGATAGATAGATATGTGTATATATATATATGTTTTTTTTTTCACTGAAGTGAATTTATACAGGAAGTACCTGAGGTCACAACTACACACAAGAAGTGTGTAACTGTGTGTCACACACACTTCCCTCCTGCCCCATCCTGTCAGTGGGCCTCATTTTCCCATTAGGTCGGTGTCTTTGTGTTTGCACACATCGTCACTTCTTATTTCTGATCTCCCCCTTCTTGCTTCATGTCGTCTCTTACATCTCATTATCTCTGCGTGGTCTGTAACCTAATTCCACTGACAGCTCAGCTTGCTGGAGAGGAACTGACAGGCTCAGCCAGGCCCCGCTGAAATTACCTCGAAATAACATTTCCCTTTGTGCCTTCCTTTAGCTGATATTTCAATTAGGAGGTCAACAGGAGTAGGGTGATGTTCAGTGGGATGGATGGTAGGTAGAGAGGAATCAAAAGGGAGAGGAAATGACAAGTAGCAAAAGCACACAAAGGGGGAGAGGGCGGATGTCAAGCATAAGGTAAAATGGAGAGACAAGAGGGTGAAGAGAGGGCAGAAGATGGAGAGACTGAGCAAGAAAGAAGGAATTAGATTACCGCAGCAGGCAGAAGACAAGTGCTGTTTCCATCTAGTTGTTCCAACATTAATGCGTTCGCTCTTCATGTGGCCTTGGAGAAGGTACTAAGAAAGGAAAATGACTCATCATGCTATGACCGCTGCTTTATCATACAGGCTTTGAACTAATAAGGAGTGAAAGAGGTCAAGAGTTCAGCGCAACAATTACATTTCCCACTGAATTACTGTATGTAGACCTCATGAGTAATCGGTTTATATCAGTGTGATCTGGACCTCGTCCTCCTCCTGAATTGATCAGCTGAACTAAACTCTTCACTGCAGAATGGTAATGTTAACCAACTGGTTTGTCAGTTATTAGCCAACAGCGACTGCAAAAATCATTTTCCTCCTGCTTTATTCTTTCTGTTTCAAGATACAGGCACTCATTTCCATAGAATTCTTGAAACACGTTTATTGTATTGGAAACAGGTAAAGATATTCTGACTACAGTGACCGATTTTAAAGCTGCTACAAGGAGTTTGAATGTTTTGTTGTTTCCGGCAGCCCCTCTGCACTCCACCATAAAGTATAGTTATAATTTTGTGAGTTATCTGACCAACTGGTTTGCTTTTTGTAGGTCATATACAGTAGAGGGATCAGTATTGTAGTTGAAACTGCCTCATAACCAGTTTAATGATATAAGGTTTTTGTACTCAATTATAGACAGAAATTACTAAGACACATTGGTTGTGTAAACAAACTCTATATAAACATATCCTCACCTAATATTGTACCTAATCAGGTTTCCAAAAGGAATTCCTCACTTATAGACTTGTTTTATTTCAGTGTAAATTGAATACATTAAGATTTTTGGATATTATAAATTGTAGAAGAAGGCATTTTTTCCCATTCATTTCATAGTCTTAAAAAAATAATCCTTTATTTGGGTAAAAAACAATCAAAAGAGCAACTGAAATAAAAATGATTTTAAGTTTGATGTGTACTGGTTTGAGGCTACCATAGGTTAACAATACAGCTAGATACCAAAGGCAAAGATGGTACCTATTCATTTAAATGAAAATTGCTCTCCTGGCTCATACGCCTAAAAAGTTCTTTAGCTTCCGGGTTTACTTCCTGATTGTGCAGCCCACTGAATATGCGCTGTAGTTGTTATCTTGCCTGCAAGTTCCCTCTCAGCCCAAAGACTTAACATTGTGATGATGTCACATTTTTAAAAATTGCTTTCCTACTCAAGGAAAGTTTTACAAATGTAAAACCAAGGCTGAGCGGCGGTGCCATATTCAGGTCTAAATAATAGATTCAGGGAAGGTACACACTGTAACTCTTTAAGGAGACACTTAGTGTAACTCTGTCTAAGAAGAAAGCTGTGTGTTCATGACAGTCCGACTGTAGCTGTCTACTTACCTTCCTGTCGCAGTGAAACCTAACTCTGGTCCAAGATACCTGTTACAGTAGCTGAATGTTACGATATGTGTGTGAAAATGTGCTGACCACCAGTGTCAGTTGAAAGCCAACAATGATTCTGTTGATTATGAAGAGGCGGGGTTACGTATGTGATGCTGCCTGAATCAAGAGCTGTCTGACATGGTGTTTATGTTTTCTGCTAGGGTCCTGTTCAGTTGCTAAATAAAGAACCCTAAAAGGAGGATAAAACAACATATCTTACTAATATAATTTACACAACATAATAAAAATGCATCAGAAAGTACAGTACACATCCATCCTCCAATAAATACTGGTACAGTATAACAAGTGGTGGTCGGCTAGAATTCATTTGAAAAGAATAAGGACGATCCTGCCCACTTTTTGACTTCATGGACTTATGCACATGTAGGGAAATGTGTAGAAAGTGTTTTGGACTATGACTAATGCTTGGCTAAAATACTTACAAACCTTGTGCATTGCAAGTTGTTTATTTGCCATCGTCCCTCGGAAATGATTTTGGCTCTACTACTAACAGCTTTTCTTGCCTTTGTTCACTTGTTCACCTATGCTTCTTACACTAACTCTACGTTTGTTTGTTTGTTTTCCTCCTTGGTTGCTCCTCATCATCATCAGTCACTAAGAGACGCAAGGCACACCTGAAGAGGCTGGACCGCCGCTGGACCCTTGGGGGTATAGTCAACCGCCAGCAAAGCAGAGGTGAACATGGAGACAGTGGGCACACACACTCACACACACAGAATACACAGTTAGGATAAATGCATTATATCCCACATGGATGGGCCTTGACATACATATATGTACAATACAAACTCACTTCAACTGCATCTTACAGTCTTCATCAGTGAAGAGAACTGCCTCAGGTATAATTACGTGACCTAACGTAAGCTACTTAGTAAGCTGTTACCAACATTTTGGCTGAAGTGTACAAAGGTTGTCGACAAAAAATAATGTTGTTTCACTCACATGAATCAGAGAACTGCTTTCATAAATGTTCTCTTCCAGCTGGTTGTTTGGAAGTGTACTGTTTGCACTGTAGCTGTTTTTGGCAAACTAACATTTTGCTGGATAAAATGCATTCAGTGCAAGTGGTCATGTGTTGCTCACTAAAAATACACATTTCATTAAAAGACGCTTCAGTTGAAAATTCTGGACTATTGAAAATGATGATAAAAAGGTTGAACGTACTACGTAGCTAACATGAGCTCAGTTCATGGCACCTGTGTCGGTTCTTTTTGCAAATGAAGACCATGAGATGCAGAAGCTCAGCCAACGCAAGCAAGTAGACCTTTGAGTTGAGATTATTTTGTCAAATAAATGTAACATGTTTTTTAAGCCATTGACTAACAACTAGGTTTCAATAGAAAAATGTCAGTACATTTGTGCTTACCTGAGCTAGTACTTTAAATGCTGTAAAATAAATGATAGAATCCCAGAGTGGACATTAATGGGTGATGAAAATGTGGATGAGAAAGCAGTTCTAACAAAGGACAAGACACAGTAATCAAGTGTCTGAAACTCACTCAACCACACATACACATACAGTCCACACCTTCCTCTCATACTGTAAGAAACAGACCTACAGTACTGCTGCTAAGCCCCTCTCGTGGCCCCACTCCTCACATTGAGGCCACACTGTAAGCAAACTCATTTACATCCTCGCAAATCAGCCAACAACAAATGGCCTCAAGTATCTACCGGGAGCAGCATATTGGGTGGCCATGAGTCAGCTCTGACAGTAAAATCTCAAATCACACTCCATCAAACTTGGACGTTCTTTCGCTCACACTGAACAACAAAATAATTGGACTGCATTAAACAGATTTGGGTAATTAAGGCTCTTTCGGCTCCCACAGAACAAACGCAACAACCATGACGGCCGTTGATCCATGTGAACATAAACGGCTGTATAACAGTGTTGCTGCTTAATTAAAGCAAGCTCCCCTAGGTTTAAAATGTTGTTAATGACTTTTTGCATTTTGCTTGTAAATCTTAAAAAAAAAAAAAAAAAAAAAAAACGACATGAAAATGTCTTTGCATGGTATTCATTTTTGCTTTTGGCAAGTTACGTGCTGTTTTGTCAGTTATTATTGCTTTAATACTGAAAGTGAGACATGAGTCTGTCTGAATGAACAGTCACTTCTCCTGGGGGTGAGTTAGTGCTTTCTAACTCAAACTTTTCTCAGACTGTCCGTAAGGCACCTGTCTGGTTTCAGGATTAGTCAGTTCTTCTAACAGACGCCTCCTAGGAGCTGTTCCAGGACCAGTGCAAAACCTTTAAAAACTATTTGTTTCTCACCATCATAATAAAGCCTGGCTGGACTTGCTTGTGTAACCACTTTCCTCCAGACCAGGGCTACAGGGCACATTAATCAGAGGAGACTATAGTAACTTACAGTACAGGAGAGGAATACATTGGTGTGAAAACAACTCCCGCTTCTTCTGAAAACACACAATATCACACAGTTGTTCTCATGTTGTTAATCATATTTGGTTTAGGGGTAAAGAATAGTGATAGCTGTTGAAAGACAGGAAAATGACCCATTCACGTCACCCACACAGCTTATTTAGGAGCTCAAACTGGCAAACTTTTGTCACAAGTCTAAGAAGAGATATTAGAAGACCTTTTACAGTATGTTGTCATTCATAGTCTGGAATCAAAGAATATGAGACATTCAGCAGATTAGGGATACAGTGGCAGCCAGGTCTGCAGCAATGTTACCGTACTAGATATGTCTCCCAGAACAGTGAGAAAGTCATGGAAAGTGTGAAAGTGGGGCAGCAGCCCAATCTGTGGACTGGTTTTAATCACATAGACTTGAACCTCTGTAGAGCGGGGGTGAGTCATCCAGCTCCCTGTCGCCACCAGAGAATGAGTGCATGAAACACTTTTGGAGGGCCTGTTCTTCAATTCCAACACCTACCTTTTCATGCTCCAACATTTTTACTCTTGTACGTAGAGGTGCTATTTCAGGTCCTTTTTGTGTGGCTTCATTAAAACCTTTTGTTTTTGTTTTGTTTTCATGATGGCTCTTGTGTTTGTATACACTTGAACATACCAGTTTCTCCAAAATGTGAAAAGTTTGCAGTCACTACCATGCAAGAATGGATTTCAGAGTAATGCAAGCAACTGGCCCAGTGAAGCTGCTGGCGAAGCAGGAATTTGAGACCGCAAACAGCCCCAGGTCAATGGTTGAGTAGGCGATTCTGAAGGGAGAAAGTTAGCCACTATTGTTTATTGTTGAGTCTCACTCCCAGTTTTGTAAAAATTTTGTCTACCAGGAACACGTGCTTGCATGTATTTGTATGGTTGGTGCAGATGATATTGCGTTGCGCAAAAGGTTGAACCTGGTTTGGTTTTTTTGCAGGTTTTCACATCAGGGTCCTCTGTACCGGCCCCCCTGCTTCGTGGCTGGACTGGCCCCATTCAAATGAACTTGAGGGCTGCTTTATTTCTTACAGTGATATAGTCTTAAGCCGCTGACACACCAGACCAACTGTCGGCCTTTGGCCCATGTCAGGGCCATTGATTAGTGTCTGTGGCCGTAGTCGTTGTGATGGTTTTCCCACCATTGCCACTGGTCAGCCCTTATCAGCAGCTTTCCAGCCAATTGAGCATGTTGAATCTGCAGTGTAAGTAGCGCTAACGGAGCTAACTGGGAGTAGAAGGGTCCTGTTTCTAAATTACGTGGTATTGGAGCGGTGCATAGACTCACGTACTCACCGATACCGATACCTGCATTTTCGGCAGTATCGGCAGCATTTCCGATACTGGTATCAGAATCGGAACAACTCAATTTGCAACATTTTCATCAGACATATTCTTGATTAGAATTGGCTACTTAAGCAAGAAAAAAATTATGCTTTATTATAACAAAGGTTTGTATATCCTTTTCCGGAGTCTTCCAGTTTCCCATTTTGAATGACAAATGCAGATGACTGCTACCTCGCAAGCAGGCGCAGAACGTACAAGCTAGTTGCCTGTTGGCTGTGTTCAGACACAGGTGATGGGAGGCAACAAAAGTAATCTTTCATCAGCTCTAGTTCTTGGATGCATGTTTGGTGTGTCTAGGCCCTTAAGATTTGTCAACCAGTTCATGTAAACAATGTTGACTGGCCTGAAGACCTTGAGATAGATCCTGCCGTATTATCTGATATTGAGGCCCTGTCTTGAAGAGCCAAAATCTCGTTTCAAGACCTTAATCACTAAACTTTGTAATTATATGCTGTTGGGCCCCCATTTATTCAGGGTAAATGGAGCGCCAGCAGCTCATGTTTGCCCTAAGCCCCATAGCAGGTGAATAATTTCATGCTGCCATGGAAAGACGTCTCTTCTGTCATCTTTTCTTGCATACCAGAGTTACATAAATATATATCAAATGTCAGTCCCAGCATGCAAACCATTCAGGCATTTGTAGGTCACAGCTTATTTGTAATGTTTACAGCTGATCATTATACCCCTTAGCATGATTTGACATTGCAAATGTCATTACAGGCCACCAAAAGAGCTAAATAATGTCATGGTGGCCAAATCTTGAAACCTTTAGCCCAAACACACAGTTTTATAGCTATAGTTCAGCACGTGGTTTTAGTTGAAAGGTACGTGATCTGAAAAAAGAGGCAGCTGGACTGTGTATGAAACACATCAGTGGGTCGTTCACCATCTGCATCTGGCTCTCAGATGGTCAAAAAATATGAAGATTTGTTGGATTGTCAACTTTGTACACCAAAAGGTCTGTTGTGGTCAGCTCAGGTTATTTTTTTGGACCTTTTGTTGTGGAGGTATTGCATATTCATATTTGTATTAACATATTTATTAAGGCAGCCTTGGTGTAGCTCAAATAGAGAATTTAAAAAACTGCTGTGTGATTCATTAGTTCAAAGGAATGTGACAAAGCCACATATAAGGTTACAGAGGACTTTAGACTACAGTTTCTCATGGCATCGAGTGTTGTTGGCTACATTGCAAACAAGCTAACGGCTTCTAGACCAGTAGCGTTTTTTCCACAGCTGAAAATAGTCTCATCATGAAAAGTGCAGCTGCTGCTGACTGGAGTCGTGTCAAACATTTTTGTGGATTTTCCAACTTTTTCATTCACCACCACTCTTCATTTTGGGACTGCACTGTATTGCTGTCTGTTGACATGCTGTCCAATTTCTGCACACTGTCTGTCTGTCTCTGCCTCAACTGCGCTTCAAATAGACCTGGATCAAATACCAATGTGTGCAGTTACAGCAGTGGTTTGTGTTAATTCTCTCGGCACACCAGATGGGTTGGGTTTGCTATTAGAAATAATATGAGCGCTAGAAAGTTAAGATAACCACAAGAAAGTCTATATATGTTATCTTCAAAGTTAAAGCCCAAATTTCCAATTTCCATTTCCAATTCTCCTATTTTCATCCTCCCCACCTTCTCTTCCTCCATTCCACCCTTTTCTACATTCTGAATGGAGGCACCACTGTCCCTGCTTGCTGAGCTAGCGATAAGAAATGGTTGAATGAGGTTTAACAGCTCTGTGCATACACTTGAGATACAGTTTGATTTAGTAGCACTGGCAAAGGACAAAAACAAAGACCGATCACATAGGATTGATGTTCTCCCAGGATGTAATTTGCTAATGGAAGAAAACAGTCGTATACTCTGTAGCCCACTTGCTGACACAGATTTCTTTGCCTTTTATGTGACGCTTCATAAAGAAGATGAGAACGTGATCCTGAGTACTGACAATAAAATAAGGTCGTGCACAGGACTCAAATTAAAATACAGCACATCTCAGGTCAGGTGAGGGTGTCCTGACCTCCCTGCGGTTGCTGACTGGCTGCTGCCAGCAAAGTGACCTCATTATGTTATTAGCAGGGATGGCGTCTCGCACTAAGTTCAATTGAAATCATCCTCACTCCGCCCTACTGGCTGTGGTCCATTCTTTCACAGACTGCTATCATCACAGCAGGTCCCTAATCTTATTTTATATAGTCCAGCTGACCGCCGTCTCAACTCACTGTTCTGTCCCTGCATCGTGACGACACTGTACATTTACAGCTCGTGAAACACACACACACACACACACACACACACACACACACACACACAGGGGTTTTTGAGACCTGGTATCACCATCCGTCTTGAATTATTTGATCACAAGTGGACCACTCTAAGTACAGCTGTGACACATCCTTCCCCCAGGATTCAATGAGGACTGTCTGTTTCAACTGACCCAACCATTGAACTAATAACTGCAACATTCCCAGACTTCCTTAACAAATCATGCAATTTTGAGAATTGCTGGGTGAGGAGAAACTTAAAAAACTTGCACATGATCACATGATCTCACATTTACACTAAATTTATGAAAGAAGACAACATTTTATTGACAGCAAACATGTCAAATTTTACAAATACAGTAAACAGTAACCAATATAGGTTACTTCTTTGTTGCATGTGGAGAAAGTCCCCAAGACTAAAAAATCGCCCAATTTTGTGAGTTGTTGAGTTGGAAGAAACTTTGTAAACTGTATGAATCGCTGCTTACAAAAAATTCTTAACTGTTTTGGCCGTCTTGTAAATTAAATAAATGTTATACATGGAAATATTTCTTTCTTTGTGTAAAAAAAATATGGTGTCCGTTCGTCCCAGTGATCTATGTGTTGATTTGCATATGGAGAGTGGATCAAGTGGTCACTTGAAATGCATGTCGATGCCAGGTGTGAACTGACTTAGAGCTGTCCACATGTGATCGGATCACTTAGGACGGATGTTATACCGGATCTGAACAACCTCACAGGTGTAATTAATTAAATCTTTTGTCATTTATTTAAGGGATTAACACACACATCCAAAGTCACTGTCAGTACTGTCACATAGTTCCACCGATTTTGTTAGAACTACATTGATACATACATAACAAGCATACACATTTAGGTAGACGTTCCAGATGTAAGCCACTCCATTTGTTATTCCCTGTCCATCTGCAAGTACTCACCCCAAACGTCTACACACAAACACACGCGCGCGCACACACACACACACACACACACACACACAGCATGCTTTGCGAGCTGAGGTTCAGGCCAGACATTCCACTCTGCTCCACATTATTGTCCTCAGCTGCTCTGCAGTGACGGGCAGGAGAAGACATACCCCACCTACTGAAAGCCTGCATTGAGATGAATAAGCACATGCATCTGAGATATTATCCCTGCCTCTCACGTTTCCTTGAACAATGTTGCCATCTGGGGTCACATTCACTCATGTCTGACTCATTTATTCTCTACATGTTTAGATTATATCCTGCGGCTATTTCTATCTGCATTCATCTCCTCCTCTGCACCCATCTTATGCCTTGGTGTCTATGAATCCCCTGACCTTGTAATGCTCCCCACTATGACCATTGTAGGATTTCCTTCTCTAAAGGGTCTTGGAAGCCTAGCAGAGCGTGAGAGAGGCAGAGTGGCGGTCAGATAGGGATAAGAGTAGAGAGATCTTGGTCCAAATATCTTATCTCCTCATGGGAGGCCCTGATGTAGGCCTGCTGCTAGAAGAGGAATCTCCCTCTGGAGAGAGATGAACACTGGATCTGGGTCCAAAAAGCTTGAATGAGGCCCAACATAGAGAAAAGGGGAGAGGTTCAGCCAGTAGAGGGAGCTGGTTATTACTGTGTATGACAGGGGGAGCGTGTTTGTGTTGGTATGGAAATAGTTGGAGCATTTTAAGTAGGTCACATTAGCCATTTTTCCCTCATAAGGCCCTCTGGGAAGATGTAAACTATAACAGTAGTTTAACCCCTCAGTGTCAGACTGTTTAATGACAACATTTCACTCACTTTGCCTCCCTTTCTCTTTCCCCCAGAGGAGAAATATGTGACGATACAGCCGTACACCAGTCAAGGGAAGGATGAAGTCAGCTTTGAGAAAGGGGTCACCGTGGAGGTCATCCAAAAGAACCTGGAGGGCTGGTGGTTCATCAGGTCAGTAAAATCCGATATGTTTGAGATGCTCAGCTGACTGAACCACCACAGCAGGAGCATCAATGAATATAAGCTAAATGAGAGAAATGGAATCTGCCCAAAGTTCAATGTTTTTCTCATCCAATGTCAAAGTGAACAAGTCCTCAGACAGCAGTGACACTGCTTGCAGTTGTCATAGCTTAGGGCTGTGATCAAGGCAGCGCATTCCTGCAGCTCTCATTTGCGTAATGGCATTGAGTAGAAACCATTAACATATGGCACTCTCCACAGATCAACTGGGTGTCCTTCCTGGGATTTCTATTGTGTATGTGTGTTGTTTACCCAGGCAGTGTGTATTTCCTGTCAGTTGTTTGTTTCTGTGTATCCCCGGGGGCATAAGAGAGTGGAGCTCCTCTTCACAGCAAATTACCATCACATGCTGCCTCGTGGCATCTGACATACATATGCACACAAAAGAGTGTGCAAACTTAAATACACTGGAACTTATGCCCCTGTCCCTGTCAAAGGTGCTTGTGTGTGCATGTGTGATAATGGCTCATATGTCTCCACAAAGT
The DNA here is from genome assembly GCF_040436345.1 of Pagrus major. NCBI lineage: Eukaryota > Metazoa > Chordata > Actinopteri > Spariformes > Sparidae > Pagrus > Pagrus major. The sequence continues at coordinate 34,423,968 of NC_133215.1, read as the reverse complement.
GCTTGCTTATTGGGGAGTTTTTCCTTTTACAAATCAAATGCTTAAGAACAGTGGTTGTCTGATGCTGTTTACTGATTGTAAAGCCCCTTGAGGCAAATTTATATTTTGTGATAAAGGGCTAAATCAATAAAATTGGCTTTACTGGACTTGAATGCACAAAAAGGCCTTTTTAGAGCGCAACAAGAAATAAAGCTTCAGATGCATGTCTGAGTCATGCTGCTCTCAGTGGGCCGGTGTACCACAGTGAAGTCCAGGCATGGAGCTTTATTAGTTATGGGGACTCCTTGTGGTCATAGTTTGAGTAATGCAATAGGGGAGCAGAAACAATTGTTCTTCTTTTGAGCAGAAAATGGCCCACCTTGAGGCAAATGACTCAGAGTTGCATTTGGAAACGTTACTTATTGTTTTGCAAAGCACTCTAAAATGACTCATTTAGTTTAACAATGAATTTTGAAACATGGGGAAGCAGTGGCCCTTTGCATGTATTTCTGTATGCAGTCTGTTTACTTGCCTCTGGCTACTCTTACGCTACTAGAATTAAAATAGCGTCTGTTTTTCAACGCATAGGATCTTGCTTGGTGTATTGTAGTACATAGTTAAATGCCAGAGAATGTGTAAATTTAGTTGTTTATTCATTCCAGATATAATTTATGATCCAATTAAATTAGTGCACTGATTAAAGGGGGTTAATGGGGTGTACTTCCAGCTGGGGGACTCAAAAAAGGCAGATTAAAAAAGAATGTCCAAAATCATGCAACAGAGGATGGATCCTGCATTCCCCATAATGCAACACACAACATTGGTTTGTGTTATGGTACGTCCCATTTGAACTGGGAAGTCGGAATTTCTAAGTTCCCAGTCGGCAAGTTCAACTGGAACACCCCCTAACGCCGTATTGCACCTCACCAACTCGAGGTGTGAAACTGTGAAAGCTGTAGAATATATTGCTAAGTACCACTTCTGTCTCATAAATGTCTCATTAAAACAGTCTTACACACAGTCATGTCTAACTTCTATCGAAGTGCTTTGGTGTTTTTATGAGAAAAATACTGTGTAATGTGTTGTTATCAACTGGTATCGCTAACAATGGCTAGCCTGGCTAGATCTGGTATTCCAACGTCTTTTACTTGAATATTGGGATATGACGTCATTCCCAGCTCTGACTTCTGAGGTAAATGGAATGCACCATTACCCTCCCTGCCTGGTAAATGTCCATGCCTTTCAAACTCAATGTCCCCAGTAATTATGACCTTTATGTGTAAAATTGCTGCAGTGCCCCTTTAAATAACAGTAAAAGTAAAAAAATTCAATAAGATATAATATTAAACATATCGTCTGTATGCATTCTCCCCAAAGATACTTAGGGAAAGAGGGCTGGGCCCCTGCCTCCTACTTGAAAAAGGTGAAAGAGGACTTTTCCCCTCGCAAGAAGACCCTGACAGGCCCCGTGGAGATCATCGGCAACATCATGGAGATCAGCAACCTGTTGCAAAAGAAGTCGGTCAGCGAGAAGGACATCCAGACAGACGGAGAGGGTAGCACCACACCCGAACGCCACATCTCCAAGAGCGAGATCAGCTTGCCCATGCCCTTTAGCGCTGAAATCAATGCCGAGACGGGCAGGAGGCTGAGTGCAGGCCGTGACACTAACAGCCCATGTCTGGGAATAGCAGCAAGTGCTGCCCTAAATGAAAACAAAGTGAGAGGCGAGCCAGGGTCCCCAGCTGTTGCGAGAGTGGCACCGCATAGAGTGGAAATTGGTGAGTATTTGTTCTGTGTTAGGAGACAATTGTGCCAGTGAATAAAGCAGTAAATGCATTGTAGCTAAGAAGAAGAGGACTTTCAGTCTTTGTATGAAACATTATGACATGTCATTTTCCTTTTGTGTAGGCTTTGATGCTATAGGTAAGCTACATGACTGGTGGTGTATCTCATGTTGGAAATGGTGGTGGTGTAATCCCATATCCAGTCACATATACCTTATCAAACTAACCTGTGAGGATATTTAACATGGAATTTTGTGTGAATATCCATTTCTCTCACATACTAAGAACTAAGAATATTTGTGATGGGACATGCTGAGAACAGAAAAATACTTTTTTGCAAATATATGAATGATAGAGAAATAATTATCGCACAAAGAGCATTTCGATTTGAGCAAACAAAAATCTTTGTTATGCTCACTGTATTTGTTAGCAGGTTTGCTAATATTTACAGTACCCAAGAAATACAATTGACATGACTGTATGCTGGCAAACCCTTGGACACTTTCAAAGTGTCTCTTTCCCTCTCTAAGGTAAACCTACCTCAACCGTGTTGAGTGTTACAGTGTGCCACTGTTTAAGACAATCAGAAAATTGGAGAAGGTAATTTTTGATTGGCCGTCTACAGTCAGATTCCTAATGATGTAACCAGGTACTGGGAAAGTAGGGAAGAACTTGGACAGGTGATCTGGTACGCCACATTCTCACATAATTATACAGATTTGGTTAATTACCAAGTTTTGTTGATTTTCATCTGTACTATTTTGGTTCTAAAAGTTCTAAAGTAGTTTGGCAAACTTTATGATTCTAGCTACTTGCCCAAGGCATTACAGTGTGGCTCTTAAGGGAGAGCAGTTGTCCACTAATTGAAGGGTTGTTGGTTTATTGTCAGCCACTGCAGTTTACATGTCAAAAGTGTCCGTGGCAAGACACTGAACCCCAAATTGCTCCCAGTGGCTCTTGTATCAGTGTGTTAGTGTGCATATGAGTAGTTAGTGCCCTGAATGAGCAGGTAGCACCTTGCATAATAGCCTCTGCCAGCAGTGTATGAATGCAAATAGCAAATGAACTTGCATTTCTATAACGCTTTTCCAGTCTACTGACAACTCAAAGCACTTTACAACACTTGTCACATTCACACACAGATTCATACATCGATGGAATTTGGGGTACAGTATCTTGCTCAAGGATTCTTTGACTTCGAATAAGCCAGGGAATCGAACCAAGGAATCAAACCAGCGACCCATTCTACCTCCTGAGCCACAGCCGCCCGAATGTGTGTGTGAATGGGTGAATGCAGACTTGTGACAAAGCACTTAGAGCGCTACATAAATGCAGTCCATCCCATTTACACTTCTGTGTGTGCAAGATACACTTGTTGAGTCTCCCTATCCCATAGTGAGACATGCATGAGCATGAGTGAAATGTTTCACTGGACCTCATCTTTGCTGTTTGGGTGAAGCGAGAAGCATCTTGTGTCAATTTTGAATGACAAGTGAGGCTGCATCAGCCATATGTAAATGCCAAAGGCCTTGGCTGACATGTTTCTATGTTTTTCAGGGTCTCCAAATCTGAGACAAAAGCCTCCACCGAGAAGAGAAACCCACTTGGTGAGAAAATGAACAAGCTACTGTTAACATCTTAACAAGACTTTCTTTATGTGATTATGTGATTGCATGTTCAACAGAAATATGAAAGAATGAACATCACAGAACTACTAAAGAATGTTCTAGCACATTTACAAACACTAGTTCTAGCTGAAAAAATATTTTCAAAGCAGTACATATACATTGAATACAACATAAAAGGAAAGGTTTCTAACTGGCTCCCAGGTTACTGCGAGAGTTGGCATAGCAACCATGAAAGAACAATAACAGTGTCTATTCTTTGATGATCTGTATCAACCACTGTGCACACTTAAATGACAGTATTTACATACTATGATATGTGTATATTATAATCTACTAAGCCATAAACCTTATATTTGAAATGATTGAAGATATTGCCTTCATTGTCTTTAGTTATAAGAATATACCCTTTCTTAAGTTGTAGTCAGATACAATAATGATGACTAGATATGATGTCAGCTGCTCACATCTCTCCCCCTTTGCTGCACAGGGATTCCAGTTACCCAAGCCACCAGAGCCACCTGCTGTGGAAGCTGAGTATTACACTATAGCAGATTTCCAGTCCTCCATCTCTGATGGCATCAGTTTCCGTGGAGGACAAAAGGCTGATGTAAGAGGCCAGATTTACATTGTTGTTGCTGAGATGAGGCAGTCATGGCTCATTGAATATGCATGTCAACTGAGTGCTGCCCAGATAGACAAGAAAGCTGAGGCAACCAAGATGCGACCTTGAGATTTGTGTGATGTGAACATGATGATGTAGACAGAATTAGCAAGACTCGGGTAGAGAGATGATGATAAAATTGATTCCTTCAAGTTTATTTATGTCATGTTGAGCTGGCAATTGTAGACATTGTTAACTTTTGTCATAACTATCCTTGCAAAAGGCCTCTAATAGAATATGTAATAACAGCATGCATTTGATCATCTGATCATCTAACCCTAACCCAAATACGCTTTTTGATATCTTTGTTCCTTCATGTCTTGTTGTGTAGGTGATAGAGAAGAACCCAGGAGGCTGGTGGTATGTGCAGATTGGAGAGATGGAGGGCTGGGCCCCCTGCTCCTACATTGACAAGCGCAAGAAGCCCAACCTCAGCCGTCGGACCAGCACCCTCACAAGGCCCAAAGTCCCACCCCCAGCACCGCCTGTCAAAAAACAAGACTCAGAGGAGACTCCCCCTCCTGCTAACTCTGCCTCTAAAGCCTCAGAGCCGCCAAGCAGACCTGTGTATGAGGAACCTGAATATGACGTACCTGCAGTTGGATGCGAAGGTGAATCAGACACAGATTCCCTGAAGGATGAACGCAGCCTGGATGTGAAGATAAGCAGTGTGGTCAGCGACAAGTATCGCAGCTCCCCACCTTCCTGCAAGGCCTCTCCTCCTGTGTGCAAGGCATCCCCTGTTTTCACTCATCGAAGGGCGTCCTTCAGGTCTGTAGAGGAGGTTGCAAAAGAGGAGTGTATCTATGAGAATGACGGCTTCAGGCGAAGCAGCGGCATTGAGGGAACTTCAACAGTCAAAGGTTCCAGTCAGCCAAATTCCCCAAGGAGCTACCATTCCTCCACGGTCCCACGCAAACCCTCTGGGTCCTCACCTTTAGCTGGTAGACCCATGAAGACCATGACGCCAGAGATGAGCCGGAGAAGCCAGACCCTGGGCAGACATATAGATATCAGCCTCAGATCACAGGACAGCAGCCCCCACTCCTCATCAGATGAATTGAGCAGAGGCTCCAAGAAAGCCCCTGCCTTCAGCAGGGATGTGGAGCAGAGAATAGGCCAGAGCCCTTCCACCAGGCCCAAGCCTTCTGTCAGACCTAAACCACTCCTGACCAAATCAGAGCCCCAGAGTCCTGAGAGGATGGATATCAGCTCTCTGAGAAGGCAACTGAGGCCTACAAGTCAGTTTCGACACAGCCTCAAACCCACCCGTGGGGACGACTCTGAAACAGCCTCTGTTATTTCGTCAGAGGACTCGATGTGTTCGCGCAGTACCTCAGATCTCTCCTCTGTTTACTCCAAAGGGAGTCGTGGTGATTCAGACGTGGAAGGCCCCAATCTCTACCGCTCCCTGGACGCCTATAAGAAGGTCCAGGATTCTGAAATCAGCTTTCCAGCCGGAGTGGAGGTTGAGATTTTGGAAAAACAAGAGAGTGGTTGGTGGTACATCCGTTGGGGATCAGAGGAGGGCTGGGCTCCCTCATACTACCTGGAACCTGTCAGACAAATTGGTGATCCAGGTGGTTTGGAATCAGATGGGCATGGGAGTGGTGGGAGCAAGTCCAACAGCCTGGAGAAAAATGAGCAACATGTTTTGGCCCTCAATAACATCAATATTCAGGGTCTGAACCCACAGCATCAAGGCATGAGGAGGAACACTCCGCCGATTCCTTCCAAGCCCCCTGGTGGCTTCTCGAAGCCGTCTGGAATAGTTAATGGGGGGGTTCGGATGAGGAATGGGGTACGCCAGGTGGCAGTGAGGCCTCAGTCTGTATTTGTGACAACGACACAGCCGGCTAAGGATGGGCACTACATGACTGGTTCTCTGAGGCGCAATGACTCACTTGGCAGAAGTGATCACTATGGCTCTGGTTCTGCCACTCTTGGTGTACGGCGAAATGCCTCCTTCAGCACCGTGAGGCCACATGTAGTTGTTGAAAGTCAGACAAGGCCTGCTGAGCGCTCCAGCCTGGGGTCCTCAGGGACCTCGTTCAGCACAAGCAATGTCCAGGATGCCCTTAGCAGAGTTAACCAACGTAACGGCATCCCTGTGTCCACAGTCCGACCCAAGCCCATAGAGAAGAACCAGCTGATCCACAATAACCTTGGTAGGGATGTGTACGTATCCATCGCTGACTACCGTGGCGATGAGGAAACTATGGGTTTCACTGAGGGTACTTGTCTGGAGGTTTTGGAGAGAAACCCCAATGGATGGTGGTACTGCCAGGTGCAGGACAGCCTGCTTCCCCGCAAGGGCTGGGTCCCCTCTAACTACCTAGAGCGTAAGAAATAAAACAACCCCACATCCCTTTGATGTCTTCAAGGACGTGGGTGGCATCAATTTTTAGGAATTTTGCCCGCTTTCTCCCCTAAGCAATATGTCCTTGAAAATGTACATTTCTGAAAATACTGTGTGTAAAAAAAAAAAAAAAAGATGTTTTAATCTGATAAGGAAGGACACTTTTAGTGCTGGTTTACTAAAACGTTTTCAAAGAGAAATGTAAGGATTTCTGTGGGACTGGTCAACCTTGAACGAGGGAATTTGAGGAGGACAGTGTCTTTGAGAAACAAAATGGTATGAATGGGAGTGATAACCTCTTAAAGAGGTTTGCATTGTGTAATACTCGAGTAAAGCAGGGTAATAGCTCTGCTTATTTCTGCCCATCACTGATTATGATGGCCGATAAGTGCCTTTTGTATTTGTTCACCTGAATGGTGGTCCTAAACGGTGGATGGCAAAACATTAAATCAACCAAATCTTTTAAGAGTGCCATAGGCCTATGAACACCACCAAGAGTATTTCCATAACCAATTTAGAGCTCCACTGTAGAGTGCTTACAAAGTGCAAACTTTCAATCTTAAGTGCTCTAATTGGTACAACACAGATGAAGAAAGAAAAACCAAGATTTAAGGAATTTAAGTCACGCAGAATTTATTTGTTTGAAGCCACCAAGTCATCGAGCAAACTAAAACAACATTTTAATCTTATCATTATTTTTATTTAGTTTCATTGTTCATGTTATAATTGTGTTAATGCAAGTGTTCCTTAGAGAATTATTTCTGCTTTCTTGTGACATCTGTTTTCCACCAAGAGCCTGGAATTGGAAACATTTAAGCTCCTGCCTCATGTCTCGTATTATCTGACACAGGCAAAATACACAGTAGCTGCTCAGGTTTGATTAATTGGCATAGTTTTGTTGTAGATCTTTAGGCCCCTTAACAATGTGTTAATATTCATGTTTTTAATCCCAGATGCAACTATTCAAGATAACGCGTGTAAAAAGACAAAAAAAACAAAGCAAAATAAAACAAAAAACCTGTGAAACTTGAAAATAATAGTTGGAAATTTATGTTTCCTGGAAATTCAAAGACATAACATGTAACTTGAGTGCTCTACAGAGCAAAACCACCTCTTAACTGCATAGCTAACAACCTTTAAATATAAAAACACTTAGTTTACAAAGGTTTACTGTAGTTCCGGGAACAATTGACTTTGTACATATTTTCTTCTGTAGACATAATAATATCGCTGTTGCAGAGATGCATTGAATAAGTACTGGAAATGCAGGGAGATAATTCAATCCCAGGGATATATTTGCACAGCATTTAGCCCAAAATGTGATAAAACCAAAGAGGTTTTTTTTGTTGATTCTTCTATTTATTTAAGGTATGAGTAATACAGTATATACAACAAAAGGTTTCTAAATGGAAAAAATAAAAGTTTCCTATCAGTTCCTGGAAGATCCTTGATGCATTTTCTCAAAATATTTGATCTATGAAACAAAAAGAAAACAAGTACATTGTAATATTGTAATAGATATTGCTGTGCAGTTTGGTTGTTGACATTAAACAGAACACAACATAATATATTAGCTCCAAAGTTTAGGTATTTTTTTCAAATCTTCCAAATTTAGTTTGATTATTCTATTACCAGATCATGTAAGTAAGACTTAGCAATCACCCAAAATATAAAGTTAGAGATCATTTCTCCCCAGTGCAGAAGTGAAATAAGAGAATTTGAAATATGGAGCTGAAATCTAACTTTCAAAATTCAAGTGGCTGATGTTCAAGACTGCTGAAATACATTTTCTAACAATGGTTGTGAGTTCTCTGTACGAGGCTGAACACTAACTTTTTCATTATGTTTCTGCTGGACAGTATCATAGTATTAAACAAAGTACAGTACCTGCTAGATTGCAGTTATCTATTTTAGTGAACCATATTTGTTTACTGTTTGTTAATGTGTTACTCTGTGATCACACAGTGACAATATTGAGGAACGAGGTGGTTCTGTTTTGTGAATTAGTGCACTTTAAACCTGTTTTTATGGTGCATTAATGTAAAGATGCAGTAAATACTCAGCATACTATTTATTGACTAAGTTTTGTAATTATTTAATTTTTTTCTTTTTTATCTCACCTCAAATGAGAGGCTGAACTCAATAATGAGTCAGTGAGCATGCCAAAGTTAGAGTAAAATTGGTGAAATAGAGACCTCCAGTGGACGTCAAAAGTACTACAACATGATTTTTATCCCATCAGCAAGGCTTACCAGCTGTCCTACCTCAGTGCAATAAGAAATGCACTGCTGGTCAGTGAGTCTCAACAGTAATTGTACAGAAACATGATGGTTTTTCTTTTTTTTTCTCTTTTTTGAAATTCTCAGTGCAGCTAAAATTATTTTTGTAGCACGTTTTGTATTGGGCGATAATTTATTTTTTGAAAAGAAGTTCTTTTTTTCTCTATGCTGTGTGCTGCAACTTTAGCAAATCATGGGCACTTCCTTCATCTTTATTGTGCTTTACATAATGCCTGATTTTATGTGTATTTATTATGAATAGTTTTATATCTTATCACGGTTTGACAATCACCCCCATTCAAATATGACTGTAAAGCATTCTACAGATCATAAATGAACTTCACTCACCTGAATATGCAAAAAGCTGACACAGCAGTCAACAAAAAGTCAAAAACATCAACCATTAACTGAGAATGTGAAGTTATTTACAATTAATAAATACAAATTAAGAACCCTATAAGGACCTGTCAATATTTAAATTAAGAATTACAATGTTGATAATTGCTGTCAGGCAACAGAGCCTCCCCATCCCGACGAAGGCATTATGTAAACGTGTTGAATCACTTTTAACATTTCGCTTCAGCACATATTATTATAATTGCATATTGCTTTGTTTGATTGAGCTGAATTGACTTGGCTGAAATAGCAAGGGAAAACGTTGTGCATCGAGCTTACATTCAGCTGTGTAGCATCTATCATTATTCATGCTTTTTTCTTTTTCCTTTTCAACCCTTTTTTGTCAAATTCTGAAAAATATACCTGCGAGGAAATGTGCAATAGAAGCACATCATGCTTCAACAAGAGGAAAAATATCACAGGTTGAGAAAAACGTGAACAATTCCATTACATGTGTTGGGAGTGGATACTCCCAGTCAAACTGCCAGTCATGAGCTTTTACCATCATTACAAATGTATCGTTACAATTCTTACTGAAAGAGCGGATGAGAAAGGCCCTAACAGCATCATCGGACCAAAGCAGTCGTATGTGACATCTCATTATCATCCTGACTCGATGGACTTTTCTAATAACTAACATGAGAGCTCTGCTCCTCCTGACCCGGATCAGCAGTGGACAGTGATTTGTGAATGAAATGGCATAAACCTGCTGACCCATTCTGTATTGACATTACAGCCACCTGGGGTCTTCTTCACAGATGGAGAGTCTTGGCCCTTCATCAGGGGCCTCAGTGGCCCTGCTCTGAGCTGTCACGTTTGTGCCTGAATGGAATTTTGATAGTTTCTTCTTTTTGTGTTGTTGTTGTTTTCCTTTCTTTTTGTTTTCTGCTTTTTTGTCCTCTCTGCACCTACTCTGATGCCTCTTTTGACATTTACCCACCGTTGTCCTCACCAATCATCACGACAAAGGTGATATTTGGAATCGTTTGCGACAGCGGACAAGGAGATGTTGGTGGAAGAGTCTCGGTAAACAAGAGAGCGGGGAGATGAATGCTCCCTCAGGCTATCTCAGTTCAATCCATCAACTTCCAGGATGTACGCCAAAAATAGGAAAAAACTTTATTTTTGTCTTTGCTGAGCCCCAGACAGAACTTTTTGATGTGCTACAGGTGAACATGTCATTGTGCTAAAGACCTCCTGTGTGTACAGGCCAATTCATGGAGTTCCCTGTATTGTTAGAGGGGGGTTGTGTCTATACACTGTTTTGTTGGGATAGTTGGTAGTTTAACTCCAACTTAAAGGAATTGTCTGACATTTTGGGAAGTACCTTTTATTGTTTTCTCATCTTGACTTAGATGAGAAGATCTATATCTCTATCTATATCTATGTTGTTAAAGACCTCCACACAAATATGTGTTTTGCTGAAGATAGTTAGCATTAAGATTGGATCTTTAACCAGTTTATTACATTTTTTGTTGGAAAAAAGACAAATATTTTTTTGGTTAAAAAGAATCATAATCTGACATAAATGAATGTTCAAACCAGAATATTTTTACACGTCTTAAAACACATCTGTAGGGGATCTTTAAATATGAAGCCAAAGCCAGGAGATGGCTAGCTTAGCTTAGCATAAAGACTGGGAGTGTGGGGAAACGGCTATTCTGGCTTTATCCAAAGTCTGCAGACACCTCTAAAGCTCATTACTTAACTTGTTGTCAGTCTTTATACTAAGCTAATCTAAATATATCCTGGCTTTAGCTTTATAGTTAGTGTTCACACATGAGAGTGGTATGAATCTTCCTATCTAACTCGCACCAAGAAAGGGATTAAGTTTATTTCTCAAAATGTGAAAGTATTTCTTTAGGCTACAGGCCTATTTTTCAGTCAGGGCCAACCAGTTCTCCACCACATCACTCTTAAAAGCTGCGTGCATCCACACAGCAGAATGAAAATGGAATTGGCGGAGATAATATTTTTGCATTCCACCTGCGCAGCTGAGCGTGTGCACACATGCCAACACACTCAACGATGATGAGGAGTCATTCATGCCAGAGGAAATATGTGAGTTCCCCGACATGTTCCCGGAGGTCACCCGGGTGAGACAGCTCCGCTACACTGGCACCCTGTTTTGTTCCTTGCTCCCTTTTTATTTTAACAAATGGAAGGCATCTCTCAGGCGTGAAGCACCGTAAGCGCTGTAATTCCAAACACTAGCAGCTGCCATAGTGTGTTCCTCCTGGCTATACATGCCTTTCACTCCCCAGTTATTTTTCTTCCCTCCCCACGTATTTCCATCTCTCCCTTCCTCGACACAGCCGAGCAGTCTATTCCCGCTGAAATGATTGAGATATGTAGGGGGTTTGAGGATTGGGGGTGGGGTGTTGTTTGTGTGCGCGTGTGTGTTTTTGCATGATGAGATGGATTGTTTGCAGGTGCGCTCAGAAGACAAGAATTGGGAGGTCAAGGAGGAGATTTGCGAGAGCAGGATGCAGGGAGACAGAAGATGGATCAGATAGTGGATGCTAGGAGACAAGGTGAGAGCGAGGTGAGAGGAGCTTGCTTTGATAGGAGGGAGATGGAAGGAGAGTGGGCACTGTTTCTGCCCTGAAAACTATGAAAAATAATTCATTCAAATAGGGAGGGAACATTTCATCCGACTCCCTCTACCTACCTTTTAAAAACCCCATACCTAATGAGCTCACTGCTTCCAAACCTGAGCTGTAAAATCTCATTACACCAAACAGTGTTTTAATTGCAGCACTTGATGTTTTGAAGCTGCTTCACAAGGAACTGAAAGTCAGGGAGAGATGAATAAGTTCACACTACAGCAGCTTCTCTCAGTCTCGCTCGCCGTCCATATTCTAACTTTTAAAACTGATCCTACGTCTGATTTTAGCTTTTTTTTATACTGTCAGCGTCTTCAGTTCTTACGTAGCCCTGAGGGTGTGAGACTTGAATTGGGTGTTGGGTGGAATGAGACAAGAATGGAATCAAGTGAAAGATTTCGGTATCTTTTTTTGCCTCATTCATTTGAGTTTTAGTTGAGAAAATAATTGAATGTTGTAAAAGTGTAGCACAGGATTTGAAAGGTTTATTCACATCTAATGAAACAAGCTTTAGGCACCCGGCTCTGGAAAGAGAGTTGTTTGATAGAAGGAGGGTTAGGTTTGATAAGAACGTTTTAGTAAGTGTGTGGGAGAAGGCGGGAGGTATTTAGGGGGGAGATTTTGTACGTTTTCTAATTAATATCTATTTTTGTTTGAGTATGAGAAGAAAGGAAAGAACAAGTTAAGCTGTGGGGATTTTTCTCAAGCAGTTGGGGCAAAAAACAAAAATCCCCAGCGTGTGAATCAGGGAATGCTGATTATTTATGTGAGTCTGAAAACTTCCTCACAGAATCGCAGTTGTTTGATGCACCAGCGGGCATCAGCGGGAGCTGTCTCTGAGTTCTAGAAAAGAGGCTGTGTCGAGGAACGAGGCACGCCGCTGTGTCTCTGTGTCTCTGTGGCACTTTTCTTTTCTCTGTTTGAATCCCTGTTTCTAATTAGCACAACGGTGTATCTTAATTAACCTTAGCCAGTCAGAGGATATTCCAGCACTAACAGCTTTCTAATCAAGAACACTGCACTGCTGTCATTTTGCATGGGAGCCTCAGGTGCCGGTCGTAGCTCAGCCACGTTTTTAAGGTGGAGGTGAGCTGTCAGTAGTGACTGATGTTGAGTTACAGCTGAGGTCGATTAATGTGAAGGTGGAGCCTGTTTTTGGCCTCGATGTTGCATTTATGGAATGTGTCATCACCCTGCTGTGGAGAGCAGTGTGCCAAAAAAAGAAAAAAGCACTTGGAAGCCCGATGCCATCAAACTCCTGATCTGTACATCTGTTACCAGCATGTCAGCAACACTAACAAACACAGTAACAACTACAGGCCTCGAGTTGGACCAAAGGAGGTGCTATTCTTTTCTTTTTTTTTTTTATTACCATTGTTGTTATGCAAATTGTGTTAAACTCTTGCAAACTCCTTGTTTTCAAAAGATATGCCATGAGGAGGCTAAGGAGGCTTTATTCCACTGTAAATGTCAGTGAATCATCCAGTGATGACTCATCTCCCCACCAAATCATACACGGTGACAAAGCCACAGACGTACCTGTTCAAAGCATCGTTACACTGTACTCCAGTGTACTAGGATGAAATCCAATAAAAGCAAATGCTATCCAAATTCCTTTCTGATTGGAGACATTCTGCATTTGTGCATTCCTTTTGAAAACAGGGCATTTTCTTATTTACCTTTTCATTTTGACAAGCCTTTTTTTGTATCTTGTACATGTTTACATTGTATCTCGCATTGCCCAAAAGAGAAACAATATTAAATGTATTATCTTTGTTGTTTTAAACTGACTGCTGTTCATTTGTCTCACACTTCCAGTCATATCCGCCACTGCGGATAAAGAGCAGCAACCCCCCCTTCCAGCTCACAAGATAGCTGGATAGTATGTGACAGTAATATTACAGATTTTATATAGACATAGACAGCAGACATTTATCTCTATTCGCCTTATTGTGAAAGCCAGATTAAGTGAGTTTAGATATGGAGGAGCAGAACAATGCAGCAGGTTACATATAGCGAGGTATGACTTATAAGAGAAAAGTGTGAGGAGGTTGAGAGCGGTGAATGAAGACGAATGAGCTCTCGGAGCCTTAGTTTCCCACTAAAGAGGAGAAACAAGATTTTTTGCTCTTTTGTATCTAAACATATGTGGAGAGATTTATCGCTTGTGTCCAAAGTTAAATGAAATATACCTCTGTCCAAAAGCCACACCATAAATCTTCACCTCTTAAAAAGGAAAAGCAGGTTTTCAGGAGGATTCAGCAGGTCAGGCTATCATGGTTGATCTTCTGGTACGATCTGATATCACCATGTTGGTGTCGTCTTTACAGCATCATAATTAATGTTGCTCCAGAACCATCACTGCAACTGAAGACAGAAAACTTATTTTTGTGATGCCATTGCTTTGCGACTTGGAAAAAATGCCAGAAAAGTATACACATAGGAAAATGTATGTCTTCTCACATGTGGTTAACAGCGTGAAAGAGTCTATTTTAACCCAAATCATCTTTTCCTAAACCTGCCCAAGTAGTTTTGTTGCCTAAACCAACCAAACTGTGACAGGAAACTGAAACACAAACAAAACAATAAGGGAACACTATAACAATAAGTTCCAAACAGGGTCCTGTACTCAATTAATTCAGCCACAATGACTTGCTCCAGATGGGGACTCTGTCGCTTTTTCCTAAGTTGTACTGGTGGTCCCAGTGCAACAATAATTATGTTTCAAGAACAACACCAACACAACATGCAAAGCTATGACATCACAGTGACAACACTGATAGTCCACTAAAAATGTTTATTATAATGTTCTATAGGGACATCACCAATACTGCAATATCTCTTCTATAAATGTTTAGCATTTAAAACCTTGCTTACGTGCTAACATTGACAAATTAAGACTATTTAAAGATGTTCTGGCAAGTGTTAGCTAACAGTTGCTTATTTACACATCCAGCAGACACAGAGCAACATTAGCATTCATTTAGAATTGTGTTTGTGTCCTGAAGAATTTCAGTCAATATTTTCTCTCCTTTTAGATAGTTAGTTCGTTTTGGTCTCCACTAACTCCTGTGAAATATGTCTAGCTCTTTAGCTGCTAAATCTTCTATCTCCACTGTTGTCTGGTGCTTATAAGTTAGCGTACAGGGGGGTTATTGAAGCTTTTTTGCTGGAAACTAATGACGAGAGCGGTAACAGTGAACCAAAACAGTAAAGCTGAGGGCTGAAGAACTTGAACTGTTAGCTAAAGAATTCTAAAACATGAAGGAAACTGCAGTCCATCTATTTGACAAAAAAGAAAAGAAAAGAAAAGCATGACAGGGATGGATTTGTCTTTTTGATGGCATATAAAGTAAATGCCACTGATTAAAATTCAACATTGTCAGTTCTTCTTTGAACGATGGCTTATCGTATTGATCAAAACCCTTCATGTGTTAACACACAGGTGATGTAAACCAATGTATATCCACTAGATGGCTCTCTTGAACCAGTCATGCTTCAGACTCTCCTCCAGACAGCAGCAGTGTTGACAGGACAGAGAGCGAGCACAGACAGATAATAGACCCGCACATTACATACGCAGTATGTACGTTGACAATGAGATTTGAAATGAAATTCTATTATGATCGGTCCCTTTTTTTATACAGCATAACTAATAATATTGGGTGTGAACATAGAATGATGATCTCTGGCACGGTTGAGAATGCTCAGCTGAACAATGACAATTATTAGATATACTTGTCTGAATTATTCTTTTCATGAGATTATTACTCATCTTATTCATATCTCTCAGCCAGTTCTTTTATATGGAGATGTCACAAGTCGTCTATTGCAAGCACGGATAGAAAGCTATCAGGGAGCTCAGAGGAGACATCTGGATGAGATGCTTCATGAATTTATAGTGCAGTCATTTTAGTAGCAGCACCTCTACAGTGTAATTCTAAGCGCTGTATCGTAGGCAACTGGTCTTGTTTCGGTTTCTTGAAGACGTTTCCTCAGTTCTGAGCTGAAGAAGCGTCTTGGATGAAAGGTGACCTGGATGACTGTGAACCTTCATCAACATCTCTACAGTGTAAGTTATTCCACTGAGCTCCTAATCCCCTACCTGTCACAATGAGGCCACCCAGCAGCTGTGCCAGGGACAGAGGCTGTGGCACATGATGCAACAGAGGGCCAGGGCCCCCAGATGACCAGGCATTGTGTTCACCCAGATATGAAAATGCACTGCTGACCACATCTGTGTTGTTGGCCAACTCACATTTTGGTTTCTTTAGGTCTCTGTGCCAAAGGTCAAGTGCATATAAACACTATTTACATTCCATTAGCAGGTCCAATATTTAACCAGCGAAGGACAATGACAATGAACTGGACTAATGGAAAGTTTGAGCATCTACAGTTACATGACAACTACACAAACTTCAAATGTTGATGAAGGCCATGTGATGTAAAAAAAAGTAAGTGAATCAGGAAAAAGTAAGTGAATTATGAATCAAATTATTACAACAACTAACCTCCCTGTTCAAAATGTAGAAAAGCACCTGGTCTACAAAAGACATTTTGCAAAATAGAGGTCTGTCTTGTTTTCAGCTGTTAAAAACTACTAGCAAAGGTCTGGTATCTACACTAGATGGCCAAGTGACACAAGACTTATTTGTGTGTGTATTTGAGTCCAAATGTATTGATCCACTGTATCTTATAAGTATTGATATTATAAGGACTCCTTCCTCTTGCCTTAACTTGAACTTATATGACTTTAGGGCTGTGGGTAAGGAAAGCACAGGGATAACATCTTCTCGGTAACTAACTCTCTTTTAATGTCCACTTCTTCCCATTAGGACAACAATCGAACTCTCTCACAAGGTGATACATCACTTCACATTGTCTCATATCACTTTGCAAACTAAATCATCCTTAAACTTAAAGGGGAGGTGCACCACGTTATGCACTCCCTGATTTAACACAAAGGGGAGCATACAATGTAATGTATGAAATTACAATTCATGAAAATATTCAAATATCTGAACAAACCAGGGAATAAAATAAGTTTATCCACAACATAAAATACATTTTCACAAGAATAAATCTCATCTTATAAAATGTTGAATGGAGAAAGACAGGGTACTTTACTTCAACACTTGCACTGAAATGTAAATTTTCAATCTATTGCATAATGAAAAGTAAAACCTGACATTAATAAGCAGGCCCTGACTGACTCATGCAACATCTCTTCTGCACAGGGCCAATGGGCATTTATCAATCTGCAGCTTAAGCTTCAACCATCCTGCAGAAGGGCCTGACAGCTACTGTCCAAGAGACAGAGGTTTATATCTCCCAATGTTGTAATCGGGGACAACACCACATTTGAGGTTTTATAGAAGACAAAGAAATGTGAATAAATCTGGCTCTGGAGTGACCAAAGCTTTACACTGGTGGCTATTCAAAGATGACTTGATTAGGTTCTGTTCTAGCTGGACCGTGCTTGGTACAAGTACACCAAATGATGAAAAAACGAATGGACTATTTCCAGTTAAAGCTGCACTTATCAATATTTTTATGTTATTAGTGGATCAAATGATTATATGTAATGTAAAAGGTGTCACTGATAGTGACAAACCCACACACAACTGTCACCCAAATCTGTAATTCCCTCTGAAGCTCTGAAGAGCTTTTTAGCCTCTTTTAGCTTATATTGTTGTTGTTTTTAGAACCCATAACATACTGTTTCGGTTCAGTCTCTTCTCTCTTCATCTTTATTTCCAGCAGCAGCGGTGGGCTGTTTTCAGTAAAAGAAACAGAAAACTGTATGCTAACTACACAGATAAAGTTAGCAACTAGCTGACATAATGAACAAAGTTGAGAATTTAGCAGATAATGACCAAGATGTTCTTCTTAGGAGCTGGTGGAGACCAAAACAGAGCTCAAAGTTGAGTGCACATTGGACTTAGTGCGAATGTCTGGTGGCCAGAAACACAACTTCAAGTGAATGCTAATGTTGCTCAAGTGTTTGTTGGATGTATAGGCAGCAACTGTTTGGTAACATTAACCAAAACATCTTTATATAGTGAGAACATGTCAATGTTAGCATGCTTACACTGTGTTATATGCTCAATATTTATAAAATTCATCTATCCTGTCATTGAATATATCTCTGCTTGTTATAAAGTGAGATAGCTATACTGAACTGTTTTCTTGAACGTTAGCCATAACTTTATAAGGTCATAAGTGCCAGTGTTGTGTCTACAAATTATGCCCACAATTGGCCAACAAGATAGATGAATGCAGATTTAAGGGGATAGATGCATCAAAATCTTGTTGATGAAAGTTCTCAGTCATCCTGGTCATGGTAAATCTAAGTGCTTCTTTCGAAATCAAAAATACATATTTTTCCTCTTACCTGTAGTGCTATTTATCCATCTAGATGTTTTGGTGTGAGTTGTAGAATCTTGAAGATATCAGCCGTAGAGATGTCTGCCTCCTCTTAAATATAATGGAACTAGATGGCACTTGACTTGTGGTGCTCAAAGCCTCAAGAAATACATGTGAAAAACACCAATGACAATCATAACCTGGTCCCTCAAAAGTAATCCACAGACCTTATTGTGAGCAGCTAAGGTAGGAACTATTTTCTGTCTCTCTGCCAGCCGTATCACTAGACAGAAGGAAGCATGGAATATACACATTAATGGTGTCCTCCTCGGCTGAGCTGGCATGTTAGCTAGCTCTAGCTCACTGGTGATGCACGCTTCCATAACCTACAACTATGGCTGTCTTGTATTCCAGAAAATATAGTACGTTGTTTTTTGCTTGTGTTCATGTACCTCTGTCAATGTTACTTCAGTTAAGAAACAAAATGATTTTTGCTCAAACACATCTGGAAAATTTATTAACCAATCATCCGACTCACACTGAACAGAGCTCACAAACAAACACTTGCTGTTTCAAATGAAAACAAAAAAAATACAGGTATGCAAAGTACTTCAGCTGCTGAGTCACAACAATGGACAAATATATAGTATTTCTAGCCACTGGTTCCAGTCTACATGAACACTAACAGATTTCCACTCTGATGCTCGTCTACTGTTGGTCCCGATGTTCACGCAGAGTGAATAGATTACTCATGCATGGCAAAAAGTACTAAGAGTTACAGAAAAAATCTCTAAATGTGCTGCTGTGCGACTGGCTGCACACACAGCAGTCTTATCTGTATAGTGGCAATGTAGAAAAAAGCAAACACGCAAGAAAAGCTTGAAAAGGTCTGGAGGAATTAGACCACACATCATCGATGGACAAATAAATAGTACATTACAGGATCCGTAACATTCAAGGAGCCTGTGGATGCAAAAATAAAATAAAAAATAAAAATTGGCATTACATCTGTTCATTAAGGTGTGTACAGAATATTTTACAGATGGAAATCTTCAGTCCATTTGTTTTCAGCTTAATTTGAACTGTTGTTTGTGTTTCTCAATTAATGTGGTCCAAAAATCGATGTAAATGTTAAAAAACCCATATTGAATACAGGGTTTTACACCAAGGAAATGACATTTATATAATGCCTTAAAGATTAAGAAAAAGAAATCAATGATTTTTCGATTTGGTCGGAGTGTCTGCACAAAATAAAACATGCCACATTTGAGTCTCAGAGAGCAACGCCAGCCTAAACATTTACAAGATTACAATCAGTAGCATCATAAAGTGACATTTATCATTGCCATACAGTGATGGCTTTCAGACTATATAACGATAAGAGATATAAAACCAGAATGGGACATGGGGCTACCTAACATGGGTTTACACACAAGAAGATAAATAACGAAAGAGAAAGCCTGAAATTCATAGATTGTAATAAAACCAAGAGCTTCTATCTTGCACCCCAAAGCAATGAGGTTTTGATTGTGTACTGCAATATCTCTTATTGCGGCAAGGTACAAGCAACTCTCTATAATATCACTATTAGAAAACAAGGATAAATTTAGATTCTCATGGTTTTGGATTAACAGGAAAACAAATCGTAGAATCATGATTATCAATCACAACAAATTAAAAAAGTTTTTGTTCAAATCAAGCACACTGATAAAATCTCTCTAAATACATAAGTTAACATTCAAATGTGAATTAACACTTCAAGCAGTAGCGTAATCGAACTGTAATGTGGGAGGAGGGATGTGTGAAACATCACTGTCAGCATTTTCCCAGAAAGGACAGCTGGCAAATGCCATAGCAGCATAGGTTTGAGCCCCATTCATTGGTTATCTACAAAATGAAGTACACTATCATTTTTACAAAACAGCCTCTCAGCTTTGTGTGATGTCCTGTAATAAGCTATGGCTTACTGCTGAGGTGGTGTTTACAGCTGAAATTTCTATCAGTACATTTAATACTGAACATAGGGGATAGCAATCACACAAATATTCAAAATACACTTTCTTATAACCCTGCCCCTGAACTGACTTCTGTAAAGGATCTTTGCTGCTGGTGAAAGGCCTGTGACAAGGGATATTAAATATTTTAATAGTTGAATATCGAAAATGTCATGGATTTGCTTTTACAAAAATAACTTTAAATTGTTGTGCTTTTTCTCCTCTGAGTGAACATTTTGTGACTGTTTGTGACACAGAATGGTATTATTTGGTAATTTGTCAAGGGTTTTGGAAAATGGCAGAAAACACAGAATACGATCCATCCGCATGTTACAAATGAATCTTCTGTGGGTTAAGGCAGGAGGCTGTGTTGTATCTGTGGTGGCTTCTGATACCATGGCAACAATCCTTTGACTTTATGTGTTGTTATGGGAACTATTTTAGAGGACCTGTCAATTCATCATGAGTGCTCACAGTGTATTAGGCAAGGGTGTAGGTAAAGTTTGGGGAAATAGTTCACATCTTAAAAAAGGTCCCTGGCCCTGAGGAGAACCCAAATTACTTTTTTTTCCCACTTCCTGTTTCCTTTAATAGATTCAGAGCTGCTGAGTCTGCAGGACGCAGGTTTGTAGATTGTTTAAAGATGACGTCTTTCATTCTCTCTGTCAATAGTGGGGCATTTTCTGAGAGGACGAGGCTGATTTCAGTGCAACATACCACATTGCAGAGCAAGCAGCTAGCTAGCACAACAATATAGCTACCACCGACGTTTGCAATAGAACTACCATGAAGGTACATTAGATTATACGAGCACGAGATGTGTTACAATCCTACTTAATATACTCAGCACCGCCTTGCATCTCTAAGCACATCACTCACTGATAATCACCACAACAAATACAGAAATCCATCACTTCAGTATTACAGTGACTTCTCTTCTCCAATGCTCAGTAACACACAGACACAAGTTGTGACATACTGAGATGATTACCTGCTGTGGTGTGAGGCCATATTTCAGAGCTTCAGTCATCCTCTGAGAGAACTATTATTGAGACTTTCAAGCCCAAAGTGACTCATTTGCGTTGGTGCAAATGGGTGGAAGTCCCTAAATCTTTAACATGGCTCCAGAAATGAAATAATTTTGGAATTGGTTCAGTTTCTCTTCTTCAAAGTCTTCCAAGATCATAAGAGAGAGCGAACACTCTTCGGGTAAGAATTAAGTCTCTGCGGAAAACCACTGCCACATCAAGTGCCACCTCTGCAGGGAGGCTGTGACAGCGACTATGAAGTGAAAGAGACCTTTCAAGTAAAGCAGTACCTGCTTTGGAAAAGGTCATTCAAGAGAACCAACCAACAATACATGTATGGAAATCCTAAATGAATGTACCAGAGTTCATATCCCTGAACATAGACATTTCTTTCCCTGACTCTGGGATTCTGCTGTTCCTAGGGAGTCCGTCTGTCCGTCTGTCCCCTTACGTGCTCCGGTAGGTCTTGATAATGTCTTTGATCTGCCTTCTGCAGATGGGGCAGCAGGCGTTGGACATCTTCTTGAGTTTGATGCCGCAGGTGTAGCACAGACACATGTGTCCACAGGCGTAGATGACCGTGTCCACCATATTCTCATAACAGATAGAGCACTCATCGGACCAAGTCCCACGGCCCGCTGGGAACGTAGGTGATTTGGGGAGGCTGACCGGTGAATTTGGGTTTGTTTCTGTGGTGAAATTGAAATAAAATGTTAAATAAGGAAAGATGGGAAAAGTAGTCAAATAAATTTAGACTTGGTATCATACATACTTTTACCTTTAGTTTTTAAACAGCTAGATGGAAATGTAATTAAGTAGTGGTGATAAAAAGTGTTGCTACTGTTAGAGTATGTTTGTCTGTTGGGCCGAGAGAGAAAACAACAATTCCAAATAGGTCTTATGTTGTTGTTGATGGCTATAGAAATAACAGCGGATAACTCCTACCTCAGTTAACATAACATTTTATAAAACATTTTCATGATGGTATTTTAAAGTATATAAGTGTAGTATACACCTACACTTTCACTAGCGTTAGCTTGGAGACCTACTACACCTGTTGGGCCACAGACTTTAGAAAATTTGACTTTACCCTAAACTAGCAGTAGCAGTTAGCCCGACCGGCAGTGAGAAGTTGCTGGTGGGTATATTTGGTTTATCAAAGATGCTAGCAAAGCAACACAGTAGCCTAAATAAAAAAAAGCACATGAGAAATGATTTAACTATATATCTTTAAACGTTATAGTTATGGCTGAAAAAATGCATATCAACCACCAGTTGTCCACCGAAGTGACTGTTGTTGTTAGCGTGATGTCACAGTGATTCAGTCTTTTTTCTCTGATAGTAGAAATCAACCAATCAGAGCTTTGTAGGCTGGAGTAATTATTAGAACAGCATCTTATCCTACTTATCAAGTCATCTGCCTAGCTATATCCATTAACCATCCATTAGCCATTAAAGAAAACAACAGAAAATTTGAATTGAATTGAGTGTGGATGAGATTGACACAGCTGCACAGGTTGTTGCAAATCAACTTACAGAAATAATGACTATTACATCAACATATTGCTATGTCACTTATTACTAGCCTTAACCAGGCAGTAGCCAGTGACAACTCAATCCTGCAAACACTGTGATTCCCAATGCATTTCAGTTCACTTTTAGGACATTTATGCTACAAAATACCTTTGATGGAATGTGACTAAGTACATTTAGTCAAGTACTGTCACTGTAAAATCTGACAAAGTGACTTTACTTAAAAAAAAATTACCAAGTTAAGTAGACTAACAATTTTAAGTTGTTAAAACTTGATGAAGGTCTAAGGTCTAAGTACCGAAACGTTGTTGTCATTAAACTCAATTGCAAGTGAAGTGGACAGTGTGCAGGAGTCTTTTCCTGATCTACAATTGTATTAAAATAACACTGATTCTGATAATTAGAAAAATGCTGAGTTGTTGATAAACGAGCAGGTTGATAATTGGGTTACTTTCACTTACTGTACTTTTGATACTGAAGTACATTTAATGTCAGATACTTTAAGATCTTTACTCAGCTACTGTTTATATGGGTAACTTTCACTTTTATCAAAGTAAAACACGATATCTTTACTTTTACACAGTTATGACTATTGGGTGCTTTTTAAATTTGCAAACATGAAAACAACATCCAGTTAACTGAATGAAGTGACACACAATGACACACAATGGCATCTCAGCCTGATTATCAGTCTAAAAAACAAAAAACGCATTTAGGAAGTTTTGTATCAGGTTTATGTCTTGAACTATCTCAAAAAAGACATTGCATCAGGCCCGTTTACATAACCCAGCTATGTGACATAATGATACGTGCTCAACACGCTTACACATCCAGCTGCAGCTGCAGCAGCGGTGGGACCATGAAGCGCTGGCCATTGTTTCCAACTATCGCAGGATGACATCTGCTCACTATCCCTTAATGGCTTCCACTCAGTCCCCTGTGAGGTGATAGATTATCTGCTTCTATACTAGTAGCTCTCTGTCTGGGTGTACCTACCTCCTGCTGAGCTGCAATACGCTGCAGAGCACAGGCCTCCGTTCAGCACTGGATCAGAACTGCCACTGCCCAGGGTGCTGGGGGTGTGTGGAGAGGAGGAGGGCGAGCTGGGGTTCGACGTGGTCCGTGGATCCCCGACATGAGTGGAACCTAGTTGGAGCAGATTAAGGCAGGAGGTTAGATGTTTATGTTTAATCAGAACTAGAATTATTGCAGCAACCAATAAATGTAGTTTCATTTGTCTCTGTAACACATGCTGAAAGGGTGCATAGGTACAGACAATGAACTAAAGCAGGACTCACTTTTCCCCACTATCTAGGTGTTACATTTATAGTCATGAGAGTGCAGAGAGCACTCCAATCTGTAAGAGCAGTCATTTTAGAAGTGAGCACATATTCATCACTAAAGACAAGAGCTCTTGCCTTTCTTTTTTGGGAAAGTGTATTTCAAAACAGAGTTGGCGTCCTTCATTCTTTCCATATCCTATATTTACATGATGGTCGGAAAACAAATGGGAATTCCAAGTACAGGTTTGGGGAACACATGTTTCCAATGATGCCTAGAAAGACAAAGTCATTAACAAAGCACAAGTTGAACGTGTGAGTATTCATTACCAATGGGTCAAATGACTACGTCTAATGTCAAAGGTGTCGCTCGTCATGATGGATCAACAGATACATTTTATTTGACCTGATTTCTATGACCTTTTATCTTATTTTAGCTCAATGTTTTAACTGTAAACAAGCTCTTGTCAGTTTTGTGTCCAGATGCAGACACTTGTTTTCAGTGAAAAAGCTCTGACGGTCCCAGTGGACACACGGTTACTAGCACCAAACAGCTGCATACTTAGAGGCTAGCCACTGAAGAGGAGTGGAACATTTAGCACCTAAACAGCCAGATATTTCTCTTAGCAGTAGATGAAGACCAAAACAGAGCTAAAAGAAGAGTCAATGTTGGACTTAAAGGGTAATTCCACCAATTTTACACATTAAAATGTGTTTACAGGTTTTGAGGACTACTAGTGCATTATGTGAAAAAAGCAGCATTAAGCCTTTTGTGGCTCTACAAGAAGCTGCATGTAATCTGTTAAACTGCCTCCAGTGAAGCTAAGTTGCTTTCTGGGTAATGTAGGCATCAGGTCATATCTTTGGTTCTGCTGTATCGATTTTGATCATTTCTTTATTATCTGTCCAAGTATTTCCCACAGTCAATGTCTAATGATTTAAAATAGCTTCAATAGTTTACCATTACAGGTAGTGCAGACACACCAAAATACACAACAAATTAATATGCAAATTAGTTGTCTTGCAGAGCAAGCATGTAATCAACAACAAAGAATTCCTATCCAATGCTTTACTGCTTCTCAGTGTAAGTGCTGATTACTTTAATTACCTGCCCTGCAGCTCGCTGTCAAAAAATAGCAGACTAAAAACTGCATCAGAAATCAGCTCCTGTGTGCACAGCAGGTATTTATGCATACTATTTCAGGACCTGCTCGTCTTTTCAAAGAGCATCACTCCACAGTGGTGAATGTTACTGAGGAACATTTCATGGTGTGTCTGTGAAACCAGAGTCATCTGGTGTGGCAGAGTCACTGTCAACACTGACCAGTAACATCATGACAGCCCCACACTAACGAATGCCCCAGCAGTCTGCCAGGCTGCATGCCATCTGCACCAGCAGTCTAATCAATCCAACTGATGCCCAGGGCCAGCAGACACAGGCCCGCTTCACTTTAGGGCCATGCCAATAATGGGTCATTGGAATTTAGAGAAACTGTCCCATAATAACTGCCAGCTCATAAACAGCAGCAGTGTTTCTGTTACAGTTGGTGAGTCGTCATGTCACGGCATAATTCTATATCAGGAGCTGTTTCATGTGGCATTTCAGGGGTGGGGGGGGTCAAGAATCTCTTTTGTTTGCATACCAGGGGTTGCCCTGGTGCTTCTGAGCCCCCTCAGCTATGCGTGTATATGATTTGTACTGTATGTACAGTGTGTAACATTATATAACAGGTCACCTAGAGCACCGTAAGTAAATGCATTTTTAGCCAAGCAGAACACATGAGATGCTCTGCCCATTGTCTATGTTTAGATACAAGACAGACCACAAGTATAAGAATACACTGATCAGCACTGACAGGTTGGTATTCCATCACAAGCAAACTCCCAATTTATTCTCTCTTCTGTAACCTGCTTGGCATTCAAAACTATCCCTGCTACCTGACTACAGATGTCAAATTGTCACAATTAATTTTATTTTCTATGGTAAACTGAACTGGGTCTAGAAAGCCCTGAGTTGAAATTGAACCTTATGGCGGGCCAAAGTTGGCCCCCACTTTGGGCAGCCCTGTAATAAAGTTATACTGAGATCTTGGAAAGTCAAACATCGCTAAATAATAGGTTAAACTGGGCAACAGGTACATGTGGTCAAACGATCATACAGGTTGAAGAAAAGCTGCTAGTTGAAGACAGTTATAGAGGGTTGTAATAAAACATTGCACGTTTTAAATACAGTAGCTTCAAATGTTAGCATCTTCCTGGAAATGCTTAAAAAAGGCCAATCATCTTTTTGAAAACCTAAAACTAATTATCTCGAAGACCCTGATTAGAAACACTAGCATCAAATACATCACATATAGTTTTAGATACGATAAGAGAAGATAAGAGAAATGTATTTCAGGTCATATGGTACGCTAATATGCTATGTCTATCTGTGCTTTGTTTTTAAAGGTTTAGAAAATGCCTCTGAAATAATAATAATGATAAAATAAATAATTAGGAGCAACCCATTTTTCATTCTGAATTCCATTCATGGATTTTATCCTGTGCTCAGCTTAGAAAATGCCACCCCCTCACAAACCACTGCACCAACAAAAAGCAAAGTAATATATCATTATCAATATTCAACCACTGAGCTGTGACGGATGGACTGTCTCTTTTAAAAGCCATGCTGCTATTTTCCAGCAGTGCAAAATAATTGAAATCTCTCTCCTGATTATCACTGTTTTTTCAACTGTTTTACACACTATTATATATGTTTTAATTTTCTAACTTAAATGTCAACATTTTGCCACGTCTTCTCTTTGTGCATATGGACCTAGGAAAACTAGCAACTGCATGGTATAAACAGTAAAAAATAAAGGCTTCAGTATGCTTGAAACAAGGGTTGTGTTATCCAAGAACATCCAAACGTCTTATAGGTATTCCAAATGACCACCCTCAAATGTGGGGCACAAAAACGTGCCATCATAGAAAAGGGTGATAAACAATTAATCATTCAAATGAGGTGGAGGCACAGACTTTTTTTTTCCAGCAACCCCTTGAAGGCATTCATTGTGTTGCAGTCCTCACAGAAGATGACAAAGTGACAAGAGCTTGAGAACGAACTTCAAACCCAGTCTACTTTCACATCTACAGTATGCAATTGAAAGTTGCAATGATTGTTGGATTGTTTGGGAAAATGTCTTCCACAGATTGATATGGGCTATCAGACACTGTTAAACGATCCAACAAGCACTTGGTTTTAAGCATACAGAGGCCTTAAATGGGCACTGAAAAACCCAGTTATGTGAAGTATTTTTGCGTTAAAAGCTCAGAATCACACTATCATGCTGAGTGTTGATCAGTAAATCACCGTGCCGCCCCTGCAAGGTGCTACCGGACTTGTCATGTTTCACCTTTTATCGGATTACTCCAGCCTGATCACCCTTCAGCCCTGCAGCATGAGTGCTTCCCCTGTGGAACTGAATCCTCTTTCTCTCTGTCCATCTCTCCCTGTTAATCCCTTTGGCAGGCCGGCACCACCCATTCAGGGCAGCTGAGGCATGAGCTGTGGTGCCCAGCCCTGATCCCGCCTGCTCACCACTAGATTAAAGCGACCTGTGTGAACAGCTGTGACAGGCAGGCTTCTGCTCTGTGGCAACATCTACTTCATCTATCCATCTAATCACCCATCCATCCATCTTTAGTGTATACGAGTACATCTATGGAGAGAGTGTCGTCCTTTAAAGCATGGGAGGTATGCAGAGTATGTGATCAGGGAGGTGGGTGGGGCCAGGGGCGTTTTTTTCATATGGGCAATATGGGCAGCCGCCCAGGGCGTCATGAGCACCCGAAAAAATACCGAGCGGACAGTCGCCCACAGTAACCAGCCATGTAGCAGCCACCTCTGGGCTTATCTCATCTCGGCGGATCGCCCCCGGTGCAACCCCGTACCGGCATCCTTAAATTTGTTTGCATTCATTTCCTCCGGTTTTTGTATTGCTCATTTACACGTCAAATCAATTCTGTCACGTTGCCATGTGAGGAGTGGGCGGCTGGGCGCCCTCTGTTTTGTAAAGGTGCGTCTGCTGCTGCTGAGAAAGTCTCACATACAGAGGGGGGGCCTTATTGTAGACTGAAAAAGCAACAGAAAGAAAGAAAGAAAGAAAGAAAGAAAGAAAGAAAGAAAGAAAGAAAGTAAGAAAGAACGAAAGAACGAAAGAACGAAAGAAAGAAAGAACGAAAGAAAGAAAGGAGAGGGAAAATAACCTTTCGAATAGTTTACATTAACATTTCCTTGGTGAAACACGATCCTCAAACACAAATGGGTGGCTGTTAATTTAATTGCCGACAATGTCTTTTTTCTGAGGCACTCCTGGGACAAATGTGCACTTAGGCTCAGTTTGTTTTGTGTGTTTAGATCAGATGAGAAGAAAGCAGCAGACGGCAGTTGTTTAAGGTCATGGTTTACCCTGCTGTGTAAAATGGTAGTAGTCTTTTTTGTCTGGGGTGGAGATATTATCTTAAGAGACAAAAGAGCTGTTCTGAAGGGAGGACACATCACATCACACATCAATGAGTTGTTTGTCCCTTTATCAGGTCGTGTATGTGTGCTTCCATACATATGTATAAACTACAGCTGCAACAGTGTGAGACTTTCACAGTATCTCAGGAAATGTTTGTACGGTATTATAATATTACATTATTATTATTACTATTATTATTATTATTGTTGTTATTATTATTTACTGATAACTGATTATTTATCAGTTACAATGACCCTTAAATGAATGAAAACAGAAGGTTTTTTTTGTTGAACAAGTGCTTTTATATTATAACACTAATGTGGTAGAATTCAATACCACAGATAAGCAAATGTACGTCACTATAAATGTCAATTTTTACACCACAGTATAACTTGATATATATCGCTGCAACCCTTTATGAACACATGTATTTATGTAGAAAGATAGAGGGTTGAAAAAAAAGGACCTGTTTGTGAAAACTTAAAAAAAATATATAAAAAAAATCATCAGGATTAACTTCTTTTTCATTCTGATTTATCCTTTGCTTTCAGCACCAGGAAATGCCAAGCCCTCACAAACCACTGTGCCAACAAATAATTAAGCAACATCAGTAAAAAATTCAACAACTGAGGTGTGAAAGATGTGCTGTCTCTTCTATAAGGCGTGCTGCCATTTTCCAGCAGTGCAAAATAAATGAGATCTCAGCACAAACTCACTGAGCAAATATGCAACAAAATAATCAGAGCTCATCATTCAATCATTACAGCTCACAGGGGAAGAAGACTATATGAAAATTAATTTCTTACCCTGGTACCAAGGGCATAATTTCCATCGGGAACGGGCTGGACATGCCCCCTAAATTATAGTTTCATTTTGATAAAGCCACTTAAAAAACTCTCTACACAGAATCTTCATACAGTCCAGCTGCAGAAATCCAGAGCAGAGAAAATAGGAGTATTACAATGCGTTCAGTTATTATGCTCTACTCAGAACAGTGAGGGATGTGCTCACTTTTTTTTGCCCAGGCTATTTCCTTTACCTCTCAGGCTACTGCTCTCCTCTCTCATTGGCATACTGTACTTGCCAACACTCCTGATTTCCTGAGGAGACACCAGTTTTTCATTGCTTTCTTTTGCTCTCACAACTCTCCTGATTTTCACACAGTTTCCCCTTTTGGGAACAGTTCCTGCCACTGTGCAGCGTGCATTTACTGTTCTGTAAGTAAGAAAAACTAAAAAAAATCCAAATGTCCTGGACACAATTTCTGTTTCTTTCAGAAAGTCTGAAAGGACATTTTACAGGAAATTGGCATGAATTTGCCTGACAATGTTACTTTTGATCACAGATTGCACTGACGTCAATCATAACCTGTACAGACTTTCGAAAGGGCAGGGGCAAAAAGATGGATGAATATATAACAATTGATGAATATAAGTTATTACCACACCAGTGGGTTGAATTATTCTGCATTCATTCTTGAGAATTAATAGTGAAATTACATAAAAATACTGTTGCAGTGTACTTGTTATTTTAATTCTTTAAAAGCCACCAGAATGCAGGAAACATAGTCTCTGAAACTCAATTTTTTCTGACCCCCACTTTGGTTTGTAAAACTCCCTTATTTCTGAGGTCTCAACGTTGGCAAGTATGTTTATTGGTGACCTGGAGATATTATGAAGGGCTGTTAAAATACTTCAAACTCCTTTGAACATTTTTCTGGTAAAAAAAAAAGTAAATGTCAGTTAGTATATAATGTCAGTCTCTATTTTCAGACACTATTGCGCATCAGTCCAAGATGAATTAGTAAAGTAGCAGACATAATATTTATCTCTCTCTCAATATCCAGTGAGTAATAAATAGCCCCCGGCAATAATTTGGTACACAAACGGTTAACAGATCTTGTTCTCCACTAGTCCCGCCTCCCTATACCAATATCGCTAATACGATTGGCTTTGTGTTTTCTTGCTATGTGTGATAGGCTGGCTCATGAATGTGGGCTGGTCCTGGTTGAATTTATTTGCACCAAAGCTGTTCTGAGCACCCGGGGATAAATAACATGAGAAGAACGTCTCATATTGATTCAGTCAGTCACAGTAGCCTACATTTGTGATGGGCTCTACCAAAATCAGTCAGATGTCGCAACGGCACATTTTTAGATAAACGTGGATGTATGTCAACATCTTGAATTTTAGTCATTTTAGACTTGGCTTTCAGAATATCAAACTCTTCTCACCAGATTCAGACGACAAAAACATTTCTGAAGCTGGTAAAGGCATGATGACAAAAGCTAGCAGGGAACGATTATCAACTGCACTCTGGTCCTACTCAGAACTCTGTCTCCCTAGCGCTCTGTCTCCCTGAGATTATGAATGAAAGGCTTAGCCTTATACACTGCCTGGCCGGAAAAAAAAGGCACCCCCTGGATTTAACTAAGCAAATAGGTAAGAGCCTTCCATTGGATAATTACTGCAGTGATTAATATGTTTCAGCTGGCAACAAGTTATTTAACTCTAACTGATGCAGGGAGTAGCTTCTCATTTCTTAAACAACCACAAACAACAAACAATGTCAGAAGACAAATCCTGTGGTCGTGGAAAAAGATGTTAGGGTAGTGGTGAACCATCATCTTCCAGAAAGAAATGTGGTCGGAAAAAAATCTCACTTAATCACTTAATCACTTAATAATCACTCGTAATAAATTAACAGTAGAACTCACGGCTGTGTTTAATAGTGAAAGTAAGAGCATTTTCACACGCACAATGTGAAGAGAACTGAAGGGATTGGGACTAAACAGCTGTGTAACATTATGAAAACCACTTATCAGTGAGGCTAATTGGAAAAAAAGGCTTCAATTTGCTAGGGAGCATAAAGACTGGACTCATGTGGATGGAAAAAGGTCATGTGGTCTGATGAGTCCAGATTTACCCTGTTCCAGAGTGATGGGCCCATCAGGGTAAGAAAAGAGGTGGATGAAGTGATGCACCCATCATGCCTATTGCCTCCTGTACAAGCCTGTGGGGGCAGTGTTATGATCTGGGGTTGATTCAGTTGGTCAGGTCTAGGTTCAGCAAGGTTATGTGCGTAAGACATGAGGTCAGCTGACTATCTGAATATACTGAATGACCAGGTTTTTCCATCAATGGATTTTTCCTTCCCTGATGGCATGGGCATATTCCAAGATGACGATGCCACAATTCATCAGGCTCAAACTGTCAAAGAGTGGTTCAGGGAGCATGAGACATCATTTTCACACATGGATCGGCCACCACAGAGTCCAGACCTGAACCCCACTGAGAATCTTTGGGATGTGCTGGAGAAGCAGGCATCTAGAAACCTCCCGACAGGGCGCGCTTTGCAAACGCTTCACATTTCAATATCTGTGATGTCCTCTGTCCCTACCAATATCAAAACCAAACCTATGTCCTCGTTTGAGTGCATAGTAATACTGTAATTTACATGCATTTTGTTTTTATATTATATATTAATATATATATATATATATAACCAAAGCAACACTCTTGTCTGGTACATACTGTTCATGGACCGACTTGGAGAAAGCTAAGCAGACATGAGCACATGAGAAGAAACAGCAATTATTGTAATAGCACAGAGTGCTAGATGATCACGTCAGAGTGCGCTACCCATTATACTTAATTATAGATGACCAATGAGCCTGTCCGTGTGTATATGAGCTTTTGTGAATGTCAGTATGTGTGTTTGTGGATTAGACACTGCTGCAGCGGTACAAGTGTGATAATTGGGGGCATAGAAACAAAGAGGTGGGAGCCCAAAAATGATGAGGAAAACAAAAACGAAGAAGAGCAGAGAAGACAAGACACCAGCTAAAATGACAGAAGTTTCGAAGAGGAGGAGAGAAGAGCGTGGCAGCTGCAGTGTGCGAGGACGTGGGTGGTGAGACATTTCACTTGAGCATGAGTGCGCTGACATTTTAATGGAATCTATAATACATGCGAAGTGGGTCACTGGATGGGTGTCCTATTTCCACACCACAAGGCACAAGGTCCCCTCACTGTCTCTCCCCCTGTCAGCTGCTCTGCTTTCAACTTGTTTTTGTGAATAATTGCACTAATAAGAGATATGTGGACAACAGAGAAAAATAACCCAGTCATCAAAATAAAATGTCGCAATCTGCAAACAACAGATACATTCACATTTTCTACATACCATATGTATCATACAACATGGACGGTGGTGGCAGAGTGAGACTGTTGACAAGTCAGAGACCACAGTTTGTGGCGACGTTTCAACATGTCTAAGTGTGAAACCAATGGATCCTTTCGGCAAGATGTTCAGATATTTTGTTTGTGGCAATAAAACCAGGATTTTTAAGGTGACGTCAAGACATCATTCTTACAATTGTTTCCCCATCCAGATAGTCAAAATCAGTTCATGTTCCGCCAAGACTTCTAAACTAGATTCCAATACATTTAATATCAATCATTCATACACCAAAACATGTATATATAGGACCCATGTTTAAAAATACCTGAATTCCCCTTTAATGTCTAATATACTGATTTATTTAGTTTTGGTTACATCTAAATTGAAGGTACCCTGTAGAGATTTTGACCACTACCCCTGCTATGGACCAGTGTTCACGTGAACACACATGCACACACTCTATTCTGCTGGTCGACAGAGAAATATGCACAAAGAAGAAAAGCAATGCTCCAACAAAGACAGTGAAGTAGAAGACTACAAGCTGGTGAACATGATTGTAAACAATTCAAGATTAAAAATGTTCAAAATTCAAGTCCACAGAATGGTTTCCAGAGAAAGGTAATACATTTAACACGTTTTTCAAGCCGCAAGGATACAATCATTGTAGACACAAATAGATTTAATACAGAAAGACAGACGTTTTAATTCCAAATGATAAAATAAGCATTACTTTCACGGCCATTACTACTAATAGAACTAATGCAGTATCGATTGCGACCACCATCATTACCCTGTCTGAGCACTCTTGGTCGACCTCAGCTACCCTGATGTATCCCTGAGTGTGCCTGTTCCTATTAGGATGGTCCACTACTTCATGCTTTGTTTGAAGTGAGAGGCCTCTGTGATGACTGCTTTATCTTGCCATCCTGAGGAGCAGGAGTCCACTGGGACTGCCGGGCTTTCAAGTTTAACATCCCTCACTCCAAGTAGAAGACATGGCTCGAGTTCAGCCTGACTGAAAGCTAAATTGCCCTCCAGTCAACACAAAGCAATAGATCAAGAGTTGCAGGAGAGAGATAAGAGATGCTTCCTAACTCGAAGCAGCTGGAATGTAAAGATGATTCACACCTCAGTGGGAATTCCAAGATCTGCTCGGATAAGGAGATGTGCCTCGGACTGCTCTCATTGTTCTGTTATTCCTGCTTTGTTCTGCTGCCAAGACACTCTGGTTCCACTAAATGATTGCTAGAGCTGCACATAGAAAAACCAGGAGGTCTGTTATGCACATTTGCTAAGCCAAAATGTAATTTAACAGTAGAGTCGGTGATCGTTCTGTGTGATAACACAGGAAACATAGAAAAAAGATCTCGCTGTAGCATCAAGACATTTTCCTTTTCACTGTTTGTTTTGTTGAAGTTGAAGAGGACACTGAAACACATAAAATCAATGAAAACTGAATTCCTGTTATTTTGACACTTGCTGATCACTGATATTCTCTCTCTACACATCCAAGCTACTGTATTCTGAAGCTCACTGTGATTTGTATTGACGTGGCTGTCATGGTTACTTTCCTGTCAGTTGATGTTAAGTGGGTCAAGCTAACAGGACGACAGAAGTGCATAGAGAACACAGTGATTCTCCCTATGAGGTTTCAAATCCTTTATATTTTATTATCAGGGTTGTGTCAAGTTACATTCAAATCAGTTACTGAATGCAAATTACATGGTCGTTTTTTGTAATTAGTAACATAATCCATTGGATTACAAAACGTAATCTATTCTGAATACTTTTAGATTACTTCAAAAATCAAGCATTGAAAATACCACATATTATATTAAATGAATGGACACAGCCCCAAATATTTGAGCTATTCTTTTTTTCTTTTAACATCTCAAAACATATTTATTGCAAAAAACAGATTAGATATATTCAGCACAGTCAAATGAAATGAGCCTGACAAAAACATTACTGGCACAAACTGAGTGAACTGTGTATATTCTGCAACAGTGTCTTCTGTTTTTGTTCCTGCGGTCTTTTCTTGTTTCTTTAATCACATGGAGGCCACATGGAGGACTTTGCACTTGTAACACAAGAGAAGCAAACATGTTTCCTTTTTTAATTTTCATTGGAAATAGAAAGTCTGTTTACTCTGCTCTGTTCTGTACACGTGACATCTATTGCATGTCTGTCCACCCTTGGAGAGGGGTCCCTCCTCTGTGGCTCTTCCTTATGCTGATTTTCAAGCTTGTATCTTGTCATGTTAGGTGTAAATATTTATATGCTTTTTTCAAAATATCCATTGCTACAGTACCTTGTTTCACCCTCTGTCTGAATGCTTAGTGTCAGTGCCTGTCTCTTTAATGCCCCCCTCCCGAACAGCCCAGTTTGCTCTAATTGGTCACCTCTCACAGGCCTGAGCAGGCACCCCCAACTGTGTTTCCAGTTCAGCTCTGCCAGTGGTTTTACAACCACGGCCATGCTGGGGGCATTGCTGATAAGGGCGACCATATAGTCATGACAACACAACCTTCCACAGTTCCCGACGGCTCGTTTAAAGACAGATATTGTGAAGTTGTGCATTGGTCCGTGGATTGAGCGTTTTCTTACTGTCGTTGTTTTTATACAGGCCTGACACCTGCCGTATGATCACAAAAGGCATGGAAATCTCACTTTGGGACCTCTGATGGGTCACTGATTATCACGATTAAAGATTTTAAAGATGTAATCAAAAATGTAATTAATTAATCCTTGACAATGTAAGTATATTCTAAACACAAATTTTACAAATGTAATCTATAGTCAAATGTAATCTATACTTACTTATTGTTTGTAATCAGATTACATAATGCTAATTACATGTAATCAGTTAGCACCCAACCCTGTTTATTATTTTTAAAGAGTTTTGACAAGAGAAAGGTTTAAGCCTGATCTTCAGCCTGTCTCTCTTGCATGTCTAATGTTCTTTGTTTCCCTCCAACATCTTTTAACCTCTGCTTCCTTTTCCGCTCCCATCCCTGAAGAAAAGCAGGATGTATTTATAGATGCTTTTTCCTCCACAGACAAACACTTAGGACACTTAAAAAAGGCTGCGGCTGTTTTGTTATGCCTCTTAAGAGTGGCTGTAATAGAAGACAGCATCCACTGCTGCATGTGCCATTTTGCCTCACACAGCTGACAAAGATGCAGCCGTTTTACTGTCAGCCCTTTGCTATCTCTGGGTGAATATATACAATAATAGCATGTTGTTAAAAATGATGATTTTAATAACGTGTTACTGTGTGTCATGCTGTTGTTTAAATGGGATTTCGCTGAATTTCTTTAGCAGATGTGGGAACAAATGGCATTAAGAGTGACATTCATAAAGATAGCCTGTTGCCGAGCTGTCTTTCACTTTTCATATTCTGGAGAGCAGCCCCCCCCCCCCCTGACAGCTGCCTACACCTCCTGGGAGGGCAATATGCTTGGCAGGGCGAAATGAAGTGCCGGGGCCAGAACTGCCACACACCTTTCGCGCTCCCCCTGTCATTATCAGCATTTAGAAAGGGTAAACAAACCTCAGGTGTCCCGGTACACCACTGGCAGGCAAAGTGTCCACCCTGCAGAGACATCTTGTTGTCCCTGCTGTGTGCAGGTCACAGCCCTCCCTCCTGCAGCTTCTCTCCACCTCTGTTCGCTTGCTTCCTGTTTTTCATTTTACCGGGTCGTGACAGAGCATCTACTTTTCTTGCTTATCCTATGAATGTGTACAGATGTTTCCTGTCTCAAGACATCTGCTGATGTGGTTTACCTCCATTGGCATACTGTCAGAGTAATCAACACTTTGCACAAATAGATTTCAACCCGAGGGAGTAAATAAATTAAGCAAGGATCTCAGAGGTGTCAGCAGTGGTGTGCCCAGCCAAATGAAGATCAATATGCTGATCTGTAAGTTCTTGACCCGAGACTCATCACTGGACTAAAAAAGATAGTTATTTCCAGCATAAATGACTCTTTCAAGTGGGATATTTACAAAGATAAAGCATGCTGTAGGAGAACAAAGGGTGCACATTAGCTAAAACATGAATTCAACTCCTAATGAAGTGTAACAGAATTTCAAAATAAGATTGAGATTGTTATGTCTTTCATATCCTTGTGGATTACTGTAAACACCATATTTTCCAGTGTGCTTTATCTGTGTCAGACATTTGCCATCATGATTTTTAAAAATGAGCGCATAATAAAAAATGTAAAGTCTTGATAGGGATCCCTTAGATCTGTTTTATTTATTGGGATAATATACATACTGAATGGAATATTCTACAAAGTAAAAATAAACTTAGTGATCTTTGATGGGCAAACTATGTAATGGTGACAATGTTTCTGAGCCCCAAAACCCATCCGAGGATTTTCTAGGCATGTTTTCTTAAAAACGATTACCAACATTACTAATTAATAATTTTTCATAGCCAGAAACTGTGAAAACAGAAATCAACGTTTAGTTTTCACAGTTCCAACAGTCCTTGAACAAATCATGTGTGAGAAATGCTCCGTCAGGAAAAACAACTGAAACTGTGATATTTCTCATCAAATGTCTCATTTAAAATTTCCTCAAAAATAAACTGTTTGCACCAACAAAAACACATTCTGCACTCCTTTACTCTGAAAAAGATAACATTTGGTCCTCGTCTAAATAGAGTAAAATGTACTCTTACTGCAGAGTTACTTTGACTCTTTTCAGTATACCCTACATGATGATAATTTATTCTATCTAGGAAAAATGAAAACAACTCTACTTCCATTTCACTCAATATAGAGATGTATTTTATTCAATATAGAGAGGTACTTCACTCAATATAGAATTGAATTATGATCTGTGAAGAGTGGCATTTGTACAGCACAAAGTCTGTGAGCACAAGAACAATAATCACAAATTAGTATTTAACACAGCACACTTTATTCTTAACATATTTTTAAAAAGTGCAAAACATCAAAATACTGATTTTTATATATTTACCAGATCCTGATTATATGAGGTACCAAAGACAAAATGGGCTTTTAAGCTCATCAAAACAGGCAAGAGGGTCCAGTGAATTACAAGGTATTGCAAGTGTGTCAATCACAATGAAGTACTTGTGAATCACAGTCCTCTGGGTCCCCACAGCAAGCAGATAGGGTTGACGGCTTTTCAGTGATGCTGTCCAGATGCCCCTGGAAGCTGGTTGCAGTCTGTGACACAAGAACTTCATTAGTCTGCTATCACAATGACAGTTTCCAAAAATGTTTTTAACATACAGATAAACATGATCATACCATGATTTGACCATAATCTTAAAAAAGGGTTAACAGAATCAGGAATGGGATCAGAACAGTGATCTTTAACTGTAACCTTACCATGATGAATTTCACAAGATGGTCACTGGCTTGTCTGGCTGAGAGCTTTCCTGATCTCTTGAGGACATGAGGTGACCGGGGCAGAAGGTGGACAAAATGGATGACATGTCACTGTCCCATCCTGAAAAGTCATTCCATTTGCTTTCAAAAACAAATTTCCTTTCCATGCAGCATTTTGAAACAGGTCTTGAAGCTCGTTGGTCTGTGTAAGGCCACGGCTTTGTTTGAGGACGTTTTTCTTGTAGGCATTAGGACACTTCTCCAGGAACTTTTGCAGAGGCTGCATCACCAAACATCAGGCTAAGATCCTGCTCAATCTAC
The DNA here is from genome assembly GCF_040436345.1 of Pagrus major. NCBI lineage: Eukaryota > Metazoa > Chordata > Actinopteri > Spariformes > Sparidae > Pagrus > Pagrus major. Next base: position 34,385,694 of record NC_133215.1, on the reverse strand, counting down.
AGACAAGAAGTCAATGCAGAACAGTAAACATCAAGGTGTGGCACAATAGTCATGAAAGATATAAAAAGCAGTTGTGCAAAGCATAAACAACATCCCAAGTACGTTGTTCTATAGGTTATTGTGTGAAAGTAGTGACATTTTTCACTCACCAAAGTCCAAAAAGGATCAGAAGGTCAGTGGCCCTTCGTAACAAATATACTTCTGATGATCTCAGTACTTCACTCGCACTCTTGCATCCATGATGACAAGAAAAAGTTCATTTCAATGTAACAGCCAACATTAATAATAGCATAGTATGATAACAAACAGATATGATGCAATCTAATGCACATTAGCATGTTTGGTTTGTTTCTGCACTAAATGGTGGAGCAGGCTGACACACCATCCTCATCTTAAAAAGCTGGCACAGTTCTTTCTCTGATGTTGTGGCTGACTGGGAATCTACAGTCGGTCTTCTATCTCCACCATTTCATTTGAGCTTGCCACAGTGGGACTGATAGTGTGGCTGGAAGTCTAAATGGTGCTAACTTTGTACTCTGGCACCTACCAAACTGCAGCTAACAACTGTTCGCCTACAGAGCTCCGTTCAGATTAAAACACACATGTTCACCGACCAAACTACAGGCAACAACCGCCCCCCTACACACGTGTTGCACCTGCCATCAGGCTACAGATAAAAGCTTATACTGCTCTGCTGAGAATTTAATACAGATGCTGCACCGATCCACTTGATACTGTCCATAAACTACAAATACAAGTGGTGTTACAATGTTAATTAGCTTGAAGCTAAAGTTAGCATATGCGCCACTGTGAAGGCAGTGGGTTGAGTCTACACAATAATGCTAGCTAGCTGTAATGTTGCTCCACAGCTTTACCTTACATGCATTAAGCAAAGCAGTAATAATACACTTACCTGGCATTTGATCCCAAATGAAGATGAGAAAAAGTCTTCTCAGAATCACTTTTGTCATTCTTCTCTGACCACTCTTCCACTAAATGCGAGACTTGTAATGGCGGCAGAACAAGAACTTTAGAAACATTAGTGATGTGGTTATGCTGTATTACTCCAATAGGTTTCCATCTGTATCTTTAGTTATCTCTTGTGGTAATAATTACAATCCAAAATGATTGAAAATTAAGTGTTTTAGAGGAAAATAACATTGACTCTGGAAAAACAGTCCTGTGCAGGAGGAGAGGACAAGAGAGGTTTTAAGAAGAGGATTGTAAAAATGTAAAAAAAAAAAAGAAAGCTCAATATGTATAGCATGTGGCCCCTCCGTTTTCTTTTATACTTTTATACAGTGCTGACAGCACTTGCTGGTACTTGGAAAAATGTTGAATTTAGAGATCTAATTTCCCAAGATTTATGTAAAGTAATTATTGAAGAAATTCAATGAAATTCAACTTCAACTTCAACTTCAACGTTCTCACTACTTGTAGCCATAATTGTACTGTTTTCGTAAAGGTGCAAGACTTAAATATCTCAGTGAAAAAAGCCCGACTGCATGGTGTTCAGAGGGTTAGGTGTCATGATTGGACTTTGTGGTGGCCTGTTTTTGTGGTTTTGTTTTGTACTGTGTTTTTCAGAGGTGGTCCACACACCTGCAGCGCATTGGATTAATCAGGACCTGCTCTTCTACCCTGGTCTTCCCTCTGCATGCTGCCAGATTATTGTCGCCAGCTCCAGTGGTACTTGGTTTCTCTCAGAGTTTCTCTCAGTGACTCTAGAGTTTGTATGTTTGAAGTTTTCTTAGTTTCACTCGGCAGCGATCTAATCCAGCTTCTCTCCCATTCCAGTGTGATCAGACCATTTCTGCGGACCGGCTCCTCGACCACTCGCCACCCAGCCTCCCACACCTCTGCCACCCTGCACAACCCTGACTGCCTGAGCCCTTCACCTTTGAACCTGCTCCCTGTTTTGGCATCAACTTTGGGTCCACCTTAAGCCTAGCTTTGCATTTCTGTACTGTAATTTATTGTTACATATCAGCTGACATATATGCAGATACTGATATATCTGCAGTAATATTGGGCAATATTTCAGCCTGGTTGATGTATCTGTCTAACTCTAACAGAAAACCTGACAGACTGCTGGCATGGAGTTTGTAAGATGCCTGTGTTTAGAGGGTATCTCAAGCTGAAGCTATTGGTTGCATTATGGCAATTGTAGGGTCTGGTGATTTTGGATGTACAGTATATGAGAGACTAAAAGTCAGTATACTGTATCTCAGCCTGTATTGATTTTGACCATTCCTTTTCCTCTCACAAGTCCCTAACTGTATTTTAGTACAAAGGGTTAGCGTTAGGTGGTACTAATGTTACTAAAAGCCTTTTGAGGCTCCAGAGGAAGCTGCATGTAATCTGATAAAATGCCTCCTGTGATGTCTCTCAGTGGCTAAGTTGAATTGTGGGTAATGTAGGCGCCACATTTTAAAAAGGAAGAAGAATGTGTGGAATAAAAAAAAGTGTTATCTCTGGTTCTGCTGTATCGATTTCGATCATTTGTTTTTAAACATAAATAAGGAGTACAAAGCTAGACCAGTGGACTGTCACTGAGTGACATCACTGGAGAACATTTATCAGATTACATGAAGCTTCCTCTGGAGCCACAAAATAATTTACTAGATACTAGATTTTTCACATAAAAGTAGTACTCCCTTAAATCAGTAAGCACATGTTAATGTGTACAATTCTTGGAGTTAACCTTTAAGTCTTCTTTCAAATGCTTTTCATTTTATTTTGTCTAACTCTGAGTATCTTATGTGACTTCATGCAGTGCTTACTTACCCAGAATCCTCAGCTGAGTCACAGCCCCATGCAGACCAAAGAACATCCAGAGTGGTCGGGAGTTGTCCACACACACCTGCATGCCAACATTGGTGCCGTTGTGGCTGAGGATGACCTCCCCTTCCTGGTTGACTAAGAAGCCCAGGATGTCGCTGCTTTGGAGAGGCGTTGGCACTCGACACACCGCCCAGAACTCTTTCCTGTCAACCAGAGCCTCCGGATTGTAGGGCAAGTCGCTGGGGCGCAGCACCGCGGGGTCACAGGACGTCACCCCATAGGACAATGAGCCCGAGCGTGCCGGGCTAGACTTGGTAACTTTGATGAAGACAGTCTCTCCCGTGCGCAGGGGCCGGTTAGTGAACACTAGAGTGCGTTCCTCTCGTGCGTGTTCAGATCGCGCCACCGTCTGCTCGTCCAGCGTCTTAATGTGGGCGCCCCGCAGCTGGTGGAAGTGGAGGTCGCTCTCCAGGGCAGATGGCAGCAGAGAGGACTGCTGGGAGTTGAGGGAGTTCTGTGGTATAGGGCAGGTGGAGGAGGAGGAGGCAGAGGCCAGGTGGAGTGTGTGGCGGTGGGAGTGAGTGTGGGTGGAGCGTCCATCCTCCTGCTGCAGGTTGAGGTCACACAGGCTGACAGACAGGCGGGAGTCGTCAGCTTCCCGCCGCAGAGAGGAGGAGCGCACTGTGGTGAAGGAGCGTGGGCGCAGACAGTCGGGAGGAACAATCTCACTGTCTAGAGAGGGAGGAGAGAGAAGAGGGAGTGGGATGGAGATGGAGAAAGAAAGAACAGCAGTTAATAGTGGCCTTACTGTGTTTTGCTTTGATTAGCAATCTGCTCGAGGCCTGTAGCGATGAAGTTTGTAGTCAGCGGAATCCCAATTGTTAGGAATACAGTTCTGAGAAGGGCTGAATGTGCAGCTACTCTGACAACAAGATAATGATAAAAAAGAGAGAGCAATTTAACCTCAGTTGTACAAGTTGAATGCAACACAGGACTGTTCTAATTATTCAACGCTGTGCCAAAGGAGAATGTCAGGAAGTGTGTTTAAAGATAAAGAAATGAAAGAAGCTAGTCGGTTGCTCCAATATCTGCACAGAGCTGAATCATCAAGTTTTATACAAGAAAACGCTGTATGGTGTCATTTAGCAAAGAACAAAGTACTTTTCTGAAGCAAAACTGAATACTTGTGTGGATGTGTGTTTGTGTGAGTGTATGGGTGTGTACTGGTTGCATTCTTTGCAATCCATAGTACAGTATCACTCCACAGAGAGCCATGAATATCAGCCAATACATGTCTCTTATAGCAGGAATAGTGGTCACATGCACACAAATACACCCGCAAATGACTCCACCTCTGATAAGCTGCCCTCAGGTTGCTCATCCAATGCCTGCTCAAAATAACACCTCTAAATGTGCCTCGTCTCTCTCCCACCTACCCCCTCCTGGTCTGGTGGTAGGGCTTAAATTAGCCTGGCGTCCTGGGAAAGACCCCTGTTACTCTGAGTGGGCTGTCGGGATAGGCTGTCAGGGTACCTGTGTGATGTATGCACATGCGTATTTGTTGGACAGACAGAGGAAACAAGACTGAGAGAAGAAGGAGAAAATAACCTCTTCTCCCCCACAGAGAAGGCTATGAACATAGTGAGTGACCCTTCTCAGGTCAAAGTAAGAGGTGAAGGAGAGCAATTGAAAGAAAAGGAGGGCTGGGGGGAGGATGGAGGATGAAAGACAGCGACCTGCCACTGACTGTCTCTGGAGAGTCTCTCCAGTTCTGGTTAGCTCTGGGCCCCTCTCTGACCAGGACCTGAGAGCCTGACTCCAGATAAACCTCTTAGCCTCAATTAGTAGGGCTGTGGGACAGGCTGCCCACAGCTAACTGTAAACTATAGCAGTGAAAACAGAAGAGCCAAGCCTCTTATGATGCCCTCACACAGCTGAAAGGGACACAAGCCAAAGGAAGATAGATTCATGACAGGCCTAAAGAGAGCAGAAGTCATACTGGCTGAGACAGATATAGCTTGACATTTGTAGTTTGTATCTCCATATAGTTTTAACTCGATTTTCTTGATAATAAATTACTTTAAGTGGTAAATTAAAAATAAAATTGCAGTATTCTACAATCAGATCATCAAGGAAATGATTTATTTCATTTATGCATGAGAATGTCATCAGCAAACATGACTATATGGTCTACTGAACACCGAAACAAGGGGGTGAGTAGATGGACTGAATTTTCATTATAGTGTGAACTGTTCCTTCAATAAAAGAAGCCAAAGTTTAAAATGTTAAATGGTGTCTAAACAAAATCAGCTTGACAAGAACATCTAAAACGTGCATTTAAAATATCAGGAACTATAAATTAAAAAGTCCTATTAATATTCTGCATCGACAATTATAGGTAATTGGCAGTTAGGCCACTTCTTGGATAGACATAAAATTACATCAAAATAGAATAAAAGATTATTACCTGCATCAGAAAATATCTGATTCTTTGGTTAAAAAGTCAAAAGCTTGTGTACATAAAAACACAAGACTAGTCAACTACGACTCAGATGCACAAAAGAACCACACACAATGATCAAGGTCAAAATTCAGTACTAGCAAGACCAAAATAAACAGGTTATATTTTGGAGAATCTGGATAACGCAAACTGCTACTTAAATCACTTCACTCTCCGATTCGGGGTCACATAAATTCATGTGCCAAAAGATACAAGCTTGTGTACATAGAGATGTAAAGAGAGAAGTTAACTATGACTTCTAAGGTGCATTTTATCCAATCAGTGAGCTTAACTCTTACGTCTTACTTAATTCTGCTACATGCACTGCTAATGACACACAGAAGCTAAAGATGGCACTTCGTAGAAACCTGATCTGCAGCCTAAATCAGTTCACATTTGAATTCTTGGTAAATTTGGAAGTATTCAGCAACTGTGACACAGTGTTTTGTTACCAAAGGCAACAACAAATTTTGAATTTGCTCCAGCTCTGATTAATGCCACTGACTGCTGCCTTCTTCATAGCAACAGTGACCAAGGCTCATGGGTATTGTATCATTTAGAGCCACACTGGTAGTCATAACATAATGTGGGAGAATCCTGTGTTTCTATATGAAGAGTGTTGATCCTCCTCAACCTTCAATTTGACAGTTTTCAATACTTACATATTGATCGGCACCAGAAAACTACCAGGAGCCCTAGAAACAGTAATTCCAGGATCCAAGATCCGACTCCACATCTTCACTAAAACCACATCTCTGTGGGCTCTACCTTCATCGTCTACAAAGTCGGTGGCTGACATCACGTACCATGCTGCCAGTGTTCAATTGAACTGAAGATGACAGCAATCTCCTCAGTGTTTGATCACCTTCCAGTGACGAGTCTGATTTTCTACATCATCACTGAAATGCTGTTTGATGAGCTCTTGTACACTGTAAAGCTGAGATGCTATTGCCGCTCCCTCAAAGTCATGTCAGCCTACAATTAATGTTTGCTGCTAACCCTAGGCATGGCGCTCTGTGATTAATGTTTAATGGAACTAAGGCCTTGTAATTGTGCTAATTGATTTTTCAGAGAGGCATAAAATGGAGAGGACAGTGCCTTAGGTGCACAGGGCAGCTCCCAGGGACTGCTAATCAACCATTAAACACCTCTCTGCTCAGAAGTGTGCAGCAGTTAACTGTGAGTCCCCGAGGCTAGCTGAAGATGACTAGCATGCCAGCTCTGATTTCATCTGCTATTTCCTCTGCGATCAATTCCCCCTGATGGACTCTCAGCCTCCATGAAAACCCTCTCCAGGACTTAGAGGACAGGCTGTGGAAATTACCAGAGCCTGTCGATGTATAGCTGTTAAGTTGTAACTGAACAGCTCAATCTGCCATGTAACCCGTTTCTTGATTTGGTGCCATTTCCTCAGACATAGAGTCATTTGCTGAAGGGAGGCCTTTAATGAAGTAGAGAAACCTTGATGTGGCTCGAGCCTCAAATCATGCTCTCTGATGATTAGGGACGGCCTTTGGCCATAGAGAGAGGAGCAAGCATGCTAACTGCTCAACCACAAACAAACTGTGATGCCCAGTCGCCGCGACCCACTCGCTCTGTGTTATTGAGGGATTTTGAACGACATCAACAAAATTGTGTATGTGTTTCTCCCAGAGCTGGCCATTCCTCTGCCGCCCATCACTCCATCCTAAATTGGATTACGATAGGATAGACTGCTGCAGACCTCAGGGACATACAGGAGGACTGGAGCTGCAGAGAGGATGATGACATGTCTCGGGGGATAACAGCGGATGGGAGCGAGAACTGAGAGGTAAATCCAGGAAGGCAGGGATGGCTGCCTGTGACAATGCTGGATTTATGTTGAAAGGAGTCCGTGCAGGCTTCCAAAGAGCCACAAATCACCTCTTGCTCTCTCTGTGTCACACCGACTCTTAACTCAAACGCACAATGTGTGAACACAAACTCATACACACGGTAAATTGATTCCTCTAAAAAATATGGGCTAGTCTTTTATCAGCTATTTTCAAAAAGCTTCTCTGAGGGTTTATGTTCCTTTTTATACTGTCTCCCTTTTCCCTTTCGTCTCTCACATTTCAAAGAGGAGTCGTTTTAAAACCATACTGGCTTGTGTGCCATGCATTCTTCTTTTTTGCTTCTTTATTCATCAAAGGCTGGTGAGACGTGCTCCTGAAGCTTGTTGTTAGATTGGAGGACAGAAAGAGGACTGAGAGGACTAGAGAATATTTACTGTGCATTTGAAAAAGCTTGTGTGATTCTGTGCACTCAACATGTGTCCGTTTGTGACCTCACCAGCTGCTGCCCGCTAATCATGGTGCACCTGCGTTTTTAACTGATACAATCTCTTTGTCCTATTGGTCCCTTTCAAATCCAACACTCACAGATGCTCTCTCTCATTGGCCAAGGCCAGAATTCTGCTCTTTGAAAGCAGCATTAAACAGTGTGTTTCTGTGTGTGTTTCTTTGTGTGTGTGTTTCTGTGTGTGTGTGTGTGTGTGTTTACTTCTCTCTCATGTAGGAAGACATTGTAATAGGGCCATGGAAGATGCAGCTGCTGACACTGTGAGCCTGGAGGGGTTGGGGAAGGGGGGTCATCACCTGATTCTACACGTTTGATTGAATTTCAAACCAAACGTAGCACCTGTTGGGTTGAGCCAATGCTTCAATCATGCAGGAGGAGCATGACAGTTATGATCAGCTCTTTCATTGGATTGATTGATTCATTGATATACAAAGATCGAAAACCATTTGGCTCAGCCTTTTTTCCCTCCTTGGAGCATTTTTTTGATCAGAATGATCAAGCACCTGTTGGGCTAATCCATTGCAAATACATGGACGAGGGTGCTTATGGGAGGGAGAATGGCAGCGTGTCTATTTTGGCCCGCACAGGCATTGTCTCAGGCTGGAAATGTTTTTGATTAGGGAATAGCTGCAAAGCAGGTTAGCTAATGCTGTGCATGGGGAGGTGGATAGAGGCAGAGGCTGGCTTAGTGGCTTTGCTAGCCTGAGCAGACGGAACGTGCCAGGGGTTTGAGCCAGTGTTGGAGCGGGGTGGTGGCAGGGAGGGGGAGGGTGGTTTGGGGGATTTACTCTGTCTCACGCACACAATCTATCTCACAGGGCTTATCTTTATCCATAGTCTCTGGAGGCGGTTTCATCTGATGTAGGCAAAGCTAACGAGAGTGCTGGAACTAGGAAGAAAAAATGAAGAGAGATCCTAGAGTGATATTAATGTGAGGTGAGAGAGATGGGATGAGAGGAGAGGAGAGGAGAGGAGAGGAAAGGAAAGGAAAGGAAAGGAAAGGAAAGGAAAGGAAAGGAAAGGAAAGGAAAGGAAAGGAAAGGAAAGGAAAGGAAACTGGGGATCAGCTATGAAGGCAGAGGTTAGAGATGGATATCCAGGGAGATTTCTCTAGGAACAGATAAAGCTGGGAGACAACATGGGTGAGGCGAGTGAGTGACAGAGATATAAAGCAGCTATGAGAAAGAGAGAGAGAGCAGGGGATCGTAGAAGAGAGAGATGGAGTCAGAAGGGTCTTTGTGCTAGATGTTTGGGATGTTCTTTATTCCCTGGCATGGGCCCAATCCCCGCTCCCTGATCGGGCTGGGCAGCTTTGAACCCGGGGCTTTTGGAAAGAGCAGCAGGCTCCCAGGGCGACACATGGCCATAACAAAGAGCCAGGCAAAATGCCCGCTAAGTCACAAAAGCCCTATCCCTTAGGTCATCGGCAGAATGCAGCATGTGCCGCCCCTTCTCTGCCAATCAGCATGCCAGGACCTCAGTGTTAATAACCTCCATCATAAGGTTCTTATAATAAAGCCCCCCTGCTTTATTCCTGTGCTCAAGCACGGAGGAAGGCTGATATTAGGCTAATTATTTATGACTGGGTGAAGAGTGACACGCTCAACACATGCAGGTCCGCCCTTTGCTTATTTCTAAAACTGGTTCAACTGTGAAAGCTGCACTAATTCAGTTTTAAATCAACAATGGATAGGGTGAAACGTGTAATGTGAAATCTGTTGTTTACAGTGTTGAAAACACACAGGATTAAAAATGTAAAATCTTAGCTCACATAGAAAGATTAAAGATAAAGATAATTATGAAAGATTTAGCTAATTTTTAAGTTTTTTGCCATGTCATCTTTATAAGGTTATGATGTGTCAATGATGTGTTTAGAACTTGTTGTGCTGTACCCAAAAGAATCCCGATTGAAAATACTGTAAAACATTATTTTATTGATTTTATGCCAACTTGGGTTACATTTTAATATCTTTAGTAAGGATCGACCTATTACTAGTACTCAACTTAGTAATCATGTTTGCTGGACCTCATAGAAGTACACTAGTTTTGGTGAGATTTTGTTGAAAATATGCAATTTCTCAGAGGTCACAGCAATTTCTTGAATTTGCTTATTTTAGATTAACAGTCTGAAGATTGTCACGTCGAAGAAGCTAGAAGCAGCAAATGTTTGGTGTTTTTTTTTGCTTGATGAATGACTGGAACAATTGATTTGATTACCAAAATAGTCACTGATTAATTATTTCGCGATTGACTAATCAATTAGTCAACTAATCATTGCAACTCTATTCTAAATATCTTTATTTGAATCTATAACCCAAAGTAAGTGTGACAGAAATATAACCATCAAGAAGTCAAAGTTTAAACAGGAACTTCAGGATCATCTGCCTGCTTGTGTTTTTATTGATACTGTGCCAGTTTACTGTTATTATTATTATTATTATTTGTCTTATGCCGCGACTCAAATTGCCATGAGCTGGAATGAGCTAGAAACACCAAACTTGGCACAGTATTGGAAATGATGTCATTACTCAACATATAATGAGCAAAATCTGGCATAATGTGGCACTATAATTAACAAAACAAAATTTGATTATGGAAACATTTGCCAAAGAAACACAGTGAGTCCAAGTGACTAGAAATTTGATACACAAGTCCAGGTGAAGGTGCCGCCATGTTGGATTTGTGCTACTTAGCAGAAGGTCAAAAACCAAAGCAAAGTAGGCTTGATCCCGGCAAATAGCTGCTTGCGGCTATATTTCTTTTATTGATGACCCAAGTTGTTATAAACTGGAATGATCCTTTTAATGGGAGCATGATCACAGCACATGGCTGACACAGCTGTCTTATTTTTTAATCTTATTTCTGATCAGTCACCCTGACGGTCATTCACTTGCTTGAACTGTGTCATAAAGGAACATTCATAAACCTCATGACTTGTTGTCATTCTCTCTCGGTCTAAAAGTGTATAAGCAGGGCGCAGTTTCTGTGGTATCGACTCCCCTGGCGATGCTTGAGACAGCGAGTTGTGTTCGACAGCAAATGATCTTCAATAAATATCCTGCTTTGAATGCCCCTGGGTAAAATAACTCCTTTTGAATACAGTGAAGGCACACAGAATTGAGGAAAAACAGGAAACTCCACATAAAACTTGATGAGTTACCTCTAGTTTACCCCCATTCAAAGTTATCTGTTGAATTTCTCATGACTGATAAGAGTTCAAAATTGAATTATTTTCTTTCTCCTTGAAAAGAAATATAGTGTGTTGGATTGTTCAGCCAAGGTACAGTAACTTAAAACTGATACTGAATGCCAACTTACACAAATCCAGTTCATTCTTCTTGGCCTTTTGAACTCTTTGACCAACAGCCATCATATATTCTATGCAGCACACTGAAGCCAAGAAACACAACATGCTAAATTTGCGTTGCTTGATGTCTAGAGATCTTCACGACATTAAACCACCACATTTGCTAATTAAGTACGAAAAAGTCAGATTTACAGCAGCTTTTCTGCTCTGTGTGTTTTTGTTGGAGAGCGTGTGTGAAGCATGAGGATTTGTAAGTGCTGCTATTAGCTGGGTGGGGGAGTCCTGCCAAGTCAAACAACAGTGCCAGTCAAGTGCGCACAATAATCAAACCATCATTTCACTGAAAGTAATCAGTTTCTCCCAGAAGTATGGGGACCCTGGTCCCTCTCTCTCTGAGCTGGACGACACAACAAACGGTCCTAATAGACTTCTTTCATTACAGATGACTTCATATTAGGAGACCTAGGAGTGGAGCCAGAGTATAACAAGACAGCCAAAGCAAAGTCAGTGACCACAAGTGTAAAAACAGAAGTTCTGACTTGTTTAATTTTTTAAAACCTGCTGTATTTCATTAATCATACAAGTGCCATAGGCAACTGGGCATAGGCATATTTTTACATCAGATTCTGTGAACTAATGATTTATTTCCAACAAACCAGAGGTGATTGTGTAGAGACAAACCAAGACTGTTTTGGTTAGTTTAATTTGCTGAGTCTTGTTTGAATGAAGTGTCTTTTATGATGAGTTAAGGAGGCAATTTAGCTCATCTTAGTTCAGTTAACAAGAGAAACTTGAATTCAGAATGTGTAGGGTTGTACTCTTCTCTTTGGTAAGGGAATAGATGTAACAGTATTTCCTTACTTGAAATTTGTGAACTTATTTTCCTCATTTATTACACTAAAAGCTAAGAGAAAGCATGTAGGCAACTGGCATATATTTCCTAAAACTCACCTCTTGTAGTACAAAGTGGTGATGATACAGGATGAGCTCGGCAAGCATTCTAACTTTAGTAGACATCTCTGCAACACAGTGCATAGATGTCTTTGACATAATGTCAACGCTGTTGTTCCTTCAAATTCCCCCTTTTATTTATTTTTTTTAATAAGGCCCCTTTAAACTGGACTTCATTTCACCTCAGAAACATTTGTTGACATCAGGATTCAATGCATTCAGCACTGCCGGACAAGGCCTGAATCGTACTTAATCATAATTTCCTATACCTGTAAAATCAGTGAACAGAAACATCTACACACATGTAGGTGTAGAAGCCGCTCCCACCAATCCAGCCGGAAAGCTACATGAGAACACATGAGGGATGCCATTTCTGTCAGAGATGCAATTCCTCACTTTAGACTTACGAACGCTGACATGTTTTGAAAGGTTCAAACAGGACGACCCCGGCTCACGACACGCCGTCAGACAAAAGCTAGCTCCTCTGACACGTCTTGTAAAGGATGTAAACAAAGAATCAGGCCGGCCGCGCCTTCATCCATCAAACCTTCACACATTGTTTTACTCTCACTGAAGAGTTTCCAGGATTAGTTTTCCTTTCACCTAGCCCACATCTGTCATCTTTACACAACAGCACATTGCTACAATCAATGGTGATTCGTCCTGCAAAACAAACCATGAGTGGTTACATAAAACAGAGAAGGAGATTGTGGTTTCATATACACAGAACGCAGCACAGCACACAAACACAAAGCTTTGAGTGTCTGATTATGCTTGAGAAAAACCTGCATCATATTTTTCAATGGAAAAAGACCGAAATGGCCATTTCAAGTCTTCCTCTCATTACTACTGCTGCTCTGCCATTCATCTTGAGTGACAGAAAATGCTGCTCCTTCCTGATGGCGTAATGGGACCGCATTCTCAAAAGCTACCATGTAATTCAATCCATCCACTGAGGACAATCTCTCAAAACACATCAGAAGTCAGAACCTCTTTAGTGTTTCCACCAAAGAGTATAAATGTAGTTTTCCTGGTGAAATACTGAGACAGCCTTTCTTCCAGGACACTATGTTTTGTATGAACTAAATTAACTGCTCTGCTTCTTTGTGGTGACAGCTAGATTGGCCAACTCCTCCTCTGAGTCAGCCTGGTTGAGAGGTGTTAGCAGCCTCCAGGCTTTGCAATCAGACTTTATTCTCCTGTCCTTCAGGGAAGTCCCACAGAGGGCCCCTCTTGATTAAAGCTCCACAGTGACTGACTCATACAATCTGAGTCCTGCTGGCTTCACAACAGCTGGAATTGCTCAGTTACTCAGCCTCCTTTCTGATGTCAAGTAAAGTTCTGCTGGGTGTGTGTGTGTGTGTGTATGTGTGTGTACATATGAGAGTGACAGCTAACCTTAGGAACCAGGACATGGGTATATATTAAACAACCTTTTTGGGCTTGTTGGATTTCAAGCCTATGGGGACAGCTTCAGCCTGCCCCAAAGGTTATCCTGCCAAACCTCTGCAATATTGTATTTGCCCAAGTCAAGGCCAGATGCAGTCAATCACCTGCTACCTCAGGCGCCAAGCAGCATGTGACACTTTTTTTTTGTAGCAGCAGAAGCATGAAAATATGGATGAGTTGAAATAGACTTGATGCATTTGTTAATGGAGTCACTGTGAATGTTACTGCATTTTTCAGCCTCTGCTTCATTAGCATGTTGGAAGGTGGGAGGGGGAAGTCTTAAATTACTGTCATCATGCTCATGGAGGTGTGAAACCACTAAATCAGCCCTGCCCCCATTGTTTCTGTCATGTATGATGTATACCCCTGGTGATCCCTGTGGGGCGAATTATCACATGCCTTATTATGACTTCTGTTTCAATCTTTCTACATCAAAGATGTTCCAAACGTAACCTGGGGTCATCCTGGCAAACCGACAGCGAACTGCCACCTGACTCCAGAGCTTCTCCTACCTCTAAGGAGCAATTAAGTGCTGTTCACTTAATTGTTTTGGTTTTCCTACTCACAAATTTACTCTTTTGTTTAACACATCTTCAAATCTTAGCGACTAATTAGGTGGATTGTCAGCATCTCCCAAAATGACATATATCACCATTCCCAAAACGACATGACCATTGCAGCCTATCAGCAACACATGTACCAAACCTTCTTCGTACAGTCGCAGTTTGGTTAGGTTTGGGCAACTAAACTACTTGATTAGGTTTAGGTGCTAAAACTACTTGGTTAGATTTAGGAAAACATTGTGGTTTGGGTTAAAATAACTAAGTTACTTTTGTAACTAATGTTATATTAGTAACTTACGTTATGTTATTTACGTGATGTAACTTACATAAGTAAGTTATAGCAACTTACCACATTGGACTCAAACAGTTGTGGCCTGTATCAAAGGCCTTTGATACAGGCCATACAGTTTGTTTAGGAAAGCATCTTGGTTTGGGTAAAAATAACTGCGTTACTCTGTTACTGTAACATACCTGAGTAACTTAGGTTACGTTTAGTATGTGACGTAACTTCACTACATTAGTAAGTTAAAAGAAATCATCATTAACTTCTGATTTCACACTGGACACAAATAATTGCCTCCTGAATCAATGTCCCGACTGTCTATCCCCGACCTCCTCCCTGTGCAAATAAGCAAGGTCACCATATCAACTTCAATGGTCAGTGTTACAGGTTACAAGGTCTTTTTAAAACACGATAATATGAAACTATTGGCTATTTTATCAGTATTGGCTATGAGAATCAGGTAGGTATCAGTTGACAGAAAATCCATATCCTGCATCCCTATGAAGTCTTTAGTAAAGGACTAAAGGGGATATAATTATATTTTCTGTGGACAGCCGGAGGTGGAAACACTGACTGGTAGAATAACTACCTATGAGCTCCTATGACAAGACCCGCCTTCCACTTGTCAAACCATTAGTCATGATAAAGCAAAGCACCCAGCTAAGTTTTCATGAAAAAACCTCCTCCAAATATATCCTGACAGTGAGTACAGCGAATACAGAGGAGCCATTAAATAAAATGGATGACATGAAATGAGCAACATAACGCAACAGCTGGAAGGAGAGGCATATGAAGATAGGTAGAATGGCTGATTTGAATTGGCAGTGAAAACTGCTTTTGAAGGTGTGTGCATGTTTGTGTGTGCCAGTGTTTGTGTGTAGCACTCTCCCTGCTGAATAGAGACACTAGGGACACTACCAGAGGCCCCCTGCATATTTACATTACGAGAGGGCTACATACACAAGCTGAACAAAATGTCTTTGAATAAGAAACTTAATCCACCATAGAATTTTAATTCCATCTTTATGTTGCAAGGATTATAGTATTTCAATGGGGCCACAATGAATAATCTCACTCTTTGCTGAAAAGCGCTGAAATGGAGAGAATATAAATGTTATTGATCCTAGAAGGGAAATGTGGTCATCACAGTAGCAAAGAATAGAGATGTTGGCTGGAGAGAATTGGATATTTTAAGTGAGAATGTGATAAAGGATCTAAATTGAAGTAAAAAGTGGCTTAAAGATAATATGTTGTAACAAAACCTTTCTCAGCACAAAAATGTGTTCTAAGATGGCTATTTAGGTATCGGAAGACTAAAATAATAAAAAGGAATAAAGAAGGTGCTATATTTTTACCACTTCTCTTGCTATATCTTCTGTTGCCTCCCACACTGCAGGTTTAATTGAGAATTGGACACTGAAATAAACCAACAGCTCCTCAAATGCCAGATAAAATAAGGAGTTAAAGCCACAGAAAGGCCTCAGATGTGAAAGCCCAAGGGCTTATCTGCAGATAGGCAAAGGTTCATGGAGCGTTGCGTACAGAAACATGATGCACAGAGCTGACACAGTTGGCCATTCAGCGTCACAAAGGGCCGTGTCTAGTCTGGATGATGTATTTCTATCTCATTTTTCTGTAGTGTTCCACCCCTCTGAACAGGCCCGTTTGTGGGGGCAGATGTCAGTCAGTCGGCTGCCTGAGGAACAGGAGTACTGCTCTGTTGGAAGCCTGGCATCTGGCCCGAATGTTAAAAGACAGTAGAAATGACTTAAATAGGGCTAAGGAGAAGCCCGGTTTTTGATTGAATTGGTGCTTGGAGCAGTGTTTCAAAGGGGTCGGACATCCATCGGAAAAATGCATTACAGAGACTTCAATCAGGGCAAACCTTAGGGTGCTAAGCTCGGCTAGTGGGCCTCTGCTATGTGAAATTGAACCATTTTCTGCATGTACCATTATCTGATAATGTTGTTTTTTCCATCTGCAAACAGCAGACTGTGTTGAGTTTTGAACCCTAAGGGTCATCAAAGGGAGCACAGAGAGAAAAAAGAAAATATGGCTCCTCTCATACTCAAGACACTACATATCCACCCCAGCAGCCTGGAGATACCACTGTCAATCAACACAGTGCACAATTACAATCAAATGTGCTATCTATGGGACATGTGACCCCTGTTCTATTTTTACAGCAGCCGAAGGGATGACAGCACTGACTCTCTAGGGAAAAGAAATGAGTATGCATTCTATGCATCAAAGCCTCAGCCGTACTATCCTGTGTTATGCCTTTGTGGCATGTATGTTAAGCCACCTAGCATACCTTGACAATACACAGCAGCGTGGCTTTTATTAGCCCGCTACTTTTGTGTAAACATGTGGGTCAAACATTGGTCAGACATAGATAGCCTCTGTTCATTGTTATTCCATTACTTCATGGAAGGCTTTACTGTAAACAAAGACAGGAGTGGTAACCTCTAGAAAGGACCTGTTTACAGTAAACATGAAGACACAAGGAAAACTGCTTTGCCAACTGTAGAAGTGTGGAAAGTAAAAGCACCAAAATCTGAGGTAATCCAAAAATACCTGAACATCTCATGGCTTTTGAAAACCACATTAAAGAAAAAATAGTAACGACATGAGTGGTAAGAAAAAAAAAAGATCACAGTTGTCGGCCTTGGATATCGGCCGAGTACCGATCTGCTACCAGTGCATGTTAAAAAAATAAAAAATAAAAAAAAGTACTCACCCTCCTATTTAAAAAAAAAAAAAAAAAAAAATCTTTTAACAGCTGCTCGCCGCTCTAAAAACATTACTTACAAGGGGTAGCACAGTGCAACTTCTTTTGTTGGCTTTTAGAACAGCAAAGAAGAATTGATTTCTGGTGTGTAACGTTAAGCAGAGCTAACGGAGCTAACTGGGAAGTAGCAGGGCATTTCCGATACTGGTATCGGAATCGGAACAACTCCGATTATGATTAAAATAAACAAAGACATTCCCAACAAATATGGTTTTCACATAAAATCATTCCAAATGTTTCTCTCTCAGTCTGACTGAAACGGACTTAAGGAGTGCAAAGTTATATCCATAGAGCTAAGACAGCCACATTTATGGGAAACATGTCAAAGTTTAAATACAATGAAATTATAGTTAATACAGTCTGCTAAACTGCATTGCTTGAATAATGACTGGGGGCTAAACTTAACAGTGCTGCTGGCTTAACTCTGTATGAAAAAGCAGCTGAAGGAGTATGCATAATGGCTGGGAGCAAAGCAAAGTATGAATGAGTAAATACAAGTTGAAAAGAGTAGTTGGAAAAGTAGGAAAGGGGTGAGGGATTGAAAGAATAGTTTAAGCTGGGAGTTAAACTGCATTGCTGGCTTTATGAAGAAGCAGCTGAAAGAGTATGAATTGATGGAAAAGTGGTAAAGAGTATGGTTTATTATAAATAAGTAAGTATGAATGAAAAGATAAGGCTTGAACAATGCTGGGAAAGCTGAAAATGTCTAAGAGTGTGCATGCATGAGTGTGTGTGTGTGTGTGTGTGTGAGAGAGAGAGAGAGAGT
Organism: Pagrus major; assembly: GCF_040436345.1. Taxonomy (NCBI): domain Eukaryota; kingdom Metazoa; phylum Chordata; class Actinopteri; order Spariformes; family Sparidae; genus Pagrus; species Pagrus major. The sequence continues at coordinate 34,367,981 of NC_133215.1, read as the reverse complement.
CCCAAGTGTTGTGAACATTTTAAAGTTTAAAGGGAGTTTATGTAAGCAACATCAACATATTCAGAATGTCTGATATGATATGTTGTAGTATTGTTTTTGTTGTTTGGTTAAATAATGTATTTTGTTATTCATGTGAAACAGCGTCTGTCTTGGGACGCAAGACAAATTTCAAATGAAGATTCTGACAATAAATGGAAATCAGATCAAAGATAAGTGGCTTTGAAGGTTTTTTGTACCTGACTTCAATTGTAACTAAGCTTCAAAGAAAACTGAATAATTTGTAAGTTATATTTTATAAATGTAATACGTTTTAATGGGATTTGAAAGTAGAATAACACCCCAAATGTATGAAAGATGTGGAACATTTGAAGATTTGTGCATAGAAGAACATATGTTGTGAGTGCTTCCAGAATTCACACCAATTACATTAGGGCCCCCCCAGGGTTTTGGTCTCTGGGGCAATTGCCTGCTTTGCATGGTTGGTGATTCAGTTGTGCATCTTATGCTTCTTCAACCATCTTACCTAGCAGCTGCACTCCGCGGGTCAGACCGTAAACATCAATGAGGGCCCAGAGGGGCTCAGCTGTGCGGACTCCACTGAAGAACAGCATGGGACTGGACTCGTTAATGCGGTAGAAGACTCTGCCCTTCTTATCGACCCAAAAGGCGATAATGTTGCCCTCGTTGGCAAATTCTTCAGGCAGGGCCTTTGCCCAGAAGCCACTCTGGGACACCAGGTCGGGGCAGGCATACTTGGGCAGGTTGTCTGGGTTTATCCTCGCGGGGTCTTTGGAGGTGAAGCCCAGGCGTAGCGCCCCACTCCAGCAGCACTGCTTTTTAGTAACCTGGGGGAGAAGAGAGTCAAATGTGGTTTTCTTGGTATTTTTTTTTTTTTAAATAATTGATTAATAGTGCAGACTGACACATGGCATGACACTGAACCCCAAACTCTCAACTTCTATATTATTTAATTATTTGATATAGAAATGCAAGACCATTATTTGACTTAACATGGTTTTCATTCCAATGCAGACAGTGTAGTTGAGACGTCATCAAGGAACTCCACATTTTAAGTGTCAACCTAATGTAAAAGCAGTACAACAGTAAAGTAAGAAAGTTTAAAACCTCCCAGACTTTTAAGAGCTCAAGTGCTCCACTCTGACATACAATACCTTGAGGCGGACTTGCTCATACAGGGCTATGGGCCTGTTGCAGAAGGTGATGGCGTTGCAGAAACTGGCCTGCCTCTTGACTGTTTTCTGGGCAAGGTCCATGACGATTTGGGATCCCTTAGCGTTTGGATGGAAGAGAAGTGGGCTGATGGGATGGGGCCCACCAATAGTGCCACACTGGATAGGCAGGCACCTCTTGGGTTTGTGGTGACATCGATGTGATGTGGATGGGAAAGGGCTGCCAAGGGAGTCTGAGGCAGAGACAGACAAAGCACAGACAGATAAGCATTATTGTGAAACAAAAATGTCCAAATTAGGGGCAGGAGGTTAGGTTTAGTCTCTTTAATAAGTGCCTGTGTCTGTTTTTGTTTCAAACCTGATGAACTGTTCTGCATCAGAGAACATAACATCAGATATTACCGCACACTCATTGTTTTTTATATGGGCTCTTGACTACTATGGAGTAATAAGCTAATGAGCCATTATCACATTGGGTCCTGCAGGTTGAAAAGCAAATCTCTATGCAGATTAAGATTGCAAAATCCAAGCCCCACCCCCCTAAATTCAGCAGAGGTGCTCACATTTCAGCTAGAGTTCCCTGGCTCTACTCAGTGATGCTGGAAACATTTCAGTACCAAGCATGTGGCCACCTGTCTGTGGGAAAAATAAATTATAGACCAATCAACATAAAAAAAAAAAAATGTCTATAATTGAAAGTGTCAAAGAAGAATTATAGTTAATATTCAGTTTATGGTGCTTTGGACTCTATACCCACTGTCATATTCACAGAGGACTGTTTGACAAACAGATGAAAGCTAACACAGTGGCAGCAGCAGTTGTCCTGTGGAGTCCTGATAAGACTATCCGAAAATACAGCTCGCTTTGTGTTCTCTCTCTTTCTTTGTTTCCCTCTTCTCCCTCTCATCTTTGTTTATCTAGTAATGGCCCTTCCAGTTTTTCACCCTGTAAGCGTGTCTACCGTTCAATCTGGCCCCAACCTAATAGCCTCGTTGAGGCCTTTTGTCTTGGGCAGAGCCACAGGAGAGCAGTTGTTGAATGTGGTGCACATGGTCCCAGGCAGATTGAGCTGAATGCATTACCAGGCTCTGAAGAGACGCAGCTGCTGTACGGAAAGACTGGCTATGTGTGAATTCATGTTCCTTAGCAACCCCTCGTATCTAAAGGTCTTGATCAGTGCACTCTTTCACTTTGTGGCTATCAGCTGGGATACAACAGATGCCTTTTGTTTACTCAGACACGACAAAATGATATTTATAGTCTCCGATTCCAGCTTTTTGAAATTCAGCTTGTGTGCGCTTTTCTGAGAATCCATTCAATCAAATGAGAGTATCAGTTTACAGAGCAAAACAAATATCTTACTTTACTCATGTAATGCTGATAGATCTTTTTAAATCCTCTATTTTACCAAATATCTTGACTGACAACACATCCTTAAAGACTCAAAAGATTTCCAGGTATTTGTATTTTGCTGAGGAATTTCGACCTTTCCTGCTATCCAAGTTAAAATGCACAGGAAGAGGAGCAGTGTGGTTTGTAGGCTTGATTCCGTTACACTTACAGTAAAAACACTCTCATCACTCTCAACCCTTATTTCCAGCAGCAGCAGGAAGGTGTTTTGAGCAAAAGAAAAAAAAAAGGTCCAACAAACCAACCGTACGCTACCTGACCAGCACCAAATGCCAGACAAAGTTAGCCACTTGCAGTTGAAAACAGTGGAGCATTTAGCAGCTAAAGAGCTCGATAATTCCTTAAGGAGTTGTTGGAGAGCAAAACAGAGCTAAAAGAAGAGAGGATACTGGACTTACTTAACCGAGTGGACAAAAACATACATACATTCAAAATGTTGAGGTGGAGGAGAAAATGATTGGTGTAACATAAACAGATATCTGAAAGTAGCCCTTGAAGCAGTTCAGTATACGTGATGAAATTGGTCGCATGATTCTTGCAATACTTAGTAGTCATAGTCACTTTGGATAAAAGCATGAGCTTAAGAAATGTAATGTGTTGATATCCTTTGAAGTCCTACCTCAGAGGGAAGTACTAGACGTAGATAAGTTGCAATTATTGTTTGGCGTCCCCCTACAATATCCGTACGACTACTCCAACAGTAGTGGCAAACTTTGACTTTGAAAAAAGCTGAAAATGAAATACATAAGTCTCTACTTCAAGAAGACTTCTCCTGTCTGAGACCACTTACCATAGATTCTCTCTGAACTTCTGAACATCTGAAATGGTTAAGTTAAGTTCAGTTCTTGATTGATTATGCTGGCTAGTGCAGTAATGTCAGTGTATTAAATAGTACTTCATTACTTGAAATTTGGCAGATGGTAAGATGTTTGCTCTGTTTCTCTATTATCTATTCTGACTATTGTGACAACCGCTGTCTAATATCTAAAATCTTAGAATAATGTTATGATCGCCATCCATATAAAGTACCAGCATCAGTAACTGGGGGCCACTGCCCAACATCATCAATACAACTACCCACGCATCTGCTGTCACTGTCAGTAGACACTGAGTTGCCACCACAGTAATGATGGCACACTAGAAGGCAGAACACACAAATCAGTTGCCGTGTTCATCTATTGTCTATCTGAACATGGCCTTGTATGTGACAGCAAAATATGAGTTCAGGCTTGTATTCACTTTGTAGACATTTGAGCAAAATATTTTTTTTAAGACTGGAATTTTTTTTTTCACATAGCAGTTTTACTTTTTAAGATTCAGTATTTACTCTTAAATCCCATGTTGCAGTTTTAAGTTATTATGCAGACCAAAGCAGCCTCTAGCCAAACGGCTGGTCTCAGTCCTCCAATTACCTCAGCAAAACAAATCCTAGAGTATGCTCATGTCCACACAAACCCGAGATGCGAACCCCTGATGTAAAAGGCTTGAAAATGACTCTTGTTAACATCATTCTGACAGCTGCCTCTTATAAGCCTGTTTGTGCACACAGCTTTATGCGTGTGTTATCTAGGAAAAAGCAGCTTTAACAGCCTCACAGGAGCCATTTTGCCAAAGGTCAAGGTTGTCTTATTATGAAGACGGAAAATGAAAAGCTTGTATTCCTCTGCCCCAGAGTGTAGAGGTCTTTATCCCCTTAATAACAACACACACACAAGACAGCTACAACCTCTCATCACAATACACATGCTCGTGTGTGGCTAATACCTGTCATACACCAATGAACATCTCTGTGGCACAGTAAGCTAATCTCTCTCTCAGCAGTTCAATTTGGCTGGTGACAGCGAATGAGAGGTGAGCTGTGTGTGTGTGTTCTTGTGTGTTTATCAGTGTATGCTTTTTATCTAGAGTTGTGTAGTCGTTACTCACCATCAGCTAAGTGCTTTACCATCCAAATAGAATTTGATAGGTGGGAGAAAACTAGTCAAATATTTGCTCAGTATTTGGCCAGCAGATGACTTCCAGGAAACAACTGTTCTCCAAGTTATATGTTCTCACAAGGTAGAAGTTGTATTATATGAAATTAAGTAAAAATAATTAATTATTGATATTTTTTAAATGTGTGGCAAAATAAATTTGAATGCACTGTGATATTTACAGGGTGTGGTGAACTTTAAAAGAACATTGAACAACATATGGAGGGTAATCTAAACCTTCTCTCACTGTTGTCCTAAGCAGGACACCCTGTCAATGTGTCTCCAAGGTATACTGAAACAAACCTTGGCCAGTACTTGCAGATACCACTGGCAAAGATCTCCACCATTATGCCTAATGTTGTGAAGAGCAGATCTGAGGGAGGACCTGGCTGAGGAGCAGCAGGATGGAGGAGAAGCTTAACACTATTAGAGCCTGTAAGTAGGGGTCGACTGATTATCGGCCCAGGCGATTATCGGCTCCCATATCCGGCATTTTGCAGATTATCTGTATCTGCGTTTTATTTTTTCAATTGCTGCAAAGAATGAATTAATCTTAAAGTGCACTATTTTGGCTCTGCTGGAGCCTCTACCTCTCTGTCTGTATTCACCTCTGTGGTCTCACTCGATGTCCCGCCCAAAACACTATCTGATTGATTACATGTCACACAAGTAATAGCCAAGCAACACTGAAGGCTCGTTGCCACTGACATGGCAGAGAAAGGGGGGAAGCTTCGGTCGGCTGGACATCAAACACCACAATCCTATGATATGTTTCTGTTGTGACAGGCATGCCAAATTTCCCAGTTACACCACCGAAAATGCCCAAATAATGAACTTTGTTGTAACATTAGTGATAACGTTAGCCTGTCTAAAGCCTGTCTCAAAGAGTCAGCTCGCCATTATGAGGTGGTGTTTTTACATGTTACGATAATAACGTATGCTAATGTCCAGTCTCTTGGAGCTAATTTGAATGCATAAGCAAACATCAACAAGTGCATGTGCTGGTCCATTATTTAGCCTGTTGACTAGCAAAAGAATGATAACATTATTTCTTGCAGGATATTGTTGTTAGAGACTTAAGACATAATGAAACTGCATCTAAGGTCTCTGTCAATCCTAGTGGTAAAATAATATAGTACATTAACTTGAGTAGGCTACTGTACAACTTTGAGGTACCTGAATGGTACTTGAGAGTATTTGCATTTTCTGGTACTTTATACTTCCACTCTGCTACATTATTGAGACAAATATTGTACTTTTAACTCCACTACATTTATTTTATAACGTTAGTTACGAGTTACTTAGCTGTTTCAGATTATTAATATAAAATGAAAATCAACCAATACATAGATGTACTAGCATATGAGATCTCCCATAACCAGTTAAAGTGATGAACACATGAAAGTGCACTTTTATGTTTTGGAACAAAATTACAAACTATAAGTTCTATTTTACTAAAACATATGCTTAAATGCATTTCAGCTAAGCTTTGTGTTGATGTTTGTGGTATATCAAATTCAAAATTTTGACATCAAGATTACTATTTTTACTGAAAATGCATATTGGCTCTAAATATCGGTTATCAGTCTCCTTGACTGCTAATAATCAGTATCGTTATCTGCCCTGAAAATTCCATATCTGTCAACCCCTAATTTAAAGGACTGAGTTCAGGTGTGAGCTCTTTCAACCACCTGTGGTAGAATCCTGGGCTCCCTACTGGCAACAAGTGTCTGTCTGAGAGAAAATATATCAAACCAGCTTCAATTGCCAGTTTCCATTGTCCTACAACCTGTTTGAGTCTACAGGAAACCTCAACAGAAGTGCATCCTCTGAGTATTTCATTGTGCCTGACCGCATATTCATAGTGTTTCTCATATTTCCTGGAAATCAGCCTACCCTCCTATATAGCTGTTCAAGTGTTTTTCACCTAATATTACCACCAAGTGAACAGAATGAGTTCATAATGTAGCATTCAGTCACAACAGAACACACACAAACACAGCCTTTGTGGAGCTGTGATAGTCTCTCAGGCCGTTTTCACACAGAATCAGCAGCCTTTTTATTCAAGTGAGAGTGGTGTTTTTAGGCAGCAGCGGAAAAGTGAAAAAAGTTGAAACAGAATCCATTTTGGATAATGTAATGGCATCCCTCGCATCCTGGTTGGTCATAGCAAGTAAATGTTTTTTTTAATCTGTCCATGTGGACAAACAATCACTGGTAGGTCCAACGTGGTAGTAGCATAGAAATCAGCTTGTCCTCATCAGAATAACGCTGTCATAGGTCATCAATGAAATCAGGTTATGACAAACTATATTTAGGTTACTTGTTAGATGGTGGAGAAGGTTGGGGATGGATGGTCACGCTAAACAAAAACAGGGTTTTCATTCAGGAGATCACTGTTCAGGTCCAGTGTGGTTAGTTGTTTCAACTTATTAATGCAGCTAATTTTAATCACATACATAACGTTACTTAAGTTACTTATGTCATGTTGGTAAGTTGCATAAGTAATGTAGTTATTTGAACCCAATCCACAATTTTTTCCTAAACCTAACCAATCTAACCAAACTGTGACCTTGCAACAAAGGTCCAGTACACCTGTCCCTGGTACACTACAATTGTCATGTTGTTTTGGGAACACTGATATATGTCGTTGAGAGTTGTTGTCAGTGTCAATTTATCTATTCAGTCATTTTAGTATGGCGTTGTGTAGATAGAAACATTGCAGCTTCTCCTTTGTAGCTAAATGATGGTTGGCAAACTTCTCTACCGCTACCTTCTAGATCAGTGTTTGAGGGGTGGGGTTAAAGTTCATAAAACTCTACATCACTCGAGGTCTGAATCTTCACTGTCCTCACGATTCGATTCGATTATGATTCAGCTGTCAATGATTCGAATGCAAAACGATTTCAAGATGCATCTCAGTGTATGACATTCTCAATGATCTATATTACCGCACATGACTACTTTTTCATCATTTAAATTCCCCTTTTATTCAGAAAGTCCTTCCAATAATCAGACTACGGCATTCTACAAAATAAAAGCTCCATCTTTTCAAGACATAAACATTATAAAAACAAACATTTATCCATCTGCTGTGCCTTACATGTTTGTTGTGATCTACAATAATACTGTTTTCACATAGCAGCTTTAAGATAAGGGATTTATTGACTCTGCTGCACACACCTCTCTAAGAGTTGGGCGGTAAAGTTAACAGAGCCTCCTCAGGTCTTGGCCGATTAGCTGGGCTTGCTGTTACAGTTATTATTTATGGCTGTAGATGTTAGCTTCAGGTGGAAATGGCTAATGTGATTAGTAATTGTTGTGAGGCAGAAGTCACGCTCAGCGTAGGTCTCGTCCAGTTCATGCTTTCCAGCAAGTTCATAAAATCCGACATTTGGCCTGTGATGTCCATTTTAAATAATACTCTGATCATAAGAGGTAGATAATGATCTCTGCCTCCCTCTGACATGCCTCCTACATAAGTAATGTTAGCCTAATGTCCGTTTTCAATTCAAAGCATGAGAGCAATGTCGCAACGTAACTTTATTGTCCAGCTGAGGCCAGACAATCAAAATCAACATATGCTGCAGACTCTTGGTTATGCTTTGTCTCTGCATCGATGCAGAATCTTCCACATCCGCATCACGATGCGCCTTATAATCGAGACATTTCCACACCTCCATACATCACACAAATGGGTCATGGAATGACACTCGCACACTAATCACTGCAACTCCGGATTCTGAATACAGCCTTACCTTAATGTTTAAGCCATTTGGGAAAAAGCCATCATGGAGACTGGTGTTGGGTGTAACATAAAATAACTTTGCATTTGAAACCTACAATTGTATAGCCATTTGTGTACATTTTTGCCAATGTACTGTTGTAATTTAGATCCATCACCAAAAATGATCTGTTAAGTAAACTTATTTTGCATTATTTTAATGTCATGTGATGACTTTTATGCTCTAACACTCATTTTGTTCTCTTGGAATAACTAAAATCATCAGCTTGGGAACGATCAAACCACAAGTATCCTCTTTTACAAAGACTATCAGTTTAAAATGTTACTGTTGCTGCTCAAGTTCTTTATTTGATGTTGTTCTCCATGGATCTCTTGACAGTGTCGTTAACAACACCAGCAACAAGCCTGGAGGGCGATGACAAACAACATCTTAATGATGTTTACATAGCTGTGTCTGGAAGATGTATCCAATCCCACTGACTCATGACAAAATGGCATTTCAGTGTGATGAAATACCAACTGTGAAATGAATCACGCATTAATAGCGACACACATTATCATTTAGATTTAAATGCTTTAAAATACAGCTCAGGCAAGATGGTTTTACGTGCTTTCTGCACTAGCAGATGCTCACAGCTTATGTATGGTGCCTTTTACGGTGTAGTTCACAGGGTATTACATTTCCTGTTCTTACTGATCTCCAAAGTTCACTGTATGTGCTTTTATACATGTGTGACAGATGCTTCACACATACAGGCCAAGTGTGTGAAACACAATAGGCTGCGTGTGTCTCAATGACAGGGAGTCTATGACTGAGGCAGTGATAGTAACTGTACCTGTAGCTGCTATTCTACCTGGGGGCACTCATTACAGAGTCATCACTCATTATGTTGGTGGTAACCCAAGGGCTACACATGCTGCTAGGCAACGTCATGACAAATCTATTGGTTCAGTGTTGATGCACTGATAGATGACTCGTGCCCATGGTAAGGTTGCATGTTGGGGGGTTTCCATGATGACACCAGTCAGAGCAGCATCAGGTGATCCTGTAATTTTAAACTATGTGCTGCTTTTCTGCCTTGTATTAGCCTATATTACAATATCTTAAAAAATACACTGACCTGCCATTTTGTTTTTATTCATCCTGACATTGTCCTCATGTTAGACAATTTTACCTGGTTTCTAGCTGCAGATTGGTTTTTCAAAGACATTTTCATGATCTCACAGATGCCTACTTTTTGTCCAGAGGGATGTTTGCCCAGAACAAACCAAAATTCAAGTCCAATATTTCATCAAATCACATTGCTCTTTGTTGGAACGTACATTAGGTCTGTTGCACAGACCGCCTCAGTAGCTGGCAGAGTCTGTGAAATCACTGGATTTAAATGATGGTTTCATCAGGCAAAAATGTTTAAAAAGCATTTTCCTGATCTTCCAGGAGAATACCTTTGTAGATAAACCAACTAACTTAACTTTTACCCTGATATTAATGTAGAAAGTGACTGAAGAACAAAGTAATGTATAGAGTGCCATTACTGAAATGTTTTTTAACGACAGCAGGATTTAAAGATATGTAGGATTTCTGCATTGAAATGTCTTAAAAACCCTTCTATATGTGTTGTTGAGAAATATACTCAGGGTAAATTAAACAATGTGTTTTATTTGTTATTATTATTTATTTTTTGGGGCAGCAATAGCTCAGTCCGTAGGGACTTGGCTTGGGAACTCGAAGGTGGCCGGCTCAAGTCCCACTCGGACCAAAAATAGTATGATGTGGACTAGTAATGGAGAATGCTATTTCGCATCCTGGGCATTGCCGAGGTGCCCTTGAGCAAGGCACCGACCCCTAACACTGCTCGTTGGGCGCCATGCATGTGGCAGCCCCCTCACTCATCTCCTCTATACATTGTGTGTGTACCTGTGTGTAATGTGAGTGAAAATAATTTCCCTTGTGGGATTACAATAGTACAACTAGACAATTTCCCGTTGGGAAATCGCGAGAGTGGGATGTGCTGTGCTGCATGTCTGTGTGTGTCTGTCTCTGTGTGTGTTTGTGTCGTCTGCCTGCCTGCCTGCCTGTCTCTGTGTGTGTTTGTGTCGTCTGCCTGCCTGCCTGTCTGTCTGTCTGTGTGTGTCTGTCTCTGTGTGTGTCTGTCATCTGTCTGTGTGTGTCTGTCATCTGTGTGTCTGCCTGTCTGTGTGTGCATATGTGTCTGTCATCTGTGTGTCTGTCTGTGTGTGTGTCATCTGTCTGTCTGTCTGTCTGTCTCTGTGTGTGTCTGTCGTCTGTCTGTCTCTGTGTGTGTCTGTCGTCTGTCTGTCTCTGTGTGAGTTCCTGGCTTGAATGAATGAAAAGATAATCATTAAGTATAGTTGAAATGTTGAGATACTGTGTGTGTGTGTGTGTGTGTGCATGTGTCTGTCATCTGTGTGTCTGTATGTGTGTGTGCATGTGTGTCATCTGTCTGTGTGTGTGTCTGTGTGTGTCTGTCTGTGTGCATGGGTGTGTTTGTCGTCTGTCTGTCTGTGTGTTTGTCTGTCGTCTGTCTGTCTGTGTGTGTGTGTGTCTGTCATCTATCTGTCTGTGTGTGTGTGTGTGTGCATATGTGTGTCTGTTTGTGTGCATGTGTCTGTCTGTGTGTTCATGTGTGTGTGTATGTGTGTGCATATGTGTCTGTCATCTGTGTGTGTGTCTGTGTGTGTCTGTCTGTGTGCATGGGTGTGTCTGTGTGTGTGTGTGTCTGTCTGTGTGCATGGGTGTGTTTGTCGTCTGTCTGTCTGTTTGTCGTCTGCCTGTCTCTGTGTGTGTGTGTGTCTGTGTGTGTGTGTGTTATCTGTCTGTCTGTCTCTGTGTGTGTGTCTGTGTGTGTCTGTGTGTGTCTGTCTGTGAGCATGGGTGTGTTTGTCGTCTGTCTGTTTGTCGTCTCCCTGTCTGTGTGTGTGTTATCTGTGTGTCTGTCTCTGTGTTTGTCTGTCATCTGTCTGTGTGTGTCTGTCATCTGTGTGTCTGCCTGTCTGTGTGTCATCTGTCTGTCTGTCTGTCTGTCTGTCTGTCTCTGTGTGTGTCTGTCGTCTGTCTGTCTCTGTGTGTGTCTGTCGTCTGTCTGTCTCTGTGTGAGTTCCTGGCTTGAATGAATGAAAAGATAATCATTAAGTATAGTTGAAATGTTGAGATACTGTGTGTGTGTGTGCATGTGTGTCATCTGTCTGTGTGTGTGTCTGTGTGTGTCTGTCTGTGTGCATGGGTGTGTTTGTCGTCTGTCTGTCTGTTTGTCGTCTGCCTGTCTGTGTGTGTGTGTGTGTGTCTGTGTGTGTGTGTGTTATCTGTCTGTCTGTCTCTGTGTGTGTGTGTGTGTGTCTGTCTGTCTGTGAGCATGGGTGTGTTTGTCGTCTGTCTGTTTGTCGTCTCCCTGTCTGTGCGTGTGTTATCTGTCTGTCTGTCTCTGTGTTTGTCTGTCATCTGTCTGTGTGTGTGTGTGTGTGTGTGTGTGTGCGTGCCTGTGTGTGTGTGTGTGCGTGCCTGTGTGAGTCTGTTTGTGTTTTGAAAATCCCATTCACTCTGTCTGTGGGCCCAGTTGAGCTGGGTTGCCACGGTGATGGTTGTCCAGCAGCCTGTGAGCACAGCTGACAGCTGATTTGAGAGTGAATTCTGCTCACATGTAGGACGTGAAAAGAGGGCTATATCTTCAAAACCAAACATGATATCGGCAAAATTTCTTCACCATCAAGCCAGAAAGGCCTTAAAGAACACAGCCAGAATTTTTTGTGGTCCTAGCTTCTAAAATGTGGTAATAAGAGCGAGTTAAAAACAGGTGCAGTTTGGAAAATCCTGAAAAATCCTCCTCCCGATTAACATTGGAGTAAATGGAGCAGTTGACAGCTACTCTTGTCGGTCAGAGGCAGATAAAGGAAAAACCGTAAATCCCACAGAAAAAGTTGACACATTGTGAGAAAGAAGACAAGTGTGGCTACATTTTGGTGAAAAAATTACTGTCCTACTGTGAAATTTGTGGCTGTAGTCATCAGAGAAAGACAAAAGTTGTGAGAGTTTTTCTGAGTCTCCCCCCACTCTGTCAGCAGGCTCTGCACGAACATTCCGCAATACACACCCATTATAAACTCCAGATTTCTTCCAAAATTTCTCACCGCTCACCAAGGGTCATAGGTCAAAAACGAAACATCGTGCGAAAAAACTTCAAATACAACTTACATAGACAAGACCCGTGGCTACGTTTTAAAGTTCGAATGGAGTTTCTAGGTGAATGTGGGGCAGAGCGGGAGATGTTTGAAGGAGGTGGAAGATTTGCGAGGTTTTTTTTTCCTCCTCCCATTCATTCCTTATGGGAAATTTTCCTTAGTTTTTCGCGTCTTACGACGCGAAAAATTAACTTTTGGAAGATAAAAATAATAGCACCCATCCCCCGATCGAGGCGCATTTTTTGGTATATTTTTTGTTTGTGTGCGCTCAAAGCTGCGGGGTGAGTTAGGTGCCGAAAAACAGGGAGGAAGAATAATAAAAAAGAGGCGCGGGGAATAACAGTAGTGGGCTGTGCTTCGCACAGCCCACTATGGACACCTATAGCTTTGCTATAGAGGTGTCCATAGTGGGCTGTGCGAGCACATCCCACTAATTAAATTTGGTCTCCTGTCGCTATTACTTTTTGGAGAGTCAGAGAGTGAGGAAGGAAATCGGCGGAGGAGACTAAATGTACCATGAATAAACCTTTGAAACATTACCTCGTCAATGGACATTTATGCTTTAGTCACATCAGATAGATTTTCATCGGCAATAATGGTTGTTTACTCAAAGACAGCGACTCCCATGTTCCCTTGCTGCTTGGCAACATCATTAAACTATGTCTGGTTTTGATTGAGAGACCACCTGTGCAGCTGTGTTGTTGCACACCTGTTACCATTTTTGTAGTAATTTCCTGTTGCTACATTTCTGTAGCTGTAGCTAGCTCTATTGCTAGCTATTTTATGAAGATGATGTTCCCATTCTTAATCATGCCTACTAAGACCAGATTGCATCATGTCAATAAGCATGACATAATATCTATTTGAATCACTGAACAATTAAGAGATGGTTGTTGGTGGCGATTCAGCGGTCTGATTTCAACACCAGGAACTAGTTGTTCCCTCTAATGCACGGCTGTAATTACAAATACTAAAAATAGCTGATTTATCAGTCATTTAGTCCATAAAATGTCAAAAGTGCCTTAATAGTGAAAACATTCATTCACAGTTTCCCGAAGGCAATGTCTTCCAATTGCTTGTTTTGATTGACCTACAGCAAAAAACCAAAAGGTATTCAACTAACAATGAAAGAAAACCTCACACTTGCTACAAACAACAAATGAGTGACTTAAATAGGGATGCAATGATTCATCAATTAATCTATTGAAAGTCTCTTTTTGCTCGTGTGTTAGTCATTTTTCATGGTTTTTTGATGTTTTATAGACCACACGATTAATGAGGAATATAACTGGCAGATAAATCAATAATGAGAATAACAGATAGTTGCAGCCCTGGACTGTAATGTTTAATCAATTGTCTTTTAATTTTCTGTTTCCTAACCATAACTGCAATGCTCTACTATCTGACCTCTAATTTTAACTCTACTTCAGCTCATCTAACCTAATTGTCCCTAGAGTTGGGTGATGGCTACCAACTGGGCATATGGCAATTTCCACAAACATTGTAATAGACGATGACAGTGTTGCTGGGGGGCGGGGGTTGGGACTGCTTTTTTTGTGCTCTCTGCTGGGGGGCCTTTTGAATGGCAATGTTACAATGGCACAGGGATCTGTAGTCAGCCATTGGCAATGGGTGATCGCATCATCTATCCCAACCCTAAATGTACCCTATGGGAGACCTTAACATAAAACATAATACATTTATGAAACATATTAAAACATATGTTCATGAGCACTAGAAATATACCAATCTTTACATTTTAAAGGAATATATCTATCATATTTCCAACCCTTTGCTTATCTACTGTAGAGACACTATCAATAATTCACACCGTGATGACCTGACAATGAAAGGTGAGACAGCGGAGATGATGAAGTCTGGATGACGTTATCCACTATGGCCCACTAGTCTTTCCGCTGTTACCACATTCTCTTCACTAGCGGGATTACTAGTGATCAATAAGTAATAATATTGCAAGGCCTCATACAATGGAGCACAATGTAATCCAATGAGGCTTCTTTGGCAGTGAAAAAGAGCAGGCTGGTGGAGAGGCGTAATTATATGCAGGATGTATTGACTGAAAGCAGGCAAGATGCTATTCAGTACTGGCTGGAAGGCATTATGTGGGCGCTGCCTTGAAGGTGACCTGTCGTGAGGATGAGGATGAAAGGGCTGCAGACACACACACACACACACACACACACACACACACACACACACACAATTTTGCACGCTTGCTGGACAGACAGCAAGGTTACGGTTGCTGGGGATCTACCCCCTGTGTGTTGATAAAGGTGACAGCATGAGAACACGCTGCCTTAAGTCAGAAGTAGTACCACCTGACCCTGAGACATATGTTTCTGTCACTCCGTAGCAACTGTCCAGGCCTGATTAAAGCTCTGTCTTTTTAGCTCTTGCTGCAATACACAGAAAGAAAGTAAAAGAAAAAGAAAGATGAAGAAGAAAATGGAATTATTTTCAATGGTGGCTTGCATGCTGTATTCACAATCCATTGCCCTTATTTGGCATTCAATATCCCATGACATTACTGAGATCTCATCTGATTCTGAAGTTAAGAAACTTTACTTTGTTATATGGCATTTCTTCAGCTCAGTCTCCGCTCTGCATTCGGATACTGAATCCAATTCACGTCTAATGCAGCCAGACGCTCCATCGAATCAGCCTGTGCAGCCTCAGACACTGGCCCACTTTCAGTCAATCGGGAGCACAGAAGTGGAGCTCCCACACACTCGGCAGACTCAATTATGCAACCAACTCAGCAAACGCTGTTTGGATGTGCTCTGGTGCTTCACACCTGAGAACAACAGCCTGCAGTGGTGCAACTTTAGAAAGCATAATCTGTTACCCCGTGAGTCGCACCTTTCTCATATCTACATGTTCAAATTTAGTTCTTTGCCACCTACATTTACCAAAATCACAAGCATGGAGATAAACATGACGAGGAGGGTTCGGATATGATTTTCTGGCATCTTACATTTTGGTCTTTCAGTTCCAGTAAGAGGCAGCAGAAGCAAACACTTTCTATCAATGGCTGTGGATCACCATAGCAACTTGTCCTTTAATATTAAATTCTGTTTAACTAATATCTTCTTCCCATTGGAATTAACACTTGTAAACATAACTGTAAGTTAATAGTGATTATTAGACAGCTTTATTGAATATTCTTATCAGTCTATTATGGCAGTCAGCAGCCATGTTGTTCATCAATACCCTGCTGTTGCAACGGATGTTTCCAGTAATATAACTCATCAGTGAGAAATCAGGTCAGTTTGGTTTGTCTGATAATCAGGTCAATTAGTAGTAGCGGTGTCACGATTCGCCAAATCCTCAATTACGATTTGATTTTTGTTTTTAAGGTCACGATTCGATTCTCGATCTTTTTTTCTTTGAGCACAGATGGCTATGCCATTTTTAGACTAGTCTAGTCTCGGATCACTGGTTTCATGCCATGGTAACTCATTTAATTTTTTTATTCTTATTTCAAAAGACGGTCTACATGGTGTCATGAGTGATATAATCTCCATAAATCATTTGCAATGTACCACACTAATGCCTTATTGTCAAATTTACATAATTTAATAATAATATAAATGTAACAATAACTTGTTTCAATAGTCAATTGGAAACTAACTGTAAACAAAAGAAGTCATAGAGGAATATAAATATATACATATATATATACATACATATATATATATAATATAATATGTGGTGTTGTTTTCTCAGTTAAGTCTACTTCTTTATGATGCCTACGGAGATGTCCTGCCATATTTGTCGTGTTGCCTGTGGGCGCGTATGCTACACACGCATAGCCAGCAGACGGTGGTGCAGTGAAATGCTGCAGGTTGGTGCATCGGTGTCGGACTGTCACCCCATGGTCCGTGTGTGTGACGTGTTGGGAACCCCCGATCAGTTTGCCAACAGACGAAGCTGTTATGTTGCTCTGCTACTAGCAAATTTGTCCTACTAGTGATTGTTTGTCCTCATTGATGGATTAAAAATAACAGTAAAGTCATTACTGTCACTACTGTGTGTTTTAAACTGGGGCACAAGGCCGAACCAAAGTGAAAGTGAAACTGCTGTGTTCCCTCTGTAGCATTTATCCATGCTAAATAACATGCCCTGCTACTGACCCGTTGTACTCTGTTTATGATCTCTGGTCATGCCACTGCCACAGTAGGTTAAACATGACGGTCCTACAGTGATTGTCAGCATCCACAGATATGTTTTAAACTGGTGCACAAAGCCAAACTGAGTGAATACACACAACACAATACTTTACACTCCACTGTGGTTTAAGTCGTAGTCTGATCGCCAGCCTATGTGATTGGCCACTGTAACGTGACATCAGGCTGCGTTTCTCCAAAAGTTGACTCTGTCTCAACTTTTTTGGCACGCACCTCTGCAGCCAAAACGGACTACCTCCTCCTTTCTGCTGATCAATTTCTGAATCACTGTATTGAGTCAAATTACTGTTTTTTTTTCAAATTAGTGACATACTAAGTGGGATAAAGTTCAGAAGATTGTTAGAATCACAAAATCTGGTACAAGAACATTCAGCAACACCTTAGAATGAGCCAAATATTTAACCAAAATGAGTTATGGATTATGTTCAAGCAATAGCCAATGCATTGATAGGGACAGCATAGACATTTAACATAATGAAAAGGACTGTTGTACTTGTTATTTTAGACCGGTGGCAAAATCTTTGTCATGTGACTTCAGTTGCAGAACTCAACTGAGAAGAAGGTCCAGGAAATATTGACAAAGATGAAGTCAATCATTGGGTTAAGCTGCCAATAAAGCAAGACACTATGGATTGTCATAGCAGGAGAGGGCTGGTGTAATTAAAGTTGGAGTTGGTAAGATTGTATAAACCAGCAAGAGCAATTTTAAAAACTATCTCACTTCAGTGTCACTCCTCCAAAAACTTGAACGTGCCCTGCACAATCACATAAACAGAAGTAAAATAGCGATCACAAATATACCTCAGTCCAAAAAAGCTACCTGGCTATCCTTACTGCTGTAAGTCTGTGCTTTGTGCTAACTGGGTTAGCATGGCTAATGAGCTGTGTGCTTTGTGCTAACATTAGCCACTGAAGGAAAGGCTGTTGCTCTGTATGTGCTTTGTTCTACTCAGTAGAAGTTTGTCACTGCTGCTGCTGCTCACTCGTTCCTTTGGCTCAGTGGCTGTGTGCTTAGTGCTACTTCGTAACATAGCTGCTGAACAGCATGCTCAGAGGCTGTGTACTGTGATCACAGCATATTGTTGTGATAGCTAACCATATCCAACTAGCATAACCATGTCTCGCATGTAAGAAAACACTATCATAACAAACAGGGCTAACAGCTAACAAGCTAGCATGTTAGTATTTGGAAATTTTGGCTGCACTTAATACAATCCCAGGGAAGTTTATTGCTTCGGTGTACTAATGTCATTTTGGACAATAAAGTTCATTGTTAAACTGTAAAATATCCTGCCCCCAGTATATCTCTCTCACAACTGTTTGATAACCACATTTTAGTGATCATTGCCAAAACATTATGCATATCGGCCGATATATCAATATCAGTATTTTCTCATTTCTAATACCTTCATCAGCCGAAAAATGAGGATCAGTTGGGCTCTATTAATAACATTAATTAACAAATCTTTTAATTAAAGTTTCTGAGTGAGCACACATCAGTGAGCCACCATGTTTAACACCATAATCTCTATCCTATTAAAGAACAAAGCTAATGAAGCAGTAGGCCATTATAATATTTGATAATGATGCAACAACTACATCATGGACTTCAAGCAAGTACAAGAACATAAAGAGGACCAAATAAACAAATAAACAAACCAGCAATTGCCAAGAAGGAATGGCAGTCGGCTGCAATGGCACACTATAAAATGTGACTGTACAGGCGTTCAACTATATTTACAAGGTGATTTTGACACAGTCCATTCCATAACAACTGTGTGGCAGGGAAACAGCTTGAGTCTGACTTTAGTCTTTATTAGTATTGGAATACACAAAAAGGCAAGGGGGATTGGGTGGTTACAATATACAATTGTTTTCCTAACAAATCCAGAGGAATCAGTCATTAAATTGATGTAACAGTGCATTTCGTTTGGTCGCCTGATGCTATAATTTGCAGGGAAACAGATCAGATGATACATCAGAGAGCAAGGAAGGAAGAGACTGTGACGAAACATATTGGGAGTAAAACTCCCATGATCCCATGCTACTTAATGACATCATCAAACTGCATGTCTTGTTTTCCTTTTTTTTAAAGAAAGATGGAGCGAGGGAAATTAGATATTGTGCGTTTAAATTATACCAAAATTGGTATCATTGGATCTTGTAATACTGTATCAGTACTGTATTGTAGTACTGCATTAGTTCTAAGGGATTCTATTACTAGAAGTAAGGATCAGCTACTCCGGCATATTGAAAGAGATTTAATATAGACTGTAAAACTCAACTGTTTAATCTTAATTATCCAACAGGTAAATAATTAGGTAATATTTGAATGCACACACCTTACAAAATGTTATTTTGTAAGGTGTGTGACCTTGATCCCAAAGAGAAAGAGCTATAGCCTCCTCCTCATGCTGTCTTAGTCTGTCCCTCTTTAACTAATTGGATTAATCTTGGGGCTTTAATTAGAACGATCAGGTGGTCAAAACCAGAAGAGGCTGTTGGAACAGGGACTTGACTTAACTCCCACAGGTTCACTTATATACAGTGTATCACAACGACATGTTAATAACGACTACAGAAACATTCATTGAGTTCGGAATCACACTAATGACTTTATTACATTCTTATAATGTTGTAAGGGTAGAGAGGAAGAAGGGGAGAAGGAGGAAGACTACTTTTACTGTAAAAGAAAAAGAAATCACGGTGGTTCTTTCTGATTGTCACTGCAAGGAGCCTCGAACAAGACGCACAAGGCCTAAAGCTGTCCTATGTTTTGAACATGAACCCACACAGAAGCTACATTGTTGACTTCCACTGGATATCAACTGACAGTAAAGCCACAAAGTCCCTGAGAGCTCTTTAATAGACCTGAAAGTATCACACACACAAGCTGTAATGGTCATTTGTTGTTATTAAAGAAGAAAACATCACTTCATCCTCCATCAACACCAAATCAAACTGGGAAATGTTTAGCATTTTTGCAAATACAGCTAGCTGTTTGCTTAAAGCCACAAATCATCATGTGAGATGGACGCTTCGACCTTACTGTTGGCATGTAGGATGTGGCAATAGGAAATCAATGTATGGATTTTCTGAAGCGCAGCTGCACACTGTGCCTCTTTATTAATGAGGGGGAACCACAGCACAGCACAGAGCAGGACAGAGGGAAACCCCACAACTTCCACTGACACCGACATGTTCACGCTCACAATATAAACTGTTTATGACACCAACATGAGCTATAGGTCTCCGCTGGAGCGCGAGGAGGTGATGCCATCCTGTGTCCTGCATCGTATTAATCAGAAGGAAAGTAAACACAGCTGCGCGTCTGCCCCTTCCCCTCAGTGACGTAACTGTGACCAAAGAATAGGCTATATGACAATATGGTACCTGATAACAGCCCACAGAGCTAGCACTCGTGTATGAATGAAACACCTCACCCCCCGTTAGAACCAAATAACCACAACAGCCCGAACAATACAGCGTCAGTATGTATTCCTTACCGTAAAAGGCATTTCGCGTTATCTGGCCACCCATTGCTTTATTCCTGTGGAGTCCGCTTATCGCCTTTATATTTTATTCAGATGCTGTCGTTGCACAGTCCAACGCTCGTGACATGATTGCACGTTCGCATTCAAAGACAACCTATCGCTTCTTCCCTCCTCAGAATAGATGCAGACACTGGACACGGAGACCCACACCTCCTTTCTTGTGAGCGCAGGGATCCGTGAAGGCAACTCCCCCCCATTCACTGAGCGCTCTCTCCGCCTCGGGTCCCACTCACTCACTCACTCACTCACACTGGCATTTACATAAAAGGTGGAGACTGGCTGAGCGGTTTTAACGCTCTCACTGCCGCACTGAGCTGCTGGAGGAGGGAGATGTATGGTGGGGTAGTAACCAGGAAGAATAAAGAAAATATTAACCTTTGTTCCGCAAAAATGGATCCTCCTGTATTCCTTTGTGAAGGTTAGGCCGGCACAATAATTACGTGGCCACGTGAACAACATCATACTGTTAGTTTGTTGTTTAAAAAATCCAGTCTACGTCCAAGTATGCCTCCAGAACCTTTAGAGAGCAGGTTGTCACATTCTTTCCTCTCAGCACTCACTCTTTCACCTTGCACAGGCTACTTCCCCGTGTGCCTAAGGCCCCTGGCAGGCAGACAGGGTGACCCCTCGAGAGCCAGGCCTGTGACTGGAGCTGTCATCACGTATTCGTGGTGACCTCGCAGCCCTCAATCTCAGACACACTGTGTTTACTTTGGGCCCGAAGCTGCAGGCTCTTAGATAATTGCACTGTGAAAGACAAGGGCGAGGCAATGGTTACTTAGGTACATGAATTAATGGAATATGAACCAAACTTTACCAGGTGGAAGCCTGGAATGTCAATTAAAGGGGTGGAAGAAGCACTGAGATGGGTTTCCTTGGGGAGACATCCCTGTGCTGTTGGCAGAGAGTTAGATGACAACATTGATGCTCAGTAGCTGATATGAAGGGGGATGCCATCCACCTTCTTAGCAAAATGACTAAAATGCACCCCCCTTCCTAACCTGCCACCCCCCTCCCCATCCCCTGTAGCAGAGAGAGTGCAGGGGCAAGGAGGTTGTTAGTCTAGTCTGCCTGACTATTTGATCCTTTATCTGAATGAGCTTTGTGCAAGACCCAGCCATGGCTCTGAATTATTAGTATCCCACCTGTGCTGTGTATTATATGATAGAAATCCATGGCGCTGTCTGTGGTGCTGAAGTAGTGGACGGATTTGTAATGGCCCCTTTTTGTCTCCGTCCCACCCTTCTGTCAGTTAAATCTTGGATCTATTATGTTCTCTAAATTATAGTAGCCTAACGGATATGCTCTATAGTGTAGCCTAGTGTCACATTCATAATCAAAGTATTATGTGGCATTGTGTAAGTAGCAACTTGATGAGCGAGAAGATCATTGGGAAACACTGCTGCCTGTAGTATTCCTATAATAGTCCTATAATATTTCTATGATTTTGGGTGATGGTTAGGTAGAATGTGTGTTTGCTGGTGGTGTGGGAGAAGGGAGGTGCTATGATTGTACCATCCCCCCTGTTAAAAATAACAATCAACTGTCCGTTCAGTACCCAGCTGCAGCTAGCTGCAAGTTCGCTTGGTTTACCACAAAGACTGGAAACTGTGAAAAACAGCTAGCCTACCTCCACCCAAAGGTAACACAATCCATGTCAGCCTCTCATGACCTCACTATTTAGCACTTTATATTTGCTTTTTTTAATCCATACAAAAAACAAAACATTTACAGGATGTTATGTTCCAGATTATTTCCTGG
Source organism: Pagrus major (assembly GCF_040436345.1). NCBI lineage: Eukaryota > Metazoa > Chordata > Actinopteri > Spariformes > Sparidae > Pagrus > Pagrus major. Next base: position 34,345,943 of record NC_133215.1, on the reverse strand, counting down.
CTCGGACACACTGACAGGCAGCTAGCAGAGACCTCAGCAATTTATGGCTCAGATGTGGTAGAAAATGCTGAATTTATGATTAAAGTAGCACTTTCACACATAGCACTAAAATAACCAATTGGAAGTAGAAGTCATGCATTCAGGTACAATGTAATAAGTATGAACAAAAGTGTTTGCATACATGTCTGCTAGTTTGCAGTTTGTTTCATCCTTGCCTTTGTTGGTGCATTGCTTTGCTTCGTTGCACATTTCTAGATTATGCATCAATCATTAAAAATGAGTTATTGTATATAAAAACATAACAATCATATTAGTAAAAGGAGTCAGTTGTGATTGTGAAATAGCTGGCTTAATAATACTGTACATTCATGTTTAAAGCATTGCCCACTACATCCTGCAGGTAATTATATTTACATGACCCCATTTCCCCATCACTTTTAATGATTACAACCATGTAACCATAACAAATACTCTAGCCTGTCTGGGATGTTGATCAAGATGAAATCAGGACCACAACCTCAAGGTTTGGTTTGCTAAATGAGACACTGTAGACACACATATGGCATGCACATTTGAGGTGAAGACAGTTGGTGGAAAGTGCTCATAGCACAATGATAGGCTAACCACATTTGGTTTCAAGTATCACCTCTGCAGACAATTGTAACAATCTGGTCTCAGGATTTTGAAGGAGAGTTGACTTAAGCCTAAGCACCTTCAAGACATCACAAACAAAGGAAACTGAAAATTAGCTCCCTGATTGCATTCATCAAGTTAGATCAGGGGATAAATATCCTGTCAAAAAAAGAAAACCACTTGCATTTGATTTTGATAAGTTAGAGAAAGTATCAAGTAACAAGTCAGGAGATCATGCTTTGGTCCTGACCAACCCATATTCTTAGATAAAGCTGTGATCAATGCAACACCAACAGGTCAGCTGAGTTGAATTACATCATAGCACTAAGGTATAACAGCTTTTTGTCATGTAGGGGACACAGCTGTAAGGAGAGCGGTGACTGGACACTGGCCTGACAAGTTTTCAGGAAGAAATATCCTACCATGGCCATGTCATGTAACCTTACTGACAAAGTGGAGGAAAAGGCCTGAAGTAAAGTGCACTTCCTCGTTTTGCTTGACATTGGTGCTGTACATGAATCCATTGGTAGAACATTCTTCCTTTGTCCACTACCTTTTACTTCCTATTTTAATAATGCAGCCACCACTCTGTTGGCCTTAACCTTTAAACAAGAAAGCCTCTTTGGGCCCACAGTCCTCTCTGCAATATGATTGAGGTGTATCCCTGAGGGTGTGTATATAAAATTGCATTACATAACTTACCCAGATAATGCCATGCAGCTTATGGTTTGCTGCTGTTCATCTGGTATCAGAGGGACTATGTATACAACCTCAGCTGATATACTGCCTGCTTTGCTTAAAGGAATAGTTCACTCTAGAATGAAATTCAGTCATTATCGACTCACCCTCATGCTGATGAGAAGTCCGGTGTAGTTTTTTATTTCTCAAAGTGCAGCTGGAGACCCGCGGGGTACCGTCCTGCAGCAAAAATCCATATAACGAGCGTCAATGGTGCCCGAGACAAAAAGGTCCATAAAACTACACAAAAACTTTGTAATATTCCTCCATACTGCTCATCTGCTGCAATCCAAGTGTCCTGAAGTGGCGACATCCAGAGTTTACTCAAAACAACGTCATTAAATTTTTCTAGCCTAAACAGTCACTATACTATATTTGAAAGAAAAAGAAAAAAGAAAAATGTCCGAGGACTTCGGCTTCAGACTATGGCTTCCGTAGTGCAAACAGCTGTGAGGGACACTCACGTGCACGCGGTCGTGCCTCCAGGCAAATATAGTATAGTGACTGTAGTTTTATGGACCTTTTCGTCTCGGGCACATTGATGCCCGTTATATGGATTTTTGCTGCAGGAGGGTACCCCGCGGGTCTCCAGCTGCACTTTGAGGAATAAGAAACTACACCGGACTTCTCATCAGCATGAGGGTGAGTCGATAATGACTGAATTTCGTTTTAGAGTGAACTATTCCTTTAAGGGGGCATCTCTGACTGACAACATCAACAGATGTTATGTGGCTCTGTTCTATTAAGGTTTGGTGTGCTCTTGCTGAACCTTTGATACTTACAGTATGATTTCTGTCTGTGTTTGCAAAAGAACACATTTTGCAGATATGTTGATGGATAAAATATATAACTATGGATTTCTGACAGCACATATCCATAATCCATATACATTAAGAGTTTTCTCAAGACATCATCACTGGAAAAATGATAGCATTATTTGTTTGCTGAAACACTTAAACCAACCTACAGTCTGTTTGCATGTACCTTGAAAGTGACATCTTGTGTCTGTGTGAAATAATGAGTAGCAGACCCATATTTACTGTTCTAGTTAGGTGGCGACCTCTGGTGGTTGCAGTTATTATTACAGCAGCAAATGAGGAAGTCAGGCAAAATAGTATAAAGGGAGACAACTCCACATAAGAAGGATAACAGGGACGGATGGTTGGGTTAAACAAGCCCAGGAACTTCGCACAGGAGACTGCTGTTTGTGTCCAGTGTGAAAGTGAAAGTCAACGGTGAGTTATTTTACTTACTAACATAGTTAAGTTAGATACTGAAGTTAGATACATAACATAGGCACATTTGTAACTAAAGTTAAGTAAGTAACTATTTTTATTTTAACCCAAAACTATAATGTTTTCATAAAATCAAGTAGTTTTAGTGCTTGAATGTAACCAGAGGTCTGATACACCTTTTGCTTGAATGCTGCCAGAGTAATGGTGTTGTGGGAATGGTGATTTATGTTGTTTTGGGACTCACTGGCAATCGACCTATTCAGTCATTTAGGTATGAGGATGTGTAGGTTTTGTGGCATTGTGCTGCAAAACCTAGACAGTTCACTGTTCACATCCCATTCAAAACCAACTGTCAACATTGACGCCTTAACATCTTTTAACTGTCCACAATATTTCCTGAACATGACTAGGAAGTGTTAGTTGCCTTAACCTAATTAAGCCATAACCATGTAGATGCAATCACTTTTAAATCACTTTTTGAGAAGGCAGTGACAATCCACCTATTTAATTTAGGTTTTGGGATGTGTTGTCTAAGTGACATTTCTTTGTTTATTCCGACTTCATTTGCACACACACCCACACACTCTATTCGCAACAATGTACACACAGTTTATGGGAACAATTTACTTATTGTACGTATTTACAAAAGTGTACCGTATGTTGTCCATTTATCGTTTATATGTATGTATGTATGTATATGTCTATCTATTTATCAGCATAAAGTTAAACCATTAACTATAAAGTTATGGTTAGTTATAATTAATTTTGCTTTCTTTCTGTTGCCTTTGTTTAAGCTGTTTATGTGTATCTTACTTTACTTTCCTATTTGTTCTTTGCACTTTGTAAGTAAATACATTCAGAGATGTTGGAAACCGGAGTCAAATACCTTGTATATGGTAACATAATTGGCCGATAGTAAATTTTGATTATTTTATGTCAAAGGTAAAATCAATACAATTAAAGCTAAGTGGGATAAAACAAAAAAAAGTGACTAAAGGATGACAAAAAAATGAAAATTCAAATTCTATGGCACCATATAATACGTTGGTTTATAATCATCTTCTTAGTTTCAAGTACAAACAGATAATGGCACATTGTATTTACTCAGTTTTACAGTGGAATCGCTAATCCCTCTGAATAATGCAAATCACCATCTATGTAAATAGTCACCGACATGTGGTGTTCTCACACCCACAGTCCTTTATCTCCAGCACGGTAAAACATGAGGATGAAACAAATGTAAAATCATATTTGTATCAGTTTGTCACCCTTTAATCAGTGACATCTTTGATGTATTTGTCTGTCTCTGAATAACAATTGTGTGTCATGGTTTTAAAATTGAGTGCAGCCATCAGACGTCATGAGGCCGCAGATCTGACATGGTGGCTGATGATTAACCAACCCTCATCACCACACGTCCCAGCATGCTTCAGTCGTTGACAGCAGCTGGAGACCAGACCTGACCAATGTTTCCACGACAACCACTGCTCAAGAGGAATTATGTACGGCTAACAGGGAGGCATATGTGAGCACACAGGGACACAGGCTAGCACACACATAGTCCATTAGTCCAATGAAACACCATGTCCATGAACAGTAACCCTACAGTGAGACAAAAGGAGACAACACAACAGATAACAGTTTAGTGGAGTGATAGCACAGCAAGGTGTGAGCTGTGCACAAGTGTACCGATCCACGGGGGAGACATAATATCCTGCCAGCAGAATGGAGCCTGCTGCCTCTTTCTAAGTGATCTGTATGGAAGTGAAAGAGAATCTGGCAGCAGATGCCGAGTGGCGGGCAAGGTCAGCAGAGTGGGTCGCCCGCAGTTGGTATTGTCTGAGAGTGCTGCTCGGCGCGTGTGTGCAAACAAAAGCTCCTTTTTCAGCCTAGCCTCTGGAGCCCAGCACAAGGCCTTTTGCAATGAGTAACAGTGGAACCCCATACAATCCCGAAACAGGACTTTTTGCAAAAGTGACTTTGGATCATTATGTAATCTGAAGAAGAGAAAATGAGAAACATGGGAATAGGGAGGGCGGAGAGGTGAAAGATAACAAATAGGAGGCATTTGCACAGTTACTGCAGTGAGCTGTGGAATAATGATGGTCTCCTCCTTTCATAAATCCAGCCTTATTACAAATCCCTTTCAGTCTATTCTGAGACATGCCCCCAGCAGGTATTCCAGATAACTACACTCTTAGTTATTAGCAGAGGTGAAAGTTAGTTTGAGGGCATAGGATGTCTGATGTAATGTAGTACTTTTCATCAGAGTTGGAGCAAGAAGAAGTGGGGAGGTGATAATTAGATCTGTCACTCTGCTTTAATATCTCTCAGAGCCGCTCAGCCCTGGGCTGGATTGTTACAAAGAAATGCCTTATTGTCTCTGCTGCCTAGGAACTGAAAATACCGTTTTTATGTCTGATATGCTGGGGCAAAATGTGCTGGTGAGGAGTGATGGGCTTCAGTGGGATATCACTGTGGATATGAGAGGATCTGAATTATCAGTGAAGCTGGTGATTTAATAAGGTCTACATGTTGTCTGGAGTATATACAGTATCATATTAGACTGAGACTAAGGGTCTACAGCCAGCTAGCAGCACTGTGAGGCTCCACAGTGGTTTGAGCTAAATGCTAATCTGCATGCTAACATGCTAAGAATGACAATGTAAAATTCTTAATGTTTTGCAGGTATAATGTTAATCATGTTAACCTCCACAGGGTGCTAGCATTCCAACATTTGCTATTAAGCTGTAAAAAGCAGAAACACAATGTACAGCTGTGGCTGATGGGAATGTCATTAGAACAGTTTGGCATTTTGTAAAAAAGTATTCTTCACTTTCTTGCAACGCCTGCTCTGTCCAGTGGTAACACAATCCCCAACTAGTACCTCTTTAACACACCACGCAACACATTATATCTTGTTTGCTTAAGCTGTACAATAAACCAACGTATAAAAGTCTCCAGTGGTTGCCTTTCATGGATTCAGCAAACCATATATAACGTGTTCATTTGTGAGTTTTTGAGGTGCACAAGATTGACCCTGTTCCCGGTGTTTTTGCTAAACTTAGGTTGTTGGCAGTAGCTTTATATTTACCGTACAGACTTAAGAATAAACAAGGCTGCCCATTCACTTGGGATGCATCGGGAGTGAGAACAGGCTGGCCCAAAAGGGGAGAAAGAGAGAAAAGCTTTCTGGGGCCTAGTGACCCATGGAGGCCAGCAATATAAACACTGTTAACCCCTTTTTATTTAAACCAAAATGCTCCAAACAACACAATTAAACATTATATTAATTGTTGCTTTAATAAAATGCAGTCTGTTTTATTAGCTACCTCTCTTGAAAAATTAGTTACTCTTTTGTATGCGAAATTGAAACATCAAAAGTGCATTGCAGGCAGCCAACCACATGACCTGAGAAATTAGCTGATCTAAACTAACCACTAGCTAAGGTTGGCGGGAATTTCCATGCCATGCCAAAACCTGTGCATTAATCGGGTTGTCGGAAAAGATAGGAGAAGAAAAGGGAATCTGGCAATGAATTTAGACCCCCCCCTAAAAACAAAGCTTTAGCCAAGCTGAGGAGAATGATAGCCAGGCAGGAGGCTAATGTTAATTCATAAGTTACCAACCAAGATGTAGCTATTGTCAGTGAAGGAGCCACCATAGTGAAAATGTTCTGCATGTGTACAAGAAAAGTGATACATCGACCAACTGAGCGACTCAACAGCTGACTAGCATTGTCATCTCTAGAGCACTGCTGTGGCTAAAAACGTCTTTTTATGAGGAAATTCATTGTTCTCGAGCAAGGGGTATAGGCAGGAGTACATGTGTTTGCAATTCTTCCCAGAACAGACCACTGCGACTTTTAAATTGCAATTCCGATCATGATGGGTGTTTATTGTTCATTACATTAGATTAATATGGGACAGCTGCTGCGTGGGAAAACATATGAATGTGTTTGAATGGGCTTTTGGCACCATCAGTCAGTGGCCCTGCTGGTTTCGTGGTTTCCAAACCGTGCCCTCGGTGAATCAGTGCACTGTATCCTCCTTGACACCCCCTGGCTCAAGTCATGTTTGGCAAAAGGATACTTCCAGATGCAGAGACAGATTACCAGAGCTTTCTTTTATCCATTTCTGTGGCCCTCACTTCATCTTTCCTCTCATTTATCACATTTACAACCTGTGTCGGTCCTCTCTCCAGGTTTTTACGCTGTGTTTAGATCCTCGAGGAGCTGGGTTGAGCTGAAACAAGATCAAATGAAAATGCAGTTGTGATTGTCCCATAGAGCTGGCACAGCTCAGAATGAAAATCACCTCAATCACTGCTTTATATGTTCTCACTAAAGCACTAGCCTTTTTAATTAGGCACAAGAGAGGCCACCAAAGATATTACCGGGGGCTAAACTGTTCCTTTTCTCATTTGGGACCACAACAGAGGAAAAAGTAGATTGAGATACAGTTTTAAGGGCATCTTTTCCTCTTGTTCCCACCAGTTTCTCTCCAGCACGACGGAAAAAAACACAAAGATGTCTCATGCTTTTCCCTGAGCCTAAGAAAAGGGCAGAATACTGAGGGAAAGAGGAGTCAGAGGATTCAGCTGAGATCTGGTAGCTTCAGGGAACAAGAATCAGGAAGTCATGAGGAGCAGGGTGCTACATATACGCTACCACATTCTGTTCTTGATGAAAAAATCACTTTCTAGGGATTTTTTAAATATGTGCTCTGCAGTATTTATAGAGGGTTGGAGAAAATCCATGGAAAGGGACTGAAATGACTTGATTACAAAATGTGTTGCAATCAAACAAAAAATGTGTCCGGTTAAGGACAACATTCACAATACTTGACATAAAGTGACTGTACAGTATATGAAAAGTAACTGCTTTTTAAGCACAGATGTATTAAAGCAAAGATTGTGAGGTTGTAGAAGCACACAGACACCATCTACTGTAATATGTAAATACTGAGTGCAAACAGTGCATTATCTGCTGAACAAATCAGTTTATAAATCACAAGTTCTACAGTTATGTTGGTAGCTTTAGACCATCAGAAACGTCCTCAGTGTCACGGTGTGTGCCGTGGCAGCTTGTTTTGTTCTTGTTTTTCAGGTATTTTTCTCCCTACCTGTTTCCCCCCTCCTGTGTGTGTGTGTCTGTGTTCGTGGGAGTGGCCTACTGGTTCCTGCTGCAGCAGACAGACACACCTGATGATCACCATCTCATCACCTCCGGCTGCATGACCCTGGTCTCTTCACCTCTCCAGTGCCAGATTGTTCCGTCACAGTCTGTGATTATACCTGCACTCACTTTTGTCTCAGTAATGTTCTCAGTGTTTCTAGTTACTACCAGCTATGTTTTGTTTGAGTCATACTAGTGTTTTTCTAAGCCTGGACACCATCTCATGTTTTTTGTTTTTCCCTCTCATCATGTGCAGATACTCCAGCATCTCTCTGCTCAGCCTGCAGTTTCACCTGCACCTCTGAACCTCTCCCCGCTGCCACCAAACCACTCCATCCAGCCTGCCTGCCCTCCTCGCTCCCTGCATCTCAGTTTGTTTAAATAAACACTTTTGGACTGTAGTCTGTAGTCTCTGCACTTGGGTCCAACAAAAAACTCAATCTTGACACTCGCATTACTGAATTTGAGTTTAAAACTTTCCAAGAAAGAAAGAAATGTATTGCAAATTACACTGACCAAAGTGTTTTACTTTTACGAACTGAAAAAAGCAAAAACAAAACAGTGCACGCAATCCATTTTACAGCCACACAATCCACAATAAATGAAAAATACATTCAATAAAACCTTCTTTTCCACCTCGTGTAAATGTAGGTCAATGAAATTTCATTTTTGGTGATGAAACTTTTGTTAAATTACATTTAAAGTTTTAACAGAAATATTTAATTCTAGAAACAACCCACAGACCTCACTGTGAACCCTTTTTAACTGAACTACTATCTATGGATGAAAGAGTCCCAAAGAAGAATGTTTACTGTAAGGTTTTACTAACTCCTCATACTATATCTGTCACCACGGTGAAGTGGAGGTCGTGTGGCTTGGGTGGGTGGGTTGTTCATCTTGCACAAACTGTGTTTTGCACGTAGCTTAAGCATGTCTTGACCCGAGGTTTCCCCAATAAAGACTGGAACAAGCCAGAGTATAAACACAATTTTGTTTTCATTCATTCTCAAAATGTGCTTCCATCTGGCATGAAATATCACTTTGGTCTCAGATAAATCATTTCAGTGTGTTACATCATCATCATCATCATCAGTGTAGCAATGAAGGTTGACATTGTGTTTCTGAGTGATACAACCCGAGGGGCCACATACGTTAAATAAACATCATACAAGATTTGGAGCAGCACAAACAGAATAACATCTTCCCTATACCTTTAACTCTACCTTTATCTGTTTTTTTAAATTCAACCCAGTGTTCATTGTTGTCAGTAGGAGTGTAAATCAACAAACAGAATATAATCATCTGTCACTTCTCAAAGCAGATAATGTAATGTAAGGACCACTTGACCTGGATTGAAATTGATTCAATATTTTGTTTTGGTCCAGAAAAAAGGTAAATAGTTCAGGCAGGGCCACTTATTCAAGGTCTTTGGATAAAACTAACAACCCTACAGATGTTTAAAGACAATCATTTCAAGACAAAGCAAATATGTAACAGTAAAAGAAAATGCCAGGGAGATGCTCTGTTTGTGTTGTTCCAACAGCCCGGTGTTATTTGATCAGACTATTTCAAGGACAGTCATAAGACACATGAGATTATCTTCTTTATATTTCCCTACGACTGTCCTGCAGCTCTTTCTAAAAGAAACCAAGTTGCAGATCTAAGCCATGGCTGAGTTATGGGGTAAAGGGTGCTGAGAGCTGCTTTGTGAGAAGTGACCTCATGCTGCGAACCCTAGCTCTACAAGACAATGGGACAACACATCCTCATACCTAAACGACTGAATAGGTCGATTGCCAGTGACTCCAAAAACTACATATATACCACCATTCCCAAACAGCATACCAGTGACAGGCGAACCTTCACTGTACTGCACTGTACTGTTTGGTTAGGTTTTGATTTTGATTTGATCGATCCAAAAATATCCCAAAAAAAAAAAAAAAAAAAAAAAAATCCAAAAATATCGATACTGCCAATACAATGTACTCCTTTTGTAGATCGATTCAAGCGTCAATTGGATCGATATAAAGGGATCAGTTTCAGTTTCACTTTTCTACGTTGCGCTCATTTATTTATATTTCATCAACAAGTAGAGCTGTCTAAAAATGTTCCGCGCGTGAACACATGTAAAGTCGTGCCGTGTGCACAATTCGCAAGAGGAGCGTCATTTGGAGCTACTTCACAGCTGTAAATGAAAACGTTGCGAACTGTGATGTGTGTAGGAAAGCAGTTCACTACTGTGGCAACACCACACACTTATTTAAACACATAAAAACATGAGAAAGTGAACACGGAGCTGCAGCAGAGGCGAAAGAAGGCCTCATCAGCACCCAGACCCCGACACTGAGACAGAGTTCACTGGCAGTCTTTTCAGAGAGGCAGGGAATATCCAGGTACACATAGTAAAATAAATGTTTTAGTCAACTGATTAAATATCTCATACTATATTCAGACATCCAAATAATATATTGAGCCCATTGGAACTTATTATCTAGATGAATTATTTTAATAAAACTGAAAAAAATAATATATCTCAAACCTGTAATATGAAAATGGCTGAATATAGTAACCTTTTTGTGTAACTGTGAAAGGTGTAGGATTCTGATATCTATCATAGGCTATCATTTTACCTAGTTGATTCCCCAAGAGCTCTGGATATTACGTCCCTCCATAGTTGAAGATGAGGGTTTTAGATATTTTGTGAAGACCCTTGAGCCACGCTACAAGATTCCCAGTGAAAAAGTTTAATGAAAAGGAAAGTAGAAGAGACGTATGTAGAATGCTGCTTACTAGATAACTTTCATCATCATGGTTACAATAATAGAAGAAGAACGATAATCTTTATTGATCACATACAATCATACAATTGATTGATCAAGGGCACTGACCAGATAATTAACCAAATATGTGACTGGCACTGTGGTCAACAACATAGGTCGCCTCCTGTTACCCTTTCTGTTCACCCGCTACACCTTGAACTTCAGGTACGACTGCAAGTCCTGTTGCCAGCAGAATATGTTGGATGACTCTGGGACCACTTGCAGCTTACTAACCCTAACTCTAACACTTGTAAGAAGAAAGAGTTGGGGTGGAAAAGGTCCTCTGAACCTATTTCCCCCCAAAGGGTTAGATGTGGACTACAAGCACCTGGGAGTAAACCTGGACAACAAGCTAGACTGTGCTAAGAACACTCAAACTGTGTACAAGAAGGGCCAGAGCCAACTCTATTTTCTGCAGAGTCATTCAGTGTCTTTAACATCATGGTGAGGATGTTCTATCAGTCTTTGGTAACCAGTGCAATCTTCTTTGGTGGTAGTGTCAGAGAGGAGAATGCAGCGCAAACTGTAGAGCATCATGGACAATAACACTCATCCTCACCACAGAAGCACCTTCAGCAGCAGGAACTCATCTACCTCATATCAAGAAATGGATAGCAGAGGCATGGGGTGCTTAGGTAGCTGCAGCCTCCATGTAAACTTTCTTCTGCTTTCTTCATTTGATCTATGTTCCTATCTAGATTACTGTCTCTCTGTGGATTATTATCGTTACAATGCTCTGATTTACAGGACATAATGTGCAATAATGGGAGATTATATGTAATATAAAGTAGATTATCATCATAATCATCTGAGTAAACCATATAAACTTACCTGTACTTCAGATTTGATATTGCACATACATAGCTATAGGTCACTTTGAAAACTTTGGTATTTTTATGCAACACACCAAACACAGTGTTACGTCTTAACCTGTTTCTATTGTTTGGCATTATTATTGTGTATATTTTAGATTACACCTTATTGATATTTTATTATTCATTTTCTATTTGCACTGTATTTATTTTTCACTCGTTGTACTTCAACTGCCGCATAACAGTTTCCTTAAATAAATATGACTAGCTACAGATCTATCTTATCTTATCAGCCAATATTGACTGTTGGTGGGAAATGAAAAACAAATATTTGATTCCCATCCAGTGACTTTGTCACTCTCTAACGTCAGCACTCGACTTCCATTTTTTAGCCCAGTGGACACATTATGAAACAATCAACCAGCACCAGATTCTATGCCCAAATTTAGGTGAAGATGATGCATGTTGGAGGATGTTCAAAGACACAAAAACTGAATCAAAGTAATTGGATAAAATATTCATTAATCAAAGAACTCAGAAATTAGCATGTTCAGCAAGTAGTGGTACACACATTTTAGGTGTGGTAAATATGTTAGCTAGCTGGTGAACATAGTGGAGCATTAGCAGCTTAGAAACCAGACTCTTCTTCATTCACCCAGTGTTCAAAAATACCACTCCAATTGAATGGTAATGTTGATCTGTGTTTGCTGGATGTGTAAATTCTTAACTAGCTCGGCCCACTTCAGCTCCACCCACACTCCTCCTCTTTGCCCATTTCTGATTAGCTGGGTGCAGTCTATGGCTCTGTCCACTATTTTTTTTATAGTCAGTGCCATTGATGAATATTACTATTTTTGAGATTAAATACAGTGAATGAAAAAATGCTAACCATTAACACTCAAAGACCTAGACAGCTGCCAGTGGCTAAAATAGCTATTGTTGTTTAAGTTTAATAACGTTTGGCCGTTCCATAGTGAATGTGAGTACAGCACCACATTCTGCAGCATTGATTCATCAAGTAGACCCACGTCATTTCTCCCTTTGGGCCAATGGGCAGCAGTTGTAGCCACGCTACTTTATTTGTTCATGTTCAGTGACTAAAATATTTCACTGAAAAGAGTCACTTTTGCTTGTGTCCTCTGTTAAGATTTAATAACCATTCTATTTACTCTCTAAACTTTTGTGGACACATCTAGAAGGTCAGTAAATGAAATATAAGACTTCACCTTTTCCCTGAAAAATAATTAGGATAATATTATAATAAATGGCTCTAACTACCTAAGGAAAGGTCACATGTAGACACAAATTAATATGCAAGTCTTAAACATCCAAGAACATCTTTTTAAAATGTTTTAAAGGAACTTCCTGAGGATCTGAGTTCACAGTAAAACACCATTTTCTTTTGTAAAGGATTTGATATATTCAAACCCTCCACATTACAACTTTAAAATCATTAAAGCCCACCATATCTTTTTAAATTTCATCCACGTAAGGAACCTCCTTGTAGTGTCATGTATGATATCACTTGTTTTGACCCCCCCACCCCTTCTCTTAGCGGGCAGGACTGGCTAAGTAAGCCAGACCACCCATCAAATTGCAGCCATAATGTAAGCGACAAGGATGTGGATTATGACATCAGTGCTGAGTTGGCTCTTAATCACCCTGGGACTAAAAAGAGGATATTTGGAGGGACTTCTCTCTCCCAACAGAGAGCATTGGAAAGTCCCAGACGACACAGCTTGTCTCCAGTGGAAAGCCTGCTACTTTTCACTGACTACTGAATATTCCCCTGCAGAAGGTGTCAAGGGGGATTTTGGGTACTAGTGAAAGTGCAGGTGATTTATAGCTGGGACCTTGGCCTGTTTTTCAAGCAGGTAATACTGTTGGTGGCTCCCACTCCTGACTTCCTCTTTCTCTCTCACTCATGCACAGTCAGTCATACCCAATCTCTCTCACACCCACTCTTATCCTAGCACTCCACTGTAAAGCTCTCGTAAATGTCCCATGGCCATACTACTGGTGACAGATGGTAAAGGCAGGATGAAAACTCCCCAAATAAATATGTAATCCCTTCCTCACATGGGCCGTAGCACAACGCAGAGATTATCCCATCAGAAACACGACCGCAGCTCCATAGAGAAGCAGGCTGGAGGGGAGATCCCTCTTTGTGTGTGCGCATGTGTGTGTATAATGAGTTTAAAGTGGTGCCTGTGTGTGTTTGAACGGCAGCCACATGCTTCGGTTGGAATATATTCAGAAATCATACAAGTACTTAATTACCATGTTATCATAAGTGGAGTAAAGAGCTTCCATCTATCAACACACAAGACTGATTCACACACCAATAACTCTAAAAATGTCTTCATTTCAGTGATTTGTAGTTGCTTTAACTCCTTGATTTTGGTATCTTTGGATTTTCCTACCTGTATGGCAACACCCACCTCAGCCACCAAAATATTTAATAATCATTATGTGAATGCATTGAAATAAAGCAGGGTCCACCTGGGTCCAATGTTCATATTTTTGGTCATCATTCCTATTGGTTATGATAATATTGTACTAACCAAGTACATGAGCTACCTGCTAACAGCAGCTAGTCGCTACAGCCAAAGATAACTACAGCAAACAGTATATTGAACAGCAGTTAGTGGTTGTGCTGTCGGCTATAGTTTTACCTTTGAAATCTGTCCATTTCTTACAAATTACACTTTTATACATCACCTCCTTTTTCAACACCTATTTTTTAAAGAAGACTTTTTGAAGAGAGAAAACTCTCCCTGAGATATTCACAGAGCCCTCATCTAACTACACTGGACTTTGTCTAAACTCTTTGTCCAGACTCTTTGTGCTAGATTTTGGTCCAACAATTTTATAAAATGAGAAAATGTAGCCACAATTAACTAAGCTTAGAATTTAGCCGGTTAAAAGCCAAGCTTATAGCTAAAACCTTACATCAAGTAATAGCCTACTGTGTGTTTCTCTGAAGAAACTATGACAGCATGCAGTGATCCACACCAAAATCCTTTGCTCCCTATCATGGAAAGAACAAATACCTTAGTAATTGTAACTTAATTGCATCTGCACACAATGGAAACTGCAGATGAGATGTAGATGCTGTTTTCACAACATTACATTCTGATTTTCTGTTTTAAAATGATCACATCATTATCAAATGTTACTGTTCCACAGTTTGAAACAACATGTAGAATGAATTTTAAATGACGTGTTATTCACCCTTTTAAATTAAAAAATAATCACCTTCCTGTCACAATGTTGCCAGTGTTATCATGCAACCAAACGTAAGGCATCACTCAACATCCTGATTGACTTGTCATTTTGCCAACATCTACTTCCACATTTCTGACTTCCATTCCAACTTCTTCTCTGTTTTAACTGCGCAATCAAAACTGTGTGCTTGATATGCTTCTTTTGATCTGGTGCCATGTAGAATAAAAAATTGTTTGGTGGTCTGGTCGGAAAGAAAAACAACAATAATCTTTCTTTCTTTCTTTCTTTCTTTCTTTCTTTCTTTCTTTCTTTCTTTCTTTCTTTTGGATGTTTAACATTTTAAGCATTAGGTCACATTAGGACAAGGTATTGGCTTCTCCAGGTCAGTTCATTTTCCAACCACAAAATGCCTTTTTGTTGTATTGATCCTTGTTCTGTAGCAAACCTTGACTGGACATGGATAAAGCTATTATCAGTGCCACACACACATAACTTGCATGCTAGTGACAAGGCCACATTAATCTCTTTAGGAACATACACCATGTAAACATAATATCCACTGAAAAGAAAAAGAAGTTAGAAGTTAAATTTAACATCACATTTACAATTATATAACCAGGGTGGGTGGTGTACTAATGCAGGACATTGATAGTGTCGACAGTGGTTCATTGTTTAGTTTGAAGTCAACAAAAGCACCATGGTTCAAGCTGACATAATCAATATTTTTATAATATCAGTGGATCACAGGACTGTTTTTATGTGAAAAGAGTTGCTTGTAATGACAAACCCACAGATACATATTATGCAACACTGCAGTTCCCCTCAGCTCTACAGGACTTTAATGCTTCTTTTTACTCACTGTTTTTTTTTTTTTTTTTTTAGTACAAGACTTCACTGATTTCTTGCACTCTCACCACTCTCGTCAGTGCCTCACTGTGCAGTACCAGCCCAGCACCAAATGACACACAGGTAAAGTAAACATCTAGCTGGTAAAGAGAGTGAAACATTTAGCTGCTAAGGATCCACACATTCTTTTAAAGAGTTATCAGAGAACAAAACATAGCTGAGAAGAGAGTCAATATTGGACTTGCTTGAAACACGACTCAGATTTAGTGCTGATGTTCCATGTCTGCATGACTTTTTTGCTAATGTGTTTGCGATATTTATTTAAAATTGGTAAGTATCTCAGCATTGGGTTTATTCCTCGTTTGAACCGTCCTCAAGTTGCCAAAAAAAAATGTTTTTTGCAGGTTTATAACAAAATGTCATCGTTTTAGTTACAGTTGTTTCCTCTGATACAATTAGCCATTGGCTGTAGTCTTGTGTTCAATGAGATGATGTGATGAGAGATGACGCAACAGCCAGCCTTTGTTGCCACTAGTTCTTTGATTGGTTTGGTGTGTATGGGCCCTAAGGAGAACATTATCTTTCCCTGACCTTAACCAACTGTGAGTGCCCTTAACTTGACAAAAAGTGTAATCATGCTTTAGCTTCTATGAGCTGATATTGTAGGAAGAAATAAATAAAACGCACGTCAATATACCATCAGTGTGAACATTTACGACAGATATGTGGGGTTCAAGATAGCCCCAAGGTAGCTGCCCATAGTGGTTGTTTGTCAAACCTTTCATGGGCAAAACCCCAAACATATGATCAGTAAAAGGATTTATATCATAGCTTCACAAGCAAATTGTGTAAAAAAAAAAAAAAAAAACCCAGTTCAATTTTATTCAGAAAATGTCTCCAAAGAAGACAAAGAGTCAGGCGTTAATGGATCCATTCCCACAAAACATTAACACTGAACCTGAAGCCCAGAATGCTTAAAATGTGCACTTCGAAAATCATGGCACCATGATTGTCGCTGACCTCTGTAACTTTGTAATTCACCACAATCCTTGAAAAACATTCATGAAATGACATGGAGTGGTTTTACACCATTCTAAAACCTTCAATGAATCCTTGACCTAAATTTAACTTCCTGTGAGTCACAGAACTCAGTGTGCATGTACAAAAGGCACATGGTCATGATTCAAGCTGTTAATTATTCCACTTCTTCCCTTACAAAAGCTGTGGAACTGCTGAGTACACAAGACAAGCTGCTTGTCCTCACATCACCATAAAGCACCATTAAACACACATCTGTCACTGTGCTTACAAGCAGGCAATATAATGTCCAGGTTATCAGTTACAAGGGGACTTAGTGCCACAATTCTGTCGTGGTTATCGTAGTGGAAGGGCTGGGAAACAAGTACTGTCACCAAACAAAAGCACCTATAGAGCCAATTCATAGATACATTTTTCACTGGGTCACTTTTTAAAGTATACAAATGCATATTATGTATCAAATTAATCAAATGTTTCTGACAATACATGACATGTATACATTGTAATATAACAGGTTGTTGTATTTCCAAGAGCAAAACGATGCATCCTTGTCACAGAGGCACTCTTAAGCTATTTCAAAAAGCATTAATAACAATCTTGTGATAGCTCCTTGCCTTTCCATTGTCTTATATAAGTATGAGACATCGTCTAACCTGGTGAGCTCATCTAGCACAGGCAACTGTCTGGGTTACAATAAAATGCAGGCAGTCTTTTTTTGAAACGAATGTTTACAAAGTGTGAATGCTGCAGTACAGTGCCCGAGGTGCTCTAATCCTCAGGAGTAGCAATGTGCCTCTATCACCTCTCTGTATTTGTGTTTCTTATTTAGACAGGTGTTAAGGATGTTAGAAAACACTGCGGGCAGGCAGCTGTACTGTTGGAGCCACATTGCATAAGTGAGGTCAACTGTCACATAAAGAAAAACAGAGGGGTCACTGCCACAGCAACAGGAGGAGAACATGGTGGAAATGTTTTCTGAGTATTTCCTGAGTTATATTATTAGTGTGTTTTGTACTGCACTTGGCAGTGCTTGAATTTTGGTCTACAGTTCTCTAATTACTAAACAAATACAGTGCAATTCTATTTAAAGACCCCTCCCCAAAGAATAAGTACACTTAGTTCTGATTAGGCCTTGTCCACAGTTCATATGACTAACAACTTCCTATTACAACTGAACTCTGAAGACCATTATTTTCAGCAGACGTCAATGTTTTTAATTTCCTTGAGGAATCTTAGCAACAACAAAAACAGAGTTTTACTTATGTAGCGCCTATTCAGCAGGTACTAGAGATGGACTACCACATTTCATGATCATTTGGGTGCAGCAGAGCTAGCTGAAAACACCACACTGACTTATAAAAGTTGTACCGAAGGTCAGAGAGTGAGTAAATTAACTTAGTAAGATTACACCACTCACTAACAGGCACACTGTGATAAACAACTGTATCACAGAAACAAGACAGACCTGTTGAACAGACATTATTTTCCTTCTCATTCTTCCCTCTCTCTTCAGCCTCTGGCATGTTCTGTAATCAAATATTTACCTTTCCTTCTCTATTTCCTTCACTCTTCTTCCCTTTCAGGTCTCCCTCCTCTTCTTCCTCTTCACTCTGCCTGGCCTTAAAAGACATTTGTGATAATGTTGTGGATTCACTTGACACTTGCCTGGATTTTCCAACACAGTTTTCTCTAAAACTAGAGCAAGCAAGTAGTTAGAAGAAGAAGAGTGAATTAAAGCTGTTATAGTGAGCTGCTCCCTCTGTTGGTCAAAACAAGCTCAACACAATTGAGATAGCCGTAAGTCTCCGCTGCCCAGTCTTTCTTGCAACATAAAAAACAGACAGTTAAAAACGGGGACGTTTCCTGGGGCAGGCCACCAACGGGATTGTCCCCAGATAAGGGGGGCATCTGGTCACCACAACATATACTGTAACTAGCTCCTTTAAGGAACCACTACAAATACGTAAGACAACACAGGTAAACTTAGGCTACTGAAAGGTGTGACAGGTTAGCAGTGGAGTAATCATCTTGGTCTTGTTCTTCTCGTCCTGCATGCATTGTGTGACAGTTACGACTGGAAACTGCAATTGGAAAGGTTGAGAGCAGCGTTTGTGGGCTACTTGCAGTTGGGTGATAACTCTGCGGGTTCATCACTACGAGTGACCGCTTTCACATTCCATGTAGTCATTTCCCTTGTAAATGTAAACATATTGATTATTGCAGCTTTAAGCTAAGTGCAATGCTAACATCACAGGCAACAAGTTGCATTGTGTTATATAAATAAACTTGGGACCAACTGTGATGCCAGTCCACATATTCACATTCTGACCCTTGACTACTCACTCAGTCTTTATGTTAATTTGAACTACACATTCTTTCATGACTGCATCTGGTTGACAAAATGTGTCCACAGACAGACAGACAGACAGACAGACAGACAGACAGACAGACAGACAGACATATAAACACCTGGCAAAGTACTCAAAACTGCTTTTGTGACAGTTCCTGCTACAACAGATGTGTCCAGGAACACAAATGTAGGCCAGGGCCATAAAGTTGGGGTTACATGCCCCCACTTTCAACTCCTTTGCCTGAACCATACCTATCTTTGAACTCGGCCTTTATTTTGATCTGAACTACGCACCTGTTAAGTTTTGTGACTGTATCACGGACGGTTGTGACGCTATAGTGCTGACAAAAATATGTCAACAGACATATAGAAAGACATATAATCTCCTGGCAAAGTACTCAAAACTGCTACAATAGGTGTCTCCAGACTCACGCGGTGAAACAATACCAGCCGATGCTGTCGCAGCTGGTTAAAAATAAAATAGAGTTCACATCAGCCTTGTCACTATAGTAACTGAGGTATATGTGGAAACGGGGAGTCGTGATGAGCAGAACAGGTTGAAAACAGCAACTGAGTGAGGCTTTGTCACCCACATTTTACAGATAGGAAGTTGTGTCAGTTCACTGGTACATCTGAAATCACTCATCTAAAGTTTTGTGTGGGAGGTTATTTCAAGATGGAGGGTCTAAGAACAGACAGGGCTGTATGCTGTAAGGATGTAAAGCCCTTTAAAGCAAATATATGATTTGTGATTCTGGTCTATATAAACAAAATTGACTTGATCTTTGATTTAGTCATGAAGAAATGACCTCCATTACACACTAATATATGCTGTACAGTATGGGAACTTGTCAGTCCATCTCTTTGTATAAGTGTGTATGAGGTAACAGCATGCCCTTGTGGTGCCCTCGCAGTAGTATCATGTAGGGGAATGAACAGAGCCAGAGTCAGTTGGCTCTAATGAAAAAGTGATGATGTACAGCTCAGTCAGCCTGTTTAACTCCTCACTCCGGTCTCTGTCTAAATGGGCTGTGTCACAACTCAATGAAGCAAACCATGCCAGCCTATAAAACACTTTCCACAAACGCAATTTCTGTCCTGTCATAGGAGCTGTGAGATAATCAGGATGAAAAGCAACTGCACAACTTTGACCTCCAAGTGTTACAACTGCCACTCACAAGCATTCAAAGTGGATGGTTTACTCTCCCTCTCTCTCACTGTTAAAACGTACCTGAGGAAGACATCAAACTAACTCATTTTCCTGGTTGGATACATGTTTCAAAATTAGCTATATGCTATTCATAGAACCTATGTAACAAGGAGTTTGCAGGTATTAAAGATTCAATTGACTTTATTCAGGCAAGACTTTGTCAGGTATGGTGGGGTTCATCTCTAAAAAGATGGAGAAATGGCCTGGAACTAAACTGCTGTCTGCCCAGGAGGAATTACTCTACATCTTGTTCGGTGGTGCATTTGCATTTCCCATGTCTACCTCTGTCTTTGTCTGGCATTCATTGTATTCCCAGGGAGACACACACATTATCACACTACATGTCTTCTTCTGCTACATCTGTTTGTGTGTCAGGTTTTCTTGTCTCCTTGCATACACCCAGTGTGAACACAGAGCAGCTTGTACTTCCTAACATCATGTTTGTGCCAGTGGCTGCCACTGCACACTGTGTTCATATGGGTTTGGTGATGCAGCATCCCTGAGGATGACTCTGGTCTAAATGCTGTCCCAATATCTCCCTGTCACAGCTGACCAGCTGTGCTCAGTGGCATTTAAAGGATCATAGATTATCATACTGGCCCATACACGAATATGTCACTGAAGAGGGAACAAAATAGCAATTCAAAAGCTATAGCAACAAAATCATTGTTTTCATATCAGCTAGCTTGATAATATATACAACACTATTGCTGGCCAAAAATGAACCCTGTTTTTTATTCTTTATACTATTGCTATCACTTTTGATTGGCAGCCAAGTCATTCACTATAGAAGGTTTGAAGAGACACTGATCCATTGTTTCTCACTCCTCTTTATGACGATATTGGATATTATATTTTAGCAACAATTTGATGAAATGCCCTGATTTTTCATGTATGTATGTAGGTTATTCAATTACAAATTCATTTGTCCCAGATATTAAAATCAGGAAATGTAGATGGGCCAGCCCTTTTCAGCTGCCTATTAACATAAAATCTTTTAGAGCTGTTGGCAATGACAAATTTAAGCATATGCGAATGAATGTAATAAAAAATATCAATGTTAGTAAATAGTGACTCAAATATACATCAACGCATTTGTGTGTGGGAAATGCATGGACAAATCCTCTCACTTCAGAAGCTGAAACAAGAGTAGGTTTAGCAATTTTTCACTATTTTTGCAACTTATCAACTAATTGTTCTCTAAAATACACAATTGAATCCATATTACCCACCTCTAATGTGAGCTGCACTCTATCCAAGAATTAATTCATTTCTTTTTCTATTACAACAGCAGACACGATGACATTACAGACAAATGAAAGAGCTGCCTATAGTACAAATATTACACAGTATTTCAATAGCCTTTTGTGGTAATGTAAGAAATGAGATGAAGATTGCTCTGACAAAGTATGGAAAGTCATCACTGCAAAGCTGAGTCAGCAGAGCTCAGAGAAGGCCATTAATCCTGCTGGAAACAAATGAAAGTCTGTACTGAAGAAGTGAGTGTGTCTTTGAGACGTGAGTTGTAAGTGTGTGTGTGTGTGTGTGTGTGTATTGGGAGGAATATAAGCTGCATAAGTGACTGAGTGTATGCTTCATGTCCTCAGCTGAGCTTCGATCTGCAGATATATCTGTTCCATATCGAACCAATCACTGTGCACTGTCTGAACGCCAGTCTAATAAACTGGGATGCAGAGCAGCACAAGCACATCCCTGTCCTTTCATTACTGAACGGCTGTCAGTGACGTTGTCTGGCCCTCATCCCAATCAGCCATCATCTCCCGCTGATAACGCACTCTGGAAACCATCACCATGGGAACTGTTGCACATGTTATGTGTGGTTGTCAAGGAAACCTGGCTGAATAATGGTCCCTCTTCTCTCATGCATCGCCTTGCATCTCTTCGCCTGACTCACTTGTTCTACGCTGTATTACTGCGATGTGAAAATAGTCGTGTGCTCTAAACAGCGTGTTGGAGATAGAGAGAGAGGATGTAAAAAGGCAAACTTGTGTACTTATGGTGATTGTCCTGATGACAGCTCCTTTTTAAAGTGTGTGTGTGTGTGTGCTATCCATGATTGGAATACACATGTAACTCAGTCCAGAGGGTCCTGGAGAGTGCTTTACAGTGGTTATGTGAGAATAATAAGTTTGGCTGTACAAAGAAATTTCATTTTTTAACTTTTGATTCAAGTATTCGCATTGGATTTTGTTACCTTAGTATAAATGTACATTAGTTACCTTATTACATTCTCATATTGTGGCTAATGACTATCATTATTAACTGCACTGCATCTATGGTATGTTTCCAGTCTTGTACTCTTCATTGTGCACAAATCCATATGTTTTACTTCAAGGATCCAATTCCTTAACAGTTTTTTGACAGGCAACAAATCCATGAAGAAAACTTGGAAATAATTATATTATCCAGTCAATAAAGGAGGTCGGCATCTCACAGCTTGGACACGCTCACTTGTCAACAAGCATTTGCTTAATAAAAGCTTTCATATATAAAAGAACAACAGCCAAGAAGAGTCTAGCTGAGTGCTGGAAACCTTCTCATCTATCTACTGGAATATTGTGCAATAGATACTACTGGAACTTTGTTACACAACAAACAATGGACTATACAATTATGGACATCTTCAAAGCTCATTCTCAACCTTGAAACAGCAGCTGACAACATTTAATAAAACAACAATGTGGGAAAAAAAACTAATCCACACAAATGCATGAAGAGCAAAAATATGGTAATAATGGCAAGTGGAATCACATAGCCAACTATATATACTCTGCACACAAGAACTATTTAGGCTGACACACACTGTTATCTAGCCACCAATTTCTTTTTGACAAGCTGTCACTGGCTGCACATCAGATCACACCTAGTCTACACGCCCCAACCAGCGTCTTCCACCGAGCAGGCAGCAGGCCCGCCTCCTGCAGCCGGAGACGGGAGCTGTTCTTCAGCACCTGCACACAGCTCACAGGGGCATCAGCAACAGCAGCCCGATACATGACCCCACCACCAGTGAGTTCACTACTATACTACACACACCCTTAACCACACGCGTTCATAATGAAGTTTGTGGTGTGTTTGTGATTACTGACCTTTGTGAGAGTTTCGGAGTCTGTGAAACCCCTGCTGTTGTCCTCTCTGCAGCATCGATAGACCAGATACATTATTGCCCATGGCAAGGTGCTGACCGCGGCTTTGACGGAAGTCTGTTTATCCGACTGATGACTGCTGCCTGTCCCCTACTGAGACACCTTCCTCCTCCTCCTAATAAGATTGATACGCACTTTCCTCCTCAGTCGCAAACACGAGTGAGTGTTGATGTGTAGTGTAGTTGTGTTAATGAAGTCCTCCACTCATCACCGGACGACCACAGCGGAAGAGGCAGCCGGCAGCACACAGGTGTGTGCACTCACACTGACGCTGCTGAGTCCTGGATGGAGCTTTTGGCTTTTCATCAGCGGAATTTGACGAGCGAATAATCCTCTTCAGAGAGCTCATACTGTTCCCACACAACAGCTGACATCACTGTAATACTTGATTAAAAACACACTAACAAGTTCAACAGCATTTTTGACAGGCTACAGTAAGCTTTATTTAAAAATAAATTGTAGTTTATTCTCATATGTCCTTTCAATGTCACGCTTAAGAAAGTGATACTTGTGCAATAAAAAACAGACTGTAAAAATAATAATAGGCATGCATATAGGCCTAGCTATCATCTCACAGGTACAGAGGTAACTCCAGCTCAGTCAGGACCACCTGCACTCCTCTGAACGTGCAGTTTTTTGACAATGTCATACACACACGCCTGATGAGCGTTTCATCATGCTTCATGAATTGTGTAAAGCTGCCATCTAGTGTAAATCAACAATAAACAACACAACAAAAGAAGCCAATGACAGACCTCCGCTGTCTATCATAAACACAGCCAGTACAACTGATGAGGGTTATTCACTCTAATGGAAAAATCCAAGGAAGTGTAATTCCAGAAGAAATAAGTGTTTCTCGATTGTGTCCTGTTTATTAGTGACAGAACCTTGATGGAACTCTCAATTAAAATAATGAGGAGTGATTAAACAGAGCTGTGGCAGCGCCTTCTAATAAATCATTTGTCCTGTAACAATAGTGAAAGACACGTGTCCTTTTTAATTTTAATTGTCAACACATCTTCAGAAATACATCTTTAACATTCATACCTAGTTTATATTGAACAAGTGGGAATTTCCAGCATTGGATTAAGCTGTTTAATTAAGTTTTTCATGGTTGAAATTCAGTGGTGAAATGTAATAGATACATTTACTCAAGCACTGTACATGACTAGCTGTACAGTTACAGTTACTCTGCATTTACAAAATATATACACTGAAATATGTGATGCCCTGTTACCCAACATAATGTACAATGGTTAAAATAAGCTTCCTCTCAAACAGCTAGAAAGTTAAAAATTTGCTGACATGTTGATTCATCAGTGTTAATAACATAATAATACAATATGTAACTCAGCACATACCTCCACCAAGGCCCAACAGTACCCACTCATAGATACCAGCCACCTAAATCTACCTGATTCTTTTCATCAAGATCCATGGATTATTCCCTGAGAAATTAACAAAAATGTTGAAAACATCTTATCTTGCAATGTTAAAGACAATGAGAAAAAAAATCCTGGATCCATCCCTTTATCCAGCTCTGCACCAAAAGTTTAGTGGTCTATTCTCGGCTGAGACCCATCCTCCATCCAAGTTTCATGGAAATCTATTCAGTAGTGTTTGTGTAATCCTGCTGACAAACCAACCAACCAACCAACCAACCAACCAACCAACCAACCAACCAACCAACCAACCAACCAATCAATCAATCAATCAACCAACCAACCAACCAACCAACCAACCAACCAATCAACCAACAAACCAACCAACCAACCAACCAACCAACAAACGGACACGGGTGAAAACCTTACCTCCTTGGCTAAGGTAATAATATACCACAACAACGGACATTTTGCTGTATTACTGTTCTTAGGTACCATTTTTGGTTACTTGTACTTTCCTTTAGATAAAAAGAAGCCTTTTTTAATTAGAGCCTTACCTTATCACTTTTGTCATGTGTATGATTTGTTATCAGTTCCACCATAGAGATGTTTCTCCTCTAAAGCTCTCAAATAATTTTATTTAAATAACGCTTTGAGACCCAAAGAGGCGAAATTATCCATTATTTCAGAAAAACGTACAAAACATGAATACAAATTAGTGACATTTTTCTTCTTTCCTAATTATCTCATGACCCATCGGATCACTTGAGGGTTTGGAAGCACATGACTAAACTTACTGTACAGACTATCGAATAGTCGCCAACTATTTTGATGATCGATAATCAATTTGAATAATTTTTTAAGGAAAAAAGGTAAAAAATCTGGTGGTGGAGGTTTTTTTACATAGTTATTTTAGTATTTTTAACTCATCATGAGTCCAACTTACCTTAAAGGTCCAATTCGTAAGACAGATTGTTGAGTCCTTTACTATGTAGTGGCAGATCAACAACACAACTGCAAACTAAAATAAATATAAAAACAATACTAAATTATCGTCTTTTAAGCTGTGGGTGGAGATAATGTGCAGATGACACATCACTTGTCATTTGACTGCAATGAACCCTCCTATACATAGTAATTTCTGGTGCATATGATTTCCCTTTCTCCATGAGGATGGGAGCAGTCTCTAGAAACCTGTGATTTAGCTCATGCACAATTACCCTTTAAACATTCAGAACGTGACAGTTTGACTCCACTTTTAAATTCCCAGTAGGCAGAAACCTGGAGAAGACACTTGGGAACAAATTCTAGTTAATTATTCCCTATATTTCTTTGCGCTGCGTTTTTTGTCTCTTTTATTCATAGTGGACAGATATTTGGAAGACATTTTTTAACCATTTAAGTTGGAGAACCATGTCCCAACCACCAAGTGGCGGGCTCCCTCTTGACCACAATTCCAGTTGATTGTTATCTTTGCATCTCTTTGCCATTTTGAGATATAGAATTGTAATTCATATTGTGGAGGGAAGAGGAGATGCACAAATACGACTGAAATTACCAATCCAGGCCATCCACATCAGAAAAGTGACCTGTTAAAGCAGCTTATTATGACCCATCTTTATGTTTCTTGTTAGGGGGTGACCTCTAGTGGTTGTACTCATTATTATGACAGCAAAGTAAGACAAAGTGGTATAAAGAATGATAAGTCTGCATAGGGTAGAGGTTGGGAATGAAAGTTTGGGTCAAACAAGCACAGGACTTTCACCCAGGAGACTGCTTTACTTTACTTTACTTTACTTTACTTCACCTATAGCATTAGAATTCACATTGTCCTGCAGACGAGAAACAAGCAATTTATTCTGATAAACATTGCATTTCTCTATTTTTTGTTTTCTGTTCCCACAAGATGCAAGCTGTGTCGCTCTCTCAGTGTCCACTCTCTATAGCTTCCTCCTCCTCCTCCTCCTCATCCTCCTCTCTTTTCATTCAGGCTCCCTTCTGATGGACCACGGGCCCCTGGGAACATCTACCTCTCCTGCCTCCTGCTGCCTCACATATTGACGGATATGAATCGTCATACCCTGGGCTACGCTGGATCATTGCTCTCCTCTGTTTTATTATCTCCATATATCTGTACTTCTGTAAAATCTGATGCCTCTTTACTCTGATCTTCTCTGTTTTACTGCTAATTATCTTGTGTGTCCTGCCCTCTTCCAGATCACCATGGTGAAGAGGAGGTTGTGTGGCTCGGGCACCACTTGGCGATGCCTCTGCCTGCTCAGTTGTCTCCTGGATCCACACACTTTACATATATTATATAATTTGTATCAGATATTCTGTCAATGCAATTTATAAATTGTGATTTTGTTTGTTCTGTACATGCAGCATCTTCTGCATGTCTGTCTGTCCTGGGAGAGGGATCCCTCCTCTGTGGCTCTTCCTGAGGTTTCTTCCATCTTTTTTTTCCTCTGTTAAAAGGTTTTTTTTTCTCAATATGGCAAGTTTTCCTTCACTCGAATCGAGGGTCTAAGGACAGAGGGTGTTGTTCACTGTACAGATTTGTAATGCCCCCTGAGGCAATGTGATTGTGAATTTTGGGCTATATAAATAAAATTGATTTGATTTGATTTGCTTTTTTTTTATTTGCAGTGTGAAAGCGAAACCAGAGTTCATTAACATACAAGGTTATGTAACATGCATTACAAAATCTGATGTTATGTTACGATGCTATGTAGGAATGTCGGTACGTTCAGAACTGAAGTTACATGAGTAACTAAGTAGTTATTTTAAACCAAACTGCAATGTCTTCCTAAACCTAACCTAGTAGTTTTCTTGCCTAAACCCAACCAACTGTGACTGTCCAACAGTCATGTTATTATGGGACTCACTGACAAATGACCTATTCAGTAGTTTAGGTATGAGGATGCTGTTATGTCGAGTCTTTTGATTGGACCCAAATGCAGAGAGAGGGAGAGCGGAGGCAGTAGTAGAAGTGAAAACAGTTTATTAGACCTCGGAGGGTTCTTTGAGGGGAACACAGTGAACTGAGTCAGGCTGGTCGGCAGACAGGCAGGCAGGCAGGCAGGTGGGAACTCAGGAAGGTCTCACAGAGAAAAAAACACTAGGATGTCCGTGGAACGTAGAAAATAGTTGTAAAGGTTAACACTAAGGTTTAGCGGCCGTCAATAATAGTCACCGTAACTGGCGGAACAATCTGGCGCCGGAGTGGAGATGAGACCGGGGTTATATAGCAGAGGGTGATGAATCGGATGATCTGCAGGTGCGCCTCTCCGCTGCTTGCCGACACTGCTGCCACGCCCACCAGTCCAGACACATAGGCAAACAGGAGTAGGTGAGGAGAAAGGGAGGGGGAAGACAGCTTATCGGGAAACTCCCGGTAGAAGTCACTGAGCAGGGTTGTGTCCACAATAAAGGAACGGGAAACCCAGGAGCGCTCCTCCGGACCGTAGCCCTCCCAGTCCACCAGGTACTGGAAACCCCTGCGACGAACGTCCAAAAGGTGACGCACCGTGTAGACTGGATGTCCGTCCACGAGCCGGGGGGACGGAGGGGGCTTGGCCGGAGGGCTCAACGGGCTGGAAGACACAGGCTTGAGAAGCAATACATGAAAGGAGGGATGCACTTTGAGCGCCTCAGGGAGTCTGAGCCGGGCCACCGCAGGATTAATCATTTTTCACAATGTCAAAAGGACCAATGTACCTTGGCGCCAATTTCCGAGAGTCCGTCTGGAGAGGGAGATCCTTGGTGGAAAGCCACACCTTCTGACCCGGGACATATGCAGGAGCTGGCGAGCGATGCCTGTCCGCCAGGTGCTGGTTCTGCGCTGCGGAATGGAGGAGGGCAGCACGGGCCGTCTGCCAAATCCGACGGCACCTCTGCATATGGTCCCGGACGGATGGGACCGCCACATCGACCTCCTGCTCGGGGAATAAGGGGGGCTGGAAGCCATTAGCAGCCATGAAAGGCGACATACCTGTAGCGGCACTGACGAGGGTGTTGCGTACGTTCTCCACCCATGACAGATGGGCGGAGACACAGCGCAGCGCCGACTCCAAATCCTGGTTAGCCCGCTCCGTCTGCCCGTTGGACTGTGGGTGGTATCCTGAAGAAAGGCTGACTGAAGTCCCGATTGCCCGACAAAACGCCTTCCAGACCTGTGATATGAACTGTGGCCCTCTGTCGGATACAATGTCAACAGGAATCCCATGAAGCTTGAAGACGTGCAGGACGAGGAAGTTGGCGGTCTCCAGGGCGGATGGGAGTTTGGACAGGGGGACAAAATGCACGGCTTTAGAAAATCTGTCAATAATGGTGAGTATGACAGTTTTACCTTCGGAGGGCGGCAGTCCTGTCACGAAGTCCAGGGCGATGTGGGACCAGGGTCGATGGGGTACTGGCAGTGGTTGTAACAGGCCGGCGGGGGCGCGATGAGAAGCCTTTCCGCGGGCGCAGACCGAGCAGGTGGAGACGAACTCTCTGGCGTCTGCGTAGATCGTCGGCCACCAAAAACGCCACCTGATGAAGGACAGGGTCCTCTGAAAACCCGGATGGCAGGCTAGCTTCGAGGAATGGCCCCACTGGAGCACTTGAGACCTAGTGGAGTCTGGAACAAACACACGGTCGGGGGGACAGTCACTGGGGGGAGGATGAGAGCGCTGTGCCGCCAGGACCGAGCGCTCCATGTCCCACCTAGCTGCTGCCACCACACATCTGGGGGGGGGAATGGGCTCCTCGGAGGCTTCCTCCTTGGGAGAGAACTGGCGAGAGAGAGCGTCAGGTTTAGTGTTCCTGGACCCGGGGCGGTATGTGAGATAGTGGTCAAAACGCCCCAGGAACAAGCCCACCGGGCCTAGCGGGAGTTCAGACATCTGGCTGAGCGCAGATATGACAGATTCTTATGATCGGTCCATACCAGAAAAGGATGCGCAGAAAAGTGAGCTGAGTGAGAGGGGCAGCCACTCGGCTGTAATCGCGGATAAAAAGTCTATAAAAATTGGCGAACCCCAGGAAGTGTTGCAGGTGCTTACGGCTCTCCGGCACCGGCCAGCCAGTCACTGCCCGCACCATGGAGGGGTCTGCCCTCACTTGTCCACGCTTGATAATGAAACCAAGAAAATCCATCGATGTAGTATGAAAAACGCACTTCTTAGACTTGACGTATAGTCTGTTCTCCAGTAGACGCTGGAGCACTAACCGGACATGTTGAACGTGCTCCTCTTGGCTCTGGGAAAAACTGAGAATGTCATCCAAGTAAACGAACACGAACCGGTCCAACATGTCGCGGAGGATGCCATTGACCAGGTTCTGGAAAACAGCTGGCGCATTGGTGAGGCCGAAGGGCATGACCAGGTACTCAAAATGGCCTAGAGGTGTCTTAAAGGCAGTTTTCCATTCCCTCTCCCGAATCCGCACCAGGTGATATGCGTTCCCTAGGTCTAGTTTAGAGAAGACAGCGGCTCGATGGAGAGGTCCGAAAGCAGAGTCAATGAGGGGCAGAGGATACTTGTTCTTAATCGTAATATCATTTAACCCCCGATAGTCAATGCAGGGGCGGAGAGAGCCATCCTTCTTTGCCACGAAGAACCCCGCTCCTACTGGCGAGGAGGACGGGCAGATGAGTCCGGAGGCGAGGGAGTCGGTGATGTAAGCCTCCACAGCTCCTTGTTCTGGGCGAGTGATGTTATATAGCCGACTTGAAGGCAGAGTGGCACCAGGTAGCAGGCTGATAGCGCAGTCATACGGTCGGTGAGGAGGTAATGAGAGGGCTCTATCCTTGCTGAACACCTCGCTGAGGTCATGATAGGCGGGGGGAACTGAAGAGAGGTCACTGGGTGGTGAAACTGCAGGTGTCGGGGGGTCGCAGGAGGGGGTGGCAGAGAGCAGGCAATGGGAGTGACAGTGAACATTCCAATTCATGACTCGGGAGCTTGACCAGTCAATGTGTGGATTATGGCGTCTTAACCATGGAAGCCCCAGTACCAGGGGGGATTGAGGCGAAGAGAGAATGAACAGTTGAATAGTCTCTCGGTGATTGCCTGACAGGAGCAGGGTCAGAGGGATTGTTCGTTGGGTTACCTGCACCAAGAGCCTTCCGTCCAGAGTGAAGACATCCTTCAGGGATGAAAGGGTGAGTGTGGGTATATGGGCCTGGGCTACATGACTTGAGTCGACGAAACTGTCGTCTGCGCCTGAATCGATGAGTATTTGCAGGGGAAGAGACTGTTGAGGCCATGAGAGCGTCCCCTGAAGCTGGATACGAGAGGAGGCGGTGTTGGTGGTGATAGTCTGACTCACCAATGCCCCTCCATGACGTGGTGAGCCTGCTCTTTTGGCCGCCGAGGACAGAGGGAAATGACGTGGCCGGGCCGCCCGCAGTAGAGACACAGACCCTCCTGGAACCTGCGCTGACGCTCCGCTGGGGTGAGGCGCATCCGGCCAAGCTTCATCGGCTCCTCCGATGACACAGGAGGGGATGGGGATGGGTCAAAAGATGTAGCTGACACCGGTCTCTTGGGCTGGGGGACAGCTGTGGCTACACTAACGGGCCTCTCCCTGCATCTCTCTTAGCCTATTATCAAACCTAACAGCTAGAGAGATCAGCTCCTCAAGGGAGGCGGTCTCGTCGCGGGCCGCTAACTCGTCCTGAATATTATCTGCCAGGCTGCGTAAAAAGATTCCCCTTAAGGCTGTCTCATCCCACCCACTCTCTGCCGCCATAATCCTAAAATCGACTGAAAAGTCTGCTACAGAGTTTCTGCCCTGTCTGAGGGAAAGCAGGCGGTTAGACACCTCCCGGCCCTGCACCGGGAAATCAAACATCTTTAGCAATTCAGCAGAAAATAAAGAATATGACTGGAGAAATGCAGCCTGGGATTTGGACGCTGCTACTGCCCACTGAGAGGCCCTATCACACAGCAGACTCTTAATAAAAGCTATCTTAGCTCTGTCAGTACAATACGTGTTGGGTTGCTGATCAAAAACTAGAGAGCACTGGTGTAAAAACCCCTCACACGCACCTAACTCACCCGAGTATCTAGCTGGGACAGGGATATATGGCTCACGTGTGGAAGCGGGGGCAGTCTCAGAGGCAGAGGAGGGTGCAGCTGGTGGAGTTGCGGGGCGTGCACCCGCCGTGGTGAGCGACAGCTGGGAGCAGACCTGGTCCACGCAGCCTCCTAGCTGCGTCACGCTGGTGGTCAAACCTCGGAGGGCCTCCATCACCTCCCGGAGGGCTTGCTCGTGGTTTCCGACCATGATTCCTTGGGAGGTGAGGGCATGACTAAGGTGCTCGGTCTCTGCTGGGTCCATGTTGGCCAGATTGTTCTGTTATGTCGAGTCTTTTGTTTTGACCCAAATGCAGAGAGAGGGAGAGCGGAGGCAGTAGTAGAAGTGAAAACAGTTTATTAGACCTCGGAGGGTTCTTTGAGGGGAACACAGTGGACTGAGTCAGGCTGGTCGGCAGACAGGCAGGCAGGCAGGCAGGTGGGAACTCAGGAAGCCGGGGCGAAGAGGCGCTGGGGTCACCTGCCACGAGGAAGAACAAACAAATCTAATGAGATGGGTCTCACAGAGAAAAAACACTCGGATGTCCGTGGAACGTAGAAAATAGTTGTAAAGCTTAACACTAAGGTTTAGCGGCCGTCAATAATAGTCACCGTAACTGGCGGAACAATCTGGCGCCGGAGTGGAGATGAGACCGGGGTTATATAGCAGAGGGTGATGAATCGGATGATCTGCAGGTGCGCCTCTCCGCTGCTTGCTGACACTGCTGCCACGCCCACCAGTCCAGACACATAGGCAAACAGGAGTAGGTGAGGAGAAAGGGAGGGGGAAGACAGACAAGGGGGAAAACAAAAGAAAACACAATAACCCCGACTGCCGTGGTCAGACCGTGACAGATGCCAGGTAAAAACAAATACTTCTCACACTTCCTAAGGTGTTAGAAATACTTTTCTGTGACTGATATATCTGTCCAGATTCTTCTTCTTATTTATTATTATTATTTTAATTAATATTATTTTTATGATTATTATTATATAATTAATTAATTAATTAATTAATTTTTAATTAAATAGCAATTGTAAATGTATTGTATAGAATAAAGGCCCAGTTTATCTAAATTAAGGCCCACTAGATTATGCCCTTTGGCACATAATGTCCACTGCAGTGGACAGATGTATTTTCAGTCACAGATAAAAGATCATAAAATCTCATTCAAGTTTCTGAGGATAAAAAGACTAAACATTTTTCATACTGTTGATGAATGATATCTACTGCAGTAACGCCTTCAAAATAGCATTTATTGTTTAAGAGTAAAAAACAAACATTGAAAAAAAAAAGATTACTTTGTGATTTAATAATTCATGCATGAAATAGACTTCTGTTCTCATTTGGAGATGTTTCCCACAGAGATCTTAAATAAACCTAACTAACTCTGTTATTTATAACGGATCCAAGGCGATGCAGCTGAACCAGAGATATTGTCTTTTTTATTCTACTCATTCTTTTTTTCCTTGTTAAAACCTGACACTTAAATTACCCACAATGCAGGTCAACAGCCAACAGTCTGGTCAGAGATTCAGGTGTGTCCTTCTAGCAGTGACTAATGTAGCCTCAAGCAGAGATGAGAAACGGGCTACAGAGGTCTGGAGGGCTCACTCCTCTCTAACATCACACCTTCAGATTTCTTTCATTTTCAAACTTGTAGTCTTCAGCCAGAAGCAACGCTCACTCAGGTGACATCATTTGAGGACATTTATTAGACTTCACACAGCTCCCGCTGGGAAAACTGAAGGCTTTATATATGCAGTAGTAGCCTACTACCAAGACTTGCAAATAGAGTTTGATGTATAAATCAGTGAAGTTCCACTTCAATCTATCACATCCTGCAAAGCAAGACACAGAGCAAGTAGAAAATGATTGGTAGACGGTACATTTTCATAGATTGCTCTGCCGCACGTTTCAAGGCTCTTGGCTGTAAGCTCTGAACCATCATTTACATAAGCCTGACCTCAGAACTGCAAGTTACATACAGTAAATCAGACATGTACTGAATCAGACTTTCTGCTCATACCTCTGCATCGACACCACCTTTTACCTTGCCTTTATTGTCTTTTTACACACACAATTAAAGGGCGAGTCTAACAAAACATTACAGTCTGGCCACTGGGCAGGGGATCCTGTTGATCCTAAGAAACAATGTGTCATGCTCTCCACACCTGGCGTAAATTCAGGTTTCTTTTTTGAACATCTGAAGCGTCCTGTTGTCAGATGAGCCTGGTGTCGTGCAGCATATATTATTCACCACTGGTCGTATGGCAGAATGTTCTACCACAGGGCAATGATGGTACTGACCATCACTGGTACTGTTTGTTTTTTTGGCTGTGAGCAGTAGCTGCAGCAGCAGAGACAGTGGCTGTGAGAGTGGTAGGGAGAAGAAGGATGGAGGCTGAGCTGGTGGTGACAGCTGATGGGCCAGAGGGCATGGTGGTGTACTTATAAACAGTCTGTTAAATGAAATAAATTAAATCCGCAAAATGACACTATTACAAGCAAAACAATGACACCACAGACATGTAATGATACAACATATCAAAAAAAGACTTGCCAGTTGTTCCTGTGGTGCTGCTGGGGTGATGTCTAGTGATCCAGAGTGAACAGTAGCTGCAGCAGCAGAGACAGTGGTTGTGAGGGTGGTAGGTAGAGGATGGACAGAGGCTGAGCTGGTGGTAACAGCTGATGAGCTAGAGGACACCCTGTTCAGAAAATGTAAAGCCTGGGGAAAAAAAAAAAGAATACAGAACAGAAATAAAAAATTCACACCATAAGACCACATACTGGTTTTGCAACCAACGGAACTGCACCAAAAAGTCTCTGTTACCAGCAAATAATATCGATCCACATCCAGAACCTTACAGGCTCCCTTGTGGACCCCGCAGCCTGTGAGCTTTTTGCCACAAACAGGACAAGAAATCCTGACTTTCCAGAGGTGGTATGGCATCCACAAGATAAGCTGGTGGGTGAAAAAGCGCTCTGGAGTGGGGGCCTGATGTTAAATAAGCACTGGCTTTGGTCGATCATACCACAGTTTCAGGTCGGTATGCAATTGCTGCTGCTTCCAAAGAGCTGCTGAGATCCATTGTTGATCCTGAAGTGGTATGGTCAGACATCACTGGTTACAGATGACACAGAAGCGATAGGTGCGGAGGAGGTACTGTACCAGAGGTGGCAGCAGTTCTCCATTCTTATTCAGT
Organism: Pagrus major; assembly: GCF_040436345.1. Classification (NCBI taxonomy): domain Eukaryota; kingdom Metazoa; phylum Chordata; class Actinopteri; order Spariformes; family Sparidae; genus Pagrus; species Pagrus major. The sequence continues at coordinate 34,311,035 of NC_133215.1, read as the reverse complement.
TTTCTGTAATTATTATAATTTTTGCAGAGATGATGACTTCCCAGTCACAGGAGTTGAGGAGTTGGACAAGTAAAATTGTAAAGTAATCTGAAAGTTTCACTAAGCTGGAACACTCTGGTGTGTAGTCGTCATCAGAGTCAACGATTCTCTCATCCTGGAAGCTCTAATATGCAAAACATCATATTATCATGAGTCCAATACAATATTCACGTTTTTCTGTGAATCACTGAGGCTAACAAATAAAAAAACGTGTAGCAGGCCCACCACTAATTTTGTTGTTTTCACTTTGATGAAAACGATGCACCAATACACTCTCCTCCTCACCGCTCAGGACTCGTCACTCCATCGGCAACATTGGGCAGTTGTCAGACTGCACTTTCATGGTTTGGGGGAGTGGCTTTGGAGAGAGGCCTAAGTGGAGGGAGTGGGATTTTTTGGCTGGATACTTTCAAACTATAGCACGGACTTGATGTTTTTTCCATCTTACCAACCCTCACTTTAATTGATAAATTACTCACAGCTCTAGCAGCAGCTGATGGCATAGAGGAAGTTGAGGTGGCTGCAAACACAGGAGAGGGAGGAAGAGACAGAGCAGAGACAGTCTGAATATACATCCTGGGACTGTGAGCAGGTGACGGTGTCCTTGCCATGGCACTTGTAATGGTGTTAGAGGAGGAGTCAGAAGTGCTACTGGTGGCATGAGAGAAAAAAAAATCATAATTAGGCATAACAGCAATGAGGACTAGACCATTTCAACATATCACTACGGAATGAAAGGCATAAAAACAGTAACAAAACATATAAACAATCAAATTCAAGTTCTCTCATTCTCCTTACATTACCTTGCTTGCATGCTTCCCAGCCAAACTTCAGTTTGGCCTCATACAGTACGGGCACAATAGCTACGGTTGAAGGTATCAGCCGTGTTTGCAAATGCAAAAGCACCCCCCTCCAACCTCACTACTGAGGAAAGGAAGGCCCTGGCATCACTCAAAGGAGACCAGAACATCACCATCTTGCTGGCAGACAAAGGGAGATGCACTGTGGTGCTAAACACAGCGGACTACCGCACGAAAGTCACTGATCTGCTCAGTGATATTAACACCAACGATACACTGAGGTGAGATCCTACCAGTAGCTACAAAAAGAAGGTTATAGAATATCCGCAAAAACTGGAAAAGTACAAAGTCATTGACAGACCATTGTATTACCGACTGTACGCTGGGGAAGCCATCCCATGCATCTATGGACCCCTCCTAAGATACACAAGGAAGGAGCACCACTCAGACCCATCATCAGCAGCATCAACTCAGTTACCTATAACATATCCAATAACAGTATCCTAGCTCCTTTGGTCAGTAACACTCAACACCACATCAAAAACTCACAGGATTTCGCCATCAAGGACAACACTGGACTCAGACAAAATAATGGTTTCTTATGATGTCACCGCACTTTTTACATGCATTCCCACTCAAGAAGCGGTAAAGATGGTGAAGAAACGTCTGCTACAGGACAGTACTCTGTTCAGCAGAACCAACTTCAACCCAGACCACATTAGTGCCTTACTTGACCTCGGTTTGATGACCACCTACTTCCAGTACAGTGAAGGTTTCTACAGACAGAAGCACGGCTGTGCCATGGGCTCACCGGTGTCCCCAATCATGGCCAACCTCTACATGGAAGAAGTTGAGAGCAGAGCCTTGATTACCTTCACAGGAACTGCTCCTAGCCACTGGTTCAGGTATGTGGACGACACCTGGGTCAAAATCAGAACAAGGGAAGTGGAAGCCTTCACAGAACCTATAAATGCTGTGGACAATAACATCTTCTTGGACTGTGCAGTACACATTGAAGAAGATAGAAGCCTCAACATTGAGGTGTAAAGAAAACCTACACACACAGATCAATACTTGCTGTTCGACTCTCATCACCCACTGGAGCACAAGCTGGGGGTCATCAGAACCTTAAACCATCGGGCTGAGACCATGCTCACAAAGACAGGGGGGAAGGAGAAGGAACAGAAGCACATCAGGGGAGCACCTTAAACCTACCCTACCCAAACTGGACCTTTGTCAAAACCTCTAAAAGATCCAGAACAGACAGAGAGGAGGTGACGGGAAAAATTAACAACATCGTCATTCCTTATGCCTACCAACACACTGAGGTAGAAACTTGTCCATCCTAAGGACATAACACCCAGGCATAAACAGAGTAATGTAGTTTATGCTGTTCAGTGCAGCCAGGACTGCACAGATTTGTACACTGGGGAGACAAAACAACCTCTACATAAACGAATGGCACAACGCAGGAGGACCAACTCCTCAGGTTAAGACTCTGCTGTCCACTTACATCTGAAGGAGAAAAATAATTTCTTTGAGACAACAATGTAAACATTTTGGTCAGAGAAGACAGACGGTTTGAAAGAGGAGTAAAATAATCCATTTATGTTAAACTGGAAAAAACGCCTTTGAACAGAGGAGGTGGCCTACAACATTACTTATCAGCCACCTACAATGCTGTGCTAAGTTCCCCCCCCAGACAGCTTAACAATCATTCACACCTGGGCTCACCTAGCCCTAGCAACCCACATGAAGGCCAGTTGGGTCAACGACTCCACAAGGAGTAAGGACACTCTCATACAGAGTTTAAAAACCTGCAACTCCCCTCCAGTTAGTTAGAACTGAAGAAGCCTCTTGGATGAGAGGTGAAACATCTTCAAGAAACGGAAACAAGTCCAGTTGCCTACGATACAGCACTTAGAATTTGGCCTTATAGCAGCACCTTGAGATCCGCCTACATGTGACTTTGTAAACTGACAAAAAGAAAAAAGAAACCTTAAATGTAGCTTTGTAAATTTTATCTATGAAGATAAAAAGTGCTTATGATAGCATTATTAGCATGATTAAATCCTCATTACTTACCGATGCCAAAGACTTGATGGGTTTGCAATGGGTCACTGGCACTGTCTGCCCAGGTGTCACTGTCTGCCCAGGTGTTACATCTGGTGAGGTAGAAGCTGATGCAGATGAGGGTCCTGGTTGTGGTGTCACTGAGGATGGGACCTGGCTAGAAGGTTACTGGTTCACAGAGAAGAAACTGAAATTTAATAATACAGAATACAACACTAACTAGATGATTTTATACAAGAATTCTGATTCCTTCTTCGTGTGGAAACCACAATGACATGTCTGTGTCCCTCCAAACAGAGACATTTGTCCTCTGTGCTGCAATGGGCATTTCTCAATGGGCATTTCTAAAAATAATGTTAGGCTACTAAAGCCTTGTGTCATCAGGTGCAACAGCAGTAACATTATATTTAAATTTAATTCATATTCTGTGTTAAAACTGCAATAAAATATGCTCTAAAGTTATACTGTACTGTAAGTAGAATGAAGGCTCTTCAGTGACATTATGATTATGCATTGTTCTCCTGGAGTAGCAAAATATCTAGCTAAATTCAAAATTCTATGAGTAAAATCATCTTCACTCTTCACTTGAAAATTGTGCTAATGGCGACTATAACATGGGAATGAACAAAAGTTTATCAACAGACACACTGACAGTATGCAGTGACAATAACTATTTAAACAATGCAAAACTATATCTATTCAAAAGGTATGTATAACCCTTATGTTATACTCGTTTCTCTCTGTAATGAATGAGTTTAAGCAAGCTAACTGACCAAATAAAATTACGCGGCCAGCATCTTACCTTGTTAGTGAGGTTTAACGGCGGACTTACCAGGGCTTTTAAAAAACAACTTTATTGAATTGACAGCTAGGATTTACTGGGCATGCATCACCAAAGATGGAAAAGCTATTAGCAAATATGTTTCCAGCACTAAGAATTGTGAAGTTTGGCCTTAGTGATGGCCTTAGCATAGCTGTCAATGATAATGGCGGGATGAGAATAACGAAACTTAGTACGATCACTAGCACATAGTGGTTGGCTGTCAGTCTTAATGAAGTGATGGAAAAACTAGATGTGATTTGATGACATTAGAAAGTCTCTTGATCCACAGATACAGCTATCTGAAGGCTCTGGACATTGTTGGGCTGTCTTGGTTGACACGCCTCTTCAGTGTCATCTGGAGGTCTGGAACAGTACCTTTGGAGTGGCAGACTGGGGTGGTGGTTCCCATTTCAAGAAGGGGGACTGGAGGGTGTGCTCCAATTACAGTGACCTTGCACATATTCTTTTATTTAGATCACTACACATTTCATTTCGTACAGGAATCACAGATTTTCTGCACCTTGAGCATGAACAAAATTGCACCCATAACTGGACAAATTAAAATGGCAGAAAAAAATGATCCAATGAGGCCACAAAATTTAACTTGGGCAATTTGGTTCAATCTCAGAATGCTTCAACCACAATTTATGAACATTATATAATTGACACAAGAAGAATGAATCAATAGGAAAGAATAAATACACATTAGATTTCAGAATGAAAACTTAACCATAACCAAGAAAAATATGAATTAATCTCTATGTCTGGTTAACCCAATTTCATGAGTTGTTTGAGTGCACTTACGTTTCTACCACCACCCTCAAAAAAAGAGACTGTCCCGGCTCCCAATGGAATGAAGAAGGTGAAAACAGCAGAATCTGATGAGTAGGGGAGACCGAAGATGGATGATGATGGCGAAGATCCAACAAGTCGTAAGAAAATGTTGATGGTGATGGGGATCAAAACAAGGAGGCAATGGAATGATGGTGACTTGAGCAGCACAGTTCTGTGTGTAGTACAGTCTCAAACAAACACCAGCCTGCACAAAATGTGCAGAGAAATTACTCAGTTACCCCTGTAACAGTTCACAAGTTTTTCTCCTCAGAACCGCAATACACAATATTCTTACAAATTACACATATCTTAATAACCGTAATTTCAGACAGGACAGAAAATACATAAACATGGATTGTTTATGTCCATAGCTGCGTTAACCAACCATTAGCATTTTGTCGTCTAAATGCACGGTATTTAACAAATTCAATGAAACTTAAACACCTCCCATTGATAATTTTATCAGGATCTTAACAAATCCTGACTGGTTTGTAACATATAACAAGCAACAAATCCAAATTAGTTAGTAGCTAACTGCTAACTCCCCGGGATATTCAAGCCACAGGCCATTAGGATGAGGTCAGCAGTTCCGTGGCTGTTGAATAACTTCTCTCTGAGTTTCCAAGAATCTCTCCATGTTTATAGTTGTTAGTTTTCTACTTTTATCATACTGCTTTTCCAAATCCAACTTTCTGCACACAGCTTACTGTTGGAGCTGCTAATCTGCTCGCGTCTGTCTCAAGAACAAAAAAACTCATAGAGTGCACTCTCACTTCACTCTCTCAACTACACCACTAGGGGTGCTAACAGACCATAGTAACTAAGAGAAGTAGCTGTTCCAAATTAGTCTTGCCTGTCTGATGACTTTTTGACTGTCATCAGGTGACTTTTCATAATAACTTACCTGAACCACCAGGTTACAGGTCTTGGTGGGGGCGGTCATGGGAGTTTCCCCAACCAGTTTACATGTGTTTTGTAGACTTGGAGAAGGCCTACAACTGTGCCCCCTGGGGAGTACTGTGGGGGGTACTGTGGGAGTATGGGGTACCAGGCCCTCTGCTGCGGGCTATCCAGCCCCTTTATAACAAAAGTGGGAGCTGTGTCCAGGGTGTCCCTTGTCTCCGATCCTGTTTGTGATTTTCATGGACAGGATCTCAAGGCGCAGCCATGGGCAAGAAAAATTCCATATCTGCTGTTTGCAGATGATGTGGTTTTGCTGGCTTCTTCGGTCCGTAACCTCCAGCAGGCACTGGGGTGGTTTGCAGCCAAGATGTGAACTGGTCGGGATGAGGGTCAGCACCTCTAAGTCTGAGGCCAAGTCTGAGGCCATCGCTGCCACTGTTCACGAGTGATGGAAAGATAGAGCGTGAGATGGACAGCTGGTTTGGTGAGAATCTGTGGTAAGTAATCATCTTTCCAGTGTTGCCATAGAGCCTCAGCAGTTTTCATATAGAGTAAACAGGTCTGTTGACGATGCTGTTTCATTGTGCCTGCGCAATATTCTTCAACATCTAGAGGCTCCTGGTACCTATGCAGGGGTTCTGTTTGTCAATTACAGTGCAGCATTTAATACTATTCTCCCATCCAGGTTTTGTGACAAGCTCTTTTATTTGGGAGTTAAACAATCTTTGTGTCAGTGGGTCCTTGGTTTTTTAACAGAGAGGGCGTAGGTGGTCAATCTTAACAACAAACTATCTAAACCCTTAGCCATCAGCACTGGGGCCCCAGATGGATGTGTACTGTCTCCACAGTCTACTTTGTGGACACTACTCACTGTATACAAATGACTGTATTTCAAATTCTTGGTCTGTTAGATAGTGTTCAAATTTGCTCACGATGCTATAGAAGTGGATTTGATCTCCAGTAATGATTAAACTGTATACAGCAGTGAGATTTCACCTCTGTTGGTCTAGTGCAACAGAAACAACCTGGAACTAATTTAGATGTTTCTAAAACCAAGGAGTTGAGAGTGAACTTTCATAGGAGTCGTGTGAACCACCTACCCTTGATCATCAACAACACAGAAGTGCAACTAGTGGACAGCTACACATTTCTGGGAGTGACAATCTCCTCTACTTTTTTTTCTTTTTAAGACAACCGAAAAAATATGGTGTTTCCAGCAATGGTTTGATACTGTTCTATTGCAGAGAGCAACCTTACCTTTTCAATAACTGTCTGATTAAGTTGTCAGCAGAGGATGAGAGACGATTGAATAAGGTGGTGCTTACTGCATCAAAAATTACTGGGTGTGACCTTTTACCTCTAGCAGAAATCTATAATGCTAGATTACAAAAGAAATGCCCAGCTAACAGCCTTTTAAATGTTCTCCCCTCTCACAAAAGACTGAAAAGTATTCAGACGAGAACATCCAGATTTCAGAAAAGCACATAACCTGAGGAGACTAGTCGGTAGGTTTTAAATATTGAGCAGGTAGCAAATGTTTCTGCTTTACTATGCACTCAATGCAATTGATGCAGAGCAGTGCTAGTAGGCTAATCCCCCCCTTGTGCTAGTGGGTGGCTCGGATGCTAATTTATATTTCTGTCCTCAACATATTATTGAATTTATGTATTTATTTCATTCCTCTGATTTTATCATATCTTTTCACACTCTTTTAATGTGTATGATGTATTATATGAGTGAGTGGTTCCCTTGTCTGTGTTTGGGTGAGCTCACCGAGACAAATTCCATGTTGATATGGCAATAACATCTTGAACCTTGAAGGGCATCTCCCGTGAGCAGCAGCAAGAAGAATCCCCCCATGGAGTCCATGGTGGTGGTGGCTGATGAGGCTGATGGTACGATAAAACTGGTGAATCTGCAAAAACAGGGCAGAGGTGGGGAGGTGGAGAGCGTGCGCAAAACAGCAGCATGAATGAACTGAAGTCAGGGAGACAACTGTATTTAAAAAGACAGCAGCAAAATGATAACAGTGGAGGTGTGTTGCTGTGCTATGGAATAGATATGCCCAGACAGCCCCCAAAAAGAACTCTTTAATGTCGAAGTGAAAACAGGTTTCTACAAAGTAATGTCAATTAATTAAAAATATATAATGTAAAATAAGTGATTGCATAAGTATTCACCTCCTTCAAATTAATATTTAGTAGATGCATCTTTGGCCGCAATCACAGCACTAAGTCTGTGTGGATAGGTCTCAATCAGGCTTGCACATCTGGACACTGCAATATTACTCCATTCTTTTTTGCAAAACTGCTCTGTCAGGTTGCACTGGGATCAGACGTAGTCAGCCCTTTTTCAAGTCCAGCCACAAATTCTCTGTTGGCTTTGACCCAGCCACTCCAGAACATTCACCTTGTTGTCTTTAAACCATTTCTGTGTAGCTTTTGCTGTATGCTTCTGGTCACCATCTTGCTGGAAAATAAATCTTCTCCAAGTCGTAGTCCTCTTGCAGACTAAATCAGGTTGTCCTCCAGGATGTCCCTATATGTTGCTGCATTCATTTTATCCTCTACCTTTACAAGCCTTCCAGGGCCTGGTGCTGAGAAGCATCCCCACAGCATGATGCTGCCACCATGCTTCACGGTGGGGATGATGTGTTTGTGGTGATGTGCAGTGTTAGGTGTCCACCAAACATAGCGTCTAGTCTGATGGCCAAAAAGTTCCATTTTGGTCTCATCAGACCAAAGACCCTTCTTCCAGGTGACCTTGGCGTCTCCCACATGCTTTTGGGTGAACTCTAGTGGAGCACTCTCTGGTGAAGAACCCAGGCAACAGTTGTTGTATGGCGAGTCTCTCCCAGCTCAGCTGCTGAAGCTTTTAACTCCTTCACAGTAGTCATAGGTGTCTTGGTTGCATCCCTCACTAGTCTCCTTCTTGCCCAGTCATTCAGTTTGTGAGGACAGCCTACTCTAGGCAAAATTTACACATTAGCGATCAAATAATGATGCTTTGGGATGGCGGCCGACCCGTCAACCTTACACCCTAACCCTTACAAAGTATCATTATTTGACAAGTTGGGAGTAAGACTCAAAAATCTACTTTTCTTACAAACAGCCCCTTAGAGGGGGTGAATACTTATGCAATCACTTATATTACATTATATATTTTTAATTAATTGACATTACTTTGTAGAAATCTTTTTTCACATTGACATTAAAGAGTTTTTTTTATATTTTTTTGTCAAAAAAGCCAAATTATATTGACCATGATTCCATTTATAAAAGCAATAAAAGGGGAAAAACATCCAAGGGGACAAATACTTTTTTATACTTTCCCACCCTCTCTGTCGGTTGCTTCATCCCGGCTGTTCCTGAGGCTGTGGCGAGGTGTAGCAGAGCCAAGTTTATCCACTGTGCCAATCGGAAGTGTTGCTGGCCTGGAGAGTGATAAATGCTCAGCTGGTGCCTCTATCGTTTGGCTGCACTCAATCTGAGTCAGCGTGCCATAGTTGATTTTTTTGTTGACATTTATGGTCTGCCATAGCTTGAAGTGCTTAGTGACATTTTGCAAATGGCCACTGCTGAGCAACACAACTGAAAACTGTTAAACAAAACGTAATTTATTTATTTTGCTTTTTGCTTTTGCACTCAAAGACTACACAAGTTGCACAAACTGCCATTTGGACATCTCATCGTGTTGTTTCTCCCAGCAGCCCTCCCCCGCATCTGACAGATCTTGAATTGCACGAAAGTGAGCAGTTACTGCCCAAGTGAGAAGCTGCTCCCATCGGCCAATGAGCAGCTCTCACTGGAATGTCAGCACATGACCTGAAGGTAAACTTTTGACCACCAGCACACTTTTTCAACTGAGCAGCAGAGAAGCACCTCGGCTCTGGTGTTCTCTGTGTGTATGTCTCTGTGTGCATCGTGTATGTCCACAGTGTGTTTCTGTGCCGACACATTCATGTTTATGAGCGCAAGAGCCTGAGAGAGAAAGAGGAGCAGGAGCAAAGAATCTGACAGCAGCCTCACACTGTGCAGATGAAAGACACACACAGCGCTCTCAACTCAAAGTGTTCCTCGCTGTGGATGGTGACGCTGCCTGCAGAAAGAACTAAGCAGTCCTGGGAGTCCAGTATTGCTTTTTCAGGTGCCGCCTCTCCTTTAGCCCTCAGCTAGGAAGGAACTGAATGATATTTGACCTTTTTGGAAAGGTGGAGAGGCATCTAATGTTATTCCTCTTCGGGAGAATCTCCGCAGAAAAAAAGCCTCCTTGAGCCTGAGGCGATGGGATGATGGAAAGAAAAGCTCTTAGTTTGGCATTCAGAGCCTTGACTGCATCCAACTGCTGCACTGTATGCTTGTATCATGGAAATAACTGCTCTTTAGGGTATGATTCATGCTTAGCTGGAGCTTAACTGTCGTCAGCCCCACACCCAACCATCCAACCACCCCCACCTCTATTGATTTTACATTTATACCAAGCTAAATTTGTCCAATGTTGCTAACACCTTTACTTTATGTCACTCATTTTAAAATTACGATTAGAGGAAGGGCTCTGGATTCCTCATTTTATACCTCCAGAAACATAAGTCATGTCATGTTGAATTTAACTAGAAATAATAATGGTGGTAGCATGTGCTCAGATTAAGTGTGGATGGACCTGATTTTTTTCACACTTGGCATGGAAACATGTCTGAAAAATTCAATGGATAATTTGTCAGAGGTGAACTCTTTCACATACAGCCACAAGGGGGCACTGCTTGGACACACTTCATCATGTAATGGACCCAGACAAAATAACCACATCTACTCAAACACTTGTATTCCACTGCCAGGAGATGGAAGATCATTTCTAATCTTGAGCAGGACAAATTTGCTACTTTAACTTTATATTCCATTTACATGTAAACGATTGGAAAGCTTTATTACCAAGCATCCTTAACGTCTCCTGTGAGACGGAGGAGCATGCCAACACGGCCTGCTTTTGATGTGCTGGCACATGATGTGCATTCTGATTTCACATGAGAAGCTCTCTTCATGCTGCTGCAGGATTGTTGTCATTTCCTGTGTAGTGGAGGTTGTAATTTATGAAAGGGAGAAAGATAAGAGAGATAGAGACCAAATATAGAGAAGATAAAGAAAGGATGGTGAAACACCAGAAAGAAAAAAGAAAAACATTTTCCCAAACTGCTATGAAACCTGAGTTCCTTGAGTAAATCCTCAATATAAAATGGAGAAGTCGTCCATGAAATGCCACCAGAGACAAAGAAAATAGGGTGATAACCCTAATGCTTGTGACACTATCAAATCTATTATCCACTAGTCTCTCTCTATCTCCTCTTTACAGGCTCACCTGCCCCTCCCATACAGGTGTCAGTTAAAAGAAGAAGAGGCGCATCAGATGTGCCAGGAGATTGCAAGACTGAGAGGGACAAGTGTCATTAAGACAATTTTTTTTTTTTTTTACCATTAAATACACAGGAAGACACTAAAACCTACATCTGCGGACTGGAGAGAGAGAAACACAGGACACACACACACACACACAAGCACACACACACACACACACCTTGGCTAATACAACATTCCTTATATTCCTTGTCCTTCCTTCTCTGTCATGACTGCAAGTGTCTAGGTGGTACAAACCTCTTCTAACATCTTCTTCAGCTGCTTCTAGGAAAAAGCAAAAAATTCAAATGAATTATTCAACCAGTGAGGTCATGATTAAAGGGGCAATCTCACAACTTAGTAATGCACTTTCATAAAGTTGTGGGACTTGTGAGAGACAGATTAGAAAAAAAGAATGGTCAAAGTTGAAGAAGCAGTGTCGGAGATGTGCAAACTGTTATTTTTGTATAGTGTCTATATTTTGCAGTTCACTGTATAGATTCTGGTGTCTTTGTACACATCTAAGCCACTTTCTGTATCGACTGAGTGACCTCAGCAGTTGAGGATGACTCCAGTTTAGTTCTTTTACCAGAGCTGTTTTTGTCATCTTTGTCATCTGATCAGCAGTAATGGAAGACGGGAACAACAGTATAATTTATCCCCTGCCTTCCTGATGTCAGACTTTCACTTTCAGTTCAGTAAATCATTACATTTTTGTCATCATATCTTTTGTTTTACTGGCTAAATGGTGACTAGCTCTCCCTCTTTCTGTCTCTCTCACACATGCACACACACACACACACACACACACACACACACACACACACACACACACACACACACACACACACACAAACACACACCGATATTTCATTTTTGAAACCAATACCAATTTTGATGATTATGAGTATACTTAACTTACTATGAGCTGATGTACACTATATGTGATTCTACTCTTTTTGATGTAAACTCTGACTATAAGATACCAGTCCTCATCTACTGACCCAGAGGCAGATTAAAATCATCCAACAGTTGTCAAAAGACTGTCAATCACTGTATCAAACACAAAAGCCTAACAGCGGGTACACACAGGAGGTGGTACCATAGCAAAGCCCCTCGAAGCACTGCCCGCGTCCTTTTGGCGCCCTTGTTGTTCACTCTGTCAGAACCTCTATTCCGGCCAGCTCACGATCTGCACAGTTTTGGCATCTGTTCTATTTTGTCTGCCAATATGTTAATACATACCGATAATCTATAATAAATTATATAAATGATCTGGTATAAATGATCAGATTCTGATGTATGATGAAATATACATCCCATACTTGCCAACCCCTTTGATTTTGCTGCCCCTCACACCGCTGTTCTCCTGGAGATTTAATTCCCTCAAGTTTTCCCCTCATTTGATTAAATATCAAAATCTGTCCATCCACTATATTTATTAGAAATATCATCACTGCTGCTTGAGATTGTGTTTTTAAACTACATACTTGTTCCATATATTATATCCACTAATGTCAGTTATGCTTAAACCGAGAACGAGCGAGATGACCAAAATATTTTCCGCTATATTTATCAGAATCAATACTGTTTGTGATTGTGTTTTTAAAATGACTGAATCCACATATTTGTCAGTAAACAGAGAAGAAGACTCAGGCCCTGTGTCCATATAGCATTTTTTTTGGAGCGCCTTTTCTTCTCAATTGGTCACAATGGGGAGAGAGAGCACACGGCAGCATGTGGCCGCCTTGAGAAAAAGCCCTGCACCCATAGTCTTTTTTCAGTGCGCTGTGACTTTTTTATGTACTGGCTCTGCGTGCTTCAAGATGAAAATATCTGAACTTTTCAGAAATGTGCCGATGTTTTCAATATCGCTCTTTGTCAGGCACCAATTGTGTATTATTTGGGGCATCAGTCCTCACCCTGTTAACCGAGAAATTGTGGAGTAGATTGTTCTAGCTGAGTTTGTCGCTCCTTATCAGTTTTATCTGACCAAAAGTCTGATGAGTCTCATAAGAAAAAAAGCCTATTTGTTGGAGCAGATCAGCTGGACACTGAATGTTGCTGTTGAGTGTTGTGGTTTCATCACCCTTCACGTTGTAAGCTTGTTGTTAGCTGTGTAGTCAACCCTCTGTTAACATGCCGTTAAGTCAGCTACATAGCTAATGTTACTTATGTCAAAAACCATGTGCAGCATGGGCATAAGAACCCTGACAGAACTTTTCTGACGAAAAAGAACGCTATTGACACACACACAGGCAGAAGTGAAGCCCCTCCCTGCAAATCATTACACAAGCCGAGGGTCCTTATACAATCATTATTACTGAAGAAGAGGCAATCCGCTTATTCAGGAACACATAAAAAGCTTTATGTTATAAATTCAAGTGTTTAATATGAAGATCACCTCTAAGTATGATTAGGAAAGCACAAAGGAGCAGAATCTCTGGTTGACTGGCACTGTGCTTCTAGTGTGAACAGCCTGGTTACTGCTCACGTGAGAATTGGCCTATCGCTTCCACTTCCTGTGTTTCTGCTTTTACAGTATATGTCTGTGATTGCCTGTACTTTCTAGCATTCTGAATGTTGACCCTCATGGCAGAAACTCTCCATCTTGGATCGATTTTACATAAGATCTTCAAAGGTCAGAAAAAGACCCATGGAATTAAAGCTCAGACTGTTCTCTGACTAGCGCACCATTCCACCTGTTCTGAGGTTGCAGAGTGAATGTTTGGGGGGAGGGCTGATCCTAGTCCTTCTGGGGGACATGCTCAAATGAAATGATGAAAATGGTTTTGACTGGTGGCAACATAAACTTTGTTGCAGACCGGGCCATGAAGAAAGCCTTCCCAGAGCCCTGCACTTTCTTCAACTTGTAGTACTACTTGGAAGTCCACCAAAAGGACAATGCCACATCGCAGTAAGCAGAGGGCACCACCATGGGAGTGTGTGTACTGAAATACAGTGGAGCTCCTCCTACTGGTGAAGCCTCAAATGGCATCGGAGCAAATCTGAACTGTCTCCATGTGGACTTGACCGTGTGTCGGTTGATGAATGGATGTTCCTCTGCTGTTCTGGGTCCCGATGAATGGGGCCAAAGTCTTCTTTGAACACCTGAAAACCTTGATCCAAGAACTACTAGTTTTGCAGTCCAGTCATTCTTCCAAAGGTGTTTTGTGTCCATTTAGTGAATCCACAAGTCAGTCGCCAACAAAATGATACTTCCACAGCTGCAGTCCTGTCCCACCACTGACTCAAAGAGGCCATGTAAGGACATTGAAGACAAATAGCCCTTTGAGGATGTCCAGGCCATGAGGAGCATGTTGCTGAAAGCTGTGTAGGAGCGACTGCCTGTCAAGTGCCTCCAAGAAGTACAGGAGCCTGTACGACCTCTTGCTCACTGATCATGACCCAGCCAGGGCTTTGGACCAAGCCTACCAGATATAGGTCAAGAAGTACAGGTAATAGCTTTTTGCAGAGAACCTTCCACTACAAAAGGCTAAACCTGCAGCTCAACCACTAAAATAACAAACCTTTACACAGTCTGTCCGTATGTTTTGGTTACCCATTTATTAAAATCAGCCTTGTGATTCAGCCACAAACAAAGAAACAATTAACTCGCTTGCCTTCACTTACTTTGTCTCCTCAGAGCATGAAGAATCCTGTAAATACAACATGGCCTTTCCTTTAAAAGACTCAGACGGTGTCTGATTAATCAATTGTCTGAGCGACTAGACTGTGTCCTTACCTGAGTTCTGTGTGGGCCATCTGATGTTGTGATGGATGAGTTAAAAACATGCTGCCACATTAATACATCTCCCCGAAGTGATGGATGGGAGCCCAGGATCTGATGGGGAGGTCAACATCCACGATCCACTGGACAGCGGCCAAAGGGAGAACACGAAATGCCCATTTCTTATGACAACCCAGATGCTCATGCTTTCTGACACTGAATGCACTTAGCAATGTTCACTGGTCTCCCCGTTGCTTTCAAAGACGTGATCACTCTCTTGTTTTTATCCTGTTTCTCACTTTCTCTCTCCCCTCTATCCCTTCATGTGTATCTACCTACCTGTCATCCTTTAGATCTCTTTGCCTTTATCCGGGCTACTTTTGCCCCTGACTGTTTTTTCTACCTCTCACCTTTTTACTTTTTCAAGAGATTTGTGTCTTTTCACTGCGTCCTTCCTTTTACCGGCTCTCTCCCTTTGTACTGTTTCTGTTATGTATACTCTCATCATATTCTGTTAGACATAAAAATAATAGGCTTTTTCTCACCACTGTAAGCTTTCTTTCAGACTTCATAGCCCACATCCTGCTACAAAATTAAATGGTATACTGGCACACTCCTCGTCATGCAAGAAAAATAGCAGTTATCAAAATGTCACAAGCAAATTGTTTTGACTACAATACACAGTGGCTGTCACCCTCCCCAGGCACAACTCGAGAACCCCCAAAACTAAAGCAGAGGCTGACAGAGAATCAGGCCCAAGAGACACATTGAATAAGCTATGAGCCTCACCGTGGGCTTCTGAAGTTAGTGGTGTGAGGTATATAAGCCTGTCACTTTCATTTACCTCTTCCTGTTTGAGACCATATGAAGACCCTCTGTGTTTCATAGTAAAGGTCACACGTCCTGCAGCCCCATGATGTAACTACAACAGGACCAACCTGGCATGTTATTTTACGCACAACATCATGTGTCAAATTTCATATAATCCAGCTGCTCTGTATTAAATGTGTTTCCCGGGAAAACATATAGAATATATTTACATGCAGTGCAGCCTGCTTGTTCTGTATCTACTCTACATGAGCACTTGGTGATTTTTTATTAGAGGGCAAGGTCATGCAAATAAATAAAAAAAGGTGAAAAAAGCAACAAATGAACAACAAAAACCCCATAAATTCTCTAGCTATGCAGGCAGCGTTGGTTTGATTTGCCTCAATTTGTCAGAGATTTCTGCCTCCGCAACAATGCAATGGAGGTCAATGGAATTTAGTTAGTGGTGAAAATAGAAGTGAAATGAATTCCAGCCCGCTGCGTCCATGCCCACATCTCAGGTTGTTAGAAGTTCTAGAGCTGTGCTCATTGATAGCAGTTTCCCCGGTTGGAAATGCAACCAAGCCTTCCAGAGCTTTGAAGGCAGAATTAAGGGTGGCGATGTCATCTTTTTGGGTCAGAGTTTGCAAAATGGCAACAGAAGGGGGGGCTTCTCTTTCTCTTTTACAATTTTGTACTATATCATAGTCTGTTTTAATGGTAATGGTTTGTCTTTGTGTCTTTTTGCACTTGTTGCTTTTAAAGTTAGGTTTCTTAGAAATGTAGCCTTCATCCTCATCTGCACCTACACCATATCTATTGCTCTTGAAAAAGGCATAATGCCCAGTCTTCTGAAATAACTAACTCTCTGTGGCTTATACTGTATGTTCAGCTCCCCCAGTTGCATTTGAATTGGCCGTTCATTTAGTCACTGAATGGTTGCTTCGACTGACAGGAAGCACCCAGTATGCACCCCCACATTCATAGAGGTTGTGAGAAGACACGTTAAGCATAGTGCACCTAGAAACCACTAACTGCTAACCCCTAACTGCTAACTGCTTTTGTGTTGACTGAAAATAGCCAGGTTTCAGCCAAATGTTCCACACATTTCAACCAATTTTTCAGAAAATCTGCAACAGTAAATGCAAATTCATGTGCATTTCCATCCACTTCTGTACCTCATGTGAATATTTATATATTCATATAGGAGTTGTTGCATCGAGATCAACAGTTTATTTAATAAACTACTACAGAGGTAGACAAAAGGATAACAGTGTTGGGTAGGACTGAATGATAACTACTCCAAAAGAGAAAATGGTTATTATGAACGCAACTGAATATAAAGTGAAAACAAAATGGCAGTTCGCTCAGATTATCAGGCTTTGATTACTCTGGATAATCCACTGGCATAGTTCACTGGAACTATTCTGCAACAAAGAAAATGTAACTTAAATACTGACAACATGTTCTGTATGACCATGAGTAATGAGGACATTGTTTCAGGAAATATAAATTTTTTAAAGATTATGCAAAATTGTCATTAAGTGCATTGGATTGACCTTAATCACCTATTTAAAACATCTTAAAACCTGGGTAAATTAAATCAAATCAAATTGCAAAGCTCGGTAACAGTGAGGGTAAATGAAAAATGTTTATTGTTATTTTGGTTAACAAACATTTGAAACCTATAACTTCATCCCATAGTGCAGCAAATTTCCTGTATGTACTTCAGGCATACAGTGGAAAATTGTGCTGCTCCTTGATGTCCCCTAATATAGAAACATATAGAGAAATATACGGCAGCCGTAGAAGTATGGACCAATGGCCTACTTTTCACTGACAATACACAAGCCAGAGCCCAAAAATGGTTTATAAGAGGCTCTGACAGCCAGGCTTTGATCTGGAGTACTGCTGCTTCTAAAACATAGCTCTTTAAAGTCCCAGCCATCTCTCCTCTTCTTGAAAAAAAGGGCCCTAATTGCTCTTCAGGGCTCTCGATGTGAGATGCAAGGGAAAGTCCTCCTGACACAGATCATCATGTGCTAAATATTGTATCGTTGTTGTGTATAAGGAGATGAGTGCCCATTCATATTTAATTGGCCAGGGCAGTACTGCGCCACACTCTGATTCGCTAAGAGATGCAGGATTTTGTGAGCAGGCCTGACATGTAGGAGCGAAGGAGTGTTGTCCTGTACAAACATACAGGCCTAATGAGCGACTGACTTGACAACTTGTCAACTTATCAAACAAGTCCACGCATTTATGTGTAGCAGAGCCCAACTAGTGAGGGATTTTTTTTAATATGCTGACATATTTGAGAGTTACAAAACATCAGATAACAATGTATCATCTGTATTTTTATCATTAAATAAACATATATAACAAACATAATTCATATGCACCAATTTACTCTGGTTATCAAAGAATTGTCACTAAGATACAGTCCAAGTCGGACAAGCAATGTAACACTCGAACGGCGAACGACCTCAAACATATCTTTGCCATTTCTGCAGTGCAAGATAGGGAATCATTACTATGTTCCCATGGTCCTATGTTTCTAGGTCCTATGTTCCCGTGGTCCTGTTTTCCCAGTGTCTTGTGTTCCCAGCATCCTATGTTTCTGATAAGAGGCATAGCCATTATATAAGAAGTAAAACAAAACAGTAAAGTAAATAACTCATAGCTTTCTTTCAAGAAGTAGACTAGGCTTAGCACCATTCCATGAATACTGTGTAAATCACAAAGGCATGACAATCCCTGCCACATTTTTCATTGCCTAAATTTTCTCCAAACACTCCATCTGGCACTAGAGTAGCAGTATAAGTTGAGAAAAGGCCCCGGGAATTTAAAAAAGTTCAGACTATGTATCCCCAAAGCTTTCCAATGACTGGAACAGTACTTCAGACAGAAAATAAGTCCTTCAGTTTCATTTTAAAAAGGTGCTGAAATCACAGAACACAAAAGAATTGTACCCCAGGTTCAGCTAATGCGAATTTAAATATTTGTCAGAATATGTGTGTCAGCTTATTATGCACATTCAATTTAATTTTATTAGAGGTGTAAGTAACAGTTTTTAATGGTTTCAGGGATACTTTATTTGTTTGTGTATTATTATCCAATGCATGCACACACACACACACAAACACACACACACACACACACACACACACACAAACACGTGCACACACAAATGTGTATGAGCACAGATGACCTTAGAATTGAAGACACTCACCAACATATGGTCCAATGATGTGCTCCATAAATTGCAACATGTGGGGCGTTGAACATAAAACATTAACACGTGTTGTCGATGAGGCGGGAAAAAAATGAGCGAGGAAGCAAGTTGATTTAAATATGGCAATTTATCATCAGTGGCTCCTGGCTATATGCTGGCACTTTGTCTGGATTATTGGTTGCAACACAGGCGGTTATCCTCAGCTCGCCACATTTGTCTCACAATTTCAACATGTTTTTGTCGGCTGGATATATTGCTAGTACAAACAGACACTGATGTTATAGAGAGGAAAGACAACCAGCAATCCAGGTGGTAATGACAGTAGAGTAGAGTCCCTGCGTCATTTTCACTGCCCCCTTTACTGAAAGACATCATAGTTATGTGTCTCAGCCTCTCTAAAATACTGGAAAACTTATAAAAGAAAAGGTTGAGAAAAGGCACTGATCAAAGCAACACCCTGCAGAAAGGCTTTGTACTACCATGCACTATAGCAGGCAGCTCGACTACACTAGGCCATGTAAATTCATTTCGTATGATGCAGTGCTGTTCTATAGTCTCTGATGTGCAGAGACAGTCATCAAAGTAGACTGATTATTTATTATGTCAGGAGTAGTGTTACTGCACCCATGGATAGATTATCATGAACATAGACCCTCGACCCCTCGACACACACTTTTCAGACTCGCACCAATTGGTTCACGCTCACTGCTTGCGCTCTCCCCAAGAGTTTTGTTGCACAGTATCAACGGGCAACCCAGGAACACACAACACGTATTACTTTGAAATTATAATCATCATTTTGACATGTTAAATTACTGACAGATTAGGTTTGTTTAGTTCTTTACAAGTTTGCAGGCACCAGAAAATATGTCCAGTTGATGGTGAATATAACAGCTATTCTTATGGTGCTTATTGTCCATTAGGCAATGGACTACACAACATGTCATCTTGCTTGCCTGTTGTGAAACGAAGAGGCCCCTCTTTCAATAAGAAGCATTTTTACTTTGTCACTTGATATATTCCCCCGCAGCACAGGATCCTTAACAGTCTTGCATCAGGAGGAGTCTTCATCCAAAGGGTCAAAAGTTCATTTAATTGTCATTTTACAACAAAGGGTTAACGAAAATGGAAGTTGTTGTCCCTCTATGCTACACAAGAAAAACAACTTTTTTTAATGATGTGTTGATGATGAGTTCAGGAGACTTACAGCTTGAGGAATGAAGCTGCTCTGTAGTCTGGTGGTACGGCAGAGGATACTTCTGTATCTTTTGACATATGGCAGCAGAATGAACTGACTGTGGCTGGGGTAGGTGTAGTCTTTTAGTATCCTTTCGGCTTTGTGTAGATACCTCACTTCACCAATCTCACTGATGCTCTGTAGATGGGTACCAATGATGCTCATTACACCTGTTTTGTTTGGTGAAAAATATTAAATTAGCGCGTAGTTGTTGTACGAGGGATCTGTGGCGTCTTGTAATTTTTTAGGCATCGCCAACTGTGCGTTTCTCCATGTTGACCGTGGAAGGGACATTTGACTTATACCCTATATCATTACAACATTTCATGATTTAATTGGCTAATTCACAAAACATTCAAATGATTTTATAATAATCTAATATTTTCAAAATCACATTTAAGCAAATAATAAAGGTAATATAAAAGCAAAAATAAAAGATAATAAATAAAAGATAATAAAAGATAATAAATCTCAAAGCCAGTGGTCTCCAGTAACTCCAGGGCCCTGGGCATGTGCCCACTTTGCACATGCAGTATTCCATCTATGACAGTCAGAGACATCTAGTTGTATTCCTCCCATGTCATTGTGTTACACTAAAGCATAATAGCAGAGGAAAGATACCACCAGTTCCTCTTTCTGAAGCTTAGCTAGGGTTTGACTCTATAGCTTTCAAGTGAAAAAAAGCTCAGCATATGCTTTCCCTATTTTTAACCCAGTGTAACTGTGTAGAGTTGGAGTTTCTCATTTCCATTTCCTTTGTAAGGATTTTCATTTCAGCCCTGTATTTTTTTTTTTTTTTTTGCACTAATTCTCGAGATGTAGTATCAGAAGTCAATGTTCTCCTCTCTGCTTCCTACCAAACTTTGACTTTGATTTTGCTCACTGTCTTCATATTCAGTCTTCTCCTATGTCACAGCGTGTTACAGTGCAACTACTTCTGGTTGGTTTTAAGCTGTCAATTTTGTACCTAGTAAAAAAAATATTCAATTCTACATTCCATTTTGAACTTTTAAACCGCCTGACAATATTCCCATGTTGGCCATTAAAGCAATGTCTTGTTGAGGGTGCTGAATAACATCTCCTACAGCCCTTAGCTGCCACAATGAGTGCTGTCACAAAGGGCCACGCAGGATTTTCAAATCAGTCTCCAAGTAATGGTTTTCTGAATGTGTCTTTACCTCCAACTAGCGCCCTGAGACACTGAAACACTTAAACATTCATGAATATTTCCCTTTTTGCTTAAAAATCTGCCACCGGTGCAAAAAACACTGCTCGATAAATCAATCTGAAATCTTAGCTGGGACAGTCAACGTAGTTAAAACAATAAAATTCTACTTGAGCATTGCAGTGAGGCTATTGATTTTAATCCTATGTTCCTCTTTTAATCAATCATCTTCAGCAGCATTAATTCCTGTTTCTTTACAGCCTTAGGCAGTCACCTGTGAGGTGAAAGGAAAAGGCTGTTCAACCTTTTTGTTTTGCCAAAGCAGCTGAACAAGTACAAGTATTTCATAAGGAAGATTGATCTGCTTTGAATGTGAAGACAAATATATGCTACTAACCTTATTCAGTTTGTAGACAAGCTGTGTGCTTGAGCTGAACCCGAGAAAATATTAAAAATTGATTTTTCATCTCACTTGGTATCCAGAGCAGCAGCTACTTTTAAAGGCCCGTCCTTGGATTTAAGTGCACACTTTGTTCATGAGTCACAGAAATACAGTGAAAACATTCATAATCCATCACCTCCTGGGTTAGTGTTACTTCGGGGTGTCTCTCACCAACAAGAAGGAACCATTATACGAATGCTTCATTCATAAATCCCTCCTGAATAAAATCATTTGATTCTGTGCATGTTATCTTGGAAAGGGGTGAAGTGGGCCTTGGCACTCCATGATTGGATTAGCAGAACCATGCTCAGGGAGCAGTATAATACAACCCAGAAATCTAATTTGATTTGGAAAGAATCGAGGAATGTAATTTGATGTTTCTTATCTTGCTTTATGCTGGACAGAGAAGAGGTGAAAAAAACCTGAACAGGATAGCCTATGTGAAAGCTGTATTGATCTCATACAAATTGAAATTGGCCAAGGCTGTTAACACAGCCTTAACACACATCTCCAGTCATCCAACAGCAATGGAAGCTGTTAAGTTTACATTGGTACAACAGTTGTCATCACTGCTTGATTTTTGCGATTGCAATTTCCTGCCAGCTTTATCAAGATGGCAGTTATTGACTACAGAGAGTAACAGAAATAAATCAAACAGAAATATGAATCTGAAATACTTTTCAGACACCAGTCATCATCTTGGTCATAAGTTTTCTGTCTCTTATGGAGACCATCCAAATCAGAAAAAACAACGATATAGGTTGAAAATGAAATTATTGCAATGTATATTTGCGTTTGTTGTCATGTGGCGACCTAGAGGGGAGGTAGGGATGGATGGTCAGGTTTAACAAGCACAGGACTTTCATTCAGGACACCGCTGCTCCAGTGTGAAACCAGAAGTCAACTAACTTAGTAACGTATTGAAGTAACTTCTAAACCTAAACCTAATCAAAAAGATCTTCTGGGTCTAAACCCAGCCCAGTAGTAGTCAGTTAGACCCAATCCCAACTAAATTGCTTAAAGAAGTTCTTCCTTTACTTAGCACTTCTATACATGACATGATCAATATGTCCCTATTAACAGGTTATGTACCTCATTCCTTTAAAGTAGCTCTAATTAAACTGCTTATAACGGCCTACACTTGATCCAGAGGTTTTAGCCAACTATAGACCCACTTCTAACCTTCCCTTCTTCTCTAAGATACTTGAGAAAACAGTTGCCAATCAGCTGTGTGACTTTCTACATAACAATAGTTTATCTGAGAATTTCCAATCAGGGTTTAGAGTGCATCATAGCACCGAAACAGCATAATTATCACATCTGATGAAGGTCTTGGCTGTTTTTTTTTCTTGCTAGATCTTAGTGCAGCTTTTGACACCATTGACCATCACATCCCTTTTACAAAGATTGCCACAATAATCGGTATTAAAGAAACTGCATTGACTGATCTCAGTTCGTACAAGTTATCCTTACTTGAATCCTTACTGCATACCGAAGTAAGTTCCACAAGATTCTGTGCTCAGACCAATATTATTCATTTCATATATTTTTGTTATAGGAAATATCATTAGAAAACACGCCATTAATTTCCTTTGTTAGGCAGATGATACACAATTATATTTACTCATTAAGCCAGATGACATTAATGAGTAAGTTAAACTTCAGGCTTGTGTTGAGGACATAAAATCCTGGATGACCTGCAATTTTCTGCTTCTAAACTCTGACAAAAAATAAGTTATTGTGCTGGACCCTAATCATTTTAGAGACACATTATCTAATGATATAGCTACTCTGGATGACATTACTCTTGCCTCCTGCACCATGGTAAGGAATCTGGAGTAAGCTTTGATCAGGATTTGTCCTTTAACTCCCACATAAAACAAATTTCAAGGACTGCAAATTTAAAATCCTACTCCTCACATACAAAACCCTTAATGGCCAGGCACCCGCATATCTTAAAAACATTATGGTACACTGTTACCGCATTTGAACGCTGTGCTCTCAGGATGCAGGGTTACTTGTGGTTCCTAGAGTCTCCAATAGTAGAATGAATGGGAGAGCTTTCAGCCATCAAGCTCCTCTCCTATGGAACCATCTTCCAGTGTCGGTTCAGGAGGCAGACACCCACTCTAAAACTTTCCTTTTTGATAAAGCCTATAGTTGGGACCAGCACAGGCTCTTAGCTATGCTGCCATAGGTTTAGACTGCCGGGGGATTTCCTATGATGCACTGAGCTTCTCTCTCTTTCTCTCTGTCTGTACATATTCATGTCTCATTAATAGATGTTACTGACTTGGCTTCTTCCCTGGAGTCTATGTGCCCTCTCGTCTTGCAGGTTCCCATGGATGGCGGTCCTGCTTGAGTCCTACTATCATCATCATAATCATCATCATCATTATTATTATTATTCATTTCTCAATTAGTAAAGCTGTAAGTACTTCTGTGTGCTGCAGTGAGCTCCTTGACAGTCTGTGGCGGTACTTGGTGGCGGATGCACCAATACAAATGTCCCATAGTTGCTCAAATGGATTTAGGTCAGGGGAAAGAGTGGGCCAGTTAATGGCATCAATGCCTTAGTCATCCATTAACTGCCTACTCACTCTGGCCACTTGAGGCCAGGCATTGTCCATTTTCTTGCACCAGGAGGAACCCAGGGCCCACTGCACCAGCGTAAGGTCTGACAATTGCTCTGAGGATTTCATCACGGTACCTAACAGCAGTCAGGGCACTGTTGGCTATGACATGGAGGTCTGTGCAACCCTCCAGGTATATGCCTCCCCAGACCATCACTGACTCACCGTCAAACCTGTCTTGCTGGATGATGTTACAGGCAGCATAAAGTTCACTACGCCGTCTCCAGACTCTTTCATGCCTTTCACATGTGCTCAGTGTGAACCTGCTCTCATCTGTGAAGAGAACGGGGCACCAATGGCAGACCTGCCAATTCTGGTGTTCTCTCGTGGATGCCAATCGACCTGCATGATGCTGGGCTGTGAGCACAGGTTCCACTAGAGGATGTTGGGCCCTCATGCCACCCTCATGGAGTCTGTTTCTGACAGTTTGGTCAGAAACATGCACACCAGTAGCCTGCTGAAGGTCATTTTGTAGGGCTCTGGCAGTGCTCCTCGCAAGAAGGAGCAGATACCAGTCCTGCTGCTGGGTTTATGCCCTTCTGCTGCCCTGTCCAGCTCTGGTTGTGTAATGGCCGGTCTCCTGGTATCTCCTCCATGCACTTGAGACTGTGCTGAAAGACAAAACAAACCTTCTTGCAACCGCACATATGGTTGTGCCATCCTGGAGGAGCTGGACTACCTGTGAGCCTGATTAGGCTGCAGGAACCGCCTCATTCTACTGGTAATGACAAGGACACTAGCAGAACACAAAACTAGAGAAGAATCAGTCTGGAAGGATAGGGAGAGAGCAATTGTCTGTGGCCACCACATGCAAAACCATTCCCTTTTTGGGGGGTTGTCTGCTTTTGCCTCTCCACTGCACCTGTTGTCACATTCATTTGCACCAAAACTGGTGAAAATGATTCACAATCACTTGTGCTTCCTAAATGGACAGATTGATATCCCTGAAGTTTAACTGACTTGGTGCTATACTGTGACAATTAAGTGTAGCAGTGTAGTTTGGGTGCATAAACCTAACCAAGTAGTTTTAGTGCATACATCCAACCAAGTAGTTTTAGTGCATAATGCTAACTAAACTACATCTGTATGACGTTGGTAAGCTGTAAGGTCAGGTGCATGCGTTGCTGTTACACTGCAATGGTCATGGTTTTGGAGCGGTGATATATGTCATTTTGGGAGATGCTGACAATTGACCTAATCAGTCGTTAAGGTATGAGGATGTGTCTACAACTCTCTCCCTCTGACACATCTGTACGAGCAGCAACACATGATGTAGAAAAGAAGGATTTATTTGAGCGTAAATGAAAAGGTCACTGAGCTGGAGCTCAAGCAACATCACAGTCTATTTGAGCCTTTCATGTACATCAGGAACCTCTACCGCAGAAATAGCTTTTACGTGGACATATCATTTTGGAAAAAGTTAATCAAATAGTTCAGGCACTGGATTTTCTTGCTCTGAGGTGGTTGTTACTACATATATATACATGTGTGCTTAACAGCGTATGTATACGCATGTATTAACAGCAATTGATAGATGTTATGTAATCTTACAGCACTGTAATGTAGTGGCACTACAGAAATATCATTCAGAAGCATCATTGCAACACCTGACAGCTAGGCTGCTACACCAACCCACGACCAGTGCCGGCCCAAGCCTTTTGGGGGCCCTAAGCAGAATTTGATTTGGGGCCCCCTCCCACCACCGTGGAGTCACCTGTGCTTGACAATTATTGACACAAATGTCACACTATAATGTTACGTTATAAATTGTATTAATACAGCCTCCTGGGCACAGATGCATAACGACCCCCCCTACCTTATTTGTATGAAAGTGGGTGCAAATGGGGGAAGGGGGGTCTGGGGGCCCTCCCCCAGAAAATTCTGAATTTGGTAGATGTGATTTCCTGTATTCTGGTGCATTTTGGGGATGGCCAGCTAGAGAAGGGCAATACCTAAATTCGTTCAGATTCATGGCCTTTTGCTTTTTGACTTATTGAGGTAGTGACTTCACGCAACGACTTGGGCTTCAGGGCCCCTTGACCTCTTGGGCCCGGTAGGCTCATTCAGTAATCCATCCTTGCTCACATGCCACAAATGTTTTGGGGCTCCTGGCCCCTCTAGACCTCTAGCCCCCTGGGCTTGGTAGATCCCTGTATTAATATAGTTGTTATTTACACCAAATCAGTCACCTTTTAACCTTAGAGGGTACTAAAATCACAAATGAAAAAGTGTGGTTTACTGAACTTGAATTGAAAAATAACAAAATACAACAGCAGAGATTGCATTTGTTGTAAATAAGTGTGGTCAGGTCATAAATGAGGAGACCGGACACAGTAGAATAATTATTGTGGGTCTTTTATTCTCCGACTGCAATTTATAAAAGAAACAGCATTAACACTGCAATTTTGAGGATTTGAGTTAATCAGTATCAAACAAACAAAATATTTTTCCTCACTGTACGTCACACTGACGGTAAACCTCAGTTAGCTTATGAACTTCAAACACTTATCTCTGTGTCCTAGACATTTGCTCTAGTTAAGAGTGACTCTAGACTTGACTAGACAACAGTAGTGGCTCTTTCTGAATAAATAAAATAAAAAACAGAAAAACAAATACATACATTTTCCCAGCCACATAACTCATAGTCACATTACAGCATATTCTTTAGTTCACAGAAAACATACTGTAAATTACACTAATGAACAAAATAAATTTTCAAGTAAACATTCTTGCATGAGCTTAAAACACATGTTGTGAATAGTCTTAAACTCACTGGCACTCCTGTGTGCAGCTCGTGCGCCGAGTCACACACCTTGACCTCAATGCGCTCTATCTCCCCTCTAAATTCATCAAACACATAAAAATGGACACCGTTTATGCAAACAGTTATTCTTGTGCTTTATCTATGGGGATATTTTTCACACGCGACATCAACATACACACCTCAGCAGTCCATCTTTCATAATAGATCCATGCTCCCGCTACTACTACTTCCGTGTAACTAACTCTGCACCATGGATGTATTATAATAGATCCATGCTCTGCACGGGAACACTGTGATCCCCCATGATCTCCCGCGATCTCGCGCAACCTACTGCTGCGCCGCTCTTAAAGTGACAGTGTCACCTAAACAAAAAGAAACTGCTAACACAGTAATAATTCCCTACAGAATAATAAAACACTGTCTTAACAGTCTGAAAACAGTCTTGGTCTCTTGTTCACCTGGCTACACAAGCAGAAAAAAAAAAAAAAAAATCTAATTTTTTTTTCTTGATTGGGGGCCCCAAGCAGCCGCTTAGTTCGCTTATGCCTTGGGCTGGCTCTGCCACGAAGCACTAAGCAGTATTAACAAATGCCAAAACTCTTATTATTACTTTACCCACACAAACTCATTGCATGATAAAGATACCTCTGTGGTATACATTTGAAGCTCCATTACCTGTCTGTGGTAACAGTAAAAATAGCTTTGGCACTGTCCTTGATTCTCCCTCCACTGTAAGACAAGCAGGAGATCACCATGGACGAATAAGTTTGGATATATGAAATAAAGAAAGGCAGAAAGACAAGATAGATGTATAAAAAAAATCTACTGCAGCTCCATCCACTACCTTTGAAAGCTACTACTACCGCAGCTATCAGCGCTCAAACTTAGCTAGATTCTTTTTGCTGTAACCTGTAATTCTGCTACAAGAAGCCTTTTTACAACAACTGGCACACTATTTCAAGTTAACGAATGGCTCAAAGCAAAAATATAAAGCCTAGCGTGCGCACACACACACACACACACACACTCACACACATACACACAAAGCGACTGAATAAGCAGCAGTGCTATTAGGCAGCATTATTAATAAAAAACACATCTTACCTGCCAAACGTGGCCTTGGCTCAGGTGTACAGGTTATGAAGCTCCTGACAAGGGCTGATACATTCAGTACATACAACACTAACCTTCTTAATGCACTATACTATACACACTTTACTAGAAATTGTTTAATCTATAAGTTGAATTGTTAGATTTATAGTCCACCTGTAAAGATGGATTAATGAGTAGATGAGTCTCCATGTTTGGTGTGATGGCAGTTAGCCACTCGTTAGCAAACACCTCTTTTAAGACACGTCAATGCTCTATAATTCAAACGTGGGGGATTTACTGGCATAACAGAGTTGAATTTATCATCTTACTTCATCAATATTTACTAATGCTGTTTTAGACACTTGACTAACCCAAACCAAAAAACAGCTCAAAATTTAACACAGGGACTAGGGATTCAAACTTGAAAAAAAATATTTCTTTATTTCAATTTGCTTTTAGGAGTACTGTGACAATCTGCCATCAAAATGAAATCAGTTAAATATCAGAAAACATTAAACGAGCCAGCTTTAATTTGTTAAGGAGACTCTTCTCATGCCAGAACAATTTATAAATAATGTTGTCTTGCAAGGGAAAAGATGTAAACGCTTGAATGGTGATTATCAGACCATTGTCTCAGGCAGCAGAATTTTTTAATCTAAATCCTTCTCTGAGAAGGAGTTAAGGATTTTACGTTGACATACTGGGGACCTTTGTTCAAGCACTTTACAGCTATAACTTTAATGAAACAAATAAATCCAGCAACGCTAGTCAACGTACTCATTCACTCACCTGCTCACTCGGTCTCACCCACACTTTAAATTGCGTAGCACTGGATTTCTCAAGTTAGAGTGCAGCTGCACGACACAGAGCGAAGGATGCTGCAGCCTCGTGCAGGTCATTTATATTGTGCAGCCAAGCTCATTAACTCAGAGCTTAATGTTTGTTTGTTTGAGCTTGTTACATTTGATCCCCATTAAAATGCTGTTCTAGACCAATTGGAACTTGCTGCCAATGAGGTCTGCCATATAAATGCTCTGCCTTGACTGTTAGGGAAAACAGAAAGTTTGACTGAAAGAGGCTTTCATGTCAAAGAATGCCAAATCACAGGAAGAGTTCTGATACAGTATATATCAAAGTCTTTTTTGATTTCCTTTTTGGTTTCATCATATTTTTATATCACATCTTTGATAGTTTGAAAAGAAGGCGAGGTTCCTCTCTGACTTTTCTCTGAGGGTGTCCTCCACTGACAAGCACTGCGACCTTGTCACATTTTTTCACAGCTTTTTGACCACAGGCTGTAATTATTTAATGAGAGTGCCAGTGTAGCCTGACCTGACCTGACCTCCGCCTCTCTCTAACTCTACATGTGCGGCAATATCTCTGCTTGGATCTCCACTTGTTCGTTTGTTCCTTTCACTGTCTCTCATGATCTGACCACCTGACTTATTGACTGACCGACCAACCAATTTATCAAGAGACTGACAGACAGACATTCAACCCTTCTCTGTCTTGTCAAGGTTAAATTTTAGCAATAACAAGACAAAAATCCTGACCACTTTTGTCAGACAGTTTGTCATTGCCAGTTTCAGGCTGACTGGTGCTGCCATGTCTGCCGTGTCTGCCAGGGGCAAACCATCAAATAACTGGAGTCAAAACATGCTTCAGAATTTGCTTCCATAATTACAGGCTATATCATCTAAGGACTTGTATTCATTAGCATTTGTCATAAAACAAGCCTGTCTGCTGTCTACAGTCTAGCAGCTACATAGGACTGTATTTCAGCAGTGCTTTAAGCTTAACACTAGTGTCAGCATTCTGACATGCTCACAGTGACAATGTTAACATGCTGATGAAAATAAGGTATACTGTTTAGCATGTTGACTGCCTTACTTTAGTGTGTTAGCTTGTGAACATTTTGTAATTCACACTAAAAATCAAAGTCCATACATGAACCATAGTCACTAGATTCAGGCATTCACCAAAGTGATTAAAATTTATCCTGAGATGAACATGAAAATCTGAACCAAAAATATATGGCAATCCACCATTCAAGACTTGTCACCAAAAGTGAGAATCGTCAACTTCATTAGGCATTAGGAGCAAAGTCAATAAAAGTCACTAAAGTCATTATTGTCTCTGCACAATGAATATGTATGAACTTTCATGGAATTCTATTTAAAAGTTGTTGAGATATTTTACTTCATGAAAACTCACATTATACTGGTGATCACCAGTCACTGTAAACAACATAACCTTTCACTGAGTACATTGTATTGGACTAAAGGACCTTGACCAATCATCACAAAGTTTAAACAAACTAATTAAAAGCAAAAGTAATTAATTAAAAAGAACTCAATTTAGTAAAAAAAAAAAACTGTGTGAAAACACCATGGCCTCATTGTATGTATTATTACACACCAATCATATTATGTATTTTTTTTCAATACACATACTCAAATAAAAAACAGAAAAATACATCAACTCAACATACAGTATGTTGTTAATGTTCATGCCTTTCAGCTTGTTGAAACTGTTTCATATACTGACTACTGATTACTATTTACTATTACTGAGTATTCAAATATAACATCTTAAGTTGTGAGTGGAAAATTGTTCTAGAAACTGCATTTATAACAATAATTTATAATCAAGTCATGAGCTGTGCTACTTAAGT
The DNA here is from genome assembly GCF_040436345.1 of Pagrus major. Lineage (NCBI taxonomy): Eukaryota > Metazoa > Chordata > Actinopteri > Spariformes > Sparidae > Pagrus > Pagrus major. The sequence continues at coordinate 34,280,397 of NC_133215.1, read as the reverse complement.
ACACTCTTAAGAATAAGACTAACTGGGACCACCGAAGAAACAGTGCAGATGGACATTTCATATCCAGGAATTGGCTCAGCCGCGAACACACTGGTGACTAAACTAGCCAAACACATCGCGTTATGAAATCTGCCCAAGGACTTTAAAGACAGCCATGATCTGAAGTACTGAGAGAAAAATATAGGTCTGGAGGTTTGTATTAATCCTATAGCACACTGTGCTTTCGGCCTATTACCACTCAACTTGTAACCATTTGTTTTATGCCTAATACTGTAAACCAGCATGTTGTTCAAAGCAGTGAGATGAAATACAGAGTAAATATCCTCAATCTGAGCAGTGTTCTTATTGCTTTGGTTCATCCAGTGAACGGCGTCCTGTGTGTAAAAGAAGTGCTTTCCCATAAACATCTTGTTTAAAGGATGGCATGCGAAGTGAAAGATTCTGCTTGAAAAGGAAAGCTACATGTTTCAGTCATCAGGAATCCAAGACTTTAAAACAGTGCATACTTACATACTACTTATTTTTTGTTTTTTGATAGGCCACTCGACATGTTAACCATAATGGACTTATGCCAAAATTGCTTCTTTTTTTTTTTTTTTTTTTTAAATATATATATCAAGGTTTTTGAATGCAGCTGTCATGGGATGAGGCAGCAGCCAAAACAGAACTTGAAAATCACTCGGGATCTCTGGAATTTGGCCATTTTCATTTTCAGATCCGGAGGACAGCGGAATATTAATAGAACAAATACACTAAAACAGATCTGCACCATTTGGCAAAACTAGATGTTATCTGATAATTGTATTGAAAGTCTTTGCTATATACCAAAAGTTTCAAAACTCCCTTATGAAACCACTGATAGCTCCAAACAAAACAAAAGCAAACAAAACAATTTGAAAATGGCAAGGATTTGTCATTTATATTGTAACATATATAAAATGTAAATAAGTTATGTCAGCACTGGTGGATATGAGCCATAATGTCCACAGACTTTTTCAAAATATGAGACTATTGACTATAGTAATCATATAATTACTTGGTGGATTTTTCAATAATACCAGACATATCCAGCTAAACAAATAAAGGAATAGACAAAACACATCTTTGACATTGATAGCTCTTTGTACTATATAGAAGAAGAAATATAGAAAAAAAAGAAGAGTGTCATAGATATCTATAGTGTAACCATTTGACACTTTATTTTCTTCTTCCTGCACTAATATCTTCAATCTTTATCTAATCGATATAGATATCTTACTCCCTAATTGACTATTTTTTCATCTCATAGGGTGTTATAAAGCAAATCCAGAGGCTCTGTTGGAAACATGGCTCTATGTTCATGCATAAGTCAGTGGGATTGACTCCAAGTTCATACACCTATTTCTGAACTTATCAAATTTTGTATTTGCTTTGCTCACCACGCCACACTCACAAATATCTTACATTACAAACATTTTAACAAAAGTAAGCAAGTTCAGAAATAGGTATATGAACTTGTGTATAAAGAAGGGCATTTTGTGAAGGGATTGTTCTGTGTGGATACGTTCTGTATGATTTGACAATAATTATTTTTTAGTGTTCAGCAGCAGATGACGCATAGAATATTCTAATATTTGGCGTCTCTATGGTAACCCATTTCCTTGCCATGATTTCACAAATGTATAGAATGGCATCCAGATGAGATATTCATCACAGTATGTATGCATTCACACATACCAGTCTAACCTCTTTGTTCGCATAATATAGTGGCATGCATATTCATAGTAAGGTCCTCTAATAGAAGTGAGGGTGAGGTGTGTGTATGTGTGAAAGAATGATAGACAGCAATCAGCCAGAAAGCCAAACAGGAAGCTGTGTGGATCCAACAGTTCCCTGGCTGTGTGGAGACATTGTGGACTGCCCAGCACCAGAGGTCTGAACAGATGGATTTGGTGGGGCGCACCGGAAGGTTTTCGGGGAGAGCGTGGTCCTGATGTTCACGGCTAGCTGACTCAACCACTGGGGGGCTTGCTGACAAGACCAGAGGAAATGGGGACACAGCAAAAGCAAAATATGTGTGTGTGTTTCTCTGTGTGTTGATGATGTGAAGGGTGAAATGGTCACCTCTTCTGTTTTTTCTTTTTTTTGTTCTATTTGCCATGTTTTAGCTGTCGAACAGCAGGCCACGATTACAAAAAAAAGCAATTATGGTGTGTCTGACTGAGCACATCACTGAAAGTGCCTCCAACCAACAAAATGAGTTCCAGTCCAAATGGAGGGAGTGACACAGCACTAGTCATAGTAATAAGAGGTGGTATGTAAAATCCCCACAGAGTCATTATTCACTGTACATCCATCATCTATTCAGTGATAGTGGGGCACCGCGACAAAGCTGCCATTCCTGACAGAGAAACTGTGGAAGGAATAAACATGATTTCCATCAAAAGGTTCACAGAAGTGTCAGCAGTGGCAAAAGTATCAAATATTTAGTGAACCATGGATCTCAATGGGGCTTGTGCTCTGACCGAGCCTGTGATTCTCCATGAGGAGAGTGGGCCGTATGCAACACAGTTCACCTCATTAGCAAAGTGTTCTCACAGTTGCAATAGGAAACAAATAAAAATGATGAAAAACTACTTGAGGAGCAACAAAGTATAGGACAAATTAATTAGGTTGGTTATGAATTTAGATCATCAAACTGTTTCCATTTCCCATGTGGATACATTTGCCTCCATTTGTTTCTTCCATTCATACAAGGCTGTTCTTGTACATTCAAGGCTTATTTCTCTCATGGAGATGGTGCTTAAGAAGAGCACCCTACAAAGTGGCAAAAACAGGAAATGCTTTTCTTGCTTTGTGTGGAAATAAACTTGTGCTAGTGACTCAAGCTTATACACAGCAGTGGTTTAAGCTAAATGCTAGCTTTGGAATGGCAACATGCTCACAGTGACAGTTTAATAGTAGTGGTCTACATAGTTTAATAATATGATGTGTATCTGTTATTTAGCTGAATTATATAATTTCCTATTTATTCAAGCATATATCACAGGCCTTCACACATGGATACAACTACATAAACACCATACATGTTCTTACATTCTTTTTTTAAATAGATGGCTTAAATAATGCTGTACTGTACGGCCCTGTGGGCAGGAATTTAAGCACTCATCGTCTAGACAAAAATCTAGATGATTAGAATTCAAAGTAAGGAGTAAAGCAATTTACAGTGCCACATCTTAAGCCATTCAAATTTCCAATCAAATTTCCTGTTTAGGAAAGGATATTTTAAGAGTTCCATGATCAACACATGATCATGTATAATAAATAACTATACCATCAGTATTTCTGAAATGCAATCGTAAATTCTTGCAAAGCAATGGACATGGGAGAGTTTTAATACTCATAATGACACAATGAGTAATTATATATTGTTCACTATTCTGTTGCTCACTTGTTGAATTGCTAGCTGTAATTATTTCTGTGAACATTAGCACAAACTATGCATGACAACTGTATAATCACTGATTGAATATGTTTACTAGCCTTGAACTAGAGGGCAAAACATAATATACAATATTTGCATCATTTATAAGTCCAGTGTCCATCAGCCCTTAAAGGCTGGACAGACTAGATGCGTGTTCAGTGCTGCTGTGTGGTGTTACCTCTTGGCTTTATGATCAATGGTGGATTCGTTTAGGTTAGGCTACAGCTGCTGACACAGTTGATGGAATATGTTGTACTATTTCAAGTAGCTAACGCTCGTCATATTTAGCAGTATAATATAGCCATCCTACCCTGTAGTTAACAGTAGATAAGAATGATATAACTTGAAAAATCTTCTCAGCTTTTCATTTGTGCCGTGGTGAAGAAGATACATTTTTTTCTTATTCATGTAACTGTCAACTGTACTGTGTAATGTAATTTTTATTTGCAGACACATTTTTAAATTTATTTTTGGTTCATATACACAGCTTTTTAGTTCCAAATCTTTAGGCAATTGCTGTTTTAACAAATTTAGCAGCATTTGGACTGTGGATAGTTCTGTGAGACGGATAATTGTAGTAGTAGTAGTTGTTGGCAACTTGCACGACAGCCTCTGCCATCAGTGTATGAATGTGTGTGTGAATGGGTGAATGTGACAAGTGTTGTAAAGTGTTTCGAGTGGTCTGTAGACTGGAAAAGTGCTATAGAAATGCAAGTCCATTTAGTAGAGGCAGTGTTTCTTTTTTGTTAATTTCTTCCAGTGTTGCGTTGATTCCTATAAATCCTGCAGAAAGAGATGTTAGACATGATATGGTATTGCAAAAGATTGTGAATTTTGGTTAGCCTACTATTGTGATTCAACTCAAAGCTGGCATTTTTCCCTGTCTTAAGGGCTGCATAACATGTCTTTCCAAGATTTGTAAAATATTGTTAATGTGATTCTGTCAGTCTCACCCAGACCTACGTGGATCTACTTGATGTTAAGACATCTGGAGTTGATGCAGAGATACTATGTGACTCTAGCCCAGGGGTCTGCAACCTGCGGCTCTGGAGCCACATGCAGCTCTTTTGCCCCTCTGCAGTGGCTCCCTGTGGCTTTGACATTTTACATGAAAATGAATAATATTTTTTATTATTTTATTATTTATTATTTTTTTTTTCATCATCATTGTTTTAGGCCTCTTGCATTCTCCAACAGTACAGTGCAGCCTACAACACATAATTGTATCTGTTCTATCAAGTTGTGATTAATTGAATGATCCTGAGTTAATATCATTGTGTTTTATGGTCAAACCCGAGGGTTGATTGCTATATGTGGCTGAGGATAAAGAAGAAGGATTAACTCACACTGAAACGGACTAAAATAAAATTAAAACTGTACTTTTTTAAAAATTTTTAAAACATTTTTTTTACTGTTTTTAAATCTAGGCTGCCACTATGTGTTTTATTTATTATCAAATCAGGCTACTTTTTATTTTGTACATTTTCACAAACACAGGGAGGACTTAAGTAGGTCTGCATTTATAGTTCTGTATTGCTACTCTACTCTCTCTCTTCATAAATGCACCAAAACATGGCATCATTGAAATGGAAATACAAAGTTCAAGTACCTTTAAAATGTAGGCATAAGTAGCCCACTGCAGAGTTGCCACATCATGTGAAAATATAAATGAATGCTCATTTAGGCCTATTATTACAAAAAACAGGGTTGCTTAAGCATTGGTCATGGTGGGCAACCTCTGCCATGTCTTTACCAATAATGCTTTTGTTCCTTCAAAACATGGGGTAGCCTTAAATCAAATCAATCAAGAAATCCCTCCCATAAAACTCAGGAAAGAGTGAGATCTGCAGAAAGTCTCTCTTTCTCTTGCCAATGTTACAATGCCAGCACTATCACCACAGAAAGAGAGTTTTGTTAACACCTTGGTCAACATTTGAATAAACACAAGACTGCCATGTGGATTTTTAAGAACTGTAATTTCAGCACTAATATTTATGGAACATTTGCCTCCCACAGAAACTGAAAGCATACTCCTCATTCACTGCAAGACGACCTGCAAAAGATGTATGCAAGTTCTTCAAATACAGATGATTATAGTGATGTGGATGTTCAGGATGAGGAGCTGTCTGTTACTGATGGTCGAGACAATAATGATGTTAGAGATCTACCAAACCTCATTGAGAAAAATCTGGCTTTGCTGTTTCTAAAACTGGAGAACATTTTTATGTCTCTCACAGGTGTATTGATGAGGTTGTTGAAGAGTTAGATTTTATTTCTCATTCAGCATCAGGTCCCATCGTCAAAGACATTTTACAGTCTTGTTTGAGGAAGCACAATTTTGAGATTGATGAGGCTGTTGTGGTCAACATGGTAACAGAGCTTTGTGATGCCAACCCTGTCCAAAGACATTGTTGAAGGTCCAGAATGGACAAAAAATGAATTTTCTAAATATGGACTCATTCACGACACTGTTGAGTATTTCTACTTATTCAAGTGATCAGTTAAATATGTATTTAATTATTTAGTCTATAAAACTATAGGTTATAACTCAAACATTTTTTAATTTAAATTCATACAAAGAAATAATGGAGCACTGAAAAATATTCACAGAATTTATTAACTGGGTGATGAGCGGACTTCACATTAATTAATTACTTTGACTGTCTTTAGCACACTCCAAGCCCTAAATATCTTAGTCAGTTATAACTCCATGTGTTGTCTCACTGCAACAGACAAATACATCTTAACAAATCTTGCTGACACGACGTAACCACCAAAAACTCTGAGAGGCACAAACTGAGGCTACGGAGCTAATATTTAACGTTATACGTGCCAGCATTTCTTTTCAGTGAGACTAATGCACTGCTAACAAACGTACATTATCTAGGTTTTGTATCATTAGCAGCGGGGAGAAATATATATTGCGGTCGACTGTAATCTTTAACGTTACCCTTACCTGTCATGCAGAAAACAGGACACTTCGGCATCAGTCTGCAAACATTTCTCTATCATCAGAGATTCCATCTTGGAAAGGACACTCCAATGCTCATTCTTGTTTTGTGCTGTTGTTTGTCCTGATCTTGTTCAGCGTCTTGGAGTTTTCGTTTCTTCGACAACGATTCATGCTCCTGTGATTTTTCTTGTAAAAAATAAGTATGATCATCCTCCATCGGATTGTAGTTTCAAACTTCTCAGATTGCTTGGCAGGAAACAGCAGCCACTCACTCTTCTTCATTTCCGGCAGCCACGAAAAACATGAAAGGCCCTCACTAGTGCCAGGTTTGTCAGTTCTGTCAAGTCTGTTCTGCTAGATGCCCCTACATATTACGCATGTTGTATGTTTAGTTATGGATCTCTCCCCTTTGCTCCCTAGGTTGGTCCAGCTGGTAGAGTTGGATGGTTGAAAGATGTTGAGGGCACTGGTCATCTCAAAGTCTGCTACTCTTAATTCAAACTCTGAACTTTCTTCTCCAATGATGACAAAATAACAGTAACAAAAACAGAAATATAGTGAAATTTGAAGAAGCTACCGGCTGCTTCATGTGCTGCCATTGCCATGGCATGCTACTTCCTCCAGTAAATGTAAGGATTTCCTTTGCCAGAATGAGACAAGTTAGTCTATAGATATTTCAGCGATTATATCTGATATAAATGTAGGAATGTGAATCACTGATTCTTGAGAATTTGGATAAAACATGTTTCAATTTTGAAAAGAAAAAAGTTTAAGTATTTAGAAATCTGAAGTTATATGTTGATGGAACAAGGTCTCAGCAATCATGCAGTATTTTGTTCCAACTTCCTGAGTTTGTACTTTTTTCATTAAATACACTTTTTTCCTGTCATTATTTAGTTTTTGGCAACACTATCAGACACCATAAGCTAATTATCCCTATTTATTTAGGCATACATAGATTCAGAACTTATTAAGTATTATGTCTATACCATAAGTACACATACATTCTATTAAATGTAGAATATTCACTTTTTAATTTTTTTCATACTACTTCACATGTACACCTTTAGAATCTAACTTCATTATTACTGTTTATTGTGATCTAAATTGTATTCAAGGCTCCATTTAGGGATGATTTGGATTTTTTTGTCAACACCATCAAACTAAGTGTCACCACCTTCAGACAGCAAATCTGAGTTTATAAAGGAGCCATCTTGTTTTCTTTCTGTTTGCTTGCTGCTTCTGGCTTCTTTTTAAAATGCATACATTTATGTCATAATTTAAAATAGTCCTTTATATACAAAAGAGACGGTGTTGACATGTCATGGTTGTGACACAATATATATGTAAAGATTATTGAAAAAATACCAAACTTCTAGCAGCTTTTTTGACCTTGTTGCATTTAGCAAACATGGAGGGTGGAAAGGAAGGTCCTTGAGAATATAGTTGACCAAGTGGGTGCCTGATTTTATTGCTTTTTCATAAATATCTGACGGTGTTGACAAAAACTAGAGAGACAAAAAAAAGGCCAAAACATATTACGCAAAAAAAGAAAATTCACTGCTTTTAGTTTTAAAGATGTTTTACATTCTATTCTTTCATCTGGATTATGTATAATACATTTTACATTTTTTTCATAGTTCTTTCTCAGATTGAAATGTTATTCCCTTGTTTTGGGACAACTGGTTTTGTGGGTACTGGGCTGACATATAATCATATAAGTGATACAATTATAAACAAACATATGTAAAAATGTTACTCATATGCAAACCAGTATATATAGATTGTCTTTGAAGAAGAAATTTTAACAAAAATATTACCTTGGTCTCGGGTCAGGTTCGGGTATTAAACTCACTATCAGACAGGTTCAGTCAGGTCAGATTTGTAGGTGCAAAAACAGGTGGACAGTTTTAGGCCCTTAGGGCCCTTTTGGTCCCTTAGCTACAGGCACACAGTCCCAAACCTTTACTCTCTTCTATGTGATCTTAACTTTCCAGGCGCACTTATGTCCACCCTTCAGCTTTAACCCAGCTTGCTTCAGGGTCCAGTCGTGCTCACTCACATCTGCCACATGATGATCCATTGGAAACCACTAGCTATCATTTACCCCAAGGGACTACTACTTGTGCCCTCAGAAACTGATTAGCATAGCGTCTGCCAGCTGTAGTGTTATCTGTTTAGCTTCTCAGGAAGAAACACCATAAAAACAGCAGGGAGGCCAACCTCAGGCCCTTAACCACCAGCCTTTCTCATTACCACAAAACCCACCCCAAAGAAATGAGTGTGCAGAAAGCTGTATGAAGAGTAGAACACTTGCTGCTGGTGCTGCATAAAAGTGGGCCTTACCTTTCTAATGACAAGTAGTCATTTACTTGACCATTTAATAAACATGGCAAGAAGGAGGTGAGTCACTTACTTTGTTAACATCAGGTAGACAGTGAGTTAAAAAAAGGGGATTTGATGTTTCTGGAGACCTTTCCATATCCTTTCATAATGGACATGAAGTTATTTTTAGAAAACACTGACATCTGCCCAACAGCGCCACAACAACAGTAACTTTACGAGTTCAAAATGTTCCCTTGTTTTTACTAAGAATCAACACAGTTTAGTCAATGGATAGATAAAAACATATATAAACTACAAAATTATCTAGAACTGGAGGAAAGTTGATGTTATGAAACCCATACTATAGACCTTTCTCACAGCAGACAGTTTGACAGATTGCTTTAAACAACACAACTCCCCATCACCATGGAAATGTGGAAACCGTATGTTTCTCTATGTTGCAACTTACCTTGGTAAGGAAAAGATGTTTTGGCTAATCTTTTTCTTTCGCCACCAACATGGAAATGGAAATGGTCCCAATGTCTTGTTAAAAATATTTGATGTTATTGCTGCAAACACAGCTGGAACATATCATGATTGTTCGAAATATCCAGTGGTTTCGTGCATATGTTCAAAACCTCCAGCTCCCTCGCTAAAAATACCCAGAGGATTCATGCTTATAAATGTTACCCATAAGAACCCATGGTGACATGTAGGTAAAAAACACTTTTAATGTCCTAGAATCTTTTGTGTACAGCCTCACACTTGACTTTAACTCATTAAGTCCCTGCGTGACATATACTAAACACCCTGGTGTGTGGTCATGTGACAGTCATGTGACTGTGACAGAATGTGACCTTCCACAAACGAAGGAAGTAGGTAATTTCAAAAAGCTTTTTTTCTGTTACTAAAGTCAAGTTTAAACAGTTAGTTTAAAACAATTCTAATGCTTTAATAGTGTGTCCTGTATTACATTTAACCTGTTCTGACCATATTTCTTGAATAAATTAATATAAAACAAGTTACGAAAATATCAGGCTTTTAGCCTTAAAATAGTCATGGAAAGCCGACGTCTTTGTCACAATAACAAAAATGGTGTTAAGCTGCTCAATTAATTTAGTCAAATTATTTAGTTATTAATGAAATATGATACGAAACAATTTTTGCATATCTGTAAATCAAACACACTGTGTTAAATTGATTTTGTTCCTTTTTTGAGGGGGTTTCTTTCCCAGGTTAACTGTGTATGTGCATGTGGGTGGGGTGGAACTTTCGTTACAAATAACCTGTGTACGTGTGTCTCTGTTCTTAAAGTTTAGTTAAAGTTTACTTTAGAAACTCATTTTTACAATCGAGAGTCATGTAAACATGACGTACCGCACGTCATTTCCCGGTCATTTGTCATGGAAACATGACGCTCTGTCAGTGGTGCTGCATTTGGACCAGAGTGAAAACAAACGTGTGTACCAGCTGTAAAATGAAACTGCAGGCTACACAGTATGTGTGAAAACACCCACTGTGGCTGCAGTTTTAAATCAATTTTTTTTCCTAGATTCATATTTGTTATTTTCCGGTTGTGTCTGTCAAACTAGACAATAAAATAAAGTTAACCCTTGCGGTCTGCGGCTTTGCTGGCGATCCTGGGGGTATAGTCGTACTCTTTTGCGTCTATTTCTGGAACGGAAAATGAGAGTGGCGTAATTCTTTTTTTAATGAAAGCGGGATATTTCAGCCTTTATATTGATCCCACCGGTGTGTTTGTAGCATGGATCTATTATGGTTTGTAGCTTAACCGGAAGCCGAGCAGTCAAACCGGTAAGATCGGGTGTCCAATAGGGACCCGTGTGCCGTCACATGACGGACATCTCTGAAGCAGTCTGTCTTTACCAAGATGACTTACCTTCACCAGAGCTCATTGACCAGGAGTTGAACGCTGGAAACTGAAGTGGCAAACCAAGTCATCAGAACAAAGACCGAGGTCATGTGCTGAGGCAATCAAAGAATGTGATGAGATGATCTACCCAAACATATTCAAACTTCTCAAAATAGCATGTACTCTGCCAGTCACCTCCTGTGAATGTGAACGGTCAGCCAGTACTCTCCGGAGACTGAACAAATTCATGCGTAGCAGCATGGGAGAGGACCGCATGTCATCCCTGGCCCTCATCCACAAACTTTATGACATGGCAGTGGACCTGGATGAAGCTGTCCACATTTACACAAAAACGCACCCAAGAAGATTGGAACTGATGAGTGTTCTCATTCCATAACTGAGGTGAGCAACAGAGATGGACAGACAACAAAGGAGAGCAATAGAGACACAAGGAGAGCTACAACTAAGAAAAAGACAATTGTCTGATAGTAGAGAAATAGTACACCTAAACTTAATTCAATTCACTGATTCACACTAAAAGGAAAGTTTGGATGATAATAGAGAGATGGTTCATTTTCATTAAATTCATTCATGTTTATTCATTCAATTCATTCATTCATGTTAACAGAGACATGCAGCAGAGGAGAGAAACGGAGACAGAAACGCTGCAAGGGTTAAAAAGTGGGAAAATATTACATTTGAAAAGTGGCCATAATCGGAATTTTTTTATAAAAATGAATTACATGATGAAAAATTGTTGTAATAGGCTGTGTTTGGAATTTAAAAATTAATCTAAAAATAATTAACTGTACCAAATGTGATGAGTACCAGCTCATCCACTGCCACATTAGAAGAGAAAGTATGCCTATAGTGGCTAAAAATGGTCACATCACAAGAGAGACAATACACTTAATTCAATTAATTAATTCATGTTAATGGAAAGTTTGGATGGTAGTACACTTCAATTTAATTAATTCATGTTCATTCATGTCAACAGAGGAGAGCAACAGAGACAGATAGTGGAGAACAACAGAGAGACAACTGACGAGAGAAACATGTCATGTAAAAGTGAAGGTATAATGAATAAAAAATATAAATTAAAACGTATCAAGTGTGCTCGTGTATTTGGGGGGGGGGTGAAGCCCACTTTTGGGAAAAAAGATCCCCCCCCTCCACAAGGCTGGCTACGGGCCTGCACAGGGGGGCTGGACATTGGGCGACAGAGGGGTACACCCTGGATAAGTCGCCAGCCATTTTTGGCCCCATATTTGGTGAGGTGTTGGGGTGGCTCTGCATCATGTAGGCACCTGCTTGTTCATTATGTGTGATGTGCTATCAGTATGTAGCCCTCACTTCTGTAGTAGCCAGGTTTCATACTGACAAAATGTGCTTAGAGTGAAGGAGTCTCAGGAGCAGCATGAGCTACTTTGATGCACAGTTTTAGATGTAATTTTTGTGCTTTAATTTTGTTTTTTCAGCTGTTATCTTTCTGAGGCTTATGCGAGATGTTAAAAGCAACCACTGTCCTTCTGGTATTATCACAGATTGCTGCCTTCTCTTCTCACCCCACATGACAGACAATACATTCTTTTAAGATTTGTTGTCAATATCCATGCCTATCGCTTTGAACTGCTAACATATTTAATCCACTGGGTAAGAAAATGTGCTATTGATGTGTAAAAATATGATCCGTTATATACTGTATATGTTGGGAACAGAACTGTTACCCACTATGTGTCAACAGCAAATTTACATTTTACATACAGACATTTACACAGGGGCAGTCTGACAGGCCCGTGATTAATCAATGCCATTTCTCAATTACAGAGCACAATGACAACATTAATGTGCCAGTTTTGTATCTACGAATGATTTATAAATAAATTACATGACAGGAATATTTTGATCACAAAACACACACGTTATTATGTGCCCAGAAATACAGACAGACACAGAGAGAGTGTAAAACTAAATGAAGACATCACAGCTAATCTAACGAAGACACTTACAAAAATTTGTTATTTTAAATTGATATTTTTGATCCTAATTATTACACAGTCAGTATACTTTTCATTTTATTGTGTTAAGCCACTGACTGACCAGAAAAAAAAAAATCGGTACCATCGTCTTTTTTTTAGTTCCTTTTTGCTGTTTAATCCTGTCATTATCTGCCTGTAATTTGCACCCACTTTTCTTACTTGACTTATAGACTTTAACATATTGTACAGGTCAGGCTAACAAGGTCGATGACTGACACATTCAGTTCTAACTCTGCTCTCTCTACTGTAGGTATCTCACTCACTTAAATTCTTTCTCTGAATTTCCTGCGTTTGCCAGATTTCCTTCCCATGACACCACTTAAGATGCTCTCAGTTGAGTTCTACTTCCATCAAGATGCTGTCCGTAACAAGTTAATGCACTACTACATGTGGTGACTCACTTATCAGCATTGCAATATGTGAGATAAAATGGGTCAAAAAACCCTCTTGCCTGTATGAGGTCCAAAACCTATTGTATAAAAGCAATTCTGTGTGCCCCCTATGTTCATCTACACACGTGTTCACATGACACAAAAAGCACACAAGAGCACACCTGTAGCTACAAAGCAGCTCTGCGAGCTGTGTTTCATCGTATTCATATAAATCTGTGCAGTTGTTTTTCCTTGTTGCTTGAATGACACAGAGAAAAACTGCTAATTTCAGTTTCATTGTAGTGCAACTTATCACAAAGACAGACAAGACAAACCCTGAATTCTTAAGCAGGCAAGCAAAAACCAACTGTAAAACAACAAAAAGCAGACAAAGTCAGCAACTAGCTGTGAACATATTGGAGGACTTAGCAGCTGAAGAGCCATATATTTCCTTCAGGAGTTGGTAGAGACCAACAACAGAGCTAAAAGAGAATGATTTTTTCACAGAAACACAACTCCAAATGAATGATAATTTTACTTGGTAACTGCTAGATGCATGAATAAGCAACTGTTTGGGGTGAATATATCATTAAAATATTTAGTGTTATTATCTATGAAATGAAAAATGGGGACAATTCTGGTTTCATGTATTTTGACTGTGTTAACTGCTGTACTAAAACTTTGGTACAGGCTTTTCCTTAAAGTAGGCTACTTAAAGTATCAAAAGTAAGTATTGATGTTTTAGTAAAATGGTCCCTGTCTGTGTTTTTCTATTATATCTGATGTCTTTGGATTAATATTACTGCTGCATACATGTGTATGTGTCATTTCACTGCTGTAGTTGTTTAATGTTGAGCTCATTTGAGCACAGGACCAGATGACCATGATGGCCCGGGGCCCCACTCACCGCACTCCAACAAGTGCCAACAGTGCCAATTGAAGGGTACCAGAACAGAGATGCTGATAACCTAAGAAAAGGGTGTCTACAAAGCAGACATGCTAGGCCACTGAAGGGTGGTTATTTGCATCACCACCTCCTCTATGCAACATCAGAAAGACAAAAGTCCTGGCTGTGATGCGAAAGGAAAAGGAGTTGAGGAGTGAAATCAAGAACCAAACCAAAGAGAGAACAACCGGCCGAAGGTGAAGGGATGCAACCGGGGCAAGGGAAATCGCAGCCCATGCCTCAGGTGGAAAAGTCATCACCACCAGAGGGAGAGCGACCGACTACACCACCCAGAACACCCACCCCTTCTCACTACAGAGAAAAGAGTGTCTAGAGGCCAGTTATCTACAGGAACAGGAGTAAAAGAGGTTCAGTCCATTGAGCTCAAAAACCTTGGAGAAGATGCCTTCACTGTCCGGGACCTGCTCCAGGCAACGATGTCAGTGACTCAGGAGGAGAAGGGAATGATGGTGACGACGAAGTGAGTGTATCTTCAGCCGCCGAGCACAATGAGGTGGAACTCAAGGAGCTGAGAATGGGACGACGCAGGGGGGAAAAGAAGGCCGTGGAGATCATCAACGTGCACCATACCACCAAGAGGATGGCAAGGGACCTGAACTGGGGATTTGTAACAACCAGAGATGGGAGACAGGCCTATACTCCAGAAATCGCACAGACAAGCTATGATCCTCCCAGATACATGGCACGACAGACTGAATGAGATGCAGACCCTGGGGGTAAAGGCTACCGTAGGAAAATGGGCCAACATTCTGATGATGCCAACCTACCCTTCATTAGCCGCCTGCAAGGAGTTGATCAGCAAGTTCAGAACAGCATATCTGGCCTCCACCCATGATGTCATGCTGAGGAGGATGAAGAAAACAGCCTACAAGTTCACGCGGCAGACCTTTGAAGAGATGCGGGCAGACATCTCAGATGATCCTGGCGATGACGCTCCACCACAGCAACAACAGCAGCAGCAGCCGTCCTCAAGACCAGGCTGGATCATCAACCAGAACCAGCTAAGATCAAGACTGATGGGCAGGACTTTCAAGAGGTCAAAAAGCTCAAGGCACTAGTACAGTACAGAGCAAGCCTGATCAATCCTCAGGGTGCTCTGAAAATACTGCAAGTAAAAAAGTTTAAATCTTGCATAGACCTGGCAAATGGATTCTTTTCCCTGAGGCTATCCAAACAATCGCAAGGAAAGACAGCTTTCATCCACAAAGGCAAGGCATACGTGTGGCAAAAGTTGCCATTTGGATATAAAAACTCGCCCAATGTCTTTCAATCGGCGGCGATGGACGTCCTGGGCGACCTAGGAACAATGATCTGCGTTGACGATGTATTCATCGCTGACGACACTGAGGAAGAACATCTGGAAAGGCTGCAAAAGGTGATAGAAAACATCACTGCAGCAGGACTGAAGCTCAACCTTAAAAAATGTCAGTTTGGACAATTCCAGGTGAACTACTCGGGATTCCAAGTCTTTCGTGGGGCTCTCAGAAAGCTACATGGGAAAAGGTGAAGCAAATCAGTCCACCTAACTCGGAAAACAACCTACAAAAGATTCTGGGTCTATGCAACTATGGAAGAGACCACATCCCCAGCTACCAGAAGTACCAGACCAGGCCACTGGTCACTAAGAAGATAGTGAGGATGGTGAGCCCAATGAGACCTGGGCATGGTCAGCTACAGACCAGTACAACCTAGAAATGTTACAAGAAGCCATTCAGGTGGCTGTAAGGTTGGAACCAAGAAGCCTTATCACTAGGCTAGTAGCAGAGGTCAGCTGTGACGATGATGATGCGGTGCTGAGTGAGCAACGAAGAAGGAGGAAAAGTGACCTTGTGGAGCTATACCTTGTCACTGGTGGAGAAGAAGTATCTGCCAGAGGAGAAGGAACTGGTAGTCCTGGCCAAGTACTGGGGCGCCTTGAAGGAACTAGCACAAGGCCAGGGGATCATGGTCACCATACAGAGTCAGGTTCACCAGTACCTTAGGAAAGGTATAGAAAGCACAAAAGCAACAAACACACAATGGGGAAGATGGGAAGACATCCTGCTTGGCCCTGACCTTGAGATTGGCCCAGCCCTGCCTTCCAGCAAGGAACAACAGAAAGTGGATCAGATGGAAAAAAGCCCTGTGAATGGACACGGATGGGTCCAGGAAGGGACGTGTTGATGCAGCTTACTGGGGCTTCATTCTCAAGCACAATGGAGAAGAGCCCTTTCAGGCAGAAGAACCGAACCCCTGATAGTGTCCATCCAACCAGCACTGCAGTGAAAGCAAAATATGAGATATCTGACATTGTAGAACAAATAGTGGATAGTAATACAGTACTGTTGAAGAAGAAGGGAATCCAGGGAGTGGAGCAGCTTAAAGTGTAACTCTCGCCAAAATGCAACCTAGGCTTTTTTTGTGAATGTACCCCAGTCAAACCTTCGTGTAAAAGCATAATTACGACGAAAAAGCCACTTTTAAGATTCACCATAGTTTTGTTTTCGGGTCAAAATGATTTTCAATTGCGTGCTTGGGGCAGCTGTATGGTAGCATCAAAATTGCTATTTTTAAAACACTAAGAAGACTCGACACAACATGAAACTTTGCTCGTAGTATCACCAGGGTCTCTACACATGAACACGAGCATTGAGAACATTGTTTGTGTACACAGAGT
The DNA here is from genome assembly GCF_040436345.1 of Pagrus major. Classification (NCBI taxonomy): domain Eukaryota; kingdom Metazoa; phylum Chordata; class Actinopteri; order Spariformes; family Sparidae; genus Pagrus; species Pagrus major. The sequence goes on along the minus strand of NC_133215.1, from coordinate 34,263,750 downwards.
TTACTAAAAAGAAGGTTTTTGAACAACTCACGTTAGCAGTAGCAGTAGCCATCCTGCCAGTCGAGATGCGTCGATCCCCGAGTGCGGCGTAAAAACGAAAACTACGGTTTAGAGTGCTGCAGAACACCGACAACAGTCCCTCTTGGAGGAATCAGTTATATTTTCATCATTTTATTTCACAAAAGCCAATTAAAAGAAAATGCAGTTACAATCATGAATCCAAGCACGTGTGAAAATGGGACACCCTGATAAGCTATACTAAGCTTGTAAATAGGGGCCCAGACATTGAAATAAAACAACATTTTACAGATACAATTTTCTTTCTGCAACCTAACTCTAACCTAAGACTCGAGCAGCTTTATAAAAGTACTCTAAATATCCTAAAATTCTGACAAAAATGCATGTAGACATGTAGACAATGGCACATGGAGAAATAACAGTGAGAATTAATTTAAGTATGTATTTTGTATAGAGAAGCCTTTTTAACATTTTTTGGAAACCTCAGCAATACAGGGTTCTAAGATTGATCATATTTCAGTAGCAGCTGTTGTCTTAAGCTCTTTTTAAAGCCCAACAGAGAAACAGACATTTTTAGTGCGTTCAAGTTCATTCCAAATCTGTGGCCCTCTGCAGGTCACACTAAAACTCGTACATTTCTGTTTGCGTTTCTTACCCCTTACAAGTTGCTTTTTCCTAGTATTGTGTGCGTGAGAGGAAAAGTGAGTCAGGATAAGATCGCAGAAAGCATTGTGAAAAGTGTTGCGTTCAGTAAGTTTCAAGAGTTTATAGCCATAAAAGAGAGGGTCTGAGGGAGCATTTACCTTGGACCATGTTATGGCTCATAATGCTTTCTTTTGTAAAATCTGTAGATTCTTGAGATAACTAAGATATGTATTGCACCATATAACATTACAATAGTTTAAGTGAGGCTCAAATAGAGACCGATACAAGGTTAAAAGAGCTTCAAGTGGGAGAAAATGTCTTAGCTTGAAAAATAAGCCAACATATTTGGAGATTTTTTTTGACAACTCGTCAATATGCTTCTTAAAATTAAAATATTCATCAATGTAGACCCCCCAAAATTTTGTGGATTTTACTCTCTCAATAATTCTGCCGTTTATCTTAATACATATATGTTCAACATTATTTTGGTTTCTGTTTGAGCAGAATACAATAACATTGTTTTGTTTATATTCAAGGATAATTTATTGCATTTAAACCAGGTGTCCACCTTAACCAATTCTGCATTTACATTATTTTGGAGATTATCAGAATTTTTGTTTGACAAAAATAAATTTGTATCGTAAATATTACTTTGTGTAAAATACTAGAAGAGTTTACAAAAATCATTTATATATACAATAAAGAGGAGTGGTCCTAATATTGACTACGACATTAGCCGGTGGGGCAGTATGGGATTGTTGCATGGGATGACAACCATGCCCAAGCAAACCTGTCTCACTGGCGACAGGTGCAGAGTCAAGGTTCAAAGGCATGGGTAACAGCATTGAATGCTACACAGACTTGGTTGGACATTGTTTGAGGAGAAAACCTCACCAAAGGATGATGGACCATGGAAGACCTCCAAGTTGATGGAGATGAAGGAATAGTGTTAAGGATGCTGATTCTGTTAAAGAAAGAACAGAAGACGGCGCGATGCATCTGGATAAAGCTAGAACTGGGAACTCCTGGATAGTACTGCTCCTGGGGCTGTACGCCACTAATGGGACTCAAATGCCAAGGGTATTGGGAGGAGGAGGCAGTCTACGGTGCGCCTGCCAAGATGTGGGAATACCCCCTTGTCGTCTCCTTCCCAGAGATAGTCCAGTTCTGACGCCACCACCCAGACAGGCTGTGTGAGCTGGTTTTTAGAAGAGGCAGCGGTTGTCCCATACCAAGTGCTCAGATCATTAAGAGGAGTGCTGCTGTTAATGGGCGTGGCTGGTGGCTGTATCTGACTTAAGGGATATTCAAGTCATGTGCAAAGCCAGAGCTAGCAGGGTAGACGTTCAGACGTAGGCAGTGGGAAGATAGGCGAGTCTCCTCACTACCAGCTTAAGCAGTCCCTGGTTAAAATCCATATTGAAACAATATCCTGTAGGTTTAGGGACATAACCCTTTAGATGGAAAGCTGGTCCACTACCTCCTGAACAGGGGTGAACTCGAATCTAACAGTTGTTATAGCTAACATGTTGCAGAAAATTATTTTCACATCCAACAGACATGGAGCAACTATAGAATTAATTTGGAAATGTTTTTCTGGCCAGCTGATTAATGTAAGTAAAATATTTACTCTCCATTTAGTTTGATTTTGTACTCGACCAACTCATGAGAGAAATAGCTCCACTTTGGCTCAAGCTAGTAGCTAACTTTAGCGTACATTGGGTTTATAAAATCTTTTTTTCTTTTTTAAAACAGCTGCCTGCCACTGCGGAAAATTTGGTGTGTTGGAGCCATAATATTGTTGTTATAATGTGAATTATGTAATCGGGTGTCACTATTGTAATTAGCACCAAATGTTATAAGTAGGAACCCACCATTATGCGGGCAGGTGTTTCCGCCCGGAAGGTAAATAGTTTTTGACCGCTGTTGCTGTCTGTCGCTGATGCTGAGGCAGCTTGTTGCTGCATTTAAGTTATTATCATTGTGTTTGCAAAGGAGAAATATTTTGTTTGAACATCATAAAGAACATGTGTAATGGATAATAAATGGGCCGAGTGTTCAAGAAAGAAACATTGTCTCGAAGCATAAATCAGTCAGTAACGAAATAATCAGCGCGTCAGTTAAGTCGTTTTAGCTCCTACAGGGTGGATGCCAGCTGTAAACAATGTGCTAAAAGGCTCAGTAGAGTTAGATTAACTGACAAGGTCAGGAAATAGTTTGACTGGGTGACTCTTTTCTGAGGACAGCTATAATTTCGCTTGGCTTTCATGAATCACATTTCTACAGTAATTCCTACAAAAAGTCGTTACCTCCTGACAGGTCTGTGGGTAACCCTAAATCATTTTTCTCTTTGTTTCTCTGTTCAATTTGAAGCCATTCTTCTGCTTATTCTGTCGCTCCAGATAAGGCTGTTTAACCCGCATTTAGTTATTCATTTTATTTATTTATTTATTTATTTTGCGGGCCCACTTCCCGTGACCCCAAACTTCCTTTAATCACGGGTCACGGAGTTCACTTCCTCCTCCGTCTCCACTGTGACTGTGGCATGCTACTGTCAGCATCTCAAACATTTGACTGGAGCTCTCTGAATCGATCATTTTCCTGCTGGGCCGCGCATAGAAGCTACGCTCTGACCACTCGGTTCGAAGGTAAACCATGATTTTTGTTTAAAATAAGACAGCCAAATTGTAGATAATATTTTAGTTTAATAACTCACTCATGTAGTTTAGAGCGTTATTCTTGTTTTGAACATTTATGTCACTTTTTTGATTGACGCTACAATTGACGCTATGAGGTTTGGTCATCATTGACACATTTATGTGAACGTAGCTACGTATTTAATGAATGAATGAATATTGCGCAATTATTGAAACACTTGAGTCTTACTCTGCTTGAGTAGTTTGAAATTTAATATTGAATGTTTTTGATGAATTATAAAAGGTGCATTTTGACTTTGACTGTGAATATTAACATGGTACTGGGGTACTAGGTTAAGGTGGTTTGGTTACTATTGTAACTTTGATTTATTAAAGACAATTAATTAATTAATTAAATAATTAATTAATGCATTTGTATTAGCATGTATGTTTATTAGGGATGTCGCATGTGTGTGATGTCATAACACTGCGCGACCAGAGAAAAACAAGCTGTTTCTGCTGCTGCTAATGTTTATGCATACATTGATTTTATTTTTGATACTGACTTAGTTATTTCAAATGGAATACTTATGTGTATTTTTGGCCTTTTAGGTCAGGTTTTTTTTGGACCAACTTTGGATTTTCTTCTCATGGACCTTGATCCATTCATCTCAATTCACATGGCGAGCTAGATCAACGAACCGGTAGGACAAAGTCTCACACCTAACGATCTGGACAAACCTTTTTGGATTAAAAGGATATGAACTGAACGTTTTTCCTTGAGAACTTTATTGTGAACAACAGAACATTTGATTTATTGTGGGTAATCCATTTTTTGAATATTGGAATGGTGTATTGTTTGTATTGGTTGTTTTTTTTTTGTAAATATTTCTCTGAATACAGACACTCAAACTGCACTACTGTCTCATCCATTCGTTCACAATCCAGGCTCCTTTAAAGAACAGACTTCTGTTGCCGCTATTGTAGCCATAGTCAACCGCCTAGCCGATATGCGTTACAGTTGGCTGACTTGATTTTGAAGTAAAAGGGAAGGGAAGAAGCAGGAAAGGGAGGAGATTCTGAATAAAAGAAAAGGCTTATCACAAAAGCTGATCAGCAAGGAGGAGTTCAGTGCATGACTAACTTCTTTTTTTTTTCCTTTTATGATTTTTCTACAAGAGCAAACACAGCACTGTCTCCTGACAGTGGCTTTACATCTATCAGAGTGTGAGGTGGCACAATACAAACAGTGGTGGAGTTAAAAGCAGTACAGATGTGTTACTATCTAAATTTTATGATAGTGTACATTTTTAATGTATGACCCTTAAAAATGATCCATTAAAGAAAGATTTCTGTCTCCTTAAGTCATCTCTACTAATTTGTCAAGTGTCAGCCCCTGCTCTTGTCAACCTCTAATATTTCACTCTTCATTTAATAATTACACTTCTGCAGGTCCTATGACAGGATGTCAATAGGTCTTTCTAGAGATGCTAACTAATTCTGCCTTACACATCCAACCGAAACTGGAGAAATATCCTGTCATATTCCTCTCTTACCCTCTTTGCTCTCTCATTTTTAAACCATGGCTGTTGAATTTCCAGCATGCTCCTACTTTTCCTCCTGTCAAAAAGCGTCACCATCAGCAGGTTTGCCTTAGAATTGCGTGAAAGCTCGAGTCGTCCCTAAACACTGTGCCGGCTGATATACTCCACAGTAAGTGTTGCCACACACAGGTTTCCCTCATGTGGCCTCGAAGCCCTCCCAGCACCCATGTACCACCCTGTCACTTAAATTGCATTTGCTGTTCTCCTAACCTAAACAAACCAGACTTAACCTGACTGTAAATCTTGCCATCATGTCCTGAACACGATTTTGAGTCATTTCATTCTGTTAAACATTTCAGGGATTCATGGTCTGTTTTATGCATGTTTAATGTATGCAGCTGAAATAGATCTTAAATGTTTAACTTCATGCACTCTCTTATCTGTCTTCCTTTTGGTACTCAGACAGTCTTGTTACTTTGATTTCCTTTTATTTTTTAAAATAAAGATCCAAAAAGGATTCTGCTTCCCTTTGAACTAGTTAAGCAATAAATAACATCTCACAAAATTTCTGAAACTTGTATTAATGCCTCTGAAACACAGTTTATATATTTAGATTTTTCATTCTAATATGGCCTTGTGTGATATTAGATGCATTAACACAATACAATTTTCACACCCATGTGCTTCATTTAATGTGGTGGAATAACTATCTTTTTATTTTTAAGTATTTAACATCTGCCCCTTTACCATCATTGCTAGGCATGTGTTAATTTGTGTTAAATTAGACGTCTTTATCTCTCAGTGGCCACCTGCTATTCATGTTGGTGTGCATGCTGTGTTGTGAAGCGGCACACATTGAATGCACTATAGATGCCCAGGGCAAAAGATGTTTCCTCAATGAGGGATTCAGCCCGCGCTCTTTGAAGTGTGAGCCTGCTCTCTGCCAAAGCTTTGAGTTTGAGGTATGAGAGAAACAGCTTTTCCTTTTCTCTCTTTTTTCTACTTTAATTACCTACAGAAGAACATGGTTTCCTTCACTAAAGTCCTGTAGTTGTATATGTTGCTTTAGTTGTATGAGATCCTGATTTTAAAACCCTGTGCCAATTAAGCCTTATGAAGCTCATTCTACATCCATAAAAATCCTTAGCTGTGCTCCTTTTGCCTTCATCCCCAATAAAAAGAATTCAACATTTAATTAATGAAATGCCAGGACTATTTGGATGTAGGTTTGGAAGTGGATAAACTAGTGGCTGCCTCCAAATGCTAAAGTGATTAAGTGACTTGATTATATTTTAGAAAATTGTGTATGTACATTTTAAATCTAATATAAATAAAAATTATATCCAACCACCAATTTTGTGAAAATGCAAATTATTGTGCATTTCCATCCCCTTCTGCTATGCAAATCTTATGAGTTGGGCTGATCTAGATAAACAGGTGATGGTGCTGATTCTCCGGACAGGCGTTGCAGAAAAAGAGGGCTCAATGAGGTGATGTAATTAAAATAGCAAGTGACAACTAAGCCACATGCTTCATGTAAATCATGATTTATTTTTGCTTTAATCGATACCTCAACTTTTCCACCTCACCTCCATTTTTGGACTTCCATACCAAACACACCACAATCATTCCCTGACCTTAACCTAAAGGGCCTTAAAATAATGTTGCAATACTATTCAAGTAAATTCTTGGACTAAGCGACACATTCAAATATAAAAAAAAATTGAACCAAATACCTCAATAGCGATAATACGACAATGTTGTAGGGATGAATTTTGACAAAGTATTAACACAATGAGATTTTTGATAAATAATCATCAGTACTGTGGATATAATGATTTAATGGGTAACTGTTAGAACAAGTAGAACAGTCTGGTAAGTTCAGAAAATGACATCACTTAAAAACCTGGAAAAGACACTTACGACTTATCACGATATAACCATATCCAAAATCTAAAATGATATATATTCTCATATCACCCTAACAATATAATATTGATTACTCAGCCCTACCTTAACCATACTGTAGTTGCCATGTACGCAGAAGGCAGGAATTTTTATAACAATTAGAGGTAATCTGAAGTTCTGCACTATTGTCAAATGTCTACATTTTTCTCTTGCCATTTAGTTAGGCCACAACCAACAGTGATATAGTGTTGCACAGTGAAGTGTAGTGCTCTCAGAGTGTACACAGAGCATAAAAGAGGTGGTTAAAGTACAAGTAGGATCTTTAGTCTGGATGTTGCTGTAATTATAAAAATTACCAATAATAATTACTAAAATTAATAATAAAACTATTAAATCAAGAAAAGAGAGCACCACCCTGGAATCAGGGACCAATAACCAGACCGGAAAACAGCCTCAAAAGAAGGGTTCACTTTAAAGTTAAATATGTGTAAAATATTTAGAATTAAAGGAATAGTAAAGGAACTGAATCCGAACACTGACCATCATAACCAGCTGTTACCACAAAGTATATGCACGAATATTCACAGAAAACTGCTCTGTGCAGTATAATAGAATTTATTCATCTTGGCCAAATTGACAAATAATCAATGATACTTCAACCAACAAAAATCCATCATCGTGGCCACATCACACAAAGGGCTGGTCAATAGAGGTGACCCTACGAGGCTTGAACAAACAATGGCGGAACAGTACCTAATATGTGCCTTTAAGCACAGTGTGGTTTGGACAGAGCTAGACTTTGATGTTCCGAATTTGGTGTAGGATTCTACCGCGACACACGTGTCGGATGTTATAGCGGGGTCGTTAACGATTAGTTTCCAACAACCGCTCATGAGACTACGTGTATGCAAGTGTGTGTACATGTGGGTTAGTAGAGGAAGAGAAAGAGAAAAAGAGCTAATGCTCTGAGAGCAGCAAGAAGGGGGGAAACAGCTGTGGAGAGACAATACTCGCCTTTCTATCAGTGGCCGGTGAACGAACTCAGACACGAAAAACCTTCCGCTGGTCCTTGATAGAAACAAGGCTTATTGTATGCTCACAAGGCAGCAAAGCTAACACTTAGCTACACAAAGTGGAGCGAATCCAATTATTTCAATTTTGAGAGATTGTAGCTTTGTGGATAGTGTGGGACAAAACGGACAGAAAGTAAATGTCTAAGAAATTAGGTCATGTCAGGTCTCCAAGGTTTTTATTATAACTATTTATTCGAGTTCACACTTCACAAGAGTTACTTCAAAGATCAGCTCACACAAATGAAAATGAACTAATTCATAGTTAACCACGCTCAACAAAGTTGACAGTCCCAAAAAGCGAACTATTTCGTGTTAATTTCTTCTTTATACTTGTATATTTCCTCTATATTACTTTTAGCTGTAACAAAATTGAATGTCTTTTGTTGTTGTTGCTGTGAGCATGACTGTTACCTGTCTACTATTGAGTCTTAGCTGGCAATGCCATGAGGCTGTGTTCATGACATGTCGAGCAATCAGAGGTAGGGTAGGGTGGTTCCTTTAAAGAAAAGCAGTGGAATCCATAACAACACCGATATGAAACATTACTCTCTTCCTTTTAAAGCTGAGTGCCTTAAAACAGTGCATTAACTATCATGGGCGTTAATGGCGCTCATGTTCACATTCATTAGTTAGAAACGGATATGATTAGCTCGCTATTCACTAAAAAATGAGAAACTTCAGTGAACATGCTCATTCGTCACGGTCACTGGTTATTTAATTGTTTTGGACAACAATATAACTCCAACTTCATGGAGGACAAACAAAAGAAAGGCAGTCTTGTGTTTCTGTCCAAAGTAGTGGACAGTCAGCTTAAGGTACATCTGATTTGGGCACTAACGAATATAGCCCCGCCATCAGCATCAGTATGGCAGTCTCTCCCCACCAGCCTGCCCTCGCTGCCTCCTTAAGATGAATGATGGAACAGGGGTTGTGCTTATTAGACAGAAGAAAATTACCTCACTTTCCTCTGCTGCTCTTTGATCCCTTGCCTTCTGTCTTATAGTTTTTCTCACAGTCTTACTTCATTTCTTACAGTTTAAAATGCATCGATCTGAAAATGGAACAGGAAAAAGGCAGCAAATATCAAATTTAAGCAAAATATTTTGGTACAGCCTGGCTGTACAGGTGGGGGGGTTGTTAAAGGGGTCTTTCCTTGCTTCAGTGAACTAACTGGCTGCTCTGACTGCTACAGGGGTGAAACAGACCAAAGTCTAGGTCTGCTCCAAGCTCATTAAACACAGAGCCAGCCTCTTGCATTGAAGCCTAAAGGCCTCAGTGACCTCGCAAACCCCACGCCAAATAATTGCAGCTGTCTGGATACAGCTCATAAGTTCCTTTTGCTGTGACACACCGAGGAAGCTTTTGTTACGCAAAATGCTGACATCAACTGGTGACTTAGCGGACCCTGGCCAAACAGACGCAATAGACTGCAAGTGACAGAATGAGAAAAGTGATGTAACAGGCTTTCTTTGGGGATTGTCTATACATATGTTGGTGTGTGCCCACGTTTTGGCTGACACTTAACAAGTGATCTGAAGATGCCGTTGGATATTTCCATCAACTAGCACAACTGTCATTGTGTGGTCTTTTCACACAGAGCCAATTGTAATTGTGTTGTTGGAGCTGTTCATTGGTTTTCGTCCTAAGGGGAAAATCACTGTTTAACAGAGTAATGACTCTTGACTTGAAACAATGACAAGAGCAGCAGAGCCACACTTGGAACCTCAACAGCTGACATCAAGAGTGGAGGCTGTTTTCCTAAAGTCAGGCTGAGCTATAGTGTCAGTGAGTTCCTTTAAACCTTTGAACCTTATTGACGCAATAAGTGACAATAAGGCTGAAATACTGGCCTCCCTTCTTTTGAGAGGCATACATCAAACTCTTTCCAGTGATTGTTGGATCTTGTTTACAGATAAAAGTCATAGAAGCCTAGAAAATAATCTTTATAACTAAAGATCTTGCCCAATAATAATTATGTTTAGATGTTTTCTTCCATGTCAGAAGTTATCCAGTGAATTATAACTACCATAGTAACAGTGCAACCAGAAACTAAGAGTAGCTACTTAATTAAGCATGACTTTTCATGGTGTAGATGTACCAAAATGTAAAGACGTCTCACTGAGTGGCTAAGCCAACCCACAGTTTTGCTTCTCTCACTCCCTGTTATAGCCATTTATATATAGTATATAGCCATTATACTTCATGGTTACATTCACATACATACAGTGACTCCCTAAACAACAGTTTTCACTGTTGCTCAGGCCACTTGACTACTACTACTTGACTTGACTACCTGACTTTCTCCTTTATTGCCTACCAAGAATCGTAAATATGTGTGTGATGTGTGATAACTGCTGTCACAGTCGACCTTTCTGTTTTTTTTCAGATGAGGACGGGCTGACAGACCTTGTCAGCTGCACAATGAAGCCATACTGAAGTACAGTGACACTTTATGCTAAATGGTAATGTTAACAATGCTAATAAAAGGAAAAAAAACAATTAACGCACTCAACTTGAAAGTCTTATGAGTGTAATGGGTGCCAAGTCATCAGCAATTGCAAATACGTTTAGCATACTTTTGAATGTGCGGAGTGCTGACGACTTCAAGAGTGCGTTCGACTTTATAATATCAGCATGCTAACATGCCCTTGATAGTGTTAACATGGTGCAATTTAGAAGGTTATATTTGCAATGAGGGATGGGTACCGAAACCCGGTATTAAATGGGCCCCAGGGTGTTATTGTTTCTTCTAACAGTAGTAGAACAGATGCGGAAATGCATTTGACAGCCTAGCGTAGTTCCTCTCCCGTTTCTCCATCTACCTCAGGTATGTTATTCTAGCAGGAGCCCACACAGAGTTAATTGAATTATACAAACATGGATTGATAGCCGTTAGTAACCATTAGTCAGCTGAATGTTTCGCTATGAGTTCATAAACTCTTCTGTCTGTCAGGGTGAAAGCATCATCCAAACTCTCCCTCAGATAGGCTCAGATTCAAGTATAATTACATCTAGTAATTAGGCTAGCTATTTTCTGAACAACAGCTTGGATGATGCTTTCACCATTTCAGACAGGATTCATGGACGCATCACTAAATATGTGATATGAATATATCAGCAGTAACGGTTATTAACCCATGAATGTATGTATGCACTGTAGTCATGCTGCCGACTGCAGCATGCTCATACGTGTTACCTGTGTTACCGCTGTATTTTTTAAATGTTGTGAGTAATCATTTAATTTGTTTTACATTTCTTTAATCACAACATTACTGAAAATACTGAAATGTTGAACATGGCTGTTAAAAAAAATGTCTTAAATAACTGATATTTGATTTGTTATCACATTATACTCTAATAGTTATTTGTTCAAAATAGTGCTGGCTCAGTATTCAAGGTTTATATAGAGTACAAGAAAATACAGCAAATGTTCATTCTGTTCTTAAATTGTAAAATATTTTCTCGAATGTTTTCGATAAGTGTAGTAGTAACATTGAACATTTTAATGATACCCATCCCTATTTACAATGTTTACCATCCTTAGCATTAGCATTTGCTAATTTGCACGTCAAACAAAATACAGCTGAGGCTAATTGAAATGTCATTAGTTTTGCAGGTATTAAACCAGGAAGTATTGGACAGAGTGAATTTTGACCTGATGATGGTGCTAGACAAAAAGGCAATCAATCAATCAATCAATCAATCTTTATTTATATAGCGCTAATTCACAACAAAAGTTATCTCATGCTACTTCCCAATTTGAGCAAGTCTTGACCATATTCTTTAAAGTAATAATCTGGCCTATGGCCCACTGATGAAAGCCCTTGCATTTGCTGTAATACCAAAGACGTGCACTGGGTGTCAGTGGCGACTTTTCCGGACAATATCACAAGCAACGCACAGTTAGTGACGTGTTCACCCAGCAGTAGTTGGTCGGCCAGAGAGGGTGGTTTATATTATATCATAATGACCAGAATAAGTTAGCCTAATGTTAGACAATGAATAAGTATGTACTAGGGTTGGGCCGATGGCTGACAGCCATGGACTACTAATCTCTGACCATTGTAACATTGTGATTTAAAAGCCTCCCCACCAGAGAGCACAATCAAGTGCCGTGTCCCCTCAAGGTTGCCGTAGGGCAAGAGTTGTTGTTTGTGATATGTGGAGAGATGAAATGAAAAGAAGCATGTTGCTGCGCAGTGCACTAATATTACGTCTCCATGTACTGTTTATTATTTTCGTATTAAACCTGCTCAGTTAAGCGAACCCAAGACACTCAGTAGTGTTTCTGTTCCCGTGGGCAGCTGTTTCTCTCAGTCGTGCCGTTTCTTTACACAGTTTTCTTAGATTAGCTTCCTTGGCTAGTCGGCCAATGTTGTTTTATGCATATGAGGCTGAACAAAACTAAGTTATGGACACGTGGTGGGGAGATGATGATGCTTTTAAACCTGGCACAGGGTATGTCGGTGGTAACGGGAGATAGTGTCCTCTGCAGGGTGAGACAGTTGGAGATTCATGTCAGAGCAACGGTGGGAAACAGCGGCGGCTACAGTGGCAAGCTAATCACAACTGCTGCGTCACCAATGTCACCGTCCATCACGATGTTTCACTGCAGACATCGCCCTACCCTATGTAAATAACGTTACTTTTATAGCAACCATTTTTTATTCAGTAAATAGTAAGTGTTATAATTACCGTCTCAGAAGACATCATTGCCTTTTTGCTTTCATGTGGTGTTGTTATGGAGGCATGGCAAAGCTGCCAACTGACTGACGTCACACAGATGACACTGGATCTCTGAGAAGCAATGAGGTCCAAAAATACACCTGCAATTGCCAAAGTTGTCAAAGTTATTTGTTTATTCTGAGGGTAACATGAATGTTTTTGCCAAATTCCATGGCAGTCCATCCATTAGTTGATATTTCACTCATAACCAAATATTTCAGTCTGCTGGCGGTACTAAAAGAAAATTCAGGTGATCACAAAAGTCAGGCTTCATGGTAGCATACATGTCATTACAAAAACATCCATTGAATATTTATTGAGATATTTCAGCCTGGATCTAAGTGGTGGACTGACTGACTTTTTGGTGTTTAAGAATCCAGATAAAACTCAAATGATTTGATGCTATCATGGATAGTTTCAATGAAATCTTGAAACTGTCCATGATAGCATCAAATCATGTAATACAACTGACCTGCAGTTTCAGCCTGTAAACAAGGTGGAATGGAAACAGCCCATTGTTCAAAGACAAAATAAGTAATCTACATTATACTATTAATAATGTATACTGGCCTGCAAGACTTTATAACACTGCTCCCCTAAGTAAGATGATTAAAACTGAGTGGATCAATGCAGGCATTCATATGAACCATTACAAAAAGTTACATCAAAAACACATTCAATATTAAGAAGAGTAAATTCTTGTATTAAAACAAATAGATAATTTCAACAAAATAATACACAGGAGGAAAAAGTATTACATCCTTGGTCAGGCAGTTTTATATCTGATATCTGGATCTGTATCTGCTTCCACTATCGTTGCTAAAAAAAAAATAATGTATGGTGCTGTGTTTATTGAAGAAAGACACTGCAGGGACAAATATGATCCAAATCGTGTGGGGGCGACGGTAGCTGAGGGCTGTTTTTCGGGGACTAAGGTGACTGAAAGCTTTTTTTGGGTTTGAAATTTTTTTTGGATCCTGCGGCATGTTATGTCAATGCACTGCCATTGATCCTTTATTTGAATCTCTGCACTGTAGATGGCATCTAGCAATAGTTACTGTATATTTAGAATTGACATTACAGATGGTTGAGCTTGAAGGGCAAAAAGCTGTTAACTTGCATGTTAGCTAATTTTTCGATATATGGTTATGTTAAGGTATTATGTATGTTAGACATAGAGCAGTAAAGTTTAAAATTCAGCAACTTTCCACATATTCAAGACAGTATGAACTGACAGAAGTGATCCAAAGTGTTTGACCAACATTTCAACAAATAGCAGTGTTTTCAAATTGTTCTCAGCCACAGACTGTGCAACATTATCTGAATTTCCCTACATAAGGTGAGATGATTCAATTAGTATTTTTGACGTTATTTGATACTGAATGTAAGCAGTAAGTAAAAAACAAATTAAGAACACCCTAACACATCCTCATACCTAACCTGAAAAGGTGGATTGCAAGTGACCCCATAAACAAGAAATGTCACAAATTCCAAAAACAGCGTACCTTTGTTGTATGGTCTCGGTTTCTCAGATCAACCCTAACCCTAACTTAAAGGTCCTATTTGTAAGAAAAGTTGATTTTTGAGTCTCATTCCCAACTTGTCAAATACTGATGCTTTGGGATGGCGGCCGGCCCATCCTACAATCCTAATGCATCAGTATTTGAGGAGCTGGGAATGAGACTAAAAAAAAAATCAGCTTTTCTTACAAATAGGACCTTTAACTACATTAGTAAGTTGAAATAAATCACGACTGACTTTTGGTTCCACACTGGAAAGGAATAGCGGTTCCCTGGGTGTCTAATCCAACCATCCACCCAAACCTTCGCCTTATGTGGACTTTGTCGCCCTTTATACGACTTCACCTGACTTCCTCCTTTGTTGCCTTAATAATAGCTACAGCCACTAGAGGTCGCCACCTAAAATTATAACATCAAAATCGGTCGTAATAAGCTGCTTTTGTAGTCAATATATGGTCATTTTTCTGAGGACAGCGTGAATTTAGATGTTTCTCTTTTGGAAACCAATGAGAATTTTTTATTGGGTTTACTCATCTGTAATATTTTCTGAGTATGTTGACAGGAGAAAGCTAGGTTATTTGGTATTTATTATTGGTAAAATTCAGACAGTTTTCAGGTGGTACAGTTATATGTTCATTTATTAGAAATTAACTAAGTTTAAGAGAGATCTTTTAGTTGGTGCACAGGAGGTCTGCAGACCATGCAAATATGACTAATTGGTCTACAGGCAAGCATACAATTCAACATAAATCATGAATGGAGTTTTTTACAATAAATAAATGATAACCAGGCTGTTGGTATCCAAGTAGCAGTTCTTTTATAACATCAGTTTCAAGGATTTTTTTTCTTGAAATCAACAGCTTTGACTGTAAACTCAAGACAACTAATAATTACATGAGAAATGTGTCTTCCCAATTCCCTTGTAATAAATGCCAATGTATAGGTCTTTCAAGGAAACCTTCAAGACTTTATTCGAAAATGATTAGGACCTAGTTAAAACGGTCAGGAAATTGTAAGACAACTTTTATACATTAAAAAACTTTGACTGTTAAATTAACAGTACACATCATTCCTTTGGGTGTTCTCCTCATAGAAATGACTAAGACAAAATAGGATAATGAGGGTTGGAGTGCAGCAAAAATGATTCAGCAGAAGACAGGGATGCTGAAAAAGACAGACTAAAGGCCTACAATGGGTTTGTGTTCAGAGCAGAAAAAGCACAGATATAAGATAGAGACTGAGTTGTCATTGCCATGACTGAATAGAAAGACAGAGAGCCCATCCAGTTCAAACCCATGGTGGATTCATTTAAATCATGACTCTATCGTCCCTCCCATTTCTGGGTTATTTCTGTAGCAGGAATATTGCTATATAACCTTTCAGACTGCAGTCAGCCCCCAGCCGCTTCGATAAATAATCAATGAGCCTGAATTATGCACTAATAAAAAGGCTTCTCATTTTGAAATATTTTATTATTAAAGTTTACATATTTCAAAGTTTTCCTGGGCACTTGGGGGAGATGTTATGGCCACATTTGGCACATGCAAATTTAGGATAAAGCACAGGATTTATTATGGTATTTGGTATATGGTTTTAATTAATTTTATTAATTCAAATGATAATGAGGACTTTGAAATAACATATGACTAAGGGCTATCTGCTAATTCTCAGTCACCTTTTGTGTTGAGTCAAGAATGGATGAAAATGCACAGTATGTCATTTCTGCTGCCAGAAAATAAAACAAAAGATGTAGGTAGCATGGGATCATGGGAGTGGCTGTCTTTACTGGTAAACAACGTGTTGCTCTCTGTTCTGTTTGCAGAGCGAAGAGAGGCACTGAGATGAGGCACTCGAGAACGTGCATAAAGTCACATCCTTCAGAAGGTCTGCACGGAAAATTTGACCCGAGTCCTTCACAAAAAAATCCACAGTCCAGTAGCACTGAATGGTAAATGGGCTGTACTTATACAGTGCTTTTATAGTCTTAGCGACCACTCAAAACGCTTTACAACACAAGTCAGCATAAACCCATTCACACACATTCATACACTGGTGGCAGAGGCTACCATGCAAGGGGCCACCTGCTCATCAGGAGCAATAACCATTCATACATCATCACACTGATGGATGAGCCACAGGGAGCAATTTGGGGTTCAGTATGTTGCCCAAGGATACCACTATGTAGACTGCAGGGGCAGAGAATCGAACCACCGACCTTCTGGGTGATGGACAACCTTTCCGACTGAACAACTTCAACAAATAGTCCAACAAAGTGAGACAGTGAAGGTCCCATTTTTTTACATCACGTTACAATTCACTCTCATATGGCCAATAAAAAGTTGTTAATACATGCAAATTACTACAAATTGTTACATAGAGCCCCTTAAACAACTTTGTTTTAGTAAAATTATGACAAACTGACTGACGTACAGCAAACCTTGGGAAGTGTAGTATTCCATCATAAAAACATTGGTTGGTTTTTGGTACCCACAGAGAATTGCACATTAACCTAGCACTCACGTTAAAAGACTATTTGTATCACTAAAGGCTGATTTTCTTCAATGCCTTGGAAGCCCATTACTGTATGTAAACATGCAGTAATCTGCACATACAGTCTTTTGCAGAGGTAAGTCAAGTTTGTAATTTTGAATGAAGAAGGTCTTAATGTACGACGTGGTATAAAAAACAAAGCAGAGGTTGATGAATTCAGTCTTTTATTCTATTCTGACAATATCCATCAGTCCAAACTGCTGGAAGCATTTCCTCATCAATTAAAAACTGCCTTTTAAAACTTTGTGGCACATTTGGCCATCATGTAAAGTGGACTTGTAGGAATTTCATAATGACATGAGATGAAATAGTGACAATTCCCAAAACACTGCTGCTCCGGGATTTTGCATCCTTTGTCTTTGTACATTCCATCTCAAAGAGATCACGCAATCTTGAAACAGCTTTGTGTGTCTAACTAGATGCATATCGGTGCATTTTCTCCCCCAACTGACCAACCCACTCTCCACATCTCTCTCAGCTCTCATCAGTGCTAATGGTGGAGCCAAGAGAACCATACAGAACACACCATATGCTGCTCCCAGTAATCGGCTCATTAGGTGCCAGCCTACTTACTCTCTGCCTGAATGGAAATGTGAAAAATCATAGACAGCCAGATGCCTCCTGTACACTTACACATGTGCAAACAAACAAACATGCGCACATGCATACATTAACACTGTCACACATGTAGGAGAAATATCTGCTGCACACACACTGTGTTCATTTGCACAAACATTTGGATGCAGTACACCACTGCATGCATTAAGCATGGCCTGGTCTCATGGTCTATAATTATATTACATTGCCAGTCTCTGTGACTCACATCATTCTATCCGTAGAGTGCTTTGGAACTTTATGTTTAGCACCGCAGGGGCCTCATTTATAAACGTTGCATATGCACAAAAGAAAGTTCGCGCCACTTTCTAAGCAAAGTTGGGTATATAAAAACAAACTTAATGGGAGAACTGCAGTCCTCCAGGAAACTCTGACCCATGCGTGCGATAAATAAACTGGAGACATGAGAAACTGGCAGAAGGACAAAACAGCAGCAATGGTTTGAAATTGATACCTTTGTGTAAATGAAATTAAAAATTACCTTTGCAAAAACGGATTAAAAGCATCCTGAAAATGAATAAACATCAGTTTAATCAACTCCCTGGAGTGCACACACACACACACACACACACACACACACACACACACACACACACACACACACACACACACACACACACACACACACACACACACAGATACACACACATTATTTTGGATAATAAATACAAACTAAAATATATTTTTAAGCTCATAACTCCTCATCCTTGTAATAATTAAATAATGCCTTGATGTTATGGGATTTATTCTAATAAATAATAATGTGCAGAATAGCAATTATGTTTTAGCTGATGTAATTTTCAATGCCTCAGCCAGGCAGATAAAAGCTCAATGTTTCCTATATTTTTACCAGCTGTTTGCTGTGCAGAACTGTTGGTGAGTTTGGTCAATTCACTGTCTATTACAATTTAATAAGTGTAATAATTTACAATTTAATATAAAACTGCTCCATACAGCTTGTCTGGAGTATTTAAAACTCTCCAGAAGCCCCGAGAACCCAAAAAGATTTGAAAAGACAATATTTACAGCATTGGACGGATGGATGGTTGAGCTGGTGCGCTCACTATAGACAGGGTGCATGCTAATGCCTTTAGCTTAGCAGCTCCAGTTCAGATTTCAGCTTAAAAAGAGGGTGTAAATGATGAATTTTCAAATTAATTTGGGATTTTTGGGTGAACTTTAACACAAGATATTTGTTTAATCCATAGTCAAGCAGAAATGAAATACAATTTGTGGTTTTAGGTCAAGCTATTTCTTAACAACCAACAGATCACCCATCCGCCCAATACTTCTGTTCAGCTTCTTCAGCCACAGTATAGTGCAGGTCACGATTTATGTTCACTGAGCACAAATCTTTTAATAAGTCTCTGTGCAGGCATGATGGTACCAAACCTGGCAACCCCACGGTGATGACATGACTCCAGGACGTACTGTGACTCCTTTTAAAATCACAAATGGTGTTTACACTTATATGAGTAAAAATTTAACAAACAAGAAACACCATGTAATTGAAGAGAGAAAGAGAGAGAGAGCGAGAGAGAGAGAGATGCATCTGGGTTATGAAAATTGTCAAGAAGGCATGTTCCTTACGTACCAGGTTAGAGTAACACAATTGTTTCCTTTATTAGTATATGGACCCCCTGATAAAGCCTTGCCCACCCTCTGGCCACCCCTTATATAAAAGTCTAGTTCAGCCCCTGCCACCAACCACCAGCTCTGTCCAAACATAGATAAAATTAATATCAATAATTTCAACTCATTCTTGAAAAACAATGAATAAACAGATTTGCCCTGTAATGCAAACATCAGCATCCCTCAAAACTTAAAATTTACTGTATTGAAGTCCACTTCTAATTGCAATATACTCTTTAACTTAATTTTTTATTATCATGTACCTTTCAGCTGGATTTTAGTCCAAGTTCAGTATTGGCTCAGAACTTCCTGTCTTTGTGTTTTTTATTAGACATTGAATGATGATTTAAACTTTTTCTTCTCAGAATGAGACACCTGTGACCTCTTGCTGTGTTCAATCTATATCTCTCATAGAAGCAGATTTCATAACCATCACAGAATGCACAAAAATAGTTTATTTTCCTGTTTGTTTCCTCCGGGCCTGATGAAAGGATCAGATCAGGGGCAGTTGTGCCACAGTAGGCCGCGACACACAGTTTTCTGTGAGCTTGCACAAGTAAAATTAATTTAGATGCGTAGATATGTTGGAGCTGAACAAAATAGCTCTGGCTTCAGAGGTAATGATAAAACTTGAGGGAGAAGTATATCAGCATCACAGTGTCCCTGCATACTTCAATGAATGAATCACAAACATACAGTATACTGTTGGCACAGTGAATGCTAAATAAACACAACCAAATCAAAATCCATTTCTTAAGAAAAGTTAAAATATGTCTAGTAGATTCATATGTTGACATCCTTCAAGGAACTTTTATATAAATCTTTGTAAAAGATGACGGTGATGATAAAGAGTTTGCGCATTAAACATAAAGTCAAAGTCGCGGCCTTATGCAAGGACATATATGATTTGATAGTTATGTGCTACTAACATCAAATAGATATCTGAGGGTGACAGCTTGCTTCTCTCTATATATTTCCCTAATGAGCTCCATTATTATCATTTGTTGTCCTCACAACAGAACTGTAAAGTCTCTGGTGCATTTGACTTTAAGTGCAAGATTATACGTCTTTGGTTTGCCTCTCAATTGGTTAGCATATGGCTGGCTTGACACCATCAATACATCATTTGAAAAAGGACGGGAGGCACAGCAGAAGCATCTCATATTGGAATAAAGTAAGGAGACACAGACAAGTGTTTAAAATGCCTGGGTAGTAATGCAAGCATCTGAAAAGCAATTGATTGGGCCACCACTGCCGTCTGAATCGCAATTTCATCCATTTACCTTTGTTTCAGCCCAGGGCATGATGATGAAGAAAGGGAACAGTTACAGAGTGATGAGGTCCCAAACACATTACCCTGCCTCACCTCTCTTATTTTAAACTGTTGCTGTATTAAAAATCACCTCAAGCGTGAAGACTAGTGGTGTGTTCAGACCGAACACAAAGAGAATATTTGCTGTGTTGCGTGTGTGGAATTTCAGGAATTTGATTGCAGAATTATTAATTTGTATTCCTGTTATTTGCATGGCACCCACTTCGGTGAATTTCACCATCTTTTTCAGGAGCTGTGTCTGAATGACTGCCACTACCAGCACTAATTACTGAGGCTGACCAGTGCCCAGTTCTCAGCTGCAGAGCGCCTGTCTATCTGTCTCTGTGGGTGACAGTTTCTTAATAGGTGTGTTAAAATCAATTAATAGTAACTGTGACCAGCAAGTAGACACTGAATGAATTAATCTCTTACCATATTGGTATGAACCCAAAACAAAATGATTACGTTGTGATCTGACTGCAATAAATTGATCACAAGGACACTGAAATAACATCATCATAATGTCGCCTTGTAAAAAGCCTGAATTCATGCTTAGTCAGGTCTGTCGGTTAGACAACGAGCAAACAACTTTTAAAATGCTTGTTCCCTGGATGGAGTTTGATTCGATCATGTTTCCATGACTTACCAGATAGACCAACTTCCTTGCTCACTCCTTTTTGTCCTGTTTCAGTACAAGTAGACGTGCTATTGTGCAGCTCTGGGTGTCTGCAAACGGCCATGATTACCTTCTCTATGATCCTCTCCTCCATTGCTGTTTAATGAATGTCCGAGCATCAGCGTTGTTAACGTCATGACGTCAGTGTGAATGTCAATGCCTATAGACTTTCGTGACACAGTGTCACGCAAAATCCTTGCTTGAGTTCAGTATCTTCTCAACTCACACAAATTTGCGCCATGTCATCTGTGCTCCGTCATTCCTGTCATCCGTGCCTTGCGTCTTTTCATTGACTTTATTCATCTAGACAATTAAATAATTCGCCTTACGTCTGTTCTGAATGCACCATAAGGCTAATTCTGATTATTAAAAAATGGTTTTGCAGTTTTTACTAGTATCCGTATAATTCTGTATTTTGGCAACATTTCTGTGGAACTGTGCACACACAGTTTTCATAAAATAAGGGATGACTGCTCTTTTGTTATAACCTAAAAACAAACAGCAGTTTAGATAATATGGCTAATCTGTCTGCTTCATTACAACGGTTACACCCCGCCTTTCCAAAACCCTGCTGTTCCAAAAATAGACTTTCATTCTTCGTAATGGCGGGGTTTCCCATTTTTTCTAAAGACCCCGCTATTCCGAAAAGGCTATTGGGGAAACCCTAACCCTAACCCTATTGGAAAGTAATTTGAAGTTGAAAGTCGGAACAGCGTGTTTTGGGGGGAGGGTCGGAACAGCGGTGTTTCGGAGTGGGGGTGTTTCGGAATGGAAGGCTGTCCCCCATTACAACCTGTCTGATCCGAGCCACTTTTTCTGCCATGTTTTGGAAAACTTGAACTAACCTGCACAACTGTCTATGTTCTCTGCTGTCAAAACATTACAAGGTAAATTAAAGATATAATATGTGAGAAATATATTTTGTTGAGTTGTGTACTTACATTATCTCAAATGTTTTTAATAACCAAGAGAAATCCACAACTTAACTCAAGCTAATGGTGCATTTCATTGAGTCGCCCGTTGCTAAAACTTCCAGGAGGGAAACAGAGAGAGAGGATGTATGTCAGTGAATGAGATCAAAGGTAATAGAAAACATCACCAAAAACTTTACCTCATCTGTGAAGACTTGTGCCTTTGTCACAGTTTTGATTTTCATCATCAATTGTGGTCAAGGGTTTGTTCACCACCAGCAAAGCGAGTTTGACCAGGGGATCATTTGTCTTTATTTGCAGTACTCGCAAAGTGTTCCTAGGCACCAAACAGCCGGATTACTTTGCTGTACATTAGCCTTAAGCTAGCAAGCATCAGCATGCACCAAGGGTCTGTGTATTTGAATTCAGGTTAACCTCCCCATAAACTCAACACTCACCAGAGATTCTGATTCACTCTTCTTCTTTTTCCCCTCTCCTCTCTGTAACATTACGCGCATGAAGTGGATTTCCCCACCAGCTTCAGTCGCAGTCCGCATTATAGAACATAAACACCTGACAATGGAGGTCGTCTCTGCGATAGTCTTCTGTGAAAGACCCCTAGCAGCAGGAAAGACATGCTGTGTGTTTAACACCAGGCTTAAAAGCGATGATTCACTGCTAGGTCTGTTGTCCTTTGACCACATCTGACTACACATGGGACGGTGGTCGGTTCTCATTGAAAGTCTGAATCTGTAACCATACCCAAGAGTGATGTCATGGTGTACTGACACACCCTGGAGTACACTTGTATATCACTGCAGCAAGTGAGAATTTAGACCAATGGAGGTTAGTCTGGTTGGATGCTGAGATAGCCACTGTTACATAGGAAGACAGGTTTATAATAACTAACTGTACAAGGATAAGGGAAAAGTGGAAACAGTAGAATCACTGTGCAGCACAATATAGCAAAACTATAAATATGTTAAATGTATTTATTATCACAGTTAAGATGTGGAATAGAGTTTACATAACCTGTCAACAAGAGTCCTGCATCTTTTCCTCTGCAGTTTTTATCTTTTCTTTTCCCTTTTTTTTTTCAAAGACTGCCTGAGAAAAAAAATCAATGTGAAGCCCCACATTTGTAGCATTTGGATTTGGTCACCCAGGTTCAAAGCTACCTCTCCAAAAAGAATGATGACCCTCACTGAAGCTCAGCAGAATACACAGGAGCTATGTATGAAGAAAAAGGTTAGATGTGTGTCAGTAGCAGCTTTTCATCTTTAACAGCCCCCGCAGATCCAGGATTAGCTGATTTTGAAGATTCACTATAGAGATGCTTGATTTCTTGACCTCAGACCTAGTGTACAAAGGGCTTTTAAAGGCACTGACGCGCACACACACACACACACACACACACACACACACACACACACACACACACACACACACACACACACACAGACGAGCATACACACAATATACTGTACAGTATACAATCTGACTCATTCTCTTGGGCCACTATTGTAGGCTCAGGCCACCTCACAAAAAATCTATTACAATGCAACAGAAGTGTTTATACTTTTATGTTTTTTTCTGGTGTATATTTATATAGTCTTAGGGAGTGGTCCCGGTGGATGGTTGGAGTACAAAGCACTGGACTTGGACTGAGCCAGGGACTGTCACTGTTGACTTTTAAATGTTAGAAATGAGTGCCAGTGCTTTATCACACTATATGATTGTATATATATTGTATATGTGCGTAGGAATTGTTTTTATTGAAAATATTATTAATAGAATTGGATGTTTTAAATATGGCTACAGAATATAACAAGCTTTGCTGTCAACTCAAGTAATCTTCACCTGGTTCACTTCACTGTCTCCAGTGCTGCCTCTCTGCTGTGCTGACTTTGCTCTCTGTCTGTGTAGGAGCTCTGCAGAGGAGAAACTGCAACAACATGATAATAACTTACCAAAAAACAACAAATTGTCAAAAAGTACAGATAAAAGAACCTTTATGTCTGAGCTTACCAATACTAGGGTAATGATTCTGTCATCCATTTGGTGTGGTGTATGTTGTGCACAGTAGTTTTATCAGTAGTTTTACTTGCTGAGAATGATTGCTGAGTAACACTGCAGCGCGTAAAACCAAAACAATGAGCTGAAAGAAGCTAAAATGTTCCATAGAAAAGAGCAAAATTACAAAGTCATAATTCTGTGTGACCGCTTTCATATTACATAGTGTTAATATAAAACAGTGATCAGTGCAGCTTTAAAGTTATTAGAATAGATATAGATGATTAGAAATACTTGGCCTCCCAATAGGAGTTGTTCCTTGTATTCTTCCTGAGGCTGCCCACTGCTCCTAAAAGGTTAAAGTAGGTCAGTGAGTTCCCCACTAGGAATAACAAAGTTAAACTTAACTTTTTGCTTTACTTTGCAGAGATGGTGGAGTAGTCAGGCCAAAAGCTGCAACTGTAGAGTGGTATTTGGTAACTACATGTAATATCTGTTTTTTGTCCTGTCTGTGCTTTGCAACATTAAATGAAAGTGTCTTATATCATACAAGAAGAGTTCATTTAACAAAGTAAGTTTATCCCCAAAATGTCATCTTTGAGATCACTGCAGATCATAGCCCCTTTCCCCTATCACTTCACATGCACAGCTTGATGTAGCCCATGCAGCTTTGCTCATGGCGTTTACTTGCCCTGTTGCCAGACTTGCAGCAGATTGCATCAATGCCACTACATCCACTTCTGCCAACATCATTTTTCTCTTTGTCAGTTGGTATTTTGCTCTGCCCACCGTCAAAACACATTGATCTTGACAGATTTTGTCTAATAATGCTCTTCTGCAGACATGGGCTGACCTCTCCACATATAGGCCTCTTTTTCTACTAGGTAGTTGAGATGGGAGCAGAGCACCATGTCGGCCCACCCTCCCTCACTGCCTCGCCCGTATCCCATTTGCCTCAGTAATCTAATCATGTGAATGTTCAGTGCTCGGATTGGAAAACACAAACAGTAACATCCCTGACACAAACCCAGGTGAGATTAGGCTGTGAGATTTGTAACCACAATACTTTTGGCTGCACAGAGAGAATTGCTGAGCTGATACAGTCTATAAGGATCATAAAAACAGGGAGGTGAGAGAGAGAGCATGAGAGAGAGGCAGAGAGACATAAGAAAGGCTCACAGACTGATAGTGTGTTTGTGTGTGTGGGAAAGTCCGGTATGAGATCCCTGTGTTGTGACATGAACCCATTGACAAGTTGCTGTGCGTAGTGGGAATTGGAGTGGAGCCTTATTTTGGCTACCTTGAGTGAAATAATGAAAAGGGAAAGATAGCAGAAATAGAGCATCATGGCCCATCATCTTCTACCACTTGAAAGCGCACACACACGCACGCACGCACGCACGCACGCACACACACACACACATGCACACAAACAAGTATGCTTGCTTTGGCACATGCACAAACCCGTGCTGCCCTTCAGCATGTTTCCTGTTATTGAGACCGTATTACAGAAAGGATGCAAAGGACACAAACTCCATTTAATTTGATCCTCTTTGAGTGTAGTGGATTATACCCGGGTAAGAATAGTTAGTAAGAGATGAAAGGGGGTTCTTTTGTGTAATTTTACAATACTGGTAGCAGAAATCAACACAATAAAGTGTAGTTAGGTCATCTAACTGATACAACAATGCACTATATTGCTGAGCTGCGCAGTTCTTTGCCTGGTTTTCTGTAGTCACCTTTTCTTTAGTCCAAAGATGAATTGACTGTCATCTGACTCGTCTGAGATGACATCGTCAGTCAGAGCTGCTGAGCAGACATTCCTTTTGCCACCATCCCATTAAGTTAAACAGCCTCAGCTACTGTTCCGGCAACAAATGGGATACACCAGTGGAACTGGGGTAAATCCATGCAAAGATGTGAGGGTGAATTTCTGGCAGTGGTTTCCAGATTTGTTCTGTGTTCCAGTTACTACAATTGCTAATGTTCATGGGTGGGAAGTCAGTGAGGGAATATGTCCTTTTTTTTCTGCACAAGCAATACCTGCTGGCTTGGTAGAAAACCAGGGGAAAAGAGGGGAAAATCATGAGCAAATAAGAACAATGTGATGAATGTGTAGAAAAATATAAATTCTAAACTTGGAGAGATCGAGGAAAAAAGACACAAAGTGCTATAATATGCAACTCCAACACATGCCAAATGCCACATGTCAAATTCGGCAGCTTATTGCAACATCATAGTATTTTGAACTCTACGCAACCAAACTAAACAAAATACACAGTGCTCAAGCAACATACACCATACAACAGTTGTTACAACATTGTTTTTAAGCTGTATTTGCATAGGAGCCGGCATTGCGGCAAAAACGCAGGTTTTCCCATTCTTTTTAATGAGGGCAGTCTGTTTTGGCTGCAGTGGTGCGTGCCGCAGAGGTTTCCGCAAAAAATTGCAGCTGAAAGGTTGAAGCCGACTTAACTTTTGGAGAAACGCAGCCCGACGTTATGATCCAATCAGACTATGACTGAAGCCACTGTGGAGTGTAACGTAATGTGTCGTGTGTATTCACAGTTTGGCTTTGTGCACCAGTGTAAAACACATCTGTGGATGCTGACGATCATTGTAGGCCCAGCATGTTTAACCTACTGTGGCAGAGGCATGACCACAGCTCATAAGCAGAGTAGAATGGGTCAGTAGCAGGGCATGTTATTTAGCATGGATAAATACTACAGAGGGAACACAATGGACATTTCTCTGTGTAGCGTTAAGTTTCACTTTCACTTCAGTTCAGTCTTATCCCCCAGTTTAAAACTCAGCGATGATCTGCCTCATCCTGGTTGTTTAGTGTTATTTTAAATATGTCGATGAGGACAAACAATCACTAGTAGGACCAGCATGCCAGAAGCACAACAACATAGCAGCTTCGTCTTTTGGCAAACTGATCAGCGGGGGTTCCTAAGACCTCACACACACGGACCATGGAGTGATACTCCCACACAGCCGCACCAACCTGATCAAGACTAGGATCAACGCTGGACTTGGTCCGAATGTACTATACTCTTTCCCTTTCAGCTGTCCCAGTTACTTCCAAGACACTTCCCCTTTTTCTGCTTTTGAAAACAAGAAACTAATATCAAATTGTTGACAAACAACTATTTCATGGGCCAAGTTTTTTTTTATAATAGTTGCATATGTGATGAACAAATTCAACTCAAGGACCAATTTAATATAAAAATAGATCCATTGGGTGTAATTCATTTGAATATCAATAAACAGTGAAATAATCAATCAACAATAGCCGAATCAACAAAACTGTCATCTGTACCAGAATCAATTAGTATATTGATAGGGAGGAACTCATGTGACCACTGGAGAGAAGCAGGAAGACTGGCTGGTGGCAATGGTGCTGGCGGCTAAAACCAAAGCAAACATGGATATGCAACTTATTGAAAGTCTGCCTTGTTACAATTGCAATGCATGTGACTCAGTGCCTTCCCAAGAGCTGTATAAAATACAGTAAGTGGTACAGCTGTGTGATCCCATGACTAAACACACAGTAACATGAACAAGTCATTTTTTATTGCAGGTAGTAGCATTCACATGTCACCCTATGCAACAGTCTTTGTGTGAAGTAGTTTTTGGATGCCAGTGGAGTTTGATGGCACAGACCATAATCTAATAGTCTGTTAAGCTCCCGATTCTCCAACGACACTCACCCCTCCATGCCAAGGCACAGGTATCCGCAGCCATGTACTCACAAGTGTGTTTGCCGTGTGTGTGCGTGCGCATCAGTGTGTGCGTGGTGCATGTGGTTATATGGCCGCCTTGCCACTACAGAGCATGTTGTTGCCGTTGTGTACTTATATCCATGCACTTGACACTGATGCTGTTGCATCTGTTAGCTGTGTATGTTTGGGAATAAGTGGTCGCTGCGTGAGGCTATGTGATGCTGTTAATGTTCCTCTTGGTGCCTGTAACATTACTTGTGATGTGGCTTGTTTAATTAAACTGATGTGCATTCAGGCAAGTAGTTGTAATGTCCTATTTCAGTTAACATGTTTTTCAGAACCTAATAAGTAGGATTGTTTTTAGGGTTAGGTAGGCCCGCCTAATTTTCTCTGTACCCACCCACACTATGATTTCTGCCTACGCTATTGGCCAGGAATCTGCTTTCCAAAATAACTTAATAGGACGGATGGGTGTTTCACCTGCATGCAAAGGTGGACCTAAAACATACAATTTCAAGACGTAAAGTTATGTTAGTTATACACGTATTTAAAGTGACTACGAGGAACTTCTAAGTGTTTATGAAACAGTCTCGTTGTCACAGTTCAGCTCTGCCTCACCACTCTGCACCTGCCTGCTTCAATCTGCCAATCAGACACACCCCTCTCATCAAGCCAACTCCACTCACCTGTGCTCCCTGCTCTGCTCTGGCTGCATTTAAGCTCCAGCTCCACTCTCACTCATTGCCAGATTGTTCTAGATGCTTGCACCAGACTCTCCAGCGATTTTCTGCCTGATCTCCCGGTTCCGACCCTGCTTGCCTCTGACTATCCTGCCTGCCCGATCTCCTGGATATTACCTCAGCCTTCTGTCTTCGACCACGAGTTTCGCCTATCCCCTCCTGGTTACACACCTGCTCGGCTCTGCGGCTACACAGCCCACCACTGGACCTGTCTGCCTGCTAGGTAATCCACCTGTTGCCAGCTTTGCTTTCAGTCAGCGACGCCAGACTCACTCCTTCACTGATCTCGCAGATCACTGTGAGCCAAGACTTTTCTCCCCATCACTGTATAAACTGTTTAAGACTCCGGTGATAAATAAAAGTTATTACCGACTGATATCCTGTCTGCCTGTGCTGCTTTTGGGTCCTCACCATACCCGTGACAGTACAATCTGGCCAGACATGGACCCAGCACACACGGCTATGGATCGCCTGGAGAAGGTAGAGGCGATGCTCCAGCACCACGAGGCGCTGCTACTGTCAAACTCCGCAGATGTCCGACTGGCAGTGGCTAAACAGGAGCAGGCGTTTACCTCGCTAGCCTCGCAGGTCCAACAGCTCGCCGCAGCTTTTGCTCAAGCTGTCCCTCTGCCTCCGGAACCAGTCCAGCCTCCACCAGCTCCGGCTGCTTCTGCCTCTGCCTCTGCTTTCGCCTCGGAGCCTCGTGTGGGGGTTCCTGAACGCTACGCCGGGGACGTGGAGGGCTGCCGCCCGTTCCTCACGAACTGCTCCATCCTGTTCGCTCTCCAGCCCCACACCTTCGCTTCTGAGGACGCCAGGGTGGCGTTCACGGTGAATCATCTGACGGGGCGCGCTCGGCTGTGGGGAACAGCCGAGTGGGAGCGTCGCACTCCAGCGTGCTCCTCTTTTCAAGCCTTCGCCGCCGAGCTCCGCAAGGTGTTCGGAGAAGCTTCCCGAGGTCCGGATGCTTCTGGAGGGCTTCTGGGTCTGAACCAAGGGACTCGTTCAGTGGCCGATTACTCCATCCACTTCCGCACCCAGGCTAGCTCCAGTGAGTGGAACCAGGCTGCCCAATGCGACGCCTTTCTGATGGGGCTCGCTGACTACATTAAGGACGAACTAATTTCTTACGAACTCCCCACCACTCTCGACGGCATCATCGAGCTGGCATCCCGCATCGATCGGCGCATTCAAGCGAGACAGCGGGAGAAACATCAGGGGCTCACGAGACGACGCCAGCCCGCCCCGTCACCAGCAGCTTCCGGGGTATCGACGCCTCCTGGCAGCCGGCCTTCAGGGGAGCCTGAACCCATGCAGGTTGGTCGGGCCAGCCTAACTCCGGAAGAGAGGAGGAGACGCCGCGAGGGGAACCTCTGCCTGTATTGTGGCCAAGCCGGACACTTTATTTCCCAGTGTCCACTAAAAGGTCGGGCTCACCAGGAAGGGAGGAGTTCCTGGTGAGTCATACATCTAGCTCCTCCCCCAGCTCACGATCCCTGTGTCAGGTCCGCCTGCTACTGCCTGAGGGATCCCAGACCCTCGCCACCCTCATTGACTCTGGCTCTGATGCCAACATTATGGACTCGAACCTAGCTCTGCAGCTGGGTGTCGGTCGGATTCCCCTGCCAGCTCCAGTTTCCACCAACGCTCTGGATGGCCGACTTCTGGGTACTGTGACCCACATGACAGCGCCTATACGGATGTTAATTTCCGGAAACCACCATGAAACACTCCAGTTTCACATCCTGCACTCTCCTCGCCATCCTCTCCTCCTGGGGTTCCCATGGCTCCGCCGCACCACAACCTTCGGCCGGGACCAGTTCTTCCACCGATGTGCTGGGGGTCCCGGCTGAGTATCTGGACTTCAGGGAGGTCTTCAGTAGGGCCAAAGCAACCTCCCTTCCCCCACATCGGCCCTATGACTGCGCCATTAACCTCCAGCCCGGTGCCACGCCGCCCAGAGGACGCCTGTATTCTCTGTCCGTTCCTGAGAGGGGGGCGATGGAGAAATACATCAACGATGGTCTAGCGGCGGGCATCATCCGTCCCTCCTCATCTCCGGCTGGAGCCGGTTTCTTCTTCGTGGAGAAAAAAGACAAGACACTCCGCCCCTGCATTGATTATCGGGGATTAAATGACATTACCATCAAGAACCGGTACCCCCTGCCTCTCATCTCCTCAGCTTTCGAGCTCCTAGAGGGGGCCACCATCTTCACCAAGCTTGACCTGCGCAACGCCTATCACCTGGTCCGGATCCGCGAGGGGGACGAGTGGAAGACGGCGTTCAATACCCCCACCGGTCACTACGAGTACCTGGTGATGCCCTTCGGCCTCACCAACGCCCCTGCTGTCTTCCAGGCCCTGGTGAATGACGTGCTCAGGGATATGCTCAACAAGTTTGTCTTCGTGTACCTTGATGATATCCTGATCTTCTCCCGCTCCAGAGAGGAACATGTGCATCACGTCCAGAAGGTCCTCCAACGTCTCCTGGAAAACTCCCTGTTCGTCAAGGCCGAAAAATGTGAGTTTCATGCCTCGTCTGTCTCCTTCCTGGGGTACGTCGTAGGGAGAGGGACCGTGGAGATGGACTCAGCCAAGGTTTCTGCCGTCACCACTTGGCCCACCCCTGATTCCCGTAAGCAGCTTCAACGTTTTCTGGGCTTCGCCAACTTCTACCGGAGGTTCATCAGGGGCTACAGTTCGGTGGCGGCCCCCCTCACAGCTCTTACCTCCTCCAAGGTGCCCTTTCTCTGGTCCACGGCCGCCAATGACTCTTTTCAGGCCCTGAAGACACGATTCACCTCTGCCCCCATCCTCCAAATGCCGGACCCTGAACGGCAGTTCGTGGTCGAGGTGGACGCTTCTGACTTAGGAGTGGGGGCCGTCTTGTCCCAGAGAGCGGCCTCCGACCAGAAGTTGCACCCCTGCGCCTTCTATTCCCGACGTTTGACCCCGGCAGAGAGGAATTATGACATTGGGAACCGAGAGCTCCTCGCCGTCAAGTTGGCTTTGGAAGAGTGGCGACACTGGCTCGAGGGGACTAAACTGCCGTTTCTGGTATGGACAGACCATAAGAACCTTGAATACCTCCGGTCCGCTAAGAGACTGAACTCCCGCCAGGCCCGATGGGCACTCTTCCTGACCCGCTTCAACTTTTCCCTCTCCTATCGACCGGGGTCCCGCAACGTCAAGCCCGACGCCCTGTCCCGTCAGTTCTTGGAAGAGGAGAGGGACGGGGCCGACCCAGACACTATCCTGCCTTCTTCCCGTCTGGTGGCCACACTCACCTGGGAGATCGAGGAGAAGGTCAGGGCCGCCGCCCAAGACCAGCCCGGACCCAGCGCTTGTCCTCCCAACCATCTGTTCGTCCCGCCTGACCTCCGATCCGAGGTTCTACAATGGGCCCACAGCACTCGACTTACCTGTCATCCAGGGATCCAACGGACCAAGGACGTCGTGCAGCGCCGGTTCTGGTGGACATCACTGGATGAGGACGTTCGGGAGTTCGTTAATGCCTGTCCCACCTGCAACCAGCACAAGCCGGCTCACCATGCCCCTGCCGGTCTTCTACATCCCCTGCCTGTACCTCATCGTCCCTGGTCGCACATTTCTTTGGACTTCGTCACCGGTCTACCACCATCCAGCGGCAACACAACTATCCTAACGGTGGTAGATCGGTTCAGCAAGATGGCACATTTCGTGCCCCTGCCCAAACTTCCATCTGCCAAAGAGACAGCGAAACTACTCCTCCTCCACGTCATCCGTCTCCACGGCATCCCAGTGGACGTGGTCTCTGATCGGGGTCCCCAGTTCGCCTCAGTATTCTGGAGGGAGTTCTGCTCGCTCCTGGGAGCCACCGTCAGCCTGTCCTCGGGGTACCACCCCCAGTCCAACGGCCAGACTGAACGCAAGAATCAGGAGATGGAAACGGCACTACGCTGCATGACGTCTCAAAACCCTACTTCCTGGTCCGAACAGCTTGTATGGGTAGAATACGCCCACAACACATTGACCAGCTCTGCCACCGGTCTCTCTCCCTTTGAGTGCACCTATGGGTTCCAGCCACCGCTCTTTCCTGCACTGGAAAAGGAAGCATCCTGCCCCTCTGTCCAGGACTTCATCCGCCGTTGTCACAGGACCTGGACCCGAGCCAGGGCGGCTCTACTCCGGGCCGCTGACCGCTACACCGCGGCCTCCAATCGCCACCGCTCCAAGGCCCCGGACTACCAACCGGGGCAGAAGGTTTGGCTCTCTACTCGTGATCTTCCCCTCCGGGTGGAGTCCAAGAAACTGGCTCCACGCTTCATCGGCCCATTCGAGATCCAAGAGATCGTCAACCCGGTGGCAGTAAGGCTCAAACTTCCTAAATCCATGCGAGTTCATCCCACGTTTCACGTCTCAAAGGTAAAACCAGTCCAAGAGAGCGCCCTGGTTCCTGCCACACCGCCTCCACCGCCTCCTCGCCTCATCGATGGAGGTCCCTCCTACACTGTCCGTCGCCTTCTGCAGTCTCGCCGGCGTGGGAGGGGATTCCAGTACTTGGTGGACTGGGAGGGTTACGGCCCTGAAGAAAGGTCCTGGGTCCCTGGGAGGGACATCTTGGACCACAACCTCATCAGGGACTTCCATCGACGCAACCTCACCCAGACATCAAGAACCAGGCCACCTCCCAGACCACATCCTCCGTCGGAGTCCCCGAACGACAGCGACGACGCCAAGGACAGGGCGGGCCCCCCCTACTCTGAGGAGGAGGACGACGACGACACCCTCCCCGGGACCAGGGAGGTGGAGATGGACGCTGGACTCTCGGACGAGTATTAGCCCTCCTCCAGGCCCCCCGCCTCCCACCCGGCTTGGTCCATTCTTCTTGGGACGTCGAGAGCCGTCCCTTGAGGGGGGGGTTCTGTCACAGTTCAGCTCTGCCTCACCACTCTGCACCTGCCTGCTTCAATCTGCCAATCAGACACACCCCTCTCATCAAGCCAACTCCACTCACCTGTGCTCCCTGCTCTGCTCTGGCTGCATTTAAGCTCCAGCTCCACTCTCACTCATTGCCAGATTGTTCTAGATGCTTGCACCAGACTCTCCAGCGATTTTCTGCCTGATCTCCCGGTTCCGACCCTGCTTGCCTCTGACTATCCTGCCTGCCCGATCTCCTGGATATTACCTCAGCCTTCTGTCTTCGACCACGAGTTTCGCCTATCCCCTCCTGGTTACACACCTGCTCGGCTCTGCGGCTACACAGCCCACCACTGGACCTGTCTGCCTGCTAGGTAATCCACCTGTTGCCAGCTTTGCTTTCAGTCAGCGACGCCAGACTCACTCCTTCACTGATCTCGCAGATCACTGTGAGCCAAGACTTTTCTCCCCATCACTGTATAAACTGTTTAAGACTCCGGTGATAAATAAAAGTTATTACCGACTGATATCCTGTCTGCCTGTGCTGCTTTTGGGTCCTCACCATACCCGTGACACTCGTGACTCCTCTGATGATTATGAATGACTTGTAACAGCAAACGACACCATCCGCAAAAACTATTTTTATATAGTTATTATTAATGCCTGTGATTGGGTCTGATCACATATAAGATCACATATAACATATTTGATTTTGAATAGCCACAGGGAAACAAAAATATCAGCATTACTTTTTAAGTAATATTTAAATGGAAATTGTACAAGTCTTACTCTATACTGTAGATTCATATATTGTGAACTTGTGGCACATAATTTAATTTAAAGGTAGTTTGTTCTAAAAAAAATGCATAGGAGAAAAGAGCATCAGTGATATTCAAGATTAGTATTTCACCTAACCAATCATGCATAGTGTTATTTTTTGTTCATTTTCAGTTTAGAAGCACATGTGCCTCTTGGTAAAACAAATGTAGTGCTTAATGTACCCAATGTGCTGTGGGACCACATTAAAATAAATGTTAACAGTGTCTCTTATGTATTCATCTTTCTTGATGAAGATTGCAACATCAAACAAAACACTATTTGTATTTCACATGAATGAAATAAAGAAAAGCATTTCCATTTCTCATTCTGTTTAAGCTTTTACCCTCGAACACAGGCCATTATACACACACTTTGACTTCACAGGGATCTTTTTAGGTCTAAATGTTCTGTGTCCTCTTTTGATCATTTGTTGATGACTTGCATTAGAAGCTTTTTGGCTCATCATTAATTCACTACGTGGAGAGTCAGAGGGTCTACATGAGGAAAATACATCAGTGGATATTAGCCCATCCTTCAGCGCTGCAGGAAGATGTCTACCGCCTCAAGGGTTACATTTCCTTTGACATCATCAGTCAGTATCAGGCAGAAGTTATACATGGAAACAGAAAGCAGTGGAAATTGAGGCATTCAGGATTTCTTCCACCTCTTACCTTCTTCTGCGGTCAATTATTTTACCTCTGTCTGCCGGTTAGTTAAACAACACACAAAATGCCAGTACTTGAGATAACACATTAGTTAGTAATACGTTACTAACTATGGGATTACTTGTTTGTAATAAGTAGTGTTAAGAGAGATTCAATTTTGAAATTTAGTTTAATTTTAGTTAGTAATCACTGTACGCATCTGTGACTTTGACATTTGTTTGTTGGTTGGTGGGAGGATTTAATAAAAACGACTTGGATGGAGGGTTTACTCTCTGTTTCTTATTTGACATTGGCCCATCAGAGCAAGAAGGAGGTGGGTGCATAACATGATCCATAGGAGACGAAAAAATGATGAATATTATCGCCTAGGCCAGGAAAAAGAAAAAGAGTGATGGTGGCATCACCGGCACCTATCTGAAAAGTTGAGAGATTTTCAGCTCGAAGCCCTTGGAGCGGGCACACAAACAAGGCGGAGCACCTTTTCTCTGGGCGGCTGCCTGCTGCAATTGAAAAAAGACACTGGCACTCGGAAAAAAATTCTATGTGGATATCCTCAACACATCCTCACAATAAATCTTAGTGAGATTTGGGAAAAAAATGTGAATATGGCTCCAGGGTTTGACTCGTTTTGGGCAAGTGAACCAGAGGACCCTTGATGTGTGCCAGTCACTGGCCGAATGGGCTCTAGCATGTAGTAGGCTGGCCCAACATAACAAAAGACAATATATTAAAGCGGGAATAGTGGAACTGTGACTGACATATGTAATGTATACAAGCCTGTGACAAATTTGGGAGTGAAAATAAATTGTTTTCTTTCTTTTTCTCTCTCATAACCACTGATCTCATAGCAGCAGCTCCACTTGCAAGTATCCTCTAACTCAGTCTTCCTTTTTTAATTCTCGACTAACTTCATACACAAATATGTCTGCAGGCTTTTCATCAGCTCTTTTCATTCAGCTCTTATATATGTAATATTAAAGTGGCAATCTCAAAGATTTCTGGAAGCGGCGGTTGCAGCTGTATTTTTGGACCTCACTGCTTCCCAGAGATCCAGTGTCACCTGTGTGACGTCAGTCAGTTGGCAGCTTTGCCACGCCTCCATAACAACACCACATGAAAGTGTCTTCTGAGACAGTAATTATAACACTTATTATTTTCTGAATAAAAAATGGTTGCTATAAAAGTAACGTTATGTACATAGGGTTGGGCAGTTCTGCTGAATTGACATATGACGATGTCTACAGGGAAACATTGTGGTGGACGATGACATCGTTGTTTATGAATTTGAGGCAGCGTGTCCCCTCAGTGTTGTCGTAAGGCAGCAGTTGTGTATTAGCTCACCACTGTAGCCGCCACTGTTTCCCACTGTTGCTCTGACATGAATCTCCAACTGTGTCACCCTGCAGAGGAACCATCTCCCATTACCACCGACATACATGTGCTCCTGTGTCAGGTTTAAAAGCATCATCGTCTCCGCACCACATGTCCATAACTTAGTTTTGTTCAGCCTCATGTTCATAAAACAACTTTGACCGACTAGCCAAGGAATCTAATCTAAGAAAACTGTATAAAAATGTCACGACTGAGAGAAACAGCTTATTCTGGTCATTATGATGTGAACCACCTACTCTCTCTGGCCGACCAACCACTGCTGGGTGAACATGTCGCTAACTGTGTGCTGCTTGTTATATTTTCTGGGAAAATCGCCACCGACACCCAGTACACATCTTTGGTATTACAGCAAATGCAAGAGCTTTCATCAGTGGGCCATAGGCTCAATCATCATTGTGTTACCTCATTCGGCGAAAGATAGTGACTTAATAATATTTATTTACATGAAAATCTTTAAAGATTATTACTTTATATTCATTTCAGATTTTGCCCTCTGAATTCATATCAGTGCCTGTAGGGAAACAACTTCTGCTCTCACTTCCACTATTACAGTAGACATAAAAAGGTAATTTGTTGGTTTTGTAATTTGATTATGGCACAAAGACAGCCATTTCTGTTGTTTAATGACTAAGAAACGTGTCGTGTGTCCTATTACAGATTGTACAGATCTACTGTATAACATTATATACAGCACTTTTGCAGGATAGTACTTTCTTTCTTTCTTTCTTTCTTTCTGTGGTCTAATTAATTTGCTCGTCTCCTCTCTGCTTTAAATGCACAGTTGTCCCTCATATAATGTTATTTCTGGCAGCCTTGCTTCTTTGGCCCTCTCCCACACATGCTGGTGCCTGGCCAGAACCTTGTTCCAGTGGTTTAGACTCTTACAGCTGTGGCTGAAATCTTTATATTGCAGGAGAGCAGGAGAAAGATAATGGAACTGTGGGAGTGAGCGCGGTTGACAGCTACTGTTACCAAGATACTCTGAGGCTGGGCACTGTTGTGGAATTGAGATGATTTCAGTCTGCAGTAATGGTTCTCGTTCTGCTTTTCTGCGATTCTCTGTTTCACACGACTCACTCGCTTGCTCCTTCTGTCTCTGTCATCTCTGACTCTGATCCTGGGGCCGCTCATTAGCCTGCTATTAAAGGACAAAGGCGGACCCGGGCGTCATGCGTGATATGCAACCGTTGCCACGGTTACCTAGAGCACATCCTTGTTACTATCAATCAAAATGGCAACCTGTAGATGTCGCTAGCCCCCCGCTGGGTGTGCAGAGTCATCCAGATGCATTATGCTGATTATAAACAGCTATAATTGTGATTGCTTTGTTTGGCCCCTTGGTCCTTCGGGGTCTTACGCTTTGCCTGTTGTATTTACCTCTCTCATATTGAGGTTCCATTTGTTTGTGTCCCAATAATTTACAGTGCAGCAATAAAACTTTACCTCATTTTTTTCATTTGCTCTCTCTCTTCCCTTGCTAAATGGAAGTCAATATTCTGGTAGTGGTTTCATTTTCTCAGTTGCTCTTTTTTCCTTCCTCTTTCTCTTGCAGTATTGCCGTCAGTCAGTTTTGAAATATATTAGCAAAGGCTGGCTTTCTTTTGACAGTTTGACAGCTTAGATTTTCACGAGCCAATAAAGAGCATGTCATTGTGCCCGGAATAACTGCTGTGAGAATATTGTTCTTGGCAGATAACACTGCCATTCATTCAGTGGACCCTTGTCTTGATAACATACATATTGATCACTGTCACAATTGCCTCAGTACCCCCATATAGACAAATCACTCACACAGCATGGCCGGTTGACCTATATGTTCATATGGATGCCATGTCACCACGGAGCTATAGTATACTATCAGTGAGCATTCCTTTGAAAGCATGGCTGAGCTGTTTCTTTGCCTTCCCTTGTTGTGATTTCCACGTATGAAACCATCTCAATTCATGTCCAGGAGCGAGCATGTGAGCCGAGATAAATGAGGGGATTTAGCTCTGGATGTAACCAGTAACCAGAGCCATTTGTTCCTATGGACTACGTGGACTCAATCAAGACAGGGAGAGCAGGAAGAAATAATGATGTCAGAGAGTACAGTCGCTCTTTTCCTGACATTCTGAAAACTGACACTGAATCTACAAGGACCATATGTTCTTTTTTATGTGCTGAGCATCCACACAGCTCCTTTTGAGGTGGAAAATACCCTGACTATTTTCATGTGTCCAGGAAAAGGCTGCTACAACACAAGGGCTTTGATTGTTGTAATTGTGGCTCACTGTGACAATTAACATCTGGACACAGCAGAGGAAAAACACCACATGGAGGCACAGATTTATGCT
This sequence comes from Pagrus major, assembly GCF_040436345.1. NCBI lineage: Eukaryota > Metazoa > Chordata > Actinopteri > Spariformes > Sparidae > Pagrus > Pagrus major. Next base: position 34,225,399 of record NC_133215.1, on the reverse strand, counting down.
TTCATGGCATATTCAAAGAGTGCCTCAGCCCTCTCATCCTCAACACCAAGCTTCTATCTAACACGTTGGGCCATCTTTCGCTTAGAACATTAAAAAATAAATTCTTCTCTATCTCCTGTACACAGTATTGCTTAAGTTTGCCTAATGTTATCTCTTTCAGATTCTAAATGTGAATTCATGCTTCATCTCATCTTTATAATTGTAATTTCCTGTACTCACGTCTACTTCAAACCGCAAGATGCAGATTTTTTCCAGTTCAGAGAGCAGAAAGATGCATATGAGGCTTCTCAGAAATAGCTCACATTACTCCACCACAGACTACCAGTAAAGTTTCATTGCTGCCTTAAAGGTTTAATTTATAAAATATGACCAGAATTTTTCAGGTAGCTCCAAAAACATAGAGGGCAGCATATCACCAGTGTGACTGACAACTGCTGGTCTTTGCAAGCTATCCTTGGCTGTAGCTATCTACCATTAGCTAATTAGCTCATGGCTCAGTCAGCCCCGAGTGGCCCTAGAGTTGGCCAGGACCGGTACTTTGGATCTAAGAGGGAGCCTTGAGAGTGAATGCTGGACGCTGAAGAGAGTCAGAGATCAGCAGCTGGTGAAAACGGCATGTAGAGCAGGAATATTTTCACGTCTTACTCTGTGAATTGAAGGTTTTTTTCAACCAAACCAGAGGTTACAATGAGTTAACAAGACAGTTAAGCTCATCTTAGTTTGGTAAAAGAGAGAAACTTACAGACAACTTACAAGACAGTGTACGGTTATGTTTTTTCTGTTTAGTCAGGACATATAAGAGAACTTAATTTCTTGACATTTATTGAGTTTATTTTGATCATTTGGATCATAAGACACTAAAAAAAAATCACGTCCCAGCTGAAACTACAGGGGCTATCATGTTAGATCGGCTCCTTGAATACCATGTTTCTTAGTTGTTTGCCTTGGAGGTGCTCTCTCTCTCTGGTTATGATGGTTATTTGCAGGTGTGCCAGAGTCAGGGAGCTGCAGCGTTATCAAGACCTCTTCAGATACCAAGCTCAGGCACCTCCACCAAGCCTTTTTTGCGTAGTGAGTTCTCTTTTGCCTGGTGTATTTTCCCTGAGAATAACCCTGTTTTCTGTCTGCTCACAGTCCTGCCTTCCTGACTCCGGCCCTGCCTAGCCTCCTCGCCAGCCAAGCCTGCTCCTACCTCACCTACCTGCCACACTGCTTTGGACCCAACTGTCAGGCAAGAACCCCCAAAACCCCCCACCCTGGACCTACAAGGTAGATTTATTTGAATGAAGGACTTAAGGTTTAGTCCTTGAGTCCTGCTACACCTATTTGGAGTGTTGAGTATGAGTTCGAGAGTGTCTTTCTGGTGGAATGGCAGCGGATACTTCTGTATCTTTTGCCAGATGGCAGTAGGGTGAACAGACAGTGGCTGGGGTGGGTGCTGTCTTTTAGTATCCTTGCCTGCTCCTCTCTGCCTCATCTTCTCTCGATTTTCCTCCAATAAAAGACCTTTTAAACTGATTTTCTGGCTCCCCTGTGTTATCTGCATTTGGGTTCAGTAGCTAATTGCTCCCTTTTAACATATTAGACTATCCCCTCTTGCCATACAAAGTGGTATCATGAGACAGAACAGGCCAGGGCTAGCTGGTTGGCATGCTAACTTCAGTAATCATCTCTGTAACACAGTACATAGACGTCTATGACATAATATCAACGCTGTTGTTTTTTCACATTCTGTTAGTTCATTTTTTGAAGGTTTTAAACTAAAATTCTGGCCATACCTTACATATTGTTCCTGTTAAATTTGGTTGAAGTCTTTGTTTTTTGTTTTTTTTTAAACAATTGTTAACTTAATTGAACTTGAGACATGTTCAAATGTAACAAACTGTTTAATCACACAAACTATCAACACAATCAAATTTCATTGGATTTCACTCCTTTTTGAAGAATCACCACCTGCTCCTGCTGGATCTACTTTGTTACTACACCCAATAAGATATTTTAAAGCGAAAGTGTCAGGGGTGGAGACTGAATTCAATACTAACCTTTTATTAGGGTTTGCAATGGTTTCATTATTGTGAGAAAAAACAAAACAAAACAACAAACAGGCCAACAATTGCCTTGGAAATAATTGAGGACCTGGAGAGGATCCCCCCTCAAAGGAACTTGGGGCAGGATCAAGAAATAAGACTCAATAGTGACACGATGGCCGTTGCGGCCGTTAGGGTAACTGCAGCCATCAGCCAAGCCGGTGCGGGAGAACTCTTGCCTTATCCCCTACACACACGAAGCAGCCGGGAAGCCAGCTCACTGTGTGTAGCGACACACAAGCGCGGTGATTTACCGTTGCGGTTGGTGCAGTCTGAAAGGCACAGGCAAAAGCAAAGACGCCATATTGGGGGACAGAAATATCATCTCTGATATGGGATTGCTGTGTGTAAGCGGCTAATGTTACTACACAGACACAAACAAACTGTTAGCCTGTGGCTACATCCAGCTGCTAACGTCACCTCCCAGATAACAGGTTGGGCTTTCGGTCCCATATATAAAGGGACATATTTCTAACTATTCGGTTTCAGACTAAAGGACCGTGGAAAATGCGCAGTCTGTAACTATTCAGTGTTACACAGCGGTGGACTAAGTTACATGTTTGCAGCTAACGCTACTTTGCACCTTAGGTCACTCCGAGTCCTTGTGATCTCATATGATATTCAAATCAAGCTCTAAACATGACCTGTAATGTTTTCTTACCTGGTTACTAGGAAATGAGCCTGTTACGGCCCTGGGGCCTGTGGTCTTGCTCTTTTCTGTGTACTGGTTGTTGTTTCTGTTGCAGGACTGATTGGAGCTTGATTGCCAACCTGGCCAGTGCACCTGCAGGATAAATAGGCCCGCCTACCCGGGCGCCAGTCTCTCTCTGACTCTCCAACACAGCAGACCTTTGTTCCCTTTTTGCCTTTTGTTTGCTTATTTTGTCGCACATACAACACCCACCATACATTGATCATAGCACCCACACCCTTACATACACTACTGATACTGATATCCACACCCCATACTATCTTTAACACTTAATTTAATAAATTACCTTTATTAAACTTTGATCAGCGTGTGCGCATCTCCCTCTTTTTGTTGCGGCTTGAGAGCCGGTCGTAACAGAAGTGGGGGCTCATCAAATTGTGCCAGACATTTTTTGGGGTTTTCTGAAATTTGTTTGTTAGTGTTATTTTGGCTAAATTTAGTCTGGTCAAGCGCAATGTTCGCACGGGAGCTGTGTGTGTCAGTCCGGTTATTTGGCTGCACATGGGGAACTCCTTTGGTAAAGTAAAGCTTTCGTGTGTACATGACGGCGAGTGTGAGGGGTTTTCCTCGGTTTGTTGTGACGTATGTTACCTTATATGGTGAGATTGTTGCGCTCTGGGAGATGCGGAGTTTGGCATGCATATGTTTTGCTGTGGTATTTGTGGTAATCCGTAGTGGTTAAGCTGTTCTCTTTAACCCTCTAGGCGCCAAAGTCGCATTATTACGACAGGCAACATTGCTGAAGAAAACAGCCCATATCTTTAAATCTACTGCCTTGTGCTGTTATTGCTTGCTACCACTAGAGGGCCACTAGATTCAGCTTCAATCCTGACATCATTTGGGGGTGTGTTTCTATGCAAAATATCTGAGAAAAAAAAGTTTGAAACCCGACACCAGCTGTCAGAGCGGCAGCGGCTGAGCGGGAGAGGAGAGAGCAGCGGAGCGCTGGCAGCATCGTGCTGGACAGATAGAGACAGATAGCGATTTTTGTAATAAAAAACAAAATGCCCAGAGGACTTTACAGTGCGGGTGAGGTGCTTGCACAGATCTTTGCTGATCGCGGTTCAGAAGGGGACGATTTGACCTCTGATAACGATCGCTCGTCAGAGACGAGTGACTCTGATGATGCTGCAGCTGCACACACTGTCACACAAGCAACACACACTGATCATGGCGAGAGTTACTCCTATCAGATTCCTTTTCATTTACTCTGAGGATGAGAGGATGAAAAAATGAAATGAAATGAAAAAAAATACTGTGTAAATATGTTCAGAATTCCGTTTTACTGAATTTTACCTGGTGATTTTCAAATTAGATTAGCAACTTTATTCCAATCAAACTCCTGTTCCTTTATTTTGAGAATGAGATGACAATATAAATATTTTTTTTTCTGTGGAAATATGTTCAAAAATCAGTTTTACTTAAAGTTACGTAAACCAATATGGCTGCCACCTGGTGACGTCACAATATGCAAATTAGATGAGTAAATTTACTCCCACAAACTCACAAACTTTAGGTCATTATGAATATTTTTCTCATTTACACTATGGATTTATCTCTCACCACTTCCAAGCTACAGCCTTTTGAAATTTTAAAATCCAAACGGAATATTTTCCTAAATAAACCCTGGCGCCTAGAGGGTTAATCTGTGGGTTGTTGGAAGCTTAGGAAGGTGAGTGTTAATCGGTTTCTGTGTGCATTACCTGTTGGAATTTTCCCTGGTAGGTTAAGCGGCGTCTCCCCTTTGGGTTTCGTCGGTGGGGGGTTGTTAGTGTTGGGGTACAGCGGTGAAGAGCTTCCTTTTCCCTTTTCCCTGAATTTGCTCGGGAGCACTGTCCGTGGCTTCGGGGTTGTTGCCAGTTTTCTGGTCACATCTCTTGGGCCAGCGGGCTCTAGTGCATAAGTACCCGCCGCTACGCCTCATGAAGACTAGGGGGGAGTTAGGTAGCAAGTTTTTGGTTAGGTAGTTAGTTAGTGGGGAAACTCCGAGTGGAGGCTGCTTGTTCCTCCAGTGCGCACAGGCGGGTTTAAAATATTGCATTCCTTTTTGTTTTCCAACTGGTACCCAAATGTTAAAAATGGATGAAGTTGTAAATGCGTTTGTAAAGGAGCCGTCTGAGCAGCTTTTAGACGGGTGTACAAAGGACCAGTTGGTCAAGATAGCCGACTACTATGAGCTAGATGTTGGTGAACGCGTTAAGGAGACAGTAAAGGCAAATTTGAAGGTTCATTTGTTTAAAATGAAAGTGTTGGGTTCAGAGGAGGCTGCTGCTGCTGCTGCTGCTTCTGCGGTTGATGGGGGCCCGTCTCCGCTTATACGGGGTCCTGGTGCGAGTTTGTCCTTCGAGCAGCAGAAGGAATTGTTGAAGCTACAGACAGATCAATTGAGATTGAAGCTAGAGGCAGAGACTGAATTTGCCAGGCTTGAATTGCAGAGACATAAGCTGCGGTTGATTGAGGAGGGAAAGATGACAGTTGATTCATTGTCTGGTGATCCCTCTGTGTCAGTTGGGGCTTCGGGGAGATCTGCTAATGATGTTTTTAGTGAGTTGAGGCTTATTCCTAAATTTAATGAAAGAGACCCCGACATTTTTTTTGTGATGTTTGAGCGCTTGGCTGATGCTCGCGGGTGGTCTGATTCCACGCGCACGTTGATGCTGCAGTGTGTGTTGACCGGCAGAGCTCAGGAGGCTTATTCTTCTTTGAGTAACAGGGAAAGTACAAGTTATGTTTCAGTGAAAGCTGCTGTTCTCAAGGCGTATGAGCTGGTGCGTGAGGCATACCGCCAGCGGTTTAGGAGTTAGAAGAAAGGTGACAGGTCTCATTTAGAGTTTGCTCGTAATTTGTCCACGCATTTTGATCGCTGGTGTAGTGCAGCAGAGGTTGATTCTCGTGAGGCTCTCCGTGATTTAATTATTCTGGAGCAGTTTAAAAACTCTGTGCCGGAGCGTATAGCAACTTATATCAGTGAACGGAAGGTCAGGACGGCAGCTGAGGCCGCTTCTTTGGCTGATGATTATGTTCTTGCGCATGGTGGGGATGGTTCTGTTGCTCGCGGTGGCAGCGGGTATAGGGACAATTCCTGGGCCGGAGGTGCTTGGGCTGCTCGTTCGGGGAGACAAGGCGAACTGCAGCAGAAGAATGACCGTGGTTTTGGTGGGGCTGACAAAATTTGTGATTATTGTCATAAACGAGGGCACTGGAGGCGTGACTGTTTTGCTTTGAAGCCCAGGCCTAAGCAGACTGGACCCAGTGCTAGCCCCAAGCCAGCTATGGTTGTTGCACCTGTTACTGGACAGTTGTCAGGTTGTGAGGCACAGCCACATGTGTCATGTGCAGAGCTAAAGTCTTTTGAGCCTTTCCTGAGTGAAGGTTCTGTTTCTTTGGTGGGTAGCGATGAGAGAGTGCGAATTACAATATTACGTGACAATGCTGCTTTTGATTCGTTCATTTTGGCATCAGCCTTACCATTTTCAGATGACACGTACATTGGGTCTTTCATTCCTGTGCTTGGTATGGGGTTAAAGGTTCTTCATGTACCTCTGCATAAAATGATGTTGTCCTGTGATCTTTTTTACGGGGAAGTGACAGTTGGTGTGCGTCCAGCTCTGCCCTTGGATGGGGTCACGATGATTTTGGGTAATGATATTTGCGGGAGTCGGGTGTGGGCTGATGGTCCACCTCCTGCTATCGTGGCACCCGAGCCCCTGGTTAGCAGTGGCCCTGACATAAGTGAAGCAGAGTTCCCTGATGTGTTTGCCGCGTGCGCTGTGACGCGTGCGCAGTCAAAGTCCACTGTGAAAGTTGTTACACCGGAGCACAATGAGGTGACGTCCTGATGTTCCCTGGTCTGTTTCCCACAGTGAGTTGGTGAAGGAGCAGCAGGCTGATGAGTCCCTGGGGGCTTTGCTGGAGATGGCTCTTCCTGTTGGTGAGATGAAAAACCACGCTCAATGTTACTTTGTTGAGAATGATGTATTGATGAGAAAGTGGGTACCTCAGTGGGAAAACTTTGTTGGTGATCCTGTTTACCAAGTTGTTGTGCCTTCTAAATTTCGCAGTTTGGTGTTGCAGGTTTCTCATGATGAGTCCGGTCATTTGGGTGTCAGGAAAACGTATGACCGTATTTTGAGGTACTTCTTTTGGCCACGTTTGAAAAGAGATGTGTCAGCATACATAAAGTCATGCCATACGTGCCAGCTTACCAGCAAGCCGAACCAGACCTTGAAGCCAGTGCCATTTTTTCCAATACCAGCTATAGCCCAGCCTTTTGAGCATTTGGTGATAGACTGTGTGGGGCCTTTGCCCCCTTCTAAGTCAGGTGCTAGTTACTTGTTAACTGTGATGTGCCAAAGTACGAGGTATCCAGCTGCGTACCCTCTGCGCACGATCACAGCTAGGTCTGTGGTGCGTGCTTTAACACAGTTTATGTCCATCTTTGGGGTTTCCAGAGTCATACAGTCAGACCAAGGGTCAAATTTTTCATCCCATTTGTTTTCACAGATTTTGAAGCAGTTGCGTGTTCAGCATAATCAGGCAGCTGCGTACCATGCTCAGAGCCAAGGTGTCCTGGAACGTTTTCACCAGACACTTAAATCTATGTTGCGTGCATATTGTGTTCAGATGAAGGGTGACTGGGAGGAAGGCTTGCCATGGCTGTCACTGGCTGCTAGGGAGGTTGTCCAGGAGAGCACAGGGTTCAGCCCCAATGACCTGGTGTTTGGGCATACAGTGCGGGGTCCACTGGCACTTTTGCAGGATAATTGGAAGGAGACAGAACCACATTGAAACTTTCTGGAGTATGTTAATGGCTTTAGGTACAGGCTGTATAAAGCCCAGGAGGCGGCTAAGGGCAAGTTGTCTTCTGTACAAGGCAAGATGAAAAAGCTTTATGATCGGCGGGTTGAAAATCGTGTCTTTCTCCCTGGAGACCAGGTGCTTTCTCTGTTGCCTATTGTAATATCTCCATTTCAGGCAAAGTTTTCTGGTCCATACACTGTGGAGAAGAAGGTTTCAGATCAAAACTATGTGATTGCTACTCCTAGCCATAGGTCCTCCACTCAGCTCTGTCATGTGAACTTGTTGAAACCATATCATGCTCGTACGGGCCAGTTAGCTGCTCAGGAGCAGGTATTAGATGTCCATCCTGCCTGTTTGTCAGTGTCTGCGTCCCCTGTTGTTGTGGGAGAGCAAGGGGGGAATGAGGTATCAGGCCCTGACGAGGCCATACTTTATGGTCGGCTGAAAAATTCTGAGTCTCTGAGGAACTTGGATGGTTTGCTCAGCCATTTGGATGTTTCCAAACGCAAACAACTAGCTGGTTTGATTAAAGGTTTTCCTTGTTTGTTTGGTGATACACCTACTCGCACACATCTAATTGAGCATGACATAGACATTGGAGATTCTAAGCCTATCAAACAGAGGTTTTATCGTGTCCACCCAGAGAAACGTAGGTTCCTTGATGCTGAGGTTAAATACATGTTGGAGAATGATATTGCAGAGCCATCAGGTTCTAGTTGGGCTTCACCTTGCTTGCTTGTGCCAAAGTCAGACAACACACCCAGATTTTGTACTGACTTTCGTAAAGTTAATAATGTCACAAAACCAGACTGTTTTCCTCTTCCTAGGATGGAAGACTGCATTAACCAGGTGGGGTCAGCTAAATTTGTCAGCAAGTTCGATCTGCTGAAAGGCTACTGGCAGGTTCCGTTGTCGGAGAGAGCGCGAGAGATTGCTGCATTTGTTACACCCACAGGGTTGTTTTCTTATCAGGTGATGCCTTTTGGTTTGAGGAATGCACCAGCAACATTCCAACGCCTGATGAACAAGGTTGTTGGAGACCTGGAAGGTTGCTCGGTATACCTTGACGATGTGGTTATCTATTCTGATGAGTGGGATGTTCATCTTGACCGCATTGAAAAGCTGTTTGTCTGTTTGGCTCATGCTCATTTGACGGTTAACCCGGCCAAGTGTGAGTTTGCGAAAGCTACTGTTTCTTACTTGGGTTGTGTTGTGGGGCAAGGCAAGGTGTGTCCTGTGCGTGCAAAGGTCCAAGCGATTGATGGTTATGCTCCACCGGCAACCAAAAAGGAACTGATGCGTTTTTTGGGGCTAGTTGGGTTCTATCGCTGTTTCTGTAGGAACTTTTCCACTGTGGTTGCTCCCCTTACAAATTTGTTGAAGGGTAAGGTCAGGTATGTTTGGTCCGCAGAGTGTCAGACTGCGTTTGAGAACGTGAAAGCACTCATTTGTAATGCTCCTGTTTTGGCTGCTCCTCGGTGGGATAGGGACTTTAAGATTGAGGTTGATGCAAGTTATGTTGGTGCCTGAGCAGTATTGTTGCAGTGTGATGATTTGGGAGTGGACAAGCCAGTCTGTTATTTTTCACGGAAGTTCAATAGACATCAGCTGAACTACTCTGTAATAGAAAAAGAAACACTGGCTTTGATTCTGGCTTTGCAGCACTTTAGTGTGTATGTTGGCTCTGGACCTGTGGTGGTCTTCACAGACCACAATCCTCTTACTTTTCTAAACTCTTTGCAGTGTCCAAATCAGCGGCTGATTCGTTGGGCACTGATGTTGCAGTCCTATAGTTTGGACATTCGCCATATCAAGGGACGGGACAATGTGGTGGCAGACACGTTGTCTCGGGCTCCTTGCCGTTAATGTTGCGTTATGTATACTAATTTAATCTTTGCTATGTCCCATCTTCCTCTTGCTCTCTCTCTCTCCTCTTAAAATTAGCTTCCAGATATCAGTTGCTGAGGATGGAGTGGAGAGGTGGGGGGCTGATGTGGTCATGTAAGCGGTGAGGTGTTTTTTTTTCTCTTCTGCATTATATTTTTCTAGTATTTAAAATGAGAAGTATGTTTAAGGTTAAATGGATTTCTTGTTATATTGGCTGATGACTGGGCGCCAGGGTTCCCTTTGGGACCCTGACTTTATGGGGGGGGTGTTACGGCCCTGGGGCCTGTGGTCTTGCTCTTTTCTGTGTACTGGTTGTTGTTTCTGTTGCAGGACTGATTGGAGCTTGATTGCTAACCAGGCCAACCTGGCCAGTGCACCTGCATGATAACTAGGCCCGCCTACCCGGGCGCCAGTCTCTCTCTGACTCTCCACCACAGCAGACCTTTGTTCCCTTTTTGGCTTTTGTTTGCTTATTTTGTTGCACATACAACACCCACCATACATTGATCATAGCACCCACACCCTTACATACACTACTGATACTGATATCCACACCCCATACTATCTTTAACACTTAATTTAATAAATTACCTTTGTTAAACTTTGATCAGCGCGTGCGCATCTCCCTCTTTTTGTTGCGGCTTGAGAGCCGGTCGTAACAGAGCCATGTCTGCATCTGTGTTCAGTCCCAATTCAAGTTGAAGCTGCCTCCATGAGTCGAACGCATATCCGATGTGTATTTGGGTGCCAGCCCGGCTTTGGTCGTAATTTCGTTTTGACTCATGACATGCCGCTGATAAAACCTTCGTTTTCATCTTAGTATGACTTTTTAGTGGACTTTGTGTGGTGGTGGGTCGTTCGCTGGCCGTAGCAGAATCCATTACTACCCAAACACTAGTTTGGGTCCACCGCGCTTGTCTTCTTCCCGTATCCAAGGACGTGCATTCAGCGTCATCTGACGTCACGTCCGCAAGACTGCACGGGAAAATAAAATGCATGTTTATTTTTTCACAAATCCTGCCCCAAGTTCCTTTAAAGTCAGACCAGCCAAGGAAGTTAATTGACCTAATTCAAGCTATAGAAAAGGCCCTGAATGACCTCACCGAGCTTGAAAACACTGGAGCCATCAAGAATCCCCTGGCGATCAGATCCATAGAGAAGAAACTGCCAGACAATATGAAGAGAGACTGGCTCACATTAATGGTCAATTCAAGAAATGGAGTCACACCTGACAATCACTTAGACAGCCTTCTTACATTCTTAAAGACTCAGGAGGACATTCTAGAGAAACTAGACCAACTGGGTGTAAGTGAAAAATCTGAAAAGAAGCCTACTTACCTGGAGAAGAAGTAAAGTCCACAAGGAAAGGAGGATGTGTTGTCTGTGGAGATGAAAGCCACCGTGAGAAGATCTTCTTTTGCAAGCGGTTCAAAGAACTAAAGCCTGGTGAGAAGCTAAATGCTGTTGAAAAGCTGGGAGCATGCAGAAGATGCCTAATATGTCATGCAGAGGGTGATGAATGTACGGACACTTACCTGTGCAGGAACAGAGACTACAAGAGAGGAAGCTCTTCAGACCACCATTTCTTTCTTTGCCTGAAAGGAGGATTCAAGGGGAAATAATCTGAGAAAGTGGGAAAACCCAGCACCAGAAGGCAAACATTCACAGAGGAGCAAGAGAAATTAATATCTGAGCTCACCCCAGGCATGGCAGAAAAACTCAGGAAAGCTTTCACCAACATGGCTGCAAAATCACACTGCACTGGAAAGGACCTACCTGGAGTGATGGACTCAAACACATGTGAGTCACCGGTTATTCTTATGCTTCTGGAAGTGACTACCAATGCAGGACAGAAAATTGGAACTCTCACTGACTTAGCATCAGATACCAACTACATCACTCACAGCTGCCAGAAGACTGAAGCTACGAAGTGAACATATCACGCCTGTTGTCCATGGAGTTGGAGGCATGGCCATGAAGGTAAAGACCAAAAGATACTTACTCAAGGTGAGAGTTAAGACACCTAGAGGCACGGAGAGAGCTCATGAGCTTATCTGCTGTGGCTTGGATGAAATTGCAAAAGTGCACAGAGTAATCAAAGCACAACAACTCAAGAAGTTCTTCCCCGACACCAACCTGGAAGACCTTCACAGACCAGAGCATGTTGAGCTTCTCATCAGCCACTGTGAAGGAAGACTCGCTCCACAAAGAGTAAAGGTAGTAGGAGATCTTGTCCTTTGGAAAAGCCCTTTAGGAAAGACCGCTGGCGGAGCACATCCAGACCTCTGAAGTAGTGGACATGGCTCTGCACAATTCTGACACTCACTTTGAACGATCGATGAGAACCACAGCAGTGAAGTATCAAGAAATTGCTGAGATACAAGAATTCAAAGCTGAAACCAAAGGAACAGTTGCTGGCAGAGAGTTCTCAGACTGGTGGAAATAGGACAGCATTGGAGCAGCCTGCGAACCCATGTGTGGAGGATGCCGGTGCAGTAACTGTCAACCGGGAGGCAAAGACATGACTCTGAGTGAGGAAAGAGAGCTGGAGATTATCAGGCAAGGCCTCACCTATGTGAAAGCAGATGCTCACAGTCAGGAGCCTCACTGAGACACAAAATACTCCTGGATTGAAGATCCAATTTCCTTGCCCAACAACAGAAATGCAGTGGAGGCCACTTTTCTGAGGACAGAGAGAGAGCTCAAGAAAGAACTGGAGTGGCGTAAGGCATACACAACTCAAGTCCATGAGATGGTGGAAAGAAAAGCTGCAAAGAAACTCACCAAAGAGACCATTGCAGACTGGAAAGGCCCAGTATGGTACGTCAGCCACTCTGTCACAACACCTGTGCGACTGGTATGGAACAGCAGCCAGAAGTTTAAAGGACTCAGCATGAATGACCTTCTCCTGAAAGGGCCTGATGTCCTCAATCCCATCCAAGCAGTGCTACTAAGGTTCAGAAGAGGAGTCCATGCTGCCCTAGGCGACATCAAGATGTACAATTCTGTGTGGCTTGAAGACCTGGAGATGCACCTCCACATATTTCTCTGGAGAGACAGTGAAGATGGAGAAATTGAGGAATATGCCATCACCAGAGTCAACATTGGCGATCGACCAGCAGGGTGCATTGCACAACTGGCCATGAGAGAGACAGCAAAGCTGCCCATGTTCACTCACCTGGAGGAGGAGTGTAGGATCCTTGAAGAGGATTCCTATGTAGATGACATCCTGATATCCCATAATAACCTGGAAAGGCTAGACAAAACCACCAAAACAGTCTGAAGGCAGGTGGATTCTTCCTCAAGCCATGGGTCCCGGTCAGGCCAAAGTGAGAGGCAGACGTCTGCATCAGAACATTCAGCATCGTCAGATCGAGTCTTCATTCTCCCCAACCAAATGAGAGACAGAGACAACAAAGCCCTTGGAGTTGGCTACCTGGCCTGGCCAAGCTGTACCTCATGACCTCGATCAACTTCTCAAAGAGAAAAAAGAAGATGAGAATTGGCCAAAATCTCCTTGGAGAAGAGGTGAGAGAAAAAACCCCAAACCCACAGACTAGAAGACAACTGCCAAGTAGCCAAGTGGCTAGCTTGTATGACCCAATAGGCCTTGCAACACCTGCCAAACAGAAGGGAGCCATTCTAGTCAGAAAAGCTTTTCAGGAAGCTGGAGGCAAAACTCTAACACGAGACACATGAGACAAACCTCTGTCTGAAAGACTAAGAGAAGAAGCCACCCACCTGTTAAAGGAATACACACGCCTCAACCAAATCACCTTACACAGAAGCCTCACACCAGTCAAAAGGATTGGAGTACCCTGGGGAATAACATTCTCCGATGGAAGCGACCAGAGCTATGGAGCTGTTGCATATTTCAGATGGGAGACTGAGCAAGGCATCCTGGTCCGGCTTGTTGAGTCCAAAGCAAAGCTCACACCACTTGACCAAAAGGGAGAACCAGTGAAGGCTGAGGTCTGTGGTGCTGTCTTCGCTGCAAGACTCAGAAGATGCATTGAAAAGCACAGTCGAATGCAAGTTGAATGTTGGCTCCATCTGCTGGACAGTCAAACCGTGCTGGGAGCAATCCAAAGAGACAACTATGTGTACCAGACCTTCTTCGCAAACAGGGTGGGAGAGATCCAGAAGTCCACATCAGTTGAAGACTGGAGGTGGATTCCTGGTGAGCAGAACATTGCTGACCTCATAACAAGAGGCGCAACCCCAGAGGACCTCAAAGAGGACTCTGTGTGGCAAAATGGACCAGAGGTTCTGAAACGACCTGTGAGAGAGAGGCCGACAAAGTCAGCCAAAGAATTTGCTGCATATGCCAAAGAAGGTATAAACAAGCTCCAAAGGAAATGTTTACAGCAGCACTGACCCGAGCACAGGTGAAAAGAAACCAACATGCCCCATCTGCCACTGCAATGCCAATGTCTCCAACCTCTGCTCCGGTCAAAACTGACCAAAGCAAGGACCTGCAAAGCAGCCCTAGTGGAGAAGAACACCAAATCCAAGTCCGGAGACCAAGGAAAAATCCTTGACATCAGCAAGTTCAGCAGTTTAACCAAACTGACCAGAGTCATTGCCTGGGTGTGGAGAGCTGCCACAAAGTGGAGAAAAGTGCTGGCCAGAACCTCAGCCACACGTAAGCCAAAGGGGGAGGGAATTCCTTCAGCCCAAAAGATCAAGTACAGAGCAAAAGAAGCTGCACTTACCATCAGGGAGTGTGAAGATGCACTCAGGGATCTCTTCCTTGTGGCTCAAGAGGTGGTAACCTTTCCAGACACCACCTCCAGACTTGCTGTGGTCAGAGATGAAAACACTGGACTTTTGCTTTGTGGAGGAAGATTCCAAATCTTTAATGATGAACAAACTGCAGTACCAATCTTGCCTTGCACATCATGGACATCCACTCTCCTAGCTCAAGAAGCCCGCAATGCAAATCATGAAGAAATTGCAGGTACGCTCCTCCGGATGAGAAGGAAAGCCTGTGTGGTAAAAGGCCGGAAACTAGCTCAAAAGATTGTTGACAACTGTGTGACATGCAGGAAAGCCAAGGCCAGAAGATGCCAGCAGATCATGAATGACCTTCCGTTGGAGTGAATAACACCAGCCAATCCATTCGAGTACACAACAGTGGACTTATTTGGACGTTAAGAAGTGAAGGATGAGGTGAGAAAGAAGGTGAAGTTCAAAGTGTGGGGAATTGTCTTCTGCGGCATGGCGTCCAGAGCTATGCACACAGACCTCGTCAGTGACCAGTCAGCTGAAGGCTTCCTGATGGCCTACCAACAATTCACGGCACTGAGAGGGCATCCAAGGAAACTGTGGTCGGATCCTGGAAAGAACTTTGTTGGAGCCAGACCTGCCCTCAAGGAGCTCTACATATTTCTGGGCCGACTGGAAAAGTCAAAGCTTGAAAATGAAGCCTCCAAGCACGGCATAGAATGGAGCTGGAGAATCCATCCAGCAGACTCGCCTCACAGGAACGGAGCCGCTGAAGCTGCTGTCCGCACTGTGAAGCGGGCTTTGCACAATCTGGGAGGTAATGGAGTCTTCACATGGGGTGAGTTTCAAACCTTCCTTTATATGGCTTCCAACTTCGCCAATGAAAGGCCTATTATGCCAGGACTCAGAGCTGGGAGGACTGTGTAGAATACATCAGCCCAAATTCACTTCTGCTTGGAAGAACTGGACCCAGCGGAGATCCAGGGACCTTTGACCTTGAAGGCTACTCTTACAAGAGATTAAGAGCCATCCAAACAGAAGTTGACCAGTTCTGGAGGAAATGGAGCCAGTTAGCAGGACCAAACCTGTTTGTCAGGACCAAGTGGCACACAGCACACGGGAACAAGGCCATTGGAGATGTCGTCTGGCTGGCTGACCAAAACGCCCTAAGAGGTCAGTACAGGCTTGCCAGAGTCGTCTATGTCAACAATGACAAGAAAGGAATTGTAAGGGATGTGCATGTCAGAACCTTCCCCAGTTACCCAGTCTCAACTGTGAAGCCCACTCAAAAGGTGAAAAAGCACTCAACCAAAATACCTGCACCAGTTCTTCACAGGGATGTCGGACGGATAGTTGTCCTGCTTCCAGTTGAAGAGCAGCAACAAAATTAAAAATGGAACAACTGAATCCAGTACATCACGAAACTGGTGTGACCTCCTTGGGTTGAAGAACCAGGAGGTCAAGTGGGAGGTGTTGTGTCAACTCCCAATTCATTGAGCATATTCACAAGATGCACTCAGATGCACTCCAAACCTGCAGAGGGCGACCACACGCAAAGGAGTTGGTGGAACCCAAACTCTCAGCACATGCTCCAAGAGGGACCATATTCACCTGCGCACCCATTGGAGAGCATGGCATGAAATGTTTGGAGGTTGCTCAGTTAGACCTGCTCCTGAAAACAAGACACGACCACAGCTCCTGATCAATCAGAAGACGCAACTGGTAGGAAAAAACAACTTTGAGTGTGGATGATGAGTTGAGATTATGCTTCTCCACGCCTTTTCTTTGATTGAGTTAGTAAGTAACATGCAATTTAAGTTGGATAATTTTGCTTATGCTAATTTAAGCTAATGTACTTTATTGAAACTTGTGATGTAATGATGAACTTGTAATGTGAACTTCAAGTATATGTTACTTTAAGTATGTATATTGTATATTGTTACTTTAATCATTATATAAACTAAACTTTAGGATTGTTACTTTAATAACTGTATGTTTCTATTTCGTTCTGATATGAAATATGTTTTATACCGGAGTGTTAGTGATGTGTGAGCGGGTGTATATACGCATATGTGTATGGATGTTTGGTCTGTTGTGTAAGTTGACAATTTTTATCCTTTTTTTTTTTTTTTTTTTTGTTCTTACTCACCTGCCCAGGGACTATGGATGGAAAGTAGCTAGTAAGCTAAATCCGGTACAAAGCATCTTTTCTCATCTCGAGACTAATGTTATTTTGTACATTGTCCCTGATACAAATAAACTTATTAAATAAAAAAAATAAAAAACTGTTGAGATCCTAAGTTAATTTGAATGACTTTAACATTTGTTCTTTATAAATACTTTAAGGGAAAGTGTTTATTGGTGTTTATTGGAATTTATTTGAGACTAATGCATGTCTTTTCTGTTTATCTTCAAGGTTATCAACCTATTCCATTATTCTGTTTATGTCCGTTGAAACCATCAAACCTAAAACCATCTTCAAGAAAATAAAATCAAAGAATAAGAAGAATTGAGTTGTCCTTTGCATCCTTCAACAGTTGATCAAGCAGTTTTTCAAGTTTGGGCAGATTTGTGGTCACAAAAAACACACAGAACTTGACAATATCAGTCGAAATCAGATCTAACAGGATGTGAGTGTTTCTGTGACTCCCTGTACAGACTGAAGGCTGCTGGAAAACTGTCCGACTTGATTGCAGCTTTTTGGCTCCGCCCCCTGCTGCTGTCGCCTGATCTCATCCACTGTCATAGCCAGGGCACAGTACAGCTCGAACGAGCCTTCTCTCTTTTACTGCATGAGCAGGGGGAGGAGAGACACCGGTTGCTGACCATTCAGTTGGAATACAGAGCTATTTAACATTCATTTTAATAATAAAATGCCACTTACAGCAGCATTAAGTTGATGAGAAAAGACTATAAAATTACAGCAACAAATTATATTCATTATTTAAAGTACATAATTTACTGTGATTTTCTATAAAACTCTGATTACTGTAATTTTTGATTGAATACATAGTGTTCTACTGTGAAATAGTAAACTGTAATTTACTGTGTAAACAGTAATTGGGTTTGGATTACATAAGACATTTTACAGTGTGGGTCTTAATTAAACATCTGATGGGGAAATCCATGGGATTTACTTATGTAATAAATTTAATCATCTTTGGGAATACTATTCAGCCTATTAAAACCGTTAGATGATGTTTTATGTGAGACATAGTGTCATGTGGGAAGTCGAGCATCCAGTGTTTTTTTCGGAGCTTGACACATTCTAAGGACTAAAAGTTGAGATATGTATATGTCTGCTGAATCAATTAATTTCTTCATTTAAAAGGTCCAATAGTATGTTAATTTTTTGTGTCATACTTTTATGTGGGGTTTTTACTAGAAAATGTTTACAAGCTTTAATATTTAAGAGACATTATTTTCTTGTGCTGTCCATTGCTTCAGTGCCTCTATTTATCCTCTGTCTGAACATCTTATTTGAGCTCCTGTCTCTTTAAGGCCCCCCTCTCCGAAAGGCAGTCTGTTCTGATTGGTCAACTCTTACAGGTCTGAGCAAGCACCACCCAACGTGTTTCAGCTGTGTCTGTGTTTTTGCAACCATGTCTGTGTTAGGAGTGTGGTTGAGGGCGGTGACTGTGCAACTGGGACATTACAACCTTACAGAAGTCCTGACAGCCTGTTTTAAAGGCACAGTCTCTGAATACAAGCTGTGGGCATTTATCTGTGGATTAAGCTTTTTGATACTTTAACACTATTTATATAATACCTTACTCCAGCTTTATAATAACAAAAGACTTGGAACTGGAACTTTCTACAATCCGAGACCTTTAATTAACCTTAAGTTAGTTATAATTAGTTAATTTCAGATTTAAATTCAATGCTTATAGAGAACCTGATAATGAGGAAAATGGAGTTGGTAACCTTGCTGAAAAGTTGGAGGTGTGCAGCCCGTCTCCTGCAGCTCTTCATCCAACAGCTCCTTCTTCCACTGCTCCCACTGACTGTATAAAACTACTCCGACATTTAAAACGGCTTCACTGTCAAAAAATGCTAAAAATCACTGTTTTGCTGTGTGTCATTTTTGATGAACTATAGCAGTGCTAAACTGCCTAAACGATGCATTTCCTGTGACTAGCCTACTTCAAAATAAAAGTCAACTCATGTTTTGCCAGTCAAGTGCTTTTTAATGTGAAGCTGCAAGAGGAAATGTTGGGTTTGCATTTGCAGTAAATTAATGCTGCACTGTACAGGTAGTAAGCGTCTTTTCTTATAAAAAGCCAAGTGTATTTCAGCGCCAGTTAGCAAGCAATCAAGGGACCCACTATTTATTTTTTGGACTTTATTTGACTGCATATGTGTTCATTCCCAATGCAGGACTCTACTTCAAAGTAACTACTGAGCATACATGTACTTAATCACATGGTCCCTTGAGAACTGCTCTTAAAGGTTACTCCTGCACCTCACTGACAGTAGAGAAGAAAGAAATGAAAGAAGTCTGACTTAGATTTATTCTCTTGGATTTAGCAATGTGCTGCCCCTCTCGAAGCTTTGATGCTGCAGATTTTCCAACCTCTAAATAAACATTTGCTTACAGTAGGTGTTCACACATGCATCTGTCACTCACAACATGAAAAGAGGCCTCACATAAAAGGATTAAGCCTTTGCTTCGGACCAGCTTTTGGGATTTTTCTGCTGTCCTCTCCCTCTGTGGACCGCTTCACCCCCATGTGAACCTTCTTGGCTTGGGCTCATCTGAACTTAGCAACTCTGTCACTCACCTCTGTGTTGTGAAGGCACAGACTTGCACCTACACCTCAGAAATACACAAGCCAGAGACAGGCTATTTTCACTGCTGCTATCATAGACATGTCTGTGAAAGTGCTGCATATGAATGGGCTCACTGCTGTTTGCCCCGCAGCCATGAGTATATGAGTTTACACCAAGTGAAGCTCCCACACCTCCCGGTCACAATCTATCCTGATACTCTGTCACAAATGCAGTCAACACATACAAATAATTCTCAGATAGTCTAGCTTGGGTTTTGGGAGGATATTTTATCAATTTTAATAAGACCCTCTTTCATTTTAATTCAGTACAATTGCTCCCAATAAACACGCAACATGTCCTACATGTTTACCTGTTTGGCTTGATAAATTCAACAACATTACCTCCAACACAGAGAAGTGCCATGGAAGGCAGAATTTCAAGTTGGAAACTCAGACAAGATCCACAAAGCCAAGCATCACCAATATAAACACATGGCATGTCACAGCGGCAGCACACAAAGTTAGCTAAATAATGTCTGATAAGTGGATTATCAGACATTCAAAAAATGCATATTTTTGCCCTCATGATAATAAAGGGAAGAACACATTGCTGAGACTCGACCAGGGGCCAAATGTACAAAACTCTGTATATTCAGGTGTAGAAATCTGTGTACACACAACACAGGAAACATGCACACGCAGTCTTTTCATCAGATGTATAAAACACCATGTTCTTCTGTTCCCACATGTCTTTTCCTCATACATCTCGATCATCCTGACATTTTACACATGAGCTGTCTGAACATCCCCACAATTCACTATAAATGTCTCTGAACACGCCCCAATTACCTGTTTGCATATAAAGGGCCAGAATGTAGTTTAGTGTTGAGGAGAATGTTAGAAGCAAACAAGCAGTTGAAGAAGAAGAAATGTAATTTTGCTGACGTGAACTTGAAGTAATGATTGTTCAAACTGACAGACGAAAAACAGGCGCTCTCTCTGCTTGATGAGCGGTCATCATCATGGGTCAGAACATCAGTACAGTCCTTTAAAACTCACTCTAGCCAAATCTGTGCATTGGAAATGTCCTTTAGCATCGCCAAAACAGCTACTGTATCATGTGGCACGGCCATTACGCACAGCTACAGCCCTGATATAGTGCCGGTTACACCTGAAGGATTCTTACTCCCCAATAATACAGGAAAATAATCTTTATGTATATAAAATATAAGTTTGCTTACATAAATATCATTATCATTGTAATTATCATAATGCACAGTGACAAACATATTTACAGAGGACAGTAAAAATAAGGGTAACAACTCATGCATCACTGTTTGATCATAGTGAAGGGTTTTAAACTACAGATGTAATCCTGACTTAATTTAGTGAAAAAAAAAAACAGCTCTAAATGAAACGTCACCCTAATTCACACTTTTCTTATCATTTTTTTGCCAACTCACAACATCACAATAATCAGACTGAAAAGACTGCATGCTGGTGTTAAAGATGTGTACCACCAACATTCCCTCCATCTGTAGGTTTTCATACATTCGTAAATATGCATGGAAAGTGACAGTATAAAAGATCCATACCAACATGCACAGTCTCACCGCCAATACATTTTTATACATTTTGAAATCTGTGTGGAAAGTGGGATGAGTACATTTTTCGTGTGTACGCATGGTTTATGCATTTGGCCCCAGATCTCCCACACACTGAGTGTATGCATCGGTCAAGTGTGTACAAAGAGGACTGGAGAACACCAAAACACAAAATTCTGACAGTTATATATTAATAGATAATGGAAGCAACATGGTTGCAGCATTTTAAAAAAATAACATGATGAGCCAAGCAGCTTGGGGGAAGAATCCCAGGAGAGTGATGAAGACTCAAAGAAAATCAAAGGCTAATTCTTTTAGTTTAACATTTTCAGTAGCAGGCTGGATTATGTCTGTCACTGAACTATGGTTGGTTATTTTCTTTTTTGCTTTTAAGATGTGTGTAAATACTAACACATTACTTATTGCATTGTGGTGCTCATGGCTTAATTGATTTTATTCTAGAGGATTAATGAAGTCCCCGTCCTTTTTTCTGTGTTTGCCTTATCTGTCTGGGTGCGGAGCCATAGAGAAGAACCCCTGCACTGTACGTGCACTGCAACTTGTGGTAAACATGATCTACAAAGAAGTGTCCAGTGACTTTTTGACAAAGGTGGAGTACTACGTCAGCAGTGTTGGGGGTAACTTTTTACTTGTTAGTAATCCTCTGGAGTACTTTTTTTTGTTGTGTCCATTATTTAGTTAGTTTTTCATAAAAGTAATCCATCACTGGAAAAAAATGGTCTTTTCTTTTGTTGCCACAAAAATAAAAGAAAATCCCTAAAGTATTTGCACTGTTTGTATCTGTCCTGCTGCTGAGCAGGGGGCTGCATGCTAGAGGAAGGTAAACCTATGGTGTGTCAGTGCACATGCATAGTTAGCTAATTCAGTGTAGCGAATTGGCTCAGAGGACAGCATTAACTTTGTGGAAATATTCCCATTATTTTGAATTTTTTAAGAACAACATCACGGTGTAATGCAAGTTGTGCCTGGAGGATAAGTGCTTGTCAGAGAGCCTGTGTTGCATTGCTTTCAGTGAAACAGCTGTGCCTAATACTGTATGCCTCTGCTCAGTTCGCTGTCAGATTCTTGGCAAAATAAAGAGCTGTAAATGGTATATTATGTCTAAAAAATCTGTCACGTCTAATAATAGGCATGACAGATTTTTTTTATTTTTGGTAGCTCAAAAGTGCTCTAACGTGTTACTTTTCTCAGTAGATAACACAGTAACATACGTTACATTTTAATGGCAGTAATCTTGTAATGTAGTGAGTTACTTTTAAAAGTAACATTACCCTACACTGCTTGTCAGGCTCTCCCACAAGTCATCTTTGGCAACTGAGTGACTGCTGCAGTTGTGTTGACTTTCTCTTCTGTCAAAGACAGCCCCACTAGATGGTCCAGCACATACCTAACAATATCACGCCTACTCCAGGTGAAGGACTCATTTGTTCAGGTAGCTGATGGGATGGGCTGGGTCAGTGGCAGAGGCTGATCTGCTCCTCCCCTTTGCAGAGCACACACAGATGCTCCAGAGCAGGCGTCTCAAACTCATTTAGCTTTGGGCCACTGCCAGTATTGTCATCTTGTAGGAGGGCCAGTACAGCATTCCAGTACTACCAGAAGGTGCGACATTTCTAAAAAAAAAAGTTTTTATTTCCATTATTAACATAATGCATTTTTAAATTAGTTTTTACAGTTATTGCAGATCTTTTTCAGCACTTCTGCTAATATTTTCTTCTTATTTATCAAAAAAATGCAAACAGCCACCACCCTACCGTCATTTTCCCTATTAATAAATCAATAGTCCAACAACGGATGCTACGACTGGAGGTGTCTACTCCAGCATCAGAGCTGCAGCACAACAGGAGTCACATTTAACTTTTAGCGCGGATAGAGCTGACTGACAAGACGGAGAGAATTTGTTGTCAAAGCGAAAAGCAAACACGGCTGTTTGGCAATATGTCATATTTCAACTCGTAACAGGTAACCTGATAACATTAATGAGGGAGAAAGAGTCTATAGAAGTATGTACACTGCAGTATGCATGTGAATGACAGCTGAAAACAATACTGCTATAACTTTAAAGTGACAAGTTGACAACTTTGAAGTGCTTCCTTCTGCTACGAACGTGCACACACGTCTGTCACTGAAGGCGCATTGACAGCTGTAGCCATCATTTCCGTTAACATACTCGTATGACAGAGTGCATGGGCCAAAGCTTTGTGACTGGGGCTGGACCATGTTCTATCCCTGGTGGTGCCTGGCCTCCTCGACTTAAGTACTCACCTGTCTGAGTTTCCACAGCCCAGGGCTCTAGCTTCCCTGGCAATGAAGATAAAGGCAAATTAGATCCAAGTGATTTGAAGTTTTCACCCACTTACTACTTCTGCATGCTTCCTCGACCCAATAGTCTCACCTGAAGCACTAATTGAAAATGACAGTGAACAAATTTAGGAGCTTCTGAGAAAAGCAGAAGAAAACATTGCCCAAACGGTGTCACCAGTAATACTGGAGGAGGAGGCTGATGAAAATGAGGAGGGAGAAGAAAGAGAGTCACCAGAGACAAAGTGACCAGGTTTGGATTCTCAAAGCCCTGTGTCAGGAAGGAAATACAGAAATTCAAGGGGCAGCATTTGCGAAGTGCATTTTTCAAACTGAAACAGTTGATCGGTAGTCTAATTCAGCTGACAGGAATCAAAGTTGTTAATGCTTTTACTGATATTCTTCTGTACCGTTACTAAAACTAATAGGCATTTTTGTCTTTAGAGTAACACAAAGGAAATGAACATTGTTCCTGAGAAGCTGCACTGGGATACATTTAGATGGAAGGGTATTTGAGACCTTTTGGACCAGAATTGATTATTGTTATTTGGTTCGAAAAATATGATAAATCACCTGTGACTAATTGACTACTTTATGGGATAAGCCTTATTGCAGGTGGTTCTACTCTGCCAGTTTTTTTTCCAATTCCTGTTAAGCTAATGCCAATAAAACTCAGCACTCCCTGCAAAGTGAGCAGCAGTATTCTTCACACCTTCCGGCAGCTCAAAATGGATGATTAGAGGTTTTCACTGGTCTGAAAAAGACTAGACACTGCCATGAATGAACACATATTTTCAGAAAAAGAGACCTAATCCAAAGTGACCCCTGGAGAGACAGTCTGACTCTGCTTGTAAAAGCCTGGAGGATAACTAGACATGGGCTAAAATGCGCACAAACCAAACAGACTCAAACAAAGACAATGACTGGCTGTTTGGTGCTGTTTATTTGAGGTGGGGAAGTAAACCACTCTTCCTTGAAGTCATATCTCCTTATAACTCTTCGAACATGCCACAGACAACACTTAAATCTCACCTTTGTGTGACATGTCCAAGTTTGGTTTCAAGTGCAGGATGGTGTCATTGCTGACCCTTCTGCTTCTGGCTGACTTCAGTTAAATTTCTAAAAGTTTAAAGCAACTTAGTGAGGACCTCTTGCCATAATCCCTCCCTTTGCTGTTAGGCATTACATTTGAAGCTGGAAGTGTATATTTTAATCATAGTAGCTTAACCACTATTTGATTTTAATTGTAACCAGCAATTGCACTGACATTACTTTCCATAACTAGAAAAAATGAGAAAAGAGTAGTAAAGATTTAGAGTATGATGTGACTACTGATGGAATAACTGCTGTGTAAATGTAGATTATGCTTGATTTAACATATGAGCCATTACAGTGCAGGCAATTGGGGGCGAGAGGAGGGTGTCTGTCATGGAATGAAAGATAAACTAATGTAACCTTTGACGGGGGAATAGCTTTTGTTTATTCATGCCCACCAGCTCAATATATTTGAAACTCAGCCAATATTTGAATATTGGCTTTTGTTCGAGAATTTACAGCATGGCACACATCATGCATACATATTTGCACACACACCCTTAAAAGTATCACTGTCTTTCTCTATTTCTCTTGCTGTCTCTGCCCAGCACTCTCTGTCCAGTCCACAGTATACATAATTGCTTTGAGTCATTAATAAGCTATTAATATTGATGCATGTTATTTAAATGTATGGGTTAACGACTCGACGGACCTCATTAAGACTTGATGGGGTCAAACTAGGCCTGCAGTCCCACCACAGTGTGCCTGATTACACTTTTAATAGACTGTGGCTTTGATTTATTCTTCACCACGTACAGTCTGCAAAAATATATTTTAATTGTTAGTCATACTTTAAAGGAAGCTGTCTAGCTTTGTAACGTGCAGGTGACACTGGTTAATTGAATGTTTGCGAAACACCTCCCCCAAACCGCAAACGTCCAATCATAGCATAGCATCCATAATGAGGCGTGATAAGGCCCGTAAAGTGTTGGAATTCTCCCCATGCTGAATATGGCATTCATGTGGCTCTACTAAGACACAAACGGAGTGTACGAAGAGTTTGGAGGATAATATCTTAAACCAAAATCATGACAACAAAGGGTAAGCGTGTCTGCTCTGCATAAGCTGCAATTATTAGCATGTTAGGCTAATCATCTCACTACCTACAAACAGGTCCCATATAAGAAAATTTGCTGGTTTCAGACTGAGTTATGGTCAGAGAAGTTGTTGTAATGTAGGCCTGTATTATATTGCTGTTGATAAATCAACTTTGAATCAACATTACAGCACTCAGTTTAAATGTTGAAAAAAAAAAACCCACACAATTCCCATTGAACCAAGATGTTTTCAACCAAGTTGAAGTAAACGATTAAAATCTTTTTTATGCATACAAAATAATTATTTCTCTCAGATTTTGAGGACAAATGTGTTATAATCAGTGTTACTGAGCCCTTCTCCTGCCAAGATAATTCATCCACTGGACAGGTATATCAAGATGCTGATTAGACAGCGTTATTATTGAACAGGCGTGCCTCGGGGCTGGTTTTAATAAAAGGCAACTGTAAAATGTGCAGTTTTATCACACAAGGCCACAGATGTAAATTTTGAGGGAGTGTGCAATAGGCAGTCCAACATTTTGACTTGTCAAAGCAGGAAAAGAACAGTTTGTAAAATGTAATCATGGCTGTATTAATTTAGGTGAGCTAATTCCAGTGCTCCAGTATTGTGCATGCTCATCCTCGTCATGACTAACTGTGACACTGAATAGACTGATAAAAAGATCTGTACTTTCTTCCAGGGGAGTTTTAATTTCTCTGAGCACACTAAACACAAGATACATCTAATGCGTATTTGTAGGTTATGCAACATTACGATCATGTCTTTCTTTTGGCTAGGAATGTGTTATAATTGGCTAACCTGCCATCAGTGTCACACGTGGAATATTGTTATAATCATACAGTTCAATCGAGTTGTAACATTTAATGGCCTCTTTCTGATCTATTAGTCTTTTCATGTTCCATCATAGTTTATGGTTATAGTGCATACTGTCAGTTGCAACAGCTAGTGTACAGTAGGGGTGTCACTTTTTATTGGAACATTCGTTCCAAAGTTGGAGGAAAAGTTCATATTCAAATGTAATGACCTGTTCGAAAGCAAAAATTACAGGCTTTAAGAGCAACAGAACGTTTGAAGTAGTTTGCCTTGTGATCCAGCAGAGGGCGCTCTAAATCAGCTTGACCTAATGCACGCCCTTTTTACCCTTGACCTATCAATTCAGCTAGTTATGTTATGTTGTTTGCTATGAAAATGGAGGACACTAGCGAGCAAAGCTGTCCTGAGCAGACAATCATGACACCAAAGCATCTGAGAAGTAGTGTGTGGAAATATTTTGGGTTCTATAACGTAGTTGGAAAAGTAACTAACAAAAATAAGGCTGTCTGTCGACTTTGTACAAAGCAGCCGTCTTACTCAACGACAACAAATCTGCGTCCTCACCTGCTAGCTTTCCACCCATGTGAGGCAGCGGAGGCCGAGGTACCAGAGGTTATGAGCGGAGCTGCCGGAGCAACGTCAAGTGTACAACCTCGTCTGACTGCCTACTATTCAGCACACTCAGCTTCAGCAGGCCTCTTGCCAGCAGCTCGTAAAAACGCCATCACCGACAAGATAGCATGATTTATATGCAAGGATATGCGGCCCATTGGTATCGTTTCGGGAGAGGGGTTTCGGAATCACATGATGGAACTGGAGCCACGATATTCAATTCCAAGACGCACCACAATCTTAACACACATAGTACAACTGTATGACACCACACGGGAAAACATGTAAATAAGACTATTATACTATATAAAGACTATTCTGAAGGATAAGACTCTAGCTATTGCCACTGACAAATGGATGTCACTGGCCACACATGCTTATGTGACAGTCACAGCTCACTGTATTTCAGACTTGTGGGAACTTGACAATTATCTTCTGAGCTGAGAGGAAACCACACAGCTGTCCATGTTTCAGAAAGCATCGGCAGCACGCTGGATGGATTTGACATCTCCCATGAAGCGGTTGTAGCTGTTGCCACCGACAATGCTCTGAACTATGTGAATGCCATATGCAATTTAGGGCTTATTCATGTACCCTGTTTGGCCCACATGCTAAACCTAGCAGTGGGCAAGGGGCTTGAGGTAAAAGCCGTTGATACGGCCCTTTCCAGACTAAAGCAAACTGCAGCTCATCATGAGTCTCCATCAGACAGCTGCCTGCTGGAAGAAAAGCAGGAGCTCTTTGGATTAAAAAAGAGACTATTACATGACTGCGTCACCTGATGGAATACCACCTATGACATGATATGTTGTGCATCTGAGCAACAAGCAGCAGTGGCAGCCGTCATTTTTGAAAAGAAGATGTCCCATGAGCTTAGCACTGTGACGATCGCCCAAATTGTATTGATTACAAATACGAAATATTATTTATTTTTCTTTTCACTCACCTCAACACACCCACCAGCCTCTGATTTACCTGCTTCCAGGAAGTTCGGCCCCTTACGTCTCTTTATGTTGAACCACAGCGTTCGGTATGGCCTGGTGATCATTGTATTTTATCTTTTCTTCTTTGTCTTCTTGGGGTTTTTTTTGTTTATGAATTGACTGACTGGATACTTCTTTGTTTTGGGTTACGTTTTGTTGGTTACCATGAAATCCCGAAGCAGAGTATTTTTTCGTTGAATGAACTGAACTGACTTGAACTGGATTGAACCGTCGGCGATAACCGGGAAATCCCGAAGTGAAGTGTTGTGTGGACTGAACTGAACACTAACTATTTTTGAACTTGAACTGGTGGTGTGGTTGACTTTATTGAAATTGAGTGTTTTATTCATCTGCTCTGCTGTTTTATACCACTGTGTATGTGTTTGACAAATGCATTCAGGGGAAGGTGTGTTATGAGCATGTGTGTCCTTTGTGGGGTTTGATTTTGATAACTGATTTAAATTTAAGCAAACCGCTACAGCACTTCTGAGCGGTCTGTGGTTGAGCAACTAAAAGACACACTGAAACCTTTCAAAGTGGCATCTCAGGCCCTTTCCCCCGATGCCTACCCCACAGCATCAGCTGTCCTACCTCTGCAGCATGTCATGATATCTTAGCTGAGCAGCAACAATGCATCGCATAAATCAGCCATCAATGAAGTGAGAGGTATTTGACTTTTCATTTTTATTAAATATTAAGTCCAAGCCTAATAGCCTAAAACTTTATTAACACAATACGTACTAAAATACTGAAATCTCAAATAAACAAGATTTGAAAATGCGCGACAGTGAAGAGAGCAGAGAATGGATGCTTCTCAATAAAGCGGCCTTCCTGGAGCCCCAGTTCTCTCGCTTAGTCCATCTGTCACCTGAACAGAGAATACATTCGAACAAATCAATCATTTCAAATTCACTCAAACTTGATTTGAACTTTTCTGAATCTAGTGTACAGTACTTTTGTGTTTTCATAAACTTTCCATCTGCATGGGGGTAGATTTTGACTGAATTTTCATTTTTAGGTGAACTGTCAGCTGGAGACCTTAAAAGCCAACTGGGAACAGCATTTTCAACCAATTCATGGTACTAACGTTAGCTTCATAAGCAAGCCAGCCAAAGCGAAAAAATCTGCGGTAAGAGTTGTCATTCTAGCAAAGCAATGCTAACAAAGAGAAGACAGCTTTTGTCTACCTCGGTCTAAAATAAGGCACCCGTTGCTTCAAAAATCAGAGTGGTAAGCTGCACACGCGCCATGTGAGAACACAACATTGCTCTGCCTGACAATGAAGGCGCCGCTTGTATTTGTAGCCTGTAACTCTGGAGCTCTGTTTTGACACAACATCTTTACTCTATCTACAAGGATGTGCAAGATGTGTGGCATATTTTGAAAAGACTGCTGAATTCTGTAAGATAACTTACTCTATCTTTTTCTCTGTGCAACCCTCCCACTCCAAGAGGCAGGAGAAAGTGTGTGCGAAGCTGAGGCACACTTTAGTACAGCTGTGAGATGGAGAGGCAGCCGAGCAGCTCCAGCAGTGCCAGAGTACCATCAGAGGGAGGAACAAAAAGCTCAAGGTCTTCACTGACTTTCATCTCTTTGTCTCTCTTCTGTTTTATCATCCCCTCCTCCCTACTACTGATTTTTTTTTCCGTCAAAGCATATCTCACACTCTGCCACACCAACACAGGGTTACTTTTTTTTTCTTGTTTTCTGTCTTTTTGACCTTTATCTTTTCTCCTTTTGTAAACCTACGTGTTTTCCACTTCTGTCACTCTCTGTCTTGTTCTCTACTGCTCTGTCCCACCTGTCTCCACCCCTCCCTTGTCTCTGTCACACTTACTGTCTCATACTCCTTCACTTTGTCTTTTTTGTTATTCTAGAATGTCTGACCACTGGCACAGAAATGGTACTTGAGGCGCAGCAGACCCTGGGTGATATAGTCCTGTGGTGCATGTTAAGGCGGCAGTATTTCCCATCAGCCCCAGAGTGCCTGTTTTTTTTCGCCCCTCTCTGTCTGTCCTTGCCTTCTGTTATGCTCACAGTAGCGCTGCCGCCATGTCCAGCAGCCCTGCCACTCCACTTGCCTCCCTCGACCATCCCATAGAGGGCTTTTTAGGGCTCCCATAAATCATTTCTAGTTGTGAGTTTGGGCCACCATCTCCATCACCTAATTAAGAGGTCAACCATAAAGAATTTGGGTGGCTACTTTTTACAACCCACATTTCAGATTTTTGAAAACACCCACTCCACTCTCCCCTTCATTTTTTTAATCCACTAAATCAGACATCATGAACACATTCATACGGGACCAAATGAGGGGAGTTATTTGCATTTTTCTCTTTGTGATGCCTGAGGTGATCTCATCATGGCCATTACAGAGCTCAGTGTTACTCTTGAAAAACAGTTAGCCATATGTTGTGCACAGGGATTATTCAAAATACTGCATATGGGCAGAATGTGGTTGAGAAGTATTTGCAGTTAGCTGCACATAATCTTACAGACATGTTGAATATAAAGCCTGCCCATGTCCAGAGGTGAAGATATTTTGAGCTTATTTCTTTGATAATTTATTACCAAGCTTAATTAAATGTGGACCCCTGGCACTGTTGGCAACAGTTTAGCTAAACAAACTTGCATCAAGGCAATTGCAATGCAAATATGGAGTAAGCAGCGTTTAGGCCTCCGGTAAGCCAAAATTGAAGAATCTGTTTTTCTAAAATTAAAAAAAGCTGCCCCTTTCATTTGTAATGCTGCTAATTAATACCCCCATTATTTGCTTTGTTGGCCCTTGTGATGCAGTCATGTTAGTAATGTCAAATGGAAAACAGTGCCCTTGATGTACTAACTAACTGAGACAAAAGAATTTTCTTTGGCACATAGTTATAAATAAGTGCCTGTCATGGCCAAAAAAAGTAGGAGATTAAAAAGCACTTTTTCAACTCGGACATTTTCCTTTGCTTTTCAGCTGCATTGTTCTATTGTTATGCCATGACACCAATTTCCACAATAATTAAAAACAAACAAAGTGTTGAAAAACCTATTTGTTATGCTTTAAAGTTAGATGAACAAGCTGTACAACAGATTTAATGAACTCCACACTGTTACAGCTTTGTATTGTACTGGTTGTTGCATTTCTAAAAAGTAGTCTGAATGTATTATTTTTTATCAATATCCTTCACATATTGTGATAATTATTCAATTTACTTACCATTCTCTGTCATC
The DNA here is from genome assembly GCF_040436345.1 of Pagrus major. NCBI lineage: Eukaryota > Metazoa > Chordata > Actinopteri > Spariformes > Sparidae > Pagrus > Pagrus major. Next base: position 34,194,709 of record NC_133215.1, on the reverse strand, counting down.
CCTTTGCCCCCCACATGTATACTAATGCAGGGAATATGGCTCAGTAATTACGGGATACACTATTATCCAGAATTGTAGTCTGTGCACAAACCATAGCATGTTTCAGATAAAATTAGAAAAGAGGTAAAGGACAGCACCTTTACAGAGTTAAGGCATCTTTCCTGAAACAAAATATACAGTAGATGACAAAGCTATGGATAATGCATCAAAACATGCAGATGCTGAATGGCACATTGTAGTATTTTAGTATGAGATCTTCTACATGCATGAAGAACTGTAGTTACATCCACACCATGACATCCACACCATGGTAGAGTGGGTCTCTATTTCTCTACCCATCTCAGTTTTAGCCTTCAAGAAACAGAATGCAAATATATATACACACAATAGCATCGCCCGCCAGCTGCTGGGAGCTGAGAAGGAGAGCCAAAAGGCAGCTCCTGGCCTCCTGCTGCCCATCAGTGCCAACAGACACCACGTCACTAATCTGCAGCGAGTTTCACCGTTATTCTCAAAATCTGGCACTGATTCCAGAAAGTGACAGAGATTGTGTACTGAAACTTTTTTCCTAAAACTTCAAGTAAAATAAATTATAGTTACACATTGTAACTTATGTATTTAGTTGAACTGACAAGTCTTTTGCAAGTCCAACACATTCTCACTCGCCTTAAGCTTCAAACTATGACACTCTACTTAATCCTCTAGTGTCAGTTTTGGACCTGAAGGGCTCTGCAATAAAGCAATAAAAATTTATACGTTTGATTAGACTTTCAAAATAAAGCTTGCTAAAAAACATCTCACATATTATGACTTTTAAACGGTTATCGACGTTGTCAAATAGTCACACTTTGGTGAGGTTAAGGCACAAAAACTTCTCATTTGTTGGGTTTTAGAAAAGATCATACCATTGTCAGATATGCAAAAGCAGGACCCAAATGCAGACACGGAAGCAGGCAGATTCACCACATAAACAAGCTTAAGTGAAAGCCAGTCCAAATAATCCAAAGTCCAAAAGAAGATAAGCAAAAAAGGCAGATAGCAAAAAGCTGGCAAATGAAGAGAATCCAGACAACCGTAATTCAAAGGGGAGACGGGGAGCACATAAGGACCGGGGAAAAAGCACAGGAACGCAGGATAAAGGCAAGATGACAACAGGAGTGACATGAGGGCAAGAACTGAACAGATGGATCAACACAGGCTTAAATACAAACAAAACTATCAGGTGCAGGTGGAGTGAGGTGGAGAAACACAGGTGAGGGAAATTAACGGAAAAACACTAGAAACAGGGAAGGGGCTGATAGACAGGGAAAACACTGGAAGGATGGAAAGGCTAATGAGGGAGAGGGTTAGTGCAGGTGTGGAGGGAAAGCAGACTGGGGAAGAACTCAGGTAACAGGGCTGGGTAATTTATCAGATTCAAGACAGGTGTGGAGGGAAAATCAGGTTGCAGAGGAGCACAAGAAAACAGGAGGGAAAACGGAACACTGGAAAAGGCAAAAAGACAACACAAAACCCAGAAAACACACAAAACACACACACACACACACACACACACACACACACACACACACACACACACACACACACACACAAAATGAAACCAAAATGACACCACAATGACAACAATGGGTTAAAATGACTATGTTCAGTCTCATAACTTATGTGAGTGACCTCACGTAACACAACTGACCTAAGTTACATTTCATGGACTCACTTATGTAAGTGTATGTATTATGTGACTTAAAATCAAATCACTCTTGACTCCTGGTCACACACAGAAGCCGACTCTCTCACCCATCCAACCACCCTAATAACCGGCCCCAGACTTAGACTTTTCTTGCTCTTCACTGCACTGTAGTGGTGCTTCAAGAAGTGGCAGTACCATGAAAGATGTGTGAGTTCATGAAGACCATGAATATGAATAAACAATTACATGTTCAATGTAAGGACCATACAGAAATGAACATCACTTCAAGGTTGATTCGGGTGAATAGAGCCTAGCCACTGAATGATGATCTTGAGGAGGAGGGTTGCATGAATGCCTGAAATGGCAACTGACAGCAAAGAGGAGAGCAGTTTTAAGTTTGACAGCAGACAGCTGATAGTGTTCGTGGCAGAATCTGGTTGGTTAAATGGAGAGAGAGTACATGAAGAACGCCCATGTCAGGTGAATGGAGGGTGCAGGGAGAGAGGTGAATGAAAAGATAGTCGTCCTGATTGAACTTACGCTGAGCTTCAGTTCAGTCAGGAGAGACTCATCATTTTTTGAGTGAACATGAAGATTTATTTCCATGTGTACAAAAAGAATAAGAAAGTCTAGAATAGAAAAGAATGACAGGACATAAGTTTTGATGAATATCAATACTTACCGCAGGGACATATTTCTAGTGGAAAAAGCATAACAGTATTAGATAGACAAATGTATTGCTGGTGTTGTGCTCATATCACATGAGGCACCATAATGTAGTGCTTCATGCAACAGTAATAGGGAGTTTTGGGTTAAATTTGGCTATCAATAATAATTAATGATTATCAGGGATAATTATTAATTATGATTACTAATAAGATCCAATTTACATTAGATCACCTCGGGGGCACCACCCTTGAAGAAGGGAAAAAAATAGCCAATTCACCAAATCAGTCTCAGAAAAAGGTACTAAACTGTTTGTAACTCTGATTAATGATTAACTTAATAACTACAACCACAATTACCATAATAGCTAGTAATGGTTGAAGGATTTTGGAGTTCTTGACAGAGTAGAGGTTGGCAACATTCACTCTTGTACAATATTAAATAGACAGCATGAAGGTTCAAAAGCCTTTTATTTAACATAAAGATGAAAACAGACTAACTAACATGTACTATATACAGGTGTGTGTGTGAGTGTGTGTGTGTGTGTGAGTGTGTGTGAGTGTGTGTCTGGCAGAACAAAGAAACAATGGTGGTCACTGATATCACATGTGGGTGTGATATGTTCCAGGCTAAGGGAATGTGTGTGTGTGTGTGTGTGTGTGTGTGTGTGTGTGTGTGACGTGATGCCAGGTTATAGAAGATGGTTAGTTGCATGCAAAGACCCTGAGTCTGTGTGAAGCATCATTCGTCGAATTAGCCATCTAGCAAAGCAAACTACCAATAACTTGACCTGAGATCACAATAAGAAGAGAAGAAGAAGAATCTTTATTTTGTCAGTTGTCTTTTACATGCGACATGCAAACACACCCGAAATTAGTCCTCTGCATTTAACCCATCACTAGCTACACATTGTATGTACACACACTGCAAACTAGGAGCAGTGGGCTGCCATGACAGGCGCCCGGGGAGCACATGGGGGTTTTGGTGCCTTGCTCAAGGGCACCTCGGCAGTAACCCAGGAAGTGAACTGGCACCTCTTCAGCTGCCAGCCCACTTCCATATTATGGTCTGTAGCTGGACTTGAACCGGCCACCTCAACACTCAAACAGTGGACACACATAAATTGAACACATATGCATTACATCAACCAGAGTTTAAAGTCCTGTGCTTAGCTGTGCTATGCTATGCTATCTAAGCCCAGTTCAACGTTACCAGTCTTTGAAGAAAAGGTGCTGGTGGTTGCAGGAGAACGTTGGGATTCCAATGTTGAATGCTGTTCTTGCTGTGCAAGGACTGATGAAAGTCGGCAGAGGAGGAAACGGTTCGCTCCTCTCCTTTGCAAGGATAGCAGCTCGGTGCTAACTTGCCTGCTGTTCCTCTGATTGTGAAGTTAGCTGGCAAGCTTTGTGTCGCAGTTGCTGGTGCTAACTGATCAGGAATACTGGCAGGACCTCGTGTCGCTGCAGTGTGGAGAAGTTCTTTGGGCCTGCTGCAAATGCGGTTTGCAGCTCTCCGCAGCTGTTAGGCACAGAAGAAGAGATCTTGAGGGCAGGCAGCCCCGTGGTGGGGAGATGGAGAGGAGCCCTTGAGGATAAGAAGTCGGAGGAGAAGAGAAGAGAAGAGAAAGAACAAAGGAAGGCGCTGGAGTTTTGACTATCTGATCAGAGGGGGGTCTGTCACCCTGACCAATAGTAGCTTAAAGCTGAATTTTGCACCTAGGTGTAAAGAATGGGGAATTCTGGGACACTGAGTTCAGTTCAGAGTCCATTTTGAAATCCACAATGAATGACTTCATTCATTGTTCATTCATTCATCTGTGGGTCCCAACACTGGGAAGAAAGATGTAAATATTATGATCTGCCCCCCTGAATAGATTGCATAGAACTTAATGCTTATGACATGATTAAATGTCGACGAGGATACAACTGAAATAAAAGGTCATACGACCAAATGAAAATTAGGACAATGACAAACAGAAATGAACTACAAATGTCATGAATGATGCATGGGGTCACAAAGACCATGAATATGAACAAAGAAATAAACGGTCATATAAAGACCAAACAGAAAAACAAGTCGTAAGACCAACAGAAATTAAGACCGGCGGGCCAACGAAAATAACATGCAAACAGAAATGAAAGGTCCGGTGACCAAACAGAAATGAAGCCAGATGAGTGCCAAACAGAAATTTCCAGTTGGAAAATACCATGAAAGATGCGTGAGTTGATGCAGACCATGAATGTGATTACAATTAAATGTTCAATATAAGGACCAAACAGAAATGAAAGTCATTTGACAATGAAAATTAAGGCCAACAAGCAAACAAAATATTATATAAACAAAAATTCAGGTCAAACGACCAAACATAAATTAATACGATGATGCTTGAATCATGTAAATCGTGATACAAAACAAGATAAATAAATGAAGTCATGAAACCCAGACTGAATGTTATCGGGATGACACCCCTAAAGAAATCAAAATATGATACTTAGTTATACTTAGTGATTTGTGCAGTGAATTTCAGTGAAAGCCAGACAAACCATCATGAACATTGTTAGTTTATGAATACCGTGAACACCACCACCAGTTGTATGCTTGTCTTGCCAGAGGATTAGGGCTTCAGCGATCTTTGATTTGAGAGAACAATGTTGATATCAGGGTGAATGTAGGATGTGTAGGCAGATGATGACCAACGTCCCAGTTTTTGCAGGGACGCTGATGAAATGTCTTGGTTGAATAGAGCTGAGGGGGAAAGGTTGCTTTTGATAAGGTTTGGCCCTAAGGGGGATATGGACTTGCTTTAAATGATGATTAAACCATTTTTTTTTATAAAGGGGTATTCCCTGGGGTAAGGAATAACGGGGAGAGGGGGCTAGTGTAAGGTCTAATTAGCAGGTAGTTAATCATGGATTTGAAGGGACAGAAGGTGGAATCGGTGTGAGCCACAACTACGGAGCAAGCGCCTCCACACTTGGAATGTTTGAGATGTAGACTATAATGACTGGAACAGGAGAGTGAATCAGCCAATATGTTGAAATGCCGGGCACGTGACGGGCTGTGATGATGAAGTTGTGAGTGATGGAGGACCACATGATGCTTCTCATGAGGGGCATGATATCCTTTGATGCAGAGCCCTCTATTGATGATGCTGATGATGGCTTGATTATCACATAAGACTGAGATAGGTTTGCATTTCCAATACTGACCCGACATGTGGCAAGCTATGGCGATGGGATAGAGCTAGTCGATTTGAGATGGGAGAAGGAAGGTGGCCAGTGACTTGTGAACCACTGCCCTTGAAAGAACCCCCAAAAGCCACTGATGGAGCGGCATCCATGAAAAACATCAACGAATCGGAGGAATGCACCAGCTCGTCATAGAAAAAAGTAATGCCATTCCAGTGATCAAGCAGAAGTGACCAGAAGCGCAAATTAGAGCTGCAGCCTTCATCTAGCGAAATGAGATCGAGGAGATTTGGCACGGAAGATGCCGTGTTCAGTAATCGGGAGATGAAGGAGTGCCCTTGGGGAATGACATGCATTGCAAAGTTAAGATGGCCAAGGAGAGAGAGCAACCGTTGCTTTGTGATGTTTTCATCGGAGCACTGCTCCGCCCATGCTCCGGGAGCAGAAAGACTTGCGATATAGATATGCCTGAAATGACAGCTGACAGCAGAGAGGAGAGCGGTTTTAAGTTTGACAGCAGAGACGTGATTGGCTGACAGTGTTTGTGGTAGAATCTGGTTGGTTAAATGGAGAGAGAGTACATGAAGAACGCCCATGTTAGGTGAATGGAGGGAGCAGGGAGAGAGGTGAATGAAAAGATAGTCTTCCTGATTGACCTTACGCTGCGCTTCATATTTGCACTGAGATTTGCCAGTTCATATCATCAGTAGCCTATTTCTACATTAGGGGCCACTGCCTATGAAAGAGGGCTCAGCTCAGTAACTCTTCAATAGCCATTGGGACTGTGAGGTGGCTTCAATTACTCATGATCACAAAAGTTGTCTCTATAGTCATCCCTCTAACAGGCTTTAATGACTTAAATGGTAAATCTCTGCATCTCCTGTGATAACAGCAACATGACTAGTGTTTTCACACACATAGCACAGCTTATCCTTGATAAAATGGCAGTTTTCCCTACAAAATGTTGATTTTTCCCTTTCCTGGTTTGGTGATCAGACTAAGAGGGAAGGTGTGGAAGTGGGCATGCCATTAGCAAAATACAGTTGTAATGTAGCCTTTGTGGCAATGATATTCTGTAAAACTGTACTGAATGAAGGCTTTCTCCTTCAACAAAGAGAAGAGAGGCTCAAATCACTCCTAGACATGTTCCACTGAAATGCAACAGCCCATGCAGTATGCGTTGGTGTGGCTCGACATGTGCTGATTAAGTGCTGCCCAAGTGCTGTGTGGTGGGAGAGAAGCTAAACAGTAGTGAAGCCACTGCAGGTGAAATGTGGAGTGGTGGTGAATTAAAGAGCTGCTACCACACTCATTTTGACTGTTCATTTTGCTCAATTCTTAATGGGAGATGTGCTGGAAATAATGATAGTGCTATACCATCATCTCCCTATAAGGACAGCCTGGCTGTTGTCACTCTCTAGCTTGTTATTCCTCAAGCTGGTGGTGTACTTGGTGCTGGGCCACAAAATGCAGAGGATCCAAACTGGCAGGGTGGAGAAGTGTCACAGTAGCCCCACAGACAATTGAGCAGGTTCATCCAGCTGTTGAACATTTCAGTTCATGTAGACGTGCCCATGACTCGCTGTGGCTTATGAAACTCCTAAAAAGTGCAAGCTTGTGCGAAACAGAACAAACAGGGCAAATCAGAAGAAGAGGACAGTCTATTACTGAGTTTCTTTAATCTGTATTTTTTATATTATGTTTTGTTTGATATAGCTGCTGCCGATAAGCATTAGAGCTACTATGTGTTATAACTGCTTGTTTCAGTATCAATGACACAGTATCAACCTATCGCAAAAAAAAAACCATACAGTGACAAATGTGTATTAATTTAACAAGCAGAAGACCTCCTGTCAGTAGGCTGATGTAACATCGAACATAGGCGATGCATTAAGGAACATGATGGACTGTGAGAGACTCTTTTTGCAAGACTGTGATAATGTATCTGTTATTACAAATTGCACCAATGGGGTTGTAATTTTCATGGACTACATAGACAGGCAGGCTTAGTGGACTATCACATCATCAATGGTGAAATGTCCCCTTAACAATGTGCTAAAAGGGATTCAGAATAGCAGACCATCAATAGTACTGTAATTAAAGGGGAGTCACTGTTAACCTGCTCATATGACGAAATGCGAGGTTGTCTTAATATAGATAAAATTTGAATGAACATGAAAATGAAAAAAAACAACAAAGCTTAGCTTTGTTAAAGCCTGAGAAGGAAATGCTGGTTATAGACTGGTGCTACACATTTAATAACAAGTGTTAACATTTACATTTAGGGCATTACAACATTTACATTTAGGGCATTTAGCAGACGCTTTTGTCCAAAGCGACTTACAATAAGTACATTTTGTCATGGTGTGATCAGGATTTCTTCCTATGTTCCCCTGTTTTTGTCCACTAATTGTTTTTGTTTCCCTGTGAGTGTGTGTGTGTGGCTGGGGCGTGGCTTCCTCGGCAGGCAGCGCCAGGTGATCATCATTATCCCCTGGCAGTATAAGAACCCTGGCTGTCCATCCAATCCTCGCCAGAGTATTCAGTCTCCCTACGCGGTACCACTCCTGTCTCGGCCACTCTCGTGTGTTTGCTCTTGTGCTCTGCTAACGTGAAGGCTAATGGTTTTTGTGTTTTTTGCCTCTTCCAGACCCTCATGTTTTTCCCCGGTGCATGCTTGCCTGTCCGCCTCCTGCCTGCCTGTTCCCTCCCCTGCCTTTTTGTCTTTTGTTGTTTTGTTCTCTTGGAATCAAGATCCCCCCCAGCACGCGGAGTGGCTTCCTCGTGCTCGCCTTTTGTTTGTCACGCCAAATAAACTCTTTTTATTTATTCTTGGAAACCTCAGTGTCAGTGTCTGCGTCTGGGTCCAGTCCTGTATTCTAGTGAAACCTAACACATTTGTCACAAGAAGGAAACCACAACATATCACTGTTGATAAACATATTAATGATTAGTTAGAATTGGACTCTATGTGCACCAGCCCTGTAACTGTTTTAGAATGTGAACAGGGCAGCAGCCACCTTAACTTGTTTCTAATGTAAACCTTTGAGAGGACTTCACTTCAAACAAAATAACAGGAAACTTTCACATTCATGCATATACTGTACACAAAATCAAAATTGAAAACACAAAAATCATCTTAAACATATGGAACAAAATGTGTTATTTACACTGGGACGCTGCAGTTGAAACAGGCTGCTGTTGATTCAGGTGTGAAATTATGACAACATTTTAATAATCCAGAAACTAACATGTAGAGTTGACTAAATAACTAAACTAAGCAACAGCCTACAGCATGTGCAGGAATACTGTTATTCTTTATTGGAACATAGATGTGATCAGCATATACCTTAAACTCAGAATGTAATATATGAATTGAACTGATTAGTTGGCTAGCTTGCTAGGCTATATTTAGCTAAGATAGCCATAAGGTTTGCAGACTTATTATGATTGTTGTTTCTTTTAAGCTGGATTTTATTGCAGGCCTACACAATAAGATAGTGACTTACAGTACAGTGCTGCTTGGAGGTCATATTATGCTTTTTGGGTTTTTGCCTTTCCTTTATTGTGTTATGAAGCATTTGTGTGCATGTAAAAGGTCTGCAAAGTAAAAAAGCCCACACCAAAGCGAGTTACTCTCTACAACAGAAAACACTGCTCCTGCACTGCCTGAAACACCTGCTTTGGAGTCCAGCCTTTACTTCTGTAGCTTATGTGCGTCACTAACTTTTAGGGCCGTCAATCGATTCGAATATTTAATTGTGATTAATCGCACATTTTTTATCTGTTCTAAATGTACCTTAAAAGGATATTTTTCAAGTTTTTAATACTCTTATCAACATGAGATTGGACGAATGTCCTTGCTTTATGCAAATGTATGTTTATTATAATTACAAAAATAAACAATCCAAAACAATGACAAATACTGTCCAGAATATTCTCCAAAATAACCTCAAAGGTGCTGCATACTCAAAAAATTTGCTGAAAGCATAACATGGCAAACTCAAGTCCAACAAGCAACAACAGGTGGACATACTGACCTGAATGTAATATTCTTTAGTAATACTAACACAATGTAGTGTCCAACTTTACACTTGTAAAGGTTAACTATACAATGTTAATCAGCCTGCAAGCTGTAACCACCCATTTAGCTATCGCTGTTGAAAGTTTGTCTCATGTAGAGTTGTTCAGGCATCTCCGTTGCAAACTCTCCACCGTGGTCTGCCTTTGGAGAAGAGGACGTGTAACCCATGTTAAAATATGACATAAATAAGAATAAATAGTTTAAAAGCTGCATAAATAAGTTTAAAAGTTAAAAGTGATTCATTTAATGTAAATTAATTCATCAGAGTTAATTAAAAATGTTAATACAACAATAATTTAATGTTGAAGATTAAAAGTATGTTGACAGAAAATTCATGTCGCTGCCCCTTTAAGGGACGAGTGACGCTAGACGCAGCACCTCAGTGACGCTGCAGTAGAGACCTGAGGGAGAGAGCAGAGGAGAAATTGGAGAGAACGAGCGGTGGTTAATAAGCAGAGAAAAGAGTGAAAAAAGTTGATTTTGCAGTTGAAAAACATAACTTACCTGGTCGGGAACTGACGGGGATTTTATGAAAACTAAGCCACACCGGTTTTGGTGAGTTTTGTGTTTATTTTCTTGCATATTTACTGTGTTGTACTTTTTTTCTCTGGCGGGGAGCTAACGCTAAAAACGTAGCTGTTTACAGGGAAATGCTCCGCCATAAACTGTTAACCAGTTAATATTTTGGGTTTATGAAGACTGTGAATGTTATAAAAGTGTATACGCTGTGTAAATGAAAGATATGTGCAGTAGTTGTGTGGGAGACGGAGCCGTGAGTTAAAAGAGACCGCTCCGCCACCATTTTGAGATGAAAAAGCACCGTAGCAGTAACGTTACAACTCAGAGACTGTGAAATATTTGTTTGTGTAATTTGAGGATTTAAAAAGAGATTTATTGTGTTTATGACCTGTTACACAGGTCAGGTTTTTTGCTTGGTTTGAAGCTCGGTCGGAGCGAGGATTGGTCTGCACTGTGCGGGCGTGCACATGCACAGACGGGATTCAAGATGGCGAGCTAGACCCAGACCTTCATCTCACCTTCTCCATCGCATCAGTGAGAAAATCTTCTGCATGGTGACTCGCTGCCAGAGTGGTAGGAGTATCAGGAATTAGTTTTGAACTGAACTGAGAACTGATTGGATTATTATTTTTGGACTGAATCGAACTGAAACTTTTCATTGAACTGAACACTTGAACTCACATTTGGACTTGAACTTGAATTGAAGGTGTCATACTTTTATTTGCATATTGAGTTCATATTTTTGAATGTGATTTGAAATGATTGTGGTCCCCTTTGATTTGATTGTGTAATTGAAGGTATTCTCTTACCTGTAAAAGAAAGGGAAAAGAGTTAACTCAGGAAGAAAAATAGGAATTCTGAAATAGGTGTAACCTAGGGAAAAGAGACCGGTCTAATTTAACTTGGATTAGCTTGACTAAAATAACTTAGGTGAATTAGAGAACAAAAAGAAAGAGTGAAATACCTTTTCATTTATTATATTTACCCCAATATTAAGAACCTGCAGAGTATTTTTTGTTTTGTGTACTGTATTTTATATGTGTGTTTTGCATTCAGTAAATTGCCGGCCTTTTGTATTTAAAGCAACGGTCTCTGGTGTAATTACTTTTGCTCCCACTCCTTAGAACCTAGAACTGGTCCAGTGGCGCAGTAAGTGGTGTGATACCGGTGCTACAAACATGGTGAGCTAGCCAGGAGGTGCTCCTCGCCGATTATAGTCATCAGGAAAAAGAATGGCGATGTCAGACTCTGCATAGACCACAGAAAATTGAACACCCAAACAGTAAAAGATTCATATGCCTTACCTAATCTTGAAGAGTTCTTCTCGGCGTTGACCGGGTCCAGGTGGTTCTCAGTGCTCGATCTCAAATCAGGCTTTTATCAAATAGAGATGGAGGAAGCAGACAAACACAAAACTGCATTCATCTGCCCACTAGGATTCTTCGAATTCAACAGGATGCCTCAGGGGATAACTAACGCCCCTAGCATGTTCCAGAGGCTTATGGAGCGGTGTATGGGAGAGTTGAACTTGAAGCAAGCCCTAGTTTTTCTTGATGACCTCATCGTCTTCTCCTCGACACTGGAGGAACACGAGGAAAGATTGATGCGCGTGCTCAACCAATTGAAAGAGTTTGGCTTGAAACTGTCACCAGGGAAGTGCAAGTTCTTCCAAACCTCTGTAAAGTACCTCGGCCACATTGTGTCTGAAAAGGGCATCGAAACCGATGCTGACAAAGTAGCAGCATCAAAAACCTGGCCAAAACCAAACAACCTGAAAGAGCTAAGAACCTTCCTGGGTTTCTGCGGCTCCCCTACATTTTACATACAGATGCGAGCACCTCGGGCCTTGGTGCTGCCCTCTACTAGGAGCAACAGGGACAGAAGCGAGTTGTTGCTTATGCAAGTCGAGGTCTGTCAAAATGTGAGTCCAGGTATCCTGCGCACAAATTAGAATTCCTTGCCCTTAAGTGGGCAGTAACAGAGAAATTCCAGGACTACCTATACGGGAACACATTCCTTGCTGTCACCGATAGCAATTCATTAACATACATTCTTACCTCTGCTAAGCTCGACGCCAAGAGCTACAGATGGTTGGTGGCTCTGTCGACGTTCGATTTCCAGCTACAATACAGAGCCGGCAAGCAAAATCAAGACGCAGACGGGCTGTCCAGGCGTCCTCATGGCAGATTACCTGATGACACATCATCACAAAAAGAGTTGGAGAGGATACAACAATTCACAAAAAGACACTTGTCAGAGGCAGATTATGCACACCTGAATGAAAACACCATCAAGGCCATCTGTGAGAAGCACTTGGTTCACCAAGTGATCATTAACCACTCTGGGGAAACATCACCCAGGAACACCTTGGTTGTGTCACTTGCCCATCATCCAAGAGCTCTCCCACAAAGCTTTGAAGAGGAGGATCAGCTTGGTGGCTTACCTGTCGTCTCCTCGTTAACACCAGCTGAACTAAGAGACAAGCAAAATGCTGACCCCTGCATTCGTGAAGTACTCAGGCAAGTGGACTCAGGAGAGAAACCCCCACCATCCTTGAAGAAGGAACTTCCTGAGCTTGGTCTCTTATTAAGAGAGTGGAACAAACTTGAGGTCTTTAATGGTGTTTTGTATTGCAAGCGGCAAGAGGGTGCTCAAACTCACTACCAGCTTGTGCTCCCTGAAGCCCTGAGATCTCTAGTCCTCAAGAGCCTCCACGACGACATGGGCCACATGGGCACAGAGCGCACCCTAGACCTCGTCTAGAAGCGTTTCTATTGGCCCAAAATGTCAGCCGGGGTGGAAACTAAGGTCAAAACCTGCAACCGCTGCATACGATGTAAGACCATGCCAGAGAAAGCCACACCGCTTGTCAACATCGTGGCTACAAGACCACTCGAACTTGTGTGCATGGATTTTCTCAGTGTGGTCCGGACTCCAGTAACACCAAAGACATTCTGGTCATTACCGACCATTTTACGAAATATGCAGTGGCAGTCCCCACCCCGAACCAGAAAGCCAGGACAGTGGCCAAGAGCCTGTGGGACCACTTTTTCGTCCATTATGGCATCCCTGAAAAACTCCACAGTGACCAAGGTCCCGACTTTGAGTGCCGAACAATAAAAGAACTGTGTGAGCTCATTGGCACTCAAAAGATAAGAACCACCCCTTACCATCCGAGAGGGAACCCTCTAGAACGGTTCAACAGGACCCTGCTCAACATGTTGGGAACCCTCGAGAATCAGGAAAAGAGTCACTGGCGGGAGTACATCAAGCCATTAGTACACGCCTATAATTGTACTAAGAACGAGACAACCAGCTTTACCCCTTACGAGTTAATGTTTGGGCGCCAGCCAAGATTGCCAGTTGACCTAGCCTTTGGCCTACCAGTCAATCACCAGCCAGGCTCACACTCGCAGTATGTCCGCAATCTGAAATCCCAACTCAAAGACAGTTACAGAGTAGCAACTGAGAATGCTAAAAAGACAGCCAATCGCAACAAAGCGAGGTTTGACAAACATGTTGTTGACTCCACCTTGAAGGAAGGTGACAGAGTCTTGGTTCGGAACGTCCGCCTTAGAAGCAAGCACAAGTTAGCAGACAGGTGGGAGTCAGACGTGTATGTTGTCCTGAGAGTCTGGAGACATCCCAGTGTATGTTGTGAGACCTGAGACAAGAGATGGTCCACAAAGAACTCTTCATCGTGACCTCCTGCTGCCGTGCGGTTTCCTTCCTGTGACCCCAATCGAAAGTGAAACTAACCCACCAAAGGCAGTAAGGCGACCAAGAACTCGACAACATCCTAAAAATGACTGTTCAGATGGAGCTGATGGGGATGAATCCCAATCTGACTCTGAGGAATATCACTATGATGGCCACAGAAACCTAGAGTGGAAACACTAGGTTTCGACCTGACCCCTGAACCCATGGAACACTTACCAGAATGGATTGAACTGGAACCTTCGAAAGAGTTGACTGCTGTTGAGCAAGATCCTTCAGATGTAGCCAGAGCTTTCCCTGAGGATGTTCCAGTAGAGACTTGTGACCTGAACTTACCCAACCCTGAAAAGAAAGACTTACCTGATCCTGCAGACTATGACTTACCTGATCCTGAAGAGAGCAGCTCAACCGCTGGACAGGAAACTGGAAACCTACCTGAGGAAGATCTGGATAATGTCCATCCTTCTACTCAACCTGCTCAGGAGAGCAAAGAAAATACAAGTGTTATGGACCAAACTGACAACCAGGCCGAAAGCGACTGTTCTAGAAGACCTATCAGAGACAGAAAAGCGACTAAAAGACTGACTTATTCTGAGCTAGGGAACCCGTTGGTTACAATTGTAGGAACCTCTGTCCATCGCCTCTGCATTATATTGAGGCCTGTTTTTCTTGTTAACCCTTTTCATCTGGATGAAGAAGATTTACAGGAAGGAGGCGTCTTCCAGGCTGACCATCTTATCTCCTGGCAGAGAGGATAGTGTTCTCCTGGACCATAAAGACTTCAAATGAGGACAGTTGTAATTAATTTACAACCCAAAGCCTGTGGATGAACTTTCTCTCCCATTTCTGAACTCTCTGTCTCTATGACTTCTGATCCACAAACATTCACAGAGTGGACATCGGACACCTTCTGACGTGTTTTTCTATGCTGTTACTCTGTCTTCTTTAATTTATGACACATCTGGATGCTATCTGGTCACATTCCATTCAAATGGCCTCTGTATTCTTCCAGATTTCAGACCATTTCTAATTAACCATTAAGTCAGTATCTCACAATCTTATTTCTAACATATTAAGAAACAGTAAGAGAAGCTCATAAAACTGATCTTTCTCCCGTTTCTCTACGATTAAGATTGACTGAGATCAAATTTTAATGTTTAATCTGTACTGTGTTCGGTGGAACCACAGCACCTCCTGATGGTGAGTCCTGATGCAGTTGGACGAGAAATATTCTGTTTAATATGTTCATGGTTATAACCAGTAAATGACTCTGATATGTCTTTGTTTTAACAAGTATTAAGCTGAATATGTATAATTAATGTTTAATCACGTCATAATCATTTTCATGATAGACAACGTATATCTATTAAGCCATGGTGAGAATCTGTGAGAAGGTGAAGCACTGTTTTGTAACGTTTAAATCTTGGAGACAAAAGCCGGTAAGCCCCGCCTAGACACGCCTCGATTTGCAAATAATAAAACGGAGAGATCACGTCTCTCAGTTCAGTTTTTTTTGTTGTTTTTCAGTTTTACAGTTTTTGTTTTTAGTTCAGTTTTAATTTTGTTTAAGTTTTCTTTTGTAACTTATTTTGAAGCTCTTTACTTTACTTTGAAACACGCTCCAAGACAGCGATCTCATCAGAAGTGCTCACGCGTTGATTTTTCTCACTTTATATTTTTCGCAGTATTGATTAGCTTCTTTTATTAAGTTTGTACCAGAACGAAGTTCTGTTTTAATTTGTTTTATAACGTTAAGTATCGTAACCCGCTTTTGAAGAAGTGAACTTAATTTAGATTACCTTGCATTAACTAACAACGGAAGATCCGCCTGATCAACGTATCATCCTCAGTTATTTTATTCAAGAAGTTAAATCTAGTTTACAAAGTCAGAGCCTGAGAACCACTCGAAGAAACGAAGAAGAACATCTTTATCACAATCATCATCACGACTACAGCAACTTGCTGTGTCCGAGACCGTGCAAGCGGTTTCCAACGAAAGACAGACTCTGTGACAAGCCCCCAGCGCTCGCTAGCGGTATCATCCCGCTGGGCATTGAGCCAAGATCTGCACCGGATCGGTACGGGACCAGCTGCCCTCTTCCTAAGACAAAGGACCGAGGTGCCCAACCGACTGATACCGGACGAGCTGACCCCGGCCATCGGACCGGGACTGCCAGTTAGAGCCGCAAATCACCAGAGGGAATCCGCCGCCGCGGACCCCGCAACTCTGCTAAGAAAGTAGGCTCTCCATCACTCACAACAGCTGGATTCACACATGATACATGAGATGGTGTATAAGGCTCTGATTCTGATCTTTTAGCTTAAGAGAAATTCGGTTAGGGTCTCGTTAGTATTAAAAATTACTCTCGTAATCTTTAAATGCTTCAACCTAACTCATAATCTCACCATCAGCCCATATTCCACTAATAACCCATTACTTAGTTATTTCACATTTCCTGTTACCTGTTGTTATTCATTTAAATTGCCATTTCATTTATTTAACCTGAATTATTTAGTCAATAAACATATTTAACCGTATGTCGTTGTCTGTGCAGGTTTGTTTTTAATGTGGAGAACCGATGGATATGTGTAGAATTCACTTCTTCATATATGAGATGAATAAATTGATCTGAAATTGATTAGAATTGATACAAGTTAAACTTGTCCAGTCGAATTTGATTAATTACCTCCGGATTATTCAAATAGACAAAATAACGGAGGTGGTGCCCCATTAACGAGTGTTTATTATTAGTGTATCTCCTACACAATAGTTCAGTCTTTATTTCAAACCTTGAGTGATGTGTTTACAGACTCCCTTGAAGAACCTAGCTTTGTATTTAAAGCAACGGTCTCTGGTGTAATTATTTTTGCTCCCACTCCTTAGAACCTAGAACTGGTCCAGTGGCACAGTAAGTGGTGTGATACTGGTGCTACAGACAGCTCTCTGCATCAGCTGTGGGCTTGGCCAGCAAGTTCGTATTTGAGACTGGACGTACTCTGGTGGTAACTCAGTTCACATCGACAGTAAATGTGTATAACTTTGTTCTTGTCGAGAGAACCATCTTGGCAGGGCTTTGAAGCTTAACTTGCCATTCAAAAGACTCTTTTCTTTATCCATTTTTGCTGAAGGAGGATTGTTTCCCTGCCATCCACAACGTTACTGCTGCATCACTCCCTGATTTCCCAAACTACGGGGCAGGCTGGGGGTCATAACGTGCATGCGTTAATCGTCCATCAAAAAAGTAGCGGCGTTGGGAAGAATTTGCATGAACGCATTATTGTCGCGTAACTTTAACAGCCCTATAAATATATATTTATTAGGGCTATAATACATTTAGATAGATATATTGTAAAATATACACTCCAGTCAGTCAGCAGACATACAGTTGCTACTGTGATGTAGAGAAACTGCAAGTTAAAATGTTACATTTGAAGTAAAAGATAGTTATAAAATAATAACTTAGCACTCTGGAACGTACTGCTCTAATCGTGGTTGCGAAGGTGGTTCGGTTTGTTCTGCCTGTGTTTCGTTATCAGAATTGGGCTAGAATGTGTACAGCTGTACCGCAGCCGTGGTTACCAGCTGTAGCAGCGTTATTTTGGATCACACTACCTTGCTTGGCATGACCCACCCTACTCTGCCTCTGAGTAATGCGCATGTGCAACTCTCACCAAAGATTGAACAGAGGCGAAATGTCTCACTCCGTAGCTAAAACGATGCACCATATGAGAAAAATAATGTTTTTTAAAAAAAAATAAGATATATAAACCTTTTCTATTAGGACCCCCAAATAGAAGTATGAACTTGAAAATTATCAAAATATGGCCCCTTTAAATATTTTAGCATCTTTCTTCCCTTTCTTCTTTTGGACATTGTGCAACTTTGGTCGCTGTAAATTAGGCTACTGTACTGTTTTGCAGCAAATGTGTAAATGTGTAGCTTGCTACTGTACTTTGCAGATTTATTGTCTTGTGGCAGCCCCTGGTGAAGGAGATTGACAGACATGGTATTTAACTCTGAAATGTGTAAATGAATTATGTGAATTCAATACTTTTAAAAGAATAATTAAAAAATCAATTAATTGTGTTTGTTTTAAATTAATACGGATTCATCCCTGCTCCAGTTGAATTGTTTTCTCACTACTAGATACTGTATTAACACCTTATCCTTAGAATGAGTCATGACTGGTTGAAGTTGACTCATGAAGTCTTGCTTTAAAATATGTGTTAAATAGTTTTATATTCCAACAGTGTTTGGTCAGTAACCCAGGTCTCTCCTCCCCCTGCTCATGCAGTAAAAAAGAACCTACATTTTCCGATATCCCTACCCACTATCCAGAACTCCATAAAGTCGTGTCTGCTCATGAATGTGGAGAGAGCACCATCCTCCCGTTTACTGCTATGTCTGACTGCTGTAAGTTCATGTAGTGACGTGGAGAGAAGGGATGGGATTGCTTACTGCAAAACGGGCGGGAAGTTAGCTAGAACAACAACGCCTATAGCAGCGTTAACATCCAATGCAGTTTCTTTCGTAATCATCTTCCCCGAGCTCATGTGATCCCCACATTGCATTGCCTAAAAGTGCATTTGTTGCAAACTGTTTAAAACATTAGGGTGACTAGACGTTGCAGTTTTCCAGGGACAGTACCCGTTTTTGGTGTCCTGCCCCAGGAATGTACCAGTTTATTGCTGTATCTTAAAAACAGACAGACCGTAAAGTGAAATGATACTTTTTGTGTCAAAAAACAGACTTGGTTGCAGAGCCTACCGATTAACATCTCAATCATGTTATGCTTATTTGGGCCAACAGAGGGGGCTGCTTGCTACAATACCTTCTCATCACTTTCTAGCACTATTTTATTGATAAATTATTTTATGGGAAAACACTCACCAGAAATATATCCACAACATTGTCAAAAATATCTTTTTAAGTCAGATAGTGCAGAGAGGAAGGAGAGAGAGAAGACTTGGTAGGAAGAAGAGTGAAGGAGGTAGAGGAGGAAAGCTAAAGATACGATTACAGAGCCTTCAAATTAATTATTCCAAACTATTTTTTTTTTAAATACATTACAAAACTGAGGCAAGCCTGGGAATCTGTTAGCCAAAGTATTTATCTAAATAGTGTAGCCTACTGTTTATTGTTATGGATTGGAGAGGACGGAGAGGGAAGTGAGAAGGAAAAATGAAGACTATAAAGAATGACTGTTCAGATTTGACAGGTCTGTCTGCTCTGTACTGTTTCTGTAATATAGTTGTTTTCTGTGTGCCTGTTAGTGGTGGAATGTAAATTTCTAAGTTCATTTCTTCAAACATTGTACTTAATTATAAATTTGAGTTACTTGTACTCACTTCCATTTTGAGAAACTTTATACTCCAACAGCCAAAATCCAAAATATTACATAATCCAAAAACCAAGTGCAAAATGCAAAAAATACAAAGTAACAACACAAAAGCTAAAACAAAGTACCAACCAAGAGCAAAGTACAAATCAATAATGATAGGAGCAAACAGGAACGAAAAGCCAGGAACAAAAAAACAGAAAACATACCACGGGGAGATGCCGGAAGGCTCAGGAAATAGCACAGGTGAGTAACACAGGATGAACTGACAAGGATATCAGGGAGCACACAGACTATACACACAAGGGCTGATTAGAAACAAGACACAGGTGGACAAGGAAAAAGGGCGGCAAATTACACAAAAGGAGGAACATCATGTTTCATCTATAAATTTGCTCCGTTGCCTGCTTACATTTGTTGGCTAGGTGGGTAATACAATAATGCTAGCTTTCCAACCTAGCTACCTCTACACAAGATAATAGGTCCAATTCAGCTAACTGTCTTTTAGCAAACTTTTACACCATACAAATACATATGGGTGTCTACAGGTCACAGTAATAAATTATTATTATTTACTGACCCAAATGACCACAAATGCTTATCATTAATATTATTCTATTAGCCTGCCTCAATGCTAATTTTATTTAATGCTAATAACTAATACATTTTCCAGCCTTGCATGTAAACTCAAATGCACAAAATACAAATAAACATTCAGTATTTGTATTTAATGTATTTCTAACACTATACAGTCATGTTAATTGCAAATGTACTGTAAAAGTGTGGGCCGACATCCATGCTAAGATATTCTGAAACTGCATTGAGCTTCCAACATGCTGACTACTTAAGTGTGAAGTGACGACCTTATATTTCTTCCTGCGGGCAGAGAAACGACAGAGCTGAACATGGTGGGCTTGTACCTGAAGCGGTATGAAAAAGAGTGAAAAAGGTTGGCCAATGAGCTGCAGATCATGAGGAAGAAATTGAAGTGAAAAACAGCAGAAAAATGAGAATTCTGTAGTAGGTTAGTGCTTGTGCCCCCTAGGAGAGGCCTGAACTGTGCAGGAGGCTGAGACGTCTGAGTAGGAAGGAATGTGCCAAGTAGAGAGGCAGAACATGAAGTGCTGTGTATTAGTTCACTGTAACAATCACTGTGTTTTCTGTCTCAGTGTACGTATGTATGTATGTATGTGTTTCTGCTTTGTGTACCTTCCGTCTTGCGTTTGTACCTGCAGATGACCTTCAGGATCAGCAGCTGTCAGTGTTGGCTGCTGCCATGTGGCAAAAGCTACTTCAGATCGTAAAATCCGACGAAGGAACACACGGGCAACTTAGGTAGAAAATCAGACAATCAATGAGGCGGAGAATCAGCTGACCTTTCCTTTTCCGTGCCTACCATCATTTGTCTGGCTTCTAATAGAAACTGCAGCATGGAAGATTAAACCGTGATATGTGGCTGGCCCTCATTACAAACTCTTACTGAGACAAACGTGCTGCTGAAGATGTCCGGTTGAATTGCGCTTGCGTGTGTTCCATCTGTGGCTCCTTCCATGGGAATCTTTATCAGATTTTAAGTAATTAAATTGAAGGCTAACCTCCACAGTGCTGTGTTTTCAGGCCTTGCCTGACAGGAGGGAGTTTGTAGGTACTTGTTTACCCAAATATTGATTTATATCTCTGTGCCAGCAATGCCAGGAAACCAAATGTTTGGCCTGTGAAATGTAATTGAAAGGTTTTTCGGTTGTTTTTGTCCAATTTAATCAACACCTTTGCAGACACACACACAAACACACACACACGCACACAGTTATACAGCTTCACTAGTAACCACAAACAACTGGATACACATGTAGCCCCTTTGCACATATGATTTAATCAGCATTGTATTTCCTTTCAGCATATTAGATTCATCATCTCCAACAGCAGAGCAGAGCTATACAACATCACAGCTGATACTCACAGGAGACATTAGTTTTGGAGAGCGAGCGCATGATGACAGAGACGACCTGCTTGCAGGAGGAAGTTGGCCCACCTTGGATAATAGCAGCAGATTGAATCGCCATACTTGGTCAGCCCTTCAGCCATCTGCTGGTACCATGGGAGTCTGGGTAGAGACACCCCACTGGAGCGGCCCCTGCCCAGGCCTGGCCTGGACTCTGTTCAGGTGGCTGCTACATATGCTGTCATCTCTGAACCGGTGCCCAATTACACTTCATCTGATATGTTTATGGCCTGAAACAAGCACAGTTTGATTCACAGTTGTAGAGTGTAGCAGTTTGAACTAAAGCAGCAAGATGAAGGGAAATCGAGGGTGAAGGTTGGTGTAGAGAGTTTGCTTGATTGGAGTGACTCTGATACGTGTGAGGCCTGTGAGGGGTTACATGCAACTCTACAGCTATGGAGAGGTGAAACTATCCTGTATTTAGGATCATAGCCAGGTTTTTACAAATGTTGACGTCATGAATGCTACATGTGGCTTGTTTTGGATGACGTATTTTTTTGTGCCTTGGTTGATAAAATGACCAGCAGGTAATGATTTAACCATTTGATCATATCTTGAACTGTTTTGATTGACTCACTTGTTAAATGTGTTTTAGATACAAAGGCCTGGATGTCAGAACTTTTCACAGCTTAACTAGGACAAAACAGAAGTTCATTTGGCTCAGAGAGAGAAAACTGAATGTACTAGGACTGAACCCAAGCCAAGCACCAACACTCATAGCCTAAAAGGCTCATGCATGGGGTGTCACAAAAAGAGCATTTTATTATGTAAAGAACATCTCCAAAGTGAGGCCTTTTCTCTCTTTGAGCAACACAGAGAGACTAATGCACACGTTTATAAATACTGTAGCAGTACTATTGTTAAACGCTCTCCTTTCTGGTCTCCCAAAGAATACAATAAATCAGCTACAATTAAATTAAAATCTGCTGCACGAGTGCTGACTAAGACCAGAAGGGGAGCACACTGCCCCTATTTTAATGTTACACCGGTTATCACCTGTTAGTTTTGGTGTAGTGTCTTAAAACATTATGGTTTTAATGTTTATACTTATTTTAATTAATGCATGTTCTTCATCATTACTATTTTTTCTTTTTTATCAACATTTTAGTGTCTTTCATTATTATTATTAGATACTACTTATTAACATTTTTGTTATATTCTATTTTTACAGTATGTGTAAGACTTTATCATTTTATTTTTATTGTTATTTGTATCACTTGTATTAAATTTTAGTAATATAACTACCAATATTTTATTGCTGTGTTGATGTGCATTAGTCTCTAAATCCTTCATTGTTCATTAATATCCCATGTTATTTTCAATCACTTTTAAAGCAATTTCAGTTGAATTTTGCTTTGTTTGAAAGGTGCATTATAAACAATTGAAAAAAATAAATAAATCAGATAAAAATGTACCAAGAGGCAGGTTTCTTTAATCAAAGTTGACAGTCAAGTGTTAAATACACAACTGATTTCATTTTATTAATCAAATTTGCACCTGCCGACCACTGTCTGTTAATCCCGTGGTTATCTAAGGTAATTTACTCCACAGGTAATGAGACAAGGCCTAAATGTTGAAATTAAAATTGATGTAGTTGATTATTCCTGCACAATATTTCCACAACTGGGGCCAAATGTATAAACCATGCGTACACACGAAAAACGTATTTACGCCACTTTTTATGCAGATTTCCGAAATGTGTAAAAATCCACAGAGCGTGAGCATGTGTGTACTGGTACACATCTTTCACACCATGCCTACCATGCATGCAGTCTGATTATTGTGATGTTGCAAGTTGGCAAAAATGATAAAAGTGTTAATTAGGGTGACGTTTTATTTAGAGCTGGTTTTTTTCACTAAATTAAGTCAGGATTACATCTGTAGTTTAAAACCCTTCACTATGATCAAACAGTGATACATGGGTTGTTACCCTTATTTTTACTGTCCTCTGTAAATATGTTTGTCACTGTGCATTATGATAATTACAATGATAATGATCTTTATGTAAACAAACTTATATTTTTATATACATAAAGATTATTTTCCTGTATTATTGGGGAGTAAGAATCCTTCAGGTGTAACCGGCACTATATCAGGGCTGTAACTGTGCGTAATGGCCGTGCCACATGATACAGTAGCTGTTTTGGCGATGCTAAAGGACATTTCCAATGCACAGATTTGGCTAGAGTGAGTTTTAAAGGACTGTACTGATGTTCTGACCCATGATGATGACCGCTCATCAAGCAGAGAGAGCGCGGGGATCCCCTCTCCTCCTACAGTAGCTCTCACACTCTCACTGTGCGCAGAGATGCGTCTCTTGGCCTCTCGCTTGAAATCAGACCACTTTTTTTTTAACTCCTCGTCCGTGACTCTGAACTCGCGGCGTTCACATCACATCTTCTGTCACTTTCTGCCATTTCATTTGCTTCATTTTGTTACTAAAGTCAGAACTGAAGCCTCCAAATAAAACTATTTTCATCTGTCAGTTTGATCAATCATTACTTCAAGTTCACGTCAGCAAAATTACATTTCTTCTTCTTCAACTGCTTGTTTGCTTCTAACATTCTCCTCAACACTAAACTACATTCTGGCCCTTTATATGCAAACAGGTAATTGGGGGCGTGTTCAGAGACATTTATAGTGAATTGTGGGGATGTTCAGACAGCTCATGTGTAAAATGTCAGGATGATTGAGATGTATGAGGAAAACACGTGGGAACAGAAGAACATGGTGTTTTATACATCTGATGAAAAGACTGCGTGTGCATGTTTCCTTTTTTGTGTGTACACAGATTTCTACACCTGAATATACAGAGTTTTATACGTTTGGCCCCTGATTTACACATAGTAAAAATAATGTCTCAGCAACTAGATGGATTGAACATTTGGCATAGTTCTTTTGATATAAGTCACCAAATACTTCTTTATGTCTCTAACTTCTTGGCAATTTATTACAGTTACTTGACTTTAACTGCAAAGGACCAAAAGCAATGTTTTTCCCTTTCACAATTTGGTTTTCTTTAGTCTGACTCACTGTAATGTATGTAGACTGGGGGCACCAGCCTGCCATTGGCTAACTATTACAGTCAGCGTTCTCATTCCTTCCACTATCTGCATGTCACCATTTTCAAAATCCTCTTCTCTAAATCTAACACTAACACTAACCTGGTTGCTAACAGTACTAACGTTAACAAAGCTAGCAGCTGTTATCTCACCTCTTGCAGAGACTGCAGGTCCTGCCTCCTCGCGTGCAAATTTTCAGCAATTTTCCTTACACTATTTTGCAGCAACAACTTCGCTGCATCCTGGGCTTAGTGCCTCCCGAGACCATTGTTATAGGGGTTTAAAGAAATACAAACAGCCAGAGCATTTTTCCCTTGATGCAGAATGATAATGCCTGTGGCTATGCAAGACTAAGTTTTCTTTACAAGCATGCATCCTCACACCACTGCTTTCATGGCTGTAGAGTTTGTTGTCAGTTACCAGAGCCAAAATATATTCAAACGCCTGTATTTGCTGATTGCAATAATGTACCAGATATTATTCTTTGCGACATCATTCTACAGTGCTAAAGTACAGTGATGCAGTGGAAGCGTCTTTCTCCTCTCTGTGACTGGTGTGCTTGAGTTTTATTCTTGTGTGTCTGTGTAGTCTGTCCTCTTGTATCCATGGTGGCGAGGTCATGTGACTCAGGTCTGTTTGGTGACACTTTAAAGGAATAGTTCACCCAAAAGTGAAAATGTAGTCATGTTTTATTCACCCCCATGTCGATGTAAAGTTGGGTGACATTCACAAAACATGTTAGATGTGTGCATGAAACAAATGCACATCAAGCTTGTGCACACACTTCAGACAAGGTGTGCAGTAGGCTAATGACTTTAAAAAGGGTGTAAATGATGTTTTTTCAAAGCAATCAAAGATTTGGGATCTCAGGGCTTCTGGAGACTAACTGTGTTCGAAATCGCATACTAACATACTGCCTACTACGTAGTCAAACATTATATTGCATACACATTACCAGTCTTCTCTATACATCCATGTGCCAGCTACTGTTGAATGAAAGATGTTTTTTACAAATGTTAATCAACATTATGTCTGCCACTGAGTGTAATATTTTCCAGTATTATCTATTTTAAGGCAAACCAGAGAAAAAGGGTAAAGAGAAACAGTAAAGGTTAGTGGCTCACATTTGTTTTAAAGTATAAAGAATTGAGGTAAAATAACTATCAAAGATGGACAAAGCGATGTTAGCAGCTACTGTCAGTATGCTTCAATGAGAAGCAGAAGAGCAGGATGCTGATCTGAGGAGGCGACTGAAGGTGGAAAAAGCTGAAAGGAGGAGGATTTGTCTCTGGCTACATTGTCTTATAAAGTTTACCTAAAGCAGCACTTAACTTAAATAATGGAAAATAAACAGAATAAATGCAATACAGTTGACAGAAATGCTGCTGAAGTCGTCCACTGCGTTGGTTGCAGTGGTCTGTTTGACCGGGGGCAAGAGGTATCTGTTAGCTCGATGGCTCTCAAGCTACCTCACGGGCACTTGTGGAGCTACTGGCACACATCGGAGCATATTTTTGATTCACCTTCAGTTCTTGTAAAACTCCATATTTGAAACCTACTCAGTAAATTTCTCATGTAAAATATTCTCAGAAGTGAAGGTAGAGATGAAGCAGCTCACAGAAATTCTACATAAAACTCCAGTGTGGTGCTGAGCTGACTACCTTGCAGTCCTCCCTCAATGCATACAATGCATTGTGGTGCCGCATACACAAAACTTGATTAAGATGGACAAGCTGTATAGAGTAAGTGTATCCTGTAGCCTGAGATTTCTTCCATTGTTCCCTCATTAAAGTATGACAGAGTTTTTCCTCATCTGAAACTGAGGATCTAAAGACAGAAGGTGTCATATGCTCTGCAGACTGTAAAGTCCCTTGAGGCAACTCTGTGATTTGTGATATTTAAATAAACTTGACTGATACACTGATACCTTGCTAAACCTATATAAACAGTCACTATGCAGTGGTCTGATGTCATCATATCATTATAATAACATAATAACATATTATATTAATTGTCCTGTACACCTGTCCTCAAAACATCATCACACTTAGCTCAGACTGAATCATTTGACAATTAAAACGTATACTAAATCAATTGAGAGCCCATTTAGCTTTAGATCACTGAGCTGCTGGCCTCGCACACTCTGCTTTTGAATTAATAAGCCCCCCAGAAACATTTCCAGTGGCTCATGACGTTAAATGTTAAACAATGACTGTTGAGACAGCCACTCTGGCCAGGCCATGCTAATGATGTCCGTATTGATTGCTCTAACTCACTTAAGCACTTCTGCAGGTCTTTAATGGAGAGAGTGAGAGAGAGAGAGAGAGAGAGAGAGAGAGAGAGCCCTGAGCTGCTAGTGTTGTTTTGAAGGTTTTGAAGAGCAGCATGAGCTGACTGGTCAGATCAAGTTAGATGGTTTCCACTTTCCACACTTTTTTCTTTTCAGTGTGTGAAAATTCAAATTTAGTAGCTGCTACTGTGGAAACACACCACGGTGCTATTAGTGTACAAATCATCAGCTGAGGAGGATCAGCTGAGAGGTCTGAGTTGTAAAACGTCTGTCCATTCCAGTCAGAGACTGACTCCAGACTCCTGCCTCAGCTGCTGACCACCAGGTGAAATACTACTTGGTCTTGCAAGTTTTACAGTCCTTTGATAAGCGCATATTCGCTGCACACTCTTGTAGCCATGCCTACATCCTTAATCACCTGGCAGAAAATCTTTGAGGGCTTAAAGCAGCAATTACAGTAAAGTCAATCGATAATGATAGGTTTTAGAGGAGACCAAATGACTTTTAATGGATTTTAAAAGGTGGCATAAATAATGCAACGGCTTAGGTGTATAATTACGGCTGACTGCCAGCTGCTGTTTAACCAAATGTATGTAAAGAGAGACACTCCCCTCCTCTCCTTTCTTCAAGCACATAAAAAAGAGGTTGAGCTCAGTCTTAAGGTTGACCTCTCTTATGCAGCACAGTGGCCGACCGAAACCAAACTGTCACTGCAAATTAATGGCATCCAAAAGCCAGAGCTTCCATTTCAGAGTGCTTCTTCTCTGGATGCCGCATGCAGACTGGGGCGCTGTCTCCATTACTGTGCCACAGAGGTTTGATGCACCAGATCCAGCCATGCTTATGTCGGGACGTTCACCCCGTGGTGTCCCTTCAGCCGAGCGCTCTCTCAGCATGGCTCTGGCAGACAATACTTACATTCGCTTGAGTCTGGTGTGTGTGCAATGCACTGGATGCTAATTCCACTCATGGTGTTAAAGTGTCTAGACAGCTTTATTAGCACAGCTGAGACAATTAGAGGTGAGAATTGTGAAATAACAAAGAGATCACACATAAACATTAGTTTATTTTCACTCTGTCTTGAATTAGATAAGATGAATTTCATTTATGCCCCTTGTGGCAACTCATTTTTTTCTCTTACTTCAGTCCTCCCCCATCGTCTGTGCTCATTAAGCGTATGGCCTGTTCTATCACTAAAAGCAAGAAAGGAATTTTCCCTTCTTCTTCTTTCTTCTCTTCTCTTGATGCTGAGGGAGCTGTGAGCCATTGGATTCAATTGGTAGTAAGCAGAATATCACCTCGAACTACATCTCCATGATCCCATCCCAACCTAGCAAGGATCACCATGTAGGTGACATGTCACAATCAGCTTGCCAGAGTCAGAAGACAAAGAAGTAAATAACATAAAGATGAATATTGCTGTCTCTGAACTGTAGGGACTTCATCTTCTCAATTAGATTTGAGCATTGAACTGTTAGTCAACTGAGTAATAGGACAACTCTCAACATGGCTGTGATGCGAGGTCCTGCTAGTACCCAAGCCCAGTCAGCACCAGCAGCTGTGACACAAAGCTCTCCAGCTAACTTCAAGAGCAATAGGAACAAAACGTGAGGACAGCACTGTTTAACGGCGGATCCATAACTTTCCCCAGCACCTTTTCTTCAAGGTAACGCTGAAGTTGGCCGCGGTAGCACACAGCATAGTGTAGCACGGCTGGGCACAGGACTGTTTAACTTTGGTTAATGTTAAGCAATGTCTTGAATGTATTTGGCCTATTTTGGTCATCTTAGACCTGAGTCCACCCCTCGTCAGCCATGTTGTAGTTCCTTTTGGTCAGTCATTTTTCTTTGTCCATGCCATGCTGTCTATGCTAGCCACCATTTTGTTAGGTCCTTCTCGAAACACACACGAACACTCACACACACCTGTAAATAGTACGTTGTAATAAGATTGTGTGTATTCATTGTTTGTGTGAAATAAAAGGCCTTGAACCTACATGTTGTCTATTTAATATTGTACAAGCGTAAATGTTGCCAACCTCTACTCTGGATTCTTCTGGATCCTTTGATTGATAATTAACTTAATAACTACAACCAAAATACCCTGTCAACAGCTCATAAAAATCCAGCTTTCCAAATTCACAGTATATTTTAGTATACTTTAGTATACTAAAGTAAAATGTATAATAATTTATGAGACTGAATCAATGAAATGGCTATCATTTCCCTTCTTTAAGGCCAGTGCTCCCGAGGCGATCTAATGTAAATGAAATCTTATTATTTAATATAATTGATAATATTTCTCTGAAGGCCCTCATGAGCACCTTGCACTCCTTGCTGGTGAAGGAGATTGACCCCACAACTGCCGTGTCGTCCGCAAACTTCACTATGACGTTTGTGGCCTTTGTTGCCAGTCTTGGGTTTGGGTGGTAAATGCAGGCTCAAGTGCATTTAGGGCGTGTTCAACTCCATTTTGCAAATTAAACAGCTGATAATCTAGGCATAAAGTAAGGCGCACAGCAGAAATGGGGTTGTATTTTCACTCTGAATTAGTTAGTCTTTTTGGGCGTAACACAAATTAAACTGATTTACTTTTTTAACTGAATTAAACTGGGATGCAGGTAGGTGGAAAATATTAATGACATTACTACACTACATTACAGCGATCCTCCAGCAGCAGAAACGTTTTGTGTATCTCTCCCTTAACATGCGCATTTGCGCACAAGGAATAATGGATAAACGTCATTGTGTTATGGTTGTGAGGTTAAACTAGGACCCAAGAGCAGACACTGAGACAGGGCAAATGGATAAAAGGAATTTAGTGATTTTGTTCAGCTGAAAAGGAAGCAGGTGGTGGCTCAGGTGATTGGCAAGCCTGGTGGTGCAGCTAGGGCTCCCGGCACTAGGCAGTAGAGGTAGAGGCTGAGGCACTGGTGAGTGGCAATGAAGGTGGAGCTGCTGGAAGGCCATGCCCAGCCGCTGAAAAAATGCCTCAAGCACACACAGGCAAAAACACAGAAAAAACACCACACTGAGTCCATGATTATCACACATTGACTATTTAGAGTCCTGAACTGCTGGCAAGATCGGTTAGTATTTTTATATTAATTAATGTTCTGTCTTCTTCTACGCATCAAAAGGTCACACACACAGTCCAGATTCATACAGTAAAACATTTTGGTGTGAAGCAGCCGCCCTCCAGATAAATCTTGAGATCCTTCAGAAGAATCTCAGAAGATCTCTACAATCAGCATAGTTTCAAGGTGGACACCCAAGATAAGTGTCCATTCAGTAGCCCCTTTCATACTGCCTCGTCAAGACGGTAATATTACGCTGTTATTCTGCCTCGCTGTAATTACAGAGGCGGGATGGGGGGACAGATTCATTCTGCCTCTGATCTGCCAGCGGAGGTGATAACCGTAACAGAGGTGAACTGACGCCTGTGTGTATGGGTGAGCCAGCAGGGTCGGACAGGGATGTGATGTTCTAATGGCATTCACAGTCTGACAGCTTAACAGATCCTTCACTGGATATCACTCAAAATAAAAGAGAAATATCCCACACTTCAACCCACAAAGCAACGTTACAAGACCAAACAATAGTAATGTGGTAGCAAGCAGTTTCTTTGGCAACTTATATGCTAAAAAAAGAGGAGAATTTATATTTATATGAAAAGTAGCTGTCACCCTGTTTCTCTTACCGTCTCTGTCACACTTTCGCCAGGAAAACAGCATCTGTCCCCAGCAGCGATTTACTGGCGGTGATTACGTGACTTCAGGCAAACAACATTAACTCACAATGTCTTTGTCACTTTCCTCTATTGTTGTAGTTACTGTCAAATTTAATGTGCAAAAAGACACCATCTTTGTCGCTTTGCACAATGCATGGTGGGTCAGGATCTCAGTCAAAACACAATATAACAGCATATGTTTATAAACAGTTTGCTGAGACTTTTAGATTTAAAGGTGGAAAATGGTTGGAAACAACTAAAAAACAAAAAAAAACAAGCATGCTATATAAAAAAGCACACCGGAGTGGAGAAAATACAAAGGTGGTATAGAGGCGAACCTTTGTTGCAGCACTATTGGGGAATTCTTGTCTGGCTAGTATCTGACCAAATGTAAAATATGGTCACAATCTCCCTTTGTTTCTGAGTAATGGTGTTGAATAGTGGACAGAAAAGTGTTGTAACAGAACATTATGCTGTCACAGTGAAGTTGGACTTTCACCCTTTGAATATACAATGTCATCACTTCATTTTACCCTATTAAACATTTGTTGCAAATTGAATGGCTGTGTACCATGAAGGTATTGCTTGTTGCAAAAACATACATGGAATTATTCACTCCTCAGTTTCCTTTAACTCTACACTAACTTTTAGCCTGTTGTTTTGTTTTGTTGTTTGCTACCTACATTCACCTCTCCCTCTTTGGCATTCGCCAGTGCCATTTGCAACTTTTTATCAGGGACAGTCTTGATTGAAAGTAGCTATATAAGCGAGATTGGTGTGACAATGAAAGGGAAATGCTGTCGGCTGTAGTCTTTGCGGTGTATTCAAATGAAGCTTTTTGGGCGAGACGGTGTGAGACAACACAACAGCCAGCTTTTGTCACCAACAATGTCAGTTTGGTGTGTCTGGGCCCTAAGGCAACTAACCAAGCTGCCTTATTTGCCGAGTTTGGAGTAAGAACATGTTGAAACTTTACCTACTGAGCACATAAAGAAATATCCGCTGGAATAATATTGTTCTGAGTAACCTCCAGTGCAAAGGACTGTGGGTCACGCAGACCTAAAGCTGATTTAAATTTCAAATCTCATTTGGCAGCCAGAGCACAAACTAAACTGATGCCATTATGTCGGCTCACACTGACACGCTATGGAACACTAGCTGAAGGCATTCAGTGGCCTTCAGGTTGACAGATTGTTTCTAGTACTCTTGGGTGTTTGAAGTGCTGAACAGTTACACACAGCTCATTGTCCTCTTTTGACTCTCGTGGTGTTTTTAACTTGATAATCCAGGGCATTATGCTATAACACTACCTTGCAGGAAAAAGAAAAAGTAGCAGGAAAAACTCTTTCAGTAAGTCTACCTTCATTTCTCACTTTTCTTACCCCCCACAATTCCTGATTGACATTTTTCTCCCTCACTCTGCTTTCCCATCTTCTTCCTGCCCTCTGCTCTCCTTCCTCATCAATCCCTCCATTACCCTTCTTGTCGCGTCTCTTGTCCCTTTCACAGAGGTGGCAGTGGCGGAGAAATGGGGATATTAAGGGAGATTTGTGTGTGTGTGTGCTGACTGTTTCTCCACCTGTTCTTAATGCCATGGGAGACTCCTTTGGCTTATTTCCAAAAGTGAAAGTCTCAATACTGAAAGGGGAAGCAACACAACAGCTGACTGCAGCGTCTTTGTTTCTATAGCACTCTGATCCCTCCTGGAGGAGAGCAGTTTTGATTTTCATCCTCTGTTTCCCTCAGTGTCTCAGGAAAGGTTTTGTCTGCTCAGTGCTGGGTTCAGATGCCTGTTAATAGACTCCGGGGTCAACGATGTCACAGGTAGAAGATTCATCAGCGCAAAGTGACTGAGGAGGAATCAAGTCCTTGGGGCCACCAGCAGTGTAGATCAAATGTAGATCAATGTCTCTTTTGAGCAAATTGACTGAAAGCTATTATAACACCTTCATTTCTTTTAGTGTAATCCCACCACTGTTAAATTAGTCATGCACTTCAGATGTAGACCTTTGACATTATTACAGCTGCAGCACCTGAATGCTAATGCTCACATCAAAAAGCTCAACAAGAACCTTGGAAAAAGAAACTCATCCTTGACATTTTTGGAGGATCTGTCAAATTCAACAGAGGTGCGAGCACCTTTAACTCTAGTCAGTAATAAGCTTCTGTTACTTTCTACGTCTGATTGATTGTTGGCAGTCTAACCTCCATGCTTTCCTGTTATCTAACGTTTTCTTCATTTTCGAATGAAGGTCATCAATTGGCATAGTTCACGCTTGTTGAGCCACCCATGACAATCAGAAAATCAATGAAATCAATTAAGAATATTCAAACAGCAATTGGCTGATCTGAGCAGGCATATTTGTAAGAAGATGTGTTCAGATATGGATCTGGTGTTGTCCATGAAATCCACACGGATTAGACCATGAAATTAAATCATTTAGCGATACTGCGAGCTCGCTGTGTTTATCTTGATAACGGGTGCAAATTGACATTTTAAAATACATCAGCCGTGAAAATCATGGATCAAGATTGCATCTTGCTCTCTGTGGAGCATGTATCCTCAACACAGAACTCATTTTTATGCCTGTTTATGAAAAAGAGCATGAAGAAACATGAAGAAAAAGGAATTATGTTGTCTTTTAAGACACTTTATGTAACTCATTTTATTATGAAAGTAATAATTTTCTTTTACTTCTTCTCTCTAGAAATCAGTGATTTATTTCTGACTCATTGGTCCTTGGTTTCTCAGTGTACCTACGAGCGTGTGTGTGTGTGTGTGTGTGTGTGTGTGTTGCGGTACTTCTGGTCGTTCTGATGATGTGCGGTGAGCGATCGCAGCTTGACGCCAATTCTCATGTAAAGTGGACGAGGCAGGAGGTGTTGAGCAGAAGGCTGACAAGTCTGCAGTAAAAATGTATGCAAATGAGGCCACAGGTTATTACATCTGCCGGTGAGTGTTCAGGTGTCTGTGAGTGCGTGGGTGTGTTTGTGATCCTGCCTCTGTGGTCATGTTTATGAGCCCGCTGTGCAAGCACAGCTGTAATAAGAGTTGATCAGGCGTGGCATACACAGTGTGGCGTCACTGCATGGTCTTTCTGACGGCCTCTGTAACCTCTCCAGAACCTCCAGATTCACCCTGTCTGGCCCCTCTGACATCCACACTCACAATAGTCAGACACTCAGTGGGCTTTGAATCATGCCGGATCACATGTACATTTGTTTGTGAACATTTTCTCTTTGGTCTTTAATTTGAGCCTTTAAAGCAACATTATGTAGAAATTGGCATTTTGTTGACGCCCCCAAAGTTTCTGAATGCAACGTCTCTTTTTGTAAAATAAAAAATCCCAGGTCTGCAACAATTTTCAAATTCATTATATCATAATAATGTTTTGTCTTGAAAACTTGCGTCTTTAAGTAAATATGTATGTGATGCTGTGACCCTACCCTCTCACTGGAGTTACATAGTGCAGACACAAGTGATAGGGGGGCGGGGTGGCTGTGACAGTGATACCATTCACCCTATTACGAGACACAGTACCATCAAAATGATTTGAGGCTGTTATTTTAAGGTGAAAAAGTTACATAATGTTGCTTTAAGAGGAACTGAAGTTAAAACTATGCACTCAGTCGAACACATACCTCCATCAAGGTCCCAAAAGTCTCATTTTGTGCTAACGTGTGATTTTTTTCATCCATGCCTTCTTTCCTGAGGAATTAACAAAAATGTCAAAAGGCATCTCACAAAAGGAAAAAAAATCCTGACTATATCCCTTTATCTGCCATGGGGCTGCTGTATGTCAGCTGATACAGCCTGCTCTGAAAACCATGCTCTACATCACGGGCTTCAAAATTGAAAAACAACCAGACAGGCAGTGAGTATTATAAGCCTGCAAACACTATTACTACTACCACAGCTCTGTTGTGGGTGTGCTGTGGGATTTTCGTCCATCCATGCATTATTATTACAATACACACACACACCCTTGCTTTTCTCTTCTCCTCCCCCCCTTTTTAAATTCACCTCATTTTTACCTTTGTGACCTGTCTGATTAAAATGCGTGTGCTCAGAAAACTAGGTGTCAAAAAAAAAATCCACTGGTCACCATTTCCAACCATCTGTGCACTGTGTGCATGTCATTGCAACATGCTGCGTTCTGCTGCAACAATGCTGATCCTTAAATAAACTGGGTGAAACTGTCAAGAATAATCAGCTCTGATCAATTCTGTATTCACTCAAGTCAATGATGATAGATGATGATTTGCAGTTCAGGAGATGTGCCATGTTGAAACCATAGAAATAGACCTCTCTCTCTCTCTCTCTCTCTCTCTCTCTCTCTGTATATATATATATATATGTATGTATATATATATATATATATATATATATATATATATATATATATATACATATATATATACATATATATATATATATATATATATATATATATATATATATATATTTATATATATCACTATATGTATATATATATATATATATATGTATATATATATATATATATACTATATGTATACTATATGTATATATATATATATATATGTATATATATATATATATATATATGTATATATGTATATATATATATATGTATATATATATATATATACTATATGTATATATATATATATATATATATATATATATATATATATATATATATACTATATGTATATATATATATATATATATATATACTATATGTATATATATATATGTTAGGGCTATCAAAGTAAATGTGATAATAACGTGCAAATTCCTGTTAACACCGTTAATTTTTTGGACACACAATTAACGCATGCACATTAGTTTGGGAAATCAGGGAGTGATGCAGCAGTAACATTGTGGATGGCAGCAGAAACAATCCTCCTTCAGCAGAAATGGATAAAGAAAAGAGTCTTTTGAATGGCAAGTTCAGCTTCAAAGCCCTGCCAAGATGGTTCTCTCGACAAGAACAAACTTATTTGCATTTACTGTCGATGTGAACTGAGTTACCACCAGAGTACGTCCAGTCTCAAATACCAACTTGCTGGCCAAGCCCACAGCTGATGCAGAGAGCCGTCCTCTTCTCCAAAGGCAGACCACGGTGGAGAGTTTGCAACGGAGACGCCTGAACAACTCTACATGAGACAAACTTTCAACAGCGATAGCTAAATGGGTGGTTACAGCTTGCAGGCTGATTAACATTGTATAGTTAACCTTTACAAGTGTAAAGTTGGACACTAGACTAGACACTAGACACACTGGACAGTATTTGTGTTTTGGATGACTTGTTTTGGATTGTTGCAATAATAATAAACATACATTTGCATAAAGCAAGCATATTTGTCTACTCTCATGTTGATAAGAGAATTAAAAACTTGAAAAGGTACATGTAGAACAGATAAAAAATGTGCGATTAATTTGCGATTAATCGTGAGTTAACTATGGACAATCATGCGATTAATTGTGACGAACTATTTCAATTTTTAATTGATTGACAACCCTAATATATATATGTGTATGTATATATATATATATATATATATATATATATATATATATATATATATATATATATATATATATGTATATATATATATGTATATATATCTATATATATATATGTATATATAGATAGATAGATAGATAGATACTTGATTATAGAATTGTTTCACTCCATATCCTCATTGTGAGTGAACTAGTGTTAGTGAACACTAGTGATGAACTTCATCAAACTTCCATTTTCAAATGATATTCCAGGCTGAGGGATACCACTGATTGTCGTGCATAATTTGGACACGTGAAGCAATCAGTCTGATCGCTGTAAACAAATAAATACTGCACTCATGTGCACTCATGTGTAATGCTGATGGATGCAGGGACATTCACTGTCCTCACACTAAACATGAATGGAAGAATTAATAAGTGTTTTCCAGCCTCCACCTCAGACACATATAACTTGTTTTCTGTGCTAGAAATATGCACTTTCTTCATCTTCCTCTCAGTTGTGACCATAACTCACTCTCCACTGTAGACTCCCATTGATGAGAAGGCTGATAATTCATAGTATTCCTCCCGTGACACTAACGTAACTGTAATAGATGCATCTTGTGTTTAGAGTGCAGAGAGAAATTAAAACTCCCCTGGAGGAACATGGATGCTTTTCATCTTATCCAGGACATGAGTAGTCGCGCACTTCAGCCTCTTGTGGTCAAAATGAGTATTACAAAAACAAACACTTGAGAACATTTCCCTCAATGCTTCCGTAGCATGCAGATGTTTTGGCCAGTAGTTTTACCAGTAGTAGCACGCAGTACAGAAATACACCCAACACACTGGAAATGAAAGCACAGAAATTGGATTAAGTTCAACAGACCCCCCCCAGGAAGAGGGGCAAGAGAGCCAGAATTAAAGCTCAACTGACCCTGCTTGGACCTACAGATGTCTGTGCTTTCATATGCAAGGGCGTAGGTTTGGTCTCAGCTTTGGTAGTGACATTACCAGGGGTGGACTGGGACAAAAATTCAGCTCTGGCATTTTCTGTCCAGACCAGCCCACTATATTATCAGCGGACACCACGAAGAAGTCCACAAATCTCGTGCCGTCCTTTCTCACACATACTACAAAGGAGAGTCATATTCCTTGATAGCAGTTAACAAATAAAGCACGTAGCTATGAACTCAAGGACTAAAACTGACAGCTATAGCAATCAACCAATCAATCTTTGTTCATTATAGTGTCAAATCACAACAGAAGTTATGTTATGACCAGGGGTGGGACGAGACTAACGGGAAGAACCCAAAACCAGAGACGGGGTGGAGCTTTCTCACATCATTACTTACATTTGCACAACAGTTGGTGCATTTCTCAAAACAATTAGTACAAACTGCAAAACCTTGTTGATAACCTGCAAAAGCATGTCACATGCTCAAAATAGAGGTCATTCCTCAAAACCAAGTATTCCTATCAATGAAAGTGTGTGTGTCATAAAAAAAAGTCCTGACACCATCATTTATGAACAAGGTAGTCAAATGGCTTTGTCGTGTTTTCATTAGGACACTTTACTAGTGTTTCCCAATGCAAAAAAGCCAGATCTTTGTGACCTGAAAATGCTCAAGACTATACACTAACACTATACACAGCCATTTGAAAACTACAGTAAAAGTAACACATTTACACACAAATTATACCTATTAGATAGTTATCACCTCAGTAAACAATAAATGAATTGAAAGATTACAATAAATTCAATGGTAAATATTGCAAATTAAATTTATTATTTGCTATAGGTTTACTTGTGTTTTGTATCTCTGTTTACAGCTCATCAGGCCACGTGAATGTTTACTGTTGCTATGGCAACAAGAGACCGCTGACGTTAGCATCTGTTAGCTAGCTTAGCTAAATCATCTGAACAATAATAACCCATAATATCACAATTCGGCGTATTTGAACAAAATCAACCACAACTACCAACAGTCACAGCCCTTTAACTCTGGGCTGATGTGCTGCCACATGTTAGATTGTCAAAGTTAGAAAATAACGACTTCAGTCCCTGAGGAGCTACGTTAGCATTAGCGGCAGCTGCGTTAGCATTAGCGGCAGCTACGTTCATCAGTATGCAGTTAGTGAGGTCGCATCACATTCAATGTAAAAACGTTTTTTTACTTTGTTTTGGACATGTCTCAAACATTTAGCCGAGCCAGCCCCAGGCTGACGTTACTGACCCTGTCTGCCTCCACTCGCTCATCATCGTCAGGTCCTCCTCCCTCGTCTCCCGGCGCAGCAGCACCTGTGGCTGCTGGCGGGTCGGTGTCACTGGTCCCGGCACCAAAAAGCTCCGTCAACTTCGCACATTTAGCAGCCTCCACCTCCAGAGACTTCAACTTTTTAATCGCTGTTTCTCAGCTGTTTCTTCCTCTTATCCATTTCAATTAGCTGACACAGTTTGGAAGATGCTCACTACTACCACTCACTAACGTTACTACTGGCTCAGCAGCAGACAAATATTGGTAGTGACTATTTTGCAATCCTCGAACATTGGTTGTGACATGTCATGACCATCTATATAGAAACCTACGCCCATGTTCATATGACATGGTTGCCGCTGCGTTACCAGGTGATGCTGCGGCGGTAAAAGGGGGGCTGCACTTGATAACTGTAGACGCTAGGTGGCAGCAGAGTGCTTGAATCCTGACGACAGGATTCTACTTAGTACCCCGTTTGACCACAATGTGCTCAGCAATGGCAGAGTGACTCTGTCTGTATTTCAGCTGGTTGACTCCACAGGAAGCTGATATATCTAGTCTAACGCTATGTCAATATGACTGCTTCGGCTGATATTTAACTTTAACAGCTCTTCTGTGAACTAAGTTAAATAAACTAATGATGTGTAACTACATATTTTTAAGTCAGCATTGCATATACCCACTTCTAAATCCCCTCTGATGCGCCTCTTCGTTACATTGTTTAAGGGAACTATAGGTAACTGCATACTTGTGGATGCAACCGCCATTAATGCTAATGTAGCTCCTCAGGGATTTAAGCTGTTATGTTTTTTTAATTTTGACAATCTAACGGCAAACTAATGTTATTAATATGTATCTCATCAAGGATGATTTATTTCACCCACCCAAACCCAATCCCCTATTAATCAAAATGATTATGACCTGTCTGGTCCGATCAGAGGACTGAGATCTGCGCACCACATTACGCACACAGAGACACACGACAGCGCTCCTCCTCCTCCAGTTAACTAGAGCGTTTTGCTCATATACAGTCAAACAGAGTTATTACCATCATCTTTGTTGTTTATTGATCACTATCAATATCTCAGTATCACTATCGCTGTGCTGATCAGTGAGAAGAGGAAATCTGTGCACACGGATTGTGAGTCTGAGAGCACGGTTTACAAGAATGTTTGGACAGATTTCCACATCCAGTTTTTTTTTTTTTCTACCATGTGACCCTAGAGGAGCTCCATAGATACGGACTGAGTCAATGAGAAAATAAAACAGCATGTCTGGTTCCAGAGGGAGGAGAGAGAAACTCAGGGCCCTGATGTGTTCACTGTAGTCTGGACTGCTCACATGTGCCATCTGGTGGTTGTTGGGGCGCACTGCAGCTGATGCAAAATTAGCTGGCCCCTCCTCTTTTGCTGTGTAGCGGCACCTTTAACACCACAGCAATGGCGTCATCTGAAAGGAGAAACATCTGTAAGGCCATTTCTATACAGTCTTTTGGCTAATGTCTGGTCTCAGCAAAAAATAAATGTATAAAATAAGACTATCTCAGCGATGGGAATTCGGATACTGTTTTGCCTACACCTCCTCCACTCAACACCAGAGCACCCCAGGGCTGTGTGCTCAGCCCCCCTAATATCCTGAATGAAAACATCAGAAACTGGTACACATCAAGCATCAGGGATATCTATGAAGTGAGATGTCTGCCCAGAGCCCAAAGGGCTAAAAGACAACACCCACCTCAGCAACAGTCTGTTCACCTTGATGCAGTCTGCCAAGCAATACAGAAATATCCACTGCCGTACCACAGAGGCCTGTGAGACTAGATTCATCCTCTGCACTCCACCGTAAACAATAGTTTATATTTGTGACTTATTATTTATTCGTCCATTTAAGAATTTTTTTTTTCTGACTAGGATAAAGAGACTTCAAATTGGATTTTGTTATACAACCCTGTGCTGTAGAATGATAACTAAATAAATCTTGTAACCTTGCAAGAAGTTTTATTTGTTTTTGGTTCCAGTTGACAAAGTTTTTTGGTCTGTGTGGGCGGGCAATAGAATAGTTTGTTATGTCTCTTCAATTTCAGTGAATTTATTGTTAGCTCTTGCTAAGAGCGAATTGATCTGAGCACTGTGTTACTGTATGTCATGCTTTGAATCATGGGGTGATCAATCTATCTATTTATCTGATATTCGGAGTGCTGAGGTCACAGGACTACCCATTGTTGAGATTTGGTGATTTGCCGTCATTATTTGGACCTATTAAAAAAGACAGCTAATGCTAGCAAGACCCCCTTCTTTGTATAATGTAGGATAAACACAGCAGTGTGCAGGAGTGATGACAATGACTCAGCTGTAGAAATAGAATAGAAAGTCACTGAGAATTAGGGGCAATGTTAGCAAGCTAGGCTAACAAGCTTCCACTTTCTGAGTGGGATGTAAGCTTAACAACACAATGAGTCCTCCCAGATGTTGAATGTTTTGTAGAGTCAGAAGTCTTAAATGATTGTTAATTAACACTATGTTGCCTTGAAGAAAAAGTGGGAAAAATGTGTCGTATCAAAAGTCATAGGCTAAAGGGCGATGATGTGCTCCAGTTAGTAGAGCATCAAGAAAAGCATGAGAGAGCACATCTCCTAGCAACACCAGCTCTCAAATCAGAGTCAGCAGCTGCAAAAGGAAACACCCACCCTGAGGGTAGAAGCTTAGATGTTTTTTTTGTTTTTTTCCATAGTATGTCCAAAAACAGTGGTATCCCCTTATTCACAACTGCTGCGGTATCATTGAAATTCATATTTCCTCACATGAAATGCGATAAAAATTCTGGTTTCATTCAAACTTATCATTAGTCTGTATTATCTTTAATGATCCACAAATAAACTTTTGTCTAGGGCAGAAAATAACTTTTCAGTGCAAAATAATGTTCACACTACTGCTTTAGTCCAAGAAGGGAAAGAGTGAGATGGGGGAAATGGAGCATATAAGGGCGAGGAGATAGTCAGAAACCAAGAGAAATGCCCAGAGACAGAAAAGACACACACACACACACACACACACACACACACACACACACACACACACACACACACACACACACACACACACAAGAGGGCATACTGAGAGGATGTGGCCAACAGATATATCGTGCTTCACTCAACCAATTTGAGCTGGTTTATGTCTCACATTTGCACTCTTTCTCTTTCTCTTCCTGCTGACGTAGTGGCCCAGTTCAGTACCAGATTACAGTATGGCCGTATTTCATCTGCAGTTTTTTAGCACACTATGTAATTAGAGCTTAGCAGGGTTTTAATGTGACATTGGTTGTGCAGATATCTCTCAGATGAGCCCGCTGATCCTCTTCGTAGGTACATGTCTTTGGATAAGGGAGTGTGAGGAGGTAAAAAAGGCAGGGATCATTGCACAGACAGGATTACAGAGAATGGCAGCCCTTTTTAACAGGAAAATGAAAAGTTATTGGATTCTCCAAGGGGGTGTGGACGTTCCTTCACTCTACACAGGCAGTTTGACCATTTGTCCATAACACTAAACTGAGTTTAACACCATGTACATCCTGATAAAGGCACTCAGGACTGCTTCTAAGTTTGTCTTGAGTGAGGTCATGTATGTGGTGAAAATACTTTTTTTCACTTTTGATCTAATTGTTCTTACTGTTACTGCATCACAGCTGCACAGGTTCATGAAAGAGGATGTTAAAATGTCACCATGTCTGCAGCCCAAGTTTGATTATTTTTCTGGAATACCTTATTTAGAAACTTTAAATGCCTGCATGCAGTTTCTTGACCATGACCTAAAATCAATGTAATCAACACTCAGTTGACAGTTTTTGGAATTGCTTACTCCATGTTTAAACCAACTTTAGTAAATGAATAACCTAACATGTTGAAGCAGCTGACAGGGATTGAAAATTGTTTCTTAAAATCATTATTTTTTTTTGTACACACCTGGCCTCTTATAAAGTCAGCAGAATAAAATGAAAAGCCAGGTTATACTTAAATTTTTGTTTATTTTTAATTGTAGTTTGAGTTTATCTTAAGTTGTTTTCATTTTTAATTTCTCAGCATATTTACATCTGCTATTATCTCAACTCACTGACAAAAAGTTAATATGGGATAGATTTGCAGCACAATGGATTTATGTTTAACTTTGTATGTTTAATTCCAGGGTGAGGGTCATATGGGAAATGATTGTGCTTTGGGTAAAAACAAATAAACAAAAATGTATTACAGGCCCATCCAGCACCCTAACGTGTACATCCTTACTCTAGCTTTCTACTTATAGGTGCACACCACTTTTTGAATTGGTGAACATTTGATACAAGAAGAATGACAGATTATTATATTTGCAAGTGTCCCAAAATGACATATGTTTACGTTCCAGTGACAAAGCCCTATGGGGTCATAGTAATTATGATGAGAGCAAAGGAGGAAGTCGGGACGTGAAAGAGTGCCAAAATCAGGGTGGATAGATGGGTCAACAGAACATCAGACTTAAACTTGGAAGACTGCTGTTAACCAGCTGCGACAGCATCAGCTGGTAGTGTTTTCACTTCATGAATGTGTGTCTGTGTGTGTGTCATCATGGCAAAATGCGGTGCTGGTGACACCTTTCGAAGTGGGAACTAACACAGAAGCAGAGTATGTTGTTTGTATGTCTGTCTGTTTGTGTGACATATTTTTTGAGTGCAATAGCATCACAACCATGCACAAAGATACAGTCACAAAACTTTTCAGGTGTGTAGTTGAGATCAAAATAAAGGCTGAGTTCCAAGATGGGTTTGGTCCAAAAAAGGGAGCGGAAGTAGGGGGTGCCCCCATTTCACGCCTCTAGCCCTCAAGTACCCCGAGACACCAATTGTAGTGAAACGAGAAGCAGTTTGAGTATATTGCCAGGTGTTTATACAGTCTGTATATCTGT
This sequence comes from Pagrus major, assembly GCF_040436345.1. Lineage (NCBI taxonomy): Eukaryota > Metazoa > Chordata > Actinopteri > Spariformes > Sparidae > Pagrus > Pagrus major. The sequence continues at coordinate 34,151,746 of NC_133215.1, read as the reverse complement.
CTGTCTGTCCGTAGACAGATTAGCATTACAACCATGTAAGATGTGGTCATGAAACTTTACAGGTTAGGGTTAGTTAGCTAGTTTGTTTCCTGTTTAGTGCTAGCTGTCAATGTTGGCTTTTTTAAATTGTATCTCTATCTTGACAGAGTAGCCATTGGTACCCAAACTATTAAGGTTCCCCAAATTTGTCATAAATTTGTAGAATATTTGCACTGGATGTCAAACTTCAGAATCACCCAACATGAATGTACTTTCTGGAATACTTGGCTTGTTTTCTGGATAATGATGTCTGATCACAGGCCTTTGCATTCAGACCTGCTATTAATAAATATTCTGATTATCTTGATTCTACGTGCAGTGATCAGCTCTTCAGTAGCCTATGCAAATGAAGGAGGCAGATCTGGCTCACTAACAACAAACATGGCGTGTCTCAAGTCAGGTAAAGTGAGGCTGCTGTAGGGGCTCTACTTATTTTAATTGTGACTTTGTGTCATGCTTGTTTTAGCTAGCAGGAATGGCTGAGTCATGTGACCTTTCTACTTGTTGGGTGGAAATTTCTTAAGACTGTGTAAATGGTGTATGTATTAGATCCAGATATCCAGTTACAGGTCACATCTTAATGGGTCTGTGTTTAAAAAATATTTAGCAACCAATAGTTTTATTTTTATATCAACAACACACATTTGTCAGTACAGTTTGTCTGGAGTTGTCTGTTATGTGTGGGATTTGAACAGCTGGGTCTGCTCTCTTGGGCTGTTGGAGTGTGACGGGCCTCACTCCTATCTATCAAGCAGGTAATTAATTAGGATAGATCGATTTAGAGCCTCTCCGATAATGATCCCTCTCGGACATCTCACTTATTTATCGGGGGGGTGGGGGGTGTTAACGTGTGGTACATGTTAATAGTGTCTTGCTTTCACAATGAGAAACACTGTTGATGATGATTATGCAAATACATGCAATTGAGCAATTGAGCAGGCATGCAAACACACACATAATGCAGAGGTAGACTCAGGCAAAACCCAATCGAACCAATCGAAACACCTTCAATCACAAACACTCAAAAGAACACAAACAAACCTCCTTGACTCAGGAGGTGACTCTCGTTTCACATCCCTCAGGTGTTTTTTCCCAGTAAATACCCAGAACAAAGCACCTTTGGGAGTGAGCCAACCCCACTTACAATCACGAGACACATTCGTCATATAAACTTTGTGCACCATGAAATTTACTAGTTCAGCAAGAAGCCTCCTATTATTTATAGCTCAGCACAGATGCAGCAGTCTTGACGTATGGTTTGGTGTGGAAGGAATTTGTAGAAAGTTGAAAGTTCAGCCCTCATATTTTTTAGTGTTTCCAGAACATATGGCCCCTTCTAATAGTCTGAGTGTAATCTAATTTCCTCCTCTCCTCAATGTGAACATGCACCTGCAAGTTTTGTCTTTATTCCACAAAGGAACCTTTTCGCTAGCAGGTGCTTTTACGACCTGGCAGAGGTGGAGGCTCCCATATAGATGAAATGAGTGGCAGCCAGCCCTCCCCTCTGCCACTGGATTGGATTGGATTTGTGCCCCGTGCTTGACAAGATTTGGCACCTAACTCTGTGTGCAGGGCACCGGTGCCACTTGGCAGGCGAGCACAGAGCGCCACTAGTCTCTCTGAGTCTATCAGCATCTTTGTTCTCTTCCCTTTCTGCTGCTATTTCTGACTTTCCAAGTTTGGAGGGAGCACTGGCAGTGTGGGAGGGTGCTGCTCGGGTCACAAATAACTCCAGCTTTGGTATGTAGCAGCCTAGGCTACTTCCAAACAAACAGAGCAGTTTGCCATGTGCTACTTTCTTCTATTGTACTCTTGACTTCCAGTCTGCAGCTTGTTTGTCCTCTTTGCTCATCATCTGTGTAGTGTCGCAGCCCTCGACTGCAGGACTGTCTGTCAGTCAGCTAGTTAGTCAGTGTATGAGTGAGTGAGTCAGTCAAGTCAGCTGGTTGTCAGATCTCCTGGGATGAAGAGCAGAGAAGGCCTTTGCCTGTCATGTGTCAGGTGCTGTCGTGACAAAGCGACGCTAATGACTCAGGGAAGCGGTGGATGTGTGTGACATCCAGGTATGCTCCTGCACTGTCATGTGCCTCCGTTTCTCGCCTGACAAACACTAACTGACAGAACGTTTTATCTGTTTTGAGCGCAGCAGCAGAAGGTTGACTACATTTTGAGATGTTAATGAATAGTCGGTAAATGGCCAACATTTTTTTCGCCTGCTGTCAGAATATAACTCATTATCACAGCACAGAGCAAAACAGCTGCAGCGTGACATAATGATTTATGAGCCGTGACTTTATTGTCAGTTGTAAAGCCTGTGACTTATACTGTATGTCACTGCTAAACTGTGATTTTAAAAAGAGGTTCAGAGGGTTCCTGTGTAAACACATTGAGCCGAGCCAACAGATTGTCACACACCATTTATCATGTGTTTAATTGGAATAAAGCAATGGAACTCTTGTTTGCTAATCAAAGACATGATCTTTGTCGATTATGTTAGCGTATTTTATTGAGATAATTAACCTTGTGTGTAATGTTATTCATATAAACCCCAAGGAATAAACAATTAGCTTAATCTCATTTGCCATGCCCGTGTTTCCCTGTTTAGCATCTATGATGTTTTCAGAGCAAAGCGACTCCAAATGAATCTTCAAACAGCAGCAACACTAGAAAAGTAGAGCACAGGCTCACGCCACAGAATCTATTGCTTCTGATCATTGGTTAGATAAATTGTTATTACACTGATTCATTGGATTTGTTTGATTGTGGTCAACAAATGTACGAGGGCTTTCTGTGACAGGTGCTCAAGCAGCCCTACAGCAACACATTGTGTGTCGACTTAGATGTTGACGTTGGTTTTATGTTTCCACCAATTTCTCACCAAACACTCAAGATGGTTTTGACGTGAATGAACTGAGGTGCCATTTTCACTTTCATGTCAAGGTTAACAATGGCATGTTCAGTACCTGTGGTGGGAGCTTCCAATGTTTTATAGCCATGGATGTATATCCTGAAGGTCCCTTGTGTTTTCCCTTTCCCTGTGTCCCCAATGCCCCCTGTCTGACCCCCTCTCTTTGTTTATGTCTTGTCTGTGTGTGTGTGTGTGTGTGTGTGTGTGTGTGTGTTGGCATGGGCGTGGTCCTCCGTCCTCTGATTATTGTACACACCTGTCTGCAATCAGCTCGTCACTCCTCCTGCTCTGTACACCAGCCTCTCATCAGTCCATCAGCCTGCAGTGTATCTGTCCCAGCACCAAGAATATTCAACTACTTTTTTAGAAGGGCCAGATTTGAAAAGTGAAGTGTAAAGCTCACAATTATAATTACAAAAGTACAGGAAAACAAAGAAAAACAAACCAACAATCAACAAAAAACAAACAATGCACCGTTTTAATCTTGGAAGAAGGTTGTCAGTTTGATTCTTGTGAATTCCCCCTGCTGGGTTAAAGCTTTTAAATGAAATGACAGTCTTTTTGGACTTAGCAACGGACATAACCAATGATTGGGCTAATTAGCCTGCTAACACAATGAATACACAGTATAAGGTTATTAAAGGGCCGCATTCACCCCACGGGGCTGCCAGTTGAATATTGTACAAAACAAATACTGATTCGGTTAGTTACACTGATTGACTCAGTACACTCCCATTTTCTCTACACTTTGCCACAACTTGAGGACATTAGGTAGATATTCCATATCAAAAAAGCCAATTGTAAAGGCAACCAAGAAGCATCAGACAACGATATATATATATATATAATATATATATATATATATATATATATATATATATATATATATATGTATATTTATATATTGCCACATCACAAATCTGAATCTAATCCATTTTGAACCCTACAGTATTTACATACACTTGGTTGCTTCATGCACCTTGAGCGGATGAGATAGCTGTCCAATCTAAAAAAAAAAATGTAAGTGTAAATACATATAGGAAGCATGTAGATGGATTGAAATCCATTTGCTCAAACTACAGCATTCTACCCAGATGCTGAAAAGGTATAAATGCATCTCCACCTAAAGTAAGCAGTCTGCGGCAGCAGCCCCTCACTGTCTGATTTTCTTCATAACTACCTGGCCTGTCTTCTCTGTTCTAGCGATAACAGCAGCTAAAGTTATTCAAATGACACTGAAACTTGCTGCCTCATTAAAGCAACAAGGAAAAACAGCTCTAATGATTTATACACATACTATCAAATACAGGGTGCTGTGAGCTACTTTAGCTTTTATCTGATCCCTGATCAGTTTAACCACAAAATGATCTATGTGGGTGAATGAGCATTGATCAAAGTAAGGGAGCAGTGTGACCTAGAGCCTATGAAGATGACAAAACTTTTTTCTTGCAGCATTTCATAGATATGATTTAAGCATTTGTTAATGGATAGTTATTAGCTAAAGCTTGCTTAAGTGTTGTAGTTGTAACTATACAGCTGCACTGTAGTGCAGATGTTCGTCTTCTGGTGTATTTGGCAAGTACCAAACAACTTAAGACACATTAACATGAATTGGACACTTTTTTGCTAACATGATATAAAAAATTGTTGGAGCAACTCTCATTCTGTTGCTTTAACAGGGAGAAAGATTACTAATTTAGACTAAATACATGCTGGGCAGATCCTAAAGTTACTCTACAATCAGGGGTAGAAGTAACTAATTACAACTACAACTCAAATTACTATAATTAAGTCAATTTTTGGGTACTTGAACTTTTTCAAGTCTGTAATTGTACGTGTACTTATGCATCACACCATGTAATCTACTTAGTTACTTTTAAAATCATAGTTGAGTACTTAGTACAATTTTAATTCATATCTTAACCTTTCATCTGTTTTTTTTGGCCAATAAGGATATCCGATCACAAACGGGCCAATGAAAACCACAGGAACACAAAAACAAGCAGTGGCAACAAGCAACCCATCATCAGCACCAGCAGAGTGTCCCTGCTGAGGGAAACACAAGAGGGGCTTATTAACAGCATCGTGCAGTCCAGGGTGCCTGGTGTTAACACTTTATTGTGTTTAAAGCTGTAACAATAAATGCCATTTGTAGTGCATGCCCAAGAGTAGGCAATATCGGGTCTAACTTTTCAATAGTACTTTAAAAGGCCTGGCTATTCAAGAAAGAATATAAGTCACGTAACTGTACTTGCACTTGAGTACATATTTTCAGTACTCTTTCCACCACTGTCTACAATTCTGTGGTTGACCTGTCAAGTGTATCCACTGCACTGCAGCCTGAAGTCTTTGTGACAAACAGGCTGTATATATGCTTGTCTCTTGTCTATGAAATATCTGTATCCTCACTACGCTGCATTATTGTAAACTATGAGGCTGTTTATCCTTGATAGTAATATGGGTCCAATCCCAAGTGGACAGCTCTAAGGTAATCAGTTCACATTTGGCCTAATAATGTGTCTCAACATGCGTCTTGAGGGACCACTTGGATCAGATCTAGCTTCCCCGCTCTACATGCAAATAAACACATACCTCACTGGGACATGATTCTTTTTAACAAGGAAAGAAAGAACTTAATGTAAAATGAATGCCAAATTTCCGTGAAGGACAAAATAATTAAGAATGTGTCATACTCAGTCAAAATGTTTGTTAAGTTTTTCTTGAGTCAACGACTCACAAAATTCTGCAAGTTTATAAGGTGGTCTGGGGAATTTTTCTCCCTCTTCATCTCCTTGCTGTTGTTGAGAGTTGCTGTGGCTGCTCTGACCTACAGTATGCTGGTGTTGACATGTGCTGCCTGCTGTAGCCACGACGTTTTCAAATTGTTGTTAGTAACTTTTAGACATAAGTTATTCTGGCCATTCAAATTAATGCAAAAAACGAGTGTTGCACACCATTTACTATGATGTCACACTATAGAATGATGTCTCAGCATTCCCAACTGCCACTGACTTCCAGCATCCCTGAAACAGCTTCAGGGGCATTGTAACCTTCTTCTGGACTGGACCAGTGCTGACCCTTATTTGCATGTATCCTTGAAATCTTGAAAATGAAGATGCATACATGTGGGTAGGTATTAAACAAAAGAGTCATAAAATACTGGATACCAGACACTTGAAATGACAAGTGTGAAGTGTACCATGTGCTTGTTCCAATGGATGCATTTACACTTTTAACATCTGACTAGAATGTGTCTTGAAGCACCTCCTGAGATTTTTAGACATCACAGCATTTTACAGGGTCCACTTCTCACACAGTCCTGAAAGTACTTCTAATCATTCAGTAACATAATGTGAGTGAACTGTGGGAGTGTAGGGTTTTTCAAATACAAAGTAAATTTTCTTTTGTACCGCACTTTATATTATTCAAATCAGAAAAGTGATTTCTAATTTGCACCTTTACAAAAGCTGTGTGCTGTGAGGAGTACTTAGCCTCAATGGAAAGATGGACATTTTGGCTTCTTAAAACAGGGAAGTTATAAGACTAAACTCTGCATTTAAAGTCATTGTAAGTGCCCCTATGCCATGGTCTTAGTATCATGCAGAGTCATTGACATGTAGAGACATGCCGATGACTCTGCATGATATGAAGGAATTCAGACTTGGTATTAAAACACAATGTCTTTTATGGACAGAAAGAAATATCTAAATATTTAACATCTGCCGAATTTAGAAGAAGGCCCAAATAGTTAAGAATGTGTTGAAGAGAGTGTTTCACAAATTATAATCACAGAATAAACGATAGCTTCTCCTAAATCAACAACTCATAAAATTGTGTGTTTTTGAAGGGAGTGCTGGGACTTTGTCCATGGGAGACAAATACGTTGCCTATATTGGTCACTGAAGATTTGACATGTTTATCGTCAATAACATGTTGTCTTCTGTGATAGTCATTGAGTGTAAATGGTGAAATCATTTCGAAAAACTGCGTTCAAACAGCTGCTAAATGTTGGCAACTAAGACGCACTAGGTTGGTACAGTGGTGCTGCAACAAACTGACACTTTTACAAGGGAAGAACACATTTAATGTACTGCATTTAATTGCACTGAATTTACAACAAGGCATGAATAATTTTGGATCTGTTGTGGTCATTTTACAAAGTTTCTCCTTAGTCAACAACTCTCAAAATTGTGTGATTTGTTAAGGGAGTCTGGGGATATTATGGTTACTAGTTCAATGTGTAGATCAGTTAAAACAGTGTGTTCTCAACTTCTGCTGCTAGCATTTGCAGGTTAAGAAAGCCCAAACATGTAATTTGCGTTACCGTTCACATGGAAATCAGTCAGTGTGTAATTCATTATGATGTGTAGCTTCCTCTTCTTGTTTTGCGAGGATGTCAGTTGACTAGGCGATCCTCCAGGACATGTGCGTACACACTAATAAAAGAATGTGGTCACATGTGGCCCAGACCACCTCTGAATGTGGTCTGAGTAATCGGATCTCAAACGCACCGTGGGGGCATTCATACCTGTACTTAGAGACGCATTTTGATACCAAGTCTGTCTAACTACGGCTAACTGTGCTTCCTACAAGACACTGACTACTCTCAGGTGTGGGGGAGGCTTGCAGTTTTTTTCTCAACCTTAAAATAAGTTGCCACCCACAAGTCTGCATGTAAAACTCAGAGTCTCAACTCACAGGATTGATCTTTCAGACAGGAGGCCTGCATTAAGGCTGGCTTTGCGCTGATCCACCAAATCATACTCTCACTTTTGACTTTGCTGTGCTCCTTTATCCAACTTTGGATCCATAACTTAGTGAAATACTGTAGTCCCAGTCCATCTATTCTGCACTCTGCACATCGATGTAGAAACCTAACTTACCTTACTTAGCCATCAAGGCTGTTAGCAAGTTCAGAGAGATGTCTGCTGCACATTATTAATTGATGTATAAAAAATAAGCCTTAAATGAAGAATTGATTGACAGATGGCTGGATCTAGATTAAACACCCAGCTTTGTCCTGTGTTTGATGAAATATATTGATATTTCTTAGTAATATATACAATATGAATATATGGCATAACAAAAGATGTCAGGCGACAGTCTTTATGAAATTTCACAGGAGAGATTAGATGAGGTGTTCCAAGAGGTCACTGTTAGAACCCCTCATCTAATCTCACTGAGGCGAAGAGAGCTGTGTCTACCAGAATCAGCTGCTGGAGAACAACATGCACTGAATGTGTGTGTTTGTCTGCCTGTGTAGATGCTTTCATATGCAGCACTCAGCAGCATTGTACACACAATTGTATATGTGCATATTTCCTCACGGGTGTTTGCATGAACAAGGCCTGCACACATTTTGTTTTGACTGTTGCCTTTTTATGTGTATTTCCACAGGAGTCTAGAAAATGCATTCTTTACATACAACAGCACATGTACAGTTTTGCCTTCTGGCAGCATTCCCTGAGGATGGCCATGGTTGTTAGCGAGTCTTTCTGTCTTTTAGCCATCAGCCTGTTCAATATTGTGGGCCACAGCATTGAAGAAGAAGAATCTTTACTTCCATCACATATCATACCATGTAGAACATGGTGAAACTGGTACTCTGCAATGCTATGGATATTCATGTTCCTCAGAGGATGAGCCAGAATGGAATCCATATGGCTTGTGAGTGCGCAATTCCATACTAGAGGGTTTTTTTTTTTGTTTTGTTTGTTTTTTTGTAATTTTAGTAATTTTCCAAAACAAGCATGGCCACTTCATTCAGCAATAGGCATGTTGTGCAATTGTGTTTAACTGGGTACATACTGCATAAAACTAAGCAATTGTTACATACTTACAGTTCATACCAGAAATTATTATCAATTTTTTGTTGCAAGGGACTCACAGGCAGCACCACCATGGGGGGCATACTTTCCCCTGCAACATTCTAAAATGGTTTCATCTCGTCACAAATCTATAGTGTTAAGTGCTAAAATAACATGTTCAATTTATATAGTTTGTGTTATGCTTTAGATTACAGTCTGCAGATTACATATCATTAATACATTTTTTGTTACATTTATGGTTGTAGTTATAGTTACTCCTATAAGTTAAGCATATCAAATATAAGTCATTTTAATTTAGCTCATTCAAGCTCTAGAACGCAGGAAAGAAACCTGGTTATATGGGAAAGGGAGACATCCAAAGACAGATGAAAGCAATAAAAGGCAAAGGTACATTTTGTTTAAATGAATTTGAACTGCAATCCAAGACCCCAGATACTAATAAAACAGGAAAGAGTGCTACCAAAAATCACCTCAAAAGTCAGAGAACAGAGCAAAGATGAGAAGAAGTAGAAAAAAAAGAGAAGAAGATGAAAGCCCTGCATCACAGAGGTGGCATATACTTTTAAGGTAAGATGTCAGCTTGAAACTATTAAAGTAACATCTTTAAGGATGTGTAGTAGGCTACTCTAAGTGTGGGTGTGTATCATATAAATCAAGTAGCAGTGTAACAGTGTGGCAACAAGCAACCCATCAACAGCACCAGCGGAGTGTCCCTAATTTTACTTTAAAAAGCTGAGGGAAACACAAGAGGGGCTTATTAACAGCATTGTGCAGTCCAGGGTCCCTGGTGTTAAAACTTTATTTTATTTAAAGCTGTAACAATAAATGCCATTTGTAGTGCATGCCCAAGAGTAGGCAATATTGGGTCTAACTTTTCAACAGTACTTTAAAGGGCCTGGCTATTCAAGAAAGAATATAAATACTGTGTATTTCTACACTACAAGCCCTCAACTTCTGACTGGCAGGGATCCACGAGAGGATCTTGCTGTGGGTCAGGTTGCTGATGAATATTCTAACCACCTAATGCCTCTTCCTTCTTTCCTTTCTAAGACTGTGGAGAGCAAAATAGTCATTATAATGCTGGTGATATTTTCTGTTGTGTTGTAAGTTCTTTTCAAATGACACCTACTGCACACCACCCTTTTAGGCAGTAATTATGGACTCCATAACCATATGTGTCTTGTCAGGTGATAGCGGAAGTGTTTTTTTGGTTAGTTTTGTTAAGAAACCGGTATTTGGATGTCATTCATCTCTCTATGCTGAAGACGGAAGAGCTGACTCTCTTGGCCTTTCTGAGAAAGCTGTGAGGTAAGCAGGATGCGGACAACATGCCACATAAAGTTAATGTTAGTGGAACAACACCCGTGGTTCACCTTTCCTTGCATAACAACAGAGCAGTACTTCCAATGACATGAAAGAAAATAACCCAGGCTCTGTAAAGGAGTCTTCTAAGTTGTGAAATTCCCAGTTGGACTAGAGCCATGTTGAATGTGTAAGTTGCCAGGCATGAGTACTTCAGACAGAATAATCTTTTTGATAGACACCTCAAGGATGTTTTCACCACTGATCTTGCAGCTGCAGAGAGAGTGGACAGCATTCTGTGTTGGTCCCTACACACCAAAGAGGTATGGCAACACTTTTTTTTTAAACAGACATGTTCTCTTAAGTCAGTCTGATTTTGAAGTCATTCTAGCTTCTACGCTGTGGGGTTCTGCTGCTTTTCTATGTGGCATATCATTGCTAAGAGAATACCTCTCTTGGTTTTGGACAACAAATACATTATTTGTCCATGCCCTCTAGAATGACAGGAGACTTTTCTGATCTGATGAATGTTCATATGACCATTTACTCTACCAAGTCACTGTGAAAATTATACCAGGTGTGTGTGATAGGATTTTGACAGATGTCTGTCTGCAATGTGCCCTGATTTTGACTTAAGATGTGCAAGTGAAGTGAATAGTTTTTTCCTGATTTTGTCGTCCCTTGGTCTTCTCCTACACACCTGTCGATCCACGTGTGCAAAAGCTGTACTCTGTGTATTTGGCTAAGTGGTGACACTAACCAAACTCGGTTTCATTTTGCAAACCTGGTGTTGCAAAATGACACATAAATGCTATAAAAATTGCTATTTCTGAAGGTCATCTTACGACAACCCATACAGATGTGCTGATGCAGTCAAACTTGATCTGTCTGTTGCACAATAAGAGGACTTCCCCATTCTTAATTCTGGCTACAAAGTTCTCATTGACTTAGTTGTTTTTTCATCAGGGACAGTGAGCAACAGAACTACTTGAACTAAAACTACAATGTAAAGATGCATGCAGCAGCTGGAACCAAAACATTGCCATGGTTATGACATCATTTTTCCATTAGAAGGTGATAAACTAAGACCACCAACTTTCCTCAGGGTTTTAGTTACCTGATCATATTTTGACCCCTGAAATGTGCTGCATTACAGAACACTGGGATCTCTGTGCAGTTCAGCCCCAAAAAGCACACAAGCTCTGATTTGTATCCGTCTGTTTTTATAAAACCAAAAATAGTAACTGGGATAAGGTTAAAGGGGAAGCCTGCATAATTCTCAGGATTTATCTAAACACCCACTGTGCACATACTGGCCCTCATTTATCAATCTAACGTAGAAACCAGCGCAGATCCGAGCGCAGAAATTTTCTTACTACAGGGTTCACGTGTGATTCATGAAACGTTCGTATCTCGCCGATCACAGCGTAAGAATGATCAGGCGTTGATAAATGCGGCGGCTGAAAACAATCGTCATTTAAATATCACGCCCTTAAATATTCTCAGTTCAGAGGCCTCGACCCCTAGAGTTTACGACATGGAGATGCGTAATACGTCCAAGAAGAGGAACTTCTTGAAATTGACACCATAACATCGCACGTACAATTAAACAAATTAGTTTTATTTGGCAGCCTGAAAAGTGGCATCAAAGGAAGTCGGAAGAATGCCATATGGAAAGAAATCACTGCTGCGGTCAACAGCGTTGCCGTCGTCAATCGAACTCCAGCTGAGGTTTGAATATTTAATTTATACATCCACTAAGCTCTTGTTTAAATAGGTAACTAAATAAGCATCTAACCTTTCTCATTGCTTTCAATTTAGTTTAGTTGCTTGTAATTATGTCACCTGCCTCAAAATCTTTCTCAAAATGAAAGAGAAACTAATATTACAGCAATAAAACTTTAACAGTTCGGTAAAGTTGGAAATATATTCACAGATTCGAACCAAACCAGATCAATAACTCATAAGCGAAACATTGTTACAACACAAACGACGACTCTTTCCTACCGTAGTAAGGTAGACAACGAGCTACAACCATATTTTCATCAAAACGAGCGGTCCTCCGGGCTGGACAAATAACATTGGTCTCTATGGTCAGCCGTCTGTGAGACGAGGGCGCAGGGACCGTCTACAAAGTGCAACACCGAAAAGAGATACTACAAAACATATTGAGTAACTTCACTATTAATTAGTGTAGTGTCACCAAAATCACTCCACACATCAATGGTGGAAATTGAAATTGAAAATTCCTCAAAATTATGCCAAACCACATTTGTCCAAACTAACAGCTGTAGTATAACCAGCAGGAGACCATTGATGTGTGGAGTGATTTTGGTGACACTACAGTGAATAATAGTGAAGTTACTGAATATTTTTTTGTGTACACGAGTCGACACTTGACGTGAGATTTGATCGTAGCCTCCGCTCACGTCCAAATTGATAAATGCCGAGCTTTGCGTGGACATGACCGTACGCCCAGTTTTCTGTCATACGTTCATTTGATAAATGAGGGCCAATGACACCAAATGATTTGAGATAAAAGAACACGTGGAACTCAGATTGTCATAATCAACAGACAAGTCCTGCAGATTGAAAGTAGAAGATAGCACATTGTTCTCTTAGTGTGCTGTTCTCCACATCTGTCCATCCAGAGGCTTTTTTCATCCTCATATTGAATCCTGTAGTTTGTTCTTCCCCATGGTGTTCGTCGTCCAGTGGACTGTAACTTCTGTGGGCTTACAGTTTACTCACTAATGATGACAATGAAAACGTTTTTCTTAAGAGATTTTTACTATTTGAATCTTGAATCAAAGAGGCACTTTTACTTTATTTTCTTTTTGATTAACCACTCATTCAAAGAATATGTTATAATAAGAAGAACAAATAAAAATAAAATAGAGTTGAAATTAGTTAAAATTGTATTTTAAGAAATCTTTAAAATTTCAGATTTTTACCAGTTAATGTGTTCGATAGGGATGTCAGTTCTCAAGGATCTCTAAGGATCTCAATGGACTGCATCACCTGGTCACGACTGGTTAAGTTACAGGTAGTTGTGAAGTTAACTTAATTTGTGTGAGAGCTGTCCAGCAGTCATTTGTCAGAGCTAATGTTCTCTGCCCCAGCTATCTTGACTTTTAGCTCATCATCCTTCTTCACAAGGTCCTTTTCATATGTTAAGTCACAGTAGCTCTTGATGTCATAACATACTCAGGCTCAAGGTGACTTTACCAAACTAACCCATTGAATCCCTCACCCTCTACCACACTGGCAGCATATCTCTGGATCAGCACATCACACTTTCTCCTCCCGGCTAGTGACGACATGATTTTTGGCTGTGAGCCATCCTCAGACATGGCAGCAGGGTGTTAGCTCTTATTGTGGTACAGCATTGTGCCAAAGTACTACGAAATTCAAGAGCAGCATCCCACATTTAACTTGAATATGACTTCTTGTAGCTTTTTTTTTTCTAGTGATCCATTTTCTAAGGAAAATGTTTTCTCAGGAGAAAAAATACACATGGTGTGGACATTACAAATGCAAAAAAGTTGTTGAGCCGCAACATGTGATGGACACAGTGAGTGCTGCTGGTTCAGAAATAATTAAAAAAGTTGTCCAACATAAAAGTGGACACCAAAAGCGTACAGCCAAGGTTGTTCGGTAAGAAGGACACACAGCCCACCAACCTTGATAAGAAACTGGTAGAATATAGCTGAGAATCCTTCCTGAGCTGACGCAGATGTGAAAGATGCACCCTGACTCAGGTATTTTGCAATTCCGTTGTTTGAAATGAGAGTTAACCGTACGTGTTTAAGATGTGTTCAAACATTTATTTACACAAACAAATGAGACGGAGATCGGAAATGACATTGGTTGAAGCAGATTTTCTCCTATTCTGCACGTTATTATTTAGGAGAATAAAATTAAGTAACTTGAAGGTATTGCCAGTCTTAGGTGGATAGTAGGTCCTGGCATCAGATTTCAGATACAAACTGATCATTAAGTTAAATACCTCAAGTGATTTGTCAGTGGTGTTATGAACTCCTCAATGTGAATTCAAAAGTCTGTAGTAGTGACAGCTCCTCAAGAAGCATTATCATACTTGTGATGTTCCTCTTGTACATAGGGTATTTTAACACTCATCATACCCCTGTGTCAGCTCCCGCTGCTACCTCTTCTGCCTGTCCTCCTGAGCCTATTTGGGGGAGATGGCTCATTACAAAGTGTGATTCTTCCTCTTCAGAGGGACTGCCGTTGCCTGTCAGCACAAAGGAATTGCCTGCCTGCTCTCAATCTGAAGATCAACAGAGTGATGAGAAGAGATTGTCCTCATCCGTCCAACAGATGACAAGCCTAGACTGGGCATGGTTGAGAGCCTACTGGTGAAAATGGGAACCTAAAAGTGAGTGTTTGAAGTTTTTTAGATACAATGGCAACAGCCTGAAGCCCACAACTAGAGCTTATGATGGGACTATGATGGGGCAAAGTGCGAAATTAAGATATGATTTACTGACTTTTTTTTATATTTAGCTTGCCAACTGGTTCAATTTCAGGGTATAAATCACAGCCAGCCTTAAAGCATAGCTGTTGCACTGAAGTTAAAGCAGCATTACTTAATGTTTTGTCCACTTGGAGGCAGCATAAAAAGCTGTAAACACAGCATTTACATATTTTCACCTCATAAAGTTGTTATGGCACACATAGTTGACTCTCCTCATAACTCGGTTTGGTCTTCATCAACCCCTGAGAAAAAAAATCATTAGCTAGTCTCCAACTGTGTCTGTGATTGTTGGTAAGAGACAGATAGTGTAGGGTGGATTTATCAGAGCGTTATTGCTGAAAGAAAGCTGATGAGAGCTATGACATGGAACCAAATCAGTAAAGTTGTGGAGATGGTGATGTAGTATAAAGAGCAACAAAGTCAGCAGAGAGATGAGGTAGGGGTGGATGGATGGCTCAAACAAACACAGGGCTTTCACCCAGGCAACTGCTGTTCTAGGTCAATTTGGGTAACTAAGTAATGTACATACATTAGTTAGGCTACATAAGTAACAAACTTATTTTAAACAAACATTTTTTTTTCTTCTGGAAACTAAACAAGTAATTCTGTCACCTAAACCTAACCAAATTGCAACCATATGATGAAGGTCCTGTGCGCTGGTCGCTGGTCACTGGTCACTGCAATGGTCTTGACATTTTGGGAGTCATTGGCAATCAACCCATTCAATTGTTTAGTTATGGAGGATGTGTTGGACAAAGAGCTTGTAGTGAGAAACCTAGAGTAGAGTTTCAGCTGATTGTTGCCTGTCCACCTCACAACGTTACTGTTTTGGTTAACTCTCAATTCTCCCTGTAGTAATGACACATTGAGCAGTTAAGTAGTGACATATTGTTGTTTTTGGCCAGATCAGGCAGATCTAGCTGTTTTTCTCTGTTCTTCTACACATCTGTTGCATCAAGCTGATATGTGCAGAACATATCACTGTCCCTATTTTCAGGAAGTCCCTCTCTGGTCAGAAATGTGATTTTCTTCTTGTTCCTGCAATCGAATGTTTGAGCTTCACTGTGTAGAATGGTGTACGTGCATTCTGACACCTGAAGGCTGTCATTGCTGAAATTGTATACTTTGTGTTTTCAATAAAAAATCAGATTTTAGGTGACGGGCCTACAAGCATGTCTGTTTATGACATCACAAATAGTTTGGAAGCCAATCATGGTCCAATATTCAGCATACATAAGTGTGATGTGGAAACTCAAAGCCTACAGTGCACATACAGTACACTGAGAATGGATTTTATAATGAAGTAGGAGACATCTTATGTCCCGTAGTTGAACTTTGAAGATGAAAAATAACTACATATTCATACATTCTAAATTATTATTCAAATATTGTATTTTAAATACATATTAAAACCTGTCTGGAGGGTCCGTTAACCAATTTACTCTCTACTTGGAACAACCATGGTGAACATAGCCTTCATTTCTTCTATTTACAGATACAAGTAACAGATACAAGCAGAAACTTACTTGACACCACAAATGTATACCACCAAACAAATGCCACAGAAAATAGAATTTCTGTGTAAAGTCTCCAGTATTTTGTCCTAAGATCATAGGTTTCCCTGGTCAATAAAATTGGTGGAGTTGCCCCCTTTAAAGTGGTTCAGACCTTCAAGTACCACAGAACAAACATGGGGGCAACGTACATTATGAACCAAAGCCATGGCTGTTACAATGGGCTTAGTGCTTTTTTACTTTATACATTTTAAGTATTCATTAAGTCTTTCAGACATGCACCTCACTACATAACATTGATGCAACTTTACACGTAAGTCTAAATAAGTGCTGGCGTCACTTGTACAATAAAGTATCAGTAAAGTATCTTACTAGGACGAATTTAGTAACATTTCTATAATCCCTCCATCACCATACACATCTCAATTAAACTGTAAATAGACAAGTGTTTTGCTTCAAAGTATTATTATGAAATAAATATTGATTACAAAATGTAATGGGTATAGAATAATGACACCATTGCCATTTATAGTGGTTCCCTATAAACCTTGCTATCACTATGCCATTCTGTCTGACACTGCACACAAAGTCTCCCACCAAACTGGTGGCTGACTGGAGGTTCAGTCAGGCTGGCCCCCTTGGCACCGTTTCTATCTGTTGTCATGTCTCCATTATAGACTAAATGAATGAAAGTCGTGTTTTGTTGGTGTGACACCAAGATGAATCAATTCCAGGAGACTTGAAAATAAATCTATCATCTGAAGCAGGTCAAGGATCTACAGAGACATCGCACAATGTTTGAGTCAGAGCAGGCCATGTGCTTCAATGAGGGGAAGATTTTTTTGCTGATTTAAATGTTACTTTTGGTTTGTAGTGTTTGCAAATACTTTGTCTGTTACATGCTAGAAAAAAAGCATTCTGTATAATAATGGATGGATGCTGTACTCTAAGCTTACCTTCTTCATAATTACCTGTATTTGTGCACCTTTTAGATAGCCTCATTCAGGGAAACATTTATATCACGTTTAGCATGTACAGAAAGATAATTTGTCGGTCGGTCCCTGGAGAGGAGCCCACACTTGATCATTTTCAGGGAAAATAGACTCACTGCCTGTTACTGTTCCTCATTTCACTGTGCACCTGGATGCTACTTTAGTGGGCCAAATAAACTAACTAGGTCTGAAGACCTCCTATTCAGTTTTAACCTCTCCATGGCACCCACACACACACACCCCGGACACACACAGCCACAGCCCCAACTGACCCTGGACTGTTTTCCTCCACAGGGCTCATTACATTTACTTTTGAGGGACAGTGGCACGCTGAAGGAAAATGGTTTCTTCATTGTCAGCAGCCACTTCCTGCATAGCTAATGGCTGTTACATTTCTTCCTGTTCAAGTCTGTTCAGGTTTCCCTGCAAATATGGATGCTCATGCCCCTGGGAGTTCCATTTTACACTTCTCTCTCTCTCTCTCTCTCTCCCGCCTCTTCAGTCTTGTCTCCACACAGCAACACCTCGGCCACATCACGGCTCTGTAAATAGGACTTAATTTGTTTGAGTTTCCTGCGGTTGTTAGCCCCACCTGGATGCTGTGAGCATCTCCAGGTGGGTTGTTTTTCAATTTTTCACATGGTGCAATGGGAGCAACGGTTGTCCTGCTACATTTCCAAGTTAATTGGTTGATTTTATGAATTTATCATTGTTTTGCTCTACTTACAACTGTTGGTACTTGTGGCTCTGTGCCTGCTGTTTTCAGTATCAGAGCCTCTTAAGCCAGGAAGCATGCTCAAAGTGAACTCAAAGCATGGCACAGATGTCTGAACCCCTACAGAAAGTGCAGACGCTCGCTCTGTGTTTGGCTCCATCTGGACATGGAGCAGCATGAGCGGGCGGCAGAAAACAAGACAAGCTGAAGTGGAGAGTAAGCGGAGTGTCTCGTGGCCGGGTTCAAATGGGAGTAATGAGTGAGCAACTTTGAAGTGCAGAGAGCACAGAACATAGAGGAAAAGACCTTTGCATTTCGGAGGCCAGCTCTAAGTGGGTCATACAGTTTGCCTTTGTTAACAGATGCTGTTTGTTTTAGTCTTTGTCTCGCTCTTCCTTGGAAAACAAACGCTGGCAACCACTGTGCCCTTTCTCCTACTGCGCTGTTTAGACTTCAACATGGCTGAGCAACTTTATGTTAATCACAATGTTACAAACATGCTTTTTTTTCTTTCTTTTGTCTCCACAGGCTGTTGTGGGTAAAGATTCCTTTCCAAAACGTCATTTCTATTTACTCATTAGTGTTCGATTCCTGCTGGAGGTGGATGGGATCCAGCCTGAAGTCTGTAAACAACATCGTTGCATCCTTTCCTCTGTCTTTCATACATCCTGACTCTGCCAGTCAGTCCAACATTTTTTTTCCCCTTCATTTTGGTATGCTTTATTTATTCCACAGAAATGGAATTCCCTCTGGTGGGGGCACAGGGTCAGCAGGATGCATTGCCACTGCAGCAGGTAGAAAAAATACAATTATCTTGCAAAATAAGTCAGAAAAGCAGGTTTAGTACATTTATATTTACCCCTAACTGGACACAGTAACAGAAGAGGCATATCAATCACTCATTGTCCATTTCCGGTATCACATATATGTATTATGCATATGCATTTCAAAATGGACTCTGAACTGAACTCAGTTCCTCAGAATTCTCCAGTCTTCACACCTAGGTGCAAAGACTGCTGAGAGACCCAGTTTTGAGCTGCTATTGGTCAGGGTGACAGATCCCCCACTGACCAGGTAATCAAAACTCCAGCTCCTTCTTTTGTTCTCTCTCCCTTCTCAGCTCTCCTCTCCCACTGGGCCTTGCCCCCAGCTCTTCTGGGCTCAACAGCTGCCAAGAGCTGCCAGCTGCAGTTCCAGCAGGCCCACAGAACTTCTCTCCACAGCAGCGACACAAAGTCCTGCTAGTACCCCAGCTCAGTTAGCACCAGCAGCTGTGATAAAAAGCTCGCCAGCTAACTCCACAATCAGAGGAACACGAAGTAAGTTAGCAAAGAGGCACAGGACTGTTTTTCTGGCTGATGTAATGCACATGTGCTGAATCTATTTGTGTTTGTTCACTGTTTGGGTGTTATTGTGATCTCTGTGTAGTCAGGTTATTGGCAGTTTGCTTTGCTACATGGCTAAGTTGATGTTAGTTGAATTATGCTTCACACAGACTCTTTGCATCTAACCATCTTCTCTAACCTGGAGCTAAAGGAAGTGTGAATATTGGATGGAGATGTGGACTCAACTCAAGTCAAGTCTGGATGACTTGCAACTTGACTTGACAGAAAATAACTTGAGACTTGACTTGTAAGTTAAAGACCATTGACCTGACTTGACATGATGACTTGAATAACTTTTATGTTTTCAGTTTGTTATTTTTTTAGTTTTTTATTCTGTCTGCCAGTATTTCGTAGTCCACCACTCCTCGGCCATGTTGTAGTCCCCTTTTGTCAGCCATTTTGTTTGTAGTTTTTCTTTGTCCATGCCATGCAGCATGGCACTTTGAACCCTAGCAACCATTTTTTTTCGGTTCTTCCAAACAAACACACACACACACACACACACACACACACACACACACACACACACACACACACACACACACACACAAGACTTTTGAACCTACACGCTGTCTTTTCAAATTGTCAAAACTAAATTCTAGGGTGGTGCTCCTGAGGTGATCTAATGTAAATTAGATCTTATTATTTATCATAATTAATAATTATCCCTGATAATAATTCATTATTATTGGTGGTCACATTTAACTCAAATTCCCTATTAATGTTGTGTAAAACCACAACACAGGTTTGTCAGTACATTTCATGTCGCACTGTATGACTCCTGTGGGCAATCTGTAATAGACAATACTGTATCAGTTATGATGCATGTCAGATTGTAAGTGTTTTGTAAGTGTAACTGTTTCTTTTCTCTTTAAAGTTCCCATGAATGCTATTTGTTTCATGTTTCCTGTAAAAACAGGCAGCAGCATCTCTGTGATTTGGGGTTGTATTTCTTTTAAATATCTCTATTCTGTTGTCAGACCGCTGAAAAAGTAAGGAATTTGATCACAGCTCATAAAATGTTGAACAGCAGTCAACAGCTGTGCTGTGATATTGGATATATTGACTATTAAAATGAGTGACAAAGGGGGAACAACAGGGTTAGGAACAACAAAGTTGTCATCTTCATGTACAGCCACAGAGCACCCGTTGCTTGATCTAAATTAGCTGCAAAGGTGTATTTATGCTTATAACACTTGCAGAAAGTGTGCAAAACAACTGTAAACTATATCATTAATGTGGCTGCTGAAGAACAGACGCTTTTCTTTTGAAACCTTGATGTTACACAGAGTCTTGAAATTATATCCAGGAGATATAAATTTGAGTAACCTTCGCTTATCCAGTGCAGATGCACTGTATGAACCACTGATGTTCTAAATCAAATGAGGTCCTCTGGCAAGGGATTCACTTTGGTATTGAATAGTGGTAGGGTCATAAGGGCCCAGATGAAAAAACATTTTTGAGATGGTCTTTAACAAATGTGAGTAGATAGATACTAACATGGAAAACATCTTGTGTAACAGTGCATTGATAGGGCAGAGTATAGGAGTTGAGGAAGTAGCAGGCATACTTTTTTAACAGTGGAGAAAGAGTTTACAATAATTTGTGAGTCATGGACAACCAGTCATGACTGATTCTATGCATAAGGCTGCAGGTTATACAATCCTAGAAAAGTACGTTCATTTTAAAAAGTGGTGGGGGACATGTAAATGACAACTGTGTTCCCTGGTAATCAGTAGGCGATTTGAGGGGGGATGAGGGGGGATGCCGTCCCCCTTGTTAGCAAAATTACCAAAAAGCATCCCCCTTGTTAGCCTGCCATCACTCTCCATCCCCTAGTAGCAGAAAGTGTGTTAAAAATCAGAAGCGGCCGTGATCGACAGCGCACAGTGGAGTCAAGCCGTGCACGGCTGCTTTGCGTTCGGCTGCCTGGTCGATTTTTGACGGAAGCCGCAACAAGCTGCACAGAGCAGATCGCGCTGACAGGAAGTCAGAGACACAGGAACGACATAGAGCATCTGGTCAATTTTCAAAATAAAACACCCTGTGCAGACTCCTGATTGTATAAAAACGAAAAATGACCAGATCAACAAAATCTGAGCAAGTCAACAAAATCGGGCAGGCCAAAGGCTTCTGAAACGTTCCCGCTGGGTTCTCTTCATACATTCATGGTATGACGTCGTGCGGAGGGCGGAACAAAACCTGTAGCAGACGCGACGTCATAGAGCAGCTTCCGGTGGATTCCCAGCGCGTCTCTCGTGTAGAGGAGGAGCACAACAAGTTTGCTTGTTCTAAAACTAAAATGTTACTTTTTGTAAGTGTTTTTAGTGCCTGTTCAGAACATGGTGGCTTATGTTATGTTGGTAATTGTCATTTTTGTGCTGGTTTATAGTTTAACCATTAGTGAGGTAGCTGTTACATTTCCTGACACCAACTGTTTTATCCCCTGTTGAAGCGCACTCTGCTGGACAAACTATGTCATTACACCAATTTTATATTACCCCAAGCATGTTTTTCTGCATTATAGTTTTTAAATATAAAGTTTTCATATCGGTGCATATCGGACAATATATACACCGATACCGATATATCTGTGAGAGGCTTATATCAGCCGATAAATCGGTTGGGCTCTACTGTTTTGCACAATGTTCATTTTGTGTCCTTCAAGGAATTTAGATGGTAAAAACTTCCAAGGGGTCATGTAACTTAAAATGACCCTGCTTGTAGTGAATTGTGAGAAACATGAGAAAACCCTGCCTGAATAAACTCAGTCCACTGCATACAATTTAAAGGTGTATTTACTCATTACTTTAATACAGTTATAAAAAGACAGTTGTAGTAGGGAGAGAAGGAAGATAACCACAGTTATGGTTAAGGCATCCTGCAACAATGTCCTTTGGGAGGTGTACATACGTGTGTCGGGGCAGGGTGGTGCTCCCATTGGGTCATCCCCCCTGTTAAAAATTAACAAATCACCTACTGCTGGTAATATTATTTCTGTGTGAATAGGCCAAAGGACCACCATTTTCGACTGATGAATCACAACTTCTGTGAAAATAATTTCTTCTTCGGGCCAAGCCAAAAATCCAACACTCCAAGTAATTCTCCTAAAAACTGCATTTTAATACTATTTGTCCAATTATATACAAATCTGTACAAAGTGTACATTTTTTGGTGGAATCCATCTTTGAGATATTTCAAAGTGGTGGACTGACTGAAATTGCCATCCTTAGAGGCGTGCTGCCAGCATGTCTAAAAATCAGACAGAATACACTTAACAACATGTCTGACCTTTGGTGCATGAACTCATAATATTTCACCCATTTTTGCCCTTAGGGATTGTTCTTATTAAAACCCATGTCTCTTTACCAGTGTCATGCTCCATCTTACAGATATGCCTTTACAGCAACTTGGACTCTTTGCAGACACTCCTCACCCTCACTATTCACAAAGACTTTCATTCTTCTGATCCTGTAGCATTTGCAGTTTTTCTTGAGAACCCTTTAATCCACAGCCCACATTAATTTGACAGTTCCCCCAGCCGTATTTTGATCGACAGAAAACCCTGTGATTTCTGTTTTTAATGTCATCAAAGATGCATCTTGCCGTTGCCGTCTCTGCCTACTCTGTGCATCTCTCGCCTCAGTCTCCCCACTCTTCTCTCTCTCTCTCCTACCAGTATCCAACCTGTCTGCTATGATGACCATTAAGGCTGGGCCAACGGTGCCGGTGGGCCTGCTGCTTCCCTGCTTGCGTCCCCACTGCACCGCAGCGAGCTCGCTGGCCTGGAGCCGCTAACAAGCTGTGCATTCAGACAGTTGATGCTACAAATGGAGCTGCGCAGTGGACCAACTCCGGAGATGAACAACTGAAGCGCTGCTGAATCCTTTTGGCAAGGGAGGCAGCAAGACCTCCTGAAGCTAAGACTGGGGTTGACATGCATTTACTTACAGCATAGAAACAATTCTCAATGTGGCTGTCATTGTCATTTAATCTCACATATATTGCACTGTAAAACACTAATAAATAATGTATTGCTAAGATAATTGGAATTGCTCACAAACAATTCAGGTCATGGTAAATCCATACTATCATGACAGTGAGGCAGGAAATATCAAGACAGAAATACACACTGATGGAACCAAACAGACCAGCCTCACTACCAGGACCTCTGTAGAAATATGACATGTTATCTTGTACTGATTTTGCCTCCGTCTTGTGGATCGGCATCATGAGCTGAGAATGCATCAGGTGTCGTTTTATTTAACTGGAGTGTAGTCAAATAGTGGTGGAAAGCAACTAAGCACATTTTAGAGAGAGAGTGAATACTGGATGGAGATGTGGACTTGACTCAAGTCAAGTCTGGATGACTTGCAACTTGACTTGACAGAAAATAACTTGAGACTGTAAGTTAAAGACCTTGACTTGACTTGACATGAATACTGGAATAACTTATGTTTTCAGTTTGTTTTTCCGGTTTTCTTTCTTTTTTCATTTTCTTTTTTTTTTTTTTAGGTTTGCTGCCAGTATTTCACTGTTTAAAAGTGATGTTCAGGGAATTGTTTTTGATTGAGAAGAAATTAGGAAATAAGAGCTTTTGTAAAGTTATTTATTTTCCGTTTGATTACATTTATTTCACTTAATATTAATAGTTATGATACAAGTCGAACAGGTATAGGATTAATTTGCCAAATATATCATTATTAGACACCTATACCTTCATTGCAAAAAATTTAAATCTTACCAAGTACATTTGTCCAATTTCTACTCAGAATTCTTTCTCATAATTTCTTTTATTTTTATAACACAATTTCAAATGAAGCCCAATTTAGCTCAGTAAAAGTGTTTGCTAAAAAGTTTACCATGTCAACGTAAAGGAAACTTCCAGTGTTTTTTCAACGTGGCATACGTCCAATAAATATAGCTGTTGTGGCTCTATGGATCACGCTAACTGCACTCACCACCTCCTATTGAAGCAATTCGAGGAAACAAGGACTGAGAAAAAAACAAAAACATATTGGGGCTTGCGCATCTTGCAGCTTTCAGAATACACATGAGTTTTAAATGAATCCTTTCAAAGATAATTGTCTGACTGAAAGTAAATACTGACAGTAACCGGCCTGGAATGAGTACCTCAGAGTATTTTCAGGACTTGAACAGGTTCAGATTGAAAGTTAATTGACTTTGGAAAGAGATACTGACTAAACCACAACACTCATTTGGTGGCTGTCCTGGAGCTTTGGATCGTGTGACAACAATATTAACAAAGATTTACCCTGTATTCTGTAACTCTGTTCAAATTTTAGTTTTCTGAATCGATAAATAGTCAATTAATTAGAAAACACACAAT
This sequence comes from Pagrus major, assembly GCF_040436345.1. Lineage (NCBI taxonomy): Eukaryota > Metazoa > Chordata > Actinopteri > Spariformes > Sparidae > Pagrus > Pagrus major. The sequence goes on along the minus strand of NC_133215.1, from coordinate 34,127,215 downwards.
ATTTGGTTAGTGCAAACAAGTTATTATTGTACGCAGAGAAAACAGGTCCTGACTGACTTACTGGATTTATTTTAATTTGAATTAATTTCTTATTGTCTTGAGTATACAATATATACAAACCAAATAGTATTTATTCATTGTTCTTTAGTTTGGATGTGTGTTTTTGTGTATTATTATCATTAAACCAAACCAGTACAATGCTTTCATTTCCAGCTTCACCACAATCATGACCGCTGACTTAAATCTGCCACTTTTCAATGTTCCCTACTTAATAATGAGGATCTTGTCCATGTTACCAAACAGATGAGAATCATTACAATTACACACCTGGTATTAATGTGGCTGGTAAAAATAGCATGAGCGAGGATGGAGGCTGGGAGAGAAGACAAGGGAGGCAATGGAGAATTAAAAAAAAAACTGGGATAAAAGGAGAAAGGGAGGAGGATGGGGGGACAGAAGAAGTAGGGAGGAGGTAAAGGTGGGACAGTAAAGAGAGAGGGGGGAGATAAGCGAGGGAAGGAGAAAGAAAAACATTTGTCTGAAGAGCTGATACCAGCAGTGCTGGTGGCAGCTGCACACCGAAGAAACTGCCTCTTTATTTCACTCTCCTGCCGTCTTTCTTTCACCTCAGATTATTCTTGACTGGTTTTCCTACTTCATATTGTCTCACTACATGTCCAAAAACATCACACATGCACACACACACACACACACACACACACACACACACACACACACACACACACACACACAATGAAACCCACACATAACCTTCCAGTTGAGAGGGAGCAGAGTCTGGCTAGCACACGGGGGAGCAAACAGCATGCTGCGTTCATAGACTGGGCTCCCTGATGGCCCAGTCCTATCAGCCTCTATAATCAATGGAGGCGTCAGGGCAAGCACAGCCACAGCTCTCAGGAGGAAATGAACAGACTTCAGGCACCCACCAAGTCGGCAATAAAGAAATACAAATTACCTGTTAATTGCAAAGGCTTCAACGCCGGAGAAAAGATCAAGTTAAAGAATTCGATAAAGCCTTTTAAAATGAACTCTTTTCCCTTTCTCTGTTCTTTACTAAACGGGGCTCCTCAGCGAAGAGGCTTTACATCTGACACTGCAGTGCAATATGCATCCAGGCTCATATGAGACCTGTGCAGACTGAGTCAGGTATTTCACAGAATGGGATGTATAGTCTGTATTTTTCTGTCGATTTAGCATTTCATAATAGAGAAAGAAGGGAAAAAAGCTAATGTGAAACTTTTTTGCTGTGAATATTGCAGTAGTGCTGAGAGACATGAGCACACTGAGCATTTTGATGGACATCACCCTGTTATGATATGCCACGGATAAGTGCATGTGGTGCAGGAGAGGGCAGCACCGGGGGAGCTACCAAGCATATTTTAATGTTATAAATGTGCTGAATAGCCAACTGTGCGGAGAGAGGAGGTCTGAAAAAGCCTTACCTTGCTGTGACAACATCCATGCACTCAGATCGTTAGAATACCAATAAAACAGGTTAGCTGTGATGCTGGGGGAATAGGGAGCAGGTTCTGTAGATTTGTCTCCCCGTCTGGGCGTAATGATTTCTCCCAGTGATAGAGGGTAACCTTGAGTCCTCCAGGGCCTAGCTCCATAGAATGAAGAGGACATGTCTCAGGTAAAATGAGCCCTTTTCTTCCTGCACCACAGTTATTGTCCTGTGAGCCTGACTTTGATGGTATCTGTCAGGACACACGTTTTGCTATGAGTAGTGAACTACACATGAATATTGAGATTGATTTCATGCCCATGGTTGTGTAGATGAATATGTGCATGAGCGTCATTGTGTGTGTATGTGTGTGTGTTGCAGGGCTGTAAGACATTAGAATAAAACAAAAAACAAAATAATGTGCTGTTATCTCTGTTAATGGACAACACAGATAACACATCCCCTGTGAGGAGTATAAGGACTTCTTTTTTCAACTTTAAAGTTCAGTTCCCCACAAAATCAAAAATATATATTTTTCCTCTTACCTGTAGATCTATTTACCCATCTAGATTGTTTTGGTATAAGTTGCTGAGTGTTGGATGTATCGACTAGGTGTTCACCTCCTTTCAAACATAATGGATCTGATCTAATGGATCCATCTATAACTAGATGGCACTCAGCTTGTGGTGCTCAAAGCACACCAAATAAATACATTTAAAATATCCAAACACAAAACAAAACACAAAAGCATTAGAAAAACTCAACCAGAAATCATGACGTGGTTACTCAAAATAATCCACAGGCCTGATGTGAGGAGTTTAATGTAGGAATTATATTATTTCCATAGCATTGCCAGAAAAAAGCACGCGTCTACTCTTTGACAAAAGGCTAGCCAACTAAGCTAGCTAACGCTTCATCCCAGCCGCGGAGGACGCCATTAATATTTACAATCCCAAACTGTCCCCATGGATTTATTAAGGGATAATCTGGAGACAGCATAGGATGCGGAACACCATTCATTCCTATGAGAGCTTCTCAGTGGTGCATGAAACCAAAAAAGTTAAACTTCCTTGGTCTAAAATTAACCGGATTTGCCACATAGCATACATTTTGTGTGGCCATGAAGGCATGCCACGAGAAGAGACTTCCGGCAGTCAAGCCGGCAGACTTCCGGTTTAGCCCTCCTCTAACTTGAATGAAGATTAAATGATTTAACAGTATGGCTCTTCCAGACCAAATATTACCGGACTGAAACGATCAAATTCCGATCATTTCACAAGCGTTTTCCAGGCACCTGGGAAAAAGTCTATTTGGGCTCTTATACCCGGTAATGTGTTATCTTTAAAACAAAGACAAAGCCGTACTAAATATAGTTTTAGAAAGATAGGCTGCACAATTATAATTTTGATGTCATTTTTAAAGTCATCAATGTTGTTGCAGACAGCTGGCTTTATAGGCAATTATATCTGCTGTAATATGAACAGCCTAAAATAACAATGTTCTGAGTACTTAGTTTCTTTTTCATTTCATTCCTCTATAACTGCAGATGAGAGGATGCATCACTCTGCAGACTTAAAACTGATCAATCCATTATATTTTATTTCTTCTTCCATAATACTTTCAGTAATGTATTTGACTTTAACTGACAATCTTGTTGTGTCTCGTTTTGTTTGCTTGCCTGTATTATGTAAACTATGTAGTTACTTTCAAATACAATTGTACTAAAAATGATAAATCTGGAGAGACACAACTTCTTGATTAAGCTTTATTTAATAAAAAGCCTTGAACCCATAAAATAGATAGATTTATATAAAGGGGCCCCTATAAACTGCAGCCAAAAGGAGATTCTCCCCTTGGGAGCCATAAATGGGAAGTTGTCACTGGTGCCTTGTTGTGGTTGAGTGGTTGAGCGAGAAAACTGCATAGACTGCAGTGAGAGCAGAGTGATGAAGAGGGAAGGCAGTTCAATCAGGAGAGACTAGTTAATAAAATAAAGAAAATGTTTATTACAGCAGATGATATGGGATATGTTATAGCAGATGATATGTGATAATGAGCAGCGACAAGAAAAATCCCCCCATGGAGTCCAGACACTGGTGGTGGTGGTGGCTGATGACTCTTCTGAGACAGATAGGCTGATGAAACGATGAAGCTCGTGAATCTGCGAGGACAGGGCAGTGATTGGAAGGTGGAGGGCGCGCACAAAACAGCAGCATGAATGAACTGAAGTCAGGGAGACAACAGTATTAGAAAAGACATCAAGATGATATGCTAACAGTGAAGGAGTGTCGCTGTGCTATTGGATACACGTGCCTGGCTGATGTGAGCAGCTGATGTCAATTGACAGCCCCAGAAAATGACAATTATGAGTGAGCATGTGTGAGAGGAGTAAATGAAAGGATGGTATGAGAAAAAAAATAAAAAACTTAGCATGTGAAAGAGCAGTCTTCCTGTCTGAACCTTCTCTAGAGCTTCATTTCATCAGGAAAAACTGGTGAACGAAGTAAAGAAATGTTTATTACAGCAGAAGATATGTGATAAATTACAGAAGATATGTGATAATGAGTCTTGTCAGAAAGTCTTTGGCGCTTAGACTCCATGAGGACATTTTGTGATCGAAGGGCATCTGCCTGCTCACCTGAGCAGCAGCAAGGAGAATCCCCCAAAGTAAGCTGTGCAAGCCCCCCAAAACACAGCCCAATGCTTCCCCAAAGAGAATGCTTATTTACCAAGCAGGGATTAAATGGCCACAATTAAACAGAGACGACACCCAACTGTTCCTCTCTTTTCCCCCATCCTCAGACACCCATGTTGCAACGCGCATCTTGGAATGTCTGGCAGACATCTCTGCTTGGACAACTGCGCACCACCTCAAGCTGAAAGACTGCCCTCGCATGGACCTGTCAGTCACTGTCCAGGGCGTCACAGTGTCGCCTTCATCGACTGCGAGGAACCTGGGTGTAATCCTCGACGATGGACTATCCTGCACCCCCAACATCACCGCGGTGGCCCGATCCTGCAGATTTGCCCTCTACAATATCCGCAGGATCCGGTCTTTCCTCACAAAGGACGCAACGCAACTCCTGGTCCAAGCCCTGGTCATCTCCCATCTGGACTACTGCAACTCGTGTCACGGGGTGACTGTATTTCTGGTGGTGGGACCAGTGGTGGTGCTGTTTTTTTAAAATTACATCCACAGGTTTTGACGCGGGGTAGTGCTGCCCCAGAAGGAGATGGGAGGCTGGAGGTGTGTGATTGGTGGTGGGGGTTGTAAGGTGGGGTTCCCACAGGTAGAAAGGCAGAGGAGGAAGAACAAAGCAGAGGACGGCAGCCAGGCAGACACGTTTGAGAGACGCCGCGTCACAAAGGAAGTGGACATGACCAGGACGGCGAGAGGGAAGTCAAGTTCAGCCTACGCCCGGACGGGGAGTGAATCCGATCAGCACGCCTTCCACTACTGGCCAGGGAGGAGGTCGCAGCTAGCGTCCGCAGCTGTGGAAAGGATAAAGGGAGACGCATCGCGGGAATTGTGGAGGGGTTGAGGCAGGCTTCGCCCCTCTCCGAAAGTACCACTTTTATTCACTCCCTTGCTGTAATATCAATACAGACCAATATAGAGGAAGGACGGAAGAAACCCCCTTAATTTTGTTTGCAATCATTTGTTTGGATTTTATTTGCATGCCTTTTGTATATTGCTTTTGTTTAGTTTTCCCTTTTGGCTATTTTTGTTGAACTGCATGTGTTTTTTTAGTTTAGTTAGTGTTATTTTCTGAGGGGTCTCTCAGTGTGATCCGAGTATTTACTGGTTGTATCCTCTGCATGTTAGCTGGAGGTGTCACGGGCAGCAACGGCGCGGCTGCAGCTGGAGACGAGAGAGAGAGAGCGTGAAGGTGGCAAGGGACTTGTGTTGGACTTAATAAGCTGGACTGCTACCTGGACCCCGTCTCTTCCACCAGCCCCTCCCACCCATCGTCACCCAGTGGACCTTTTTTTTTAATTGTTTTTTTATAATAATCCTTTTAGAGTATTCACTGCTATTGTTTTATAGTATTTTAGCTTATTCTATGAAATAAATAGTGTGAAACTTTTGTTAACCCCTGCCTGTCTGTTGCTTCTGACCAGTGGCTCCCCAGTAGAGGCCTCATTCAGTTCTTGTATAGTTTTATCGTCACACACACCCGTGAAACTCGCTCTTGGCTGGACTCCCATCCTCTGCGACCAAACCGTTGTAGCGTATCCAGAACGCTGCAGCACGCCTCGTTTTTAATCTACCCAAATTCTCCCATGTGACCCCCCTCCTCTGTGACCTCCACTGGCTTCCTGTTGCAGCCCGCATCCGATTCAAGATGATGATACTGGCCTTCAAGGCCATTAACGGAACTGCACCCATCTACCTCCAAACACTGGTCAGACCACGCGCCCCAGCGTGAGCACTTCGCTCCACTACATCAACTGGCCGGCTGGTACCGCCATCGCAGAGAGCAAACAAAGGTCGCTCAGCGAAGTCACGACTCTTTTCTGTTCTGGCGCCTCAGTGGTGGAACGAACTCCCGACCAATGTCAGGACAGCAGAGTCAATTGCCATCTTCCGCAAAAGACTCAAGACTCACTTGTTCAGACAAGACTGTAACTGACTGCACTCACGGTAATGGTTGTGTCTGGGTTTTTGCAGCAGTTACAAAAAAAGTATTACAAACACACTGTCCTCTTCCACTAACTAAGCTCGCTCGCAGCTGTGTCTCTGGGCTAAGCAGAGTGGACAGACTAGGTGTATGCATAACGGACTGCCCCACCACAGCCACCAATCTTGGACACAGAAAATGCCACTTGGCTTTGCCAAGGTGGGTTTTGCCACTGGGCTGCTCGTGGAGGTGCAGCCTGCCCTTCAGACTGCCTGTCTGCTCTCTCCAGGCTAGAGACACTCCAGGAGTGAAGAACAGCTCCAAAAGAAGAACAGTGGCAAGTCATTCAGGAGAAACTGCAACAGCCAAAAAAGGCGCTGTGTTTAAGGGGGAAACTACAGGCAGCCCTGGCACCAGGAGGGGGCTCTGTTTGAGCTTTACCATTGACAGAAAAATATCCCCAACAACAAAATGTTTTTCAGAGATACAAATGATTAGCTGTTGTTTTCAGGGTCATGGACAGCGCTGCTTGTTGTGCGTAGGGGGGAGTGTGCACAGCAGGCAACATTATGGGGGAGGGACGATCTGCTGTGATTAGTTGTTAACGTAAGCTTATGATTTAACAGTTTAACAGGCATAGAGAATGTATAATGTGTAATTTATGTCAATGTTTTGCTTGAGGTTGGTTTGTAAAACAAACAACTAGCAGCAGCAGTACTCATACAGGGATTGTGATCTGCAGTACATTACACCCAGTCTGTCTGCTCTGCCTAGCGAGCTCTCTCGCCAAGCCAACAAGGACTAGGTGTTTTCTGGGGAAATTACATCTGGCAATCCACTGTATCACCACCACTGCTGGTGGTTTGGAATACAAACCAGCTGCCACAAAATCACAGACAACACCAGAGAATATTTGTTTAGCGACAGTGCAGTCAGATACAACTGAAATTCTCTCTGCTGAAATCTCTGCCGCAAACTCTTTAACACTGTTGTGATTAGTTGTGTCACTGTGAGGTAACAACCAATCACAGCAGAGCTCACAGCAGAGTGTCCATCCCCCGTCTCTCTGGCCCATCCATTCTAGCATCAACCTGTTGAAACTAATAATTTTAAATGGCTGCGACGCCCATGACTTCACATATGACATATTATGACTTTTGGACTGTTATTAACGTCAAACATTAGGGATTGGGTAAGGTTTAAGTAAAAGACCGTGCCTTTCCTTGAAATAAATGTTCACTCTGTTAACTTAAGTAACAGAAGTTACATACAGCAAGTGACATAAGTATGTCACTCATGTAATGCAAGTTGCATAATTTAAGTATGTTGACTTATTTATGTAACATAACTTCCAAATCAATCACTTGATTCTTGGTCACAAATGGGTGTTATGACCAGGGCCTAGGGGAAACCCTGGCGCAACATGAAAATGAGACTCCCCTCTTCCCATCCCTCAAACACCACCAGCAGAGAAGCATTTTTAAAAGGTTTTATTTAAAAACACATCTCACGCACAAACAGACATGGTGCTGTCTGGCTGAGAGAGGAGTGCCCACAGGAACTGGGAAGAGCCGGCCTTTAAACTCCTGGCTTCGAGGCAGGAACCAATCAGCTCCCTGGACAACCTACAATCACTCAAACACACCTGCAACCAGTCACACACTCAGGTAACAGAGAGGGTTATTTAAGCAGAGAGACAATAGAAACATACATACACACACGACCTCTGGGGTCGCAACAATGGGACAGGAACCCCCGATCTTTGGAAGAAAAGCCCATCCACCCCCTGACTCGGACTTTTCTCACTTTTCATATTGCTGCAGTTAAAGAAGCAATGCTACAGGGGTAACTACAGCGTCAAACTTGGAGGCATATGACAACTGACCAGGCTACTGTATTTTAAATGCTGGGAGTGAGAACCAGCAGTCTACAGAGTCAATGTTTGTTTTTTTCCATTCTGGGCTAAACATGGTGGTGCAACATGGCGGATTACGTAGAGGAAAATGCTCTCTGTAGTTACAAAAGACTCATTCTGAAAAAAAAAAAGATTCATAATATCGGTTGATACATATTTTAACTGTCAAATCATTTGTTTCATCCAAATTTACTTCAACATGTGTTTCACTGTTGGCAAAACTCTGGAACATTCTATAGTTTCACAGTGCAGTAAGCTAAGCTTCTATCTCTAAACACTGTCATTTTGACACACAGCATTTTATAGTTCATTTTTTCCACTGCCTAAAGCTGACACATGTCTGGTAGCTGTGTTTTTCGAGCCAGCACAGAGAAACAAATACCTGTGAGAAGTCCTTTCTGTTGGACTGTTGGATAATATTCGCCTGAAATAACAGAGAAAATGAATTGTGGAGCCGAGTGCGTTGAGTTCATATAATTTCTACTTGCATGTCTGTTGGTGTATGTACACATCTCCAGTACGTGTGTTCAAGATGAGTTAGCATGTCACACACAAGCTCTAGTTTGGCCATTCAACATCTTTCCTTCTCTGCCTGCATACATTCAATTTCAGTGATGTAGTGTTATACCTTGCTGTACATGTGCAAACACACACACACACACACACACACACACACACACACACACACACACACACACACACCTTCCTTTGTTTCATTTGCCAGACAGCACCATGATAAACACTACCTTTGTTAATAACCCTCACAGGAGCCATGCAGGGAATTTAAGTCGGTACTCAGCTGTAACAAAATTATTGTTTAAGCTGCTACAATACTTTGAAGCATTAATCTTCCTCATGCTATTGATTTTTTGTTGTTGTTTGAGCTCTTACACCATTTCTGAGGGACGGTGTAGTGGCAAACCTCCACTTTTATCAGTGATTATATTGAGGGCTTTAAAGGACATGGTAAAATGTACCATCTATCACAAATTGAATGAAGAGAGAAAAAGTTGTTTTGGAGCATTCCTCGCGTGATCAGCCATCCATTAACCTCTACATAAAAACTAGTAATATTTTAGAGGATACAATCATATGTGTTAATAGGAAAAATATCAAGCACCTTTTCTTCCAAATGGATATATCACATATCACATTTTCGGATGAAAGCGTTAACATGCATTTAAATGAATTGTGGTTCAATTTTGGCAGTGCAGGGAGAAGGTATGCAGTGGAGCGGAGATAAGAGCGTTGCAGCACAGACGATTGGAGGAGACGTTCATACACTTGCCGGCTGCTGAGGGAAAGAAGACCAGATAAGGACTATAGCTCTTAGCGCCTCTAAGGCTCAAATCATCTGCCTCAGACTCGTTGGATCTCAACAGTTTTGCCTTCAAGTGTATTAGATATATGCAACTGCCTGACATTCAGAGAGACACTTTCCCTTTTGGATTTCTGTGACAATTTGCCTTTATGGATGGAGTTTCTGCAGGCAGACAGATGGAAGAAATACAGAGCCAGGCTCTTCTCAGCAGGTGTATGTTGGCGACCTGGTCCCTACACCCTTACACTGAACCTGTATGGCCAAGGAAAGGTGATAGCTTGTTAAAAAGGCAGCCCTTTTCAAGGAAGATATACTGCCTCTTATATCATGTAAACTATATAAAAAAGCTTTGGTAGTTCAATAACAGCATGAACAAGATAGTTGTAAAACTCTTTATTTAGAGTATGCTTTATCTTGTATTTTTACCTTTCATATTTAATGAAGGAGCCCCTCATTTTCAGAGCAAAAACTAAGTGCAAGTAAACATTGAAGTAATTATTGTTGGGATAATGGTTTCATATTCTTTTTTGTGTGTTTTTGTATTTTACTCACATTCATTAGTGCAATGTTTTTCTTTCGATTCTTTCAGGTTTCCTTGTTACTGAATCACCTTTACAGTAACCTTGGGCTAACCCTTATTTATGAAATCATCATTTATGAAATCATAATCTGAATTGTAGTCACTAACTATTTTTACATGGACAATATTTCTTCAATCCAATTGAAGAGATTCAACTAGCCTGTTTACATGGATGCCAAATAAAGTGATCTCATAAGAGGTGCATTTAGATGCACCAAAGCAATAATCCAATCTAATCTGCTGAAAATAAAACAGAAGAAGAAGAATTAGAAGTTTTTAGTTTTTGTTTTAACTTTATTGAGAATATTCAATGCATTCATTTATTCATCTAGTCCACCTGTTAATACAATTTTAAAGATGGATCAACATCATGTCCTGGAAACAATATTTGTGTTTCTGATTCAGTGGATTTTGGCTTCATTAATCTGTTGAAACAACTCATTTTCTCGAGCCTTTCAATCTTCAAAGCATAATAATCCTTAAAAATTTCCAACAAAAAAATTGTATCAGCCACAGAACAGCTCTGTTTTGCTACCATCATGTTCCTGGCCCTCCTGGAAGCAACGTCATCTCATGATACCTCCAGGTGAAGCGAGCATACACAGAAAGAATATACTGTATTTATTCCAACTAGAGAGAAATGAGCAGATTAATCGTTTACACTGTTATTAGGGCGCTAATATTTTATTTATTGAATGGATTATCAAAGGTTTACACCACCCCTCTTGATCTGTATGAAAACTGATTCAGAACAGGCTGGATCGGATCAGTCATAGTTTTAGTTTGTGGTTCTGTTATTTCCTGTTTTATTTTGAAGTTCTACCCTCATGTGTCATGATTTGACTGTCATTTCCTCCCTTTGTGTGATTGTCTGCCCTTTTTCTGTGTTCGCCTGTGTCCAATTAGTTAATCAGCCCTTGTGTATATATAGTCTTTGTGCTCCCTGCTGTCTTTGTCAGTTCGTCTGTTTTGTTCCTATGAGCCTGTTCCCGTGTCTTCGTGTCCCTCCTCCCATGGTTTGTTTCTGGCTTTTATTTCTTATATTTTTCCTGGTTTGTACTTTGCCTTTTGATTTGTAGTTTTCTTTTTTTAGTTTGAACCTTGTTATTGTTATTAAAAGCTCGCTTTTTGTTCTTTACCCTGCTTCCCTCCTGAATGTCTTGCGTTAGAGTCCTCACTATTTGCTACAAGAAGCACAGATTCTTCCAATTGAGCTGGTTACATGAGGCACTTTTATTCTGATCAGGGTATTATTCTGATTATTGGCGTAATATTAAGGTCCATGCAGTTTCATAGTTGCTTTAAGTAAGTAACTGTATTTTTGTGCATTTACACACATAGTGAGGACAGAAGGCAAACACTAAAGGTCCAATGTGTAAGAAAGTTGATTTTTGAATCTCATTCCCCACTTGTCAAATACTGATGCTTTGGGATTTTAGGTAGGGTTGGCCAACAGCCCAAAGCATCAGTATTTGATGAGTTGGGAATTCATACAAATTAGAGCTTTAAGACAACATGCCCCAAACAAAATGTGCTACAAATCCTAAAACATACTGGGAAATCCTCCAAAATACTAAAAAAACAAACAAAACCAAAACAAAACAAACAGAAAACACTAAACATTAAGAAATGTGTGCAATATACATGTACGGAAATGCAATGAATATTGCATACATATGTGACAACACAAGGCAAGGCAAACATGCGCTCCAAATAAAAGTGTTGCATATACTTAAACTTGAAATTGAAAAACTAATAATAAAAGAAATACACAAAAAAAAATAATATTCAGAAATAACTACAACACATACAATAATAAAAACACAAAGCATTAAGAAAGATGCATTCCCAAATGGTGCAAGTCAAAAAAGGGATGTGCTTCAATTCCAACAATGCTACAAATACTAAAACAACGTAATGACAACAGAAACATTCAGAGAAATGACAAATAAACAATGTAGCTACTACGCTACATATTATAAAGAAATCACAAACATTTACAGAAGTGCACTACAAACACATAAATGCTGAATGTAAGAAAACAAGTATAGAACGTGAAAGCACAACATTAAGAGGGAAAGATTGATTCCACAATTCAAATTCTTCTTTTAATCAGGGCAGCATTGCAGGTGTCTTGCTCAGTGGTACATGTATTTATTGTTGGTGGAACAATAGATGAAAGTAGGGAACAGGTTTATTTATTTAATGTTGACTTCATCACAAATACCTTTTTGTTGGGTCTCCCTCATGCCCCACCATCCTACCTCCCACATTTAGTGATTCACTCATCAAATACCACCCTCCCTCTAGCTCCAGTACCAGGCCTGATGATGCTTTTGAGCAGAAATTAATTATCATTGTGATTTCCATATTTTAACTCAGTGCAGAGGTGCTATTGCCTTTTTTGTGCCAGCAATAATTCTTATGAAAGGAGCTGCCCCGTGGCCATATGAAATAACTTCAGTACAATATGAAGTGGGCCAGTAATATACAACGTATCACCAAAATGTCAGCCATTATTTTAAAATTATGCCTGCCACTTTTTTTTTTCTCTGCAGATGGCTGCTGGACAATGTTCTGCCTCAGGATCCTCTCAAGGACATACTTTCTGTTCTTTTCTAAAACTGCTCAATCCCCCTTGCTGTGCAAGGAAATTGTTTCAATTAGCGTTATAGAGATTTCTTTCATTTGCTTTTGGCTAGTTAGTTTATCATTTGCTGTGAAGACGAAGAGGGCAACACAAACAAGACTCATTATCATCGCTGGTGTTTTATGCTCTTAACTATCCTCTCCTTCTTCCGCGTACTATTTGTCTATGTTTGCTGCCATCTCCCTCAAGATAGAACGCTTTGCATTAAAAACTGGGCCACCCTGGCAGGCTGACAAATGAAGGCAATAGCATGTTTGGAGACACCTCGTTCAACAGTTATTGAAGTTGATAACTTATAATTTGCATATAGATAAGGCATTCTTACCTAGACTAAATCTTTAGCATATAAAGTAGAATTGTGCTTTTTCCTTATTTTTCCTCAAGCTGAATTGCGCTGACAAAAGCTGGCATACAATTTAAGGGTGGATTGTTTCAAATGTTTGGGTGGCGCGAGGAATTTAGCGGAGGCAAGAATGTCAGTGTGCCACTTGAGGATGTAATTACAAATGACAAATATTCATTAGGCCTAAAGAGGATGCAAAAAGTGAGCATTTTCTCTGTTTGGAAAGAGGATATTTACTGTGCAATTACCCAGTCAGGCTGAATTCAACCTCTAAATACTACTGTTCTAGGATGAATCATGCATGAATCATCTGATAAAGCAATAAGCACTCACAGAGGAATAATTCGTTCACATGCTGAAAGGAACTCAGTGAACATCAAAATTTTGCTGCCTTTCTGCGAGCTTGAGTTCTTACTTCAGTTGCAGCCAGTCCTATATTTAGCTAAATGCATGGTTGTGTTTGACACTGTTACTGCTCATTTGGCTTTTGCACAGGTCCTCTTGAAACAGGAATTGCCCTCGAAATAGAAAAAAAAAGAATCTCAGTGACGGTTAGTAGGGATAAGAAGCTCATCAAACACTGCAGGGATAAGCCTAGTTAATACCCTGTGAACTAAACATCGCACTGTTAATGCAGATTGCCATTTTACCGGCTTCCAGGGATGAGAAAATTGCCACCCAAGTGAAACTGTCAAAAAAATTAAACTGCATTTAGCTGGATCTATTCAGAAATATAGCCTGTGCTAAAATGCTGGCCCAGGTTTACTGTACAGTATGTCTTTCTTTCTTACTTTCCTAGAAAAATAATGCATTTCACATAATACATTAATGCTATTATGATTATACTGGAAAATCAAATTACAGTATACCCATGACTGTTAAATCATATTAAAAAGGTCATTGTTATTTTCATAATAATACAAGTACACTAAGTATGAATTGCCCAGTCTCATTTGGCTTGCGAAAATTATCAATAATTATTCACATCACACAGGATTTTGAGTTTTGACCACAAAGTTAAATGACTTAAATATTAAAAGATATGCTGATAATGATATCTGTCTCTATGGAAAGCGTAACCCAAACATCTATAATGCATGAGCCAGTGAAAGCAGTTTGAATTCAGAGAGGGGACTATGTATTATTTGACTGAGTATGCGATTGACGACAAGATTGCATCTGAAAGTATGAAATAACCCTCTCCTACAGCAAGATAATTTGGACGAAAGATTCCAGCAGTCTGAATATCTTTTGAGGTTTTGAAGTATTCAAAGTAAGCAGTTTGTGCTGTGTCATACAACATGAAAAGAACACATTACAAAGTTCTGTGATCAAGATGTAATCATCCACTATCCACCTTATTTTGTAACCTTATTTCTATTTGATACTGCCCTTTAGTGGTGTCTTTGGCAGGAGAGACAAGCATGGTGGTTTATTAGCCTCCCTTTTTACACTAAATTATGCCATTCATTTTTGAACATAACTCTTAACATTTTCTAATGTATTAGGGTGAATTCACATTAAAGGATCAGGTTTTCATTATGTCAGTAAAAAAAGGTAATGGATAGAATGAAGAGTTGCAGCACAATAAGCTGTAAACACAACACTGACAATTGATCCCTTTTAAAGCTGATATGTGGAACATGGTGTAGGAGATACACTAATAATAAATGTAATTTATTAATCACTGGCGATTAATAAAACACTCGTTAATGGGGCACCACCTCTGTTGTTTTGTCTATTTGAATAATCCGGAGGTAATTAATCAAATTCGACTAGACAAGTTTAACTTGTATCAATTCTAATCAATTTCAGATCAATTTATTCAATCTCATAAATGAAGTAGTGAATTCTACACATATCCATCGGTTCTCCACATTAAAAACAAACCTGCACAGACAACGACATACGGTTAAATATGTTTATTGACTAAATAATTCAGGTTAAATAAATGAAATGGCAATTTAAATAACAACAATAACAACAGGTAACAGGAAACGTGAAATAACTAAGTAATGGGTTATTAGTGGAATATGGGCTGATGGTGAGATCACGAGTTAGGTTGAAGCATTTAAATATTACGGTAGTAATTTTAATACTAGCGAGACCCTAACCGAATTTCTCTTAAGCTACAAGATCAGAACCAGAGCCATAGACACCATCTCATGTATCATGTGTGAATCCAGCTGTTATGAGTGATGGAGAGCCTACTTTCTCAGCAGAGTTGCGGAGTCCGCGGCAGCGGATTCCCTCGGGTGATTTGCGGCTCTAGCTGGCAGTCCCGGTCCAATGGCCGAGGGTCAGCTCGTCCGGTGTCAGTCGGTTGGGCACCTCGGTCCGCTGTCTTAGGAAGAGGGCAGCTGGTCCCGTACTGATCCGGTGCAGATCTTGGCTCAATGCCCAGCGGGATGGTACCGCTAGCGATCGCTGGGGGCTTGTCAAAGAGTCTGTCTTTCGTTGGAAACCGCTTGCACGGTCTCGGACACAGCAAGTTGCTGTAGTGTCGTGACTCGTGATGATGATTGATAAAGATGTTCTTCTTGGTTTCTTCGAGTGGTTCTCAGGCTCTGACTTTATAAACTAAATTTAACTTCTTGAATAAAATAACTGAGGATGATACGTTGATCAGGCGGATCTTCCGTTGTTAGTTAATGCAAGATAATCTAAATTAAGTTCACTTCTTCAAAAGCAGGTTACGATACTTAACTGTATAAAACAAATTAAAACAGAACTTCATTCTGGTACAAACTTAATAGAAGAAGCTAATCAATACTGCGAAAAATATAAAATGAGAAAAATCAACGCGTGAGCACTTCTGATGAGATCGCTGTCTTGGAGCGTGTTTCAAAGTAAAGTAAAGAGCTTCAAAAATAAGTTACAAAAGAAAACTTTAAAACAAAAGAAAACTTAAACTAAAGAAAACTCAAACTGGACTCTAAAAACTTAAAAACTAAAACTCCAAAAACTAAACCTGACTCGAGAGACGTGATCTCTCCGTTTTATTATTTGCAAATCGAGGCGTGTCTAGGCGGGGCTTACCGGTTTTTATCTCCAAGATTTAAACGTTACAAAACAGTGCTTCACCTTCTCACAGAATCTCACCAGGGCTTAATAG
The DNA here is from genome assembly GCF_040436345.1 of Pagrus major. NCBI lineage: Eukaryota > Metazoa > Chordata > Actinopteri > Spariformes > Sparidae > Pagrus > Pagrus major. Next base: position 34,111,201 of record NC_133215.1, on the reverse strand, counting down.
ATGTACTTTGTCTATCATGAAAATGATTATGACGTGATTAAACATTAATTATACATATTTCAGCTTAATACTTGTTAAAACAAAGACATATCAGAGTCATTTACTGGTTATAACCATGAACATATTAAACAGAATATTTCTCGTCCAACTGTACCAGGACTCACCATCAGGAGGTGCTTTGGTTCCACCGAACACAGGACAGATTAAACATTAAAACTTGATCTCAGTCAATCTTAATCGTAGAGAAACGGTAAAAAGATCAGTTTTATGAACTTCTTTTACTGTTTCTTAATTGGTTAGAATTAAGAGAGTGAGATACTGACTTAATGATTAATTAGAAATGGTCTGAAATCTGGAAGAATACAGAGGCCATTTGAATGGAATGTCCCACAGATAGTTGAGACCAGATGTGTCGTAAATAACAGAAGACAGAGTAATAGCATAGAACAACACGTCAGAAGGTGTCTGGTGTCCACTCTGGAGAGTGTGTTTGTGGATCAGAAGTCATAGAGACAGAGAGAGAAAGAGAGAGAGATCAGGCGTGTTACTTAATCTGCAAATGTAAAGACATTGTATTAACACAGTCTCTGATAACCAGATAGCTCCGGTCCCTCCTGATGTGGAGAGAATAGGTAACTCCATGTTTCCTCAGACTGACCTGTGAGGGAAGGATTTATCTGTTTTGAGGGGAAAGAGAGTTCAGAAATGGGAGTTTAGTTGTAAATTAATTAAAACTGTCCTCATTTGAAGTCTTTATGGTCCAGGAAAACACTATCCTCTCTGCCAGGAGATAAGATGGTCAGCCTGGAAGACGCCTCCTTCCTGTAAATCGTCTTCATCCAGATGAAAAGGGTTAACAAGAACAACAGGGCCTCAATGTAATGCAGAGGCGATGGACATGTGTTCCTACAATGGTACAGAGAGCAATATTGATTCTGGCCAGCTTAAAGAAATAAGTCCAGTATTCACTTTCTTACATATTATGCTGATTTTCAGGTTCATACTTTTATTTTGGGTTGCTACTAAAATGGGTTTACACACTCTTATGCTCAAAAGACATTTTTCTTTTTCAACTGTCCAGTGCTACAGCACTGTCTTCCCCCTTGGTATGAAATGCTCTGTTTCAGCTTCTGTCTCTTTAAGGCCCCGCCTCCTGAATACCCAGTCTCCTCTGATTGGTCATCTCACACACCTGACCCAGCACATCTAACAACAACAAGGCAGCTTAGCAGATAGCAGATCGTATGTGCCAAAATAGCTGCTGGGCATAAGGTATGCAGATGTGTGACATGGTGACATAATGTGATTGTACAGAGTTACGGAATTAAAGACGAGACTACTGATGAGGCGTTTCAGGAGCTGTGCTTTCTGTGGCACAGAGGAACTTCTGTTGGTGTGGACCATAATAGGTCTCCTTTAAGTTCTGTTTTATTCCTTACCAACTCCTGAGAAAATAAGCTAGCTGCTAACTTTATCTAACATTTTCTTGCTAGACAGGATGTGTATAGTTTTTTTTTTTTTTTTTTTCTGAAATAAAGCTGCCTACTGCAACTGGATTAGAGCATGGATACTTGACCCAAACCCCACAGGTCCCAGACAAAATTTTAGAAATGAAGTTTGGCTTCGAGTTGAGCTCTGTCATGATCTATAATACATACATACATACATATATATATACATTAAATTTACGTCCATAAGTGTAGAGCAATGTATTTTCACTGTAATCTATACTGTTTGTAATCAGGGTAAACAGGCAAGCTGTACCCATGGTAACAACTCAACCAGGATTACACATAAACACAAATAGAAACATATTCAGTCAGAGGGAGAAACAAGTTATACAATAAGGACTGAAGAGACATTGTTGCTTTGTCCTTTCAAAATGTCAGACAGAAAAGTAAAAGTAAACATTTCTGCAGTCTGTTAGGGCAGACTTTCTCTGACTTAACTGTCAGGATTGTTTTCAACACAAACCCTCTACATCTTGTCTGTGATTTAAGCTTCAGAATCAGGCACTGCAACCAGGGCTGGAAATGGACTTGGATCAACAGCTGAAATGGCCACAAGAATTGAAGGTTCCCACCCACTCTGAGTTTCCTCCTGCTGAACACTTTTCTTGAAATAACTATGAGTCATTCTCTAAAGCACATAAACTGTTAAGAATTTAATAATATATATATTCATATATCTAGAAGATAATTTAATACATCTAAAACACGTATGTAGTTTCACATATATGAACATTTCAATCCAAACCATTGTAAATGAAAGAGAGACATAAGTACGAGAGAGATAGATCTCTTATTTATCAGAGGTGTCCACGTTGCTCTCCTGACTGTGGCTACATGGTATTTTTTTTTCTGGGTCACTCTGACCAACACTAAATGCCATGCAAAATATAAAAAATAGACATTCACCTACCTCTGGACAAGCTCAAGTCAGTATATACATGCCTGAACACTGGACAAAGCAGATGCTCCTTGTTTGGGCTGGTGTGCTCTCAGTGAAATTGATCAGTGCACATGGTATAACCTACAGTATGTACTGCACTGTTGAACAGGGTGGGGTGATTCAGAGAACACTAGATTATGACAGTCATGATGGGCCTCTGTTTTTATATCATAATACAGAGGCAGAACTAACTGCTTTTTGACTTGACAATTGTGTTTTTGACCTGGTTTCTAAAACAACCTGGATTAAATTTGAGTGGTTTCAAACACAGTTACTCAGATTTGTAAACAAATAGTAAAACATAGAATATCGCCAAAATGTTAATACAAGTTAGCATTTGCAATGGATAGATGACTGTGAAACTGCATGCAGTATATGCTTTAGATTGATTCTTTTTTTTTTTTCAATAAAATGTTGAAGTGGATGCAATGACTCAATCTAGTTACCAGTATTTTCCAGCCGTGATCTAATTTGTGACAGACAAGATTTGGTAGGCTATTGAAAACATTACAGTTCAGTCTGTGAAAGACAGTCTGATACAATCCAGGGTCATACACAGGTGCCTTTTCAGCAAAGATATTTACTTTGACTTTAAAGCTTTGGTTGGTAAGTTATGTTAGAAGAATGTTTTGTAATATTTGTAGAAAATCACTTTACGTGTGGAAAGCAATCAATAAATCAAATGCTCTGATGAAAATCTGGTACCTCTGGCTGTGACATGCCTCTATTAAGTCCATCCAACTGTTTGATTAAAACGTTTGGACGACCTACCTGCTTGCCTACCCATGTACCTGACCTGCTTGCACACTGCCCATACACTCATTGCATTTGCCCAGAATCTTCCACAAGGCTCAGTGGATATATTGCTTAAAGTGACTACGAGGAACTTTTAAATATTTATGAAACAGTCTTGTGATTCCTCTGATGATTATGAATAACCTGTAACAGCAAACAAGATCATAAGAGAAAAGACTGCTATTTTTATATGGTTATTATACTATATATTATATAGTATATTAATATTAATAATAATTATAATAATTATATATATATATATATATATTATTATTATTATTATTATTATTATTATATTAATGCTTGCACATATATCACATATAAATACATTACCCCATCAGAATCCATCCTGCCATCCATCTCGCCTTGTCACTCGCTTCCAAAACAAATGCACGTGCCACCGGCACACGCTAGCAAAGATCTTTACAACAGCAGGCGCTGGTGTCGTACCGCATTTGACAAAAGTGGCTGCTAGAATCAACAAAAACTGAAAGTTCCTCCTAGTCACTTTAAGCAAATGAGCTAATCTCACAAGAATTGTTGTTCAGACAAAACTTCACAATACTAACATTGAAGCTTGTCAAAAACCATGTTTCTTGTTTACAGTCATTATGATAATATGGTGTTAGTTGCATATGGTTAGCGAGCCTGTTGTTCAGCAGCTTTCTCAGTAGCACTGAAACCCTGAGCCAAAGAACGAGAGAGCTACAGCAACTGCAGAGACAGACTGTCATTCAGCAACAAACCCAGCTACATATGTTTCTCCTTTCAGAGGACGCCATTGCTGCGGCATTGAGGATGCCTCAACATGGCAGAAAAGGAGGGGGGACTTCTATTTTATCCAGCTGATTTTGCATTAGCTGCAGTGCACACCACCAACCACCAGGCGGCACATGTGAGCAGTCCAGACTACAGTGAACTACGGCTGGTTCGACGCGTTGATGTAATCAATTACGTAAATACGTCAATTTACATTACGTGCGTCAGCGCGGAAGGTGTAAGCAGTACTACCACCGTGATCGAGCACTTGAAGCGTGTGTGACGTGTTGGGAATCCCCGCCGATCAGTTTGCCAAAAGACAAAGCTGCTATGTTGTTAGGCTACTGGCATGCTGGTCCGACTAGTGATTGTTTGTTCTCATTGACGGATTAAACACTACACACACTAAACAACCAAGATGAGGCAGGTCTTAAGTAAGTGAAACTTAACGCTACACAGAGAAATGTCTGATACTGTATGTTCCCTCTGTAGTTTTTATCCATGCAAAATAACATGTCCTGCTGATTGCCAGCTTATGTGATTGGCCACCGCATTGTGTAAAATGTCCTGTTTACTTTTTGTCCCCACCCAAACATAATATATATTAGGATTAAACAGATAACCAGTTAGAGGAATAATGCCCTGCAGTGCATACTTTGTCATATTTGTTTGTTGATGATTGAATATGATTGAATAAAATATTGAAATATAAATGACAAGATTTAAAATGTTATTTTGGGTAAATTCGTTGTTATATGAATCGACTAATAAAAAAAATATTAGTTAGATTCATCCCAAAAAATAATCGTTAGGTGCAGCCTTACAGTGAACACATCAGGGCCCTGAGTTTCTCTCTCCTCCCTCTGGAACCAGACACGCTGTTTTATTTCCTCATTGACTCAGTCCGTAGCAAAGTGTGTGTCAAAGTGCATTAATTAGCGGTTTACTGTGTGAGAATCAAAATCCTGGTTGGATATTAGTTTCTTACTCAGGACTGTCTAAAATTAGGGTATGTTTATTGCACATAATTCTTACATCTTACAGTGTAAACTGTTTCAAGATTTCAATGTCCTTTGTTGCTCAAAAACATGTAAAAATAGAATAGGAATCAAGGACATTATGCACAAGTTTAAAACAAAAAATTGCTTGCGCTTGTGAAATGTAGTAGGTAGGGAGAGTGGTTTTCTCCTGGATCCGTGTCCTGGGACAGAGGTTTCAGTCAAATAAAATGACATGTCTTATTTCTTCACATTGTGTGTGTGTGTAGCAGACAGCAGCAGGGCTGGGCCAGGAAGGCTACTGTGACTACATACCTAATTGGCATTACAGTGGACCTTTTTGTTCACTTAATGGGCAATCGTCCAACAGGTCTCTCAGCCCCCACAAGGTGCATTGTCACACCTTAAAATTGCATTTACAAAACATGTAGGGCATACTTATACACATTCAAATGACCTCTTAGTAGTTTTTTCATCACTTAGTTACTATAATAACGACACAAAAAAAAAAAAAAGAAATAACATGACAATAATATGGAAGCAATTGCAGTATTGTATCAAAATCACAGTATCTCAAATTATCCCAAATAATTATTTATTCTAATATATCAAAAGGTATTCTGTTTATATAGGTTTATTAACCACTAAAAACATGCATAGTGTGCTGAATACAAGGGATTTTATCTGTATTTACAATGCAGCCTGATTCTGCACTCTATATTAGTATTCACATTCCATCAGCCCATAATGTGATATGATGTTTACTAATGGTAAATGGCAACAAGTGGCAACATAAAATAACCCATAAAATTACAATTTGGTGTATTTGAACAAAATCAACAACAGCTACTAACAGCCATAGTCCTTACAACCGTAACTAATGTGTGGTCATGGGTTACGTTGTCAAAATTAGAAAAATAACAGCTTAAATCCTTGAGGAGCAACATGAGCATTAGTGACGGTTCCGTCCACAAGTATGCAGTTACCTATAGTTCCCTCAAACAATGTAATGAAGAGGCGCATCAGAGGGGATAAAGAAGTGGGTATTCACAATGCTGACTGAAAAATAAGTAGTTATATGCTGTGTACCTGCACCACTGGTTAAAGTTATATCACAGGTTAATCTGGGTGTACCGCCGCACTCTGCAACAGCTAATTAACAGCGATCTCCAGACTGCCTTCAAGCTGGGTGTAAACATTTACCTCAGACTGTATGTTTCACTTAGTCTAATGCAAGTACAAACAGTAACTTAAAGGAATAGTTCTCTTTTAAACGAAATTCAGTCATTATTGACTCACCTTCACGCTGATGATAAGTCTGGTGTAGTTTCTTATTCCTCAAAGTGCAGCTGGAGACCCACGGGGGTACCCCTGCAGCAATAATCCATGTAACAGCCGTAAATGGTGCCCGAGAGGAAAAGGTCCATAAAACTACACAAAAACTTTGTAATATTCCTCCATACTGCTCGTGTGCTGCAATCCAAGTGTCCTGAAGTGGCGACATCTAGAGTTTACTTGAAACAACGTCATTTAGTACATTTTTACAGCCTAAACAGTCACTATACTATATTTGCCTGGAGGTACGCTCCGCGGGCACGCAAGTCTCCCTCTCACCCGCTTGCACTACGGAAGCCGCGCCGATCAACAGAACTCGCAATAGATACACACCGGTAGTTACATCCAGCTGTGAGCGACTGAGCGACACACAAACACAAGAGAGATCTGCCTGCACTAGTGATTTAGTGTGTATTTACAGCTGGATGTAAATACCGGTGTGTATCTATCGCGAGTTCTGTTGATCTTGTCTGGCGCGGCTTCTGTAGTGCAAAAGGCTGTGAGGGAGACTCACATGCACACGGGAGCATGCCTCCAGGCAAATACAGTATAGTTGTACGTCGGGGCAGCACATCTCTGGAACAACTGCTAACTGCTGCACATGCTCTTTGCTCTTGCTATCTAAGGCTGTAGCTGTGAGCTGTCATTAGCTATAGCTCAGTTAGCTGTGCAGCTAATGGCCCTATTAGCTGACTGAGTTTGCCCAGACCAAGAGTTCAGAGCATCTGGAAGTGTTGGTGTTTACACTGCAGGCAGAACAACTGGGCTTAGCAGCCAAAATGTAATAATCCATAATTTGTATGAAATTAAACAAAACCTAGAAACAATAATTCTTTTTTAGAAAATAAAAAACACAGTCATATCCTAACTAATAAGACGTAACAAAGTTGAATTTTATATCAAATCAGACAAAAAACATAAATAATATATATTAATATCCTCATTATTAACCACCTAAATCATGCTGTAATTATAATGCATTATTTGACATACTATACTTACACACTGCTATATCAAATTATTCTGTAATTAAGAACTAAATAGGACCAGCCCATGTAAAAGGCGTCAGGGGTCTACGGCGATGCGGCTGAGATGTCGGCCCATCAGGCTGGAGAAATGCAGGCACACACTGAGGAGGGGACAGTTGATGATTTACCCTGTTGCCACTATTTCTGCCATGCATTTTAGACGTTCATTTTACTGGAGATGTTTGTACAGGACTGTACTGGACCAGCCAAACAGGTGGCCTGTTGTAATGTGTCGCTAATTAACCTCTAAGAATGGTAAATAAGGGTCTAACAAGGTTGTAATTAGCAACAAATTACCCTGTAATTAAGTGAAATTATGTGAAATAAAGTCCAAATGAATGCATCATCTTCTGAGCTCTGTTCATTATCTGACCATTATTCATATGGCACTACATTTGTCAAATTACAGCCTCTGTTGTCTAATTAAGCCAGTGTAGGTACCATGTTGGTAGCATTAAGTGTGGTAATATATATATATATATATATATATATATATATATATATATATATATATATATATATATAAATATATATATATATATATACATACATATATATATAATATATATTTTGGATCTCATATGGCTTTGCATTTGTTTTCTTATTGCATGACCCTGTAAAATTGTATGTAGTACTTTATGAGAATCTCCTAGTTGGTGTGTAATTTAGTTTAATCCGATATAGTATTGTGTAAGTATAGCAGTATATGCAGTTTCTAATTACAGCATGATTTGGGCTTGTTACTTTCTTAGGATATAACAGCATTTCTTTATTTTCTAATAAAATTACATATTACTTCTAGGTTTTGTTTAATTTAATACAAATTATGGATCATTATGTCTTATTAGTTTACTTATCTCATAACTGATCTTATTTACTGTTTAATAATGCCTAATTTGGTACAAGCTATGGCTTATTACTTTTTATTAGATTACGTAGGGTTTAACAGTCTTTGTTTACTGTCTAATAAAGACCATATTATTTATAGTTTTTTGTCTTATTTGACGATAAGTTTGGCTAATTACGTGTACTCTAAAATAAAGTGTGACCATGACTTTACACTATACATTCTCACTGGTTCAATTATGTTCCTTTTTTATTTTTCCTTTTACCCTCCCTACCTGGGAATAATTCCTACAATGTCTAAACTCCTTTTTCTCAATGTGTGTGTGCTTTCAGAACATTCTGGATAAATTAACAATCGGTTAATTGCTTGATTACGGGTCTTTAGGGTTCCTTACACCACATTTGAAGCATTCTTGGACCACGATAATTGGGTTCAATAGGATGCTTTTCAGTACGTGTCTTCAAGAAAGGACAACACTGTCCCTGTATTGCTGCATCCAACGAAAACAATTTCGATGTGACTTTAGAGTCTAAAAGACCACGCTTAGAGCATTGGGCTCAATTGCACTGACCTGGAATTTATTTCCCATCTGAGTTGCTGACTGGCTGCTTGCTGTGTGTCCCCAAACTATAGGGGAAAAGGAGAACTCTCACTCCAAAGCTAGTGCGGTATAATGAGGCAACCCGGGATTGCTGGTCTTATTTCACAGCTAGCCTCTGAAAGGTTAGCCCAGCCCAATTAATTCTGCTAGTTAAAAAGGTCAGGGCCCTGTGTTAAAGGGCTTGGGAAAAGCTATACAAGGGCCTTTCACTGCCACCTCATTACTTAGGCTTCATCATGCTTCATTATAAAGTCGTAGACATTGTTTAAACATGATTGGAGGGAGTCAAGCAGGGGGCCTAGACTTCAGCCAAAAGCTAAGACAAACTAAGGTTTAGTCATAGTTGTGGTAGAGCTTTCTTACTTGATAGGGCAAAGGTCCTGTGGTAAGTTGGGCCTAATACTGACTTCAAAAGCAGCAATGTCCAACCAGAGGGAGATCATTATCTGTGAAAGTATGGCCGTATGGTGAAGTTGAACATAGTGAGAAAAGTGTTATGGTACTGTCATGGTGAGATTCATCGAGGCAAAATCTTTCTAGCTCTCCCCAATGTCCTATTTGTGTTTGACATGTGTAGTGTATAAGGAAACAAAAGCCCAATCAGCTCTGTCAGTGTGAACATCCAAGCTACACTTTTGGCTCAACAGACAGGCACAGTGGCACAAAACATGCCACACTTCAGTACAGGCAAATTTTAGCGTTTCAGCAGGGATCAGGAGCCCTCATACATAATCCCATGTATTTCTAGGTCATTTGCATGTGATTACCATTGTGTGATTTATTTTTGCATAAAGACAATCTGTTAATCCAATACAACCATTGCCCCTTGCTTTGTTGAACTGGGAGGCATTAATATCAGATTGATACCCTGGGGCTGATATGGTTCTCTTACTTATTATCAGCTGTTTTCAGCTCCCTAAACTCTAAACCTAACCCTAGCCCTAAATGTTACATCATGGCTAGACCTCACTGCAATAACCCAGATTTCACTTGGAAAGAAATGCCTTTTCCTCATTTCACTATCATTGTGAGGACTTCGGGTCCTCAAATAGACACAAGCCCAATGGCACACATTCTCACACTTATGATGTATGATGTGAGACGCTTTAGGCACCAGGAGACGTGGGGAAGAATCAGATCAAAGTCCAGAACCTGAGATAATTAAGACTGATCCTTCAACTGCCTGTGAAAATGAATCCATCACTTTTCCACCACAATGAAATCCCTGCTGTGCACACTCACAGAGCTTTGTTATCAAAGACCATATTAAAATTAGTAATGCGAGGAGAAATTGAAAGGAAATTTGTGCAAACTGGTTAATACATCGGTCCAAAATAGAATAAATTTACATCTCCAAAAAGTGATATACTAATCCAGCATATTTTTAAATAACGCAGTACTTTCAGAAATGATTCAGAATCTTTCTGCATCCAGTATAGTATGCATAGATTAATGGACTTCTTCTTATGTGTATATGCATAAACTACAGTGTCACAATCAAGTGCCCAGCAGCAAATGGCAGAGTTAACCAGATTAAAGGCAGATGAGAGGTACAATCCAAAACACTTAATTACACAAGCTGTCTGTGGAAGGTGCAATGCCAAGTGCTGTGTGCTGCTTGACAGCTACCGTCTTATCACGATAATTAGCAAGTGCTGCTTAAGGACACAGACAGTGGAGTGAAGACTGTACAATATAAGACCAAGGAGATGCTGGAGGAAGAGAAAGCTCCTTCTGCCAGAAACAAAACAGGAGTTTGAATTCCTGTTACTGTCAGTGCAGAAGCACCAGAGTTTCTCTCATTAAAGCTCCACATTCTGAATCTATGAATGCCACAACCAAACACTGATTTTGGATAGTGTGATTTTATCACAGTAGTGCCCTGTCACAGATCAGCCGGGGAGTGGTTAGCAGTAGCACAAAAAACTGTGTTAGAGAGTTGAAAACAAAAGATTGACATTGATTATCGTCCTTCTCCTCCCCAAAAATCTATGATTATACAGATTTTTCGATCTGTAATAAGATGCTTGAATTATTAATAGGGAGACAATATCACAAAGGAAACGGTGACAATACTGCTATTGTTAACTTCACTCCTCCCTTGTTTGTGTCAACAGTGACTAGCAATCAGTGTCTAGACATTTTTACACAGGCATCCACTGTGCAAATTTCTGCCAGACTAAACAAAAGTACTGATGGCAGCTTTGGCTGTTGATTTCCAATGAATAAAACAGGAAATTGTCTTTGATCAAACTGTGATGGTAAATTATCTCATTTCATAAACTGACAGGTTTTTTTGAGTTAGCATCCAGGATGAACAAGTGAACAGTGACATTGCTGAGGATGTTTTTCAAGAGATTTGGTATGAAGCTTTAGAGTACTACAGTGAAATAAAGCCATTGTTTATCTGGAAACGCTTTGTCTCTACTGAAGTGCTTCAGAGAATGCAGTTTGAAGACATTAAAGCAGTATTAGGTAGTAATTCATTTTTTCGTGCAATTTGGCACCCCCCACCATTTGCAACACAACTCTCGTGAATACAAATCCTAGGTTTCAGCAACTATTTGTCAGATGTAATGTAACGTGCTAAATTAAAATAAGTATTTCTGATTCTGATAAATACACACAAAACACATAGCGCATAACAATTTTATGTTTTGAAAACTAATGCCTTGAAGTTAACATGCATTATCAAGTATGTTTACCATGCGGCAGTCAAAGTTGGCACAAGCGTTGCAAACAATGCAAAACAGTAACAGCATGCCAAGCTAACATAGCCTGAACCAGAGACAATAACACCTGGTTATAACATGCTACCTCTGTTGAAATGGGGACTTTCCTTATGATCAAAAACTAGCTAGCTGACAACTTGCTAACCCAGCCAAACATCAAGCAAGTGCAACAACAAGGGGCGGGCAGATTGATCCCAAAATATTGACACTACCAATACTCCGTATGCTTTTTGAAGATCGATTCTTGCATCAAGTGGCTCAATACAAAGGAATCAGTTTCAGTTTTGCTCTTCTACATTGTGCCCACATATTTGTATTTCATCAACGATTAGAGCTGTCTGAAAACGTTCCACTGACTTGAACACATGTAAGCCTTCTCCTCTCCTCTCCTCTGCTGTGTTGGTGTCCTGTCGTGTGCACAACGTGCATGCTGCTCGCCCCGGTGCTCACCCTGAACACTAGTTTAATCCTACATCCCGCAGTGATGGCTGAACGAAAGAGGAGCAGTTAATGAAAACATTGCATCTGTGATGTGTGTATAAGGCTGCTCACTAGTGTGGCAACACCACCAACTTGTTAAACACATACAAAAAAAACATGAGAAGGAGAACTTGAGCTGCAGCAAAGAACAGAGGAGGAGGAGGGAAATGCACCCAGAACCAGTCTTTTCAGAGGCAGAGAATATCCAGGCATATACAGTGAAATAAATGTGTTAGTCAAACTTATTAAATATAGCATACTTTATTCAGACATCCAAATAATTTATTAAGCACATTGAAACTTGTTATCTAAATGAAATTGTTAATGAAACTGAAAAATAAATTAATACATTTTAAACCTCAAACATGAAAATGGCTGAATCTAAATTTGTCTAACTGTGAAAGGTATACAATTCCTATATTTTGGCTACATGCAGTCTATCATAGGCTGTTTATCTGATTGTTTTGGTATTTCACCTAGGTGATTCCCCAAGAGCAAACTTTTTTTTAATTAGCCTTAAAAAATGTTCCTGTCTTTTATAATGTATGATTTTATAATTTTTATAATGAAGAGTATCGGTATCGTGGAACACTATCAACAACATGCTAGTTTGGATTGGACTGGAGGACATCATCCCAAGGACATGAAAAAACCTCCTTTTTAATTCTATAAACCCCAACCTCCTAACAGACATTGATAATGAGTTAAGTTAAATGAGAGTTTGATAACTGAGAGGGACACAGGGGAGGACTGAAGTGTTACCTCTAATGACATCACACATCACCTACCAATTTCAAGCCTCCTTTAAAGAAAGGATGATGCTCTCTTCAAGTCAGTGGTTACTCTTCACCTCTGGATGCCGGCCAGGACACACCTCTGCTGGTTGACCCCCATGATGGCAGGGCCACTGGCCCAGGTGTGAACCTCAGCTGCATTCTGGCTACTCAAGCATGCTTGGAGAAAAGAACTTTCAGGCCAGAGGTAAGTGTAGGCTATGATAGGAAAATACTAAGTTCAAACTCAGATTTCCTGGTTTCTTCCCTCTTACACTCAATACTCTCAGCTTTGAAGCAGCACCGTCTGTTTTGGGGTTTTCCATTCAGAGTTCTACTGTGTTGCTGAACACAGCTCCGTTTCGATCTACCTGGTCCAAAACCCCCAAATCTCTTTTTTCTTTGTTTAGTGTCTCATAGCCGCGCTTAAGTCAGTGTTTTGTGTTTTTCTCTGTAGATTAGTGAATAAATGTTTGACTATGAGGGTTTGTTTGTGGTTTCTGTACATTTTACAGCTTAGTAACTGAATGCATTCTGATTCTGCTTATGCTTAACTTGAATTACAATTTATTATTTCCCCTTAATTAATATGTGTGTTAATAGGCGTATTCTTGACTGCTCAACAAGATGTATGTCACTGGATGAATAATTAACGGGTTGCTTAGTGACTTTTATTAGCACCATATTAATATCAATCATTTTGAGCTATAATTTGAATCCTACAATTAATATCAGTGACATTGGCCTTGTATTATTTGGTATTTGATTGATACCAAATGGTGTTGTATCCCCCACCCCCAGCAACAACACAAGACATATAACTATGTACTATACAATAGCAAAAAGTCCAGCTCAGCATCTGTCTGTAGCCTTTTATTCAGCGAGGCTGTCACCAACAGAAAACTCTTTAACTTTTTCCCTACTTAGATTCCTCCTCCAAGGTCCTCTTCGGGCTCTTTACCTGTCATGATGTCTGTAGAGGATGCTGAGCCCGGTTCTGGTGAGCCATGCTCACTCAGGGCTGGCTCTTGACATAGGCCATATAGGTGGTCACCTAGAGCGCCACATGCTGGAGGGGTGCCGCCACTGAAAAAAAGACAGACAGACCCTGGCCTGCACTAGGTTGCTGTCACTTGAGCGCTGACTGTGCTGTGCATTGAAAGTGGGGGATGGGTCTCCTATGTGCATCTCTGTGGTCAGAGAGAGAGAGAGAGAGTGACAGGCCTGACTGACAGATGTCAAGAAGCAGGTTCTATGTATTTTAACATTTGTTTTATCATAATGAAAAGGCCCAAGTCTTCAGGTGGGCAATTTAGAAAATGGAGAAAAAAGGAGGAGGAAAAGATATCCTGTTTATACTGTGTTGAATGTAAAGCCTGTTAACTTATTTGGCTAACTGCTGCTGCTGTTCAGTGTTCCTCCTCCTACCTAGAGTGTTTGACATTGTGCTGAAATTCTCTGACCAATATGGACAAATAATTACCCATATTGTTGGGCATGTATAAATATTTAATTGTAGTTCAACCTCTTTTGTTTTACTAATGCATAATCACAAGTAGGTAATAATGTGTTATGTTGAACCACTGGTGCAAGTACCGTAGCAGTGTGCAGGCTGCAGCAGTTGTTTGTCCTTCTCTGTCTGCTGCAGCTACATGTTTTTGCTTGTACAGTAATAATCAGGCTAATCTACTCTATAACTGTCCAGATGCACTCAGGACATTTTTGTAGAAGCTTGCAACAGCTGCTGGAGTATGGCCTTCTAATCTGCCATTTACACCACTCTCTGAGGCATGTAAGTTCAGAAAATGATTTGTGGTCTCTGATACACTGCTGTGTTATTAGTTTTATTGTTGTTGTTATTTTTATTATTACTGAATGTTACAGTTAAACCTTGTTAATTAAATTAACGCAGGTCTTAGTCAAATTAAATAAAGCTTATTTGTACAGTGCCTACTTTATATGAGGTAGAATAACATACAGACTTAATATAATGGTGTAACAGTATGGATAATCTCTAACCTATGTTTGAATACAGCTGCAGGTTAGGCAACAAGCAGCTGCAGCACCCCCACATCCAGCATGCCACCTACCTTCAGTGAAACACAGCCCGCAGGTGAGTTCTGTTAATTGTATGTTACTGTGTGCATTGTCTACATTACACACAATTATTAAAAGATTCAGAGAATGCAAGGAAATCGCTGTACGCAAGGGACAAGTCCGAAATCCTAATCTCGCCTGGGGCATTCACCCTATTACAAGTCTTGTTAACATTAAATTGATTTTAAGCTGTTATTTTATGGTAAATAAGTTACGTAATGTTGCTTGAAAGCCTAGTTTACCTTGAAACTGACGTTAGTCATTTGTGTTCAACTAACTGAAACATCTAACATTTGTTGATGGCTGATGACTTTTCCCATTAACATGGTTTCATTCATTTGCGGTTCAAAGGGTGTGATTTTTGAACATGTCGAGGTCACTAGTTCCCAACCTCTGTGACTTATTACCCCACTGAAATGCTGTCTACGTGCAACCATTTGCCACTGGCTGCACTTGTCTACCAGTTGTGAACAGTTGAACCAAAAATTGAGTATTTCCCTTGTTTTACTGGAAATATTTAGTCAATAATTACTCAATAATTCATAAGAAATTAGCTTAAATTAGACTTGTTAGTGTAATTAGTTAATGTCACTGCAACAACTCAGATTTACAGTGGTGTGCCAAACTACTAGGCTTGGTTAAATCCTTTTGAAAGTATTTAAAAGACTATATTTAACTGCACATTTCGTAAATGGAACATTGCAATTTAAATATCGGAAAAGGATTTTAAGGATTTTAATTTCCCTCTCTGTCATTCTTCATACAACTGCTTCTGTACCTTGACAGATGTATAATCTAGTACAACACTATGAATGCCTTCAAGGAAGGTTTGACCAAAAGTGTTTGCTGCTAACCCCCTTTGAACAGTTACTATGTATTGCTGCCTCTGTGATGGCATACTTACGCTCCACCACCAAGTGTTTCTGCTTGGAACAGCTATAAACACTTTTGCCTGCACATGTTGTTGGACAGTGTGTCATTGAATGAACTTTTAAGAGGCAACAAACAAGCTAACCCCCAAATAGTAATGGAGTACTACAGATATGAGTAACTATAAAAATAACTATAACATTGTTCCATCGACATGCCAGGACACTGTCCTTTTTCTTGCATTGGCGCAACATTTGAGAAAAACATAGACTTTTGGGAAATTTGCCAAATTCCAATACTTGACTCTGACCTTTTTACTGTACAGTGTTTCCAACATGTGCTACAAGTGTCAAATGAGATGATTCTACGCAACTCAGTCAGTGTATGTTGGATATTACTGCATGTTACTGAAAATGTAGTCAGATTCACCAGAAATTGCTTCTGTAATGTGTTACTCCAAACACCAATATAGAAATGTACTATTATACAGGACTTAAAATCCATTATGCTATAATAAAAAGTGAAACATCAGCTGAATTTAACCTTTGATATTGATAGAGGGGAGAGTGGTAAGAGGGAGCAATCCCACACTAATTTGGTAACATGATACTGTCAGTTATTTTTTTACATATTAGAAACTTAAGACAGGTGACTGGGAGGAGCCCAGCAGATTCCCCTTATTTAAAGTTCATGATTGTGAAGTTTGTGTCAGCATCTGTCCAAAACACTTAAAAGCGACAAAATTTGTCAGTGGAGTCCATGCTACAATTCATTGTAAAGGTCTTTAAAAGCTTTTCGACAGCACAGTTGCATTAATATTTATACTTGCATATGAATAACAGAAGCAGTTTCACCGACAGATGTCACTTTATGCTCACAGTGTCTTTTCCAAACTTGGACAAAAAGCTAGTCAAATTTTTCTGCTTCTTTTATGTTCAGTTACTGTAACACATTTGTACACACACGTATTTGCAGTATTTACACACATCATGCTTTGCCATTTTTTGCTTCAGTGAATACACACACACACACACACAGGCCCGTCTTAAGAACTACCATGAACCAAATGCTTTTCCTTTTCTTGAAGGAGGTGGGGGCTTTTAAATGAATTGGCTTGTGAAAAAAATTGGATGATGAGAAATTGAAAAATGGAAATTCCCGCTCCCTGGCTCCAGCTGCTTCCTCAGCCCAGCAGCGATTGCCACTTTAATCTCACTCTTAGTCTTAGCCCTCCTAGTCGAAAGAGCTTTTAGCATTTAAACAAGATCTACACTCACCAGGAACATAGTCGGGGGGGGGGGGGGGGGGGGCAGCTTTGATAAACAAACAAACAAACAAACAAACACAGTCAGAGGAACTGTGGAAAGGAAGACCTTGTTCTAGTCAATGGGCGGTGCTATTGCTGGGTTTATGTAGCTTTTGCTCAGCCCTGGATTTTTACTGTTTAATTTGCATGGAATCTTTTGTAGTAAACCCAGATCACGCTGAGTATGGAGCAATATGTTCCAGCAGGTATGGTCACAGCGAAGCACTGACGGAACAGCAAACAGACTTCCCACTCTCCTGTGCATTCTTTGTGCTCAGCCCCCAGGGGCATAGCTATAGGCAGTGCAGACAGCGCAACCACACTGGGGCCGGGGCTGCACGGGGGCCTGTGACGTGAGCGGGCCCCCACTGATGGAGAGTGGGCCCCTAATGGGCAAGATGCTTCAAAACAGTACAGTACAGAATCACTGAATTCCAACATAACCTTCTTTACCCACAATAGCATTTGGTATATACAGTGCATTCAGAAAGAAAGAATCGCATAAAATGGAATATAAATACAATATAAATGAGGTATTGCACAAAAATATAGTATTACAACCTCTACTCTCTATTTACTCTAGTGATGGAAAGTCCACTGAGATGTTCTTGCCCCTTAGAAGATGTCAGGTAGGTTTTAATGAGTTTGAGCCTAGCTGTGCTGACATGGAGGGGACAGTAGAAGCTGATGCTGCATCACTGGGCTTGTCTGAGGTGAGGGGGACAGGAGCACTTGCTGCTGCATCACTGGAAAGTGCTGGGGTGGAGGTGTCTGCAGGTGGCTGAGGATCTGCAGGCTTGGGAACGCAATATTTCAAAAGTGCATCTGAAGAGAGAAGAGGAGTATATGTAACCACTGGGTGTTACGTTATATTAATATATAAAGCTGCTGATGGTGAAACCAGTCAATAATAGCACCTAAGCCACATTACAGCCAGTGGTGGAAGACACATTCAGATTTACTGGTTTGGCCCCACTGACTGACATATTATTATATATGACATAATAAGATTATTAATACTGAAGCATCAATGTGTAAGCAGCATTACACTGTTGTTGCTGCTAGAGTAAAGTACCTCTAAATTATGCTTTAGTACAGTAGTTGAGTAAATGTAGCTTACTTAGTTACTTTTTCACCATTCATTATAACCTTAAACATTCTAAACACAAACCACAAGAGTAATTACACCTGCATTCTTAAACAAAACATGTATTCAATGAACAATTGCAAGGGTTTGAAACTATTAATTACAAACCAGGATGGGAATGGGAGAGCATTTTAATTCACTAACTTACAGGGGGGTAACAAAACTAAGCCTGGTTTCTTGAGGCACACAGTGGATGGTTCATACATCACACTTTGAAATGTAATTCTCAAAAATATTTTGTGGTGAAGTACAAATCATTGGAACTCAAGTCTGCCATGATATACAGTACATGTTCTTTACAAGTGTATGTCAACTTTTGACCACGCCTGTATTTAAGTAGCTTACCTGATGGTCTTAACTGTTTTCATGCAGACTACGAACAGGCTTCCAGTTGGGTTCCAGTCTTGTAATTTAATTTTGTATACAGGCTATTACCAAAATTGTTGAACTGATGGATTTATGGGCATCAGCTCGCTTTAAAAAACAAAACAAAAAAACCTTGATGTGGGTGGATTTGTAGGCCTGTCAAAATTAGTTAAAAAATGTATTTTGTCATATTATAAATTTACACCTATTTTTTCTTGTGATTATCACATTACAATAATTTTCCCAAACATATGATAATATTAAGCCTCTGGTGGGATATTTTAACATTTCTCCTTTGGCAATGATGGGCAGGGATTCCAGAAAAATTCTCTTACATAAGTTACTGACACTATAATTTTATGATTACTTTTAGAATAGAAAGGTTTTTAACACCTAACTTCATGAGAAGACAACACTTACAGCAGCTTTAAATGAGGCAAGAAGTATTTTTTGGACTTTTTTTGGAATAATAATATTTTTAAAATATAATAATCATTGAATGATCATTGAAAGATTTCAGGGCTGTGTCGCATTCCGACTGACCCTAGAGCCGTCTCCGTTCTCATCTTTGTTATTCTGCTCTCTCAGTCATAAACCCCTGTTGCAGAAAGACAATCCCAATGATATTGCTGTCCATGGGGGGATTCCTTTTCTTTTTGTTTTGGTGTGTCTCTTCCTTGTCTGTTGCCCCTTCCTCTCACCCTCTCCCTGTCTTTCTCTCTGAGACAGGAGGAAGAATCTTAGAGAGAGGTGCAGCGCGTCTCCCTTGCTCGCTCAAGCAGCCACTATGAGGTGCTTTCCACTGCACAACAGCATTACACATCAATTATTCAGAGGCACTGAAATAAAGCAGTTTGCCTCTTCTATCTCTTAAGGAGGAAAGAGAGAATTGTAAATGAAAAGGCACAGAAGTGGTGGTGATTCTGTTGCTTGTGCAATTAAAAAGTATAGTCTCCTGGCTTTTTCGGGGGATCTGACATAAGACTTGAATTATTCCTATTCATGTTACACTTTGTCTTTAAATTAATAATTCATTTTCTCCCTATCAATGCATCAGCTGGTGTTAAAGCTGCTATCATGAGTGCTAAGAGCACTTTTTAAAGTAAAAGCTATCATTAATTTTATAATGATCTTAATCTGTATGGCAAAATTGATGACAGAGTCTTTTAAAGTGGGCTAGACAATAACTTAAAGCTACATTAATTGATTTTTAACCACACTGCTATGCTCCAGCCAGTTGCTAACTTTGTCTCGCTGCTGTTTAATGCTGGGCTGTTAGCATGCAGTGGGTGTGTCAACGTTTCTTTTGCTGAAAACAGCTGCCCATGGTGGCTGGGAGAGGGTCTTGGTAAAAGGGTAGTTGAAAGGTCGTAAAACCAAAACAATTAGCTAAAAGAGGATAAAACAATCCATACAGCTGATGGGAACTGTCGAGTTGGGTGACAATTCTCGGGTGTTCTCCACTATGTGCAACCCATTTCACATACACAAAGACATTTATCATTTATATAAAAATAATGGTTGATGAAACTTTTAAGTTGAAAATCTGACATTAAAAAAAATAAATAAATAAAATATATTGGTGGAAAAGTGAAGTGACACTAAAGGATCAATAGATTAAAAATATAATTCTATTTGCATTAGAATGTCCTCTAACCTCTAACTTCTGGGAGAGAGCCAATAGTGAGGAAGGAAGCCAGTGAACAAAACGTGAAACTAAAACATTAGGTTGTCTGTGAACATTTTTGCCTGAGTCATGTCAGATAGATTTTCTTCAGCAATTGTGGTTATTCAATGATGTGTTCACCACCAGCAAAGGGCATTTTTGCCTTGCGTTACTCATGCAAGTTTGATCATGGGATCAATTGTGTTTATTGACATTACACACACACACACACACACACACACACACACACACACACACACCGAGGATGTGTCTGTGTGGTTGAAATTCGGGTCAACCTCCCACAGCACTCACCACCAACTCTAGTCAGCAGTCAACATTACAATACATAAACAACTGCCAATGGCACAGATCACTGCTGCAGTCAGGTTGATAAACAGGAGTGAAGATATACTGTATTTTATCAAAGTTTTTTATCCCAAAAATTCAAAAGTAATCTCTGAGCTCTCCTCCCATTGTTAAAGAGCTCCAGATTAGAGCAGAATCAGATGTGATTGCGGGTGTTTATTCCTCCAAAATGACCCTGCAGCTGACTCTCTCCCCCAGAAGTTGACAGCTCAAAACAGCTGAGCAGCGGTCCAACCTTTAAAAGAAAACATTTTAACAATAATGTGAGAGATTAAGTCACTAGCTCAATGTGAAGATTTTTTTCACTTCTTGAGACAACAGTTTGAGATGCCTCCTGTAACTGTTACATAGTTTCCTAAAAAAAATAAACACAATGCATCTGTGCAACCAGACTACTCCATAATGCAATAACTGTGTTTCACAGCGACAAAAAAATGCAGACAGAAGAAAATCTTTTGTCTTTTCATTCTCGTATCTGTAGCACATGGCACTTGGATTCATGGCATTAGCTTGTAACTCACTCATAAGCTCACCCCATTTAGCAGGCTTTGTCTCAGATACACTGCTATGAATACATTTCAATACTGTGACATCCAACACACAGCACACAAGGAGATGCTATGTTTCATGAACTGACACCAAGCCCATGATAAAACATTAAACAAAGCATTCACCTGTAGCTGGGGAATGTATAGAGACACATCCTATATAGCTATATGGATATACAATAGAAAACAGTCTCGTACTGTAATACAACAGTCATCCTTTTCAGAAAAAAACGGATTGTTTATTTTCACGAGTACTGAATCTGTTAAGAAATACTATGACAAAGAAATTGTAAACTAGACAGACTCCTTATTTGTGTCATGGTCCTGTCATCTTAGTGTCATTGTATGTCTGTTTGTGTGTTTCCCCTTCTGCTTTTCTCACCAGCCTGCTTTTCCTTCCACACCTGTCTTGTCTCTGTTTAATTAGCCCAGCCCTGTTACCTGAGTTCTTCCCCAGTCTGCTTTCCCTCCACACCTGCACTGCATCCCCCTCATTAGCCTTCCCCTCCTTCCAGTGTTTTTCCAGCCTCTTCCAGCTTATCAGCCCATTCCCTGTTTCCAGTGTTTATCCATTAATTTCTCTCACTTGTTTTCGCTTTGTATTGAAGTACACTGTTTTGTTCAGTCATTGTCGGGTCATTTGCTGTGTTTCTGAGATCCTGCTGTTCCCATTCCTGTTGCTGAGCTTCTGTTATCCTGCTCCTGTCCAGTTTCTGTTATCCTGCTGTTCTGCTTCCCTGATGTTCCTCCGTGTTCCTGGTATTGCTGAGATCACCAATTAAACCTCATTCATTGTGTAGGAGATACACTAATAATAAACACTCGTTAATGGGGCACCACCTCCGTTATTTTGTCTATTTGAATAATCCGGAGGTAATTAATCAAATTCGACTGGACAAGTTTAACTCGTATCAATTTTAATCAATTTCAGATCAATTTATTCATCTCATATATGAAGCAGTGAATTCTACAGATATCCATCGGTTCTCCACATTAAAAACAAACCTGCACAGACAACGACGTACGGTTAAATATGTTTATTGACTAAATAATTCAGGTTAGATAAATGAAATGGCAATTTAAATGAATAACACAGGTAACAGGAAATGTGAAATAACTAGTTCATGGGTTATTAGTGGAATATTGGCTGATGGTGAGATCATGGGTTAGGTTGAAGCATTTAAAGATTACGGGAGTAATTTTTAATACTAACGAGACCCTAACCGAATTTCTCTTAAGCTAAAAGATCAGAACCAGAGCCATAAACCATCTCATGTATCATGTGTGAATCCAGCTGTTGTGAGTGATGGAGAGCCTACTTTCTCAGCCGAGTTGCGGGGCCGCGGCAGCGGATTCCCTCGGGTGATTTGCGACTCTAGCTGGCGGTCCGATGGCCGGGGTCAGCTCGTCCGGTATCAGTCGGTTGGGCACCTCGGTCCGTTGTCTTAGGAAGAGGGCAGCTGGTCCCGTACCGATCCGGTGCAGATCTTGGCTCAATGCCCAGCGGGATGGTACCGCTAGCGAGCGCTGGGGGCTTGTCAAAGAGTCTGTCTTTCGTTGGAAACCGCTTGCACGGTCTCGGACACAGCAAGTTGCTGTGTCGTGATGATGATTGTGATAAAGATGTTCTTCTTTGTTTCCTCGAGTGGTTATCAGGCTCTGACTTTGTAAACTAGATTTAACTTCTTGAATAAAATAACTGAGGATGATACGTTGATCAGGCGGATCGTCCGTTGTTAGTTAATGCAAGGTAATCTAAATTAAGTTCACTTCTTCAAAAGCGGGTTACGATACTTAACGGTATAAAACAAATTAAAACAGAACTTCGTTCTGGTACAAACTTAATAAAAGAAGCTAATCAATACTGCGAAAAATATAAAATGAGAAAAATCAACGCGTGAGCACTTCTGATGAGATCGCTGTCTTGGAGCGTGTTTCAAAGTAAAGTAAAGAGCTTCAAAATAAGTTACAAAAGAAAAACTTAAACAAAATTAAAACTGAACTAAAACAAAAACTGTAAAACTGAAAAACAACAAAAACTTTTAAAACAAAACTAAAAACTGAACCGAGAGACGTGATCTCTCCGTTTTATTACTTGCAAATCGAGGCGTGTCTAGGCGGGGCTTACCGGCTTTTATCTCCAAGATTTAAACGTTGCAAAACAGTGCTTCACCTTCTCACAGATTCTCACCATGGCTTAATAGATATACGTTGTCTATCATGAAAATGATTATGACGTGATTAAACATTAATTATACATATTCAGCTTAATACTTGTTAAAACAAAGACATATCAGAGTCATTTACTGGTTATAACCATGAACATATTAAACAGAATATTTCTCGTCCAACTGTATCAGGACTCACCATCAGGAGGTGCTGTGGTTCCACCGAACACAGTACAGATTAAACATTAAAATTTGATTTCAGTCAATCTTAATCGTAGAGAAACGGGAGAAAGATCAGTTTTATGAGCTTCTCTTACTGTTTCTTAATATGTTAGAAATAAGATTGTGAGATACTGACTTAATGGTTAATTAGACATGGTCTGAAATCTGGAAGAATACAGAGGCCATTTGAATGGAATGTGAGCAGATAGCATCCAGATGGGTCATAAATTTAAAGAAGACAGAGTAACAGCATAGAAAAACACGTCAGAAGGTGTCCGATGTCCACTCTGTGAATGTTTGTGGATCAGAAGTCATAGAGACAGAGAGAGAAATAGGTAGAAAGTGATCAGGCGTGTTACTTAATCTGCAAATGTAAAGACATTGTATTAACACATCCTCTGATGACATTGGTTCGTCCCTCCTGGTGAACTGTCACAGGACTCACATGACCTGTGGGAAGAGTTTTATCTGTTCAAAAGGGGAGAGAGAGTTCAGAAATGGGAGAGTAAGTTCATCCAAAGGCTTTGGGTTGTAAATTAATTACAACTGTCCTCATTTGAAGTCTTTATGGTCCAGAAGAACACTATCCTCTCTGCCAGGAGATAAGATGGTCAGCCTGGAAGGCGCCTCCTTCCTGTAAATAATCTTCATCCAGATGAAAAGAATTAGAACAACAGGGCCCCAATTTAATGCAGAGGCGATGGACAGAGGTTCCTACAATTGCATTTCCTGCCTGCTGTCTCATGTATTTGGGTTCACCTTCCCTGCTCCAGCGTAACAATTTGTTTTTATTTTAACTTTTATTTCATTTTTAACTTAACTTTAACTATACAAGTTGGAATGTTGTGTGTTGTGTAGATTGACATCTGCTGTGTTTGATGACATTGAACCTGCATTTAGCAAATATCTGATCCATTTTATATTTTAACAGACAGCATGAAGGACTGGCGACAGTGCCGGCCCTGACCAATTTGGTGCCCTAGGCGAGATTTTAGCTGGCACCCCCTCGCATCGCAGTCAATTTTCATACACTCACACAGAAACTGCATGTATGTATTCAAGATTTTATTTCTTTTAAGTCAAAAATATCACACTAAATAAAAACGGAAGAAAGAAACAAGTGATAAATTAAAAATACAATATAAATAAGGCATTGCACAAACATATTAAAGAATATTGTCACTCTGCTGTGCTGAGGTAGAGGGGACAGGAGCACCTGATGCTGTGTCACTGGGGGTGGTGGTGAAATATTTTAAAAGTGCATCTGAAGAGAGAAGAGAAGTATATATGACCACTGCTTGGTGTGTGCTATACATAAGACTAATATAGACTTATAATGAAAATACAATGAGATTCATTCAACTTTATCGTCATTGCAATGCAATTCAGTGTAACCAGAGACCAGAGTGCAAAAAGCAGTAAAGTGCAGTGACATTTGTATATATATATATATGTAAATATATATATATACATATATACACACACACATATAGCCTATGACTGATATGGGAAAGCTAAGGTATGGAGTATTAACAGTAATACACTTTAACTGCACTTTAACACTGATGTAAACTTTAACAAACATAAACTGTGACACAATAAACCAAAGGCTTACAACTACCCTATTACTTATACAGGGGATGGAAAACTAATAGCATTTTAACTAATATACAAGCAGGAAAACACAGCCAGCACGTTAAAATAACACCTGAACAGGCCTGACGTTAACTTTCCAAATGTCCCTGATGAATTTAAGGTGGAGTAACATTAACTTACGTCGACTCAGCTATTTACTGATTATTAAACAATGCTACTATCGTCCGAAGTAACCTAGCAAGCTAACACTCTGCTCCAACAATGGTAACTACGTGCATTAAATTATTAATTTCATTCACTTCATCACATTGACGTTACTGTACCTCTTTCTTTTTCACGTGTTTCTTCCTCTTCTTTCCATCTTTTCCTTCCCTGGGCGCCGGATGGTTTCAGTCTTTTGGACATTGTGTTTCCGCTACAGTATCAATAAATGTCTCTCTTGGTCTTGGGGTCACGGTCCGGTCAGATTCAGGCAGCTCGCCTCTCGACCCCGCCCCCCCACCCTCACAGAGGGCAGGTACAGTGCAACGAGCCAGCCAGGAACCCAGAAAAAAGGCCTCTCCATTATTTAATAGGCTTTGCTATGAAGTTATGTTGCTGTGGGTTTATATAATATTTCGAAATAATATTAGTAATAGCACTGGTAAAAAAATTTAATTTTTTATTTTTTTTTCTCCCCGTTTGTGGCGCCCCCCGTGGATGACGGCGCCCTTAGCATTCGCCGATACTGCCTATGCCCTGACTGGCAAGCTGGAAGAACTTCCCTAACTTTCCCCTACAGCAGTCAGACAAATATCCACCGCCATTTATATAGCAACGCTAATTAGCTCAGTTATCCCATCTGTTGGTATTTGTGTTTTATTATGTAGTATTATGTATCAATAACACTGTGATATCATGACAGAGGCTGTTTGAGTCTGGCCAAGAGTTGTCATAATTTCCTCACCCAAAACAGAGTCACAGTGAAGACTTCTTTGGTTAGTTACACCAGTAGGGCTGTTCATATATCGTTTTTTTTTTTTTGTCCAAGTGTCTTTTTTTTGCTGGTGACAGTGTTGCTCCTTTTCAGGCAACCACTCATTATTAGATACAGAAACCACAACTCACTGTAGAAAGATACAAAGACTCTGCTGACCAGACCTTCTCCCTAAATGTTGTCACTGTTCTGGAGATAATACTGCCAGCCTTGTAGTACTAGATCAAATCTTCCCTTGGTTAGCCTGAAATAGGCCTGCATCAGTAGCTCTTGGACATGGCAATGATTATCTTTTTTTAATATTTCATTATTTGTTATATTTATTTTTTTATTATTATTTTACTATTTGACAAGAAGCTTTAACAAGCTCATTATTCCAGTTTATACTATTTATAAAACTGATGTTACACAACATTATTGGGTAGTAAATATTTGTATTTTAATTTGATTAATCATAGTCATAAATTAGCTTCCGGACCAACCAAAACCTGTTAAGCTAGTTAATGCCATATCTAACTTTGTGCCAAGGTTAGCTGTGGCACTACGTAGCTTTAATCTATTTCAATCAGATATTTGCATTGGATTGGATTGTCAGGCCATATGACCTCAAAAACTTGACATGAGTTCTCAAGTTTGAAAAATGTATAGCAGGTTATCTGAACCTGTCAGGACAGTGACTTTTGACTAGATTTCAGCCAGATTAAACCCAGCAATAACAACCAGATGTTAGAAGACTAAATTGGAAATGGAACAGGCAAAACAATGGATGAGCTGCAAAAGGTCAATACAGTTGATGACTCGATGAAAGTCAAGTATGTCTGGTGTTTTCCACCTTCCATCTTTTTTCCCTTTTACAGCATGTAAAACTTGAATTACATTTTTAGCAGTGCAAATAGGCTAAAATCTTTCTGTCACTGCTTAATCGCAACATTTTAGCTCAAGAAGAACCTTTTTTTTCCTCTGCCAAAAATGATTCAGTCAGACTGAAGAGACTAGTTTAAGAAGATAATGCATTGTTGATAAGTCACTACCTGTTAAGAAGCTGGAGACATCGTGCCAGATGTGCACTTAAAGCACAATATGTAATTTCTGCCACTTTGTGTCTCTCTAACATAACAAGACAAAAGAGGTTTGCCAAGTGTCTTCTGGGAGGGCTGGGCTGCGCTGGGGTGAATAGCTGCTGCTCAGAGCTGGCCAGCTCTGGAAGAGGTGCAGGTGCAGAGCCAGACCTTCTGGGCAATACATCCAGAGTCACATTGGATTCTGCTCTAATCCAGAGCCATATACAGACAGGAGGAGAACTTAGAGATTACTTTTTAACTCTTGTGATTACAAAATGGGTACATCTTCACTCCGTTTATCAACCTGACTACAGCAGCATGACCTCAAGTGCTCATGTGCTGTATTGTTAACTGCTGACTGGAGCTAGAGGGGACATTTGTTTTACTTCATGAATGTTATGTTACAGAGAGGAGAAGGGAAAAGAAGAAAAAAAAAGGCTCTGGTGAGTGCTGAGACCATTGAGAGGTTGACCTGAATTCTAACATACAGTCACACATACCCTTGGCATGGGTTGTTGCTCACCAGCTTAACACTAAAGTACAGTAAAGTAATCTGGCTGTTTGGGGTGAATAAACACAAATGATCGTGTAGTCAAACTCCACTGGTGGGGAACAAACTTTCAAAGCACCACTATATGACTGTCTAGAGAAAGATAGTTGATTGTAGAGCGTCATTCCCAGATTGTTAAATACTGACGCTTTAGGTTGGTGGATCAAGTCTGAAACCACCTCAGTGTCAGTGTGTGACGATCTGTTAATGACACCCCACAAACAATCATCTTTCTCTAGAATTGCTTTGAAAGCCACATACTGTTGATTAAACAACCACCATTACTGATAAAAAATCTATCTGACATGACTCAAACTTCTTTCACGGTACATTTAGTTGCATTTGCAGACTTTCTCCCACATGCTCTGACTCTCTACCGGAAGTTATAGCAACAGACATCAAATGAAATGCACCATAACCTTGAGTAAACTTGTGGATTTCTCTGGGTTTGAACATTGTTGGAAATATTTGGGATGATGTAAGCAGTCAACTCAACAAAATAACAAAGGTCAGGCAGAAACTTTACATATTATAACTTCAATTTGATTGCAAAAACAAAACAGCCTGTGATTGGTGTTTAGCTCCCTTCCATGATTGGCCATGTTAAACAGAAAGGATTTGCCTCTTAGGTTTTAAACCGACAGGATAATAAAGGAAGCGAGGACCTGAGCCAAAAGGTGTGGATTAGCAGCGGTAATGAATGAAGGAGTCAAGAAGAAAGATTGAAGATGTCTTTCTAATTAACTGTTGCTAAAATCAATTAACATTAGATTTTCCATCATTCCTCAAAGAAGACTTCTCATTCTCCCCAACCCAAATGATCCAAGGTCTGTTACATTACATCAGTGCAAGCAAGTAGTGACTTGCTCAAGGAAACTTCAGCAGGGGTGAGTCAAGCATTGCTGACAAAGTGGTTCCGATTCGACCTCACGGACTTCCTGAGACCACACTGCCAGCTCTATCACAAAATGCCTTGTCTTTCTTCCTGAAACGTCATATTGAACACAACACATATGTAGTTATGCAACATGTTCCTAGACATGGTGACTTACCCATAGAAATTATCACACACAGAAAAATGGTATGATAAAGTTCAAAGCATTGCCCCCGAGTTTCCTGCTCACCACAAATGTCCCTGAAGTATGGCTAAATAATGCATCCAGAGAGAGGCTGGTTACCTGAAATGCCCTGCTTAGATTCAGCAAAGTTGGCCGTTTGGGAGAGCAGCTGCCTACTGAGGACCCTGAGGTGTGAAGATGGATATCCTTATCCACTGATAGGGGAACAAACCTGCCACTGGCAAGCACAGCTGTGACAGCGACAAGGCACTGACTCAGCCATTGGAGGATCCAGTGGCTGCCTGAACTGTCAGTTTCTATTTAGAATTAAAGCAGTAATCGATACAGCAACCATTCACCCTGCTCCTCATGCTTTCCGCGGCTAAATGCCTTCCATTGAGCCGCGAAATACTTCAAAACTACTGCGTTTATTAAGTTCTTGCATCCATAGTCATTAACAAATGACATTCACTGCAATGATGCCACAAGGCTGCTAAAATTAGTCACATAAAACCGCACTGTTCAGGACTAGATTTATCACCTCTGCTTCTCTTGAAGAAAAATAACTCACAAAAGCAATAGAAGTAATTAGGCTGCCAGATGTGATAGTGTAAAGAACAAACAATTAGTGGTAGTCTGATCAAGTGATGATTGAGCAAGTGGAAGTTAACCGTAGCTCTATATGCTGGGCTAGATGTTCAGAGATGAGAGATGCATTTACCTTCGCTTTCATGTTTACCGATTACGTTTGATATACAGTGCACGTGTCCATTACAGTCTTCCCCAAATCAGCCACACTATAGCTGTTGCATGTCTTGTTGAGTATAAAGTGCCAGTAAAGCTCATAAAAAAAAAATACTCATCTCATCAGCACATGGCCTGGAAAAGCTACAATGGTATCAGCCGACTGGTGTGCTTCTATATGAGATTTTGTGTCTAGCTTGGTGATGCTCTCAAAAGCTGTTCAGTACATTGAATTAACTAACTCTTGCCGTCTTCAATCATTTGGAAAAGAAGACAGCATTTGTATTCTGTATTGCAGTATTGGTCTCAACAAGCATGCAATGTGAACTCAAAGTCCAGTAAATCATGTCCTTCCTGGCCTAACACTGAGAGCAAATGTGTCCACATCAAAATGTCACAATTACCTTTGTATTTATAACTTGTATTACGCTGATAAATGAAGTTGTACTGGTCAAATTAGAGCTAAGAGCACTGCCAGCGTTTCCCACTCGAAGACTTTATTTGGGCAGGCCAGCCAGGTATATTAACAGCAGCCCTAGTATATTTGACGCCCCATCTCAGCATTTTTTACTTTTACTTTTTTATCCTTCCAAGAAAACAACGCCATCCACGATAGATTAACAAGCGGACAATCTGCCCTTGCTCTATCCTCTCGTCTCCTGACATTTGCACGTTATGCAGAGAAAAAACAGAGAGAGAGAGAGAGTGAGAGAGACACTCTCTGGTATTCCATCCCTTCTGTAAATGCACAGATTGTGATGAGATTTCTCCTATTTAATGTAGGCCTACTTTTGCCATTGTTTTGTACAAACTTGTAAATGCACCTGGTTGTTGTGATGCCCTTCAGTACTACGTTGGTTCTCAATAGGCTATATAATTACTATTTTTTTTTTTTTTTTTACAGTTTACGAGTATTGTTGAGGGATTGTATGAGCCCATTCCTGATTCAATTTGAAGTAAACTATGTGTTTAAAATATGCAAACATTGCTCAGTATCAGTATTTTACATGGCTGGTCCCACCAGCAATGTGATCTAGTGCAAGATATTTTAACAACTCATCAATTTGCAATGAACTGAATTCCTAATGCTTTTGGAAATTCCGTATCCTTTCCTCTTTCCCTACCATGATTTGAAAATGTCCCCATGACCCAGACCTCTAAAAACTCTTGGCTGAAAGTCAGTGAAATTTGTTTGGTATATTCATGGTCAGCAGAATTAAATCTTTCAGATCCTTTTATAACTTGTGTCTCCAAAATGAAAAAGAGAGGTTCCAAATAATAGCATCCCCTTTCAGCTCCTCCCACGGAGCGGCCGACTGACCAAACAAACAAACAAACAGACACAGGTGAAAACATAACCTTTTCGTAGTAATAAATATTAATGTCTAAGGTGACCTTCACAACCTTTCCCCTAGTGCCACCAATGGGCCAAATT
Source organism: Pagrus major (assembly GCF_040436345.1). Lineage (NCBI taxonomy): Eukaryota > Metazoa > Chordata > Actinopteri > Spariformes > Sparidae > Pagrus > Pagrus major. The sequence continues at coordinate 34,080,226 of NC_133215.1, read as the reverse complement.
TTCTTGTAAGGGAGGATGAGATGAGAGGTGTTCAGTTGGTTGCAATCTGCAACATCACCACCAGAGGCCACTAAATCCTACACACTAGACATTGAAGCACTAATTTATTTTTTTGGCCACCTGGAACAAGCTGTTAACAAAACAGTATTATTACCATATGAAGTTATGGTGAACGTTGAGCAAACAGCTGCCAATTAACACATTTAGTTGATACCAAGCAACTAAGTCCAATTTTCATTCGCCTTTTAGCTCCATCAACTCCAGAGGGGAATATTTAGCTGCTAAATGCCCCACTATGTTCACCAGCTAGTTGCTAACTGTGTCTGTCTGGTGTTTGGTGTTAGCTGTTTAGCATTCAGTGGTGTTATGGCAGCTCTTTGCTGTAAACAGGTGTATGTTGCTTGAAATTAGATTAATAGGAGTTGAGAGTGAACCAAAACAATAATTGTTTGGGCCATAAAACCAAAATGATGAGCTGAAAGATGCAAAAAATCTTTGTAGAGGTGAGGGTAACTGCAAAGCAAGATTATTCTCTATGGGTATATCACTTCAAGTGACCAATTTCACAGTATATTACACACAGTCTCTTGCTCCAATGTTAATTTAAATATATTGATGAATGCAGCTTTAAAGTAGTGCTATGCCTCGTCCAGAGATTTTAAATGGCCCAGAAGCATACAGAAATACACATCCACTCATACTTAAACATGTAAAACAGAGCTGAAGCACAAGCTGTTACATGGCTGATGATGATTAAAGCACATTTGTTCCATCATATGGATGACTCAAAGATGTAGCCAAAACACTTCTGTAGTAGACTGACTACTAGTCACTCTAAGACTTTTTAAAGCAATAGGTGCCTACACTTTTTTTTTGCCCAGGGCCTTTAAAGTAGTTAACCTGTCCATACAATTTCACACAGTATCACACATTGTCATGTCTTGTATTGTTATTATACAGCAGTTTTATTAGTGACATTCGTGAAAAGCTGTTTAGACCATTGTGACAGGGTAAAGTTTGGTGAGAAAGTTAATGCAGACTACGCAAAGACCAAAAACATTATCCATCAGCATTGGGAAAAAAAGACTCCTACGAGGTGTTTCTGATCCGTGTCCACGGTCACAATCTCTCTGCCTCCATTATGACATCAAACATGATCTGAATAGAATTTGTCCCTGAGCTGTGGCTGATGTACATACAAGATGCGCCAGACAGCCTCTGACTCTGACTGGCACTGCATGAAGGGAGAGACATGAAGTCCTTCATTAATCAACATCTACAGCTAATTTGAGGCTCATTCAGGTATTCAAAGCTATTAGATGTGACAAAGTTGCTATGATTTATTTTCACACAGTAGAAATTTAATGAAGCTGGTTAGTGTGTGTAGCCAAGCTGATGGCTGTTGATAGGTTGCCTGGTTACAGGAATCAAAAGGAAAATAAGACAGATACTTATAGAGATACCGTCGAAGGGCTGGATTATGAGCAGTCATTAGAACACCTGTTAGCTAATCACAATGTGAAGTTGTGTCATTGTGATATAATTATTAATGTGGTTATATTCCAGAGGCTAAGAGAATTATCATTATAGGAAAAGATTAGTGTTGATTAAGTTATCTGTTCACCTTGCATTTGTCATGCAAATGCCATGACAAATGCATTTTGCCAAAAGATTAAAGCCTTGCAGTCATGTTATGACTACATCATGAATTTTTAAAAGATCAACATTTAGAAGCATAAGCAGACCCCGGCAACAGTCGTAACATTAGATACAGAACACATCACAGCAATGATGTGAGAATTATCTTGAAAAAAGCCAGTCTTTCCCTTCGATCACCCCTCCGAACCTCTAAGCTTATTAGTTGCTGTACCTAATGACTCCCTGAGCAACTTAACTAATTATATTTGTACAGCAGTGAATAAAGCTTGGCCCCTATAGAAGCATATGTCAATCCATGCCCTACTATCAAAGGAAAAGGTCAATTACAGTCGCGTGTCCAAGGACTCTCTATCATAGTGTGACCTTTTAGCTTCATGTGCCAGGAAACCCACAAGAGACTCGTCCAAATGTCACATTTCCTGACAATGTTTGATTCCCCAGGCTTTGGAGTGTTTACTGTGTTTCTGTCTGTATTGATTCAGTATGTGTGACCTCCTACTGATGAAATGCAATGAATGGTTGGGCCACATATACATTTGTGTCTTTTGTAATACTTCTCAAAGATATGACACATGATATGTCGCTACCGAGTAGTCATGGGTCGGAACGGAATCTTGTACTCATAATTCACAATTATTAGTGTTACTATGACGAATAAAGTTAATCACATCTTACTGGGCAAAACAAGCCCTGGACAGGTTCATTACTGTTATCAGTCACAGTCAAATCATTCTTTCAAGATAGTCTGCAACAAAAAAAAATACAGCATTTGTCATGTACTCAAAGACTTTGTTTGTTCTGCTGGAAGCAATGTCACTATTTTGGTGTTGTTTTACATGCTGACGAGGCAGATCTGCTTGGAAGTTTGTCACAGAGCCCAGTCACCAGAACAAAATGCTGGCATTTTACTTTTCTGCAAACCACAGATACTTGAGAATTTGTTCATGTCATATGTACCATATTGACATTACTATAATTTGTGTCATAGCACATTCACATTATGCAAAATTACACCAAATTACACCAAATTGCACCTTTTTGGGTCAGTTCAAGTGAGTGACGGTACAATTGCCTGTTTAGTTTGGTTCTGATGTAAAAGGGTGTACAATCTATTTGCTATTGGTGAGCTGACAGGGAATATTATAAGCGGTCTATGCAACATACAAATATTTATACAAGATCATGTGGTAGCCATAGTCTTGCATAGCCAGATCTATTCCCACACTTCTTGCACTGGCTTGTTAGTAATTCTTAAAACCCATCACAATCGTCCTGAGCAATGCTAAACCCAGGTGCAGCAATGGTGCTCTTGAAGACATACACTACTATAACCATGGTAACACTTAATAACATCACCACTAAATGAGTCTTTTTCATCTTGTTTCTATATACGTATTTGTCATTATTCGTTACATGATTTAGGTTTAGTTGCAGTCCCATAATCAGTTGTCTCTCTTAGTTATTTGTTACCAGAGTGCATAAATATACAGGTAAATGGTAGTAAAGTGCTGCTGCTGTAAAGTTACTCCTGTTAGTTTGACTGTGAAAGTCATTTACAACTTTTTATCAGACATATTCTTGATTAGAAGTGGCTATATTAGTAAGAGTGGTGTGAAAAAATGCTGCTTAATCATAACAGTTTATATATATTGGCAGAGAGGTACGTCCTTTCATGCAGGCACAAAATGTACAAGCTTCATGGCCATGAGTCTCTGTGGTGTGTTCATGTGTAGCACTTTGGTGAAGGCACGGCCATGAAGCGATGCAACAGTCGGCCTTCATTGCAGGTAGTTCTTTGATGCCAGTTTGATGTGTCAGGGCCTTTAGACTCAATATATTTATTTTGACCAGGTCTCCCATAAATTAGTAAATAAATGATTCAGCATTCTAGTTCTAGTATTCCTTACTGGAATGTTGATAGAACAGGGCCTTGAAGGAGCTGTTAGACCTTCATGTCCACCTTTAAAGTTTACAGAAAAAAAAATTTTAATAATAATAATTCAAGCATAAATAAAATATGCCAAAAAGTGACTGTGATCATTTCTTTTTTTTTTTTTTTACAGGATTGTAGTCTAAGGCTCTGTTGAAGTAATATAAAACAATGACTCCTTGGTTTTACAATCATTAACACCCACAAAATGTTATATCACATCAAGTTATCAAAAAATGTGACGTTTACAGCTGAAGTGCTTCATAATTTTTTTATTTTTTTTTATTTAAAAGTAAAATCAAATGTGCCTCTTTATTCTTTGTTGGTCTCTGTACTGTTTTCAGCTGCCTCACGGCAGGGAGGACAGAGGACAGAGGCCAGCTACAGATCAGCACCACTGGTTCAGGGATGAATTCAGTGTCTTGCTCAAGGAGACTTCCTCCTGTTAAAGGATGGTCTCCGAGCAGCAGGCCACCCTGTCCATAAAGTCAACTCCATATAGCTGTGGGAAACATAAAATGTACTGGTTCTATTTTAATGCAGGGCACCTCCAAGTCACAAAATACATATTACTTGGATTTTGATTGATTTGAAGATCTGATTTATTGTTAAAATGGATTAATAATTTCCACTCCATTAGTAAGCTATGGTAATTGATAAATGGCAGCATCACAAGAGATGAGAAGTTTCATTCACTTTCATTAAAATCTCATTACATGTCTCTCTGAAACAATTCAGTCTTGGCACATGTTGATCTGTATTTAGAGTTTTTCTTGGGGTAGAGAGGGTAGGACACATGGCCAACATAGGGCAGTGGTTCCAAAGTTTGTTTTTTTTTAATCCTGAGACAGTAAAGGAATAGTTTTACATTTTAGGACCTTTTTTTTTCACCTTAATGATGAGAGTTAGATGAGAAGACTGATGCTTCTAAATGTTAAATATGTGCTTGAGCAAGCAAATGGTTAGTTTAGTAATAAGCTTAAGTTACAAGGTGCTTCACAAAATACAGTAACACACAATATAGGTGCAATAATAGCTAATCATTGCAAACTAATGTCAGGTTATTCCAATAAAGGTTCGGACAACGACGTATGCGGAGTCTGTCTTTTATTTAACCTCGTTGCTTCAACAGAAGACTAGCGTCCCTTAACTCAGCTAGCATACAGGAACAGACTGCTTCCTTCTTCCCCCAAAACATAAGACGTCACTTCCCCCATTACTTCAAAATAAAAGCATCCCTTCTATTATAACATAATACCACATCTCCCTTTCTCTGAGAACAAAGGGTGGACTACCTTTGTCTCTGCAGGTCTTAAGGGGTTTATTCTGCCCTTTTGCTGGAAGACCTGTCCCTGATCTGTCCCTGTGTCAAGCATGCAAAATAGAAATAAAAAAAAAAACACTTACACATTACCTTACTGTGAACTCTTACTTTAACAGGCTGTGTTCTTTAAACCATAAACTTTTAGGTTTCCAATAAACAGTAAAGCAAAACAATTTCTACAATCACATTTCACTCTCTTTTTTTTTTTTTTTGAAAGATCAAGAAATCACATATCAAGTCTCTGCGGCTTTCTAACCTCTCTCCCACACCTGGTCTGCACAGTCTCTGTGGTGGGGCCTTCTCTGCTGGGTGACGGTGTCACCGGTGGAGCTGCTCTTGGTGTAGGTGAATCCTCTCCCACTGGTGGCTCATCAGCGTCGACCAGACCACTGTTGGTCCGCAGTGGCACCAAGTGATGTCGGTTCCTCCTCAGTGTGCCCTGAGGCCCCTGGAGGATATAAGAGCGAGGGGTGTTGTGTGTAGATAGCACTGTGCCCGTGACACGTGCATCGGTGATCCACACATCCTCCCCAGGTACGAGTGGCTCCAGGTTTCTCGCTCCGTGTCTCTTGTCAAAGGACCTTGCGTCGTTCCTCCTTTTCTCCTTTTCCTTGGCCTCCAGCACACTGTAGTCGGGCAGACCTGGATTCAGTAGGGTTGGAAGGGCAGGAACTGTAGTACGGAGGCGGCGCCCCATCAGCAGCTCGGCTGGGCTGTAGCCGTTCTGTAGAGGGGCTGCTCTGTAGGCAAGCAATGCAAGATACGGGTCTGATGCCTTTGTTAGCAGGTTTTTCACGGTCTGCACCGCACGTTCTGCCTCCCCATTGCTCTGAGGAAACTTGGGGCTGCTTGTGACGTGCACAAAGCCATACTCTGTTGCAAAGGCTTTAAAGTGGCTACCTGAGAACTGGGGGCCATTGTCACTTTTAAAAAACTCACAAATTCCATGACGAGAAAACATGGATTTCAGGTGCAACACCACATCTGTGGACCTTGTGGGTGACAGCAATGCAATTTCGACATACCTTGAGTAATAATCTACAACTAGTAGATAGGTCTTGCCTTTGAGTGTGAACAGGTCAGCTCCCAAGGTTTGCCACGGCCTGTCTGGCATCTCCGTTGGCATCAGCGGCTCTTTGACGTTTCTTCTCTCCTGAATACAGGTTCTACAGTTCAGCACCATGTCATTCAGCTGGCTGCTGAGGCCGGGCCACCATACAGTTTGTTTGGCCCGCCCCCTGCACTTTGTCACCCCCAAGTGTCCCTCATGTAGTCTCTGCAACACATCACCTTGTAATGCTGATGGGATGACGAGCCTTGTGCCCCGCAGCAGCAGTCCGTCATGCACAGTCAGCAGTGCTCTATCAGCCCAATAATGTCTCGGCTCTCCCTGCAGTTGGCTTTTGTCAGGCCAGCCGTCTGTGCAGTACTCCATCAGTGCAGTGCATGTGCTGTCTGCCTTCAGGTGCTCACGTAGGCTGCTCAGATAATCTCCACTGACAGGAATGTTGCTGACGACCGAATCTACATAGATGTTGGTGTCCTCTAGTAGGCTTGCATCTGTGTGCGCGGCCCTCAAAGGAGCACGAGATAAGGTGTCGGCTGTCCACAGGCTTTTGCCGGCAACATGCTTGACTGTATAGTCGTACCTCAGCAGTCTCATCCGAAACCTTTGGATTCTGGGTGGGAGGTCATCCAAGGCTTTCCCTCCCAGCAGACTCACCAATGGCTTATGGTCTGTTTCCAGCTCGAACGGTCTTCCCAGGATGAAACAGCTGAACCTCTCACAAGCCCAAGTTGCAGCCAATGCCTCCTTCTCTACTTGAGCATAGCGCTGCTCAGTTGGCGTCATTGACCTGGACGCATATGCCACAGGTGACCACCCAGCATCGCTCTTCTGCAGCAAGACTGCCCCCAGGCCAAATGAAGAGGCATCAGCAGAGATTTTTAAGGCACTGTTTGGGTTGTATAGCGCTAGGACTGGTGTGGATGACAGCTCCGTTTTTAATTGATCAAAGGCGGCCTGCTGCTCTGCTCCCCAGTACTAGTGGTTCTTCTTGGACAGCAGGTCTCGTAGCACTTTGTCTTTTTCAGCCAGGTTAGGCAAGAAACGGCCCAGCTGATTGACCATGCCAAGGAAACTCCTGAGTTCGCTGACATTTTTGGGTGCATCCATGTCTTGAACAGCTCTCGTTTTCTCTGGATCTGGCCTCACACCATCTGCTGAAAGCACATGACCCAGGAATCTGACTGTGTGGCGTGTGAGTTCACATTTGTCCATGTTGAGCGTAATGCCAGCCTTTTGTGCCCTCTCTAGCACCGCATGCAGCCGCTTATCATGCTCGTCCTGCGTCTGTCCCCAGACCAAGATGTCATCCATGTGACACAGTACCCCATCCAGGCCACCAGTCACTTCCGTCATCATCATCCTTTGAAAGTGCTCTGGGGCCGAAGCTATGCCAAAAGGTAGTCGGTTAAAATAGTAGCGCCCAAAAGGCGTGATGAAGGTGGTGTATTTGGCAGACTCTTTTGTCAATGGTACTTGCCAAAAGCCCATATTGGCATCTAGCTTGCTGAATACTGTTGCGCCCGCTAGCATGCCCAGAGTGTGCTCGACAGAAGGCAGGATAAACTTTTCTCTGCATACTGATTCATTCATCTTTGTGAAATCCACACAAATACGGACAGTACCTGCTTTTTCGGCACCACCACCATCCCGGCGCACCAATCAGTCGGCTCCTCAATCTTGGTGATTACACCCATCTTCTCCATGCGCTCTATCTCCGCCTTCACTTTGCCCATAAGCGGCAGAGGGACTCTGCGTGGTGTGTGGAGAGAGAAGGGCACAGCCTCTGGCTTTAATTTAATAGCGTAAGGCCGCTGAACAAGACCCAAGCCGCTGCACAGCTTTGGGTACTGCTGTTTCACCGACTCCATGGTGATGCTGTCAACCCTGCACACAAGCTGGAGCTGTTCTATGGCAGGCCTTCCCAACAGTGCGGTGTGCAGATCCTGTACAACATAAATGTCCTCTGTGGCTGTCTTTTTGCCTCTGCGCAGTGTTTCTCTGGCTACACCGAGGACAGAGAGGACATTACCACCTGGTCCAAACAATGGGCGCGTTGACACTGCCAGGCACTTCACATCAGCCCCCCCAGTAATGTCATGGTACACTTCGGCTGGCAGGGCAGTCACATCAGCCCCAGTGTCTATTTTAAAGCACACTTTCTTTTGTCTCACTTCAAGCTGCACTGTCCATGGGTCTTTTCCAGCATCTACGGCTCCCAGGAAAAAACTCTCTTCATCCTCTTCTGTAGTGACAGCATTCAGAGATTTAGCACTGTTTCTGCACACTTTGCCATAATGTCCCTTTTTGCCACAACTGTGACACACAGCATCTGCAGCAGGACACTCTAATTTACCATGTGAGGGCACTTTTCCACATCTATAACAGGCTTTTGAACCTTGTTGTGGGCGTGCATTAGGTTTGTATTTGCCTGGTGTCTGTGCCTGAGGTTGAGGCTTGGAGGGAAATCTGGGGTTCATGTAGCTTTTAGCATGCACCGCATCAACATTGGAGCATTTATCGGCACCGCCATTTTCTCCTCTTAAATCAGACTGCTGTCTTCTAACTTCTTCAGCTTGCCTTGTCTTGGCTATTGCCGTTTCAAGAGTTAGGTCCTTGTCTAGCTGTAGCTTTTCTGACAAAGCAACATTTCTCAGGCCAACCACTAACCTGTCGCGAATCAGCTCGCTCTGTAACGGTCCATAAGTGCAATGTTCGGCTAATCCATATAGCGCTGTGATAAAGGAATCCACCGTTTCTCCCGGCAGTTGCACACGCTGATTGAACTTGGCTCTTTCGTATATTACATTCTTTTTAGGCACAAAAAATGCATCAAAACCCTCCTTGACATCCTTGTAAGTCTTCCTGGCCTCTGCAGTTAGCGTTAGCCCCTTTAGCACATCTTCTGCTTCATCACCCATGCAATACACTAACGTGTTCACCTGGTTTTCTTCCGACGTTGCGTTTAAATTGCTTGCAAGCCGAAAGCGGTCGAATCTCCTAATCCAACGCTCCCATTCTTGAGGCTTGGTAAAGTCGAATGGCTCCGTAGGTTGTATTGTGAATGTAGCAGTTGGTGTAGGTTGCGCCATCTCTGCCGGCTCATCTACCATTCTCCGCCAAAACAATATAATTTCCCCTTCTTTCTTCTCTTTCTCCGCTTAGAAGTCGCCAGCTTCTGACACCATGTCAGGTTATTCCAATAAAGGTTCGGACAACGACGTATGCGGAGTCTGTCTTTTATTTAACCTCGTTGCTTCAACAGAAGACTAGCGTCCCTTAACTCAGCTAGCATACAGGAACAGACTGCTTCCTTCTTCCCCCAAAACATAAGACGTCACTTCCCCCATTACTTCAAAATAAAAGCATCCCTTCTATTATAACATAATACCACAACTAATACAAAATAAAATGCAATGAGACACTGTGACATCACCTATAGATTCCTGAAGAGCCAAAATGAATTTCACCTCACACTATTTGTGTGAGTTTGATCGCAGAATAATTTATGTTTATTTAAGTTACTTGCATGAGTTTGACTGTGGGTTTATTTGTTCCAAAGCCAGAACACCCTTCTGTACATTAGTCACTTTAAGCCTTGATTCAACTTAGATGAGCAAGTTATATATAAAATTCGCCCTCTATACAATTGTCCTGAGCAGGAAAATTAGCTAAAGAGAGGGGCATTTTACTGTAATATGGGTAGCCATTTGAGGAACTTGCACATTGGCTTCATTTTTCAGCCCTGAGGCTTGCCGCCTGGTCTGTACTGGTAGCTTAGATTTGCATAAAGGCTGGAATCAGGCTGAAACAGCTTGCCTGGCTCTGTCCAAAGATAACGAAATCTGCCTACCAGAAACCCTTAATCTCACTCATTAACACACTATATCTCATTTGTTTAATCCATACATAAACTTAAAGCTGGAGTTTGTAGAATATGTGAAAAACGCATGAGACTGGGATGGAAACAACTGTGCTCCCCCCTCCCCTCCCTGTTTCGACTCCGTAGCTCCACCCCGTCTTTTGCCTGAAATCTCGTGGACGTGCGTGACTGTGACGCTTGAAATATTCACGTCGGAACTTTTCTGTCATACACTTGCCATGGCCGAATTACAGGTAAGAAAGTACTTTACCTTTCTCTCGTGATAGAGACCGACCACAATTATTTCTTGCTAACGTCTCAGCATGACATAGCCTACATGTCTGGCACTAATAACGCTACAATATTTGTCATACTGACGTGATACTTATACAGCATAATCTAATGACAACAGCAACACTTATATATCACGGGAAAGAGGTGTGAATGCTAAGAATAATAAAACAACGTATAACGCTAAAGTAAACAATTACCCCCACATGCATGGACTATCGGAGACAACCACTTTATTCAGACACTTCTTTCTTTTCACCGTAACCTGAAAATAAATAATAACTGTCACATCCATATTTACACGGCACACGTCCTCTGTATGTCGTGTATGGTATTGACAATAAATTTGACGTTGACTTTGGCTTTGACTTGCTTGTAGCTGTCGTGAGCCTTTGGCTACGATTAGCATAAAGCTAATCAACTCACAACATTACTCGTTAATTGTGACCACAAACCGCCTGCTTTATTAGATTCACGGTCATTTCAACTACACAGCCAATTACTACCACACATTTAGATTATTAGCTACGTAAAACTTACATTGGAGGCTCACCTGTCCAGGAGTAGAACAGCAAGCTCAGTATCCAGCTTCAGCCCGATGCTATCGCTAAGCTCTCTCCACCTCGGATATGCTTGTCCAAAGTTTACACGCAATTTATTCTGTCTATTGTCACTCTCCCTCTTAGACTCGCATTTCTCTACATCGGTCTTCCTTTTTTTGGCTTGCTTAGCCGTGTACGCTTTTGTTGGTAATGCCGTGATAGCAGCTTTTCCTGCTGGGACGTCCGCTGTTGCACCTTCACCACCGATGGAAGGTGAAAGCGCATCGACTTTGGTCGAGCAACCAATAGGAACGCCCAAAACAGCTTGCTCTGTAAAATGAACTGTGATTGGCTGAACACTGCCGTCACGGCACTGATTTTTTAAAGCCTGAATACAGAGCCAAGAGGAGACCCAGAAGTCCAGTGTTCTGTCATAACGCTATGAATTACAATATGCTGAAAGGTTATTATTGATTTTTGACCAAATGACGCCTAAAATAACTTCACTCCAGCTTTAAGTGTAAAAACATCAATTTGTCATTTTATGGGAAGGGGTTGAGTGCCAGCCTATCTGCCTGACCTGGACCAGCTACTTTAGCTTTAAACTAAGCCAGGTTATTGTTGGCTCCAGCTTAATTTACCATACACACATGTGAGCGGTAATCTCTCAAAGATGCACATTTCCAAAATGTCAAACTTTTCCTTTAAATGTCAACCATCTTACATCAAGACCAGTTTAAGGGTGATTAGTTCTTCTCAGATTTGTTTATTTGAAGTTAAAATGCACAGTAATTCACTAGAAAAGATGTGCAAGTCCATTTACCATGAGAGGAAAGTCAACAAATGTCATAAATATTGTAATAAATAATGTAATAAAGTTGTGCTAGTGAAATATTTTGTTTCCTGCATTCCTATCCTGATGAGCCTTCAGAATTATCTTCAAAAATAACTCCCAGGATGGGAACAACCTTGGGCAAATCAACTTGGCCATATGGGTAGTGAAATTCAACAATATGTATCATCACACTGAGTTTAACTTAAACAGTTGCTTATCCACACATTCAGCAGTTATGAAAAAACATTATCGTTTTTTTTTTTTTTCATTTGAGTCAAATATTTCATCTCTTTTAGGGCAGTTTTAGGTTTCCACCAACTACTGAGGGAAATATTTGGCTCTTTTGCTGCTAAATGCTGCTAGCCTCTAACTGTGAATGTCTGCTGTTTAGTGCTGATCAGTAGTGTACAGTGGGTTCATACAGCTCCAAACAGCTGCCTGCTGCCTGCCTGAAATGAGTCTATAAGAGCAGTGAGAGTAAACTAAAACTGTAAAGTTGTGTTCTGGACAGCTGAATCTTACTATAAATCTCCATAAAGCTGAGGGGAGCTGCAGAATCAGGTCATGACTCCTTGTAAGTTTATCAAGTGATCACCTTGTCACGTTGTTGTATTGTTTTCACATTTAATACATTGTTATTTATAAAAATATTGATTATAGCCAATTTAAATTCACTCTTGAAAGAAAAGCTGATTTCCTCTGTTTTCTGATTAATTACACAACCAATGTTCAAAAGTGAAATATTTTTCACCGACTATTTGAAGATGTTGCGTAAACAGTCACTTGGCCTTCAACTGAGAAATTGGATATGGTTTCTTAGTCAGGCTGCAAAATGACTCTTATACTGTACATTGTAGATGATGAAAAAATGATGCAAAATAAACGTGATTTATTGCTCTTGTCTCTAACCTCTTGACTTGAGAAAGATCACTCAGCAACCCAATACACTTTTAACCCATGTAGTTTTGCAGTTATTTCCTCAGCTTGTGCAACTCGCTCCACAAGTCCTTGCTCAGAGTAGTAAGAGCTGTAATGCTCAAGAATGCACTTTACAGTACAATGTATTATTTTACAATAATATATAGAACTGATCCTTTTATAATGTCCTGTTAACAGCACACAGCCTTTATAGTTCTATATATTGTGCTTTGCTCGGTATATGTGCTGTATATCACTTAACAGCCAGATAAACCTCTTCTTTACATCAGAGACTGTGAAGACTCAGTTGCCTCGTCCACAGGTTTTTTGACATTGCATGGAAAACGTTAAACTGAAACATTGCATTTAACATGTACAACTATACACAATGTAAATATATTGACTCAAATATGAATTAAATCTCCTTATTTTGTTGTTGTAGACTGTGTGTATATATTCTATGTATTTTAATTAAATTAAATGTAATGCATGACCTGGTATTTTAACATGTCTGTTCATTCATTTACGTCTTCCTATGAACTTTCAATAGTAGTAACCTAAGTAGTAGATTTCTACCGTCAAACGTCACAGAATGTAACATTGCTCTTAAATCAATGAACTGTAATCCTAGATAACCATAAAAAAAACAATCAGTGCATACCCAAGATGCTACCAAAGGGTTAAGATGTATGCAAATACGCTGCAGATTGTTTAACTACGATAGAACGTAATTTTAAATTTTGAAAGAATGTAGCAGATCTAAAACTTTTATTAATTTATTTATGAATTTACTGTTTTAAAACATACAGAACATTAGCGCCGGTGCAGGAAACAGTCATTGAAAGTCATGAGGAAGCATCCAAAAAGGAAACCTAACCTCACCTATTGTGCATAAATACGGAAATATGAGTAAATTAAATATAATTTGTATATAAATTATACTCAGTTTTCACAGAGAAATTAACAGTAAAATCCCAGCCGGTGCTCACTGGGAAAAAAAGTGTCTCTGGTTGCTCTGCTGCTTGAGTTTGAAGTTTTTTTATACTGATATGATTGGAAATGTTAAAATGCAGACACAGTCCCCTGAGTATTCTCTGATGGGCAATTTGTGGGCAGTCAGGTTGATGGACAAGGACACAACATGCTAGATCATTAATGAGAAACCCTGCTGCACTTTGGCATACAAACAAACACTCATTCATATATACATAGATCTCTCTCTCTACCACAACACACACGTATGCACACCACCTTCCATCCTTGATGGAATAGCGCATTAAGTCCTTGATGCTCGCAGCACTGTATCCCAGCACTCCCTCCCCTCACTCTCTCTCATACGCCTCAAGGCGCTGCTTTACTTCCCCCTAGGAGTGGTGCAACTCCCTGCCAATTCTTCCCAATCCATCAGTGAGTGTCCTGCCCCCCGGGGGCTCCTCGTGCACCAACGCTGTTGTTTTTTTTGTTTTTTTCCTCTTTTCCCATACTGGTAGGCTGACCGGGTGTTCCTACAGTGAAGGAGCTGCTTCTGCTTCACATTATGTTTGGTGTCATAGTGAGATATTAGCATGCCGTTGATGTACAGACCACACTGACAGAATCTACAAGGCCACAAATATAACTGAAAAAATGTGTTGTTCTTAACTTAACCTTATTGAACCAATTTATCAACTCTGTTGAAGTATGTTAGCCTCAAAAATCCCCAGGTGACAGTGTGGTTTGGCATGTGTTTGGTAATGTAGTTAAATGTCAGAGGGCTTACTGAACAGAATGATGAAAAAAGAAAAAAAAAAACTCAGGTGAGCATGTCAAATTCTACAAAGAGTGTGCTGCACATTATAAGACCTTTTGTTTTTTTTTATGTGAACAAGCAGCCCAGTCTACAGAATAAATGTTAACATTTAACATTAACATTTCTGCAAATACCAGATACTTTAAAATGTGTACATGTCATAGGCGACAAGGCTGCCAAGCCAGTGCCGTTTGAGTCTGTGTTTAAGCATTTCTAAGTGTGAAAGCACAATATTTTTAAGGAGACCTTGAGGAAATGTCCAGCCGTGTAAGCCGAGCATGACGTTTTTCTAACCCTGACCCTGGTTTTTGTGCCTAAACTTAACCAAACCATACGCACAGCATTGTGACAAGGGACAATTTAAAAAAATAACATAAAGAAACATTTTTTTTATCTTATCTGTGGTTTTGCAGAAAAGCATGTTACCAGCACTCATTCTGGTGACTGGGGTCATGAAAATTCAGCTTTATTATTTACCCATTCAACAACTGTGTCACTATAAATTCAAGATGTCACTGCTAATACTGGTACATTCAATAGCAAACTGCAGGGAAAAACTATGAATAAAAGCATATTAGAAAGATGGAATATTTACCGTTATTTGGTATTTATTGTATTATATTTATATATACATTTTTATATATGGACACTTTTTGCGTTGCTAAAATATAAAGTATTTCTAGAATAGGAGAGGGCTGAGCACCACGGACAGCTCCTCTCTCCCTCTCTCTCTCCCCCCCCCCCTCTCCCTCCCTCCCTCCCTCCCTCTCTCCCTCTCTCTCTCTCTCTCCTCTCTCTCTCTCTCTCTCTCTCTCTCTCTCCCTCTGTCTCTAACTGTCTCTTCCGGGCGCACACTCGGCAGCTGGCTGCGATACAGCTCCTCCCTCCTGTGTGGTGGCTTTCCCGACCAAAGATCCTTGGACGTGAACAGTTTCGCTGAAGAGCACTTTTATACCCCCAAAACAACCAGGCGGACAATCGAATCGTCAGTTATTCCATATCGACCTGAGCGAAGGGAGTTTAGGTGTCGGATAAGGTCTCCAACGGTCCTTCACCCCTAAAATCTCTGTCAGCGATGGAGACTTGGGCTGGCTTCTGCCCAGGTTTGCACTTATCTCTGAGTATCTGGCTGATGATAGCCGCTCATACCCTGCAAAATACCAAGGCGGAGATAACTTGCGCATCTTGCCCGTCGCCAGTTCAACTTCACCTGGAGAATTTACAGCTGGGGATGCGCACGGAACCGACGGAGCAACCTAGCACCCTGAAAAGCATCCGAGTAGAGTTTAGGGAACTCGGGGTTACCGACCAAAATAATGGAGTGGACGACGAGCACGAGACAGGCGTTTCTGTCGAGGATGTCCCCCAGTTCCCTCAAGATGTCAGTTTGGATGGAGTTAGTGCAAAGGGAGATGCACCCGGGTCCAGTGAGGAAAGTCACCGCGGCAGTGATAAGGCAGGGGACCCCGAGCAGGGTGAGGATGCTGCGCTCCAGAGAGCGAAGAGAAGCGGTCCTGAGTTTGCTGAGTTCGGCGTGACCGGCATGGATACGGACGCTTCGGAGGATCGGGGCTCGCTGTTGGACGCACACAGGCAGGGAAGGTCCGAGTTCAGATGGAACAGGGACGAAGGGAGAGGGAATAACCGGCAGGATGAGCCAAGGCTCACCAGCAGCACCTTCGCTCTAACGGGGGACTCTGCGCATAACCACGCGGTGGTCTACTGGTCAGGGCAAAACAGCAGCGTGAGTAACCATGAATTGTTTTTTATAGATATTGTTCACTCTGCATAATCTGTTCCATTTCATATGAACTCTTCGCTGAGAGTGGCATATTTCTAGCAGCTGGGAGCACAAACTCCGTGACGCACAGAGCAGAGACTCGGTGCTCTGTCGTGCCGCTGAGTTGTGGTTCACTGTTAACAGGTGCACTGGAAGCTACAGATGCGCACCGACGCACACTGTTCCCTAAATGCCAGACTTGTGCAGCGACTGTGAATTGTATTCGGCCGCGACCTTTGACTCACCCAGCAATTACGCACGAAACTCTTCTCCGTGCGAGCATTCTGTTGTGCTATTTTGTGACATTATCCGAACATGTACACTTCCCTTTTTATGCACGGTCTGTAAGCCGTGCCTTTTCAGGTTATTTCGTGATTTATAGCCGTAGTGGGGGGAAAAATATTTATGATTTATTTGCAGTGAATTTGAGATATGCTAATTCATGATTCATTCCTCCCAGATGATGCGGGGCATTTCATCCAAACTAATTGATTGGGGAAAGAGGGAGTCATAAATTATTGCTAAATCTCCAATAAGGCCTTAAATTCTTTAGATTGTGAATTTCTCCTCTATGACTGCTCATGCGTCCCTGGAATTTTTAGATCTACTGAACTGGATACCTGGAAACGAGTGAATTAAATTGGTTTCTATGACTGTTCGAGACCTTTTTTAAAAAAATAAAAAGGTGACTAGCAGTGAGTAATAATACAGTATTTATATCGCAAGTAAAAAGGTGTCAGCCCTGGATGCATTACAACAGTCTTTCCAAAGGGGGGTGTTTGATGGTTGGGTCTTAGCCCCATCTTCATTAGTCCTAAATGTGCCTCCATAAATCAATGGTGCCTAATGACACAGACACTGCACTGAATGATATAGGATCATAGCAGTACTGACAAAAAAAGAGAAATTGAGGTAAACATGTCTGTTTTTTGTTATTCTCACCACTCAATTTATCATCAAACATTTATTTACCAAATTTCTGAAACAACTTTCAAAAACAATACTAGATGCTCAGTTAAAGAGTCAAGAGTTAAAGATACATCATCAAAATTAACCAATTATTATTACTATCATGAAATTAACCTCAATAATAATAAGTTGCCTTACTCTCTGGGTGGGAGAGGACAACATGCATCTTTTGAGTGTCACAACATAACTACACCTCAAACACAGGAGCAACCTGGTGCTTTAACGCGCCGTAAATACTCCTCAAAGTTCCACGAATATGTCTCTTAAACGACACCGACCACATTCATGCCCATTCTATGAATTGGTTGAAAATCCGGCCCCTCTTGCACAAGAGGACCCTCATAGGAAGAGAATAATGAGACAAAATGAATCAAAGTCATTTACAAAACCGTGTAAGCTCACATGGAGCCGATGGGCTCTTCTTTGTGGTTTCACAGGCTTAATTTGTTGTTGTGGCTGCTCCCCACGCTTTATTCCATTTGAAAAAAAATCCCACATATTCAGTCTTGTCTGAGCTGATTATGACACGGTGCATGAACTTGTTTTTTAACCGGCAGTGAAGACTGAGGCGCTGTGTGGGGAACATGTTTGTGTGTGTGTGCGTAGCTGTGTATGTGTGTGTGTGACTGCATGAGTTTGTGCTGGATGGAGAGGGTGAGGAGGTTATTGAATTCCGCTACCCTTCAGCTTTAAATCTTTAACAATTATCTTGAAGACTGAGGCCTCTTTTTTTGAAGTCTTCTTCTGTGGCAAAAAGAAGAGAAAGCCAGGCGTGGCCTCAAGAGCATCCTCAAGAGAGGAGATCTGCCACTTAATCTTCATTTGCCGCTGGTGCTTGTTCTGGTGATGAATGGAGTGGTAGGTCAAAGAGATTGAGCTTAAAGTTCTCTAACTGAACTGCAGTAGTAGTTAAGTCAGAGAATGACCATCTCGATCTTGCCTGTATATTCACTGCCCCGTGAACATTTTGTGGATTTCATTTTTCACCTGACTGGACTTCAGAGACTGCCCTCAAATGTGGCAGCTTGGTCAGTGGCCCTAAGCTTCAAACTATGATGCTCTGCTTACCCTTTTGGTGTCAGTTTGGCACAAGAAGCACAGTCAAGTTAGCAATAATATCATATAAAGCTCGCTGAAAAACAGTTTGCATATTATGACATAGAGAATTATTACCTTTGGACTAGGGATGTAACGGTATGAAAATTTCACACCACGGTAATAGTGACCAAAATTATCACGGTTATCGGTATACCGCGGTATTTTTAAAATGTCTTCAAAATGTTGAAAAAACACTGATACACTGATAAATTGAAATAATTTCACCAAGATTTATATTTAAATAGATTTATTATATATTAAAAGGCTTAGGGTATAAGCAGCCTGTTTTTGAAACGCGTCCTGTAATGTCTGCGTTACAGAGGTAGAATGAGATGTACTGGCAGTAGCACTCGATTGGCCAGCAGACCCTCTCTGTGAAAAAAATGAATAGAAAATGTCATTATTAATTATTACTGTCATTGTTACTTAATACTAAGGGTGCAACCAACAGATCACAAAACTCACAATCTAGATCATATCACTTTTGTGAGAAACAGGTTGGATATTTTTTTAGATCAAAACAAAAAGGATTATTGTTAAATTAATTATGAACACTATTTTGGCTCTTATCTCTATCTAGACACTTGTTATATTCACCATTTTAGATTATTCTTTATATATAGTCTATTCTAGAAATAATCCACAAGTAGGGCCTATTATATATTTCTGATATTACTTATATATATTGGCTGTCTGTCTCTGTCTGCTTGCTCGTCTGTTGTCAATGGACTCGGTCAATCTGATTGGTCTAATGGCTGCTGAGCCACAGGTAGACGCTGCTCCGGTGAACGGAGCTGAGATGAAAGTCAGTCATCTCAGTCAGTTTGCATTCACTAACTCAGTCCACCCAGTACGTGTTTGTCTCAAATCCTCCTCACTGCAGCTCTGCATCAATATTTGGGGAATTATTAGGTCGACTTTAAAAAGTGAAATCTACAATTAATAAGAGGTTCAGATAACGTGCCAAATCACGGATCAACTTCGTTCAGTTATACCACTATCTGGTCAGTTTGCATTAGTGACAGCAAATTAGACAGAGAAAATTCAACATACACACACATCATGCACCTGAGCTTAAGGTTAATTTACCTTGCATTCACTTAACAGTTGAGGGTGATGGTCGCGCAAATGAGTAAGTAAATTGGACGTGTTACTGCCCCTCGCAACAACTTTCTTCTTGCAGCTCCTGCAGATAGGGCTGCCATCCTCGACCAGCTGTCCCTGAGCATTCTTATAATAACCAAAATACGCCCAGACTTCAGATTTGGTTCTCTTTGAAGGCGGAAAAATGCCGCTACTATCACGTCCTCCCTCCGCCATGTCTTCTTCACTACATAACAAGCGCACGTTGCACGCTGCGCCTGCGTAGGGAGACTTGGATAAAGTATCTCGCGAGTTTTCCACACCGTGGTTATCGACCGCGGCGGTTACCATGGTAATTAAAACTTAAACGGTAACCTTCACCGTCGGGAATGTTACCATGGTTTACCGTGACACCGGTAACCGTTACATCCCTACTTTGGACTGTTCTTAACGTTGACAAACGTTCACGTTTTGTTCAGGTTTAGGTATAAAAATACTTGGTTAGGCTTAGGAAAAGATTGTTCTTTAAAATAAACTAAATTCAGTCTTGTAACGTAAGTTACGCAAGTGACATATCTCATATAACACAGGGACAGTGATGTACCCACATCACACCAGTTCCTCACTAATGTAAGCGACGTAGGTTATGTCATATACGTACGTTAACTTTCTAATGTAAAATACATTCAAACAAAATCACTCCTGGCTCTTGGTCATAAACGGGACACAAACCCCATTCTCCGGAAGGAAAGTAGAGCAACTAACCAGGCTGCTG